>NC_134571.1:221209273-222525523 GCF_050947875.1 Dermacentor variabilis
TATGCGGACGAAATCTGCATTTGAAGTGCGGCGCGTTCCCGCAGTGCCACACAACAACGCCTCCAGAGAGTGCTAGCAAATACATTGGCCTACCTAAATTCAAGGGGCCTGAAATTGTCCCCCGAAAAAAGCGTTGCCATGGCTTTTACGCGGAGGTGTATGGAAAAATATCCACTAGTGTTGGGGGTCGTACCCTTCCATACGTCAAGACGCAAAGGTTTCTTGGAGTGACGATCGATGCGAACCTCAAGTGAAAAAACTCAGTGAGAAGATTTCTTCGGCGTCGCACGTGTTTCCAATTTTTAGCCCGATCACAGAGGGGCAGCAACTGTCGATCAATGGTGCTCCTCCATAAGGCCTACGTCGATGGAACACTACGATATTACCTCCCGATCCTGCACAAGATGTCTCCCAGAAGCAAGACAAAACTTGAGGCAGCACGGAACAACTGCTTTTGTGTATGTCCTGGCCTTCGAAAGGGTTCGTCTCACTCAGGAACTGCAGCAGAAGCTGGATGCCTGCCTCTTGAAGTGCTATCTTCGCAGGAGACACTTCGGATTCACCTCCGCCACGTCATTCATACGAAAACACACTTATTTTAAAGTGTATTTCTAGAACCCGTGCCACGTCTAGCTTTGGACAAGCCGTGGGAAGCATATCTATTTCGATTCCTGCTCAGGAATCACAAATTATGCCACGGAATATTTCACCATGGACACTGTCCCGACTGGAAATCGTACCAGATATCCCTGGAATCAGTGCGAAAAAAAAATGCCTCAAGCAGCGAGCTATCAGATAGCTTTGCAAAATATTCGCAAAAGATACACAGCCGCAACGCACATTTTCACAGATGGCTTTACAACTTCACATCGCTAATCGTGCGGACTTTTTGTTCCTTCTACAGGGCAACGATTCTCGTTTCGTCTTCAGCGAGCGACATCATCTACTTCAGCAGAGCTATATGGCATTAAGGAGGCCATTGTACTTCGACAGCAGCCGCCAAAACATGCGTGATTTTCACGGATTCAAAAGCAGCCCTACAAAGAATGTGGAACAAGCACAAGCGTTGCAATAATCAACCTGCTGCCTTTGACATTGCTTATGTTCACCACAAGGCTAAGATTGCTGGGCATTGCATCAAGTTCCAATGGATAGCTGGCCATGCCGGCATCTGGGGAAATGAAAGAGCAGGCGAAGCTGCCAGAAAAGAACTACAACACCACAATTTCAAAAAGAACATATTTTACAAAAGCCAACGCTTCAAACATGGCAAAAAATATGCCTATCAAGAAGAAGACCAGATCTGGAATCTGCCGCTTCACCAAGATGACTTCCTGCGTTACATTGACCAAGAAATCAGACCGAAAATTCCACGACCACTTCCTCGACACGTAGAGACATTGTACCATCGTCTTCGACTGAACGTGCATACACGAACAGTTATCTGTACCTCATAGGGCTTACCACTAACCCATACTGTGATAACTGTCGCAACTTCCCGCATACCGCGACGAGAGACATTTTTTTAGAAACAAATGGACATGATTTGCCCCGAACCGTTAATATTACCGAGAATCGTAGGTCGAATGCCCGGCCCTTCGAAACAGCGGCGGATTTTGGATTTATTGTTCAAGTACCTGTTAGAAATTGGTGTAATAGGAAAGCTCTAAAGGTTGCACACTTCATATAGAAAAGGCTAAATTTACCCGCCGTGTCATATGTAAATATTATAATCAGGTCCTCTTGGACATTTCATATTTACTTTTATTCTCTTTTTCTCCCGCTCTTCTCTGGAATCTTTTAATCCCATTCCACTTCCCTACACATAGTAGCATGCCAGCGGTTATATACGCGCCGGAAAAATTCTCGTGTTTTTCTAATAAAGAGTCTCTCTCTCTTTCTCTCTCTCTCTCTGCAGTGGTGGTTGCACCTTGAGGTCGTTAAGCCGCTTATCACCCGCCATCCAACATGCCACTCCGCTTCTTTTACGTTGACGCTTTAGGAAATTATTTGTACATGTCGTGCAAACTAACATAGATTACATTGTGGCAACAACAGAGTATTCAAAATTGCGCTGCAGCCCACGCGAAGGCACTCCGCGGGCTCTCTTTTCAGGCAGTTTGACTGCCCACAGCGTCGGCGGTGGTGAAAGAGAGCAAAGCAGTTGAGTGGGAAGGCCGCATACTGAGTGCTGCTGGGTTACGATGCGCTCGTGAACTCGGAGGCCACAAATATTTCGGCAACATAGGGAGACGGGTATCAGAAATAGGTTATAGACTCGACATTTCTGGTGAAGGGTAATTGTTTATCTTCTTATTATGAAATTACAACATATGCCCAAGCGTGAGGTATATTGTTATGATTAGTGAAGTCTAGGCATTACAAATTTGAATTATGCAATCTGCTGCCATATATTGACAAAACTACGCTTTTTCTACAAGCGATATTCTTAAAATTGGTTCTAACTAAAACAACAAGAAGAGAAAATACAGCACATCGCTGAATAAAGTATCACTGCCATGACGTTGCAAATGTTACCGTGGGTAGTTCTTTTCGAGGCAATCATTTCTACGCAGTGTATAAATTTGCGGGAATCAATGATCCACCTGACATTTTGTATGCAGATGGAGGAAGGTTTGTGAATGGGGAATAACTTGAATAACAGCGACACGAAGTTACAAAGGAAACATAAGCGTCTTTATCAGATACCAGGCATTGCCGTTGAGGAAATATTCACCTCGGCAATCAATGCCGGGAACAACGCTCGGCCAGGATGGCCGTTCTGCCAAGCAAGAGGCCAGCGTACAGCACAGCTAAGAGAATCAACAATTGGATGCGCAGAGCACTAAGTGTGGCACATCCGACCTGCGTCAATCCGCAAAGTGATGAAAAAATGTATGAAAGCGACAAAAATATCTTCCATCCGAGAGGAGCATGAATATACAAAGCAAATCAATGTGTGTTTCTCAAAAATTTGCATCCTGCTGTCTGGTGGAAGACACTGTCTGCCCCTTCCATAAGCTATTTCAATCGGCCTCACGCACAAATTGCATAAAGGCAAGCTCAAGTGAGCAAGACGAGAGAACAAAAAAGTTTGTCCACGAGCAGAAAAAAAAAAAGAAAAGCTGCAAGGAACCTTTAGTTTTGGGCATTTGTTATTTCCAAGGAAGGAATTACACATGCAAAATAAGTCAGACAGCGTTTCTTCGAGAAAACGCCTCCGAATGAAAAAGCATTGGAAACTTGAGCTTTTACGTAAGTCAAAAGACTAGCGCTTTCTTCAGTAACCACGCTGCGGCAATGACATATCCTGTCGCCGCTTACTGGCTCGCCAGCATCCCCTGCTTGCATACTCTGTGAGGCTTCCGTCGTTCGATCTCGCAGACATCGCCTAACTGTGGCTACACACTCCTCCTCTTGCCAGCATTCCCGGCGACGGAGCTGACCTGAGGAGTCCGTTGAATGCGACTCTCCACCGGCGGTTGGGCGCCAGGCACTGGAGCCGAAGCCCTGCCGCGGCGAAGCAGGCGCCCTCGCTGCGGTCTAAAGTGAAGGTGGCCGGCAGCGAGTAGCGGGACCTGTCGGCGGCTGTGTACAGTGCCAGCCACAGGTGGGCCACGTGGTTCTTGAGACGCGAGACGTTAAGCACGAGGCGGTCGCCTTCGCAGTTCACGCCGTATAGCAGCAGGCTGTCCTCCAACTGGGCATAGAACAGCACGACCGGAGAGCGCGTTATCCTGCCAGCATTAGCAAAATCTCAGTAAAGTCGTAATTTCAAGTAATTGCGATAATGACTGTAAATCATTCGCCTATTGTAGTGCAACACTTTTCTAATTAAAACAACCTGCACATTTTCGAGCTTTACTTTGTGCAAAGGCAGATGCATGGGCTTTATGAGCGTTGCGATACGTCACAATGTGGACGCACTGTATGCTCACAGTGAGGTTGGCAAATAACTTTTTCTAAACTGCTTTATTTTTTCTAGGCTCACTGTCATTGTATTGACCACATTGCCGATCCATAGAGCCCTAGCCATATTAATTCAGAGTAATTTATGATTTCCTGAAATTGCTTCTCGTTTCGGTAAGAAACAAAGGTTTTGAGGTATACACACAGGACCATGGTTCACGTAAAGATGAAAATTTCATGGCCAACAAACAAGGAATACCTCTGCTGCACCCAACGTTTCAATAAAGTGACTTATTTTCGTCAAGGGCCTAACAAAGACAGATTCTCTTAAGCGTCAGCTACTGATAATCCCTCTGCGACCAACGTTGCAATGGTTTATAGCTTTTGATACTAGCATGTCACAAAACGTGTGCGTTTATCGCTTAAAACGTCTGTGGCACTCCGAATGTAACTTCGAATAATTTGCGTTTCTCTCATTTTGTAAGCAACTACGTTGACTTATGTTTTTATTCCAAAATCTGTTAAATAAGCGGTTTAGAGATTATTTCATTTCATTTCATGTTAATACTTTAGGGACCCCCTTAAAATGAGGGTATAACATGGCGCGAAATACTGACACGTGTGTTTAATTATCCTTTTCTCGGGAATTTCACTGCATTTCACTCACTAACAACTTCAATTACCGCTCAGCACGAGACGCACCTGCATGAATGGAACCTACTGGAATGTTATCGATGGCTCTATGCGTTTTCTGCTGTCACCGAAGCTTGTGTAATATGATTGCATGTATGCGCGACGTTAATTCTGCAGTACTTTCTGCATGACACGCGGGCACCAGCGATTATACTGGAATCTTCGATGCCTCATGTATAAAAGCTCACGCACTTGACCGGCAGATCATGTTTCCGGTGATCGCCGAGTTTGTTCATCGTTATTGTTGTTCTTTGTGTGTAGCTTGTTCTGAATTTACAGGCCCGCCCAATAAAACGCTAGTTTTGTCATGCACAGATTTGGTATTTTCTTCGCCGTCCCTACTACGTGACAACATACAGGGAATGAACCACATATCGCTAACATTCATTAAATAAATAAGTTGAGAGTTGCAGCAGTTAGAAACGACGATCGGCAGGTGATGGCGGTAATGAGCAGGGGAACGCCGTTCCAGTCCTGCTCGACAAAAAAATAAAGAAATATATCAGCGCATGGGCATGGGGACGCGCAACTTTGCAAATATGACCAGTGCGGCAAAATAGTATGCGGACAGGGCCGGAAACATGTAAGGTTCGCTGTTAAACGAAGAATAACATAACGTTTGTAAGATGCACAGGTGGGTAATGGTGATAGCGCATAGAAGGAGGAAGTAAATCATTTTACGCACGAAAGCGTAATCTGAATGGAAGTGAAGAACGTTAACACAGATGGTTGAAGAAAACAGCGTTACAAAGACGCGGACTAAAAGAAGAACACGTAGGACGGAGAGGCTCCTGTTATTTAGTTAGCGCCTGTCCGTTGTACATGTTCTTCTTTTAGTTCGCGTTTTGTAGCGCTGCTTCTCTTCAAGTATGTTAAACCAGCTCGCCCACATCGAGCTTCTGCTGCAACACAGCCTCGCACATATGTTTGGCAAAGCAATGAATGGGGCTAGCTGGTAGACATTCATGATTCTGTAGCCCTTATAGTATTATACTGACGGGGAAGAACTAGAAAAAGAAATGGCCGTAGGTAGCGCGAACTACAAACTGGTTTAATACTTTTATAAGACACGCTTAGATACATGCAAATTAAAGGGGGGGGATATATAAGAAATGACAAGGGTAAGACGTCCTGACGCGTAAGACGTCCTGAAACGGGTGCCGGAGCAGCAGCGTTCACCGGCACCCGTTGGCCCTGGCAAAGTCAACGTCAGCATCCATGAGCAACTTCGATGAGCAAGCTGCAACTAGATAGCGCCAAAGTCGACGGCACAGCAAAAACTAATGGCGTTTTTCACTGGTCGATTTGGAGCAGGATTTCTTGCTCCGCGGAAAGGAATCCGAATTTCACTGCTCGATCTGGAGCGGGTTCGCGCGTTCCACTGCTCGTTTCGGATCTACTCGCTCCGCGCCGAGTCGCTCTCACTTGCTCCGCCGCCGAGGCGCGGATTGAGGCGGAAATAGCCAGCGTCACTTCCGTCTTCAAGCGAAATCGGTTTGTACGCACAGCATTGTGTTGCTTCGCAAAATGGCTGCGTTCGGCGCTGCTTCAGAGCTCGCGTTTAGCGATGAGAGCTCGGACGACAGCGATTACGAGGTGACGCAGGTACTGTACGAAGCCTTCTATGCATGTTCTCCACGCACAATCTTTGCGGGCGCAACATGGAAATGACGGACTCTGCGACTGCCGCGGTCAAATTGCGCACGGAGGATGGCGAGTCTGGTTGTCGTGGAAACGTACAGAGTCGAAGTGGATAAAGGTTTCGGGAACCGGTTTGTGCGACGTGTACGCACACTTCCTGTGTGAGCCCCCGCGGAGCGTTTTTGCGCTCCGCTGGCCGTTTCGAATTTGTGAAACCCGAGCGCTCGTCGAGGATTTCGGCGGCCGCTCCAGATCGACCAGTGAAAAACGCCATAAGGCAGAGTGAGAAATACGGGAAGCGCTCGCGATAGCAAAAGAAAAAAAGAAAGAAGCGCGTAACCACTCTGCCCATCACGATCATCGAAGCTGATCGAGGTCGTGTTTGCGAGGGGCCATCTGGTGCAGGTGAACGCTGCTGCTAGGGCCCAACGCACCCTCTGACCCTTGTCATTTCTTATATTTTGCTTCCCTACCTCGATCACCATGTATATAATTAAACCAGTTGGTAGTTTGCGATACGTACGTTCATTTCTTGTTCTCGTTCTTCCGTCAGCATAATACCAAGCACAATACAACCATAACAGCGCATACCTTGTTGATAAATAAAATGTATTTACGAAGAGTTAATAATACGAGGTTTGTTACGAACGGCTACTTTCCTTGCGGACCTCTATTACTGACGCTATATCTTCACTGTTTGCTGTTCTTAGGAGAGTAAGAAAGCTGTGACCAAAATTATTTAATAATACCTTAATATGAGCCGACCTTTCTTTTTTTTTTAGAAGTTTCCGGAAGTGAATGCACTCACTCTTTCCAGGTGTTTCGCGTGACGTGGGCACTCCTGCGCCCACTCTTCCGGCGCGCAGATGGCGCCATTGCTGACGGCGTCGTCGTGCTTCTCAGGATGCTGAAACCGAAACCTACGGCCTTTCCTTTCCTGCAGGTAGGCGATGCGGGAAACGGCAAGCAGGTACTTAAGGAGGTGGCCCAGCCCTGCGTGACAGAACCACTCGATTTTCTACGCACGATCGGTTAAACGTATGTAAGAGGTTCTCGTCTGTATTACTTGTCTGAGATTGGGGTAGTCCATGTGGGCAGATATCGGAAGGATGCGCTTGGTAGGGCATTGAGCGCTTTCCTAAAAATGGGCTATAGAAATATACATATTTTCGTTAATTTTTTTATAAATTGCTGATTAGGCATACGACCTGGCGAGTTTCTCCATGAAGCTAGCCACCGACAACGGCGCGTTCCTTGTCCTCCTGACCCATTCTTCCAAGTAACCTAGCACAGCTACCCAAAATAGCCATGGAAGCCTTAAAAGACAATATTTTTTCTTTATTTTAGCTAAAAACTGTTGTATGTAAAAGTAAGAGAACTTCGATATTTTTTAAAATTAGATTCCAGCGATATCTTCCATCTCTTCATGCCGTCCTGCAAGTAATGACAAATCCAAGTGTTATGTAATGGACATCAGTTTCGCGGTGCTCTTCTACGCCAAGATCGTGTTTTAGGGTCACTCCTGCATAACCCTTTCTCATACACGCTTGTTGATGCGAAAGTCATGCTCTCTCTCAGTGCACATCCTGTCGTAAGTCACTCGTCTACTAAGAACAGGCGATGCATGTGAAATATGTGAGGATAAAAACAGCAGAGAGTGTGTCGGAACAAAGCAGGCAAACACCACTAAAAGGCAAACACGAAAGGAAATAAAACGACCACAAGTAATAAATATTTTGATGCTTGTTTTAGGACACTCCAGAAATATTTTAACCGAAATTGCACTGTTATCTTTAGCAGCTATGATAGTTTTGAAAAATGCAGTAAACAGAGTGAGCGTTTCCGCAATAATAGTACCGCTATAACGGATACAACAGCGGATACTCTGATATAGAGCCCAGCGGCCGAATTGACTGCAGCGCACCAAGCCGCCCACATTATTACCTGAACCAAGCTTCCGGTTTCAGTTTTGAGCCCGCGCGTTTTGAGTACTAGCTGGAACGCCAGCTGTGCTGATCGGCGTGCATGTTTTTTTTATTTTTACTGCTCAACAGCGCGCAGTCTTGGTGCGTAATCGTTTCACTATTATGTAAAAATGATTGCGAACGATATTTAGGAGCCTCCATCCTTACAGATGCAAGACGCCTTGTGAAATAGGAAATGTTTATTTTATTTGTTATTCTTTTTAAATGCTCGTTCCGTGCTTTTTGTATATTCATCCAATGTTGTGGTACGAGGAAAGCAGCTGTAGTTCCCGTACGAAGCTCCACCAGACGATGTCAGCTGAAAAAAGAAAAGTAAATTACGAGCATGTTCAATTTTGGTATTAACACCTGATAGGAATAATGTGTGTAGAGGCGAAATGTGCGAAATAGGTGTCTGGGCGGCATTACAAACAAAAGCAATTCGCTTTTACATACATGGAGTAGAAAATACCCGACTCGTACATATCGTATGGAATATCGTACATATCACGAAAGCATTCAATTTTCAACCATTCCCTCATCCCCATGCCTTATTTCCTGCATTTTAAGGGCACAAATACACGGGCTACTGCACGTTTACAAAAGAACTTGGCTTCCGCCGACGCGATAATAGGCTACGTGTACAGAGAGGTGGCCACAACACAGGCTCTCAACCAGACCATGCTGGACGCTCGCAGAATTCCTTGTGCTCGCACTCAAGCCAAATGCTTGGGTTCAAAGCCTGTTTTCAGTCGTTCAAAAAACAGAATTTCGAGTTAACAAGTTCCTGGTTCATGATTATATTGCGCTTAGTGTTGTACTGCGTTATATGCTATATTGCGCATTATGCCGGCGCAAGCAACACACTCCCATGCTATCACTCTTGGCAATCACTCATCGCGTTTTCGATAAGCGTGAGTACCGAAAGAAGGTATTTGTTGCTGCGGGGCCCTAAAAATGGTCACAAGCTTCTCCTACTCAGATTCGTTACGTACCAAACTCACATGGCCGAGCGGTTTCTCGCCGCGTCGAGACAGAAGCGGCGAGTGTGCTTCAAAGTTATGCCAAAATTCAACAAGATTGCAATAATCTGGGGGTCAAAGAAAGCGTCGTGAACTTCTTCTTATAAGATTCTGTACACACGAAACTAAATGCATCACACGGCCGAGCTGCTTTTCGCTAACTGCATCACAACGCCATGCGCTGCGGACATGCCTCAAAAGTATCCTAATAAGCAACGAAATTACAATAACGCTCGCGGTCAGAGAAAGCGTCGCGAACTTGTCCTAGTAAGGTTCTGTAAGCATGAAACTGCGTCTCTCGGCCGAACTGCTTTTCGCTAAGTGCATCACAACACCAGGCGCGGTGAGCGCTCCCAAAACCACGGAAATCAGTTACAATGATGTTGGACATGCAGAAGGTGTCTCAAAGACCTCCCAGTATGAGCCATTAATTCAAACTGCCGGCGCAAGGACCGCTGAGCTGTCTTTCGGTAGCCGCGTCACAAGTCTAGGTTCCGTGCCGTAAGCCTAATGGCTCGAAATGCGCCGCAGACTGTCAAACAAAATTTCTCACCATGCCGTAGTCCAGTAGTGCAGTGGTTGCCGTGTCGAAGTGCAGAAGGAGCGCAAGAATACGCCCGGAGCCCTAAAGGCCGGGCTTAATACAAAAAAAGAAAAAAAAGAAAAACAGGCAGAGGCTTGCCGAAGAGGCCAACGCTGAAATGCGCGGCCAGCCTCGCTCGCTTCGGCTGCGTGCCTGACAAAGTAGATGTACACTGGTAGAGAAGGCTCCATAGAACGTCCATTGGTCCTAAAAATGGCGGCTCATGGGTACCCCAGTGCCCCTGGATGCTAGGGGGCATGCTTATGTATGCGTGACGCTGAATGACGTCACGCTTACGTATGCTTTGGCGCGAGTTATAAAGCCGTCTTTCTATAGAATCCGCATTTTCGAGCCCGTATTGAACGTTGCTGTCTTTCAGCGCGTGCCAACCTTTGCTAGTAAAATATGCTCGAGTTCCTGCTAGTTATGCGCTTGTTTATGCGCTTATGTGCAATTCTGTACCCATTGAAAGTGACTGGCAAAGGAGGCAGCATAGAAAGGCAGCAACACTTCCAGACAAGGGCTAAGCATGCATAATTCGTAGCGCAAATAATCGTGCAAGTACTTTGTCTCTGAGTAGAGCAAAATACAATCTACGAAGCACTAGCTCAAGAGCAGAGTTCGCGATAGATTGTACAGCCAGCATGATTTTCAATTTCATGGTTTATTACATCAACCAAACAAATACTGTTATAAAGCACACCATAAATTGCATGTCACAGGCAGCACGAACAGTAGCACTGTTTATGCTGGTACATCTTCCAAATGGTGACAGTGCAGACAGGAAAAAGGCCTGAAGTGCTACAAACGTTGCCAGGTAGCAAATCTAAATGTACAGAAAACAATGCTACGACAGCTTCAATTGAGGCAAAAATGACATCAAATAAGTAGCTGCATCAAGATACACATGGAGCATAGGGCACTGGGATTAACTCCTCACATTTCATTCCTTCATCTGAAAGAGTATAGCAGGTATGTTTACACCTGCGGGACAATGTTAAAGTCAGTTTTAGCATCAACAAACCTGCTCAACGCAATGGCACAACACCATACACTGAGCCTGCGTACAACCTCCAGACCTGCTTCTGGCGGGTAACCAGAGTATTTTGGAGCAATTCTAATACACCTAAAGCAATACATGAAGTACACCTTACAGTAAAATGCAAGGACATTCGCATGGCAGTAAAACATATATCACCATACTGTACGTTACAGTATAAACAGGTAAAGCCCAAGCGCCTCTGCGTTTTCCTTTCTGTCATCTCGTTGTGCTGCAAACGATCCTGCTAAAAACTCGAAGGAGACGCAGCAAGCCTGTTTAAAGGTGGCTTTGTAGCCAATGGTGCTGAATGGTAGTAATGAATACGCGGTTGATTTAGTTATACCTGTCAGCACGAAACGGCAGCGGCAGGAAGGAGGAAAGATTGACCCCAACATCATGGAAAACAGTTGAATCCATTGCCAGGAGGGTCTCCTTTGAGAGGCATTAGATTTATCGGATGGAGTTTTATACGACAATAGTGCAGAAGTGCCCAGGGGACACTTGAAAAGGTTGTATATTGGATAAATGTACCGGAAAAGAGTGACATTGTGTAATGAAGGATGAAATATGCGGCATTGTTAAACCATTACCCTTGTGAGCAACGATGTCACGTCCTAGCAAAGCAAAATACACAAAAGAAATAATAAAATAGAATATAACCAGGCTATGAACCAGTAAAACCATTTGCAGACCTTAAACCAGCCTATATTGATCTGTTGCACACACTGGAACATAGCTTCAACATCACACCTTCAGCCAGTAGCTCGCGAATCGCGTCCTTTTCAAGTGCGGAGCCTCAGTGCTTGCTTCGTAGCTTTCCGTTAAGTGGTTTCATTGTGGAGTTCCAAGATTTTTTCCTGCGCCCAAGCCAGTCCAGTCTCACCCTGACGAACAGGGCAAACAAACAATCATAAACATCAACACCCCACACACTTGGCAATTTTTCTAACTTGGCATGAAGCAAGAAGCACAGATCTTGCCCTACATGTTCTTTTCCCACAATATTGGAGGCAGATGCGACAAAAATCTTGTCGCAGGAGGGTGAAGGAACTGACAGGCTCCCAAAGTCACCTTCAGGTTTTTTGACGCTCGAGTACAAGAGAACTTTGCTTTGATCGGTAAAGGCTGCGTTCTCTTGCCTCCGCTCACACTTACGCGACCCTGCTGCACACCTGTGGGCATTCGTCAACTTATACGCTAGCAATATTCTCTACCATGGAGATGGATAATCATAAGGCATAACTTCTACTGCAACTGGCGAAGATGTGGTAGGTATACAGAGAAAAGGAGTAAATTTAGAAAAACAAGCTGGGAGAGTGGCCGGAAGACTGGACTTGTTTTCGGCACAGTTGCTGCTTTCCAACAGTTTGCAAAGGTTGCTAACTAAAACATGTATAAATGCCGCCTGAAACTGCCAGCAAAAAGAGTTGCTGTTCGTTCCAGATTTAGACCTAAACATTACAATGGTGAAAAATAACGTACAGCTCGAAGGACAAGGACAGCGATAGACGACCTACACAGCGCTGTGTATGTCGTCTATCGCTGTCCTTGTCCTTTGCGCTGTACGTTATTCTTGATTATGAATTACCAACTAGCCCAAGCAACCACCCTAGTTCATTACAATGGTGTTTTCAAGCGCATCCTGGTTTACGTGTCCGGTAAGCAGGTACGCCAAACCATAGCCAAACCATAACAGCAGCAAAGCCCTCCTAGTTTGGCAGAAGCCACGGATGCGAAGAGGCTGCCGTGCACAGCCTAGAACTTTAATATTCTTGAAAACTGCGATGCACTCCTCCAAAACACTTTATACACAGATCCTGCAAGTATTGCAGTTACATAGGGATACTTTCCCAATTTCTGTGAAATATTTAGACTATCAATGAGCCTGTCGATTCTCTCAACAAATCTGGCCGTGTAGATAGCCTCTGCTGGCAATTGCTGGAATGTTACCTATGTGCACAATGCAGCAGCGGAATGATCACTGAATACTTGTGCTGCGAGTTTCACCGACATCTTGGAAGCAAAAGTCAAATTAAAGTACCGGGCACGCAGCTTGGGAATGGAGAATTCGAATTTCTCGATCCCCATCAAAATCCCGTCATATGCATGAACTTTTAATTGTGTCAATGCCTACTATGAAGTTGTATTTGAAGAACGTGCTACGTAAGGATTTGAGCAAATGTGGTGGATCGAAAATAAAGAAAAGTGGTTCACCATTGACATTTAAGTAAGGCTTTTCAGGGGTTTCAAGGTTTGAAAATAGATATATATTTTGTTCCCCTGATCACACACCACAGCCACAGGCTGCAATTTAGCTCCATCCAACATTTTGTGGTATTTGAAAAGACGGTCATGCCGAACAGTCGCAGATGCTGCCTTATCTGCAAAGAAATGTCCAACAGGCTGCTTCACGGCGTGCATATTCCTTTATACATGAACACAAGGGTGTTGTCTGCAAGATGTCGACCTTGTACTGCACTGTACTCTTCAAGGCCTTCAATGCTGCCCGTCACTAGGTTATATGACAGCTCCTTTGCGACATGCATCTCATCAAATAACATAGAGAAAGCCTTGTCCTGCCTTGGAAAAGACGCTGCTCGGTTGCTGATCAAATGAAAGATTCTGGGTAAAACCCAACCCTGAGCCGTAGGCGTGAAGGCCACAGCTGCAGAGACCTAACAGATGGAAGTCTTAGGAGTGTCCTATAATATCTGCAACCTTTTGGACTGTGGAAGTATAGACCTAAAGCAAAGGCTTTGTTTTCGCTGCACCTTGGGCAGCCAAACCGGCTGACATTCTAGAAAAGCTGAGCTTCTAGAAAAGCAGCAACAGCTAGGGATATATGATCACGCAGACTCTACCAGTTCAGCAGTAGGCTTCATGTGATGGCTTTGAAGCAGCAGTCCTTGTAGCCTCTTGTTGCAGTCACGGAGCCTCCTAACCTTGGTTAAGAATTTCTGAAGAGGCCGCCTTTCGTTGATGGGGCTGGTGAAAGATCCTGAAGATTAGAGAATTGACAGAAGAGCAATAGATTGCTGCGTCTGGCTTAGTTCTAACTCCATGTAATCTTGCAGCACCAAAAAGTGCGCAGTATTGTGAAAGTGTTTACAAACCACTAACCTTCATAAGAAAGAGGCGAAGCGCAGAGTGGAGCTCCTGGTGACAGATCAGCACTCGCTCACAGTGCTGAGATCTCTCCTGCCGTGTCAGGTTCTTGAGATGCAGTGGTTGCTTCAGAGCTTGGTTTTGAAAACATGTGGTCAGATGTGACTGCAGGATAGAGAGAACAAAATACATTGACACCACAATTCTGAAAGTGAATCCATAAACCCAACAAATAACTGAGCCCCACAAGCTGAATTAACACATTCACTGAACCATCATCATGCCACTGGCGTGAGAACGAGCTTGATTGGCCGTAGAACTGGCACCATCTGAATCTGCACAGCGCAGAGTCTAGGAATTGTAGCATATTTCTGAGCCATACCTATCGCGCTGTTCCAGCATATTGGAAATAACACTGATTTTCTTGGAAGAGTTACAGCGACTGGGACGACTGACTGTGGATGTACCCCTTGGCAACGGGTTCACCTGAGAGAGCAGCTATCATAGGAATCAGTCCAATTGACTTCCAGTTATTGCCGTTTGTGAAAGACGTATGCCAGTATGCATACAACCTTGCTTACCTGGTTCTCCAGCACGGCGCATTGATGCCGAAGTTTCGCTCGAAGACGGTGCACAGCCCATGCACTGCTTCGTTCACGGGAGTTGTCTGACATTACAACATTATTGCCAAGAGAAAATACAACTCAGTACCTTCATGGGCTAATAATTTCCAAACAACTACACCTTCCACAGCCTGCGGTTAAAATATGACGTTACTCTTCATAAAATACATATTTATTGATATAAGATTATTTTTACCACCGGGATTAGTTAGGCACATATTTCGAAATATTTTGTACATGATTACTTTCGCGAAGGGCGCTGGAGTGTTTACAGGTACGCAAAAAAGTAAAAGATGTATTTTCTTGACACAAGTTAGCATTTGAAGAGCGGCCTATATCTTAAAGCTTTGATTTAAAAAAAAATGCCGTCAATGCTTCCTCGAGTAGGCAAAGCATCGTGGCGCAGTCATCCTGAACGCAGATGCGCAGACGGTTCGAAGTGCTTGGAACAAAACATCAGGTCTCGCTGCTGCCATAGCGCCTTCTTCTCCCGGTTGACGTTGCGGCGGAACTGCACCCATGTTTTGCACCTGGACAAGTTGCAACATGCACGTTATATAACTGCACCGAAATAAATACCAAGTACTCCAAACGCCATGATTTCTTCCACTGCTAATTGCAGTACATTTTATCTGAACTATGGCAGCAAATGCTCGCGCCAAGCCTCTGCTCCTCAGAGTGAGGTTACGCTTGTCCTCATGCCACGCGGCTGGCTGCTTTTCTATGCTGAAAGAGTCACGAGAGTGAAGCAGCGAAGTGCCTTTAAAATTACCTTGATGGTGTTGTATATGTAGAAGGTAGGCATTACTCCTGCTGAGCGTATTCAGTCAAGGCACCCTCAAGACCGCGCACAAACACTTAGCTGAGTTTCGTTACTCCCGGTTGCGAGGGGATCCACAAATTGGCTTCGCGGTGTTCGAAAATCAAGTAATGTCGTGCTCAGAGCTGTCAGGCAGAACAGTTGGGTCTAAACTGTCCTTGCAGTCAGTAGCCGGCACGTAGTTGCTCCTGAGAGCCCGGTATCAAGTTCACGTTGGTGACAGTCTGCTGCACGAAACTCAGTATAAGTAAGAAATAGTAGGCCTTTTACGCACGCCTTAGGACTGCAAGTGTGTGCCCTGCACTCTACATAAATATCCCCAAGAACATGAAGCCAAGTATTCACGAAAGGGCGACAGCTATGAAACAGGTGCGAGCTGCCCGACCAAAAGATACCGGAGGGTATTGCGCATGCCTAGAGCAGAAGACACTGACAAAATCTCACCTGCGAAAATCAAGGAGGAAGCAGTGCAGTAAGACACCGACGGTACACTCCACGCTGTCGCAATGTGCCACGGAGCATCGTTTCTTCAATGGTTTGTTCACATGCCGCAAGCTAATCTTGAAATGAAGCGCTAAGCGTTTCAAAGGAACCGTGTGAAACGCCATACAACCATGGAAAAAGACTTCACATCGGCAGCAGGGCGGAGGAAACGCCAGGAACAAGAAATCTGCTGCAGCGGTGCAGCGGTGTGCAAATCTTACCCAACGGTGACCATAGAGCGGACAGTCCCATAGAGCCCAGCGGCCGAATTGACTGCAGCGCACCAAGCCGCCGGCGTTAATATCTCAACCATACTTGCGGTTTGTTTTGCGCGCGGGCGTTTTGAACGCTAGCTGGTACGTGTTACGCTGGCTGCGCTGATCGACGCGTTCTTTCTTTTTGCTTCTACAGCTCAACCGCGCGCGGTTTTCGTGTGAAATCGTTTTATTATTACGTAAAAATAATTCTAAACAATCTTTAGAAGCCTTCATCGAAAGTCCCACGTGCAATTTCAGAAAGAAGCAATACGCCTTGTGAAATGAGGAAATATTTTATTCTCTATAAATGCTATTTGCAGGCTTTTTGTGCTTTCATCCAACGTTGTGACACCAGGTAAGTAGCAGTAGTTCCCATACGAAGCTCCATCGGAAGATGTCAGCTGAAAAACGCAAATTACAAGCATGTGTCATTTTGGTATTAACACAGACGAATAATGCGTGTAGAGGCCAAATGTGCAAAAGTGATGAAGGTGCGGCATTATAAACAAAAGCAGTTCGCTTTTACGTACATGGCGTAGAAAATACCCGACTCATCCCAAACAATACCAAACATACCAAAAAAACATTCTATTTCAAAGCATTCCCCTCTTCCCAGGCCTTACTTCCTGCACTTTAAGAGCACGAATATACGGGCTACTGCGCGTTTCCAAAAGAACTTCGCTACAATCGGCGCGATAGTACGCTACCAATACACAGAGGTGGCCATAACACAGGCCTTCAAACAAACCATCTTGGACTCTGGCAAAATTCCTTCTACTCGCGCTCACGACAAATGCCTGGGTGCAAAGCCTGTCTTCATTCGTTCAGAAGACAGAATTTTTGATTTAAGTTCCTGGTGTTTGAGCTCCTACGTATTATCTTTTGCGCTTTCTGCCGGCGCAAGCAACACCCCCGTGTTATCAACCTTGGCAATTGCTGGCCGCGTTTTCGACAAGCGTGAGTACCGAAAGTTTTAAGTTTTTGCGGGTAATCAAATTGTCACAAACTGGTCGCAGTTAGCTTCACTACATGCCAAACTAACTTTGTCACCATGGCCGAGCTGTTTTTCGCTGCGTCACGACAGGTGCGGCGAGTGTGCCTCAAAATTATCCGAAAATGCAACCAAATTAATTACCATCATGTTGGGGGTCAGAGAAAGCGTCACGAACTTGTCCCAGAAAGATTCAGTACACGCGAAAAAATTGTGCCACACAGCCAAGCTGTGTCACAAGGCCAGGCGCGGCGAGCGTGCCTCATAAGTAACAAAATAAGTACCGAAATTAGTTTTCAACCACGTTGGGCGTCAGAGAAAGCGCCACAAACTTGTCTTCACAGTGCATTAAAGCGCCAAACTTAACTGCGTACTAAGGCCGAGCTGCTTTTCGCTAACCACCCCACAACGTCAGGCGTGGCAAGTACCCCAAAAAGCAACGAAATTATTTACAGTAATGTTGGGGGTTAGAGAAAGCACCAAAACTTGTCCCAGTAAGATTCAGAGCACCCGAATGGCGTCACAGCGCCCTGCGTGACCAGCGCGCCCAAAAACTACCGAAATAAGTTAAAATAATGTTGGGCTCATAGAAAGCGTCGCAAACATCTCGCAGTACGAGTCATTAATTCAACTTAACTGTGCCAGGACAGCCGAGCTGTTTTTCACTAACTGCGTCACAAGTCTTCCCCTGCCGTATAAGCCTAATTGCTTAAAATTCGTCGCAGACTGTTGAACAATATTTCTCACCTTGCCGTAGTCCAATAGTGCAGTGGCGTCATGTCAGAAGGAAGGCGAGAATTCGCCAGGAGCACACCAAACCTGGCTAAATCCAAAAATAGAAAAACAGATAGACGGGTCGCCGAACAGGCCAACCCTCAGATACGCAGCCGGTCTCGCTCGCTTCGGCAGTGCGTCTGACGAACGACGCATGCACCCGGCTTGTCATTTGCCAATTCGCCGGCCGCTAGGCAGCAGGAGTAAGCCGCAAAGTATATTTTAATTTAAACGCAGATATTTTTACTTTTGCCGGGAAAGAATGAAAAAAAAATGAAAATTTACGTTAAGCTCGTTTCACATTCTCTCGCTTTTTTTTTTGATGCTCACGGCAGCGAACTGTCGGCGTTAATACTAGCGTGACGTATTTTCTGTAGCCAGTTATCGCCAAGTGTCCCCTATTCTTCATCACGTACAGGGAAATTGGAGACCATTACAAAGCCAAAAGAAGAATCTTCCCGCCTCCGCATCGGTCTCTGTCTTTGGAGGACGCTCGCATTTGGCGGCGCCTCCAGGGCAACATTCATACATCACCTTATTGGATCTACTTAACTCAGACGAGGGAGTATAACGACGCCCTCTGCAAAATTTCTAAGGAGAAGGGTACTCTAGATCATGTAATATGGGAATGTCCTGCTTCCGCAGGGGCCAAGGGAAACATTACAGTAGAGAAGCCTGGGAGGCCTTGCTCCAGAGTGAGGCTGAAGAAGACCAGCGTCGAGCAATCCGCCTGGCCGTTGAGGCCATGAAGACTCACCGTCCTCAACGCGCGGGGACTGCTTCGTCCCCCCCTCCCCCCACCACTTGCGTGTAGGGTAAGAGGCGGGCACCTCATTTCGGTGGAACAGTAAAGTTTTCAAACAATCAATCAACCCCTCTTCTTCAATTTCTGTCTCTATGCGGTGACGAGAAGCGATGAGCAAAGATGACAAACACTGAGCAAAAGGAGCATTTTCAGACTGGCATGCTGCAATTATACACGTTCCCAGGCGCGCCGTAGCAGGCGGCTGGCGATAAGAAATCACGAGGGTTGCAATGTGGGCTTGTTGGTAATGCACCTTCAAGGGGTGTACGGTAGCGCGATTAAAAGACGGGACAAACGGAGACACACAGGGACACACACAACACTGTGTGTGTCTCTGTGTGTCTTCTTTTGTCCCGTCTTATGATCGCGCTGCTGTATACCATCTGAAGATGAGAAATCGCTTCGTAAGCTCCCGCCTAGGTGGCCGTAAACCGTAACAAGGCCTACAAGGTCGCGCTGCAAATGCACCACACACTCATGAACAGGGGGCGCAACAAGAGATTCTAAAATATTTATTGCTTTTCTGTTCATGCATAGTATTCCAGTTTGTGGTTTTATATTTCTTTATATGAGTGTTTTGCCACCCAGACTGGGAATGTTGCAATCGCGCTGAACCGCGTTTGCGCCGAGCCTTCGCCCCCACTCTAAATCCATCTTGTGTCTGACGCATGACGCATGCATTTGGCGCATCATTGGCCTGTCGCTATGTGACGCAAGAAATGTAAGTCGCAAAGTATAACATTGTGCGCAGGTACTCTTAGTTTTGTCGGAAAATAATAAATAAAAATACGCACGGCCGCGGCCGCGCCATAAGCAGCACGGCCGCGCCATAAGCAGCAGCCGCCGGAGAAAAAAAAAACTCTCTCGCCTCAAGCCCGTGCCTCGCGCTCGACAGGAGAGGTTGCGCTTCCTCGCTCGCGCACGCACGATTGACCCGCATTCGCCGGCTTGCCCTCTCAAGCTTTCACTCACACATACAGGATACGGCGTGTGGCGACGACTTTATCACGCTTGAACTTTGTACGGAACCTCACGGCGACGACAACGCCGGTGGTAGAAGTGCCCCTCGACTGTATCTAATTGCTACCGTAATAAAATGGATCAGCGAACACAAAACAGCAGTGCTGAATACATGTTTACAGTTCTGATTTGTTCAGGAGATCGCGCCACACCTTACACGTGAACGTGTAAACGAAATATTCATATGGCGGGTGAAAATGAGAACCTTAATACAATAGAAGTTTGGTAATGTACCTGCGGTACCCACCGTGACGGCTTAAGGGGGCCCTGAAACACTTTTTATCCAAGTGGAGAAATTCACTTGAATTTCCATCAGACTATTTCAAAAGTAACTTTTCCGCAACAACCACTTGAGTGCTTTGAGCAGAAGCGGAGTTATTGCAATCAAACATCACGCTAGCAGCGCTTCCGTTCTTTCTTCAATGACTTGCACTGCGAAGGCTACGGTGGAGCGCGGCGTACCGTGGCGTGCACCGTGGCGTGCAGTTCAAACTTGGTTTTGGATGTGCACGTAGAGGCCACTATTTCAAGTTTTGGCGCCTAAAACACGCGCCAAACCCGCTTATCCTCCGCGAGCCGCCGTGCTTCGAGCCAGCGCACTCATGGCGGCAGCCCGCGGCAGCCCGCTGTATCAGCAGGCCGCAGCTACGCGTAACTTTTGTGCCTGTGCCACAAAGTAAGAAAAATTTAGGAGCGGCTGTTTGCGGGGACCAGTAAAGGTCACAAGCCCGCGGAGCCACTATCATGCTGGCGTTGCCTGTCGCCCGAGAAAGAAATTACCGCTGTTTCGGCTGCCAGGGCATCGGGTCGCGTGTGTTGCTGGCGTTCGGCCGTGCGCCTGGCATAAGTTTTACTGAGGGCACTCACGCACGTTTCTTTAGCGCTGGTAGCTTTTACAGTGATAGATGCTACGCTTCAACCCTTGAACACAATGAAAAATAAAACGCATCCTTTTCGATGACCGCTATAATAAAATGATATGTTGCTTCCGGCTGTACGCGGCGTTATTGTTTCACATCCACGCGATGACTTTGATTGGATGGATGTAAGGCAAACTGCTGGCATTCGTCGAAGGCAAACATGCCTCCAATTTCTTCCAGTATGTGACCAAGCTGATTTGCCTCAAGCTCATGGTCCTCACACGCTGTGTTAACATCGCTGACGTTCACCGCCGTCGATCTTCCTGGCTTGTCGTATACACTCATTCTTGATCATTCAAGGGTAGCATGACTGAAATTTGATGACGTTTCCCCGTGAGTCAGCTTCTTTTTCGGGGGTGTCAGAAATGCTGGAGACGGAAGAAACATGCAGGACTCAGCCTCGGTGATCTCAGAGGTGAGGATTACCTCGCCTCTAAGCTCACCGTAGTGTTTATCCCGTCTCAGCTTGTTCCTCGTGGAGTGCTTATCACAAAAGTAATCTCTCGATGTGAGGTAACGGCCGTCCCCAAGACGCGCCGCAGACCATGCTTGCTGACATTCAGGATCATTTGCAGTCTTGAATATTCTCACATTTTCGCTTCAACACTTGGACCCGCTTTTGCAGTTTTCAACGAAACACGTGCCTCCCATCTTAGGCTAGCAAACTCTAAAGCAGGGAATTTACGTGTGGCAACGCTGTTAGTATCACGACCTTCTAACAGACACCGACAAAAACTGCTGCGGTTTGATTTTTGAGGGCGAACAAACACAACTTTACGGCATGCCTGCTGAAGCGAACGTCCGTGTCGTCTGCTTGTCGTCTGCTTTGAGCGGAAGACATGGGAGCCGCCGAAGAGAGCGTGCCCGAGCTGTCCGCCCGGGCGTCTGCTTTCCTTCTTTCTTTCGCTACGGCTTGCATTACGCGCCGCATGCCACTGCATGTGCCACCATTGGCGTATGCTATTTTTGTGACTTTACCTGGTCACCCACCAGTGAAAAGTAGTGAGCTACGACCGCCATATAATTGTTTAGTTGTTTTCGTCCCAAACGCGCTAGCCGAAGGGCTTGGCTTCGAATGATTGGACCAGGGGAAGTATTCTGTAAGAGTCCACCTTGTCCATTTCGTCTGCTGCTGAAGTGCTGATTGGTTGTGGTGCCTGGCTGCCGCACACGTGCAGCTCATCTCAGCCAATCAGCACTTCAACAGCAGACGAAATTGACATGTCCACTAGGTGGGCTCTCTCAGAATGCCTCCCCAGCACTCTTCACCTAAAGCTTTCGTCGGCCTCCAAAGAAGGCATATTCTGTGCAAGGGTGCGATTTCGATACCTGTTCGGCGGACCTTTTCTGGATCGCTTTCCGTGCTGAAAGCTCAAAACGCCCATCAAGTCGAATGGCGGGGCATTTCAATATACCACTCTAATCAATATCAATAGAAGATGTTTGCTCGGTGCCTGTAATAGTATGGTCCGGCGTTCCACAGGAGGTGGTTTGGGGACAGCTGTTTTTCTTGGTATTTAAAATGACATTGTTAATCAAGTATGCGTCAAAATTAGACTATTCGCAGATGAGTGCATAATTTGCCGCAGGATTGATAACCCGCACGGCCAGGTCCTATTAAATTAAGCTCTTTATCACATAGAAAAATTGTGCGAGACCCGGCAAATGAAAATTAACCCCAGAAAAACAGTTCTCATGAGAATGACTAGAAAGCACTTACCATTACAATTTTAATACTGTTTAAATAGAAATTTATTATCTGAAGTAAAACATTATAAGTATTTAGGCGTCATATTTACCTTGGATCTTCATTGGAACGAGCACATTTCTTACATCAGGAAGAAAGCAGTAATCAAACTTGGGTAGCCTAAGACGAACACTGCGACAGGCGCCACAACACATTAAGCTGATGACATATAAAACGTTTATCCGACGAATCATAGAATATGTGTCAATAGTGTGGGACCCGCACACGAAAGGAAATATTGTCCAGTTAGAAAGTAGTCAAAGAGAAATCGTCAGATTTATTTACAATACCTACGGCAGGTGCGGATCTGCTAGTGCTTTGGAAAAAAAGGCTCGACTGGATTCCTTACAGTCCCGGCGCCATGCTGATCCGTTATTGTACCTGTATCTACACTATCACAATAAAATAGCAATAACAGAGAACGGTTGTATTCAGTCTGTCACCAAACGAATCCACACTCTCACCACTCCAAAAAACTGCGAGAATTTCATTGTCGAACCGATACCTTTAAAAATTCATTCTTTCACCAATGGTGCGAAAATGGAACATGCTTCCAACAGACGTTGTGGAACACTCGTCTTCGGCTGATTTCGCTTCAGCCCTGAAGGCTCACCTGTCGACAATTTAATTAGCCAGAATACACTAGCTCTTTTGTTTTCTTTATATGTTAAAATTTCCTTTGTTGCCTTGTATGCGTACGTTTACCTGTATGCTTACCGATGTGACATAAACCCCGTACTTGTACACGAAACCAGTCCTGAGATTACATATATATATATAGTCATATCATAAGAAGCTGACACCAAGGACAACATTGGGGAAATTACTTGTGCTTAATAAATGAAATAAATAAACGATAAATAAATGGAAATTAAAGTGGATGAAAAAACAACTCGCCGCAGGTGGGAACCGAACCCACAACCTTCGCATTTCGCGTGCGATGCTCTACGAATGGAGCTACCGCGGCGCCGTTTTGCCATCCACTTTCTTGGGTATTTATGTGTCCTAGTAGAACCCTGGGAGTGTTAGCCAGTGCCACCATTCACAGACCTTGGCGGCGGACGTGGAACGTCTTTTTTGCCGCAGGCGTCACGAGAATGTGATCTTTTTAGGATGAAGGCAGGTGGTCAATAAACCCACATATTCTTCCTGAAGGCATCAATGTTGCCGGATTCGAGACCCTCGTTATGTAATAACGTAATCGTTATAAATAATGTAATTACTTGTGCTTAATAAATGAAATAAAGAAGCGATAAATTATTGGAAATTAAAGTGGATGAAGAAACAACTTGCCGAAGGTGGGAACCGAACCCACAACCTTCGCATCACGCAAAGGTTGTGGGTTCGGTTATATTCCTAAGGAATATTTCTAAATTTGTTCCAATGATCCCGCCGTACACAACACAAAACTTATTACCCGCGTGTAATAAGGTGTCACATGCAACGCTGCCAATAAAGACGTGCGCAGCCAGCAGACAGTTAAAGGACGCCAACTGGTAAATATTCTTCCGGAGTGCCCCACTAAGGCGTGCCTCATAATGATATCGCGGTTTTGGCCCGGCATACCCCAGGATTTAATCTTTCCGCGCGTGGCTTTTTTTTTCATCTACAATCTCCGACTGCGGCTCACCTTTGTCGAGCCAGATGCCGAGTCCATGCCCGTAGAACTGCACGAGGAGCGCCCGCAGGGCTGCCACGAGAGCCGCCATAGCACCGCGTGTGGCGAACCCGTTGCCGGGCTGCGCCTCTTATGCGCACCCACGCCCACGCATGATGCGCGCGCGTGAGCTCCGATTAGCGGTGCGTGCCGCGGCTTTGTTGCGCACGACCGGTGTCCACCACGACGGGCAGCCTCCTTCAGCGGCGCCGGTTTACAATCTACAGGCGTAAGGCTTAGCAGCGTCACTCGTTCGGTTCACGCGGTCCCCTGGGATTTCAGCTGCGGTCATTTTTCTGCTCATCTTTCAGCTGAGCTTTTCCTGCAGGAAACCACAGGTGTCATTTAAACAGTGTTTCTTGGTTCTCGGGATAAAAATGTGTATTGTCTCGGCTGATGAGAGAGGGATTCTGATGTAACCACTCGCGAGTTATTTGTCACGAGCTTCCAACTGCTCAAATGTAGGTTTCAGAATTCAGAGCTTAGATGATTGCTTCTTTTAGGAAACATATTCAGTTAAACAGCTCATATGTACTGTCGCTTTAAAAGGTCCCTGACTGCTTAACAGGCTTCTTTCCCGCAGCAGCAGCCTACTTCACCAAAATATTTACCGGGAAACGCTGGCGACGAACGCTATACACAAAGACGAGCTGTACTTCTGATCCGGCCAAAGCTAAAGACAAAGTGCGCCATCAGCTACTGCTCCTTAAACTGCACAAAAAACATGGTTTGTGTGCTCTATATGCTAAGTAGTTCCAAATATACCTTTCTAATCGAGTAAATTTGGTCAATATTATTGAGAAAATATCCAGCTCATTTACATTTTGGTCGGGAGTGGCTCAATGTTCCAATTTAGGACAACGTTTGTTCTTGGTGTTCGTCAATGACTTGCGCTTTTCTGAAACTGAGTAATAATCTTCGATATTAGCTGATAATTTAAAATTGTTTCGAAAATTAGAGTACTACTGCTATAGTATATTGCAAGATGACATTTACTTGATCCATCAGTGGTGTGTTACTACGAGACGATGTTAACATGAAGAAAATGAGTGCGGTGTGTTTGTCCAGAGAGCAGGTGCATATCAATTTTAATTACACTTTGTGTGGCCACAGTATTCGTCGTATGCTTGATGCCCGTGACCTTGGCGTCTACGTAGCTTCAAGGCTAGATTTTTGTCTTCGTGTATCCTGTATTGTGAGTCATGGCATGAGGCAGTGGGGCTTAATTTGTAGACTTGTAAAGAAGTTTCGACATTCTGAATGTTTCAAAACCATGCCCGGCGGACTAGTCTCTCTGCGATTAGAGTTTGCTTCGACTGTGTGGCACTCTAATAGTACTCCTCAATGTAACTTCGTAGAAGCCGTCGAACGTCAATTCGTTCGCACTTACTAGGACAGAGAATTGGAGGTCGGAGGGAGAGGTCTACGCCCTGCAGTCGTCGACGCCGATACTACGACCACTCAAGCCTGTTGGTCCACTTCAGTGTGCTTTCTTCGCGCGACCCGAGAGTCAGGCGTTACCTAAAGTTCTTGCGACAAGTAGCACGTGAGCTGCATTGTTGTAGTTTCGGGTTCCCTTACTGAAAATGAGCATGTGTCTCTGATGTGTTTTAACCTGACGTTTCGCTAATTAATTAGCCCCATGACACGGATTCAGCAGGTGTACAATACCAGTTCATCTGATAGGATTAATTTCAATTGAGTGTGTGTGTAATCTTGGCGCACAGAATGTTTGACAAATGAGTTCAGCAAGCACATCCTTTTAAGTCTCCTATACAAACTCATGCTTTCTATATACACATTCATCATCATCATCATCATCATCATCGCCATCATCACCGTTTTGACATAGTCGCCATCGTCAATAACCTATTTTAAGTCCACTGCAGGGCGTAGACCTCTCCCTCCGACCTCCAATTACCCCTGTGCTGCGCCAACTGATTCGAATTTGCGCCTGCGAATTTCTTAATTTGATCACCCCACCTAGTCTTCTGCCGTCTTCAACTGCGTTTCCCTTCTCTTGCCACTCACTTTGTAACCCTAACGGTTCACCGGTTGTCTAACGTACGCATTACATGACCTGCCCTGCGCCATTTCTTCCCTTAATGTCGATTAAAATATCAGCTATGCCCATTTGCTCCATGGTCTACACCGCTCTCTTCCTGTCTCTTAACGGTACGCTTATCAGTCTTCGTTCCATCGCTCTTTGTGCGGTACTTAACTTGTTTTCGAGCTTTTTTTGTCAGTCTCCAAGCTTCTGCCTCATAGGTTAGCACCGGTGGAATGTATTTTATGTACACCCTGCTCTTTAGTGATAATGGTATGCTTGCAGTAAGGATCTGAGTATGTCTGCCATACGCGCTCCAGCCCAATTATATTCTCCTATAAATTTCCTTCTCATGATGAGTGTCCCCTGTGAGTAAGTGCCCTTTGTAAACGTATTTTTTCGCATATTCTAGAGGCTCACTACCGATCCTGAACTCTTGTTCCCTTGCCAGGATATCGGTCATTATCTTTGTTTTCTACATATTAATCTTCAGCAAGGTTTGGACACGGGCTAGTTGGTATTCCATGGTATCAATCGCCACTTACAGCGCCTAGATAGACGAAGGACAAAAAGGACGACGAAGACCAGCACTGACTTCCAACTGATCTTTACTGATACTATTACTATTATTCTGCTACTCCTAATATATTTAATCTAATGTTATTATTAATGTATTACTGATACTATTAATCTTCAACCCCACTCTTACACTCTCTCTGTTAAGGTCATCAATCATTTGCTTAACTTGTCACCAGTGCTGCTGAATAGGACAATGTAATCTGCAAACCGAAAGCTGCTGAGATATTCGCCGTTGATCCTTGCCCGTAAGCCATTCCAATTTAATAGCTTGAATACTTTTTCCAAGCAGGCAGTGCTGAGGTTGTGGCTCCTTGTCTGACCCCTTTCTTTGAGGGTATCTTCCTACATTTCTTCTGGTGAATTAGGGTAGCTGTGGAATCTTTGGAAATATTTCGAAGATATTTACGTAAGCCTCCTCTACTCCTTGATTACGCAGTGTCTCCACGACTCCTGGTATCTCTACTGAATCAAATGCCTTTTCGTAATCTATAAAATCCATGTAGAGTGGTTGGGTGTACTCTGCAGATTTCTCGATTACATGGTTGATTACATGGATGTGATTCATTGTACAGTATGCCTTCCTGAAGGCATACTGTACAATGTACTGTGAAGGCATACTGTACCCTTATTCTATTGGAAATCATCTTCATGAATACTTTTTTTTTATTCAGATACCCTAAAGGCCCTTATGAGCATTACATAGGGGGGGGGCGGTTAACAACAGGAAATTTCAAACGCAATTAGGTGGGGAAAGGCAATATAGAACATCGTGGTAAAGATCACCGAATACAACAAGAAAATATAAAAAGCAAAAAAGGAAAGAGAATTGCATACATGATGAAAAAAAAGAACATCCCGTACAAAGCATGCAGATACACTTACAATGCGTCAAAGGCATACGATTCTGCTTTCACCCAACATGCGTAAAACTGCGCTTCAAATTACTTACAAATGAGTCATGATCACGTATAGAAGCAATTTCTTTTGGCAGCTTGTTCCAGTGATGAATAGCAAAAAAGAGCGGTGATTGTCGCAAAAGATTCGTACGCACAAACATGGGACGCACTTTGAAGGGATGGTCGAGGCGGGGGAAATTTTTTTGTGGGGGTTTGATATGGGATGCTGTAAAGGATGACGGCGTATGATACAGTCTGTGGGAAAGCAGTGCTAACAGTCGTCGTGTTTCTAGAGACGGCAATTGGAGGGACTCTTTGATAGCCGTGATGCTGGATGTTCTAGAGTATGTTTTAGTGATGAAACGTGCTGCTTTATTTTATAAAGATTCCAGCTTGTTTATTAGGTTAGTCTGATTTGGATTCCATATTATGGAAGCGTATTCAACCTTTGAGTGAACTAGAGCTGTGTAAGCTAATAATTTAGTTGACAGATTTGCTAAATACAAATTTCGCCTAATGAATCCAAGTGTTTTATTTGCTTTCGAAATTATTTCATCAATGTGATCATTCCATGTAAGGTTAGAAGTTAAATGGACTCCCAAATATTTTAATGTAGACACATTCTCTATGCATATGCTGTTCATAAAATATGAACTTAAGGGAACGTTGCTGGCTCTGCTAAATGTCATTGTTTTTGTTTTAGAAACATTAATTTCCATTTGCCATTGCTCGCACCAAAGTGAAATTTTGTTTAGGTCGGCCTGTAAAATATTAGTGTCTTCAGAGGTGATAACTTGTCTGTAAAGAACGCAGTCATCTGCAAACAACCGAACTGTTGAGGTCAGGTTGTTACTGATATCATTAATGTAAATTAAGAATAAGATTGGGCCAAGTACGGATCCTTGAGGAACGCCAGATTTAACTTGTGCTAAAGCGGAAAAGTGATCATTTACGGAAACAAATTGGTAGCGATTGGTTAAAAAACTTGAGATCCAATTAACAATTTTACCATGTATGTTAAGCCGGTTAAGTTTCATCATTAAGCGAGAATGGGGAACTTTATCAAATGCTTTCTTGAAGTCAATAATCAATAAATATGGCATCGATTTTTATGGAATCGTGAACAGCTTGATGAAGATCAGTTATAAGTTCAAAAAGCTGTGTTTCACAAGAGCGTCCTTGCTGAAATCCACGCTGATTGTTAGAAAAAAGTTATGTTCAGATAAATATTTCATAACTGCGGAAGATATGATATGCTCAAGTAATTTACATGGAATACTAGTCAAGGATATAGGTCTGTAGTTTGAGGGCACTGATCGGTCACCTTATTTTTAAATGGGAGTGATACGACCGACCTTCCAGTCATCTGGTACAATTCCTGTATCTATTGATTGCTGGAAAAGGGCGGCTAATACGGGAGATAGTATAGGTTTAGTCATTTTAAGCATCTTTGTGAAGATGCCGTCTGGACCTGGCGCTGAGTTATTTGAAAGTCGATCGATGGCCGATTCTATTCCCTCTGGTGTAATTATGAGATCAATCATAGATGAGTTAATTGAAGGAAACGTAAGGTCAGGTGGAATTGGATTTTCGTTTGTGAATACAGAGCTGAAAAACGAGTTTAATTCAGTCGCAGCTTCAGATGGTGAGAGTAGCACACCGTTATTAACGATTGGTATAGTGGATTGAGAAGAGTGTTTAGGGTTGATTACTTTCCAAAACTTTTTCGGATTGTTCATTAACATGCGGACGATGTCACCGTTAAAAAACTTGTCTTTAGATGCTTCAATTTCAGCTTTACATTTATTTGATTGTTCTCGGTATCGCTGCCAATCACCATCCGAGTGGGACAACTTAGCTTTAGAGTAAAGGCGTTTCTTTTTATTTATTGCTCTCTTCACATGGGACGTGAACCATGTGCTCTCTGTTGATGACGTTATTCCAATTTTGGGAACGTGCTTTTGTTTCAGATCAATAAGCTTATTTGAGATAGCGAGCCAGTTATCATTTGTATTGCGATAAGCCATGGTTTCCAAGAACCACACAGAAAAATATGACAGCTCTGTAAGAATCGCGTCGATATTTGCACGGGAGTAATCGTAAATAGATTTCTTTGCTTTTTCTGCTTTACTACGTTGTAAAAGGTATTCACAGTGTACTACGTTGTGGTCGCTAATACATTGATGGACGTGGACAGGCATATTTTCCGGTTTGGTTGTGAGGACTAGATCTAGAATAGCGTTTCCACGTGTTAGCTTGCAAACTATTTGATGCAGATCAAATGAACAAAGAACATCGAGAAATTCCTTGCATTCGCTCTTCCTTGCGCAACCTAGGGGCGTACACGTCTGCCAATTTATTGTGGGGTAGTTGAAATCGCCAGCGAGGATTATAGGTGAAGTTGGATATTTGTCTTGGATTAAAGTCAGGGAATGATTAAGACTCTCGATGAATTCAGAAGTAGAATCAGGCGGACGGTAACAGACCCCGACTGCGCAAGTCGCAGAGGGACAGACCTGAAGTGAAATCCACAAAATTTCAATATTTGACTGCGTGTCAACAACGCGAGCACATAGATTAGATTTCACGGCAGCTACAACACCGCCTCCCCGTGCGCCCACCCTATCATTTCTAAATATAGTAAAGTTTCTAGGGAGCGACAGCTCGTTGTCCCGAATATCGGGTGTAAGCCAAGTTTCTGTCCCAAGAACAATATCTACAGAACAAGCCTCAATAAATGCACATAGCTGGTCTTGTTTGTGAAACATGCTTCGAAAGTTGAACACCAGGAGTGACAATGAATCACCTTGATTAGCATGACTGTGTCAATCATTCTAGTTAGTTTCGTCCCCTCCTGCGCCAACAGTAGGTTGCTCACTCAGCCGACATACTTCGGCTTCATTGCGCGTATAAAGACCGGTTACATTGTTTTGTGATTAATCAAAGGTGTAACATTTGCTTCCAAGAAGAAGTTTATCGTAGACCACATTATATTTTTCGTTAGGCTTACGTACTCAGCGTGCGAAATCCCTGAGTTTTTTCCTGATGAGCTGCATTCGGGCCGAGAAATCTTCTTCAATCCACACGCGTGGCTTCTGTAGGTCCTTCAATTTGGAAGCATTTCTTAAAATGATGCTCTTGTCTTTAAAACTCAGAAATTTCACGACAATTGGTCGGATGTGACCCGCTTTAGGTCGACCCATTCTGTGGGCTCGCTCTATTTCGCCTGCATTGAAGCCTAGCTTAGTTAACACAAACTGGTTGATGATGCGTTCAGTGTCAACCCATGTTTCTTTTGGTTCTTCTGTGATTCAATTAAATATTAGGTTATTTCTGCGCACACGGTTATTTAGGTCATCAACAACCAGATTGGCCTGCTCCAACTGTTTCGTTTCTATGGTCTTCAGCTGCTCTTGTGATTCCTGAACGACTGAGTTAACGGTGGTGACGTCGTGAGAAAGGTTACCAACTGCTTTTAGTCGCTCTTCGACACCGCTGAGTCGCCTTTTGATGTCAATGACGCTCGTTTGAATATCCTTTAGTTTGTTTGAAGTGTCTTTCTGAAATTTTTCATTTGACAACGTTAACTCTTTAACAAGCGCGAGAACTTGGTCCACCCTATCCGGGCCAGGGTTGGTCTCTACGTCGCCAGCGCAGGGTATTAAATATGCAATACAAAACAAAACCAAGGAACACCGTCCACCCATGCGCCAGCAACTAATAGCCAAGGCAGGCCTAAGCCATATTGGCGAACAACCACTGCCAAAATGGCCATGCACTACATAGCGGCCTATACGCGCACGGTAAGTACACAGATCAATGCCCATGGTGAATCAAACGACACTCGGGATTTGCAGCCTAAAGAGTACCGAAGTTGAAGAAGCTCTCGTCACAACCCACTCACCTATGATACATGAAAGAATAATGCGTGAGAGGCGAACAGTCGGCTGCAAATCCCTTATACTTTATACAATACCAGAATAAAGCTAATATGCCTATATTTTTCAATTTTTTGACATGTTTCTTTTTGTAGAATAGTATAATGTTGGTATTCTTCCAGTTCTCTAGGACCCTTGAAGTCGGGAGACATTTCATATAAAGGGCCGCAAGCTTTTCAAGCATGATGTCTCCTCCATCTATGATTAAATTGACAGTTATTCCATCTTCACCTGCCGCTTTCCTTGTTTCACGTCTTCTAAGGCCCTTCTATTTTCATTGCAAGTTATAGAAGGAGCCTCTGTACACTGTCCATTACTTTCAATGTAGGTATTCTGGCTGCTCTGGCTAAAGTAAAGGCCAGTACAAAATTATTCCGCTGCTTTTACTATATCTTCAAATTTGCTGATATTTCCCTTCTTATCATTGAAAGCGTACATCTTGGCTTGCCCTATGCCAAGTTTTCTTCTCGCTGATTTCATACTGCGTCCATTTATTACTCCTGCCTCAGTCTTTCATACGTTGCAATTTCGAGTATCCATTATTTTCTCCTTGTCGATCAGTTTTGACTATGCCGCGAATTCTATTTGATGTATTCAGTTGGACTGTTTCAATCTTTGTCCTTTCTTTATTACCTCATTCGTTGCTCGGGACAGCTTACCTACTAGTTGCCTTGATGCATAGTCTCCACTTCAAGTGCTACTTCTGAAGCCAGCCTAGTTATGGTTTCATTCATTACCTCTATGGCATCTAAATCTCACTGTTCTAAGGTAGCATATTATTTTCAAGTATGAGCCTGAATTGTCCCGCTTTTATCCTTACTGCGTCTAGGTTTACTTGTTTCTTCTTGACCAATTTATCTTTCTTTCTTGAAATTCAGATGAATCCTAGACCTCAATAATTTATGATCAGTAAACTTTACCCTACCTAACACTTCTACATCCTGCACTATGCTGGAATCGGCACAAAGTATGAAATCGGTTTCATTCCTTGATTGACCACTAGGGCATTTCCAGGTCCATTTCTTGCTGCTACGCTTTCTGAGGAAGGTGCTCATTATTAGGAGCTTATTCTACCAACATCTCTCCTCCTGTGTTTCTTGTGTTTATAGTGTTTCTAGAGCCAACGCCATAGCTGCCATTTGCTTGTTCGCCAGCCTGTTTTCCCCCACTTTTGAATTAAGTCGCCCATTACTACTGCAGACTGAGTTTGCGCTTTTCTCATGGCTAATTCCACGTCTTCATATAACTGATCTACTTCATCATCATCGTGTCTGGAGGTTGCAGCGTACGTTTGTACCACCTTTAACCTATACCTGCTATTAAGTTTTATTACAATTACTGCTACCCTCTCATTATTGCTGTAGAATTCGTCAATGTTGCCAGCTATGTCCTTATGTATTAGGAATCGTACCCCGTATTACTTACTATCTTGGAGTCCTCTATTGCAGAGGACGTGGCCGTTAGTCAGCATTGTATAAGCCTCACCAGGTCTCACTACCGGTAGTGAGGTCATAACCTCACTACCGTCAATGATATCCGAAACAATGCATGTTAGTTCCTCAAAGAGTCCTGCTAAGATAGCCTCACTCAAAAAAGTTCGGGTGTTAAAGGTTGCGAGGGTCAGTTTTTATTGGCGGCCTGTCCCGGTCCAGAGATTCTTAGCCCCCTGTGCTGTGTTATAGGTCTTACCATCGCCTTGGCCAGGTGCTCCGCAGCTTCTGGGGATTGAGGGCCATGGCTTAATTGTAGGTGCCATGAGGGAGGTAGTGGCCTAATACTTCACCAGGGAGGCCAATTCCTGTTCTGGTGAGGAGTGACTTTGTTGAAGATTAGTCGGCCTTCCTATTTTATTAGTTTAGCCCCACTGGTTCTCGGCGTCTTAACAGATGTGAGGCGCCACTCCAAGCCTGGAGATGTTTTAGTACCGGAGATAGTGAATTCCAGATTACCTCATTCAGAATAAAAAAAAAGATACTCGAGGATTCGAACTTGTCATTAAGACAACCGAGCATAGAAGCTAGCTCATTCAGATAACCCTGCAGGCTCTGAGGCTGTCTGACTGCGGAGAATTTCAGCCCAGATGATCTTACGTGCCTTAAAATTTCTTTAATTTTTCCGCGATAAATGTGCTTTGCTGCGCCGAAAAGCCGAGTCGTCGAGAGTGGATAAGCTGCTCTGTCATATACAGATACGTATATATATATATATATATGCGGAAACTTCCCTTACGAATAAATCGGAAGACTGCGCCACCCGAATTTCTGCGACACAGAGCCCATACCGCTACTCACGTATAAATGTAATAATAATGTCCACGATGCGTTCGCTTCCAACCCAAAAGGGGGCATCGAAGTAGACACATCCCGGCAGTGCACTTCGGAAGTTACTGCAGCCTATTTCTTAAATCTTACATGCCTTAAAACGTTCTTGATTTATCCGCGATAGATGTGTGTTGTAGGTCGCGATAGGGAACTGCAATATAGAATTATTTCTAAATGCTTCTGAACCCGTAGTTCCGGAGTCTTACGTACGCAGGCGGTGGTGAACTTGGCTAGGTAAACTATATAGGTGTTTCGACAACCTGAGACAGCACTTAAAACGAGAAGGGGCGAAATAATGGCAGAACTGGTCCCTTCACTCACCCGAAAGGCAAATAGACACGGGGTCCTTCCTTTTTGTGCTGCGTTAAAAAGCCGCGTCGTCATTGTGCATGCTAATATTTACATTAGCATGCACGATTGGTAGAAACCTGGCCACGTTTAACGCTTAACGTTTACCGTTTGACGTAAACCTGAACCTAGCAATGCTTAACGCTAGAACGGTATCTAGTGAGGCGAGTCTAGCAATGCTATTGGAGGAATTAGCGGGCATTAAATGGGATATGATAGGGCTTAGTGAGGTTAGGACGACAAACGAAATATATACAGTGCGAAAAAACGGCACGTCCTGTGCTACCGGGGCTTAGCGGAGAGACGAGAACTAGGAGTCCGATTCCTGATAATTAAGGATATGGCTGGTAACATACAGGAATTATATTGCATTAACGAGAGGGTGGCAGGTCTTTTTGGAAACTTAATAAGAGGTACAAATTGAAGGCCGTGCTGGTCTACGTGCCTACATCCCGTCATGATGACAAGCAAGTTGATAGCTTCTATGAAGATGTGGAATCAGCGATGGGTAAAGTCAAAACAAAATACACTATACTGATGGGCGACTTCAATGCCAGGGTAGGCAAGAAGCAGGCTGGAGACAAGTCAGTGGGGGAATATGGCATAGGTTATAGGAAAGCAGGGTAGAGTTATTAATAGAGTTTGAAGAGCTGAATAATTTGCGGATAATGAATACCTTCTTCGGCAAGCGGGATAACCGAAAGTGGACCTGGAGGAGCCCGAATGGCGAGACAATAAATGAAATACACTTCATACTCTGCGCTAACTCTGGCATCATAAAAGATTTGGACATGCTTGGCAAGGTGTGCTGCAGTGACCATAGGATGGTAAGATCTGGAATTAGCCTTGACTTTAGCAGAGAATGGAAGAAACTGGTTCATAGGAAGCCGATCAATGAGTTAGCGGTAAGAGGAAAAATGCCGGAATTCCGGAATAAACTACAGGACAGGTATTCTGCTTCAACTCATTAAGAGGACCTTAGTGTTGATGCAATGAACGACAATCTTATGGGCATTGTTGTGGAACAAGAGACAGAAAACATTTAATGCGTGGAAAAGTGACAGACATTCGTTCGGTTCGAGCGCATCAAGAAGAGTCATTTATTTTTGAATAGAAACTACGGGAAAGGGGAGAGAGTGGAGTGAAAGGGAAAACCACAATACAGTGTGCCAAACAGGCTTTCTTGCACCCCGCACGTGCAAGCAACCAGCTCCAAACCTGAAAGTCACCCCTGCACCGCCGGTCGCTATTCGTAGAGCACGCGCACCAGCAATTTGCACGCTGTTTGAGGGCTGTCAAGTGTCCGACGCTTCTGCCACCACGACCTCAGCAACGCCATTTTAGGTGGGAAAGTCCTCCTCGCCACATCGTCGGCGTCCCGCAGCGCGGGCTCGCTTTGGCTCCAGAATGGAGGATATGCAACAGCCTTCCCCGGATGGGCGAAGTTTTATTTAGCTCATTGCTCCACAATTTCTAAGGGATACAACAGCTGTATTGGTCGCTTCACCTCTGTTCCCCGCCTATTACCAATTTCCAGGACCACACCCTGCCATTTCTCCCCCTAAATGTTTCCTTTATTCAGGCGATCTTCCACCTGTGGCGCTTCAAGCGGTTTACCCTCAGGAGCACCAAGGCATTTTTCTGGTTCCGTAATTGGAGGCCAACTTTGTTTGTGACAGACGAGGTACTGGTTTATATCTTTCTTTACGGCCTGACGTCGTCTGATAATACGACTCTCGCAGCTGTGATAGAGTATCGCGTACGTCCGTGTGCAGCATTCTCAAGTGTTCCTTCCGTATGAGCAGTGACATGAGGGGGTGATTGCCAGGGAGAACGAAGGGATGCTTTGTCTCTTCGATGTTATCACTGAATCGCAAGCGTGCACCAACTCGAATGAGGCCCTCTTTGTTGAAGTACGGCTTGAAAGACAAAACAGGAGAGCTCTTGTGCAGCGGTCTTCGATTCTTCAGGTTTGAAATGTCGTCGCTGAACGAATCTCCTTGAGCTTTAGCCAACCCGTATCTTTCGGCGCCGATTACTTGTTGAACTCGTAATGGGCCGATCGTCTTTCCATCTTTGCTGTGGCAGTTGTCGAGAAAGCGGCGGACCCCCGCGGTCACTCGCACGACTCTGCTGAATGAACTATAACTGTCAACATTGAGAATTGCCATGGATGACGATGATACTATGGGCATCACCGTCACTTTTCACTCTTCCATTTGGCACTCGCCACACTTCGAGCTCCGCTCACTTACCATTCGCCAATCCGTCTCATCCTCCTGAAAACAACGGGGTCCTCTCCACCACAATTCGCTTTCCCGCAGGGCTGATGGGAGAATGCCACGTGTGATTAGGTCAGCGGGGTTGTCTGAACCTGGGCTTCCAGTCCAGTGTTTCCAGTCCTTCGAATCTGTCAGCGCTTGTAACTCTGAGACTCGATTTGTTACGAAGGGCTTCCATCTGGCAGCGTTTCCCTTGATCCCGTACATATCTACGCTAGAGTCAGTACAAAGGATGGTAGCACCGATCTTCAGATTCAAGGCCTTGTTAACGTAGTGGCATAGTGGCCCAGCAACAAGGGCTCCCATCAGCTCCAACCGGGGTAGCGAGAGCCGTTTCAAAGGGGCCACTCTTGATTAGGCCATGAACAAGCTTAGATTTATTAGTCCGAACGGAGACTTGGTCACCATTATATGTGAAAGCACCATAGGCCTTCGGGCTTGCGTCACATAAAATATGCACCACTTTCTCCGTATCATCGGTTCTAAATTCTGCCGCTAGCAGTCTTGGAAATACACTGCTTCAATGCATCGAAGTTCCTTACACCAGTAGTCCTACTCAGGCTGCAATGTTTCAGGCAAGGGCCGTCCCAACCAATTCCCAACTCCCACAACTTCTGGAACATTACCTTTACCTATAATGCTGTGGGAGCAATAAATCCAAAAGGGTCGAAAATTCTTGCCGGGACCTGCAGCACAAATCTCTTGTTGTCGGTCCTTGCGGAGAGGAAGTTGATGAGTGAAGTTAGGTTGTACTCAAAGTGGTCAGTCTGAGCATTCCAACGAACTCCCAATACCTTTGTAGATGCAGCATCAGCGTTTGTTCTTTCCACATTGCCATTCTCTAATAAGGTGACGAGATCGCGGACGTTCGACATCCGCTTGTGTAGCCGCATCCCTGCTTGAGGCAATATATGTTTTGATTGCTGGCAGAAGACTTTACCCTTGTCAAGGCTGTCAGCTCCAGTTACAAGGTCGTCCACGTAAAGATGCTTGCTCAGGATACCTGCAGTCTCAGCATAGTGTTCCGGCAGGCCTTCAAGATGATGTTGCAACCTTGCAGCCAAGAGAAATGGGCTCGACGTGACACCGAAAAGCACGCGAGTCATCCGATAAGTCACCACAGGTGGAAGTTCTTCCCCTTTCTTTGGCGTCATAGCGTACCAGAGGAACTGCACAGCGTTCCGATCACCCTCTGGTAGGTATACTTTGAGAAAGGCCTTTTCAATATCCGCAGCGCTGGCAATGTTGTAAGTGCGGAAATCGATCAGCAGATCAATGAGCTCTGGGTTTAGGTTTGGGCCACTGTCGAAAACATTGTTCAGGGAGAGGCGATTTTTGGCACTTGATCATGCATCAAATACTACCCTCCGTTTTGTCGTCTGGCTTTCGTGACCAATAACAGCTTGATGGGGCATATAGTACACTGGACCTTTCGACGTGCCGTAATCCTTGCTGGCTCGCTCTGCATAGCCATTTTCTATGTAGTTCCTTATGCAGGCGTCGTATTTCCTGATCAGCGAATCTCTTTTCAAGAGGCGCGTTCTCTGTGCTTTACGACGCCTTGCTGCGCACTCGTAGTTGTCGCCAAGCTCATAAACCATCGAATTCCAAGGGAACGACACATTATGGCGACCATTCTCAAAGTTGGCGGTTTCTTTATAGTGCTGAAGAACCGCGTCCTGGTGACGAACTGGCTCATGTTCCTTGATACCGATGTGCTCGAGCTTTCAGAAAGACTTCAGCCGTGCTGATATTTCCTTGTCAGTTTGTTCACTCACTCCTATCTGCATCACGCCAGCAGCCGAGGAGCAGACTCCTCTTGACTTGCTTGTGCCGACCTGGCCCTGGACTGTCCATCCGAATACAGTCTCCACTGCCATTAGTTTGTAGCTGAGACGCTTAGTGGATCCTGTGACAATTTCCCAGTAAGTATCAGCGCCTACAAGAAATTCAATATTTTCACTGTCGCCGCCCGCCCTGGGAGACGTCTGCGACTTGGAAGTGAAATCTTGAAAGTTGAAGTAGAACAGAATTTGATGTAGTAGCAATGATATCTGCACAGATGCAAGGAACTTTCAGCGCTTCCATTCGCACCCCTTTTCCGTCGTACTGGCTTCTGAGCCACAGCTCCACGCGACGCGTTTTTGTTCGTGTTAATGCCGATTGTTCACGAAAGGCCAATATTTTAAGCTCCTCTTCCCCAAGCACATTTAACTGCATCTTTTCGGATAGGTTGCGATGGATGAAGGTTCGCTGATTGCCACCATGGAGGAGAAGCCTGACAAGTGTACGCACATGTCGACCCTCTGTCGAAGCTCCCGCTGTCTGTAGGAGAAATTGCTGCTCTCCAGTGCACATCAAGTTATCTCCCGTGCCTAATGACGACTTCAACACCGTGGCTTGCTCAATCACGGGTGGCGAGGATGCATTTATTTCATCACAGTGTTGCAGTATCTTCTAAAGTCAGGGTCGCACATTGTCGGTAAGCGTCTGCCGTTGCAATGCGCACACCTGAGCCACTTAACTGGGGTTTCCAGTGCACGAAAAGGGACGAGAGACAGAGGCAAGAGGCGGACACAGTGCTAACTTCCAACAATTGTTTTATTCCACGAAGCGGTACACACATATATAGGTAACAGACAACAGCGTACGCATGTACATATGTACTGATATTTAAACAAATGGGAAAGCAGCGAGACAAGTGTAATGGAAAGGTAAGATGACATCGAAGATGAAAAAATGACCATGCATAGCCAATTGCTTTTGTAATTGCAAGATGAAAATTTCTTCTCCATCAGGCCACCCTCTGCGTCACGTTTAAAAAATCGAATTCTTTTTTTGAAAGATCGATTGAAAGTGCGCTAACACAAGTGCTCCCCAAACTAGCGATCTTCGCCGCTTCAATAATCTCACGTGTTGTTCGCGTTGGGCTTCTTCCTACCACAGTGCACTGTTTATAAAGGGGACTGCACCCATGCTTTCTGCAGTGAAAAGCCAGATGCCCCATTCCTACAGTTCACACACTATTTGCCGGTTCACGCAACCTATCGTTTACGCACCTTCCCGTTTGCCCGATGTATTTTTTGCCGCACGACAGGGGCAGTTCATACACGATATTGTTCTCATATAGAACGTAACATTCCCTGTGATTTTTCCGGCAACCGGGCTTCTCAGAATCACAGTAGCTGGCCCTGTACAAGTTGGACAGCTTGATTGGCGCTGAAAAGATGACGCTTACATTTGCGTTATTGCCAATCTTCTTCAGTCTGTGCGATATATCGTGGATGCACGGTATTATTGCGCGTTTCTGGTTCACTCGCGCAATTTCTGGTGAAGTAAGCTGCTCATCCTGTCGCCCGCGTTTTGCGGTCTTAAGGAGACCTTCGGCCACAACTGTGATGATATGCTGCGGAAAACTGGCCTGTTTCAGGCTATCCACTTGCGCCAGAAAACTGGACAAACGCTTGTGAGGACATGAGCGGCGAAGCGCATTCATTAGGGTTGACTTTGCGATGCCCCTCTTAACCAACTTAGAGTGGCCCGATGAAAATGGCAGTAGCGGCTTGTTCGCCCTGTGTTTATATGTCCAGCACACCGGGTGTCCCTCAAGAAACATTCTGATATTGAGGAATCGCAAAGTTCCATCCTGTGGCGTTTCATGCGTAACAGAGAGCGGTTGTAAACACTTGTTGAAAAGATCTAGCACTTGCGTGACATCAATCCATGTCCCCGCTAGGACATGGATCGAGAAGCACAAGGTAGTCGTGAACGTACCTATACAGCTTTTTTACATTTGAGTTTTCTAATCTGGCCTCCAGTGTCCTGTTTACACGAGCAAGATAAAGGTCACTTAAAATTGGCGCAATACAGGAACCAATACAAATTCCTTGTTTTGGAAGACAAACACTTCCATCCCACTTGGAGAATGTCGAGCGCAAATACATGGACAATAGTTCAACAAAACCGCTTGGGACCCGTCGTGGTTGCTCAGTGGCTATGGTGTGAGGCTGCTGAGCACGAGGTCGCGTGATCGAATCCCAGCCACGGCGGCCGCATTTCGGTGGGGGCGAAATGAGAAAACACCCATGTACTTAGATTTAGGGCCCGTTAAAGAACCCCAGGTGGGCTAAATTTCAGGAGTCCTCCCACTAGGGCGTGCCTCAAGATAAGAAAGTGATTTTGGCACGTAAAACCTCATAATTTAATTTCATTTTTAAGCCTTGTGTAGATATCTAGATGGTGTTTACAAACTTCACTTCATCGTAAGCATCAATAGCCTCTTGAACACATACTGATAGCTCATCATGTGGCAGTGTATAATACAGATCTTTTACATATACAGAGAAAGCTTCCAAATTACTGGCTACATGCGTCTTCAGGCAACCTATTACTTCTTCTCAGTTCTTGGTCAGAAAAGGATCATTGACTGCTAGCGATTTAAACTTGCGTTGAAGAAAAAGGCCGACGGACTTTTGCCAAGTTCCACCTTCCGACACTATAATACGCAGTGACCATTCTGGTTTATGGGTTTTGATCGAAAAGAAAATTTCAAGGCTTCCAGATTTTTTACTTTCAATTTCGCGGACCAGTTTAGTCAGGTTTAATTTCTGACAAAGCTTCTTAGCTTCCGATTTCACTTTCGCAAGTGAGACATCTTTCCTGCTATGGAAAACGGAATCCAAAGCCTCATCTGCCTTCTCTTTCTACAAGTTATTTGGGATGGCCACAAAACATCCTTTTTTATCTGCAGAAAGCAGTGCCAAGATATTTTCGCTAAGCAAATGTTTCACACGTTTTAAAGGCACGGCTGGCCTGGATGGCCTGGCTCGCGACACAAGATACACATTCCTACTTCATTTCCCTCAGCGAATTTTGAAACGTCTCTAACCAAGGTTAAGAGTTCAGGAGCAGACAGTTTATGTTCAAGAGCAAATTTTGGTCCCAGCTTCAGGGTGTCTCTCACATACCCAGGCAATTGTATTTCTCCCTCGATGTGCACTGCCTTGTTCCGGTTCCCTTGATTCTTTTTCTGTTTTGCCCGTGGTTGCCTGAGCAGAGGTCTCCAGAGGGCTTCCACACCGTCGTCAATTATTGTTGAGTATTCTCGCCACTTATTTTTTGTTGCAGGTTGATTTGCCTGAAGGAACACTCTTGCCTGTAGCAAGTCCCTGTAAAGCGGAGCTTGCCTGAGGCATTCTGACCTGAGAATCTTGCAAATTCTTCGTCCATGTCCTCTCGAGGGTTCAAGGTCCCTACAGAAGCGTTGCACGTCCGGCAGCCTCTGGTCGAGCCGTAGGCAGTACGTGAGCATGCGTGCCCTGCAAAAGGCGACTGGGATGAAGGTGATGAGTATGGAAGGATGCAACGTAGAACACAAAACAGAGCCCGATGTACTAGAAATGTACCTTGAAAGAGCGTAGGTTAGGGCGTGTTGGCATTCCATAACTGAGGTGTTTAGTGCACGAAAAGGGACGAGAGACAGAGGCAAGATGCGGACACACTGCTAACTTCAGTGCACTGTCATAGGAAGAAGCCTAACGCAAACAACACGTGAGATTATTGAAGCGGCGAAGATCGCTAGTTTGGGGACCGCTTGTGTTAGCGCGCCTTCAATCGATCTTTCAATAAAGGAATTCGATTTTTTAAACGTGACACAGAGGGTGGCCTGATGGAGATGACATTTTAATCGTGGAATTACAAAAAAAAATTTTTTCGGCTATGCATGGTCGTTTCTTCATCTTCGATGTCATCCTAACTTTCCATTACACACGACTCGTTGCTGTCTCATTTGATTAAAAATCAGTTCATATGCGCACGCGTACGCTGTTGTCTGTTACCTATATATATGTGTACCGCTTTGTGCAATAAAACAAATGTAGGAAGTTCGCGCTGTGTCCGCGTCTTGCCTCTGTCTCTCGTCCCTTTTCGTGCTCTAAAAACCTCAGTTATGGAATACCAACACGCCCTAACCTACGCTCTTGAGCCACTTAGCTTTACGGCATGCTCTTGCCGCGTGTCTCCTTGTTATGCACCGGAAATACCGATTGTCACGCTTCAGCACTTCTCTCTAATCCGCCACAGACATCTTTGCGTTACAGTTGCCGGTATCATGGCCATTCGAATTACAAAATAGACATCATGCGCTGCCCTTTTTCGTGGTGTGCAGTTCTGCTGCAGTAGGCATGTTCGCAGCTTTAATGTTGCTGTTGCGCATTTCCTTTACCAATTCCGCACTGTTGTCTCTCGGTTCTTCGTCGCGCTCTATGATCTCGCACGTCGCAACCTCTTTTCTCAATATACGCAGGATCACCAGCAGCTCACTTGCCTCGCTCCATTCCAGACGAAGGTCGGCAGGCACCACTTTCTTTATCACGGTGAGTAACAAAGTTCTATAAGCGCTGACACTCACGCCTAAAGAAGTGAGGCTGCGTGCACCTGTCTCTACTTTGTCGACGAGCTGCGCAGTTGACCGAGATTCCGTGAGTCACTCTTGCGGCTTGATATTAAATAGCCGTGACATGTGGTCTTCTTTACTTCCTTTCTGCCGAACGTTTCCTTTAATAACGAGAGAGCAACTTCGTGGTTCCCTTCCGACAAGTCAAGGCCTGCTACCGCAGCCGCCGCTTTTCCTGTCAAGAAAGCTGTTGAGGTACTTGAATTTGTCTGCGTTTGAAAGGTCCTGGTTAGCGTCCATAGTCGACTCAAACTGGCTGCAGCAGCCTTGCCACTCTCGAAGCTCTGCGTTGAATTTGTTGATATTGAGCTTTGGCAGATTTACAGTGAGGCGTATTTGCGAATCGTTTGCGCTAGATTCTCTTTGATTTGAGATTCTCTTTGTGCGATCTGATGAAGCTAAAGTCACGCAGCATGTGTTGTACCTTTGTTTTCGCCACGCTGATCTCTTCTCTGTACATTTCGGAGCATGCAATTTCCTCTTCGAAAGCTTCATTTTCAACGCCTTTTCTATGTCCCAATCTAGCCCTTTCAGTGAGTCCTCTTTAGGAGAAAGAAGATTTATCTTTCCTTCCAGCTCCCCGATTGATGCGCTGCCGTCCATGGTCGATACTTCGTTGACCAGTTTGGTTGCAGATGTTGCCACCAAGGCCCTTCTAAACTTGATTCTGTCTATATCCATCTTCGGACGATCCTATTCTGGGGTTTCGCCACCAAAACGTTGCGGAATAAGAGACGGAGAACTTTTAACTTACGGAAAAATGGAGCGCATTCAGAAGACTTATGGAGCGCATCAAGAAGACTCATTTATTATTGACTAGAAGGTACAGGAAAGAGGAGAGTGTAGAGACAAGGGAAAGTCAATACTCTGGGCCAAACAGGCTTTCGTACACCTCGCACGTGCAAGCAACCCGCTATAAACCTGAAAGGCTCCACGACACCGCTAGTGGCTGTTCGTAGACGCGCCCGCCAGTCATTTGCACGCAGTTTGACGGGTGTCAAATGTCCGGCGCTTCTGCCACAGCGATCTCAGTAATGCCGCTTTAGGAGGGGGGGTCCTCCTCGCCACATCGTCGGCAGCTCCCAGCTCCGGGGAGCTTTGCATCCAGAATAGAGCATATACAACAGGGATCGTTAAGCACTGTGCAATAGAAATCGGTGGTAAGTTCCTTAGACAGGATACCGGTAAGCTTTTGCAGGGGACGAAATGTCTGATTAACAAACGCCGATGTATGAAATTCCCTAACCTAACAGCCCTAATAGAACAGGCAGAACTTTCCTAGTTAGTCCACAAGCGTAAGAAAGCTGACACAAAGAAGTCAAATATAGATAGAACTGAGCGTGCTCTCAGGAACGAAGGAAGCCTAAAAGCAGTGAAGAAACTAGGAATAGGAAAGAATCAGATGTATGCGATAAGGGACAAAGATGGCAATATCACTACTAATATAGATAAGACAGTTCAAGTGGCTGAGGAGTTCTATAGAGATGTATACAGTACGAGTAGCACCCCCGACGATAATGGAAGAGAGAATAGTCTAGAGGCATTTGAAATCCCACAAGCAACGCCGGGAGGAATAAAGAAAGCCTTGGGGGCCATGCAAAGGTTGAAGGCAGCTGGGGAGGGTCAGGTAACCATATTTGTTTAGGGAGGGTAGGAAGATTGTTCTAGAAAAACTGGCCACCCTGTATACGCAATGCCTCATGACCTCGGGCGTACGTGAATCTTGGAAGAGCGCCAACATAATCTTAATTCATAAGAAAGGGGACGCCGAAGACGAAAAATTATAGACTGACCAGCTAAATGTCCGTTTCCTACAAAGCATTTACTAAGGTAATCGCAAATAGAATCAGAGACACCTTAGAATTCAGTCAACCAAAGGACCAGGCAGGATTTTGTAAAGGCTACTCAACAATAAACCATATTCGCACTAGCAATCAGGTGATAGAGAAATGTGCGGAATATAACCAACCCTAATATATAGCTTTCATTGATTGTGAGAAAGCATTTGATTCAGGCGAAACTGTAGCATTCATGCAGGCATTACGGAATTAGGGTGTAGACGAGTCGTACATAAAAATACTGAAAGATATGTGTATATAGCGGCTCGACAGCCACCGCAGTCCTCCACAAAGAAAGCAACAAAATCCCAATAAAGAAGGGCGTCAGGCAGGGAGGTACGATCTCCCAATGCTATTCACCGCGAGTTTACAGGAGGTATTCAGATACCTGTATTGGGAAGAATTTAGGATAAGAGGCAGTGGAAAATACCATAGTAATTTGCGATTCGCTGATGATACTCCCTTGTTCAGTAACTCTAAGGACCAATTGCAATGCATGCTCGCTGACTCGGAGAGGCAAAGCAGAAGGGTGGGTCTGAAAATTAACCTTCAGAAAACCAAAGTAATGTTTAACAGTCTCGCACGAGAACAGCAGTTCACGATAGGTAGCGAGGCACTGTAAATGGTAAGGGAATACACATACTTAGGGCAGATAGTGACCGTGGATCCGGATCACGAGACTGAAATAATCAGTAGAATAAAAATGCGACTGAGGTGCATTTGGCAGGCCTTTTCAGATCATGAACCGCATGGTGCGATTATCCCTCAAGCGAAAAGTGTATAATAGCTGTTTCTTAGCAGTACTCAGCTGCGGAGCAGAAACCTGGAGGCTTACGGAAAGGGTGCGACGTAACCCCTTCGCTACCAGCGTACACGTTCGTGGACATACATATTTATGCACTCTACTTCAAGGAAATATGTTTGGCGGAATTCAAATTCGTCGCGTTTAGAAGAGGTGCTTGTAATTGCCACTATGCCCAAGAGGCGGCACCACCAGGCCAGTCAGAGCGCCGTCAGGAAAAGTTGAAATGGCGGCATCCAGCTCCAGAGTCGGACAGCGACCGAGAGGTAAGTTTTACCTACTATTTCCCTTTTTTCTTGCTCCTTGCGAAAAGAGTCATTTGGTAATGAAGTTTATAACTCCCAAATGCGCCATGAATTATTTCTTGGCCAAAAAACACAACGGTTGGTTTCAAGCGGACCTTTATTCAATGTGTCACATTTGTGAACAAAAGTTGTGAACATGGCCGCTGCTCTCCCTCTGGCTTGTTCGCAACAGCCAGATTCCATTCCTGACCGATGAAGAGATCGCTGCCATGCTGGAAGAGAGCGACGCCGATCTTTCAGAGTCTGATAATGAGGATGATCGTGCTTCGCCGCCTCCGGCAAGTGGTCATGACACATCCGAAGATGAAGAGGAAACTGAACCGGACATTGTCAACCTGCCAAAAAAGCAGAAAGAAAAGCTGCTGGAAGCCAGGAACGTAAGTTCTTGCACTTTGTTGCGATAAATTTTCTCGCGCGTCTATTCACAGCACCTTTCTGTTAAAATATTTCTAGTTTGATGTATGCTCACCCTAGATAATATTTGGTTTTCTAGATTCACAAACCCTGACATGACAGACAGTCACGTTCAAGCAGACGTCGGTTTTCGGGAGCTTTTGTCCCCACGTCAGTATTTCGCCAATTATTTTCCAATGGATTTTTGGAGGGAACTCGCTGAACAAACGAATTTGTATTCCGTTCAGAACCGCAATCACCGATCAGTGAGAACAGACGTACTTGAGGTGAGGAAGCTCGCTGGCATACACCTAGTGATTGGAATGATGAGCCTTCCTCAAGTCCAGCTGAACTGGTCACGAGCAACACGTACCCCTTTTGTTGCTGACCACATGACCCGGAACAGATTCTACGAGCTGCGTAATAACCTGCACTTTGTGGACCTCTCCGCAGTTACATCACTGCAGAAAGAAGACAGGTTACATCTTGTACGGCCAATAGTTAGCAGCTTTCAAAGTGCTTGCCGCTCATTGCCACACACAAAAGAATGCTCAATAGATGAGCAGATGATACCATTTTCAAGAAGGTGTGCATTTAGGCCATATCTTCCTTCTAAGCCAAATCCACTTGGTTTAAAGAATTTTCTCTTGGCTTCTCCCGATGGCCTTGTTTTAGACTTCCTGGTTTACACTTGCAAAAATACGGTGACTCCTGAAGACATGAAATTATATGGCCTGGGTGGCGCAGTAGTAAAGCATCTTTCAACAATCGTAAGTGACCAGAATGCGTATCTGTTATCTGTTGACTGACAGATTTTTCACGGGGCTGTCAGTTATGGACTACGTCACTGAAAATAACATGTTTTTGACTGGCACTGTGTGCCCTAACCGCACGCAAGGCGCATTCGGAAATTTGCCGAGTGACAGGTCAATGAACCGTGGTGAAAATGCTTGCCTCATGCGCAAGACGGAAAAGTCTGTCTAGTGAAAGGGAAAGATAACAAAGGAGTTCTTTTCTTGTCGAGCGCGGTTGGGTGTGACCCAAGTGGTATGTGCAAGCAGTGGTCAAAGGAAGAGAAAAAGAAAATACGTTCCTCAACCAGCTATTGTCTCACTCTACAACAGGTGCATGGGCGGTGTAGACTTAGCTGAAAAGTATGTGTCGTACTACAGAATTCAGAAATAGAAAATGGACAATTCGATTCTACACGCACTTCCTTGACCTTGCCGTGTCGAATGCCTGGATTGAGTACCGGCGGGACGCACAAGAACTGGGCATTTCGAAGAAAGAAACCCTTCCCTTGCTTCAGTTCAAGCAAGACATAGCAGAAACATTGATCAAGGCCAATTGAAGAAAAAGCAGCAGAACTGAAAGAACAAGCAACCAGCCCACAATCAACCAAAACAGGCCTGTACAACTCCCCAACAATGATGCCCGTAGCTACCAATTTGATCACTTTCCAGGATATTGCCAGCTCGAAAATTCAATGCAGTTCATGAAGAAGAACTGTAAGGGAAGAACAAGGGTGAGGTGCATGAAATGCAATATTTTTCTGTGCCTTCAGAAGCAAAACTGCTTCGCTGAATTTCATAACGCTGGGTTCTGATTTTCACATTTGTGGTCGACCCGTCCGTTGTGTACACAACTTATGTCCACATTTGTGTACATACTTGTTTCAGCTAAAATAAATCAAATTTCTTGGCTATTTTTTTCTGAGTTGTTAAGAGGATGCTTAATTAAAATAGCAAAAAAATTCAGTTGTTTTCAATTGTTTCATAGGTCGGTAGTGAAGAGGTTTAAATTGAGGACGACACGACGACCTATGTAAAGAAGAATGATGGGTGTAGCGTTAAGGGATAAGAGAGCAGATTGGGTGACGGAACAAACGCGAGTTAATGACATCTTGGTTGAAATCCAGAAAACGAGATGGGTCATGAGCAGGGCATGTAAGGAGGAGGGAAGGTAAACGATGATAATTAAGGGTTACGGACTGGATTCCAAGAGAAGGGAAGTGTAGCAGGGGGCGGCAAAAAGTTAGGTGGGCGGATGAGATTAAGAAGTATGCAGAGACAACACAGGCATAATTAGCGCATGACAGGGGTGGTAGGAGAAGTACGGGAGAAGCCTTTGTCCTGCAGTGGGCGTAGCGAGGCAGCTGCTGCTGCTGATGAGGAGTGGTAGAAACGCTGCGCTTTTCTAATTTTTTGTAACGTTCCTAAAGTGATTTATTCAGACACATATGTAAAGGTACGGGTTTCAATCTCCTCCGCCCTAATCTCTTCTGCTTCCTCTCATTTTTATCTCTCTCCATCGTCTTCTATCACTCTTCTGGAGCAGACCACTTCACTCCTCCAGACATCATTGTTTACACTTCCTGGTGTAATATTTGAACACATTGCTCTTGAAGGTGTACTCCGTTTGCCCAGAGTCTCCCAGAGTGCCAGGTGGCCTTGAGGATACCACGCTATGAGGCAGTCCTGATTACTTGAAAGGGTCCATAACATTTATCATTGCAAGTGCCACTGCCTTTCTGCAGCAGAACGCGGTCACGGAGTTGTATGTCCGGTATGTCTCTGCTGCGTCTTCTGTCAATCTTTATATGCTTCTGGTTGTTTCGCACCCTTCTCGCTCCCAGGAACCTTTAGGTTATTGAGAAGGCCCAGTTTGCGATCCGCAGAAAGTATGGGCACACTCCCTGACGCAGGGAAAAGAGAGCTGCATGCAAGACCACTCGTGCAAGAATGATTGTGATGTCTCGCAGCGGCTTCGAGGCAGCACTTCTAAACACCTGCGAAGTTCGGGTAAATTTTTATGTACTGTTTAGTGTCTCGCATACAACGTTCGGCGAGGCCATTAGCAGCTGGGTGATACGGTGAACAATACTTGATCGTCATTCCATATCTCCCGCCCACTTTGCAATCTTTTTGCTCCGGAAAGCATGTCCATTGTCACATGCTAAGATCTTTGTGTCTCGAGAACACACAGCCTTAAGAGCGATGACGCTGTTTGAGCCTTCCTTTCCTGCCCTGGCCATAACTGTCCTTGTACATTCATCAATAGCTGGTAGGAAGGCTTGTGTTTTCCTGACGCATTCCCCTTTCTTTCAGAGCTCCACGAAATCCAAATGAACGACTTCGAACTGTATACTTGAGTGTGCTGTGATTATCATTATACCTGTGCGCTGCCTGAACTTTATTCGCCAGGCACAGGTGGCACGTGTAGAGGCAGGTTCTGGTATCATACTGTAACCAACACTTAAGGAAGTCCCGACAACTATTTATTGTAGGCTAACTTGTGCCCTGGGGGTAAATAAAATGGACTGCCGCGTTCTGAACAGGAGATCAAGAATGCCTTCTTCTTCTCTCTCGAGTGTCGCTTCACCTCTTCTTCTTCTTGTAGACGCTGACAACGGCCATCTACGATGTAAGTGCGTGCGGCGAAAACACGTGCTATCATTTCGTCGTCTTTTCCTCCAATACGCCGTTGTCCTCTTGAGGGGGCGCATGAACCTGCGCGCCTTGTTTAAATATGTTTCTGCCTTGTATCATTATCCGCCTCCAAAACGCATCGTGCCGATGCGTAAAACGACTAAATTGTTCACATGCTGTTATCCATACTAAAGTGGTATATGGCACAGAATAGATGTTTGGTCGACTATTCACTGCCTGTCATAATATGGCTTCAGTCTGACCACATGTACAGTTTCTGTGCGACGCCGGCATCGTGATGAGCTCACTTGTCCTTCTGGCGTAACTTCGTAGTTCAGGGGACTGATGCGGCGAAGTACTGGGTAAGGGCTGAAATAACGGCGCAAAAGCTCTTCGGACAGGCCGCGCGTCCGCACGGGAGTCCACACCCATACTCTGTCGCCTGGAGCATACTCCACTTCCCTTCGCCGCAGGTTGTATCGGTCGGCGTCGATACGCTGCCTTTGTTGAATGCGATTTCGCGCCAACCGACGTGCTTCTTCGGCCATATGTGTAAAGTCGCTGATGTCAGGGTTCTGTTCTCTACTGTCGCCGACAGGCAGCATTGCATCCAAGGGTGTGGTAACTGTTCGACCAAAAACAAGCTGGAATGACGTTACTTGAGTGGTCTCTTGCAATGCGGTATTGTAGGAGAATGTTGCATAGGGTAGTATCTTGTCCCATGTAGGGTGCTCTAAGTCTACGTAAATTGACAACATATTGGTCAGCGTCCTGTTCAATCGCTCGGTTAGCCCATTTGTTTGAGGGTGATAGGCAATTGTTTTCCTGTGGCTGGTATGAGTCAGTTTCATAATGGATTGCGTCAAATCGGCTGTGAACGAAGTTCCTCGGTCCATGATAATAATTGCAGGGGCACCGTGTCGTAATACTATCTTGGTGACAAAGAATTGAGCCACTTTAACAGCCGTTGCACTGATGAGAGAGGATGTCTCGGCTTATCGGGTTAGGTAATCCGTGGCTACTACAATCTATCGTTTCCCTGATGAAGATGTCGGAAAGGGACCGAGCAAGTCCATTCCTACTTGTTCGAATGGAGCTCCTGGGGGTTCTATTGGTTGAAGGAGGCCTGCGGGTTTTAATGGAGGCGTTTTGCGTCTTTGGCAATCCCGACATGTTCGTACATAATGATATACTGAAATCAATAACTTTGACCAGTAGTACTTAGCGTGAATTCGGGCGAACATTCTGCTCACTCCGAGGTGTCCTGCTGATGGGTCACCGTGACAGGCTTCCAAGGTTTCGCATGGCAAAGTTGAAGGAACGACGAGTCAGTCATACCTTAGTCACCGGCAACAATTTGTAAAAATTGAATCATATCAATCTGCCTTGAAATCTATTATTAGAGGTGTTCCCCAAGGGAGCATTCTGGGTCCACTGCTCTTTAATATTTACATCAACGACCTTACAAATATCCGTACAAAATCAAAATATATTTTATATGCGGATGACGCTAGTATTTTTATAACAGCTCCCGATTGTTATCAACTGGAACTGATAAGTGCAGCAAACTCCGTCCTTATACACCTGAAAAAATGGTCAATAGCAAACCAGCTGAAAATCAATGTTAATAAAACAAAAGCTGTTATATTTATGCCGAAATCGAAACAATTCAACGCTCCAGCAAACTTAACGTAGGGGGGCGAACCACTACAAATAACTGATCAGATTAAAATCCTTGGCGTAACATTTTCCGATAATATGCTTTGGGATAACCACATTGACACTGTTTTGACAAAGTTAAGTCGTGTAGTTGGCGTCTTATCTCGCCTAAGAACATACCTGCCATTCAAGGTCAAACTACTTCTCTATAATTCGCTTTTTTACTCTAATCTAAATTACTGTTTATTGGTTTGGGGCACAACTACTCAAACTAACTTACAGAAACTTTTTGTCCTCCAGAAAAAAATGGTCAGACTGCTTTATGACTTACCATATAACAGCCATACACACAGTTTTTTTTCCAAAAAAACAAACATTATACTAGTAAAAAATCTTTATGACTGTAAGATAACACTAGCCTTCAAACGCGAAGTATTTGATAATAGAACGTTTCTACGCGACTTATCATCACTAAAAGAGAACGTTTCCATACACATTACCCGGCACAAAGAAAAATGGAATGTTATAACCCCTCGGGCTAACTACTCTACAGAAAAACTGTCCTTCACCCTGCCCACTCTCCTGAACAATTACAACAAAACTACCACTGATATTTTAAAAGTAATTAATGCTGCAATACGACAACACTATGTATAAGGTAGCTAATCTTTCTCATTGGATAATTTTCGTGTTCATTCTCAGTGTCCATTTCGGTGCCTATGTATGTTTTCGATGTTCTTTCCTGTAATACTTTTACTGCCGCCTTGTAGAGGGGGCTGCGGGCTCCTGTCAACCTGCCGTTTGTTTGTGCAGACTTTACCTGCAGCCTCCTCCATCTTGCTTGATAGGAAATAAACATTATTATTATTATTATAATGTTCCGCGAGGTGCTCCCTACTCGAGGTGCCTCATGAGTAGAAGCAACTCGGCGTCAGACTGTTGGTCTTCGGCCATCTCAAATGTAGTCACGGCTCCAAGAAACGGAAAGTCGTGTCCATCTTTCACAGGAGCAGATTCTACCGGCACACGTGGTCAACAATCAGCGTCACTGTGCTTGCGACCTGACTTGTACACGACCGTTATGTCGTATTTCTTCAGCCTCAGACTCCATCTAGCAAGTCGTCCAGAAGGATCTTTCAGGTTTGCAAGCCAGCACAATGAGTGATGGTCGCTGATTGCTCGGAACGCTCTACCGTATATGTATGGTCGGAATTTTCCTATGGCCCATATCACAGCGAGTCATTCTTTTTCAGTGGCTGAATAGTTGGTTTCAGCCCTCGAAAGAGTGCCGCTGGCGTAAGCAATCACTCTTTCCTCTCCGTTTTGCCATTGAACGAGGACGGCACTGAGTCCTAAATTGCTGGCGTCTGTGTGGATGTCTGTTTCCACTTCCTCATCAAAGTGCGCAAGGACCAGGTGGTTTTGAAGTCGCCGTCGTGGCTCATTGAATGCAACTTCTTGTTCACTTTGCCAGACGAAAGGCATATCTTATTTCGTTAATCACGTTAACGGCTCGGCAATCTTTGAAAAATTTTCGACGAGCGCCTGTAGTAGGCACAAAGTCCTAGGAATCGCCTAATGACGTTTTTATCAGTTGGTCTAGGAAACTTTTATACTGCTGCGGTCTTCTCAGGGTTAGGACGGATGCCTTCGGAGCTGATCACATGGCCGAGAAAAAGGAGCTCATGGAAGCCGAGGTGACATTTTTGTGGCTTTATCGACAGCCCTGCTGAACTAATAGCGTTGAGCACAGTCCTTAGTCGTTCCACATGCTGAGCAAAGGTGGTAGAAAAAATCACGACGTCGTTAATACAAACCAGACAGGACTGCCACTTTAACCGGGAGAGCACAGTGTCCATCATCCGCTGAAAGGTGGCAGGTGTGGAACAGATGCCGTACGGAAGTACCTTGAATTCGTATAGTCCGTCAGGTCTGACGAATGCTGTCTCCTCATGATCTCGTTCGTTCACTTCTATTTGCCAGTATCCGCTTTTGAGGTCGAGAGAGGAAAAGAATTTCGCATCCCGTAGTCTATCGAGGGTGTCATCGATCCTCGGAAGGGGATAGACATGCCGCTTTGTGACTACGTTTAGCTTCCGATAATCAATGAAGAAGCGCAAGGTCTGACCCTTTTTCTTTACCAACACCACAGGCAAAGCCCACGGGCTTGTCGATCGTTGAATTACGTCGTCTCTAAGCATTTCTTCGACTTGTTTACTGATGATCTCTCTCTCCTTCGGTGACACTCGGTAGGGATGCTGGCAAATAGGCCTCACAGCTTCGTCGACAATGATACGGTGTTTCGCGATGGATGTTCTCTTGATTTTCAATGTCGTTGAGAAACACGAGGCGAATTCTCGTACAAGGTTCTCTATTTGCTGCTTCTGGCTCGGTGATAGTGCTGCTTCGATATGTTGAAAGATGCGAGTACGGAGTCTGCGTTGTCAGAATCCCGTAGTGCAGCATCGGAATGGCGCAAATCCGTAATGTGTTCATAATCGTTAAGGCGGGCAATGACGGTTCCCTTCGGAACAAGCTGGACTTCATTTCCAAAATTAGTCAGGAAGACGTTCGAACACCCGTCACGCAGCCGAACCAGACCCCTTGCCATACAGATTCCTTTTTCGAGTAAGATCCCAGTACTGTCTGCTATTCCTTGATAGTCGCTGAATACGGTGCTTTTTACGGCGAAAGCTATGCCGGATCTTGGGGTTATCGTGACATCGTCGTCTATTGTTCTTCATCGGCGTCAAATTGTTCTTCACACTCGAACGTCGCGATGGCGTGCTTCTTTGAGAACGACACACAGGATTCCTGCAAGTTGATAACTACACCGTTCGCCTGCAAAAAGTCCATTTCAATAATTCCTTAAATCCTTTGAACATTCTGACAGGACAATGAAACTGGCGACGTATGTAAAGCCGCGTATTCTGATTCTAGATGTGCACCTGCCCACAGGGTTGATAAGGTGTCCTCCGGCGGTTCGAATTTGCGGTCCTCTCCGAGGAGTCAGCACTTTTTTCAGTCTTCTGGCAAGTACTTTACTTATAACGGAATGGTCTGCGCGTGTGTCTTCTAAAGCAGTAATTTCGCAGCCGTCTATAAACACACTTAAATCTCAAGCAACTTCACTTTTTTCGCAACTGTTCTCGCGTCCGTCGTTGAGCGCTGGAGGCTCTGTTCTTGCGTCGACAGCGGCCTCACCTCCACAGGTCGCCAGTATTAGTTTTTCCGACGCGGGCTTTGGGGGCGTTGCTTTAGGGAGCTTGAGGATGGACGCGGGCTCGGTGATCGATAGCTCAGCGGCACTGTTGACCGAGGTTGATGTTGCTGTGAAGTCTGCGGGCTTTGGCGCGTTGACAAATACTCCTGGATCTCGAAAGGGCGTTCACCGTTTCTTGGGCAAGGAGCGTTTACGGAAAACCCCCGAAGTCCCGCTCTGCGGTATTCACACATCCTGTAGAGATGACCAGCTTCGCCGCAGTGGTAGCACAGTGCGATTCTGTCAGGAGTGCGCCATATGTAAGCCTTCCGGAATCTCGTCTCCGGCGGAGACGGCAAGAACCGAGGTTCGGGTACATGCGCAGTTGCCGCGACGAAAGTACGTCCTGGAGATCCTCTGAGTACCTCGGTGAACGATACCGTCGGCCGTACCGGTAACGACGCTTGCGGCTGTGCTGGCGGGTGCTGTTCGCGGACTGCTTGGATCACTTCTTCGTGAACCAATTCTGCTAACGAAGAGACCGCTGTGGGGCCCGTTGTTCAGCTGTTGCCTCTGGAGCTCTTCTCGAACCACAGATCTTATGAGTTCTCGTAAGACCTCGACGCTGTTCCCGAACATTGCCGACATCGCATCCATAGAGGCGACGTTCATATCGCGGTTGTAGAGTCTCGCACACTGTTGAAGAGTCCTTTCCATAGTTGTCGCCTCGGAGCGGAATTCGGCGACGGTGCGTGAAGGGCTGCGAACCAAACCGGCAAAAAGCTCCTGCTTCACAACGAGCATCAGGTGCCGAAGCTTCTTTTCCTCACTCATGTTCGGGTCGGCCCGGCGGAATAAGCGGGACATATCTTCGTGATACATTGCCACGCTTTCGTTGTTTCGTTGGCTTCTTGCTCGCAAAGTGGCTTCAGCTATTTCCCAGCTGTCTGTGCTCGGATACGTGGCCAACAGCTCTCGTCGGAAGTCATCCCACGACAGGAGGACAGCTTCATGGTTCTCAAACCACGTTCGCGCACAGTCTTGCAATGCGAAGTAAACGTTGCGGAGCTTCGGGTTTTCGTCCCATCCATTGCAGTCAGCGACGCGCTCGAAGCCTTCCAACCAGTCCTCGGTGTATTCGAAGGTATCGCCGTGAAAAAGCTCGGGCGTCCGTGGCTGATCAACGACGAATCGGGTTGAGGCTGTCTGGGATGTCATTTCAGGATTGTCTGCTGCTGCTATTATAGTTTGCTCCCGTAAAAGAGGAAACCCTGGCGGCTCACCACGTAGGCGACGACTCATGCACCGGGGAACAGGCGTGAACTCGTTTGGTCTGAGATGGCATGGTTCCGAACTGCTTTCTCCAACTCGAATTGGGCTGTAAATAATTACCGCCCACCTCCACTAGAATTGTAACGAACAATTAAGGGAGTCCAGACACAACTATTTATTGTGGGCTAACTTGTGCCCTGGGGGTAAATAACAAGGACTGCCGCGTTCTGAACAGGAGATCAAGAATGCCTTCTTCTTCTCTCTCGAGCGTCGCTTCACCTCTTTTTCTTGTAGACGAGGACAACGACCATCTACGATGTAAGTGCGTGCCGCGAAAACACGTGCTATCATTTCGTCGTCTTTTCCTCCGATATGCCGTTTTCCTCTTGAGGGGCGCATGAACCTGCGCGCGTTGTTTAAATACATTTCTGCTTTGTATCAATACTTATACCTAGCCACGTATGTCTCTTGAGCAGCTTGTGGTACGTGCGCCATAAACCATCATGCCCTCCAGATTCTGGGGTGTCAAGGTAGAGCTACAGTAATTTGGGAACCATGGTGGCGGGAACACAATATTTGCCATTTATAAACTTGATTTCTCTGGTGCCCTCAAAAAGCTTCATATCATTAAGTTCTTGAAGGTAGTCAAATATGTTCGGTGCCGACAACCTGGACAGTATATCAGCGTCAATGAGGAGAAGACCCGCGCGATAGAAATGACGACATCAAATTGTTGGCGAAAATTTACCCATCTAGTGATGCGTCTTCTTGTTTCTGTCAAGCCAAGAAAGAGAGTCAGTGCTTGGTGATCCATGAAAAGGATTAACGTTGCATCTTCTAGGCTAGGTAAAAACACTTCACAGCTTTCAAGACTGCCAGTGCTTTTTTTCTGTTGTAGAGGAGTTGATTTCAGCAGGCTTCAGCGTATAGCAGTAGTACCCGACTTCATAATTCTTTCGGTGGTTAGACTCCGATGATTTCTGGTAGAGAACGCCGCCGGTCTCATAATATGATGCATCTGTATTCAGAACAAACGGCTAGGAGAAGTCTGATATCCGTAGGAGAGCGTCGGACGATATCATTGTCGCAATTCACCGTACCCCGTCTCACTCTCCTCATCGTGTTGGTAAAGCATGCCTTTCTGGATGAAACGTGCGAGGCATCTCGTCTTAATGGCCTAGTCTTTGATGAGGGACGTGAATTGTCTGGCTAGGCCAGGAAAACACGCAGTGAGAGTACATCAAAGGGGTTCAGCAATTTTGAAATTATTTTAACCGATTGCTTCTTTGTACTTTTCGTGGACCCATCGAAAACTCTTCTAAGGAACACTACCTTTTCTTGGAAGAAGGAACATTTTTGAAGTTCACTTTGAGATGTGCAAGAGTGACAGTGTTCAAAACTTGTGAAAGGCGTTTCTGGTATTTTTTTCCTTTCTTTTTGAATAAACAATGACATGATAAATGTAAACATTACAGAACGTGCCCAGGTATGGCACCAGGGTTTCATTCATAATTTTCTGAAACCACGCTGGCGAGTTCTTCCAGCCGACAGGTAGTCGATTATACTCATATAAGTCGAATGGTGTAGTGAATTCAGTGTAATTTTTCGTTTCTAAGTCAATTGAATTTGCAGAAGCCCTTCCAGAAGTCTAATCTTCAAAACTAACGACAACCACCGGTTCATTCAATTATGTTATCAATCCTCAGCATTGGGCAAGGTATCAGCTCGGTTTGTTGATTAAGAGCTCGGTAATCTGCGCCTTGATTGTTATGTTCATATAGGAGATCCCACAGGTAACGCCGGAAGAAGTAAAGAAAACCTTGGGAGCTATGCAAAGGAGGAAGGCAGCTGGGGAGGATCAGGTAACCGCAGATTTGTTAAAGGATGGTGGGCAGATTGTTCTAGAGAAACTGGCCACCCTGTATACGCAAAGCCTCATGACTTCGAGCGTACCGGAATCTTGCAAAAACGCGAACATAATCCTAATCCATAAGAAAGGGGACGCCAAATACTTGAAAAATTATAGACCGATCAGCTTACTGTGCGTTGCCTACAAAGTATTTACTAAGGTAATTGCAAATAGAATCGGGAACACCTTAGATTTTCGTCAACCAAAGGACCAGGCAGGATTCCGTAAAGGCTACTCAACAATAGACCATATTCACACTATCAATCAGGTGATAGAAAAATGTGCGGAATATCATCATCATCATCATCATCAGCCTGGTTACGCCCACTGCAGGGCAAAGGCCTCTCCCATACTTCTCCAACAACCCCGGTCATGTACTAATTGTGGCCATGCCGTCCCTGCAAACTTCTTAATCTCATCAGCCCACCTAACTTTCTGCCGCCCCCTGCTACGCTTCCCTTCCCTTGGGATCCAGTCCGTAACCCTTAATGACCATCGGTTATCTTCCCTCCTCATTACATGTCCTGCCCATGCCCATTTCTTTTTCTTGATTTCAACTAAGATGTCATTAACTCGCGTTTGTTCCCTCACCCAATCTGCTCTTTTCTTATCCCTTAACGTTACACCTATCATTCTTCTTTCCATAGCTCGTTGTGTCGTCCTCAATTTGAGTAGAATCCTTTTCGTAAGCCTCCAGGTTTCTGCCCCGTAGGTGAGTACTGGTAAGACACAGCTATTATATACTTTTCTCTTGAGGGATAACGGCAACCTGCTGTTCATGATTTGGGCATGCCTGCCAAACGCACTCCAGCCCATTCTTATTCTTCTGATTATTTCCGTCTCATGATCCGGATCCGCCGTCACTACCTGCCCTAAGTAGATGTATTCCCTTACAACTTCCAGTGCCTCGCTGCCTATTGTAAATTGCTGTTCTCTCCCGAGACTGTTACGCATTACTTTAGTTTTCTGCATATTAATTTTTAGACCCACTCTTCTGCTTTTCCTCTCCAGGTCAGTGAGCATGCATTGCAATTGGTCCCCTGAGTTACTAAGCAAGGCAATATCATCAGCGAATCGCAAGTTACTAAGGAATATAACCAACCTTTATATATAGCTTTCATTGACTACGAGAAAGCATTTGATTCAGTCGAAACCTCAGCAGTCATGGAGGCATTGCAGAATCAGGGTGTAGACATATGTAAAAATACTGAACGATATCTATAGCGGCTCCACAGCCACCGTAGTCCTCCATAAAGAAAGCAACAAATTCCTAATAAAGTAAGGCGTCAGGCAGGGAGATACAATCCCTGCAATGCTATTCACAGCGTGTTTACAGGAGGTATTCAGAGACCTGGATTGGGAAGAATTGGGGATAAAAGTTAATGGAGAATACCTTAGTAATTTGCGATGCGCTGATGATATTGCGTTGCTTAGTATTTCAGGGGACCAACTGCAATGTATGCTCACTGACCTAGAGAGGTAAAGCCGAAGGGTGGGTCTAAAAATTAACCTGCAGAAAGCTAAAGTAATGTTTAACAGTCTCGGAGGAGAACAGCAGTTTACGATAGGTAGCGAGGCACTGCAAGTGGTAAGGGAACACATTTACTTAGGACGGGTCGCGACTGCGGATCCGGACCATGACACTGAAATAATCAGAAGAATAAGAATGGGCTGGGGTGCGTTTGGCAGGCATTCTCAGATCATGAACAGCAGGTTGCCTTTATCCCCCAAGAGAAAAGTTTATAACAGCTGTATCTTACCAGTACTCACGTACGGGGCAGAAACGTGGAGGCTTAGGAAAAGGCTTCTACTTAAATGGAGGACGACGCAACGAGCTATGGAAAGAAGAATGATACGTGTAACGTTAAGGGATAAGAAAAGAGCAGATTGGGTGAGGGAACAAACGCGAGTAATTGATAACTTATTTGAAATCAAGAAAAAGAAATCGACATGGGCAGGACACGTAATGAGTAGGGAAGATAACCGATGTTCATTAAGAGTTACGGAATGGATTCCAATGAAAGGGAAGCGCAGCAGAGGGCGGCAGGAAGTTAGGTGGGCGGATGAGATTAAGAAGTTTGCAGGGACAACATGGCCACAATTAGTACATGTCCGGGGTGGTTGGAGAAGTATGGGAGAGGCCTTTGCCCTGCAGTGGGCGTAACCAGAATGATGATGATGATGATGATGATGATGATGATGATGATGATGATGATGATGATGAATCTGTGGAAAGACGCAAAATTTCGTCTTCTTTCGGCGACCATGTTATAGGCGACGCAAATGGTGACAATAAAGGTCGAATGATGCCACCAATTACAGTTGCTTCTAACTCTGCTTTCAACCATATCTTCTTTTCTCGCGACATATGGAGTTCTTCTAACCACTGCATTGTCTATGAGGTCGAAAGGAACCGCATGAAATATTATCGCTGGTGGGTAGTTTGCTTTGCAAAAAAAGCTCTGTGAGTGCCGTTTTTATGTCATCCTCACCGAAAACTTGTTTTAGGTGCACAGGTACTTCTAGCTTCTTCTTTCTTGTTGCCTTCAATCAAGATTTTGACATCCCAGTAGATGTTCATATTTCACTTTTTCATATCAGGGCGGTACAACAGTAAGTCATAACATACATCCGGCAACACTAATACGTTTGTCTGAATGCTGTGACCTTCACTTTTAAGAACTACACTAACCCACTCATTACGTGAGCTCACAGTCCCTTCGTATGCCTGGACGCGCAGTGCCCTGCAGGCGGCTGTCGTGCACTAGACTCTTATTTATTATGGACACAGAGGCTGCATTGTCCAGGAGTGCTTTCATTTCAATGCCATCGACCTTGACATGGACATGAAGCAAGCAAGTGGACACTACGTACACAGTATCATACATTTGAGGTCTTTCATCGACACTACCTTGTTTCTGTGGCAAAAACTGATGTATAGTCAAATCCTTCAGTATGGCACGTTGACTACTCTCCTGGACACAATCGATAAGGGGATACAAACTTTCTTTTAGGTTATGTGTTGCACTGGGTGGAGGAACCCTTCGTTGATAGGCGGTGAACCCATCTTGTTTGTTCAACTCACTTGAATGAGGATTATCTCTTGTTCAGCGGGTCTCTAGTTGTTGCGTGAATTAAGTTTTTGGTGACAAGAATTTTATGCACTGCAGAAGGTCTTCAAATGTCACTGGTGCTTTTATCTGAAATTGCTTTCGTGCATCTACAGATAGCCATTGAGTAATTAAAGCTGTAATGGCGGACGAGGTGAGCTTAGCTTCCGCTTCATATAAGGATCGGCGTTTTTTCGAACAAGTACTCTGGTAAAGAACCACATTAGTATATAAAGCGTGCAGCCGCACCCAATTTTCGACAGCAATTACATGGAAAGTTTCCAAAGTCTCCTCCTTTTTCTAGTTAGTACTCTGGTAAAAAACCACATTGGTATGTAAAGCGTCGAGCCGCCTGCCAACTGTTGACAGCGATTTCATGGAAAGTCTCCAAACAATTTCTTTTGCAATTACTCCAGCAAGCTCGTAGCTTATCCAAAAACTGCATCTCATATAACTTTCAATCACTGTCAATCTCCTCACCGTCAGAGAGCCACCCATTTTTCTCGCATGCATATGCGTAAAACCAAAGCCAGTAGTTGGGACTCGCGGAGCTTTCCAAGAATATATCCTTTTACAATGTTCCGTTCGAAGTTATGTAACCTGAGGATTGTTGACATATGTTCGCTCTGATGCGACAACTGTCGTTGCTGTTGCTCGATGACATTCAAAATAAGCCTCACCTCTGCCGATGTTTCCTGCTTAACGGAGCATCGCGCCGAAGGCTACAGGTCCAAGTCCACAAGCTCCTGCAGCTGCAGGTCTATTTAACGGATCCCATCTGCAGAAGTTCTTCGCGACTCATAGAAGCTCCTTCCAGCTCCACTTCGGCGAAGTTAGCCGTTGCGAGATTCCAGGCAAGGTCTTTCGCTGGCTCATCTTGCACTTGGTAACCACACAGGTTATGCCCGGTCGTGACTTTGGGTCAACGAAAAAAGTCACCCACATGTTCGCTTCGACGGCTGCGCCGAAATGTAACGTTCCTAAAGTGATTCAGTTAGACAAATATGGAAAGAGATGGGTGTCGCCCCCATTTTAATCTCCTCAGCCGTAGTGTCGTCTTGTTCCTCCCCTTCTTATCCCTCGTCATCGTCTTCTGTGACTCTTCTAGAGCAGACCGCTCCATAATTTATTATGTTTCTCTTGTATTTACTAGCGATCAGTCGCCAAGGCATTATACCTGTTGGCAGGCACTTAAATAAACAATAAACGAAACTGTAAACAATGGAACACTACATGTGTAAAAGGAATAAGAGCAGTTTTATTTCACGTGTCATAGCGCATTTTTGCAGGCTTCGTTAATTTTCTGAGGAGCGCTTCTGCCTCAGAAATATGCGCATGCTCTCCATAAATTGCATCGGATACTTGTCTCGGCTGGCGCCGTGCAGCTTCACTCATTAAACGCGGAAAATACCTGACGGAGCATTTCTAAAACCCTCGTATCGCTACAGTCGCTTTCAAAAACATGTAATGTGCCTTATGTGGCAAATTACTTGTACTTACTAACCGAATTAAAGAAATGATAAATTAATCGAAATGAAAATTCATGAAGAAGCAACTGGCCGCAGGATGTCAGGTCTACACATAGCGTGTGAAGCTCTTACCAATTGAGCTACCGCGGTGCCATTTTGCCATCTTCGTTCTCTGGCACCTGTTTCAATACTATAAGGAACCCTTGCAGTGTTAGCCAGCGCCACCACTCACAAACGCTGGCGGCAGTTGCGGGGATGTGCGACTCTCACGTGTTCCCTCGTGTTTTTTTTTTTCGGCCACGGCGGCCGCATTTCGATTGGGGCGAAATGCGAATACGCCCATGTACTTAGATTTAGGTGCACGTTAAAGAACCCCAGGTGGTCAAATTTCCGGAGTCCTTCACTACGGCGTGCCTCATAATCCGAAAGTGGTTTTGGCGCATAAAATCCCATAAATTAATCTATCTCATGTTGTTTTCTCCGCACGGCTCCCATCTCTTGCAATGCAGCTTTGCCGCGTGGCTTGACAGCGGTAGTCGGTGTGGTTGTAGAGTAGTACGAAAGATGGCGCGAGCGCTACGCTGCTAACGCAACGTAACGGCGGGGTTATTGGGGCGCAAAAGGGAGAAGCGCCGCAGACGTTCCATGCTTTGGCGAGACTGTCTTCCGAGGCTTCGTTCGAACGCGCCATCGTTCGTATGACCCTACACGCGAATAGGCGTTGATTTCCAGCATGGGGGCGAACATATTCGCTCGCTGTTCGGCGACATATGCTTTCCTCGCCACAATATATAAAGGGTAACCCCACCTGTAAATACTGTAGCGAGAAAAATATATGTCGCCTTGAAGAAGACAAGTCCACTTGTTGAAACGTTGGCTCCTGCTTTCGCCTTGTTCTCGTTTTAGAACCCCACCTATATATACTGTGGCAAGCAAAGCATATGTCGCCTTGAAGAAGACAAGTCCACTTGTCGAAACGCTGGCTCCTGCTTTCGCATTGCTCTCGTTTTAGAACCCCACCTATATATACTGTCGCGAGGAAAGCATATGTCGCCTTGAGGAAGACAAGTCAACTTGTCGAAACGTTGGCTCCTGCTTTCACCATGTTCTCGTTTTAGAACCCCACCTATATATACTGTTTCAAGGAAAGCATATGTCGCATTGACGAAGGCAAGTCCACTTGTCGAAACGTTGGCTCCTGCTTTCACCATGTTCTCATTTTAGAACCCCACCTATGTTTACTGTTTCAAGGAAAGCATATGTCGCCATGAAGAAGAAAAGTCTACTTGTCGAAACGTTGGCTCCTGCTTCCGCCTTGTTTTCGCTTTAGAACCCCACTGATATATACCGTGTCAAGCGAAGCGTATCTCGCCTTGAAGAAGAGAAGTCAACTTGTCTAAACGTTGGCTCCTGCTTTCAGCTAGTTCTCGTTTTAGAACCCCACCCATATATACTGTGGCGAGGAAGGCATATGTCCGATTGAATAATACAGGTCCACTTGTCGAAACGTTGGCTCCTGCTTTCACCTTCTTATCATTTTAGAACCCCACCTATATATACTGTGGCGAGGAAAGAATATGTCGACTTGAAGAAGACAGGCCACGTGTCGAACCGTTGGCACCTGCTTTCACCGCGTTCTCGTTGTAGAACCCCACCTATATATACTGTTTCAAGGAAAGCATATGCGCCTTGAAAAAGACAAGTCGATTTGTCGAAACGTTGGCTCCTGCTTTCACCATGTTCTCATTTTAGAACCCCACCTATGTATACTGTGTCAAGGAAAGCATATGCGCCTTGAAGAAGACAAGTCCATTTGTGGAAACGCTGGCACCTGGTTTCACCATGTTCTCCTTTTAGAACCCCACCTATGTATACTGTTTCAAGGAAAGCATATGTGCCTTGAAGAAGACAAGTACACTTGTGAAAATGTTGACACCTGGTTTCACCATGTTCTCGTTTTAGAACCCCACCTATATATACTGTTTCAAGAAAAGCATATGCGCCTTGAAGAAAACAAGTCCACTTGTCGGAACGTTGGCTCCTGCTTTCACCATGTTCTCATTTTAGAACACCACCTATGGATACTGTTTGAAGGAAAGCATACGTCGCCTTGAAGAAGAAAAGTCCACTTGTCGAAACGTTGGCTCCTACTTTCGCCTTGTTTTCCCTTTAGAACCCCACCTATATATACTGTGGGGACAAAAGCATATGTCGCCTTGAAAAAGACAGGTTCACTTTGTCGAAACGTTGGCTCCTGCTTTCACCATGTTCTCCTTTTATAACCCCACCTATATATACGGTGGCAAGCAAAGCATATGTCTCCTTGAAGAAGGCAAGCCACTTGTCGAAACTTTGGCGCCTGCTTTCACCTTGTATTTGTTTTAGAACCCAACCTATATATACTTTTGCGACGAAGGAATATGTCGGCTTGAAGAAGACAGGTCCATTTGTCGAAACGTTGGCTCCAGCTTTCACCACGTTCTCGTTTTGGAACCCCCCCCCCCTATATATGCTGCGGCGAGGAAAGCATACGTCGTCTTGTAGAAGATAAGTGCAGTTGTCGAAACGTTGGCTCCTGCTTTCATCTTGTTCTCGTGTCAGAACCTCAGCTGTGTATACTGTGGCGAGGAAAGCATATGGTCGCCTTGAAGAATGAATGAATGAATGAATGAATAATGGCGCAAGGGCCAGATATGGCCAAGGAGCGCCATGCTAGTGTTAATGAGTTCCCAGTGGACTGATAGATTCTGTGATGTTAATGTTACGTGGCTGTAAAGGGGCCTGATCGAGTTGATGTAAATTGAATGAAATCTACGTATAATAAAATTATGGCAATGACTAATGACGTGTACTATGAACATTAAAATGGATTGCGAAATAATGAGGCAGTATACAAAATATGTGAGATGCTAAAATTGGCTAGAGCACTACTGACTCTCTAGAGCACTTGAAACTCAAGGGCCTAAATGCATGTGCTATATAAGGAAAACTATCAGAGCGGCATCCTCTGGAAAGATGTGCCACGAATTTAATGGTCTTTTAACATGTAGCACAACATCATTCAAGAAAGCGAGCACTGCTTTGGCTTTAAAAAGCGGTTCTTCTCCAAGAAACAAAGCCGGATGCAGAGGGACGCAATGGCTGTGTGCAAAATGAAAGTGTTTTCTCCTGTCTCATTCGGCTTCCCGGCATTCCAGGAAGACGTGGAGGACGGTCAGCCTGTCCCCACGTCTACCACAGCTTGGAGGCTCATTACCAATCAAGAGAAAGTTATGAGTGCCAAATGTGTGTCCTATTCTTACTCTAGTGTATAGGACATGTGTGCTTCGTGTTTTCGTAGTTGTGTGCCAGAAACCTAACTTTTGTCTTAATTAAGTGAAGCTTATTACTCGTTTCAGCGTCCCACACGCGATGCCGGTGGTTTCGCAGTTTGTTTCTTAGGAAAGGCTTCATGTCTGTGGCCGGGACAGCAGCAGATCGAATACACTGCGATGCCATTGATTTGGCGATCTTCTCGGCAAGCACATTACCCTCGATTCCTCAATGGCCAGGAACGCAGCATATTACTACATGTCTATGCGATAAATAGATGCTGCATCCGAGTGAGTAAAGTTCATTCAAGACAGGATTTGTGTACTTTTGTAGAGAAATGGGTGCTTTTACAAGGCTTAACGAGTCTGTGAATATGCTTGCTCTGTCAAATTTTAGTTTCTTTATATGTTTTACCGCAGACAGAATGACATAGGCTTTTGCAGTGAAGATACTTGTTAGGGGGTTTAACAAGTCAGATTCCAAAAAAGAAGGAGCAAAAGCAGCGTAAGATACACCAACGTGAAATTGTGACGCGTCTTTGTCGAATTCGCAGCAGGAGTACTTCGATTGAAGTTCACGGAATTGCATAGCGATTTCAAGGTCAGGAGCGTGCTTATGACCTCTACAAAGGATTGGTCACAGTCACCTGCCACTCCCAGCGCGGTAATAAATTAGCTGGAGCCATTAGTCGGTGTTCGAGAAATGGGACATCCACTTCTTTGCTAAGTTTTCTTACACACAGTGAGAAGGGCAATCTCATAGAGGGTCTATTACGAAAAAGTGTTCCATACGTCAAGTCGTTAAGGGTTGTGAAACACGGATGTTTTTTATAAGAGCGCACTTTCAGAAAATAGGTGAAGCTGGTGTGTGTTCTCTGAAAATGGAGTGACCAATCATCTGACTACGTATAGACTATGGACAGGGCTTGTTCTAAATGCGCCAGTGGCCAGGCGGATACCCAAATGGTGGACAGGTTGTAACTTTAGCGCACTCGGGGCGGCAGAGTGATTAACCATGGCATCATAGTCAAGTCGTGGTCTAACTAAGCTCCTGCAAAGATTCAATAAACACTTCCTGCCGCTACCCCATGTTGTGTGGGATAGGATTTTAAGTAAGTTCATTGTTTTTAGACATTTTGCTTTAAGACATTTTATCTGTGAAATGAACGTAAGCCTAGAGTCAAGCAAAACGCCTATAAATTTGTGCTCTTTGTTGACAGGAATTTGTAGTCCGCCCAGTTCTACAAAAGGTTCTGGAACCAGGCCTCTCCTTCTTCTAAAGAGAACACAAGAGCTTTTGTGGGGGTTGATTTTAAATCAATTTTGTTCTGCCCACTTGGACATCTTGTTTAAGCCCTGCAGTACCTGTCTCTCACACACTGTGAGTTGCAGGATTTGAAACCTATTTCCATATTGTCTACGTAGACGGAGTAAAAAATTGCTGATGGTAATGGTGCACGAAGCGCGTTCATCTTAACGACAAAAAGCGTGCAGAAGAGTACGCCACCCTGGGGTACCCCAGTTTTCTGTATGAATGCACGAGGCAATCCATTACCTATTTTCACCCGAAATGTACGGTTGTGTAGTTAGCTTTCGATAATGTTTAGCATATTGCCGTGGATGCCCAGCGCCGACAGGTCGCGCAGGATTCCGCACCGGCATGTTGTATCGTACGCCTTTTCATTGTCAAGAAGCACGGATAGGAAGGATTCTTTGTGTACGAAAGCATCGCGAATATTTGCTTCGATGGGCACGAGATGGTCGGTTGTAGATCGCTCTTCCCTAAATCCAAATTGATGTGGATGAAGCATTTTGCTGGATTGGAAGAAATGTACGAGACGGCGATTGATATTTTTTTCAAAAAGCTTACAAAGGTAGCTCTTGAGCGCTATAGGACGGTAGCTGGTCAGCAATGATGTATCTTTACCGTGCTTCAGAACAGGGATCACAATCGCTTCTTTCTATTTAGGTGGGAGGTACCCGGCAGCCCATAGAGCATTGAAGAGTATCGCTGTGGAGATGTTTAAGCATGTCTTACATGATCCTGTCAGGTCCAGGTGCAGAACTCTGTCATGCAGCCAATGCACCAGTCAACTCGGCAATGTTAGAAGGCCGGCTATAGGATTCGTTCTGCCTGCATTTGCGGTTAATGGCCTCGCGTTCGGCTATTTCTTTGTGCATTAGGCATGCCTTGGAATAATGATTTGAGCTGGAAATGAGCTAGAAATGTTCCCCAAGCGCGTTAGCTCGATCTTGAAAGCTATTGCCTTCATTGTTTACTAGGGGCAACGGATTAATGTGTGGTACCGTTAGCCTTCTAAGCCTGTCCGATACCTTAGTCTCTTGTGGATATGAATTCATAGCTGAAAGGAACATCTGCCAGCTTGCCCTCTTTGCCTGTCGTCGCGTTCTTCTACCCTGAGATTTAACCTGGTTCAATTCTACTAAATTCTCGGCCGTAAGGCATTCGCGTAGTTTGCCCGAATTTTTATTTTGTTTCCTCCGTGCCTTTCTACAATCGTTGTTTCACTAGGGCCTCGTCCTTTCAATGAAACACCACTTGTTTCAGGGATGAATATTTCTGCTGCGTCAAAGATACGAGCGGTAAAATATGATACGGCCTGATCTATAGTAAAATTATCTATAAAATCTCGTGATGTCTGGGTGGATTCCCTAAAACGTTCCCAGTAATCCGAGGCCAGTCTCCAAAGAAGGAAGGGCGGAGGGAAGTCATGTTTGTTTACGAAGTTCACCGTTACTGGGGGGTGATCACTTCGAAATGGATTTTTAATTACACACCACTCTAAATCAGGGAAGATAGAACCAGAACCGATAGACAGGTCTATTGACGAGTATGAATTATAGTGTGGATTATAGAACGTCGGTCCTTAATTATTACGCACTGGAGGTTAAAAGGAAATTTTCAATGAGTCGACCTCTGGCGTCGCATCAGGAGTCTCCCCAGATTGTGTTATGAGCGTTAAAATACCCCACCAGTATGTAAAGCTCGGGAAGCTGATCAATGATGTTATAAAAGTCTGTTTTTTCGAGACGCTGGTTCAGCAGTATATAAAGGGAACACACAGTTACTAATTTATTAAAAATAATGGACCGCACTGACACTGCCTCAAGGAGCGTGTTAAGGGCGACGGGTCGGCAAGCCACAGATTTGAGGGCTACTATTGCTGCACCGCTAGAGGCGGTAGCCTCGTCAGAGTCATTCCGAAAGATAGAGTAATTGCGAAGGAAATTAGTGTTTGTAGGTTTCAGATGTGTCTCTTGAACACACAGCAACTTTGGATTATGTTTGTGTAGGAGTTCTCTAATACCGTCAAGGTTAAAAAGAAGTCCTCTAACATTCAATTGGAGTATTTGTGTATCCATTATGATAAACGTGTTTACTGCTGTGTGTTTAAGAGACGGAGATTAGCTAACGGGCCCTTTGGGACGCCGTGACGCGAGCTTTGTCTTTTTTGGAGCGGTCGATAGAGGCTCGCCGCTCCTTAGGCGCTGGTCGTGCCATCTGGCTGGTTGTTGTGTCCATCGCCTCTTGCGAGGCGCTGGACGCGCGCTCTTCCGAGCGCTGTGTTTGTCCTGAAGGCCCCGGCACGTTGGACGAGGCCTTTGAGACCACCTGCCAGGAGGTCTCAAAGGAGGTGGCGGAGCAGCGTTAGCTGCAACCGTCGGGGGCCGGATGACGTCACCGCCGGCTCACTGGGTTGGGGCCGGACAGCCGCAGGAAGCCGCCGCCCTCTGACGCCTCACATCCGCAAATGTGTTCTTGTGCAGGTAGGATACCCGCCTGCGTGCCTCCTTGAAAGTTACGTTTTCTTTTGCATTTATCGTCACAATTTGTTTCTTTTTTCCAGGATGGGCACGACCATGAGTACGCTGCGTACTCCCCCTCACAGTTTACAGTGGAGAGTGTTCTCGCAAGATTCAGAGGTATGTTCATGGGCATTGCATCTTGCGCAGGTTTGACGGCCACGGCTGCTCTGTGAACTGTGGCCGAAACGTTAGCATTTGAAACATCTTAGGGGATTTGCCACATATGGCCTTACATGGAGCTTGATGTACCCTGCCTTGATTGACTCGGGCAGGACATTTCAGCCGAAGGGGACTATCGATTGCTTGGTTTGAATTTCTTTGCCATCTGGCCTCATCCTTATGCTTTTGTCACTGATAACATTCTCTTCACTGAAACCCTCGAAGAGTTCAGCCTCAGTGAGCTCCAGCAAATCATCGTCCGAGACAACGCCGCGAGTGGTGTTCATCGTGCGGTGCGGGGTTACTACCACTTGGGTCTCCCCGAATGATACTAGTTTAGGCAGTTTCTCGAATTGCTCCTGATCACGGAGCTCCAAAAGGAGGAAACCGGTAGCCATTCTCGACGCCTTGTAACCTTGACCAAAAACTTCAGTAAGAGACTTCAATACAAGGCATGGTGAGATTGTTCGCACTGGTTTATTTGGTTCTTGAGAATGAATCATGTGGAAACGAGGGAAATAATCTTTTTGCCGACCAAAAAACTGGAATACTTCATCGGTGCGCACTCTTTTCTGAGGGCGATCAGGGAGTGAGGGGAAGGAGCTAGCCATAAAGGTATGCGCAGATTTCGGCAGCAACGTGAGCCAGCCACCGCGGAGTCCCACGACGGGATGCTGCAGGGCCTGTGAAACACGGCCCGCAAACGCCAGCTGTACATTGCCACTATAGCCAATGACGAAATAACCTAGGTTGGCTATTCGCAAAAGGTTAACCCTTACTGCCGGGAAAAATTGGAAGTAAAGTGAAGCCAGGAGAAGAAAGGAAAGATGGAAAGTGAGAGAAAGACGAATGTTGGAGGAAGAGAGAGACAGGAAAGGGCAACATTCAATTTCCCCCGGGTGGGTCAGTCCGGGGGTGCAGTCTATGTGAAGCAGAGGCCAAAGAGGTGTGTTGCCTCCATTGCGGGCCCTTAATGTTCCTAACACCCCGCATCGGCTCAACCCACAAGATCCCCCTTTCCCCAGGCACGGCTAAGCCGCGCACGGCTACACGCCGGAGGGTCCGACCCTCACGTGCTCGGCTACGTAGTGTTGGAACACACCAAACGCCTGCTCACGCAGACGCCCCTGCAGGGGCCTTCAAGAAGACAGGTCCACTTGTCGAAACGTTGACTCCTGCTTTCACCTTGCTCTCGTTTTAGAACCCCACCTATATATGCTGTGGCGACGAAAGCATATGTCGCCTTGAATAAGATAAGTGCACTCGTCGAAACGTTGGCTCCTGCTTTCACCTACTTCTCGTTTTAGAACCCCACCTATATATACTGCACAAGCAAAGCATGTGTCGCCTTGAAGAAGACAAGTCCACTTGTCGAAATGTTGGCTCCTGCTTTCACTTTGTTCTCGTTTCAGAACCCCACCTATATATACTGTGGAGGGGAAAGCATATGCTCGCTTTGAATAAGAAAAGTCCACTTGCCGAAACGTTCGTGTGGGTGCTGAGGAGAGACCTGAGCGAACATAAAAGTTCATTGTCTGTCTGTCTGCCGAAACGTTGGCTCCTGATTTCACGTTGTTCTCGTTTTGGAACCCCACCTATATATACTGTGGCAAGGAAAGCATATGTCCCCTTGAAGACGAGAAGTCCAGTTGTTGAAACGTTGGCTCCTACTTTCACCTTGTTCTCGGTTTACAACCCCACCTATATAAACTGTGGCAAGGAAAGCACATGTCGCCTTGAAGAAGAGAAGTCCACTTGCTGAAACGTTGGTTCCTGCTTTTACCTTGTTCTCGTTTTAGAACACCCCCCCCCCCCCTGTATATTGACATGTTTACTTCTTTATCTTTATGGGGCGACCCCTTCTCACCGCCTAACAAATGTCATCGCACAGCGCAGGACGCGCCTGCATATAAAAGAAGTTTCTGGAATGTTATCGATGGTTCCGTCCGCTGTCTTTCATCGCAACTTGTGTAATCTGATTGCATGTATGCGCGACGCGAATAGTGTAGAAATTTGTCGAAGACACGCGAGTCCCAGCGGTTACTCTAGAACATTCGACGACTGGTTTATAAAAGCCGACGCTCGTGACCCGCTGATGAGATTTTTCGACGATCGCCAACTGTATTCGCCGCTATCGTTGCGCTATAAGTGTAGCCTGTTCTTGTGGGCACAGGTTCGCCCAATAAAGCTAGTTTTGTCTTTGACAATATTTCTACTGTGTTCTTCCACGTCACCACCACGTGACATCTGGTGGAGGTGCTTTGCGTTCATATACAGGACGCTCTCACAAAGCTGTGACCCAAGCCCGCACGCGGAAGACAACACCAATGTCACCAAGAACCCGCGAGGTCGCCGCAGGCTGCAAGGATTGCCCCCGAAGCACGGACTTTTGCCTGAGATGACGAGAAAGATCGTCGCCCAGTCAACCCCAATGGCAGCCCCAGCAGCATCCCAGGGCGCCTCCGACGTTCCGCGGGTCAACATTCGAGGACCCGGAAAGCTGGCTTGAGACATACGAGAGGGTCGCTGCTTTTAACAGCTGGCACAGCGACCGCAAACTTCGACATGTCTTTTTCGCATTGGAAGATGCGGCCAGAACATGGTTCGAGAACCGAGAAGCCACCTTAACGTCATGGGACCCGTTCCGAAGCGAATTCTTGCAGATATTAACAAGCGTCGTACGTCGAGAACGAGCCCAAGCATTACTAGAAAGCCGAGTGCAGCTGCCTAATGAGACCTCCACGATCTTTATACACTAGAGATGAGCCACCGATCCGCCACGCCGACCCGGAAATGTCCGAGAAGAAGAAAGGCCGCCTAGTGATGTGTGGTGTCAAGGAGAAACTTTTCGCCGGAATGGTACGAAGCCCACCGAAGACCGTCGACGAGTTTCTTCGCGAGGCCACTAGCATCGAGAAGAGATTGGAAATGCGGAGGCGGCAATTCAACCACCGCACGAACTTGGCAAAATACGCCGGAGTTCAGTCACTGGTCACCGATGACCTGCGCGAGATTATCCGAGCGGTCGGGCGGGAAGAGCTACAGAAGCTGTTCGCTCCCAAAAGACATGTTCTTTTTTTGCCGCAATTGAACACTCACAAAAGGAAGACACATAAAGACAGCACCTTTATGTGTCTTCCTTTTGTGAGTGTTCAATTGCGGCAAAAAAACAATTCTTTTAGCAAGCACCAACTAGGCCAACAAGCAGTTCTGTTCCCTTCATCGCAGCCTCACGTGGCTTCGATTGCCAACGCCGTACGTGAGGAGCTCCAACAACTCGGAGAAGCCCCTGAACCGCCGCAGCCTCAGCCGCAAGCGATGACATCCGCCGCTGTAAGCCGCCGTCATCTTGCCTCTCTGCGCGCACGTACAGCAGGGCTTAGTGACGACAGAGTTCCGCAGTCCACCACCACCCCCGCCGCCAGCACGCCAACCCGTCACCCCACGCGTCATTCGGAAGAAGACAGACATTTGGCGAGCCCCCGACCACCGCCCGCTCTGCTATCACTACTGAGAAGCCGGCCGCGTGTACCGCCGATGTCCATACCGCGACATGGGACTGGGAGGGTTCGCCGTCAACGCGCCGCGTCCACAGATTGGGGAGCGCCCACGTGACATCGCCGATTACCTAGCCGACACTCAGTGCAACTCTCGACGACCGTTGCATTCGCCGTCACCAGGCCTCTACCTGTCGCCGTAGCGCCGTCCATACACTGGCCCAGCCCGGGGCCGGTCAGCGAGCCCATATCCGGAAAACTAAAAGCAGCAACCGATGGAGGTGCGGTTGCTCTTCGTCGGACTGACGAAGATCCTCCGCCGCCGACGAAGACGCCGAAGAAACTACCTCGAAGACATAAGGACACGCCGCCGTCCCGACGAAAGGTGAAAGCAAAGAATAGATGACGAAAGACGACGTGACGACGTCCCATTCTAGCCACAGGTCAACGCGACACAGCCGTGATCCGATGCCAAGACCTAACTGTAAAACAAGAAAAAGAACCACCGACGTCAACGTGCTTCTCGAAGGCTACGCAGTCACCGCCTTAGTCGACACAGGGGCAGATTACTCCATCATGAGTGGACACATCGCCGCCCAGTTGAAGAAGGTTAAGACTGCATGGGAAGGCCCTCAAATTCGGACTGCTGGAGGACACCTGATTACGCCGACTGGAATCTGCACAGGAAGGATTACCGTTCGTGACCGCACTTACACTGCCACCATCGTTATTGTCGAACAATCTTCACGCGACGTCGTTCTCGGCATGGACATCCTAAACCAACACGGCGCAGTCATTGATCAGAAGTCGAAGTTGATAAAACTGTCTGAAGATTAAGCGATACCCCCGGAGAGCTCTCGTAGTCACCATGCCTTAGGCGGGCTCGAAAGTCAAGTCAGCATCCCGCCTCGCTCCAGCATTGTCATTTCCGTCGGCACCAAAACACCTCCCGATGTAGAGGGCGTCAACGAGGGTGAGCAACGTCTACTGCTAGACCGTGAAATTTGCGTCGCAAGAGGGATCGCTCGACTCCACGGAGGGAAAACGGAAGTGATGCTAAACAACTTCAGCCAAGAGTTCAAGCACATCATCATGGGCACGAATAGCGTACATCGAGGAAATTGTGGAAACGAGCAATACCTTTGTCCTCTCAGAATCTGCCGCATCTACCCTGGTGACCATAGTCCCCGAACCAGACTTCGACGTAAATCCAACTGCTTTTCGACTTCATCGATAATTCGACAAACACCTGTTGCAAAGCATCGCATAATAACCGAAGAGTGCGCTCAACCACTCCGCCCGAGCCCTTACCGAGTTTCGCCGCGAGAACGTGAAGCTATTAGGCAACAAGTCGACAATATGCTCCGCGACGACATCATCTAGCCGTCGAAAACCCCATGGACATCTCCCGTTGTCCTGGTGAGAAAAAGGACGGAACCCTACGTTTCTGCGTCGATTATCGTCGACTGAACAAGATCACGAAGAAAGACGTATACCCCCTTCCACGGATAGACGACCTATTAGATCGGCTCTGCAGCGCTAAATACTCCTCGTCGATGGACCTCAAGTCTGGCTACTGGCGAATAGAAGTCGACGAGAGAGATCGCGAAACGACTGCCTTCGTCACGCCAGACGGCCTCTACGAGTTCAAGGTCATGCCATTCGGACCGTGTTCGGCGCCTGCAACGTTCCAGCGCGTCATGGACACGGTTTTAGCAGCATTGAAGCGGCAGCCCTGTCTCGTTTACTTGGATGACGTCTTCGTCCTCACCGGAAATTTCGACGATCTCCTTAGGCGGCTTGCGACAGTACTAGAGGCCTTCAAATCATCAGGGCTCACTCTGAAGCCAGAAAAGTGCCACTTCGCTTACTATGAGTTTCCGTTCCTAGGCCACGTCATTAAGAAATCCGGAGTACGCTCTGACCCACAGAAAACAGCTGCCATCAAGCCACCTTCTTGTCGGCTGCCACCAGCAGCCGACAAGAAGGCAGTGCGTAGATTCCTTGGCATGTGTGCCTACTACAGGCGCTTTGTCAAGGAGTTTTCACGTATCGCTGAGCCGCTAACGCATCTAACCAAATCTGATGTCGAGTTCAATTGGCAAACGCCGCAGACCGACGCCTTTCAAGAACTAAAACGACGCACGCATTCACCGCCGGTACTTGCACATTTCGACGAAGACGCCGATACCGAAATCCACACTGACGCCAGTAGCCTAGGCCTCGGTGCTGTCCTAGTCCAGAAGAAAGACGGACATGAACGGGTGATATCTTATGCTAGCCGGTCGCTGTCAAAAGCGGAAGGCAATTAATCTACGACTGAAAAGGAATGCCTGGCACTCATTTGGGCTACAGCGAAATTCCGCCCTTACCTTTATGGCAGGCCATTCGAAGTCGTCAGCGACCATCACGCTTTGTGTTGGCTAGCTAACTTAAAGGGTCCTTCAGGACGGCTGGCGAGATGGAGCCTCAGGCGGCAAGAATATAACGTCACTGTAATCTACAACTCCTGACGAAAACAATCAGACGCCGACTGCCTATCACGCGCCCCCATCGATCTCCCGCCGGAAGACGACGAGGATGACGACGCCTTCCTCGGAATAATAAGCGCAGAAGACTTCACTAAACAGCAACGAGCAGACCCAGAGCTAAATGGCCTCGACGAGTATTTGGAAGGGAACACCGACGTTGGCCCTAGGGCATTTAAGCGCGGGTTCTCTTCGTTCACACTACAAAACAACCTGTTCGTGAAGAAGTTCTCACCAGTCCGCGCCAGCTACCTTCTTGTTGTACCATCAACGCTGTGTCCAGAAATACTGCACGCCCTACACGACGATCCAACCGCTGGGCACCTCGGATTCTCCCGGACGCTGTCGAGAATACAGGAAAGGTATTACTGGCCGCGTCTGACCGCCGACGTCGCCCGTTACGTCAAGACTTGCCGAGACTGTCAACGACGCAAGACCCCGCCGACGCTCGACGCCATGCTGCCCCACGTCACTGACGACAAGAATGTTGACGTCGCTACCTATCTCCAGCGTGCCCAAGAAGCCCGACAGCTCGCCCGCCTACGGGTCAAGAACCAACAGAGGACCGACAGCCGACACTACAACCTCCGACGAAGCTTCGTCGAGTACCAGCCCGGCGACCGTGTTTGGGTTTGGACACCGATACGCCGACGAGGACTGAGTGAGAAACTATTGCGCCGCTATTTCGGACCCTACAAGGTCATTCGAAGTATTGGCGCACTGGACTATGAGGTCGTGCCAGACGGAATTTCGCATTCACAGCGGCGCCGCGCACGATCTGAAGTGGTCCACGTGGTGCGTCTGAAACCCTTTTGCGGACGCTGACGAACTTCCTTATTTTTGTTTTCTTTGCTACGGGTGTTTTTCTTTACTACTTTCTTTTGTATGCAGCATCGGGTCGATGATTTTTAAGAGGGGGGTATTGACACGTGTACTTATCTTTATCGGGCAACCACGTTTCACCGCCTAACAAATGTAATCGCACAGCGTGGGACGCGCCTGCATGTATCCGAAGTTTGTGGAAAGTTATCGATGCTTCTATCCGCTGTCTGTTGTCGGCGAACCTTATGTTATCTGATTTCATCACCTGACGCGAATGGTGTAGAACTTTGTGGAAGGCACGCGAGTCCGAACGATTAGTCTGAAACATTCGACGACTGCTGTATAAAAGCCGACGCGCTTGACCCGCTGATCAGATTTTCGACGATCGCCGACTGTGTTCGCCGCTCTCGTTGTGCTTTAAGTGTAGCCTGTTTTGTGGGCACAGGTTCGCCCAACAAAAGCTAGTTTTTGCCTTTCACAGTATTGCTACTGTGTTCTTTGACGTCACGACCACGTGACAATATTCTCACACTCACATATTATGACTTACCTATACACGCGCGAAATCAAAGGGGTTTACTCAGATGCAGTCTAATGCGTTGGTCAGAGTGCGTTTGGTTGATTTCCACGCATGAGCTTGCTGGCCTTTGATTGCGACACCGTGTTTTGACCACGAGATATGCAAAGAAAGAAGACAAAGCTGTTCTGCCAGGACAGGGAAGCAAAGGCGAGGTGAGCGATGACACAAATCTTCTCTATTTCAAGCATTCTATCTGTGAAATGGTATTCGCCGCGAGATCGAACTATAGCATATTATATTGACAGGAAATAAAGATGGGGTCACCGGAAGAGAACACAAAAACGACGCGGGCGGTAACTTTCAACTTGTTTAATCACGGCAACCGGTGGCAATATATGGACAAATAGAACATACGCAGAACGCAGCAACAAGAATACTCATCAGCCTAGCGGGGAAGGAATTATAAAAAAATGCATCTTAGACTGAAAAAACCTGATGGAAGTATCACTAACGCAGTATTGTGGCCCTGTAACGCCAATCTCCTGACGTCAAATTTGCGTAACCGCCGACGCAAGCGCCGGGTGATCACCCACAAAGTTATCTGAACAGACCACTCAAATGCTCTCCTCGTTCGTAAGAGGTCACTTTTGTTTCCTTGAAAACGAATAACATCGCCTACACTCAGCGACTTGTCTTATCTATTTGGCTGACAAGATGCGAGGAACACGTCCAAGTGGAGAGGGATACGATGGGGCCGAGCCACTGCATTGAAAATCGATAACCGCATGAGGAGGGTGGTGCGGGCGTCTGCGATTGGTCCACATTTCCTTACTTAGCGTGCGCTGGCTGGTCGAAAATAGCGGCGGCATGCAACGGAACCTTAAGAATGACGCTAAAACAAATCCTCAGTACAGAAGAGTTGGCAGAACGAGGTCGCAAACGTGCGGTGTGCTCGAAAACGTCACAGGACCACGAAAAAGTTTTATTATACACAAACAAACCCATGTTCTCCGGCAGGTGCCAGTAGCCATGCAGTGCCCGAACGATTGGCGGCAGCCATCTTTTATTCATACTGAAAAGATTTTGCGTCAAAAAACAACACCCACAAGAAGAAAGACGACGACACCACTGGGGCTACATCAACTGTTTAATAAGGGTGAAAGCACTCGCCGTATATAGCCCTCCAAAACACCGCGCATCCGTACAAGGCAACATGGAGTACAAGGTTTTACCAGAGTAGGCGCGATAGAAACTTCAGCTCAGCTCAGATAGAAACTTCAGCTCAGAGTAGGCAGTCATCAGACATCGCGTGAAACATTGGAAGCCTTCTACATCAAGAAAGCGGGTCCGAACTGTCTTAGTGATACGTCAGTTTTTCTTTACGGCGCTGAGCTGATGTTTGTATCGCGCCTACTCTGATAAAACCTTGTACGCCATGTTGCCTTGTGCGCATGCGCGGCGTTTCGGAGGGCTATATATGTCGAGTTCTTTCACCCTCATTAAAATTGAAGTAGCGCGAGGACCACGAGGACCCCACATTCAAGCCGGTGGCTCCAATATTTTGCATTTTATCGGCATTTGAGTTTGCCATGTTGCCGACCGGGCGGTAAGCCTAACAAGACCTAGAGCAATAGCGTGGCTCCGCGGCCTCCCCGGCCTCGGCCCGAGGTAGAGAAGACCCGGAGCGATGTCCCGAGTAAGCAACCCCATCTACGACCGACCCTCAGGGACAGGCCCGACAAGATTTCCGGCCGAATCGCAAGATATCATGGAGGAAGTCCTCCAAGACACCACCGAGGCGGCTCCCGAGCGGCAGCTAGTCCGAGGCGGACCCGCGGCGGCAGGCAGCCACCAAGCCCTAGGAAGCAGCACCCCATCAACACAAAGCTCAAAAGTAAGCAACAGTGGCGGAACCGACACAGTTTGGGAAATCGCCATGTCAAATAGGCAGAAAAGACGCCAACGCAGCGATAACAAGCAACAAGTTTTGGCGGGAACGCGGGGGAATGGAAATTCCCCAGGCCCGGCGAAGGTCACAGATGGTGCGCCAACTGCGCCGGAGAAGAAGAGAGAGGGAGAAGGAGCGCCGAGAAGGAGACTGCCGCCGCTCCCCAGAGACGACCTTAAGATAGTCCTTCGGCCGAGGGGACTGGCTGTTAAAAGCCTGCAGACGCACCAGGTGGTGCGAGCGGTGGTCGCGGCCACCGAGCAAGGATGTAAGGCGGAAGACCTCATCATCCGACTGCGCTACGGATCCAATATCATCATCAGCAGCACCGACAACGAAGAGGCGGCCCAGACGATTAGGCGCATCACGCAGCTGAGATTCGGAGGCAAGAACTACGCCGTCAACGCCCACGTGGTGGCACCGGAAGGCATGTTGCGCGGGGTCATCCACGGCGTGGACCCGGGGACCTCGCCGGAAGAACTCAAGACCAACCTCTGAGCCCGCACGCAAGGCGTGAAGATCCTTGCAGCCAGATTGCTTGGGAGATCCAGCACGGCCGTCATCACCTTTGACGGACCCATCCTCCCAAAGCAGGTGCTGTACTACGGTGGGGAGATGTGGCGCTACCCGTATCGGCCGACGAGGCAGGTGTGCTACGTCTGCGGCCAACAGGGGCACCGAATGCACGTCTGCCCGAACCCGGAAACCAGGACCTGCAGACAGTGCGGCTGCCAAAACCCGGAGGAGGTGCACCAGTGCACGCCCAAGTGCCTGCTATGCGGCGGCTACCACGCGATGGGTACGAGAGACTACAAACAATGCCTCAAGTCAGCGAGCGAGCTGCGATGGGGCACCCAGCAGCAGCTACGGCGCAGCAGAAGCCGAAGCCGAGGAAGAAGACCACGATGGTTTCGGGACGAGAGCCAGGGCCCGGGCCGGAGCGGATCGCGGAGCCGCAGCCGTGACAGGAGCCGAAGCCGAAGCCGCAACCGAGGTCCGTCCCTGACGAGTCATACCCACCCCTGGGCAACACCGACAAGAAAGAGCTGCAGCAGAAACCGCAACAAAAGAAGAGCGGCGGAGGAGTTAAGGGGAGCTCAGGAGACGGCCCTCCCAAATTGCTTTTTGCACCGCACTCGAACAACACACAAACAACGCGAGACAGACAGCTAATTGAAGAAATCAAAAGTCTCAGGCGCGATCTCGAACAAAGTCGCGAGGAGTCGAGTCAAAAAAAGAAACAACTAAACGACTTAATCAGGGAAAAACAAGAAATGAGGGCAGGTTGTACACCGACTAGGACACCTTCTCCGCCACCCCAGACCATGGAGCTGGCACAACAAAACAACGAAAAGGGGAACCCCATTGACGACATCAGAAGTCTCATAATGAATCTACAGAGCCAGATGCAAAGTCAAATGCAACAGATGCAAAGCGAAATACAGCAAACACAACAGAAGTTTGCCCTGCAAGAGCAGAGTTTCCGAAATTACGTAAAGAATCAGAATACGCAAAGAACCACCAACGACGCCAGAGACAGACTATACAACGAACGTAGGTTCGGCCCAGAAACCCCCAACGCAACCCACAATAATCAGACATGGCCGAACGGAAACAACAACACTTAGAAATCTGGCAATGGAACTGCAGAGGGTACAAGCGCAAGCAGGGCCTCCTACAGCAATTCATATACACCAGAGGAACCCCACCAGATTTAATCATGTTGCAAGAAACAAACAACACCCCAACGCTCAGGGGCTACACATGTCAAGAGAGCAGCCGCACCGCGACCCTCATAAGCAGACAAATAGTAGCCATAGCACACAAAGAGATAGAGGATACCCAAATACACGTAATCACGGAGATGATTCCCAAAAAGAAAAGAAAAGCCAAGAGCACCTACATCGTAAATCTATATAGCCCACCCAGACAAAGGGGAACTTTATTAGGCTCTTTGCGGAGGCGAAAAAGTTAGCGGGGCAGAATACTCTAATCATTGTGGGCGACTTTAACGCCAAGAGTCCGAGATGGGGCTATACTAACGAGGACAAAAAGGGGCGCGGCATCTGCACGGCGGCAGAGAACGTAGGGTGCGAGCTGCTAACCGACGAGAACCAACCGACCAGGCAAGGGAATAGCGTCAGTCCAGACACGGGTCCCGACTATACCTTTATCAGGTGCGCCAAACAAGCGCAGTGGGAAAACCTGCTCAAGAACCTTGGGAGCGACCATCACATAATAAGGATCAGCACGGTGGCGGACAACGTCCGGAGAAAGATTGGCACGGCTCCGCTGACGGACTGGGACGCCTTTAGAGCGCACTGCAAGCAGCTCGAAGGCAGCATCGTTTCGGCGGAAGAGTGCAGCCAACAAATCAGGCGAATCCAAGACCTATACACGAAGGAAGTAGACAGGACGGAACAGACGCCGGAGGTGGACAAGCGGCTCCTCACGCTATGGGAGGCGAGACGCGGGCTCACCAAGAGGTGGAAGAGACAGAAACTCAACAGAAAGCTAAAAAAGAAAATTGCGGACATCACCAAGAAAACGGAGGAGTACGCGACGCAGCTGGCCAGACAGAGGTGGCAGCAATTTAGCAATTCGCTAAACGGCACCCTCAGTACGGCCAAAACGTGGCAGATCATGAAGGCCCTCATGGACCCGAGCAAAAACAAATCCGAAGGCAGCAAGTCGATACAGAGGCTAGTCCACCAGTACGAAGGCACGGACGAACAACTCCTTGAGGAAGTCCGGGTCAAATTCTACGGCAAAGACCAGGTCGAGAGCTACAAGGAAGAATACCGCAGCGGAGAAAACCCCTACCACGGACCGACCCATCATGAGAGAAGAGGTCGTCAAGGCGCTAAGATAGGCCAACAAAAACACGACGGCGAGGGCGGACAAAATTCTGATCTCGCTATTCAGAAATGTCGGCGACGAGGCCATTGACCAACTGACGGCCTACCCCAACAAGCTCTGGCAAGAAGGAAGAGTTCAGGCGGAGTGGAAACACGCCGTCGTCGTAATTATTCAGAAGCCAGGGAAGAAACTCCGCATAGAAAATCTCAGACGGATATCACTAACGTCGTGCCTGGGCAAGCTGTACGAGAAAATGATCACGAAGAGAATCCAGTCGCACTTGGAAAACGAGCGATAGTATCCGGAATGCATATACGGGTTCATCGCCAACCTCTCAACGCAAGACGTGCTGCTCCAACTCAAGGAGGAAGTGCTCGGGACGATGCCGTAAACGGGCGAAAACGTCGTCATGGCCCTCGACATAAAGGGGGCCTTCGACAACGTGACCCACGCGGCCATGATGGAGAGCATCAACAACACCAACTTCGGGAAGAGAGTGCACGATTACGTCAGCGACTTCCTGATCAACAGAACGGCGTCGGCGGGGCTGGGCGAGCTGAGAAGCAACGTCTTCCTCACGCCGTGCAAGGGCACACCCCAAGGATCCGTCATATCGCCCGTCCTCTTCAACGTGGCAATGACTGGCCAGGCAAGAAAACTTAAGGAGATCCGAGGCATCCAGCACGCGATATACGCCGACGACGTCCCGATCTGGGTCACCCAAGACCCCTCGGAGAGAAGCAAGAAAAACTGCAGGAAGAGGAGACCTGCGTGGAAAACTATACCAAGAAAGGGGACTGCGATGCTCCACAGAGAAGTCGGAGCTCCTCAGGGTCGGCAAGCACCCAACGCAAGCGACACTGGAGGTGACCCTCGAGAGACACAACATCCCGGAGAAGAACATGATTAGGATCCTGGGCATGTGGCTATAAGGCAGCCGGAAGTGCAGCCACACCATTAGCCTGCTGAGCAAGGCGGCGGAACACGTGGGCCGCATGATCAATAGGGTCTCCCAAAAGAGATACGGAATGAAAGAAGAAGACACTCTCAAGCTAGTCAACAGCCTAATTGTCAGCCGAGTCACGTACTCCCTGCCGTACCACGTGATGACCAAGGCAGAAAGAGAGCAAGCAAACACCATCCTCAGGAAGGCGTACAAGACGGCTCTGCGTCTACCCAGAAACACGTAGAACGAGAAGTTGCTCCAGCTGGGCATCAGCGACACCTTCAGCGAGCTCACCGAGGCTCTGCTGGGTACCCAAACCGCGAGACTCAGAGGCACCCCTACGGGACGAGCGCTCCTGAGGAGGTTGGGTCGGGATACGAGCGGACTGACATACAGATACGCGGACATACCGGACCACCTCAGGAAAACCATTAATGTGGGACCACTGCCAAAAAATATGGATCCAACCGACACGAAAACAGGCGAAAAGCCAGGGCCGAATGCGTTGAGAGAACGCTAGCCCAGCTAGACAATACAGTATACACGGACGCCGGTGTATATCCACACGGAAGAGAACGCGTGGCCGCGACGGACGGTAGTAGTTAACAAGGAAGGAAACCCGATCACGTATGACACGGCATAGGTCGCTGGCACAGCGGAGGCAGAGGAGATTGCCGTAGCGCTGGCGGCAGCGGAAGGTTATAGAACAGGCCGATCTCTCAACATACAGACGGACTCAAAAGAGGCCTACAGGAACTACACGAGGGGCAGAATCAGCAAAACTGCCCTCAGAATACTCAGCGGAGCCACCTCCGCCGAGAAGGAAAAGCTCCGGCACAAAGTAATCTGGATCCCGGGTCACGTAGGCATAGGAGGGAACGAAAGGGCAGACAGCCTAGCTCGAGGTGAAGCGTTCCGAGCAGGACGGTCTACAGGCTTGCGACAGTCTAAACTCTTGGACCTACAGGCTTGCGAGGGAGGATACGCAGAGACCCTGAACTTATATAGAGGAACTAGAATTAAATATGCGCAACCACACAAAGCCCTCACAAAGGAGGAAGCGACCAGCTGGCGCAGACTACAAACAAACTCCTTCCCCAACTTACACGTACTCAATAAGATGTTTCCTGCACAATACAGGGTCACCTGCCCTTGGTGCTGTGCCACACCTACACTCTACCACATCACCTGGGAGTGCCAACGCAACAAAGTATTCCACAAACACGAACACCCGAGTGCGGAGCAATGGGAGAGTCGGCTCACCAGCAGCGAGCTCACGGCCCAAAGGGCCCTAGTACAGCACGCGAGCGATGCAGCATGACTCAGTGGAGCCTTGGAATAGGGGCCCACCCTTGCTGAAGAGAAGTCTCAAGTCGCCAGCGCCAGGAAGATGAAGACGGCGGAGACCTCGTAACCGCGAAACTCGTAAAAGACTCAATAAAAGTTTTCACTCACTCACTCACTCACTCAGTATGCAAGATCACCAACTAGCCAAGCAGTTAACTCTTCTAAAGTATATTTCTTCTATATCGGGTTCGCCTTTCTATCTTACTTCTGTTAACCTTCAGGACGTGAACCAGCTCCTCACAAACATCGTGTTTGCGACATGCCGTGCAAGGTACCTTGGATTCTGCATCAGGAATTCTGTTACACCGGTAGAAGTGAGTGCTCTGTTTGGCCCCGTGGCACCCTCTAGGGGCCATGTGAAACGTGTCTGCAAGATCTGGTGATCTGAACTGTGGCGGCAAGTTCGTTTATATCCAGATTGGCTACATGTCTGCTCTGCCCAGTACCCGGAATGGATTGCTCTAAGGCGTTTATATTACCTTAGAAGCGGGAGCTGCCCGTATGACTGAGATATGGTTGAATTGGAATTTGAAATTCATTCTTACACCCATGGGAAAACCAAAAGCGCAGGACCGTGTAAATGGAAATCTTACAGTTATGGGACGTGCCTCCATTCCCTCCGACATTTCAAATGTTCTTCAGAAAGGCCCTAAGTTTGGACTTGAGCCATTGATCCCACTCCACGAACTGATTGCCCTAAACAGGGTTATGGCGAAAAAGGCCCCACAAGAAGATCGGGAGCGCTGCCTATTGGACTGAGTGAACTGCCTTGCCAAGAGTGTCACGTGGACTAAACAGAACTGCTCTAAAGACCCTTTGCGTGTTCTAGTTAATTTCTTCAAGGATTATGATCTCTGCCTTTTGCAGGTAGATAAGATAGGCGGCTTGGTAGTTTTGCCTAGAACCATGTATAGAGAGAAAGCAGCACAGGCGGTGAACAAAAACTTCGTTATTGTGAAAAAAGCTCAAACGAGAAATAAGAGCAAAGCGATTGAACTTTGCAAGCGCCTAGACCTGCAAGGACTAGGTAAAGATGTAACTAAGAGTGAGAGGAGGGAATTAAATGTTTTTTTTTTCATTAAAACGCATAAACCCCAAGCTCCTTTCCATTCCATTGTGAGTGAAGCTGGTACCTGGCAACATTGCGTGAGTAAGTACCTTCAGAAAAGTTTTAATAGCCTAGGAATAACTGATCCGTTTCTTACGAAAAGTGCAGGGGAAGTAGCCCATTTTTTCGAAGAATGACATAGATTATGCTTTTTCTGTTGATGTAGAAGACCTTTTTTATTCAGTGCCCTATACGGACCTGTTTGCCTCTGTTAAAGATTGCACAGACGACAGCGGCCCGGTGGCTTTCCAAAACGCCGCTGTTCATAACTTTTTAGTCCTTTTAGAATTTTATCTCCGAAGTACTTTTATCTTGTTTAACGAGCAACCTTACCTGCAGAAGAAAGGCATATGCATAGGCTCTTGCATAGCCCCTATACATTGCAATATCTTTTTATCATCTATCGATCGCTAGTTAGTTAGTTAAATTGGGTTTAATGGCGCAAAAGCAGCTAAGGCTATGCTGCGCCAAACACGAGGTGTTTTAAAATCCAGTTTATGAAGGAAAGAGCTGTGTTAGTAATCTATATTTTATGTAAAAGTCCAGTGTCGTCTAGGAATTTACGGACGTCACATAATGGGACTATCGGATCATCGCCTAAAATTAGAGCAGGGTGTAAAGGTATGTGTAGTTGATATAATTTTTGCAAAAGTGTTCGTGTGTGTGTTTCAGTCTACGTACATGTGAGTAATATGTACATAGCTGTTAGTGATTGTTGACATTTCTCGCATATTTGTGTAAGTAATTGTATGTGAGGTGTGTGTGCCCAATGCGTAGTCGGCATAAAACTACTTCGATGAACCGCTCCTGATGATAGCATGACTTCCACTCGCCAACTATGGGTTTCGTGAAATGTAGCTTGTTGTCGCCACAACGGTCCCATTAGCGCTGCCAATTTACCGTGAAGGCTTTTCTAACTGCACGGATGCTATCATTATATGGGAGTGTTGTGTTTGTAATTTCTTTGTGCGCTGCCATCAATGCATATCTATCAGCTGCTTCGTTACCCGGTATCCCAACATGGCTTGGGACCCAGCAGAAACGAATCGACCTCCCGTATTCGTTAGAAGCCACGATGTTTAAAATGTCTCCAATCAGGGGTTCACACTCAGATTTCAGATGTAGAGCCTGCAGCGTGCTTAAAGAATCTCTGTATATGACTGCATTTTTGTGTTTATCAGCGATAATCTTTTTAACAACAACCCATATAGCGAAAACTTCGGCCGTGAAAACAGAGGCATGTTGTGGCAATCGAATACTTTTTTCTCAATTTTCCGTTACGACCCCCACACACACCTGTTCTCTCGTTTTAGAGCCATCAGTGTAATATTGCCCGTTATTTTGATATTTGTGCTGAAGAGCACGGAATTCTTGTATAATTCGTTCGCGTGGGGTGTCTTTCTTTTTTAAATGTGTTAATGTGCAGTCACACAACGGTTCACAGTCGTGCCACGGGGGCAAACGCTTTGGCTTTCTGGCAACCTGGAGCACTTCGCGAGGAATGTCGTAATCCCGGACATATTCCTCATATCCCAGGACAAGCGGCTTAATCATGTTCGGTTTATTTGTATAGTGTAGGCGTGAGCTGCATTGTGTGAGGATGTTGTAGCATATGTGTTGCGGTGATGACTGAATCCTGCGTATATAAGAGAATGTGAGTAATACTCTGCGCTGCTGTAATGAGGGTTCATTACACTCAACGTATAAACTTTGAATAGGTGACGTTCTTAAGGCACCACTGGCCAGTCGCAGTCCAAGGTTATGTACTGAATCAAGTCATTGGATATAGGACTGTCTGGCTGAGCTGTAAACAATGGAGCCGTAGTCTAAAAGGCTACAAACAAGAGACCGGTAAATACGTAAATGACACGTTCGGTCGGAACCCCAGTGCTTATGAGATCACACTTTGAGGATATTCAATGCTTTGTTTGCCTTAATCTTTAGTGCTTTAATGTGGGCAAGGAAGTTTAGTTTTTTGTCAAAGATTACTCCCAAGAATTTATATTCTTGTTTTACCTGCAGCGCAACATCATTCAATTTTAAGTCCGGGTCTAATACAACCCTCGTTTTTTCGAAAATAGCACTGTAACAGTTTTCTGAGTAGAGAAGCGGAAGCCATTTTTCTCAGCCCACTCCATTAGTGTATTTATTGTTATCTGGAGCTGCGTTTCACATGCTGGTAAGGTTGAGGCGCGGCACGCTATTTGCAGATCATCGACGTATATGGAGGGCATAACAGAAGTGGGAATGACTTTGTTGATAGAGTTCATTTTTACTATAAAGAGTGTTGTACTAAGTACGCAACCCTATGGCACGCCGTTTTCCTGGATAAACGTGCGCAAGAGCGCAGTGCCTAGACGGATTTGGAATGTTCTGTTGGACATAAAATCTGCGATACATTTTATCATTTTGCCATGGATTCCTAGCGCGGCGAGGTCACGTAAGATTCCTAACCTCCACGTGGTGTCATACGCTTTTTCTAAATCGAAGAAGACTGCCAGGCAGTGCTGTTTGTGTACGAATGCCTCACGTATTTTGTGTTCAAGTCGGACGAGGTGGTCTGTCGTTGAACACCCTTTTTTATAACCGCACTGATGAGAATCAATCGAGTTCCGTATATGAAGCGTGAAAGTTAATCTGGCATTTACGATACTTTCATATGTTTTCGCCAAACAACTTATCAGGGTAATGGGTCGAAACTGTTTGGGGATGTGGGGGATTTACCTGGTTTTAAAAAAGGCACAACTATTGCGTTTTTCCAACTTTATGGCATGCTTCCGGATTCAAATATCTTGTTAAAAAATTTAAGGAGAACATCTACGGATGCTGGGGACAGGTGTGCAAGCATGGAATAATGGATCCGCTCAGGACCTACTGCAGCTTTCTTGCCAGTACAGAGAACCCTGTTAAGCTCTTGTAACGTAAATGGAGCGTTGTATTCGTCCCTTGACATACAAGTAGTTGGTAGTTTCTCTTTTTCTGCCGAAATTTTGTATTTTAAGAACTTGTTTGTATAATTAGCCGAGCTAGAGACGTTATGGAAATGTTCCCCAAGTATATTCGCTTGTTCTTGTAGTGTTGTCTGAGTGCCTGACGGTGTGAGTATGGGTATCGTGTATGGTAAGTAGTCCCCCTTAAACTTCCTGACCTGGTCCCACATCCTTTTGGTTGTGACGGAGCTATTAATTGTAGATACATATTTTTACCAAGACAATTTTTCCGCCTGTCTCCGAATTAATCGGGTTTTCGCTTTGGCTTGTTTGAAATTGAGAAAATTGTTTTGTGTTGAGTATCTGCGTAAAATTCCCCAGGCCCTGTTCTGTTGCTTTTTTGCTACGGTGCATTCACGCGTCTGCCAAGAATTCAGGTTTTTCCGAACCACGCCAGAAGATTGCGGAATGGCCTTTTTAGCTGCAGAAATTATGCAATTGGTAAACTTTTCACTAATTTCCTCAATGCTTAGGTCTGTTAATATAAGTTCCTCCAGCCTGGCACTTTCCGTAAAAAGAGCCCAGTCGGCCATATGTAACTTCCAGTGGCGTGGTTTGTGGGGTATAATGGGTAGTGTTGATGTAAGGTGGATTAAAGCAGGTAAATGATCACTGCCATATGTATTCTCCAGTACGTCCCATCTAACATCGCTAAAGATATCCGGAGAGCAAAATGCTAAATCAATGCAGCTAAAATTACGTGAGCTCGGTGATAACTGAGTTGGCGCACCTGAATTTAAAAGACAGATGTTATTAGTCAAAATAAAATCTTCGACAAGTTGTCCTCTCGGTCATTCTTATCGCTACCCCAAAGAGTACAGTGAGCATTAAAATGTCCAACTAAAACAAAAGGCTCCGGCAGCTGGTCAATTAAATCTTCCAAATCTCGAGTTGTGAAATGGGTATGGGGAGGGATGTATAACGAACAGATGGTGACAGTTTTAAAAGTTAAAACGGTGACAGCTAGTGCCTCAAACGCAGTATTTAGGGAAACGTTCCGTGCAGAGATGCCGCCTTGAACGACAATAGCGACACCTCCTGATAGACGACTGGAGTGCTCGCGGTCCTTTCTTATGATTGTAAAGACTTTAAGAAAATTTGTATGCTTTGGTCCTAGGTTCGTTTCTTGAAGGCAGAATGCCACTGGTGATAACTTACTTATAATGTCTATGATGTCACCTTGATTGTGAATTAGGCCTCTGCAATTCCAATGAATGATGAAAGCCATGTTATTGAGATTGAAAAAAAAAACATGTGTGTGTGAGCTTACGAGTTGTAGGTGACATGTATTTAAAAGCTGATTATTCTTATGAAAGGCGGTAACCCGTTCAGGTTACCTTTCCTTTTCTCAGTGAAGGTATAATATGCTTATCCTTCTGTAAGCGCTCCAAGGAACGCGGGTCTTTTGGCATCAATGACGCAGGGGTTTCCGGATCGACCTCCATCGCCTTTTCCGAGGCGCTGGACAATCGAGAGCCAGGCGCCGAGACGCGCGTCTCGGGCCGTGGAGTACGGTTCAACTAGGGGCCCTGCGGCACTGTGGTCTGCTGGGCCGTCTTCGTTGCTGATGGAGCAGCGCTGGCTGCAGCCACCATGGGTTGGGGTTTCTACAAGCGTACCGGACGTGGACCCTGTAGATTCCTGAGGCCGGTGTGACGCTGCCCCCTGCCACGTCTCACACTGGCATAGCTTGTTTGAGGTAAGTGCCCTAGTCTTTTTTTCGCTTCGTAGAATGAAATCTTTTCCTTTACAGTGATTGCAATTATTTCTTTTTCTCTTTTCCAGCAAGGGCAGCTCCGCGAGTAAGCAGGATCATCGCCCTTGCAATTGACACATTGTGCGGGAGCATTGCAGTTCTCAGATGGATGGTCGTTGGCACTACACTTCGCGCATGTTTCCTTTCCTCTGCATGATTGAGATGCATGCCCGAACCTCTGGCACTTGAAACACCGCCTTGGGTTGGGTATGTACGGTCTGACGTTGATTTTCAGATATCCTGCGTCGAGTGAACTAGGGACAGTGCTACTACCAAGTGTCAAAATCACATGTTTTGTCGGGATCTGTTGGTCATTTCGTCGTAGTGTTATTCTCTGAAACTTAATTACGTTTTGCTCCTGAAATCCTTCGAGTAGCTCTTCGTCGCTGAGGTTCAAGGAGTCTTCTTCAGATATACCTCCCCTGCTAGTGTTGAGTGAGCGATGTGGAGAGATTGTTACTTTGATGTCACCAATATTGGTGAGTTCGGCGAGCTTTTCTAGTTGACCTTTCTTGGTCAGTTGAAGGGGGAGGTCTCCGCTAGCCATCTTTGAGGCCTTGTAACCCGATCCAATTGTGTTTGCTAGGCATTTCGATACTTTGAATGGTGACAGTTTTCTAACGGTGGTGTTGCCTTCACTATGAAGAACATGGTATTTCGGAAATGTGTCTTCGCTTGGTTTTAAAAATAACTGGAATGTTGCTTCGGTGCGACCTCTTTTCAGAGGCCGATCTGAAAGTCGCGGGAACGCTTCTGCCATTGGATGGTTTCAAAATTCGGCGGCTGTGGTAGCCACCCACCACGGAGCCCAACAAGGGGACGCTACAGGTGCCAGGAAACCTGCAAACGCCAGCTATACAGCGCCACTATAACCTAATGTATATACCCAAGGTTGAATATATCACACACGGTTAACCCTTGCCGCCAGGAAATACGGAAGTAATAAGAAGTGAAGAGAAGACAGGAAAGATGGGAAAGTGGGAGAGAAAGACGAAGATTGGAGAGGAGGACAGGAAAAGGTGACTGCCGATTTCCTCCAGGTGGGTCAGTCTGGAGGTGCCGTCTATGTGAAGCAGAGGCCAATGAGGTGTGTTGACTCCGCCGGGGGGCCTTAAATGTCCAGACACCCAGCATCGGCTCAACCTCCAGGATCCCCTTTCCCCAGACATGGTTAAGCCGCGCACGGCTACACGCGGGAGGGTGCAACCCTCGTGTGCTCGGGTACGTGGTGTCGCAACACACCGAACGCCTGCTGACGCAGACGCCCCTGCGGGGTCTATCGATCGCTCTCTACACGATCGTTTTAACCATTTTATTAATGACAAAGTCCTTAAAGTTTTTCGGTACATGGACGACTTTTTAGTGGTTTTAAACAAGCAGTGCTCCGTTTCGAATGAGGCTACAGTGAGCAGTGTTCTGGATGATTTTATAAACCTGGGGAAAGGGCTTTGTTTTACTTATGAGCTACCGGATAATGGTTTGCTTCAGTTTTTAGATTTACAGTTAAAGTGTTCAGATGGGCACATTTGTTGGGCTTACTCTCCTCGTGCGCAAAAAGGGTTCTTGCCGTACAATTCGGCCCACTAAAAGGTAGTGAAAAGAGGCATCGCCAACCTCTGCCTGGAGTGATCGCTCCGGAAGTCGTGTGTCCATGAGATGCAAGCAATTTTTGACAACCAATTGGGCAGGCTTGTTGCAGCTGGCTTCCCTGGGTTGGTCTTGGTCCCTGTGGCACAAACGCTTTTGAAGGAGTTGAAGGCTGGAGTAAGCAGGGTAGAGCCGAAGAAATAAGAGTGGCCTATAGTGGTCCCATACATCCATAAAGTCACGCACAGCCTGAAAAAAGTGGCTAACCGGTATAATGTACCGCTGGTGTTTTCCGCTCCCCAAAAGCTTGCCCAGCTAAGCCGTCGCATAACTTGCGAAAGCCAAATGCCTAGCTGTCAGAAGAAGCATGGCCAGCGTTTCGTAAATTGTGCCACAAACGGAGTATATGAAATTCCTCTGTCCTGCGGGAAATCCTACATTGGACAGACGGGGCGTTGTGTCAACGACCGACTTAGGGAACATGCAAAAGGTATACAGAATAGTGAAGGAGAGCGACTTCTGAATCACTGCAGGGCTTGCACCGATTGTTTTCCACGGTTCCGCGATGCGAGGATTTTGGGTAGAGGCAGTCATCAGACATCGCGTGAAACATTGGAAGCCTTCGACATCAAGAAAGCGGGTCCGAACTGTGTTAGTGATAAGTCAGTTTTTCTTTACGATGCTGAGCTGAAGTTTCTATCGCGCCTACTCTGATAAAACCTTGTACTCCATGTTGCCTTCTACGCATGCGCGGTGTTTTGGAGGGCTATATACGCCGAGTGCTTTCACCCTCATTAAACAGTTCAAGTAGCGCCCGTGGTGTCGTCGTCGTTCTTCTTGTGTGTGTTGTTTTTTGGCGCAAGATCTTTTCAGTATGCAAGATCACCAACTACCCAGCAGTTAACTCTTCTAAAGCATCTTTTATTCCATTCAGAACGGGGCGGCCTGCGGCTATTCAAAATAAAATTCGGCTGTGTTTGGTAGATTCATGCATCTTTAGCCGTACACGTCACTTTGACGCGGCGGTGAGTGTTTGCGGGTTTGTGACGTCGCATGACAGGCATGTGAAGTGGATGCCACCCGAAAAGTTTTGACCACTTGCCGAGCGCTATTGGCACAACGGCGTCGAATCAGGAATTACTATTTTTCTTTTGTTCGGTCAGATCATGCATAATCAGTGTGCATGTCATATCAGATGGGGAGCTATCGAGGTTTCCGGTACGTCGCGTCGCAGACAGGTGAAGTGGGGGTGGTCGAAAAAAGTTCTTGACCCATCGCGGCGGGCTGATCGCAGAATTAGAAAAGTCTGGAATACTTTTACGTTATAGCGCCGTTGGCCTTTCTTTTTATGTGATGGTGTCGCCGTCTTTACTTGCAGTCAGCATGATATTGCCACGACCTCAACACAGCTGACAGCCACTCGGTGCGATTCGGTGCCACATGTTAGGCATGTTGGGTGGCTCCCAGGAGAAGTGAACAATGAAGGTGCCAGGACCGATATATAAAGAGATCTATAGCGTCGACCGAAGTCTCTTGTGGCTTTGTCTGTGACAAACTGGTGGAGGTGCTGGGTACGCGTCTATGTACTCTGACCCTCAGGAACTGGAAGCGGACAACCTACGCAACAGCCGACGGCTACAAAGACTGCCTCCGGAATACGGCCCGCAAGATCTGCCGAGGATGTCCACCACAACCGCAAGCCAGACACAGGAGACATACGGTACGGGACAGCCTCCTGCGTCGCTGGTTCTCCACACCCCACGCTAGCCGTGGCCGTTCCATGGTGAGCCTTTTGAGGACGTGGAAGACCGGCTCGACGACTTCGATCATGTGGCTGACGTCAATTATTGGGGCGAGCAGAAAAAGTTAAGGAACGTGTACTTAGCCCTAGAGGACTCTGCTCGAACATGGTTCGCTAAGCACGAGCCATCCATCACCACCTGGCAAGAATTTCAACGGCAGATAGGCGATACGTACAGCAGCCCCGCAAGAAAAGAGCGAGCAGAGCAAGCCCTTCAGAATAGGGTTCAAAGGCCGAATGAAAGTGTAGCCATGTTCGTAGAGGGCTTTTCGCAGCTTTTCAAGCATGCTGACCCTGGCATGACAGAATCGAAGAAAGTACGCCTGTTGATGCGTGCAGTGAAAGAACAGCGACAACAATGGAGCGAGCCCTTCAGCAACGCTCCTCGGTCTACGATCGCCAAATCAGCCTGCGATCAGCATCTTCTCTCTCGTTGCCCTATGACACCAATGCGCTTCGAGAGCTTGTACGTAGTGTCGTGCGTGAGGAGCTCGATCGACTACAGGGAGGGCGATTTCAACCGACCGTAACATCTCTCACAGATATCGTCCGCGAAGAAGTCCGCCAGGCGGCACAGCCATTCGTGCAAACCATACCTGAAGCCACCCCCTTACTGACTTATGCGCAAGCAGTGAGGCTAACTGCGCAACCCGGGAACCATCGTAACCCGCCTTCTGAAGAACCGGTGTTCCACCTCCAGGTCCAAGCTTCGCGTACAAATATGTACGGGTCCACGAGCCCCCGAATCAATACGCGAAAGTCAGACGTGTGGCGCACACCTGACTATCAGCCACTCTGCTTCCACTGTGGCGAAGCGGGCCACTTGTACCGTGCTTGCTCCTACGGAAGAATAGGACTCCAGGGCTATCATCCTGGCGCTGGTCGCCCACGTGAGGCAGAGCGCCCGAGAGAAATCCAGCAATATCTGGCCAGTCAACCTTCGTCGCCGTACGCGTAGTTCCCACCGGTTGAACAGTCCTTGCCAACGAGCCGATCTCCGTCTCTACAGAGGCGCCAGTCACGATCACCACCTCCTCGACGATCGTCATCACCTAGCCGTTACACTACGTTATCCGCTTCCGTGGGAAACCAGCCCACAAGCCCAAGTTGGGGAAACTAAGAACAGCGACCTCCGGGGGTGGGGCCGCTGTCCAACGCACTTCGAAAGATCCTCCGCTGCGACACCCCGACGGCAGCGTCGACGACGTTGACGATAGCGACGACGACAACGACGACTGCGTACTTTCGACACCTTCCTTCGAAAACCGTGAACCTGTTTCAGCCGACATACTCGTTTCTGTAGATAACCACCCGGTAACCGCTCTTGTCGATACTGGTGCCGATTATTCTGTCATGAGCCGACAACTGGTTACTGCACTTCGCAAGGTGACGACACCGTGGCCAGGACCTAAGCTCCGTACAGCAGGTGGTCATGTTCTCACGCCGATCGGCAAATGCACTGCGAGGGTACAAATTTGTGAGGTCACATTTGTCGGTTCATTTATTATACTGGCAGAGTGCTCTAGGCAGGTCATACTCGGCATGGACTTTCTTCGGGAGTACGGCGCAATCATAAACCTTCGCGAGTTGCTTGTCACTTTTTCCAGCGAACACGCAACTCATTCAAACGACTACCCCACACAGTCCACGGTGTTACGCGTTTCGGGTGACTGTGCTACTTTACCACTCCGGAGTACTGCGTTGATCACCGTAGAAACAGACGATGATCCTCCCCATCTCGTAATCGCTGAAGGCAATCTGTCAGTCTTGTTGGCTCGACAGGTTTGCGTAGCCCGCGGCATCTTGCAGCTGTCTTCATGGATTGCTCAGATTTTAGTGACCAATTTCAGTCGTGAATACCAGCACTTCGCCCCACGAACTGCCATCGCCTATTTGGAGCCAGTCAGTGACTTTCCCGCTTGTTTAACTGTAGGAGACAATGATGGAGATTCTAACTGTGAGGTACCAGCCAACAGCAATATTGATGTGAATTCTAGATTATCAGGTGAGCAACAGGCTAGCATTCTAAGCCTTTTACAGTCTTTTGCGGACTGTTTCGCTTCAACATCGAAGGTCAACGCCTATTGCTAAACACAGAATTATTACAAATCCCAATGAAAGACCCGTGCGCCAACGTGCCCACCGTGTTTCTCGTAAATAGCAAGACGCCATCCGAATTCAAGTCCAACAAATGCTTACCGACAATATCATACAGCCCTCCACCAGTCCATGGGCGTCGCCTGTGGTTCTGGTGAAAAAGAAAGAAGGCACACTGCGTTTTTGCGTTGACTATCGCAAGCTTAACAACGTTACGAAGAAGGACGTTTATCGCCTTCCCCGCATCGACGCCTCTTTGGACCGCCTTCGACATGCTCGATACTTCTCGTCGATGTACCTTCGCAGCGGCTACTGGCAAATAGAGGTTGATGAGTGTGACCGTGAGAAAACCGCATTTATTACGCCTGACGGACTTTACGAATTCAAGGTCCTTCCTTTCAGATTGTGCTCTGTGCCTGCTACTTTTCAGCGCATGATGGACACAGTTCTATCAGGTCTCAAGTGGCAGGCATGCCTTGTCTATTTAGATGATATCGTTGTGTTTTCAGAAACTTTTGAGCAGCACCTCCAGCACTTACAAGCAGTTCTTGACGCAATTCGCACTGCTGGCCTGTCTTTAAAGCCTGAAAAATGCCATTTCGGGTATGACGAACTCAAATTTTTAGGCCATGTCGTGAGCTGCGAGGGCATTCGACCAGACCCCGACAAAACCATTGCTGTTGCTTCGTTTCCAACACCTTCGAACAAACACGAACTCCGCCGTTTACTAGGGCTTTGCGCATATTATCGACGATTCGTGGCAAACTTTTCACGGATAGCAGAACCCTTGCAGCGGCTGACGAAGGAAAATGTTCCGTTTGTCTGGGAGCAGGACCAACAAGAGGCCTTCTGTGAACTCCAGAAACGTCTGCGCACACCTCCTGTTCTAGGACACTTTGACGAAGACAGTGACACCGAGTTACACACGGATGCCAGCAACGTTGGCCTTGGTGCCATCCTCGTACAGTGGCAAGATGGAGCCGAACGCGTCATTGCGTACGCAAGCCGCACTTTGTCTCCAGCTGAAAGTAACTATTTCACAACGGAGAAGGAATGCTTGGCCGTTGTGTGGGCAATTGCTAAGTTCCGACCACATTTGTACAGCCGATCGTTTCGAGTTGTGACAGGTTACCATTCATTGTGCTGGCTCGCCAATCTGAAGGATCCATCTGGCCGTCTTGTACGCTGGAGCCTTCGCTTGCAAGAATACGATATGACGATAGTGTTCAAGTCCGGGCGTAAACACACCGACGCCGACTGCCTGTCACGGGCTCCACTTCAACCGTCGCGATGCGACTTTGATAAAGAGGACGCATTTCTGTCCATTATCTCAGTATCAGACATCAGCAAGCAACAGCGCGATGATTCAGAACTCCGGCCTCTCATCGACTACCTTGAGAACCGTCTACCAGAGCCGCCTCGTATGTTCATCCGCAAGTTATCCTCGTTTTTCTCCGCGGTGGCGTTCTCTACAAATTGGGTTTTCACTCGACCGCAACCGCCTGCCTCCTTGTAGTGCCTTCTGCACTACGTGACGACATCCCGCGGGCCTCTCACGACAAGCGATCTTCGGGCCACTTTGGATTCGCAGGGACGTTCTCACGCATACGCCAACAGTACTTCTAGCCTAACCTTCGCCGTGACGTAAAGCAATACGTGAAGACATGCCGCGACTGCCAGAGACGCAAGACACCACCCGTGCGTCCCGCTGGACTTCTTAATCCCGTGGATCATCTGCGGATACCTTTTCAGCAGGTTGACATAGATTTGCTTGGGCCATCCCCACGTCGAGGGCTGGCAACCGTTGGATTGCTGTCGCCACAGACTACCTTACATGTTACATTGAAACCCGAGCTCTCCCACGAGGCACTGCTAATGATATTGCGACCTTCTTTGTACATGGTATCGTACTCCGCCACGCGGCTCCAAGAGTGGTTATAACCGACCGGGGCACAGCATTTACAGCGCAGCTCACAGAAGATATCATGCTTCTCAGTGGTACCGTTCACCGCAAAGCCACTGCCTACCATCCCCAGACGAATGGGCTCACAGAAAGGCTAAACAAAACGATCGCTGATATGATTTCCATGTATGTTGACGTCGACCACAAAAACTGGGACGACGTTCTCCCATATGTTACGTTTGCATATGATACTTCCGTTCAAAAAACTACCGGCTTCACCCCTTTTCACTTGGTGCACGGCCGGGAAGCTGCCACAAAGTTGGACGCAATGTTTTTACTCGCCTACTGTTCTAATGCTGTCATTGATGCTGCCGAGTTCGCTCGATGCACCGAAGAGGCATGCCAGCTCGCACGAATGCGTATGCACTACCAACAACACAACGATGCTGACAGATACAATCTTCGTCAGCGCGACGTCACTTATAAGCCGGCGACAAAGTATGGGTGTGGACATCGATCCGCCAGCGCGGTCGGTCGGAGAAACTTTTACGCCACTACTTTGGACCTTATAGGATCGTTCAACGACTCGGCGACGTCACATACGAAGTGATTCCTGAAGGAGAAGGCACCGCTGGCCGTCCCCGATGCCCACGCCTGTCCGATGTCGTTCACGTCTCTAGATTGAAGTTATGCCACTCCCGCTGAACGCAAAGTCCCACACCTCTCTCACCATCTACGTCTTTCTTAACAGTATCCCCGTGGCAATCTCCAGTGCGTCAATGTTCCGCATCGAGACGATGCTTCTAGAGAGGGGGGTAATGCCACGACCTCGACACAGCTGACAGCCACCCGGTGCGATTTGCTGCCAGATGCTAGGCATGTTGGGTGGCTCCCAGAAGAAGAGACCGACGAAGGTGCCAGGACAGCGATATATAAAGAGATCTATAGCGTCGACCGAAGTCTCTTGTGGCTTTGCCTGTGACAATATGCAGTAAACACCAACTAGGTCAAACTGAAGCTCTTCTTAAGCATTCAACTACAGGTGACAGCACTTTCGCCACATTAATGTAGATCGGCGGCCAGTGGCGCGCTCGGAAACGTACACGGCGGCATTCCACTGTGGACAATATGCTCCGATTTTCTGTTAATGAAACGCATCGACTGCAGTGATCTGATCTGATATTGCCCTCTAAATGCCAAATTTTTGTATTAGCTGCACACGTTTCTATTTACTTCAAAGATGTCCAAACTGTCATTCAATAGGAGACTTGCACTCAGCCACACATTGTCTGTTTCGGTACTTTCCCGTGGTTTTTGTTTGTTTCGTTTGCGTTGCGCTTACTCTGTTAATATTGTTGCGCCAGTTACTAATACCAAATTCTCTGCGAAGGTTGAGCTGGTTTTAAAGAACGTCTGTATTCCTGTACAAGGAAAGTAAAGTAGCAAGTTATTGCGCACTCTTCAGCTGTTTTTCTTTATTTCTTTTTAAAGCGCTGTGAACGGCAAAGAGTTCATGAGTTCAATTAGCCTGGCTAGGAGACTGTGAGGGACAGTACGTTACTAGCATTATCAGGTTGCTCCAGACGAGAATATTTTTATCACCCTTGCACGCTTATGCGCACGACAGCAATGTGAAAAATTCTAAATTATTTGAGGAGCTGAAATTATTAGGTAGTCTTACTGCAGCTAATAGTGGTCATTGTCTTGCATCAAGCTAATGAAATTACAATGAAGAGCGAAAGGTAATTTTAATAGCCGCCTTTCAACTCAGGGTTTTGACGTCCTTCATTTTGAGACTGTTGTGTCATACATCATCTCTATATAATAATCTATTTTAGCCTTCGTTTTGTAGCAGCGAAGCAAAGTACAAAATCCCCACGATTTAATTGTTAAGAAAAATTAGTTCACCGTAGTGGCTTCAGAACAACATAATAAACGAACATCTCTGGTCTCGTAACCACTAAGCGAGAGTCATACAGTTATCGGAATTATCATATTGCAGTTACGGTAAAAACAATGAATGACGTGATGCGATGTCAGTGCTCGCATACAGCTCTTTTCTTCTACTGCTGATGGATGTCCACACAACCGAGTTCATGTTTCGGGGTATCGTATGATTGCGGAGTGACCAGCACATTGCTACAAGCCGCTAAAGCATGGAGTTCACGTCTCTCTGGTACCACTTCATTTATTTACAGCAAGGTGAAATATTTTTTGCGGTGTTCTCGAAACGCGAAGCGGTAATAAAATTTACGGGACTCTGGCGAGCTAGCGGTATCACAATCACACATCACGCAGTCGACAGGGGCATTCAGTGATTGACTGAACGCAGGGGCGACAGTGCAGCGCTAAATGATTTTCGTACACCGTCAAAAAATGTACCCAGGCAGGAAGCGGCTTTTGGAAATTTTGACACGTGAACTTATCTTATACGGGTAAGAGCTTTTCACCTTTAACAATTGTTATCGATCAATGCAGGCGAGTCCTGCGAGTATCAGAAGTTTCTGGAATGTTATCGATGGTTCTATCCGTTGTCTATTGTCGCCGAACCTTGTGTAATCTGACTGAAGGTATGTGCGATGCGAATGGCGTAGAACTTTTGGAAGACACGCGGGCACCACCTATTACTCTGGAACACCGATGGCTCTTGTGTAAGAGCTGACGCGCTTGACCCGTAGATCAGATTTTCTGCGATCGCCGGCCGTGTTCGCCGCTGTCGGCGTTCTTTGAGTGTTGCCTGATTTTGAACGCACAAGTTCGCCCAATAAAAGCTAGTTGAGCCATTCCCAATCTTACTGCTTTCTTCTCCGTCACTACTACGCGAGGTCTGGTGGAAGTGCTAGTGCGTTCATGTACCGAGCTCTCCGGCAAAGCCACGATCCAAGCCCGAAGCCCGTAGACAACACCAAAGTCATCCAAGACCAGTGAGCTAACCGCAGACTGCAAGGACCACCGCCAGAGCACGGACTTCTGCCTGATACCACAATGACAGCACCAGCGACACCCATCATGCTTCAGCAACCAAGAGAGCCCCCAACTTCCATGGAGCTACGTCGCAGGATCCGGAAACTTGGGCTGCGATCGGAGATCGTTGTTCGGCGCGTTGGTTCGGTTACCGGCGCGCGCGATTGGCCTACTCCGCGTCAACGCCGCCAGCCGTGGGGCGCGGCCACGCTTTTGGTGACGTGAAAATGACGATAACCTCCTGTCAATCATCGCGCAACCGAGCAAGTCGTCGGCTAGGCGCCGAACCCGACGGTAGTTGAGAAGTTTGGAGCAATCATGCGCTCGTTACGAGACCTCATTCGCATGGCGCATCTGGTGGATTGGATCCAACCGGCGGCTGGGGAATGGCACTTTCGGATCCAATCCATTGTGTAATTCGAGAAAATGCCGCTGGGCAGGGAACTTAGGTGATTGCGCTGTAGTTGCTCGAGGAGGAAGGAGAGCGGGTGGTGGTGCGAAACGCGTCTCAGGAAATCGTAGAAAGCGAGTTCCGGCGTCGCTTTGATTTCTCCAAACAAATAGTGCCTTGGATGTACAGCGAAAATGATCCCATCATCTGCGCGAGTGAAGCCCTTGGACTGTTGTTGCTGCCTCTTTAAAAGCGCGTTGCTGTTCCCGTCGTTTCTTTTTCCTTTTTTTCTTCCTGCTGTGCGCGACACCACCTAGGGACGATGCAGAGAAATTAATAGTTATAAATTGCAGTAGTCACACGTACTACTATTTCAATACGTAATTAAGCTTGAGAAGAAAAAATATCTTTTTTTCTATAAAGATTTCATTCATTTGGAAGACGAGAAACATTTCGTTTTGTAGTATACTGTCTGCAAGCAGAAGACAAACGAGGGAAGTAAACTTCCGGGGATTTCACTACTTGTTGATTTGTTTCTCTCTCCGCCCCGTTCTCAGAAATTTTACATACTGCCGCTTTGTGACGTTCCACCGACCGAACAGAATGCGTATCGAGCAAAGATCTCCGATCGTGCCCCTGGCGCGAAACCTTCAAAAGGATCCCTACCTTCAACAACTGGACCTCTGAGGATAAGCTATGCCATGTGTACTTCTCCTAAGAAGATGCCGTGAGGACTTGGTTCGAGAAACGGGAGAACACCCTTACAACGTCGGACTTGTTCCACAGTAACTTCCTGAGGACCTTCACGAGCGTCGTCCGAGAAGAAAGAGCCGAAGTTCTGCTGCAATTCCGAGGGCAACTAGCCAATGAGATAATCGCTATCTTCACGGAAGAGATGACCCGTGTTTTTCGGCACGCCTACTCGGAAATATTCGAAGAGAAAAAAGTCCGCTTCTTCATGCGAGGCGCAAAGCCATGAATTTTCGCCGGACTGGACGGCAACCCATCGAAAACCATAGCTGAGTTCGTGACAGAGTCAGCGACCATTGCGAAGAATCTGGAAGTGTGCACTAGGCAATATACCAGCCAAGTGCTCACGCCACAGTGCGCCATCCAATCACTGGGCTCCGGTGAGCACTACGAGACAATCGGGACCATTGTGCGCAATGAGCTGGCTTCTGCTTCACCGTTGGCACCTGCTGTTCTCCTGGTGCCGCCACGGGGCCTGCGGGCACGCCCGGCTTACGGTGTGTTGGCTTGCGGGATACACTTACCTGGCGGAGCATCCTCTATCGTCTGCCCGGGAATGCCAATGCCGACCGACGCTCAGCGCCGCCTCACGTCTACAGTCAGCTGTATGCCTTCGTGCGTGGTGTAGGCTCGCCCTACCCTCAGCGCGCTGGTGTTACAGACGGGCCAACCTCGTCTACCCTCCAGTGCTCCGAAAACGATGCAAGCGCCGTTGACCACTGCGCCGCACCGCCCCTGAACGGAAATTCATCGCATCTATCGTCTTCATACAACTTTGCCTCAGCCGACGCAACGAAACAGACATCAACCTTCACGCATAAAACACGTCACCCCCTCGCTCTCATCAGTGGGCTTGGCAGCACTCCGACAATGCGGTTCACTGACGCCGGACGCCTTTTCGCATTACAGGTGCTCACAGACTTCTGCTTCACCGTTGGCACCTGCTGTTCTCCTGGTTCCGCCACGGGGCCTGCGGGCACGCCCGGCTTACGGTGTGTTGGCTTGCAGGATACACTTACCTGGCGGAGCATCCTCTATCGTCTGCCCGGGAATGCCAATGCCGACCGACGCTCAGCGCCGCCTCACGTCTACAGTCAGCTGTATGCCTTCGTGCGTGGTGTCGGCTCGCCCTACCCTCAGCGCGCTGGTGTTACAGACGGGCCAACCTCGTCTACCCTCCAGTGCTCCGAAAACGATGCAAGCGCCGTTGACTACTGCGCCGCACCGCCCCTGAACGGAAATTCATCGCATCTATCGTCTTCATACAACTTTGCCTCAGCCGACGCAACGAAACAGACATCAACCTCCACGCATAAAACACGTCACCCCCTCGCTCTCATCAGTGGGCTTGGCAGCGCTCCGACAATGCGGTTCACTGACGCCGGACGCCTTTTCGCATTACAGGTAACAACCAATTACGTTATTTATGCGCGTCGATCCCGCTATGCCGCTTTGCTAGTGCTGCCAAGCCCAGGCTGCTGCATTACCATTGTTCGCGACTGCACGTCTGTCATCTTACAACTTCTTGCTCTCTCTGGCGACATAGAATTAAATCCCGGCCCTAACACCCGTTCCACTTCAACGCAGGCATCCTGTGACATAATGGCTGCATTGGAGGAAATAAACTCAGGTCAGGCATCTCTTCTAAGTGAAATGAAATCAATTCGAAATAAACTATCTCAGAACGACAAAATTTTTCACGACATTAAAAGGCAACTAACAAAAATTGAAGGTGATGTTTCCGCCATAACTGCACTAAAAACCGAAGTTAATTGCATCAGGACAGTGGTCGATACAAACACTAAAGCAATTTCCGACATTTCATCAAGACTAAACGATTCAGAAGATAGAGCTCGTCGTTCTAACCTTGTGTTTTTTGGGGTATCTGATACTGAGCGTGAAACGTGGCAAGAATCGGAGAAGAAAATTGTGGAACTTTCTGCTTCTAACCTTAATATCAAGTTGGATCCCTTCGATATTGAGCGCGCTCATAGAATTGGCAGATACAGCTCTAATAGAAACAGACCCATAATTATCAAATTAGCTCATTTCAAAGTAAAACAACACATTCTTTCAAATGCTAAACAACTTAGAGGGTCCAGCTACAGCATATCGGAAGACTACTCAGCTAACACTCGGCATGCACGTAAACAACTAATCGAGTTCGGCAAGTCGCAACAGAAACCTTGCAAACTCCGGTACGACAAACTAATCGTGGATAACAGAAGTTACAAGTATGATAACACTACAAACAGAGTTATATCAACTTCATAGCTACCATCACGCACTATCGCAAAACCATATAGCATCCCTGTATCATTCGTTTATACTAACATTAGAAGCTTATTGCCCAAACGCGAAGCACTCTGTAGCCTTATCGATTCTGCTTATTGTAAGCTTCTTGTACTAACAGAAACGTGGCTGAATTCTACCGTCGATAACACAGAGCTTAATTCTTTCCTTCCTGATTTTGACATATTTAGGCGGGATCGTGTAGGCAAACGCGGAGGAGGTGTTCTGATAGCTGCCCATCGCAGCCTTTGTTGCTCCATTATCAATATCACTTCACCTCTAGAAATCTTATTCGTATTGTGCACTTCTTCATACCTACAAACTATTATCGGTGTATGCTATCGACCCCCCGATGCAGATGCTTCCTTCACTATTCACTTCCACGAGGCACTGCAAACTGTTACGAAGTCATTTAATCATGCGCAACTACTCCTCTTAGGTGACTTTAACTTTCCTGATATAACATGGTCCGAACCAGCCATAACACTGTCTAAAAATAACCTTGAATGTAATTTTCTTAACACATGCCTCACCTTTGGTTTGACGCAGCTAGTGTCTACCCCAACGCGGAAAAACGAACAGTGCTCTAACATACTCGACCTTATCTTAACATCCCATCCCGACAGTGTTTCTTCTATAACACATCTACCAGAACTAAGTGATCACTCGGTACTACATGCAGAATTATCCTGGCAGCTACCTCATTGCAAAAAATCAAAAAAGAAAATAACACTCTACGATAAAGGTGATTACATCAGCATCAACCATGCACTAACCGAGTTTTACAACTGGTTCATTATAGATTTCCCGAAGCGCACAGTAGACGCCAACTGGACGCTTTTTAAAAATAAAATGATCGAACTCACTACGACTTACATACCAACCATCATTTTAACAGAGCGACCTTCGTCCCCATGGTTCAACAACACATTAAAACGACTAAACAATAAAAAGAAAAGATTGTTTCGTAAAGCCAAGCGTTCCAATACCGCTCCGGCCTGGGAAAAATATTACTTCACTGAAAAGGAGTTTGATTCCTTAGCCGCAACAGCTAAACGAACCTTCTACTCAACTACACTCCCTAACATGCTGCAAAACAATCCCAAACAATTCTGGAAATACATTAACCCAAATAACCGTAAACCATTACTATTAAATGATAACGATAATAACCGTGTTCCAGACCATAAAGTATCTGAAGTACTAAACTCTGTCTTCTCTTCCGTGTTCACTTCTGAACCTAACACTGACCTCCCAGACTGTCCTTACCTCAACAAGCCAACGATGCCTGACATAACAATCGAAGCACATGGTATCACCAAGCTAATTGAGTCCCTCAGATTAACATCCTCAGCCGGCATCGACGGCATCAATTCCAAAATGCTTAAGAACACCGCACACATCTCTAGTGTATTTTTGTGTCATATCTTTCAGCAATCATTATCATCTGGAGTGGTGCCGCAAGACTGGAAAATAGGTAAGATAATTCCAGTACCAAAAAAGGATCATCATCATCGTGCCACAATTACCGTCCAATTCCCCTCATCAGTGTTTGTTCTAAACTAATGGAGCATATAATTTATTCTCATATTGTAAACTTCCTAACATCCGCTAATTTCTTTAATCCAAATCAACACGGTTTTCAGAAAGGCATGTCCTGCGAGACTCAACTAGCCCTATTCGTTAATGACATCAGCTCGCATCTTGATCAAAACATACCCATAGATGCCCTCTTCCTAGATTTCCAAAAAGCTTTCGACAAAGTTCCTCATGAACGGCTCTTTCTAAAACTATCATGTCTTAATCTTAACCCTCGTGTTCTCCAATGGATACGCAACTTTCTCACTAACCGTCAACAGTTCGTTTACGCTAACCAATGCTCGTCTACCTTATCACCCGTTATCTCTGGCGTGCCACAAGGCACAGTCCTGGGACCACTACTCTTCTTAATATACATTAACGACTTACCTATAGGCTGTTCTTCCAAAATTCGTTTATTTGCTGATGACTGTCTAATCTATCGTCCTATTACTAACGACGCTGATTCTCGCGCCCTCCAGTCCGACCTTAACGTCATTGAAACTTGGTGTAACAATTGGCTAATGTCCCTCAACGTCAAAAAAACATCACTACTTACTTTCCATCGTCGCCAATCATTTATGTCAGCTAATTACACTATCGCCGGTTCGGAAATATGTGCTGTGACTTCATATAAATACCTAGGCGTTAACTTGTCCAATAACCTCAGTTGGTCCTCACACATTTGCAACATTAGCAATGATGCCAATCGTGTACTAAGCTACCTGCGCCGTAATCAACGTCTTGTCCCGCACTCAGTAAAACTACTCGCATACTTAACAATCGTTCGACCCAAACTAGAATACGCATGCTCAGTATGGGACCCACACCAATCTAACCTGGCAACAGCACTAGAATCCATACAGAATCGTGCAGCAAGGTTCATTCATTCTGACTACTCTTACCACACTAGCGTTACTAAACTTAAATCATCTCTGAAACTTCCAACCCTCGAGCAGCGCCGCAAAACAGCAAGACTGTGCCTCTTCTACAAATTTTATCACTCACTACTTCATCAGACCGACATCACGCCTGCGCATCGCACTTCATCCCGTCATGGCCATTCAAAGGCTGTTTATCCCCCTCCAGCTCGCACCTCCGCTCATCTTAACTCTTTCTTCATTCAAACAGCGAAAGACTGGAATCATCTACCTTCTGAAGCGGTGCACCACTCCAGTCATTCATCGTTCAAGGCATTTATTGAAAATATTATGTAAATATGCCCACCCCTCATGTAAAACCCCAAATGGGGTATTTGAGGTACCAATAAATAAATAAATAAATAAATAAATAAAATATCACCTTCATCGTAGACTCAGGTGTGCTCGGCCACTGACATGGTCAAGGACGAACTGCGCAGTCACTCGGTGTTTCCGAAGTGCTGCCCCAATCGACACCTCCCGTGCCGGAAGCGACGATCTACGCCGCCGTCGCCCGCCGTCAAGGTGCACCTCTGCGGCTGCGCCAGAGCCTTGCAACTCCGCAATTCCGTCCTCCACCGCCACCTTCGCCAGCACGCCCACCCGTCGCCCAGCGCAGCTACCCGAGGAAGACGGACATTTGACGAGCCCGCGACCACCGCCCGCTCTGCTGTCACTGCGGAGAAGGTGGCCATGTGTACCACCGATTCTCTTACTGCATCTTGGGACTGAGAGGGTTCGCCGTCAACGCACCGCGTCCACAGCTTGGAGAGCGCCCTCGTGACATAGCCGACCACCTTGCCGCCACTCAGTGGAGTTTTCGACGACCATTGCGTTCGCCGTCACCAGGCCGCTATCTGTCGCGGCAGCGTCGTCCATGTACTAGCGCAGCTCGGGGCCGGTCCGTCAGCCGATACCAGGAAAACTAAAAGCAGCAACTGATGCGGAGCGATTGCTGTTCGTCGAACAGACGAAGATTTTCCGCCGCCGACGAACGCGTTGAAGAGACCATCTCAATGACATAGCAACGACACGCTGCCATCCCGACGAAGCCCGGAAGCAAAGAATTCACCGCCCAATGACCTCACGACGCGACGCACCAGCCACACGCCAACACGATGCAGCCGTGATCCTACGCCAAGACTTAGGTGCAACGCAAGACAAACGATAAGCGACCTCGGCGTGCTTCTCGACGCCCACGCAGTCACCACCGTAGCAGACACAGGAGCCCACAACTCCGCTATCAGTAGGTTATTCGCCGCCAAGCTGAAGAAAGTGAAGACTGCATGGGACGGCCCTCAATTTCGGACAGCTGGAGGACACCTCATAACGCGGACGGGAATCTGTACGGCAAGAATTACAGTTCATGACCGCATCTACCCTACAACGCTCGTTGCATCCAACAGTGCTTGCGAGAAGCCATTCTCCGCATGGACTTCCTGAGCCAACACAAAGCCATGATCTACTTGAGGTCGAAGTCGATAGCGCTGTCCAGACCTAGCGATACCGACAGTGGGGCCTTAAAGTCAGCATGCCTTGAGTGTACTTGAGGACCAAGACAGCATCCCGGCTCGCTCAAACATTGTCATTTCCGTCGCCAGCGAAGCACCCGCAGGCGTAGGAGGCGTCATCGAGGGTGACCAACGTCCACTGCTCGATCGTGAAATTTGCGTCGCAAGAGGGATCGTTTGACTGCATGGAGGGAAAGCGAAAGTGATACTAACAATCTTCGACCAGGAGTTCAAGCACATCAACAAGGGCTCGACGATTGCATACATCAAGGCAATTGTGCAAACCAGCAATGCGTTTTTCCTCTCGGATTCTGCCGTATTTACCCCGACTACCATAGTTCTCGAACCAGACTTCGACATTAATCCAAGTCCCACCCTGAATAAACAGAAACAGCTGACAAGTATTCTCCAACGATAAAAAGACTGCTTTTCAACGTCATCGAGGATTCCACAAACAGTTGCAGGAGGAAATGAACCGCAGCTTCAGACGGGAGGTAAGACGAAGGAAGGGTAATCAACCTGAGGTGCTAATTATCGCTCGTCCTGTCTACTGCTTTGTATTACGTTCCGTCTGAAGTCGTGGTTCATTTCCTTTTCAAACACGTCGGACCAGCTGGCCCAAAGTTCACCCTCTTGAACCAGATGCAAAGCATCGCATAATAACCGATGATTGCTCTCGACCACTCCGCCAGAGCCCTTATCGAACTTCGACGCGAGAAGGTGAAGCTATTAAGCAACAAGTCGAAGAAATGCTGCACGACGACATCAACTAGCCGTCGAAAAGCCCGTGAGCATCTCCTGTAGCCTTGGTGACGGAAAAGGACGGAACCCTACGTTTCTCCGTCGATTGTCGTCGACTGAACGAGATCACGAACAAGGACCTACACCCCCTCCTACGGATAGACAACGTATTAGATTGGGTCTGCAACGCAAAATATTTCTCGTTGATGGACCACAAGTCTGGCTACTGGCAAATACAAGTCGGCGAGAGAGATCCCGAAAAGACCGCCTTCATCACGCCAGGCGGCTTCTTTGAGTTCAAGGTTATGCGATTTAAAATGTGCTCGGCGTCTGGAACGTTCCAGCGCGTGATGGACATGGATTTAGCAGGATTGAAGTGGCAGACCTGTCTTGTTTCCTTGGATGACTACGTCGTCTTCGCCGGAAATTTTGGCGATCACCTTTGGAGGCTTGCGACAACACTAGAGGCCATAAAGTCGTTAGGGCTCTCTCTGAAGCCGGAAAAGTGCCGCTTCGCTTAGGATGAGCTTATGTTGCTAGGACATGTCTTCTGCAAATCTGGAGTCTGCCTTGACTCGCAGAACACAGCTGCCATCGCAAAGTTCCCGAAGCCCATCGACAAGAAGGCAGTGCATATATTCCTTGACATGTGTGCCTACTACGAGCGCTTAATCAACGACTTACGGATGCCATGACCAATTGAAATACGAAGTCGCGAAACTTTACCATCACGTCCAACAAAAAGGTCACAAGGTCGTTTTTCAATGGGTACCTGGCCATTGTGGAATCAGTGGCAATGATTCCGCCGATAACGCTGCTCGCACAGCACATCAAGAAGAGTACAGCGTTCCAATTCCGCTTTTGAGGACAGACGCCGCAAGGCAGCTTCGACACCTGGCACACAGTCTCACACTGACCGAGTGGAACTCGCCAAACTTACGACTTACACGACTGTATGGACTAAACTCCACCCTGCAACTCCGACTTCCACTCGGACTTCCTCGACGTGAAGCTACGCTTCTCTGTCGCCTTTGGTTAGGAGTGGCCTTCACAAAGGCATACTCTACAGTAATTGGAATGACTGACAGTGCAGTATGCGAGGTCTGTTGCACCGAAGAAAACATAGACCACCTGCTGTGCCACTGTCCACGATACACCCCAGAGAGAAAAGAACTTGCCAAAGCTTTCTCAAAACTGAACAATCGGCCGTTTTCTGTGAAGGTGTTGCTGGAACACCGCCCCCATCGCCCGTCGGCCAGTAAAGCGGTGAAGGCGCTTTTGTGCTTCATAACGACGACGGGCTTGTGCGACCATCTCTGACTATTAATGCAATTTCTGTAAGACCACACACGTCAGCGAACTCACCGCACTTTCCTTCTTTCCTTCCCTCCTCTCTCTCTCCCTGCTATTTTTGTTCCCCCTTCCCCATTCCCCCGGTGTAGGGTAGCCAACCGGACGTTATTCTGGTTAACCTTCCTGCCTTCTACTTATTTCTTTCCCTCCTCCTTTAGTCAAGGACTTTTCACGCATCCCTGAGCCGCTGATACATGTAACCAAATGTGACGTCGAGTTCATGTGCAAAATGCCGCAGGCCGACGCACTTGAAGAACTCAAACGATGCATGCAGTTGCCCCCGGTATTGCGCACTTCGAAGAGGACGCCGATACACAAATCCACAGTGACGCCAATAGCGTATAGGCCTCGGTGCTATCCTAGTCCAGAGGAAAGACGGACTTGAACAGGCGATAACTTACGCTAGCTGGTCGCTGTCAAGATCGGAATGCAGTTATTCTACGACTGAGCAGAAATGTTTCGCAATCATTTGGACTACAGCAAAAATCCGCCCTTACTTGTATGGCATGTCATTCTAAGTCGTCAGCGTCCATCACGCGTTGTGTTGGCTAGCAAATATAAAGGGCCCTGCAGGATGGCTATCGCGGGGGAGAATCAGACTGCAAGAATATGACATCACTGTAATCGACAAGTCTGGACGAACACAGTCTGATGCCGATCGCCTCTCAGGCGCCACCATGGACCCGCCGCCGCAACACAAAGAGGATGACGACGCTTTCCTTTGAATGATAAGCACGGTAGTCTTCGTGGAACAGCAACGACCAGACCCGGAGCTAAAAGGCCTCGTCGAGTATTTAGAAAGGAATACCGACGTTGTCCCTAGGTCATTAAAGCGCGGATTGTCTTTATTCAAGGTTTAAAACAACCTACTTCTGAAGAACTCACCAGTCCGTGCCAGGTAACTTCTTGTTGTTCCCTCAGTGTTGCATCTAGAAATACTGCACGCCATGCATGACGATCCGACCGCTATGCCCGTCGCATTCTCCCGGACACTGTCGATGATACAGAAAAGATATTACTGGCCGCACCTGACTGCCGACGTCACCCGTTGCGTCACGACATGATGAGACTGTCAGCGACGCAACCCACCACCGACGTGGGCCTGCGGGATCACTACAGCCGATCAAGCCACCTTGCCGACCTCTTCCGAAGATAGGGGTGGATTTGTTGGGACCGCCGTTTTCAACGTCAACATCCAAAAATAAGTGCATCGTGGTGGCGACGGACTACCTCACGCGCTTCGCTGAAACTAAAGCTCTGCCGAAAGGTAGCGTCGCCGAAGTGGCGATGTTTTTCGTCTAGAACATCCTGTTGCGAAATGGTGCCCCAGAAATCCTCATCAACGACAGAGGAACCGCCTTTACAGCAGAGCTAACCCAAGCTATTCTGCAATACAGCCAGACAAGCCACACGTGAACAACTGCTACCACCCGCAGACGAATGGTTTTACGTAGCGCCTGAAAAAAACCCTCGCCGACATGCTAGCAATGTACCTCGATGTCTAGCGCAAGACGTGGGATGCTGCCCTGCCGTACACAACCTTTGCTTACAATATGGCGGTGCAAGTAACAACACAGATCACGCCGTTCAAGCTGGTTCACAGCAGGAATCCGACGACTATTCTCGACGCCTTGCTGCCACACGTCACCGATGAAGAGAGTCTTGACGTCGTCACCTATCTACAGGACGCCGAAGAAGCCCGACAGCTCCTCGCCCGCGGATCAAGAACCAGCAGAGGAGCGATAGCCGATACTTCAACCTTCGACGACGCTAGGTCGAGTACCAGCCCGGCAACCGTGTTTATATTTGGACACCGATACGCCGACGAGGACTCAGTGAGAAACCATTGCGACGCTATTTCAGACCCTGCAAGGTCATCGAACTCACTGGCGCACTCGACTGCGAGATCGTGCCAGACAGCCTTTCGCTATCACATGGGGCCGCTCAAGAACTGAAGCAGTCTATGTTGCCCGACTTAAGCCGTTCTACCATAGCTAATGAACTGTGGGACTGTGCATAGGTGAATTTCGGAGTTTATTTTTTTTTCGACTAGGTTACCTTGGACTTTTTTTTTGCTACTTTTATTTATTAGGTGCCCTTTGGTGTTTCACTCTCCTGTTATTTTTAGCATCCGGAAGTTGCCTTTTGAGAAGAGGGCATCGACGCGTCAACATGTTTATTTTTTGCGGGTTAGCGCTTTTCACCGTCTAACACATGTTATCGCTCATGCAGGACGCGCCTGCATGTATCGGAAGTTTCTCGAATTTTATCGATGGTTCTATCCGCTGTCTGTTGTCGACGAACCTTATGTAATCTGATTGCAAGTTATGGCGACACCGGGTACTCGAACCTCGAGCAGCGTTACTGCTGAGTAGCGTGGCGTTCGGTAGACAATGGCCACCAGCCAAGGGCGAACGATTTCTAGTGCCAAACTTGCACTGTTTATTCCATTCTTGTCGAAGGATATGAAAGACGAGAATACTCCAAAATACATGGCGGGGCCGCTTAAATAAGGCCGCTATGGTAATAGGCGGGAATTTGCTCATGTCAACGTCACGTGACATGTACTGAGTCAGGTCGGTAATGGGCGGCTACTCGCTCTCTCCTATGCGACGTTGCACGTGCTTGCCTCCGCTGGCGGCCACCCATAGGTCCAGTTTGGTTCGCGGAAAGGAGTGTCGCCTTGAGTCGCACAGTTCGCGGAAAGCGGCCCTCCTTCCTGTCACGCACACACACAAAGGGGCCCGTAATCACTGCGGGGCATCTGCCAGACCGGCAACCACTCGAGACACCCATAATAAATTAGAGATCCTTCCTCCGTTTCGATTAGGCATGATCTTTCGATCATTCTTCTTGCACATGGTGTTACATGGCAATTGTACAGCATCTCAGGCGGGGGGGGGGGGGTTAGATCCCGACGCGTAGGGGCCAGCAGCCGCTGGGCGAGGGATCGACGTTTCAACAGCAGTATTTCCCTCCAGGGTGACGAGTCTTTGGGTTCGTAGCTTGTACATTTCCTAGAATCGTTCATCAGTCCTCGTGGCGCTCTTGTAGGCCTTTTCTCCCTGGTCCGGTCCTGTGAAACTTGGCTTGCAAACCAGTCTCGCAACTTTTAGTCTCCTGTTTTGGCAAGCAATCACTCCAGAACAGTGCCGCACCCACAACCACAAAGCAAGCGAGCACAAGGCCACGCCCCCCCCCCCGCCCCCCCCATGACACACCAGGCTTTCAAAAAAAAAAACGCAGAAAACCCGCTGTTGCTTTCCCATCCCGATCGCGCGTCCTCACAAGCCTAAACATTAAAAACAGCCATTGCCTGAAAGCATTAAGACGTGGTTATCAAAATCAGCTAACAATCAACTACAACTTCGCAAAATAAAGAAACGTATGAAAAAAATACCAACGCAGAAATGACATGGAAACCAGAGTCAGCATGAGGCTTTCGCTATTCTAGGGACAATGACTGAGACCATCGGCATTGCCATTAAATTTACCCTGATAGCGAATATCGAAGGTGTACTGTTGAAGAGCCAAGTTCCAGCACAGAAGACGGCCGTTTTTTGTTGACATGGACTGCAGCCATGTGAGGGGACGGGGTCAGTCTCTATGGTGAACCTTGAACCAGCGATATAGCACGCTAGCTTCTGCGCCGCCCATACCCCGCAGGCGCATTCCTTTTCTGATGCATTTTGTGCTTTCTCACGAACTGAAAGCTTCCTACTGGCGTACAGTACGGGGTGTTCATTTTCGTCATCTCTCTTTCGACATTGCACCACCCCCATACCCCGGTCGCTGGCATCACACTGAAGAATGAATCGCTAAGAGTAGTCGGGCGCGTTCAACACTGGCTGACACGTTAGCGCTTGCTTCACCTTACTAAAAGCCACTTTACCGTTTGGGGTTCTGTTTTTGGAGAGTATCAGGTAAAGAACTTGCAATCTCGGAATAACCCGCAATGTATCTTTGGTAATAACATGCCAGACCAAGGAATTACCTGATTTCCCACTTAGTGCGGCCAGTTCAAGTTCTGAAGGCCGACGATGGCCTTGCCCTATTACACTACCTAGATAGGCTATCTCCGCGCGCCCCAATTGGCATTTGGGAGCCTTAACAGTTAAGTTGGCCTCTCGTAGGCGACACAACATGGTTCGGAAGTGTTGCATATGGTCCGCCCATCATGAAGAAAAGATTGCTGTGTCATTGAAATACGGAAGTGCAATGTCCTCCATTCCCCATAGCACCTGGTCCATAAGGCTAAAGAAACAATAGGGAGCATTCTTCAACCCAAAGCTCAGGACTTTCGGCCGAAAGGTTCCCATCAGGGAAATAAAAGGAGCAAGCTTGCTTGCCGTCGCGCTCAACGAAACCTGCCAGTACCCTCTGACTAAATCGAGCGTAGAGATGAAATTAGCACTGCTCGCTCCCTCAATTCCTCTCCTCGACAAGCGGTATTGAGTAGGTCTGGTCCTTCGTCAATTAGTTGAGCCTGCGGTAGTCGATACACGGTCTCGGCTGCGTTCCTATGACCTTAACCAAGAGGCGAGGCATAATCACTCTCTTCTGGCTCGATTACACCTAGCTCTAACATTTTGTTGATTTCAGCAGCCATGACTTGACGTTGACGAGGGGAAACACGATAAGCTTTCGAACGAACTGGGTCCGATGAGGTTAACTTGATATCGTGAACCATCGCAGCGGTTCTGCCGGGTGTGTCCGAATATATGTTTTTAAATTCAAACACGAATTCCCTCAGTTCGGCCCGTTGGTTGGGGTTCAACTCCGCCTGCTCTACTAGTTTGTCAATGGCCTCGTGAAGGTCTTTTGCCCCCGTTATTGATGGTAACTCTGGAAACTCGACAAGCATCTCCTAAGGTTCCTTAAGCGACATGTTCACAATGGCCTCCCTCTGCTGGTAGAGTTTAAGTAGATTGCTGCGGTACACTGGTGGTGTACTTCGTTTTCCCGGTACCACGATTACGTAGTTTGTATCAATTTCTGAATTATGTGAACAGGTCCCTCCCATTGAACCAGTAGGTTGCTTTTCAATGAGGGTTTCAGAGTCATTACGTCTTCTCCAACTTCAAAGCGTCGCGTTGGAGCCGTCCTATCACGGTAATGCTTAGCATCGCGTTGCTTTGTGCCTTGCACATTTCCTGCTCTACTACATCTTGAGATGTGTGCAGTCGGTCTAACAGCTCTAGCACGTATGCCACAACCGAAGGGCTGTCCGCCCGGCCTTCCCAGGTTTGTCGAACAATGGGAAGAGAGGTCCGAAGGCAGCGACCGTAAACGAGCTCGGAAGGCGAAAAACCTGATGACTCGTGCTGTGCAGTTCAAAGTGCGAACATTGCTGTAGGCAAGGAAGCCTCCCAATCGGCTTTGTGCTCATAACAGAGGGCTCGCAAAAGCCGTTTCATGACTGAATGGGCTTTCTCAACCGAGTTTAACTGCGGGTTGTAAACTCAGCTATGAATAATTTTATTACCGAACGTTTCCAGAAACGTCGAGGTCACTGCGCTGTAAAGGCGGATCGTTGATGTGATTAGATTTCTGCGGGAAACCCCACTCGCGCGAAGATAGAGAAAAGTGCGTTGACGATTTCCACCAAGCTTAGTTCCTTGAGGGGCACCGCCTCTGGGAATTTCGTTGCGGGGCAGAGTACAGTGAGAATGTGCAGATACCCAGACTGCGTTGCAGGAAGTGGCCCTACTGTGTCTATTATGAGCATGCAAACAGCTCCGTAGTAATGGGAACAAGTTTCATTCGCGCTTTAGCCTTATCTCCGGGCTTGCCTATGCGTGGACATGTGTCACAGCTTCTCACGAATGCTTCCACTTTCCGAAAGCAGCCGAGCCAGTAAAATTCCTGCAGTAAGCGGTCCTTTATTTTCCGAATGCCCAGATGCCCTGTCGAAAAGCCCCCGTTGACCAGATGCAGGAGCTGCTAACAATAGGGATGCGGCACCCAGGGTTGGTCGAATTGCACTCCGTTTCGATTGCCGTACTTTCTGTAGAGGACGCCTGCCCTCTTAGGGAACTTGGCGTTCTGCTTGTGCACACCTTCCGTATCTGGCCTTAGGCTCCTGAAGGTGGAATCTTTTTCCTGCTCGGCAGTCAATGTGGCAGGGCTTATACTCAATAACTTTCTTCTGCATTCTGCCTCTCGGGACAGTTCGGGCTCCGGCGCTTTCCTGACCTCTTCTTAGCCAGTGCACTTTCCGCAATATGCCCTACAGGGCTGTTTTGTTTCGTGCTGGCTGACGAATTCTCTGTCGAAACTTTTTTTTCTCCACCACTTGACATTCGTACACTCCCTTGGCCACGAGCTTCCTTGCCTTGGAACGAGGTAGGGCTAAACTAATCAGACTAAACCCGATTCGCCTGCGTTGCAGCAAATCCTCGGATTTCTTAGCATACAAATATGGATGCTGCGGCGGAAGGTGTGCCGAGATGGCGGCTTCAGGTGTCCAGCGCACCAAAAGGGCCTTCGGTGCGAATCATTGCCACATGGAGACAAACACTGGATGCCGCTACGGCTTGCCTTACCAAAGCACATAATCCCGTGAACTGGCCTTCACGTACGACGGGTGCACACGTCCATTGTGACTGCATAATCGCGAAGCACCCTACACAGTTGGCCGTTTACCATGAGGTCTCGAATGTACGGTTCTAGCAATTCCAGGTTTTCCTCGTAAATACTTGGTGACATCAACACTAGTTTGGCATTTCTCACCCCACGGAGATACGCCCCGTTTGCTTGCAGTTGTAGCAAACTACTTGTTTATTTGCCTCAAAAGCTTTTTCTTCTTTTGCCTTTCTGCCCTCTGTTCGGACGACTCCTCCTTTCCCTTGCTCTTCACGTCAATATTTTTCACCGAATCTGGCCTTCCTTCGATTTATACTGACTGCACTTTGACCATCACTCAGGCTTGTCGGGTCTGTATTTATTCATCTCCTTCTTAGGAGCTTCTTTGCCTTCGAACGCACGGCGAGTTACGTACTCATCAGCGAGTTCGGCTACTCTCGTCATAGTGTCCATGCCTGGCCTATCCTTATCCAAATACTTGATGTTTTCTGGCAGCCGGAGGAAGAACTGTTCTAATGCAACGCACTGCATCGTCTTTGCGGCGTCGCCGAGTGCACCCTCTTCTATGAGCCATTCTTTCAGGTTTACCTCCAAGGTGTGTGCGAAATCTGGATGACTGTCTTCTGGTCTTCTCGACTTCCCTTAAATTTCGCCTGAATGCTTCGGCTGATAATCCATACTTTTCAGCAGACTTGATTTTACTTTATCGAAGTCCTCTGCTTCTTCTTTCCCCATGCGGGCAATGATATCAGCTACCTCACATGGCAGCAACCTAAGCAAGCGTTGCGGTCACGTGTGGCTCGCAAATTTCGCTTTCTTACACTCACGCTCTAACTGCGCCAGAAAAAGACTTGTGTCCCCTCCTACTGCACAGGACGCCATGAAGTTTATCTTTCTGCGCTCACTTTCTCGTGCCTCTGTGCTTGGTCTTTCACTATTTTGAGCCCTTAGAAACTCAATATCTAGGCGCCTGATTTAGAGTGCGTCACGTGCAACATGGTCGCGCTCTTCTTTTACCTCCCGTGCTGCCCGCTCCCACTCTTCTTTTTCTTATAGGGCGCTTACGCTCTTCCCCCTTATGCGCAATGCCCTCTAGGCATTTCTTCAGTTCATCATCATCTGCTCCGATCGCTTCGATCGCCTCAATGATCTCCGGCTTTCTCTTCAATTCTATCATATGGAGACACAACTCTCTGGCCAAGTTAAACAACTCCGGCTTCCTTAGTGCCTTCAAGTTCATGATTGCTCTTAGTGCTGCTAACCCTTTACACTATAACAACCTCGACGTACTCAAAACTTCCGTCAACGCTTAAAGAAAAATCACTGCTCGGTACGTCCCCCCAAAATACGTAAAGCCAGGTGATGTCTCAGTGAAGAAAAGCCGTGCACTCACCGTGTGCAGTCATGAATCCTGACACCTTCCTTCCGAAGTTGTCACCAGAACAAAGGGGAGACAATTTATTAGATGTGATCCAATGTTGGGGCCTCCGGGGTAGCGTATCCCATCACTGCGAACCAGTTGCTGCGACGCCGGGTGCTCGAACCTCGACCGGCGTTACTGCTGGGTAGTGTGGCGTTATCGGCAGGCTGCAGGCGTCCGGTGGAGCATGGCGACCATAGAGCGGCGAGACGATTTCTAGCGTGAAACTCTCACTGTTTATTCCATGGTTGGTGAAGGATATAAAAGAAGAGAGTAATCACAAAAATACATTGCGGGGACGCTTAAATAGGCCCGCTATGGTCGTACGCGGGATTTTGCTCATGTCAACGTCACGTGACATGTACTGAGTCCGGTCGGGAATGGGCGGCTGCTCCCTCTCTCCTAGGCGACGATGCACGTGCTTGCCTCTACTGGCGGCAACCCGTGGGTCCAGTTTGTTTAGCGGAAAGGAGTGTCGCCTTGAGCCGCACAGTTCGCGGAAGGCGGCCCTCCCTCCTGTCACGCACACACACAAAGGGGCCCGTAATCACTGCGGTGCGCCTGCCAGACCGGCAACCACTCGAGACACCCATAACAAATTAGGAATCCATCCTCCGTTTTGATTGGGCATGGTCTTTCGATCATCCTTTTTGCACGCCGTGTTACAGGCCAATCGTAACGATTCATACGTAACGCAATGGTGTAGAACTTTTTGGAAGACAGGCGCGCACCAGCGGTTACTCGGTCACGTTGGATGGCTCATGTATAAAAGCTGACGCGCTCTACACGCTGATGAGATTTTCACCGATCGCCAACTGTGTTCGCCACTGTCGCTGTTCTTTGAGCGTAGCCTGTTTCTGAGGCCACAAGTTGCCCCATAAAAGGCTATTTTCGTCATTCACAGTTTTGCTGCATTCTTCGCTGTCACTACTACGTGACAATAGGCACGCCGTGTGAACACGTAGTAGCTAGCACATGACGCGCGGCGCCATCCATACTATCCATGGTTCAGCCAGCGCTCGCCAAGCGGCGATCTTCTGCTCAATCTCGCTGCAAATAGCCGCACACTAAGAGCCACTACAAACCAAAGCATACGAGTTAAGCCAAAAACGTCTGGAAAAGGACATGTAAGCAGTTTTAAAGAAAATAATGTTCATTTGCCATTCCTTGCACCATGTACAAAATTTTGCAAAGGAGTCATTAAGTAAACCATGATCCATTGGTGTGTTAATATTATGATAGAGGACGCAATCATCAGCGTAAAGACCAATTTTAACGGACTCGCAATCCTGCAAGTCTTCAATGTATATTAAGAAAAGAAGCGGGTCTAAAACGGAACCTGGTGGGACGCTGGATAAAACACTGACAGGAGAGGAAATAGTGCCGTTAAAGTGCACAGACTCTGAACGTTGGGTTAGGAAGCTATGTATCCAACCAACCAGAAAAGTGTTCTTGAAAATGCAGTTAAGTTTGTAGAGGAGTTATCGGTGTGGGATGGTGTCGAAAGCTTTGGATAAGTTAACAAAAAGGCCGTCAATCTGTCCGTCTGAATCTAATCGCTGACAAATATCGTGCGTGAATTCGATTAGTTGGGTAGTAGTGCTACATATACACGACTGAAACCGTGCTGGTAATTGGATAGCATATTGTGGCCTTCAAGAAATTCCGTGATATACTTAAAAATTATATGTTCGATTAACTTGCATGAATGGTCAGTTAAGGAAATGGGTCTGTAGTTCTTCAGAAGTTGAGCGTTACCGGATTTGTATATCGGAATTACGTTAGCAAGCTTCCAGGATTGGGGAACAGTGGCGGTGCATAATGATTTAGGGAAGATAACGGAGAGGTATCTGCTTGTCCAAAGTGACTAGCTAATGAGGAAGAAATTTGGTATGTCATCTGGGACGCAGCTCTTTTTAGCATCTAAATGGAGGATCATGTTCAGAACACCTGAACTAGAGAAGACAATGTCTTCAATTGGAGGGTATGAGTCAAAGCTAAAAGGTGAAAGTGAAAAGTTATGCTTGGTGAACACGGAACGAAAATAGGTGTTAAGAGAGGATGCAATCGTGAGTTACTCTGAAACTGCAACGTCATTAACAATTAAACTGCCAGAAGTACTGTTACTCGGCACTATCGATTTTCGGAACATAGGAGGGTTTGTTTTGATTAATTTTGGCAAAGTAACAACATGGTAGAAATCCTTCGCAGATGTCAGTTTCTGGCGAAGTTCTTCGTTGGCATCATTGAACTCTGCAATTTTGTCAGGATTACCATTTCTTTTAGACTTGCGCAATCTCGAAACATGAGGCGATAAATGCAGTAGTTCTCTTGACATCCACGGTGAATCGATATTTTTCTTTGTTGTTTTCAAGGGAACAAACTGGTTAATACATGTTTCAACAATATGCTCAAAAAACCCTACGGCAACATCACTGGTCAAAGATAATTCATGAAACTTCTGAAACGATTCGCTAATTTTGTCGGTAATTGCAGCATCATTGACGCGGCTAAAATCACGAAAACTTCAGTACTCAATCCGCGGGTTGGAAACAATACAGCACACTGCGAACAGTACGGCGTTGTAGTCAGAAATACCGTCAGGAACGCAGCACTTGAAGCAACTCTCGAAAAGACTTGAGCTAAGAAAGATTAATTCTAGGACAGCACTTTTCCTGGTGTTCTCGTGGACATTCTGTTTAAGACCGAGTGATAGGGAAAGGCGCAATAATTTTCTTGAGAGTGACACGTCGAGGCCGGCAATGGTGAGAGAGGGCCAGTGAATGCCTGGTGCATTAAAATCTCCCATAAGTATTATACTTCATGATTTCAAATCATGCAGAATGTTGCTAAGGAAAGCGAACTGATCACCACAAGAGCCAGGAGGCCGGTAAAACACTCCAATTAGCGTGGATGACCATTCCAAATGAATCTTGCACAAAAGCAATTCAATTTCACATGGCGTTTCAAGGACTGAAAACTTCAGGTGGGACTGCATATAGAGGGCGACACCGCCGCCTCTACCATTTGGTCTGTCAACTCTTACCAACGTGTATCCACTTAACGCAACTTCGGAGTCGAATATGCCGTCATGTAGTCATGTTTCAGTAATGCCTATAATATGGGGGGAATGAGCAGTTACGAAAGAGATGAAGTCGGAAAATTTATTGAGAAGGCTTCTTGCGTTAATATTTAATACACGGAGGTCATTAATTTTGCGACGAAGAAGTCAAGGCGGAGAGGCAGGTGCGACGCTATTTAGTGCTGTATTACGATGTACTTTCTTTAATGTATTAGAAGCACTGTTCCAGTTATAGCGAACTTTATCAATAAATATATGATCAAACCGTATGCGGACCGTGCACCCGTTGTTCCTAAATCTCTCAGATGCTTCCCAAAGTTTCTTGCGGATATTCCGGACACGTAGTGAAAAATCTTCCGAAATACGGCAATCGGTTTCTTTTAGCTTGTGACCACTTTTTCATACCGAAACTTTCTCCCGATAGTCCAGAAGTTTCATAATCACGGGTCGCGGACGGTCACCTGAAGGCCTTCCAAGACGATGGCATCTTTCTATTTGAGGACAGCTCATATTAAGTTTATGCTCAAACCATTTCGCGATGTCTGAGGACAGGCGTTCGTTACCTTCATCGGAGGATTCTGGCAAACCATGTAAGATTAAACTGTTCCTGCGAGCACGGTTTTCTAATTCATCATTTTTAGTTGAAAGGCTGTGAATTTCGTTTGTTAGACGTGCGAGTTCACTGTTAAGACTGTCGCTTTCGATGGAAGGCTTTTGTGACGAGGACTCCAGAGCGGCCAGACGCGATTCGGTAGTCTCGAAACGTGTAATTACAGATTGTTTAAAATTATTAATTTCGGCGATATCTTCAGCTAATTTTTTCTGTGCGTTCAAGGGCTCGACGAGTCCTTCACAGACAGACGGTTGATCGGCAGAACCTTGCGAAAGGCTCAGATTTATTTGGGAGCCAGTAGCCTTGGTTGGCGGTGGAGGACCTGGATTGCTTTCAACATCACCACTCTGTATTACTCTACTAACACAAACAGCGAGCTGCCAGTACAAATAAATATAAGCACGACATCTGCGTGAATGCTGTGGGCAAGGGAGCAGCAGTAAGAATCGATCATCAGAGCAAATGCAGGGGTATTCTGAAAGTAACATAGCTGCGTAAGAAATAGGCCGCGGGTAAGCATAGCGCTCGTACTGCTGCCACCTCGCTCACTGAAGAAGGAAGGATCCGGCTGGGAAGTAACAGGCATGATCGTTGACGTCATAGGACTGGGCTTGATTGTGAAGGGACGGTTAAGTGTGCCAGCTATGCCTGGGTTGCGGGCACGTGTGGTGGCGGGCAGGTCAAGACAGTCATACGTAAGGGAGATAGGGCAGTTCGTACAGCAGCCAGCGGAATCACCCAAGAACTTTGACGATGGCGGCGAGTGCACGGGAGCTGTGACGCCAGGAGTGATGGCCGCAGCACATTCGAAGTGGCAACAAGCGAGGAAGGCGATCTGCGTAAGAAATAGGCAGCGGGCAAGCATGGCGCTCATACTGCTGCCACATTGCCCATGCGATGCGATGCGACCAGAGGGTACGGGCGTGCCGACACAGTTAACTACAAGCTGTCAGCGTGCTGTAGAATGCACTCCGAGCACTTTAGTCATGGCGTTGTCTTTAAGGCGTAGATTTTTTCCATTTTATGGGTGCTGGTGCTCTTGTGTAATCTTAGCATTGGCACGAGCTCCCCTTGGTCTTATTTATAAGTAGTACACTTCATCGTGCCTAAATAAACATCAATAATGTAGGAAAATTCGGTAGTTGTTGTTTCAAAGAATTCACAACATGGAAGCCCCGCTCAGCAATTCGGTGCAAAGTATTCCTCGTAGATTTCTTTAACACTTACGTTGCAAACTGATAAGCCTTGGCAACATGGGTGGCTGCCCGCCTGCGAAATGGGAAAATGGGTATGCATATACAAGCGACAGTGTTGAGAGTGCAGTAAGCACTCTCTTATAAATTTTGCCGCGTATTGTAATTACAAATCATAAGCCTTCTGCATTACGCGATTTTGCACATAAAAATTTAGGCCCGTGTCATTTGAAGCGAGTATTCAGTAGACACCTTTACCTCGCTTTTTTTTCTTTTTTTCAATTATGTGGACACTCCAAGCGTGTTTTTGCCGTCGCCCTCGCCGTGATGTTCCACATAAAGCCCAAGGGTAATAACATCGTCGCCGCGCGTCACATGCTGTATGTGCGAGTGAAAGCAAGCGATGGAAGCCCACGATCGCGGCTCAATCTGGCGCGTGCGAAGGAAGAAAGCGCAGAGCAAACGCGCTGTGCATAGAGAACGAAAACTCAAGAGGCGACACTCGGCATAAACTGGCCATAGGAAACAAGTCACGCCTAGTGTTAATCACATCCGTTATTTAAACTGCAGAAGGGCAGCAGATTGGGCGAGTTGGTGTTCCATGGTAACAATAAAATTCAAACAGCGCTAGACGACAGGACCAGAAAGAGGAGGAGACAAACACGGCGCTGGGCACCGGAGAAAAATAGAAAAGCCGAACTGACGATCGCGGCTCAATCTCACGCGCCTTTTATGCAGCAAAGCGGGGAGGCAGCACGGGGGAAAGGGGGTGGACGGGGGGCTCAGCCAACAAGTGTGTAGCTTGCACGGGTGCGAGCGGTCGCGCGCGCCACCAAAGGGATCGGCGGACTGCCCAAACCTCCGTGTGCGCTGTGTCGTCGCTGCTCTTGCGTTGAAGCGATAAAGCGCACGAAGATTGATTCAGCCGCAGCTGCTGCCGCGCTTGCTCACACTATAGTGCAGCGCTTCGCAGCGTGTCCGTGCTCATCGAGTGTGTTCATGTTAGCTTGTACACGCGGACACCATACTTGTTTCAGTTAGTAAGCGAATGTTTCTAAGTGGATACAGCCTATAAACTATCCATACTTCGTGCAGCTGTGGACTAAGTTTCTAATGGTGAGCCTTTCGGGTGAAAGTGCGACTATTTTCTTTCATAGGTAGCTCCTGATACATAACGACTGTATGAAGCATAAATTGCAGGAACGTGCTTCAAATAATCACTTATGTCATCATTTAAAATGGTCAATAAAATACACGCGGAAAATAGAGAGCGGCTTGGGACGTGTTCATGGGAAATTTAGCCACCCATTTTGAAAACTATTTTATTATTGCTATAAAAACTAATACATTCATCAGGCCTGCCAAAGCCACATTGGGCTTGACAGGCAGAGCGTGGCAGGCAGCGTACAAACTGTTACAATATCAAGAAAGAAAGAGAATAAAAAAAAGAAATATAGGGAAGCGATAAATGTATATACATACACTGATACTCAGATTGTACGCGTTTATTATAGGTTTACGTCTATGCAGATGTACAGGTGTGAGAAGCACATCTGGCGCGTACAAGTATCACCATGCCACACGATTACTTTGCGTGGCACAAAATGAGTAGATGATTATAAGTAACAAAGTGCGTCAAACGCACAAATGCTTCATCGAAAGCTGTGCAGGAACAAACTTTCTGATCACATTTTTAATCAAAGCCACTCTGTAGGCGTAATACAAAAGGAAGTAGGCGAGGTCTATTTCTTTACGTGTTATAGCCGCTTAAATCCGCACGTTTATTGCTTTCTTGGGCTTGTATTTTGATGTTGACTGCAGCAACTTACGGGGTAAATAATTAAACAACGCAGGAACATAGTATTCGCGCATTCTCCTGCGGTATTTTGTTGCACAATGAGGTATTTGATAACGCCGTTTTATTATAAGGCTATGTGGAGTTTCATATGGTACTTTATAACGATTGTCCCAGAAATATCCAGGGCAGTATAACCGAAGAAAAATCTTGCATGGATACTACCTTAAAAATGTCGGTGTTGCCTTCAAGACACAAGTAATAACCTGTAACTTTAAAAACGGAGCGCATTAGTGAGTTCATTCTTTTTTGATAACGAAGAGCACAACGGGGGGGGGGGGAGGTCCGGGGCAAAAAGGGGGCATATTGGCCAAGTTAATTTGCAGCACACCCCGCGGCCGCTCTTTTAACGGTTCTGTGAGCGACGCCAATGCACACCTTTATTTATCAGCGCACGTTCTCTAGGAAGGTCCGACGATGAAAAATGCTTTCTGATTCTTGCGGTTCATATCCCCCAAAATAGTCTGATATATGTCTTAGCACCGCGTATGTCACACTGTCTCTTAATAATTTCATCTGCCTCTTAATTTTGTCTGCCGTACATGTACTCCAAGTGGCTTTACGCATGCGCCGCAATGGAGGTTCTTCCGTATGTTGGTGCATGACTTATCAGTGTACCTTACAGGCAGAAAAGGTGGTAAAATCCGTTGAAGACAAGCCTGATCCCTGTCCTGCTGTCTTCTTTTCTCAGTTTCCCTGTTTCCTCTTCAGATGAAGTTGAGCTTAAGCAAACTGCGATGCCACCAATTCAACGTATCCAGCTTTTAAACTGAACATGAGGGTTTAGTTCGCGAGAGTGTGACCCCGTGTAGTAGTGACCTTAAACATTTCAAACTTCCCGCGTTGACGTATGATGACGTCAACGAAACAAAAATAAAAGAAAAGCTATCCCCGCGCATTGAACTTCACCACAAAGTTTGTCCCGCCGGCGTTATCAGCGTTCTTGATAAACAATCGCCGCTCGCCGGCTGGAAATTACTTGCCATCCTAAAAACGGTTAGACGCGATGAGGCAAACGCAGCGGTTATTGATTCCGTAGTTTGCAGAGGCTTCCTGAAAAGCAGGCACGGTATTATTTTTTTCTTTTCCTTCTTCTTTTTGAGTACTGCGAAGGGGCTAGGATAATCGTCCGAAGCACTTCACGGCAGCTTTAGCTCAGGCCTAACTCCTATGTCCTCTATTCAAATGCATGTAAAAGGCAGAAACACTTTTCTGACCTGACCACTACTTAGATTTAAATAAAATTTGTTGCATTTCAAACAGGACGTTACCTTCTACTCCAAGTGAGAATCAAAATTTCGAATGAGCTTTGGATGCTTTAAAATGAATTTTCAAGGATTGGTAACCTTGCTAAATATAGAAGCACGGAGCTTACAAAATCACAGCTCTGGACCCAAAATAAATACCTCAGTTCTGTAAACTCTATTCCTGAGAGCATCCAAGGCGGACAAATGTCGTACGTCGATTTATACATTACGTGAATTAGTTAAATTGTTTCCAAGGATATAGCTAATGTTCTACTCACAAATTAGTGGTATTATTGAGCCTCATGTATAATATATCGATTTTGTCCGCTGAACATGTACATCTTGGTAAAATTGACAATGTGGTGATATCCTTTTCGATTGCAGTTACAGATCGTCTTGTTTCCTGAAAATAGGCTATTTCTGCAAATTTTTATTTAAAAATTGGCGACAAAAATGAAAAATTCGCCGTCAACCGCGCATATATTCTAAAATCTTTCTTTAAATGCAACAAACTGCATCAAATTTAGAGTCGTGGTTGCTGAGAAAAAAGACTTCTAAATTTCTGTGTATTTAGATACAGGGTCCGAGCTTTCTCAGCGTCACGCAGTGTCCACGAGAGGCACCGTCCTGGACGGCTTTTGTTTGTCGGTTTCGTTAAGGTATCCGCTATGATTTTCCCAGCAACTTTGCTTCCCCTACATATGGCCCACCGCAGCAGCTGCAAATCTAGAAAAGATGTTCTTAGGTATTAAGATGGACGCATGAACAAGTTGGTTTTGCACCTTGGGCCAAACGTATGACACAATAATCGTGGGAACTGTTTCTTTGTCGTCGTCCATTAGCATGCGATGGCCGAAGCAGCTCACAATGCCACATTTACTGGTCGCCGGGCCAGGTACATCTTTGGGCATGACACATACAGTACTTGCATTTAGTTGACAAGGACTGTCCCGTGAAGGCTATTGACGCAAGTGAAAGATGACCACTATTTAAGATTATTGTGCCGTAATACATGCAGGACTTGTGTGTTATTCATATTGGTACGGTCTCCGGAGAGGGTTAAGGGGCTGCCTTTCTGATCGCCAAGGCGAAAATAATCCTGGAAGTCGTAGGGGCAACGTTGTCCTCCTCTTTCTCCACCCTCCCTTCCCGTCTATTTTTCCTTCAGTCACCCTTTGCCACATTCTTCCTCTCCCATACGAAGCCCTCCGGGTGAGTCACTCCTGCTTCCTGCGTGTGAACGGTTTCAGGCGGGTAACATGCGCCACCTGAGCCTTGCGCGAGCAGCGGCCATTGGAAGTGAGACGAGCAACCGCGTAGTTCACTCCGCTTAGACGATCGAGGATAACGAATGGCCCCGCATAGTCGGCAAGCAGCTTTTGGCTCAAGCCACGTCTGCGTATTCGAGTCCACCGCTAGACGAGCTCGCCAGGAACATAGGTAGCATGTTGGTGATGACTGTCGCAGCGTGTTTTAGAGTGGCCTTGCGCGGCCATTGCACGTAAGCGAACAAGTCTACGAGCCTCTTCTGCACGACACAATGTCTCCGCCATAGACCAATCATCATGGATGACAAAAGAAAAAGATAGTGTCCAGCCTATGTGGAGGTGGGCGCGCGTAAAAAAAGAAGAAAGGGCAGAAACCGGTCGTTTAGTGTTTCGCAGAGTTGAAAGCGTACGTCAAGAACGGTAAATCTTCATCCCAGTTCTTGTGGTCCGCAGCGACGTACATTGATAGCATGTTTATTATTGTTCGGTTTGTACGCTCAGTGAGCCCATTAGTTCATGGGTGATAAGCTGTTGAGTGTTAGAAAGAGGAGGCACACGAACACAATAACTATACCACAACGTCGGCTATAAAGTGGCGACGACGACACCGTCATGCGCCCTTTTGCCACCGGTCGGCTGGGTGGCTGCGCCACGACACTGTCGTTTAATACGCTGGTTTTCGCCATGCAGATGATCACCGCTGCCCTTTCGCACGTGCTGCTGCCCGCACTGGCGGCTTCTTGTTCCAGCCTCCCTCGGAGCATGCGCCCGTTTGCTACCGATTTTAGGATCAGCGCGGCGTCGCACATGACTTCGCTTTTCCAGATACCTGTGTGCTGCCAACACAGCAATGGGGGCTTGATTCATCGCGGGTTCCTGTATCGACATCCACGCTCTACAGCTCGTCGACTATAAAGGACTGCCTAGCGCTGCCGTGGTTCTGTGGACTCGAGGCGGCGCCACGACACTGTGATCTAATCCACTGGTTCTTGCCATGCAGGTTAGTACAACACACAGCCTGTTTGCTAAGAGTTATGTAGCGACTGTTGTTTGGTGCATCTTCGGAGCCCCCATTGTTGCCGTGCTTTTATTGGTGAATGTGTAGGAGCGATTCACCGCTTACTAATACTCTCTGGCGCCGTTGAAACTAACCCGGGACACGACAGCAACGCTTTTTTGAAAGAATTGCAAAAGATTTCAGCCAGTCAGAACACACTAATTAATGAAGTTCAAAGCTTAAAAAGTCATATTTTAAATACCGATAAGATTCTAATGGACTTGCACAAAATGATGACTGAACTGCAACATCATTGCCAGGCCATGATGCCACTTCAAAATGAATTAGAAGCTGTCAAATGTGCCGCTGCTCAAACTACCAGCCTGGCATCCGGCCTAAAAAATTACCTAGACGATGCAGAAAACCGCTCCCGAAGAAATAATTTATTTTCTATGACTTTCCTGATACTAACCCAAAAGAAATCTTCGCACAATCGGAAAAGCTGATCATTTATAACATTGCGGATATCATGAAGGTAAACGTTGAGTCCAAAGATATCGAACGTCGTCATCGCCTTGGTCGCTATTCACCTAATCAGCACCGTCCCATCATTATCGAATTCGTGTTAGTTAAAACGAAAGAGTCACTCCTGCTTAATGGCCGCAAACTGTACGACACAAATTAAAGCATCAGCGAAGACTTTTCACCTTCAGTGCGGAACGCCCGCAAACATCTTATCGCCTGCGCTAAAAGTCAATCTATGCCTTTTTCCATGCGTTTTAAAAATATCGTTATGCGTTCCCAGAGCTATTAATATGACGATTTGACGAAATCGGTGAAACAGATTCAGTAGCAAGCATCCCACAAAATACGTGCAGTTAATAACCGCCCTTCCGCCCCTAGGAAGAACCTGTCCTTATCTGTGGTTTAATTCCGAAACGTTACGCATTATCAAATCTCGTTATGTCATCTAACAGTAACTTGCTACTTTTAACGGAGACGTGGCTCACAAGCGCACTTTGGGACGAAGAAGTAGTCCAAGACTTGCCTAACTTTGATGTTTATCCCTTTGACCGTCAAGGGGCACGCGGGGGTGTAGTTCCTATTCTTTGCAGTCGTGAATTATCCTGTACACCAATTATTATTTCTTCCAACTTAGAAATACTACGGCTTCTCATACCCGCCGTAGTTGCTCAATGTCTAGGTGTTGGTATGCTAAGCACGAAGTCGCGGGATCGAATCCTGGCCACGGCGGCCGCGTTTCGATGGGGGCGGAAACACCCGTGTGCTTAGACTTAGGTGCACGTTAAGGAACCCCAGTTGGTCCGGAGTCCTCTACTACGGCCTGCCTCGTAATCAGAAAGTGGTTTTGGCACGTAAAACTACATTTTTTTATGGCTTCTTCGCTCTTCCCCGCGATATGTCATACTAGGCGTGTGCTACAGGCCGCCTACCAGTAATCCAAACTTCTCGCCAGAACTTAACAGTACTTTATGCCAGATTACAGCAAGCCATCCTAACGCTCATATACTCCTGTTCGGTCATTTCAACTTTCCCATTATTGATTGGAATAACCTAACTTCCACAATAAACAACGCAGAGGCGAAGGACTTCGTGGACATCCGTTTGAATTTTAACTTAACACAGCTTAACACACGACTGCGCAAACATTTTGGACCTTACACTTACTGACCATCCAGGGACATTATCATCGGTTACCTACCTTCGTCGTATCAGCGACCACAGTGTAAGTCATGCCACATTTGACTTTGCCCCAGCACCGCGTGCTCTTTTCAGCAAAACTATCAACCTGTACGAAAAAGCAAATGTTAAAGCTATAAATCAAGAATTTTGCACCTTTTTTGCAGTCTTTGAAACCTCATTCAATGAACGATCTGCTCAAGACAACTGGGAACTGCTTAGAAATAAAATGAATGAACTAGCAAACAAGTATATTCCGAAACTAAAATTCCGTGCGAATCATCAGAACCCCTGGTTCAATAACAATTTAAAGAGGTTGGAATAAAGGAAAAAAAAACTTTTTCGTAGCGCCAAGCAGAAACCAAGCCCAACTTCATGGGATAAATACTACGTCGCTGAGAGAGAACACTTACGTGCTGTCCGCTATGCCAACTGGTCTTTTTTTCAATAATGACTTGCCTGAAATGTTAACAGACAACCCCAAAAAAATTTTGGAAAGTTATCAACCCAGGCAACACGCGCACTATAAATCTTGTTAATGATATGGGGGAAATCATGCCTGAAACTAAGTGCGCACTCATATTTAACAACGCATTTTCGTCAGTATTTTCTGATGATAATAATTTTCCATTTTCTACTGTTCGCTGCAACATAGCTTCTAGCATGCCAGCGTGGTATTTTATCCTGATGGTGTATTGCGCATATTGGAAACCTTAAACTTTCATGCTCAACAGGTATGGATGGTATAAACATAAACTGCTAAAAAAATACAAAATATATTTCTTTCATAATTTTTCTCCCTTATATTCAGGCACTCACTTTCTACAGGTTTCATGCCTCACGAACGGATGGTGGGTAAGGTCGCTCCCATCTACAAGTCTGGTACTAAGAACACAGCGCTAAATTATCGACCCACCTGTCTAACTAGCCTTCCATGCAGAATCATAGAACACATCATCTACTCCCTGATTATGAATCATTTGGACGGGAATCAATTTTTTCATTCGGCACAGCATGGGTTCCGTAAGGGTTTCTCTACCGAAAGGCAACTAGCGCTGTTTCTGCACGACTTACATGGAAACCTTGACTCTAACCAACAAACAGGCGCTATTTTTCAGGTCTATGAAAACGCCTTTGACAAAGTTCCTCACCGCCACTTACTACTAAAGCTTTCTTCTTTGAACCTACACAGTGAGGTACACAAATGGCTCGAAACATTCCTTACTGATCGCTACCAATTCGTTTCTGTAAATGACAAATCATCCACTCTTCTCCCTGCAACTTCTGGAGTCCCTCAGGGATCAGTTGTCGGTCCTCTTCTCTTTTTAATTTATGTTAATGATTTACCCCTACACGTGTCTTATAAGATACGAATTTCGCCGATAACTGCGTGATTTACCATCAAGTTTCTAATGCTACTGCCGAAAACACCTTACAACAAAGTCTCAACAACGTGCACTCTTGGAGGGAAGATTGGCTGATTACCCTTAATACCAACAAATGTAAACATATATATTTTACCCGTCGCCGTAGCCCTTTCCTGTCCTCTTATACAATAGTAAACGTTCCCTTAGAATCAGTAGAATCATTTAAGTACTTGGGCGTCACACTTTCTCGTGATCTCAGTTGGGGTACGCATATTTCCAACATAGTTTCATCAGCCAATCGAACTTTTGGCTTCATGGGACGACACTTGCGTGACGCCCCGCAGAACGTAAAACTCCTAGCTTTCAAATTCCTTATCACACCGGAAGTTGGATATGCATCACCCGTCTGGAATCCACATCAAGTCTGTCTTGTTAACGTGCTCGAGTCCTTTCAAAACCACGTCGTCAGATACATCTATTCATCCTATCCATATGACATAAGCGTGTCATCCCTAAGAGGAAAATCTGAGCAACAGCTCCTTGCACGTCTCCGCGCTAAAGCCAACCTTTGCCTCCTTCATAAGTTCTTTTACAGTTCCCTAATTGATGAGCGATATATCATACCACCTGCACGGATATCGCTACGAACTGGGCACCCATTACAAGTCTTACAGCCACCCCCCCCCCATGTAACTACTTTTTCTTCATCTTTGTTTTTTTCACGCGCAGCATCAAACTTGAACGCCCTTCCCCACCACGATGTTTAAACCACTTGCGCGACATCGTTCTTCGAAAATGTGACTTTGTTGGCTGAAAAATTACCTGCTTTTGTCACGCGCCGTTCTTTGTGTTTTTATGCACTTTCGAAAATGTAGCTTTCTTGTGCAGCTTTTCTGAATGCCCGTGTTTCTGTTGCATTATCAACTGTACCAACCCTTATTTAATACCACTAGCAAAGGGGGTTTTAAGGAAATAAAACTGATCTGAAAAGTGAACTGAACTGAAGTTATCACCACGGCGAGGCAGCCTGTGTCGGAGTATAACTTAATGCAGCAAGAATTGGGAAAACTAGGCTGCAGTGGCGGAGGATAGAGCTGCCGTCTCACAATACCGCGTCAGGTAGTCAGCACACACAATGATCCACCAGTTACCTCTTGAAAACGTGGAAGCGGTTCTATCAGGTTTATGCCAACTTTTTTCAAAAGGCGCTCTGGGGGGCTTTACAAGCTGCAGGTGACTGGCTGGAGCTGAGGTAGGTCGCTTGTGGCTCTGGCACTGTTTACAACTGGCCACGTAGGTGTCAATTGTTTTGCGCATTTGATGCCAGTAGAATCTTTACTTGGTACGACTAAGTGTTCGCGTGGTCCCTCAGTGACCGGAGCTCGGGTCATCCTGCGTAACGCGCAGAAGAGATGCGTAAAGTACTTTGGAACCACCAGTATAATGCGGCCGCCTGTCCTTGAGAAGTTCCTCTTGTGAAGAACGCCATGTCGGACGCAAAATCGACCTGCGGTTATAGGCCCCTGTTTGACAGAGAAAAGAGCATTCAAGCTTGGGTCATTGCGCTGCTCTGCGGCGAATGTCAAGGCATCGGGAAAGTCAGGCGAAAGAGAAGCGATAAGGTGATAAAAGTATTCGGCTTCACAATCCGTCATACGTAGTGGCATCCTAGAAAGGCAATCCGCGTCAACGTGTCGAAGGTCACTCTCTTACGAAATAGTGAACACATAATACCTGTAGACGAAGGGCCCATCGTGTGAGGCGACCGGACGGGTCACGAAGATTGACCAGCCAACACAGAAAATGGTGATCTGTGACAATGGTGAACGGGCGACCATAGAAGTACCAGCGAAACCGCTGCACGAACAATACGACTGCTAAGCATTCTTGCTCCGTCACAGTGTATTTGGTCGCGGCATGTGGTCGCGGCTTGCGCACGCCACCACATGTTCGTTGTTCCTAGAAAGCTGAACGATGATGGCACCGATGCCGACGCCACTTGCGTCTATGTGAATTTTTGTTGGTAACGAAGGATCAAAGTGCCTGAACATTGACTGTGAAGTTGACAAAAACTTCAGCTGGCGAAAACCGGCTTCACACTCAGCGGTCCACTGAAACGGAGTGTTCTTACGCAGAAGACTCGCCAAAGGGTGAGCTACCATACCTGCTTTCGCGGGTATGGTCGGTATGATCAAGCGGATATGGTTCATACCCACGAAAGCGGGTATGAACCACCGGAAATATGAGGGGAGCCGTACGAAGCTACGAAGCTGTTTGACAGATTTAGGTTCCTCGAATGATTCAACGGCTGCCGTCTGCTGTGGGTTGGGTCTAATGCCATCTTTATCGACGAGATGTCCTAACACCCCAGTTTCGCGCTCACCAAAATGATATTTTTTGGAATTCAGCTCGAGACCAGCCTTTTCGACGCAGACGAGTACAATAGCGAGACGAGTGTTGTGCTCCTGAAATGTGCGTCCAAAAATTACGCCATCATCAAGGTAGCACAATCAAATCTGCCATTTCAAACAGCGCAGCGTAGTATCCATGAATATTTCGAATGTCAGTGGCCCATTGCACAATCCAAACGGCATGACGTTGAATTGGTACGGCGTAGCGAATGCAGTCTTTTCCTTGTCAGATCGGAATTAGCCACTAACCTGCTCTCAGATCCACGGTAGAAAACTAGGAAGTGGAATGCAGACAGTCGCTGGCTTCATCAATACGGGGCAGCGGATAAACGTCTTTCTTGGTAACGGAATTCAGTAGGCGGTAATCAACGCAGAATCTCCACGTACCATCTTTATTTTTCACAAGAATGACAGGAGCCCCCCAGCTACTTGCCGATTCTTGAATTACTTCCTTTGCTAGCATCCCTTGCACTTGCTCACTGATGATGCTGCGCTCTGACGGGGCCACTCTGTAAGCTTTCTGACGTATTGGATGCGCCGAAGCGGTGTTGATCCGATGACGCATTCGAGACGCTGGAATTAGAGGCATTTTGATGCTTTTCGAAAAGTCTAACACTTTCGAGTGCTTGGAGAGAACGCCCACGAATGTGTGACGTTCACTTTGACTAAGTTATTTGACGATCATTTGTATAAGTGGTGAATCTTCTGAACCTTGAGAACCAAGGTGTCCATTCTCGCCTGTAGAAACAAGAACCGCAATCCGCGTCGTTGAAGATTCGGGTTTGAATACAGCGAGTTTCGGGCCACGAGGCAACACTGCAAGCTCTATTGAACTGCTAATGGCCCACACACTTGCGCGTCCTTCGACTACAGACACCACGCAATCGGGAACTAAAACATAGTTTTTTTTTTCAGACAAGTCAATTGAATCGGTTCCAGCGTGACATCGAACATGGTAAGGTCGTTACTAGAAGAGGTTAATGGAACACACACAGCAGAAAATGCAGAACGCCCGTGTCCTCGGAGACGACAAAGATGCATTAATCAGGTGATGAATTCTCCAAGAGTGCATCTGGGAAACTACCGCATACGGAAAGGTGCCCACTTCTACAGTCAACAGGTGCCCCGCACTCCTGCAAAATATCGGTTCCCAAAATAACGTCATGTGTGGATCGTGTAATAACCGCGAATTCTGTGGGGAAACATTTTGCCACACAAAGACACGTCCGCAGTGCAGACTCCTACAGGATACAACGCATCACCGCTCACACCGCGGAGTGTCGCACCATGGCTTAAAGAAAACATCACTTTCAATCCAAGAAGCGTCTTAGAATTGACACTCATCACAGATATTGTCGCACCTGTATCCATAAGTGCCATGGTAGGTACATAATCAACAAGTACATGAACTTTGTTCTTGAGCATAAAAGCTGACGGGGGTATGTCTGTCGATAGTGCGTGATATCTTGCGACCTCACCCCTATTGGCCGGACCGACTAGTTTCCCAGCGGCGGTGACTGCGTGTGTCGCCGCGGCGATGCGGATTGTGGAGCACGGGGAGCTCGTGGCGGCGTTACACTTCGATCGGAGGCTAGCGAAGAGTAGTGTAAACCGCGAGGTGTGCGTGGTGGCCATGGCGTAGAGGACGGGTGGTCGAAAGGATTGGGAAGACGTGCAAAAGCTATCGCTGGTATGAAGGGTGGTAGTTGCAAAAGCGCGAGATGTGACCCGGGATGCCACAGCTGTAGCACACGGAAAAGGGTCGAGACAGTGTGACAGCTCGGAATAACCAGGCTGTTCAGAAGGAACTGACTGGTAGTATCGCTCTTCAGAGGGATGGTAGCCAGCCGACGTTCGCTGAGAAGAACGCGACGAGCGAAAACTGGTTTCGTAATTCGACGGTGGTCAATATGAGTACCCGCACTCTGAGAAGAAAAGGAGGAAATGGGGTATTGAGGTTACTCCTTTAGGGGAGGAACTGATCTGCCACAACCATTCGTCCCTCTATGGGGTAAGCGCGAGGGGATGAACTGTTACTCCCCATGCCGTTACTCCTCCGAGGACTAACAGTTGCTCTTTTCAGATGCTCCTCAAAGGAGTAACGGTCATTATTTCCCATGCTCCGCAGAGGTGGAATTAATCAATCAGGCATTTATATCATGATAAAAAAGATTACTCAGCTGAAAAAAAAAGAAAAAAAAATGCGCCGAAAGCAGGATTCGAACTCGCGTCCTTCTACTCGCAAGTCAGGTACTCTAACCGCTGCAAAACGGCAGATCGCTTGACAGGACAGGAAATTGAGATAAGAAATTGAGACAGGTTAAGCATCGGAACGCAGATGCGACAATAAAAGCGAATCGGCATTTTGTGTATGCTGTGTGGGGAGATTGTGACGTTGAGTGTACCTGCAACCATAAGCGAGTGCGAAAAGAAATTTGCACGAGTATTCTTAGGGTGATTTAAACTGAGGCACTGCTCGATGTAAACGTGTAGCCAGCTCAAACGGAGCACCTAAGACGACACAGAAGGAAAATTTCTCTGTTGCTTAGTGTATCCCGTTTGAGCTATACATCGCTTCAGTTAAGTTCGTAATCTCCGTGGAACGGAAGGAACTTAAGTACTATTGACCAGCAAAATCTGGCAGTCTGTAAATGACATGCGCGTTTAATGTGTATCGCTCACTTATTGTGTGCGCACGAATGGCATGGCTCTTCACATTCCAGGTTTTAAATTTCACGCAATTTTCTCACGAGGACGCAAAGTGCTGCTTTGCATGTAGTTCAATAGACAGGGCACGAACTTCAAGTATTCACAATTTATAGACAATACCGTTTTTGCCGCATCACTCCACGACACGGACGAAAACAGTGGAGCGCATGGGGAGTAACTGTTGCCGTCCGTCCTCTCGTTGCTCCCTTTATGACCAGGTACTAAACACTTACTCTCCGAAATTTGCACACGGCGCGCACATTCATGCAGTTACTCTCTTGAGGGACGAAAGCGCCCTTTTTAGGACTAACTGCCCAGTTACTCCCGTTTTCCCCGGGATTCTTCTTAGAGGGCAGATCGCAGTATTCCTTGGTATCCATCAAAGACATCTGCTGCATTAACTGATGGCTGCCATGGGGTTGGAGCGCCCGGCCTTCGCGTGCGTTCTGTTGCTCGTGCGTTGCCGTCCTGAAAGCCACCGGGGAATGAGAGATTTGCTGATATCGAAGCAATTCTTCTCTTAAATTATGCCGCATTGTCAACGAGAGGTCAGTGGGCGGCATTGTATCGACACTGGCCACTGTTGGGACGTTTGACAGACGGCCAAATTTCGGAGCTATCCGTCGCGTCTTCAGCATTTCAAATGTTCGACGGTGCTGCATTACTTCGGACACGGAGTTACGTTGTCCTTGTTACAAAGTTACAAACCTTGTCCTCATCCGGCATCCTGAAATTCACTATCTTGCACAACTTCACAATTTCTTCTATATGTGTGGTACATGTCTCCCCTGGAAGCTGTGCCCTCTGAGTCAATGTCTGTTCCGCTCGCTTTTTCTCGGCGTTAGAATCGCCGAAGCACTTCTGCACTTCCTCAGCAAAACGATCCCAAGTCGCGAACATGTCCTCGTGGTTTTCATACCAGATAAAAGCGGTGTTACCAAAAACACAACATGACTGAGCTGTACTGCCGAGTCCCAGCCGTTGCTTCTGCTCACCCACTTGTAGTTCTTGGGCCACTCATCGACGTTTTCTCCTGAAGTCTCGCCGAAGTTAGGAGGCACTCGATAGAAGGGCAAGAAACCCGTAGGAGTTGCCACGACCGCATCAGTGGTCTGGACTAGGGACATCATTTCGATCGGCGAAAGCGGACGTCCGGTAAGGCGGCGAAGTCCAGGGAGTAGACCTTCCGTAGTTCCGTTCGTCTTCGTCTTACCCCGCACCTCCGCCAATCTGTTGCGGTCTCCAGAGAGTGTTACGGGGCTTCCTTTAATGATCGCCAAGGCACAAATAATCCTGAAAATCCTAGGAAAAACGTCGTCATCCTCTTTCTCCACCCTCGCTTCCAGCGTATTTTCCTTCAGTGACACTTTGTAACAATATTGTCTAGCATGTTGCCGTTCTTCCTTCATAATATAGTCGCAATGCAGACTAGCAGGTATCGAACGCCAAAAAGGCTGCCCACGTACTCAGACACCTCGCGCGTAACTCCCCACACTTACTTCAATTCAAGGGTTCTGCGACTGTCGAGGACATCATTAAGCAATCTTGGCAGTTCGAGAAAGGTGACAGTCGGCACATGAGACAATTTGTTCGCATCATCATTGCGTGAAAATCGGTATGAGCCTTCGAGAAAGGACACCGTAGAGTGCGTTGTAATTAATGTGACGGAGTCCATGTGCCAAATTTCAGGCCCAAGCCTGTAAGGACTCACGCCGTAAGACGGAGGAGGAAGCATCTCGCTTATACGTGTAGTCACCCAAGTAGCTAGGCGCTGGCATCAGCTATAGGACATAATGGACCTCTCTTCAACACTTGCCGACATTCTCGGCTTATTTCGTACCATCGGGTTTCAGCAGAACTCTTTGAACATCTAATTGTTGCGAAATTAGGCCTCCCTGCCAATGTACGTTATGATTTTTTATCCTTGAGTTGTTTTTATATTTAAAATATTGCTCTCCTGAGACTTCCATCGGTCTCACCTTTCGCAAGGTGCCCACATTTTTGTCGGCCTCTGGTCATATTTTGGGGGATTTTTGATGAACGTTGAAATAGCACGGCCCGCTAACCATGCTGCTCAGAAAGTCATTTTATTTTCCTGAGGCCGTCTGCATAATTCTGTCTTGTTGCCGTTCCGAAACTCCCTGAATACACTGCCAATTGTAGCCCGTTTTGACGACTGCATTCCCACAGAAGTCGGCAATTGCGCAATGACCATTGGATTGAAGCCGTTGAAATCAAATTTACCCTGGACCCGACAGCTGCTTTTGCCCACTTCGAGTATAACTATTTCATTATTGAACGCGATCGCTAAGCGTATAACTTCACAGCCAAGAGAATTATGCGGATCCCACGCACTGTGGGAATCGACGTTAGCGAAGCTCACTGTGCTGTTTGCTTTGATGGGCGGCATGTAGCGGTGGTGGTGACTTCGAATGTATCATTTCTTCAGCGTTTTGTGCAATGCGAGAGTGGTGAGTTGATGGTAAATGTTACATTATTTGTACCAGTGCTGTTTGTCTCCGAAGTACAATGAACATACAGGGAGACATGTTTGCTTCAGGCGTTGTTGTGCGTCATTCGCTATAACGTATGGGAAGGTTGAGCCTTGTCAGGGCCTCACATTGTACATCGCATCGCGGCAGAAGTGTTAGCAGAATTGTGGGGAAGTACGTACCAAAGCACAATCGAATTAATAGGCACGCCGAAGTGGCAAACGCAGGGAATTTGGACTACCTGGGGTTCATTAACGTGCATTTAAATCTGAGTAAACAGGTGTTTTCGCATTTCGCCTCCATCGAAACGCAGCCGCCGTGGCCGGGATTTGATCCCACGACCTCGTGCAAACAGCGCTCTTCGCGCAGTACTTTCGTGTTATAGGTGGTTGTGAATTGGAGTGAAGGGCAGAAGAGTCACATGTCTTCCCGAAATTGAAACGTTCGGAATAACGCTATGTTCGACGGTTCGACATATTTCAAGGGCCCACGTTACGAACCACCTTCATGTCGGCATCGGCTTGCAAAGTGGAAACTGAGATGAAACGTTTTCAAGCGGATAGGCTTTTGATTATCATAAGGGAATTTCTTTCCCTGCGATGAGGTTAAAGGCGACCAATAAGCATCTAAATTTTCTTTATTGATAAGAGCTCTTGTTAATACAAGGTTGTTGTCTTTTATCATTTCCTAAACTAACAAGTAAGTTATGAATAATAAATTGCTGTGTTAAATGTGTAAACACACGCGCAAAAGAATGTCCTAATACATTTCCCAGCAGTGACTGGATGAAAATGTAGCACGCCTATACCGTAACGTTGTAGTGATGCGAAGAACAAGGCAGTTCTAAATGAAAGAGTCACAAGTCTAACTCATTATGAGGCTTGCTTGCACTGAAAAAAAAAATTGTATTCAAAGCACTATGATATCTGCGCAAAAAGTAGTGCTTCCTCTGAATCTGACGTACGTACGGATTAAGGCATCAGTTCATCAGATTGACATTGCAGCCAAGCTTGGGCGCTCATATGTTTTTTGGAGAAGGTACGCCAGTACTGGCTTCGCGCGCGCAATCTGCTTTGATAACGCTCGCTATTGAATTCGTGACAACATTCTGGTTATTCGATATACATGCAAGTGCGTCTTGATTTAACCGATGACTTTGGAACAGCAGTTAGACGTTGAAGAAAGCTCACTCATAAAATAAAATAGTAATAATGAACAGTTGCTTTAAATATTAGCCGAAACCTACTACTCTTAGTACAAAGGGCACCAAAGACTGCAAAGTGGCGCCGACATACCAAAGATCCGAGGGCTAAACGCTTTCCGATTACTGGTATTTATCAAATTAGCATTTCGTGGTTCAATGTAGCTCTGTACACCAGGCGCCAGTTCCATCACATGCACTTATTCGGAGCACATATTTCACGTGACTGAACGTATACCAGCATTTTTTGCTACGAAATCATAGTATACTTTTCTTTAGGTCTTAACATCAGACAGCTTAAATATGCGCAGCAAAACCCTCATTCTAATACCTCAGTACTTTTCGTTCAAACATGCATCTTCACGCTGCTCCATATGTTACAAAGTACTGAAAATGTTTCCAGTTATTTCCCCCAGGCAGCTGTTTTTATTCCTGTTGATGCCCTGAACCCGAGCCTAATGCCACCAATGCTAAATAATTTTATCGGGAGCGCACACAATGTTCTCGCACACCTTGTGTGATGTACCGTAGCGCTGAGGTGCTTCTTGTACAATGTGCCTTTCGCGCGAAATCAAAGTATAAATTAAAACAATTTCTTCGTCGCATTCACCTGTAATCCATTACACGGTTGGTTCTTTCATGTGTATTGAAACCCTACTTAACTTTAGGGTACTAGAGCAAATACATCAATTTATTCGTTTCATTATACACCTACTGATGTGTGTGAAAAGAGCGTGAAAAGAGTATTTTTGTTTTGTTTCAGAGCCCTGCTCCCTGCAGATCTGATATGCATATTCCTGCCTCTTTTTTGGTTCCTGTTTCGATTGTTTTTGTTGGCTGTTGTCAATAGGTTAATTGATGGTTTTTAAGTAATATAGAAACGCCTCATGTATGTTTTCTTGCTCTGTATTAAGAATGCTGGGTTATGTTACTTTTTGCCTCCTCATTGTTGTTCGTGCCTCCTCATTGCTGTTTGTGTTTCTATTCTGTGTCCGTGCCTGCTAACAATGTTTCTGCATATCTTGTGTTATCCGCGATATTACATTGTGTTAAACGCTGTCTGTCGGCTCTGCCCTTCAAGCCCAATGCGGCTTTGGCAGGCCTATTATGTATTAGGGCGGGCGGAATACCTGTGTCAATAAATTATTATTATTATTATTATTATTATTATTATTATTATTATTATTATTATTATTATTATTATTATTATTATTATTGAGGAGAATCCGCCGTAAAGGCAGAAGTACACGGTAGGGCACATGTGCTCAGGAGCTTGATTTGAGCCATGAAAAACCTTTAAAATTAAAAATTAGGGGGTTTTACGTGCCAAAACCCCTTTCTGATTATTAGGCACGCCCTAGTGGAGGACTCCGGAAATTTTGTCCACCTGGCGTTCTTTAAGGGGCACCTAAATCTAAGCACACGGGTGTTTTCGCATTTCGCCCCCATCGAAATGCGGCCGCCGTGGCCAGGATTCGATCCCGCGACCTCGTGCTCAGCAGCCCAACACGCGCCATGAAAACCTGTCCAACCTTTTATACTTGCTTTATGAGAAGCCTACGCACCATCAATATTCCTGCTGCTCTTAACTGCACCAAATAAAACTATTAAACCAACACAAATATTGATGACATCATTTTATCATTCGAGTGTTCAGATTCCTAACCTCAACTTAAAGAGTAAGTTGTGAAGTTGTGTGCGTAGTTAACTAGGCTACGTTAATAAAATGTTCAATAATTAACCAAAGGTAGCTAAAAAAATAAGAAGTTCGGAGCCCGTCCTCGAGTTTATCTAGCCAAGCGAAGAAATTTTGAATAAATATGCTTCTCTAAGAGCTACGGAAACAAATATTTTTTAATTAAACACTTATGGAAAGCGTAACCGTCGATGAAAAAGAATGTCTGTAAAGTCAGAAATAACAGCGCTTCAAGACTGGACTTGGTACCAAGGAGGAAGTACACACACAGCTCTAACAACTTGAAGCGCTGTACTTTCTGTGATAATGAACCAACTAGCCCGTCAGTCAATCCATGCAAACCTATAAAGTCAACCTGACCGCGCTCAGCCTCATAGAGTTTCTTATTGGTATAACTAGAGGGAAATCTGGCGCTGCGATCGCTCAATCATCACCAACCAGCAATCGCTCAATTATGGGAAGTACAGGCTACGGAATGGCATTCTATTGACTGGCAAATTAGTCTACAAGTATTTTTTGGCAGTTTTGGTTTCGCTCCAAGCGCAATTGCTATAACCTGCAGTTGGACAGTGCAACGCATTGCTTTTGTTCTGTTGCTCGAAGTGGCGATAGCGCGATGCGCCAAAGGCTGGGACGATGTTTGTATAGCGGTATGGTGTCGAAGCCCTGACGAGAAAGTGATGGCATCGTAAACGTTGAAACAACATGTTTTCACCGTTTGGACATTGGTTTGTTAAGTGTGTTAGGTTGCCGCTGTGGCGTTACGTGCTTTAGGGAACTTAAGAATAGGAAAAAGAAGGCACTGCTGATACAAGACATACACAGTTGTACTTGTAGTGGCTTGACAACGAAAATTTTTTTAGGGCTTCATTATGCATTGCTCGTTTATGTGCTCATCGAAATGCGTGTTTTAGGAGTTTGAGAAGACAAACTTACTTGTGGTAGGAAAGTTTGCTGCTTCCTGGCAGTAGTCTAGTGTCGCAAAGTGGGTAAGTGCAAAGCCACGCCGTAATGCTTCGGAAGCGGTACGTCAACATAAAATAAAATGAAGTATACTCGTAGGAGGCCTCAAGCATCTCTGCTAGCAGTGCAACAGATGTGCTTAAAAGTACTTGAAGATGTTCAGCAATCGTGACAGCCGACGCAGCCTTTCGAAAGAGCGAGAGAGTTCGGAAGTGCCTTTCGTCGCGAGAGAAGTCGCGTTCGCCGCGTGCAGCCGTTGTAGCAGACGACACTTGCAGCATTCCTCTCAAGGGCGCAACGCTTTCTCACAATACAACATATTCATTTTCATAAATACTTGAGCATGTTTATATAAGTACCCGCGCGGTTATTTCTGTTGTAAAAATGAATAAATAAGTATGCTCTGGCGTTAAATCGGGAACAGAATTGCACAAGAATGCATACCTAGTGTGTCCTAGCGCAAACCACAGTAAAGCGTGGTTGAATCTAAAGTCATACAAAATTTATGTGACCTGTTGCGCTTTATATAAGACACTGCAGAAATAAAATTAGATTTTACGCGATAATATTTGAGTACAGCCTCGTTTAGTGCGCCGCCAGGAAATGCCGCTAGTCTAAAGATCGAAGTCAATCCGAAGCCTGTACTTCCTATCATTCCCATGTAGGTTGAGGCTAGGCTGGCTAGAATGGTCACCCTATTGAGGCTACCCTCAGGAGAACCGCCGTAGACACTGGCGACACATTTCGCTCTAGGGTATTTATCTAGAAACTCTATAGAATTGGCGTGTAGCCTATTCTGATGTCGCCAAAAGTACGGATCCGTGAGCAAATTCCTTGCGGCATTCATTCATTCACAAAACTTTATTAGAGTGCTGAAGCCCGGTCTTTTCAGACCGAGGAGGGCCGCATCCACGTCGGCACCGCCAGGCCCAGCCTTATGGCGTTATCGAGGACCCTCTGGACAGCCCGTAGTTGATCTTGATATGAATAGCTTGATATCCTCATGTGCCAGTAAAGCCATTTTTCTTCGGGGTCGGCGATAGTCTCGGGACAGCCCGCCTACATGTGTCTGATGTCAATGATGCCATCGCACACATTGCATTCTTTCCTCAATTCTCTTTCGGGGTGAATTTATGAAATACGGAGTGGGGTACGTCCCAGTTTGCAGTAAACGTAGCGTAACTGCCTGAGCCCTGTTCAATTTTACGTGTGGCAGTGAGAATTGCCTACGCCCCAAGTAGTAATATTTAGTGATGTCGTTGTAAGTTAGTAAGTAATCTTTATGCTCCCCGGAATGGTAGTGGGCGTCGGTTCGGTTCTGACCGGCACGGCAAGGAAGTCCTCGTGCTACATCATTCGTCACCTGGTTGAGGTTGGGCCGGGTCTCGGCCACTTGTCCCATATGTGCAGGAAACCATCGGATTTCAGTTTTGATAGTTTAGATCTTGTCGATAATTTTAGCCGCAGCCCCGGCGACATAGCCTTTGTCAATGCTCTTAATTGCTGTTTTGGAATCGCTATAGATGAAAGAACATTTACGGTTCCTGATGGCTAGTGCAATCGCGGCTTGCTCCGCCACCGTGGAATCCTTAGTGAAGATGGTGACAGCGCCCCGTACTTCGCCCCGGCTGTCGACCACCACGGCCCTGTAGGTCTCTTTGCCTTTGACTCAGACAGCGGCTACAAGGGCCGCCTGCTGTCCTGGCTGTTTAATTTCTTTCAACAAAGCTTTCGCTCTCGCTTTTCTCCTGCTAACATTGTGTTCCGGGTGCATATTTCTCGGGAGAGGGGTGGTTCTGATCGCGTCTCTAAGGTTCGCGCTCAATCCTACCTCGGATTTTTTCGGGTTCATGGATCTATTTGGGTCTGTCCCTATCGCTTTGAGTATAAGCCTGCTCGCTCACGTTTTCGACAGTCTTTCCTGCTGCGCCATCTGCTGCGCTTCCGCCATCTCTTCTATTGTATTGTGCACACCTAGGTTCATGAGCTTCACGTTCAAGGTGCTGATGGGTATACCTAGAGTAGCCTTGACAAAACTTCTGATCATAGTGTTGAGCTTCTTCAGCTCGGCCTGCGACAATTTATACAGACCTGCCACGTAGGTGAAGTGACAGAGAGCAAAGGCGTGCACTAGCCTTAGAGCGCTGTCCTCAACCAGGCCTCTGTGTCTGTTGCTGATTCTCTTCAGTAACCTGATGACTTGGTCCGTCTTGTTTGAAATGTGTTGAATGGCATTGAGGTTGGTACCTCCTGCTGCTATATAGAAGCCTAAAACTCCAATCTTTTCCACCTGCTTGATCGCGGATCTGTCGTGACAGCGTAAGATAATCTTGGTTTCCTCCCAGGGGACGTAGCCCCTGGGTCTTCAACCCCTGCGCCGATGTTTTAGGACCAAAAGCTCCGACTTTGCCGCCGAACAGTTGAGTCCCATCTCGCATAGCGTGCTTTCTACGGCGTGTATGCTCTCCTGCAGTCTGGTCCCCGTTTGGCCTACGTTACCGTCGGCGCTCCATACGGTTATGTCATCGGTGTACATTACAAAGTGTATACCTTCTATACTCTCCAGTTTCCTCGCGACTCTGGTCATTGCTAGATTAAATAACATGGGCGAAAGTACGGCCCCTTGCCGGGTGCCCTTGTTTCCCAGGTTCACCACCTTCCATTTTAGTTCTTCTAGCGTGAGGCTCGCTTGCCTACCGCCCAGAAACGCCTTGACTACACTAAATAGCCCGTCGCCCAACCCCATCTCGGACAGGACCTCGCGGATAGCCTTGTGCTCGATGCCGTGTGATGCTAGATAGCCGTGTGATGCGATGAAAAGCTTTTTCCACGTCTAGTCCCAGAATCGCTCTCCCGTGCACCGGGCTAACGTGTATAAGCTGGTGTTTGATGAGGAGCATGGCGTCCTGAGTCGATAGTCCGGGACGGAAACTACTCACGTAATACAGGAGTATGTCATTTTGCTCAACGTATCTAGGGAGTCCGTTGAGAATAACCTGTTCCATAGCTTTACCTATGCACGATGTAAGCGAGATAGCGCGTAGGTTATCCAGATGGAGCGGTTTACCCGGTTTTGGTATGAGGATAGTGTTGGCCATCTTCCATTCCTCCGGATAGTCTCCCTTTCTCCACAACTCGGTGAAATAATCCGTCAAGAAAGTGATCGACTCATCGTTTAGATTCATTAAGAGCTTATCGGTAATACCGTCGGGTCCGGCTGCCGATCTACTAGAGAGACCATGTAGGGCGGCCCGTACCTCACCCTCGGTGAAATCGCGGTCCATTTCCTCGCACAGTCCTCCCATGTACTCCACGCGTTCGTCGCTATCGTCCGGTTGTTTGAGCGGGAGATATTTGTCCGCAAGCTGTCTCATGACTACCTCCCGAGTCGTGTACTGGTGGACTTGATGTACTTGTTTTGTAATTGCCGTTCTCTTGTTTGACTTATTGTCGCTCTCGTTCAATAGATGTTTGAGGATGTCCCAACTGCCTCCATGTTTGATTCTGCCGTCTGCCAAGTGGCAAACTTCGTCCCACTGCTGTTTCACGAGCGTTCTCTAATGCTCCTCAATCTGTCTGTTTAGCAATGCTATCTTTTTCCTTAGCTTTTGGTTCAGTCAATGCGTTTTCCATCTTTGCAGGATGGATTGTTCGGCCTCGATCAGATGCGCGAGCCTATTTTCTATGCTCTGTAGATTTTCTTCGGTCTTAATTTTTTAGTGGCGTCCCTGAGGTCGCCTTCGAGCTGGTTGATCCAGGTCTGGAAGGACTGTCTGCCCGCTTCTATCTGTTCCGATTCTAGTCTCTTCGCTCTAACTTTCCCAAAAAGGTCCCAGTCTGTGCACCGAAAGGTTCTAGTCTCTTGCTTCGGCATAGCTGTACCTATGTGTAGGATGTAGTAGTGGCTGCCTAGATCGGTGCCCGAGCTTTTCCAACTGGCTTGTTTCGAATTGTTGACAAAAGTTAGGTAGGGTGTAGAGTCCCTACAGCGGGTGGGGAAAGCCCGATCAGTGATCAGGCACAGTCCCAGCTCCGTGGCAAGGTCCCATAACTCATCACCTTTCTTTATATTCCAAGCGTATCCCCACGCTTGGTAGGGGGCATAAAAGTCCCCTCCGATGATGAGTGGGTAGGTCTTTGCGACTTCGAGCGCCTTGTTGAAAAGTGCCCTAAAGCTTTGTTTCTTGTAGGTGGAACTGCTATAAATGTTTAGGCAGAAGATACTCTGCGCCCTGCCCTTGTGACTTTTGAGTACGACTTCTACTAGGATATACTCGATTTTACTGAATCCGAGATGGATATCGTGTTCGATAAAGGGTAGCTTTTTGTCACTGACGACGGTGGCCAATCGCCTCCCGCAATCGTTTTCTCTACATACCGATTTGTACATGGTTAGCTTTACTTCGTCCGCTAAAGTTTCCTGCAGCCTAATTACTTTTGGTTTGACCCCCCATTGATCTAATTAATTGGCACAGCGATGCCTTTTTGTTCAGGAATCCGCGACAACTACACCGCCACACGCTAAAACTGTGGGCGCTATCCATGATTATTGGATGGGTTAACTTTTCTCTTACCCGCGATCGATCCTTTTGGAGCGCCCCCTGACGTTCCGGAGAGCGATTTTACGCTTTCCGATTCTGACGGCAAGAATTCGTCGTCGTCGCATCTCGTTTCGACTTTCTTGAATCGCTTTTCGGCTGTTAACCTCCATTTCCATAGTTTATCCACTTTAAAGTTAGTCCTTTCCGTCATCTCTCTAATTTCTTTGATTACCTCTTTCAGCTCGCTGAGGACTGAGAAAACCGAGTCAGTTTCGGGGCTTACTGCTCTTTTTTTCGGGGCGGGGGAGTTATCTCCCTCACTTGGTTCGTTTCTTTGAGCTACTGGTCTGGCTACTGCTACGCTGGCAGGGCTCGGCTGTGCCTTCTTTTTCAGTTCTACTAGCTGTTTGGTTAGCTCTTCGTTAGCTTTTCGCAAAGAGTTTACCTCCCTAATCAACTGTTCTATTCTGGCATCATTGCTTTCAGTCACCGCCGGCATAGTGGCGCCACTGACGATTCTCACCGTACCTTTGACATTATCCGCCCAGGCGGTCCAACTGTCGGCTTGGCACCAGGTGTTCCATGTTCTAAGCGCGCCTGCGCTCCTCTCGACTTGGAGCGGCTTCTCTCCCTCGCGGTCGATCGCGACCGGGTGCGTACCTTCGCACCTGCGCTCCTCCCGACTTGGAGCGGCTTTTCTCCCTCGTGGCCGATCGTGACCGGGCGCGTTCCCTTCGGCGAGCTCGTACCACATACGGTGTTTGAAATCTCTGCTTGCACGCCTTGTCTCCGGTGGGATGGTCTCCTCCACAGAACTTGTACTTGGGCGTGCAAACGTGGTCCGCTCGTAGGTGAGGGCTCCACACCCTCTACACTGAACAGAGACCGGCGTGGGGCACACGTCCGAGCGGTGTCCTACCCTACCACAAGTAAAGCACACATGAAATTGTCTCCTGTAAAGATTCGAGAGCCACCAAGGAATACTCGATGGCCTGGCGGAAACAAACTGCGGAGAGCGGATATACAACTATGTTCGCAGCTTTTGAACAAATGAACCACTGAGATGAAATGTGGCGCAGTAGAAATCAAGACCTTCAAGGCACCCAACAAGGGCACTTCCCAGGGCGCAGTGATCTCGCCAACGCTATGTAACGTGGCGATGATAGGCCTTCCAAGGAAACTACAAGCCATCCCGGGTATCCAGCACGCCCGATATGCGGATGATATTACAGTCTGTTATGTCACCGGGTCGCTACGTGAAAAAGAAGAACGATTACAAGCAGCTGCCTGTGAAATCGAGACATACGTCCGAGCCAGAGAGCTGCAATGTGCGTCAGAGAAATCTGAGATTATACGAGTCTGGAGAGGGAAAGGGAATCGTAACGTCCCGATGGACCCTGCCCTTAAACTGGAAATCAGACTTGGCAATGATGCAGTACCTGAGAAGACCACAATCCGGGTACTAGGCATGTGGCTACAATCAAATCAACACTGCCAACACGGGCTTAACCTCGTCAAGACGGCAACACAAGTCTCAAGATTGACAAAGCGGGTAGCCACTAAAAGGACGGGGATGAGGGAATCAGACACCCTTCACCTAATCTGAAGTCTGGTGGTTAGCCGCTTCATTTACAGCTTGCCGTATTACGAGCTAACGAAAACAGAGAGGGGTGCGATCAACTCGTGCTTACGGAAAGCATACAAGATCTCCCTACAAATTCCGCAATGCGCCTAAACCGAAAAACTCATGTCTCTCGGGATTCATAATACATTCGAGGAACTGGCATAAGCTCAACTGATAACTCAAAGAAACAGACTTGCACAAACGACCACGGGTAGGAAACTCCTTGGCAGACTCGGGTATCACGAGTTCCTAGAAAAACATAACCAAGCTAAACCCATCCCCACAATAATCAGAAACAGCGTCAAAGTGGCGCCAATACGCAGAAATATGGACCCAACTCTACATGCAGGCAGAAGAGAAGCTAGAGCTGCATACATTGAGAAAACGCACGGCGACAAACCAAACTCCCGCTTCGTGGACGCGGCAAGATACCCAGGCAGGCAGAAAAGAACGGTAGCTGCTGTCACTGACTATTTGGGCAGAGAAATCATTAGCGCCTCCACTCCCAACATCACTATCGTGGAAGCAGAAGAAATCGCAATAGCACTTGCTATCAAAGCGACGGAACCAAACAACTACAAATAACCATCCTATCAGACTCTCAAGCGGCATGCAGAAGCTACCTCAGGGGACGAGTATGCACCGCAGCCTTTAGGATTATACAAGATATAAAACACCGAGCCAGATTTCACCTTTTATGGGTACCCGGTCATGAGGGAATCAGGGGAAACGAAGAGGCTGACGCAGTAGCTCGTGCGCATGCTACACACCACGGGTGCTCACAGGACGCCTCTGAAGACCTGATCCCGATTGACCAGAACTACTCTACAATTTTAAACTACCACAGAGCAAATAGAATGAAACTACAACCCCCAGATAAGAACCTCAGCAAGGAAGAACAGGTTATATGGAGAAAGCTGCAAACGTATACATATAACAACCTGCACATTCTCCATAAAATTCACCCTGAAAGATATGCGGACACATGCCCATGGTGCGGAGCCACGCCAACCTTAGACCACATCTCATGGGCATGCACGGCACATACACAAAAGACAAACACAATTACGGATCATACACAATGGGAGGCGGCGCTGTCCAGCTCACAGGAAGAGGTCCAAAGGGCCATAATACGACAAGCAAGACGGCGTGCGGAAGCCAGTGTGGCCCTTGTCTAGGGGCTCCACGCATAGAGCGTTTTATTGTTCAATAAAGTTGTTCTATCTATCTATCCTGTAGAGATAACATCCCAACAAGGTAGGCCCGTAGCGCACAAAGTTTGGCACTCTCAGTTCATCGAAGAGGACGATGACTGAGCCCGACGTCTTGATGCGCTTGGCGGCCAAAGGGAGCGGGTTGCGCTCATGCACGATATTCCTTGTGATAGTGGACTGGGAGTCCCTGATGTCGACTCGTCTAATCACCCATTTGCACGTGGCGTGCGGCGCTGTCTCGCAGGCATTGACTTCGTACTCCGTTTCCACGATTTTGAAGGACTTTATTCTCACGTACCTTGCCGCATGGTCTGGTTCAGGCGTGCTCACCACCACGATATTTTGTGTGAAGTTGGGGCACACGATGTCTTCACTTGCTTGCTCTGCCGTTAGGCCTGAAGCCTCGATCATTGCAGTTCCAAACACTGGTACTTACTTTGCTCAAATTTAGTCCTCCTCGTGGCTTGATTATAATCTTCCGATGCCCCTGGGGCAGTTGGGGCATCCTTGAGGCCTTGACTATACGACTCTTGATCGAGCCGATGTTGGTGGCGGGTCCCTTGCTGCCGCCGGTAGCGGCGTCTCCGCCGGACGCTTGCGATGTACTTGGCGTCGCGTTGGCCGCGTTGGTGTTCTTCTTTCCAGCACGGGATCGCCGTCCGGCAGCCACTTGCCAACCGAAATCTTCCTAGTTGTTGTCGACTTCCTCTTCCATACGGGAGTCTGCCATGTCCGCATGGCACGTCGGCCGACAAGGCCTAATGGGCCCTGCTACTCGCTAGGGTTAGCTCCGCATGTAGTGGGATGAACAGAGAAAGTCCAATAAAATTGCCAAAAATTAGTGCCCACCTTGAAACTTCGTATCAGTCGAGTCTCGGCAACTTCACGAATCTGATGATGTGCTTGAAATCGTAGTACCTCGAGAAATTGGCCAGCGGAAGATCGAAAAAGACGGAGCCGATGTGACAGACGTGTCTGCTGTTGTTCACGCTGTTTTTTTTCAAAGCCAAGCAATTTACAGTTTTAGTGTTAATAGTGCAGCGAATGTGTGCCGCCGAAAGCGTGCTTGGACGCAGAATCGAAGCATGACGCAATGATGGCGCAGATTTAGCGCGTCGCTGACATCAAGACAATGCGCTGTTGCCGGGGGAAGGAAGATAACAAAACTAAACAGCTCGGTAGCTGTTTACGGAGCCGGGCCGATGGTGACGGTTTCATCGTGACGAAACCTGGGGCGGCAATCTTAGCGGCTGAGGCGTGGTTTTATTTCTTCGGGGGGGTGGGGACGTTGATTTCGCTAAATATGGGTTTAAATAACCGCCATATCCCATTCATCCCCGAGAGTACACGTAAGCGGGGAAATGCTCACTCGCTCGCTCGCTCGCTCGCTCGCTCACTCACTCACTCACTCACTCACTCACTCACTCACTCACTCACTCACTCACTCACTCACTCACTCTCTCTCTCTGTCACACAAATGCACACACACCTACACGGACACTCGCATGCACGGACACAAACACACAAACAGGCACACACTGATACGACACATCACTTGCATTCTCATTTACACACGCCCACGCATGCATATACGCACAAAAAAGTACGCGGGCATGCCCACGGAACTGCACGTGCGCACAATTGGCCGTATGCTCGCACACGCATACACGCACTCGTACATATACATATTCAAGCACTGAGACACAAATAGGTGCGCACACGCAAATACAAGTACAAACGCACGCACACTCAAGGTGTGCACGCCCATATACACTCCCTCCCTTTACCTGTTGCCTCGTAATAACATGCGCGTGCAAACAGACTGAATGACATTCGCTCTGCAATTATCCTTCAATATCTAGCTGCAATAAATTGCTTTACGGTTTAAATTTGGCTCTTTTTCATCTCAATGTGCCCTCTGCCAAGAGGGTACAAACCATTTACTCCTGTCGTGTGAGATAACCGCCATTCCTGACCAAGACACTGCTTTAACGCACCGACAATGTTCCGACTAAGTGCCATATATGCATATGTTGTTAGAAGGGACTACCCTCTTAGCGCAGTCAGTTGCAACTTGTTGATACTCGGCCGATATCTTTAAACGAAATTTTCTAAAATGTCGCCCATGCAGTTACGCATTTGCATTGGCATGAAGTTCCACAGAATGGTGAAGGTGCATTTATGGTGATAGGTGCAGAATTCCTGAATATGTCCATGCTACATGGGACAATGGTTTTTTGTTGTTGTCTTCTTTTAACGTAACACAAAGAGATGTGTATGGCTGTTATGTTGCACAAGGAATGAAATCTGATAAAGAAAGCGATGACTAAACAAATGAACAACCCACTGCTACGTTTTGGGAAGTAGAAAATATAATATTTGAAGAGCACTCCTGAACGAACCGAAACTGAAAGCATATTTTGAGTTTCTTTTTGTTGCGGCCATCTGGTGGGCGACGGTTGAACTCAGTCCGACGGGTCGTCGAAAAACTTATTACGCATCATGGCATCGAACCACTGCCAGTATGGCGCGGAGCGATAGGCGCGAGCGATTGAACGACTCGGCCACAGCTTCCAGTGATTCCATGAATGATACACTAGGGTTTTTATAGATGCCATGTAAATTTGCCCGACTCTGTTTAAGAAATTGCTTTTGGTAACAGTATTACACCATCTGTAAAGAGTCGACACAGAGATCAATCGAAAGCTGAGTCTCCGGACAATTTTTCTCAGAAATCAAGTGCAAATTTAAGTCGTTTCCATAGGCTTCCATTGCTGAATCTTTAACCACTCTGAGAACGAAAGTGTTGGTTTCCTCAACGTCATCACTGCATCTGACTGGTGTGTATTGTCTTCGAAAACATGCCTGTCACCTGCCTTTTTCAATAATCTGTCACCTGCCTTTTTCAATAATCGACTTGCAGCTTTTGGTATTCCCGAAAAACCCGCTCGTTCAATTGAAAACGAGCTACCTTCGTACCAGGGCCGCTTAGGCCGCTAGTTTGTACGCGTTCAGAAAAGCTGGATATAGGATACGCGCAAAACGCAGAAATGTTTTGCGGAATAACCCCTTAGCCTATTTTTGATCAATTTTGTTGCAATTTAGAGAGACGTAAATCGCAGTGGCTTTCCAAGCGCAATTTCGATTTAGTGCCTAAGTCTTCTAAAACCATTTCTTTAACTGTGAGAAAAAAATGGAAGCCGAAAGTTTACAAGTTTTCCAGTCTGCATAAAAAGCAGATATCGCCATTCTACAAACTGCATTCGCTAGACCTTCTAAAGCGGACAAATTTGATATATAAGTTTACAGCTTACAATAATTTGTTAGAGTGTTTACGGGTATTTTGCAAAGCTCATACTTACAGAATAAAGGGATAATGCAGAGCAGTATATAATACATCCAATGTCCCCCTTATGTGCACTATTAGATTCTGTTTACAGAATTCTGATATGTTTTGTCATTGCTAGGCTACTGAGGTGTAAACTCGGTAGGATTGTTTTTAGAAAATTTGCTATTTCAGACGATCTTTATTAGAAAACTGATGGCATAAATCGAAAGGCCGCTTCTAGCGGTCTCTAGATTCTGATATTTTCTTTCAACACAGCAAACCTCACCAAACTTCAGCAAACCTCACCTTAAGAGGTCGAAATGCCTGAAATGTCGAAATTTTAACTAGCCCAGATTTATGCTGTAATCTGAACTGGAGTCTAGCAGACGCCATCAAAATATGTTACGTCAGAGCGAGCTAATGCGAGAACGATTCCAGTCCCCACCATCTTACGTTTTTTCTACGTTTCCTGGCTTACCGGCCGAGCTTCGTCTAGCAGCTAGAGTTGGAAATTTTAAAAGCGTAGCTTGATTTGCAAAACCTCCCCTAACTTTCCTGAGTGTAGCTGCTGCCTTGCTCAACGTGTCTAACGTAGCGTAGCCTAAGCCCACGTTGATTAGGCTATGGACGCAGAGATCACACGGGAAGATTTGTCAGCCTTACCGACCTCTTTCCCATCGCACTCCTATCCATGTACATCTCTCCTCACCAATATTCCCTCGAGAAACATCACGTTCCTCGTCGTCATATGTCTGCGTCGACAAGTGACAGTGCACGTTGGCATAAACTGCCATTTGCATCTTCGCTTAGATTGAGAAAATTGCAGCTAGTAGACAAACGTAAAGATTTTGTCTGCTTACAGTTGTGGCCGGAAATGTGCACAGACATAAACATTGGATGAGATAACGTGTTACACAGGATACAGTAAACGCAATTGTCCGCATCGGATTCACTGTGATAGCATTTGAGCAGTCGTTTCACGAACTCTGCGCTTCACAAATTTCAACGTGGCTCATGTCTCCATATATATACATATATATGTTATGGTAAAGAAGTTCGACACGGCTGTGAACGACACGTAGGACGCGGACAAGAAGACGCAACAGCGTAGGCTTAGCCAGTCAAACCAAGAACAGCGTCTAGCCCGAGCCCCACTTCAGTGGCGCTGGCGATCCGGCTGCGGAGCTCGGCACGGCGCACTTCTTTACAACTTCCCCCCTCGCTGAAGACGGAGCCGCACAGGAGGTCTAAGGCGTCATGAGGACGAAGGGCTCGTGATACGGCTTGAGCCGATCTACGTGCAAAATTTCGCGGCCTCGGTGGCGCAGGTCCGTAGGGGGCGTCAGAGGTTCGATAACGTAGTTCACCGGAGAAGTTTGGCGTAGAACCCGGTAAGGTCCATGGTATCGGGATACAAACTTGGAGGAGGCACCTTGGGCCGAAGTAGGAGGCACCCACAACCAAACAGGAGCATCAGGCGAAAGCTGGTGGTGGGGGCGCCCGTCGTCATGACGAAATTTCTGTAGCGCTAGTTCTTGCGTTGTAAGGGAGCGAGCAAGTTGCCGACATTCTTCTGCATACCGGGCGCTTTCGGAAACCGGTGTACCCTCTGATAAGTCGGGACAGTAAGGGAGAATAGTGTCAATGGGAAATGATGGTTCGCGTCCATATAGAAGAAAGAAAGGAGAAAAGCCCGTCGTTGACTGGGGCGCCGTGTTGTAGGCCTACGTGACATAGCGAAGGATGAGGTCCCAGTTGGGGTCGTTGGAGGCGACATACATCGAAACCATGTCGCCAAGAGTTCGGTTAAAGCGCTCTGTCAATCCATTTGTTTGCGGGTGATATGCGGTGGTACAGCGATGAATGACGCGGCATTCAGCGGGAAGTTCTTGAATGACATCGGCGAGAAAGACGCGACCTCGGTCGCTCAGGAGTTCGCGGGGAGCGCCGTGACGTAGAACAAAGCGGTGAAGCAGAAAGGAAGCAACGTCACGAGCCGTCGCGGCTGGTGGAGCGGCCGTTTCTGCATACCTCGTGAGGTGGTCTACAGCTACAATGACCCAGCGATTGCCAGCAGCTGTGTATGGCAGAGCTCCGTATAAGTCTATCCCAACCCGGTCAAAGGGCCGCGAAGGGCATGGCAAAGGTTGCATTGGTCCAGAAGGGCGGCGAGGATCAGGCTTGCGGCGTTGAAATCCTGTGCAAGAGCGAATGTACTTTTGCACAAATGTGTACATACCACGCCAATAAAACCCATGACGTAGTCTGGTGTAGGTCTTGAAGAGACCAGCGTGTGCGCACTGAGGGTCGGCGTGGAGAGCGGCGCATACATCAGTGCGCAGCTGCCGAGGTATTACAAGCAGCCTTTTGCGGCCGTCGGAACTGTAGTTACGGCGATAGACAATTCCGTCGCGGATGGCGATGTGCGAAGCTTGTCGGTGTAACGCTCGGGATGGTGGGCGTGCAGGTGAATTAGAGATGTAATCTATCAAAGATGAAATCCAGGAGTCCTTGCGCTGCTCCAAAGCCATGTCGGCAGAAGCGAATGGGAGAAGTGGGTCGTGTAGGACAGACACACTGACAGTGTCGGCGTGGACAGGCGAGCGCGAAAGAGCATCGGTATCGGCGTGCTTCTTGCCTGAGCGGTAGATAACCCGGATATCGTACTCTTGGAGCATCAGTGCCCACCGGGCTAGGCGGCCGCAGGGATCCTTGAGAGACAACAACTAGCAAAGTGCGTGGTGATCGGTAACGACATCGGAGGACCGGCCCTACAGGTATGGGCGAAATCTTGTGATGGCCCAGATGATCGCGAGACATTCTTTTTCCGTGACGGAATAGTTCGCTTAAGCTTTCGTCAGAGTACGGATTGCGTAAGCAACAACATATTCTTGGCAGCCGCTCTTTCGCTGGGCGAGCACAGCGCCAAGACCAACACCGCTAGCATCCGTAAGGATTTCCGTGAGAGCAGGTGGATCGAAATGGCGCAGTATCGGTGGTGTTGTGAGCAGGCGACGTTGCGTCCCGAAGGCATCATCGCAAGTCGGGTACCACGCGGAAAGATTGGCGTCTCCCCGAAGAAGCTGTCAGAGGTGCCATAATCGAAGCGAAATTTCAAATAAAGCGGCGGAAGTACGAGCAGAGGTCAATGAAACTGCACAAGTCTTTTATAGACGTTGGCTTCGGGAATTCTTTAACAGTATGGAGCTTAGCGGCATCAGGGAGAACGCCGTCCTTCGACACGACATGTCCGAGAATTGTCAGCTTGCGTGCCCCGAAGTGATATTCTTTCAGATTTAGTTGGAGGCCAGCGTCACTGAGACAGCGTAAAACCTGCTGCAAGCGATGAAGGTGAGTAGGAAAATCTGATGCGAACACTACTACATCATCCAAATACCGCCAGCGCGTGTTCCATTTGAGGCCTCGAAGAATAGTGTCCATCATCCGCTCAAAAGTCACGGGCGCGTTGCAAAATCCGAATGGCATCACATGAAATTTGTATAAGCCATCTGGTGTGATGAAAGCAGTTTTAGGCTTATCTTCTGCAGCCATAGGCCCCTGCCAATAACCAGAGCGTAGATCGAGGGAGGAAAAGAACTCTGCACGTTGTAAGCTGTCGAGGGCCTCGTCGATCCGCGGCAATGGATAAGCATCCTTTCGGGTAATTTTGTTTAGGCGACGGTAATCCACGCAAAAGCGGATCGAGCCATCCTTTTTTTAACTAAAACAACTGGCGATGCCCATGGGCTGTCGGATGGTTCAATGACACCGCGCTTTAGCATGTCACCTACTTGCTCATCAATGACGCGTCGTTCTGTCGACGAGACACGGTAGGGTCGCTGCCGTAGCGGTGAGTGAGAACCGGTGTCAATATGTTGACATACAGTCGTAGTTCGGCCCAGAGAAGTGCTATGGCTGTCAAAAGCAGGGCGAAATTTCTCGAGGAGACGGTGAAGGTCATGGCGTTGCGTGGAGCTTAAGGCGTTGTCGATGACGTGGCTGAAAACGTCTTCAGGCGATGTGGCAGGTACGGGACTACAGTAGAGGGTGTTGACCTCTGACGATCAAACATGAAGTTCCGACGTGGTAATGGTGTCGTAAGGCTCCACAGTGCCGAGAGATTCACCGCGAAGCAACGCAATCGGCAATGGGAAGTGGTTGTGTATAGGAAGGTGAGTAACACCAGCTTGAAGGCTAAGCAACGCAGTTGGGAAGTGTGAGAGGTGGCGGTGAACGAAAGCAGTGGAAGGCGTGAAGAGTATTGTAGAGTCGGAGGCAGCGAAACAGGATACAGGTGCCAGAACGGATGCGTGCGGAGGTATATGGATGCCATCAGTGAGGGACAACTTGGTGCAGGAAAGCGAAATGTCATCAGATATGGCATTGCCAATCGAAGAGAAGGCGACTTCTGCACGGGAGCAATCAATAACTGCTTGGTGACGTGAGAGAAAGTCCCAACCTAAAATAATATCGTGGGAACAGTGTGGAAGAACGACGAACTCGACTGTGTAGAGCACTCCTTGAATTTCAAGTCTGGCGGTGCACGCAGCCACCGGCTGGACGTTCTGTGCTGTGGCCGTGCGGAGTAAAGGACCGAAGAAAGGCGTCATGACTTTTCCTATTGAGCGGCATAGTTTTTCGGCAATTACAGATATGGCGGCACCTGTGTCAATGAGGGCAAACACAGAGACCCCTTCAACAGCGACATCGATAACGTTGGGCGGCGAAAGAAGAGGGCTTGAGCGTTGTGACGATGACGCAGTTCTTGCCTCGGAAACTGCGCCACTTAGTTTTCCGTGTCAGCGGTAGAGGGACGTCGACGCATCGGGCAGAGCGAGCGACGACGAGGAGAAGGAGAACGGCGGTCGGAAAGTGGGCGAAGGCTTGGTAGGGGAAGGGGTAAATTGCGGTCTGGAGCGTAAGGCAACGGATGGTCGTACGCGGCTGTGCGTGGGTCGTCACGTGGATGAAGTGGACGGCGGCGGCACAGGTGTGCGACGTGTCCGGGAATACCACACGAATAGCAGATGGGCCGATTGTCCGGTGTGCGCCAGGGATTAATTACTCGATGGGCTGGAGGTCGTGGCGGCGTGGGGGTAAAAACACGGCTAGGCATCGGAGGCGAAGCCCAGAAGGTCGGTGGTCATGGTCGTGCGACGGCGTCGGCGTAAGTCAATGGGGTGGTGAGTTGAAACGCCCGTTCCAGAGGAAGGACCTCGGACACTTGTTATTCTATAACGTGTCTTAGGGTCGGACTAAGGGACGAACTTGAATCCGGTGGGTTGGAGATCAGAGAGAGCTGGCGAGCAACTTCTTCCCGGACGAAAGCCTTGATTTGCTAGAGGAGGGTGGCATCTGGAAAAGGAGAGGTCAAGCCCGACAACGATTCCAGATGGGGAGCAGAACGGCGGGTGAGGAGGCGTTGACGGCGGAGCTCGTCATAGCTTTGGCACAGTTCAATAACTTGGGCAACAGTAGAGGGGCTCTTTGAAATGAGCATCTGAAACGCGTCCTCGTCGATACCATTCATGATATGCTTGATATTATTGCCCTCAGTCATGGATGCATCGACGCGTTTACAGAGATCGATGACATCTACGATGTAGCTGGTGAAGTTCTCACCAGGCTGCTGAGAGCGCGACTGCAAACGCTGTTCGGCACGAAGCTTTTGCACAGCAGGGCGGCCGAAGACCTCGTTGAACTTTGTATGGAACACCGTCCAGCTTGGGACTTCGCTTTCGTGGTTCCGAAACCACAAGTGGGCAATTCCGGTGAGGTAGAAAGGGACGGTGGTCAATTTCGTGATGTCATCCCATTTGTTGTTCCGACGGAAGCGTTCGTATGATGAGAGCCAGTCATCAACGTCGTGGTCGTCAGTGCCGCTGAAGATAGGAGGGTCGCGCTGGCGGAACGTGCCGGGGCATACGGTAGACTGGGGAGCAGGTGGTGGTAAGCTCGTGGCGCTTTCGGTGGTCGTGATGGCAGGGAGAGTCCGGCTGCGCAATTCCAGGATTGCAGGAGACCCAGTAAACCTCCACCAATTATGGCAAAGAAGTCCGACACGGCTGTGGACGACACGAAGGACGCGGGCAAGAAGACGCAACAGCGTAGGCTTAGCCAGTCAAACCAGGAACAGCGTCTAACCCGAGCCCCACTACAGTATCACTGGCGATCCGCCTGCGGAGCTCGGCACGGCGCACGTCTTCTTCCTTAATATATATATATATATATATATGTATATATATAGAACTTGAGTGGTGCTACAAGGTAAACAGAACAAGTATTTAATTTCGACAGTTTCGATCGGTGGACCGATCTTCATCAGGGTTTACAAAAAAATGGCAGTTCGGCCCTGGTAGTGAAGACACCAGACCGGGTGCCCGGTCGTTCTTACATACATCAAACCGAGAGGAACAGTTGTGACAGTGATTGATTTTCAGCGCCTTGGCAGATTTACAGCGGCCTTTGGCAGCTATGCAGGGCAAGAGGAAGGCGGAGTCACATGTATGTAGAGCAAGGAGGTCAGTGAGGGAAAAAAAGGGAAAAAGAAAGAAAACGGAAAGAAACAGAAAAAAAACACACAGGAGGAGGGAGACGTAAGACGGAGAGGGAGGGGAGCGGGAAGTAGCGGCAGCTAGGTTCCCGTGCACCCGAGGCAAGGAGGGAGAAAGCGGTCGTTCCGCAGCACCAGTGCGTGGGCTGCCGTTGTAGCGGGAGAGAGGGCAAGTTCAATCGGGTGGCGAGGGGCACAATAGAGAAGGGGCCCAGAATGAAGACAGAAGAGCGGCAACTTTTAGAAAGACACACAGTGTCACAGTACACATATACAAGGCACGGCCCGTTCCGACAACTTTGTGGTCCAGCTACGGTGCGAAAAAAATAAAAAAAATATATAGTTCCAAAAAAGAATATATGCATGGGATTCGCAAAGCAGGTGCGCCCATGCCCACACTCCCAGGCCCACAGATACAGAAGAGTCTGTTCCGAATCTGCGCAATTTGAGCGACACGCGGAGGAACTGAAATCTGCTCTCATACGCCAAAAATATCCTCCAAAAATAGTAGACGATGCCATTGAACGCGCCCGCAGTTTAGATCGAGCACAGATAATGGGAGAAAAGGTTAGCAATACCAATACACAATCAGATCCAAACTTGGTCCTCACATTCACCCCCGGTGCTCCGCGGGTCAATGCCATTCTCACCCGCCATTTTAATATCATGAAACAGAGCATCCGACTCGCTACTATCTTCAAGCAGCCGCCTCGGGTTGTGTATAGAAGAAACAAAAATTTAAGGGATTTGTTAGTCAGGGCGAGGACACAGAAGTCAAACACGCCCAAGGGCTGTCGACCGTGTGGGAAACCTCGTTGCAAGGTATGCCGTCACATGACAACAGCAGACACGGCTGAAGCATCGAACTCGCCCTTCGTATACAAAATTACCGAAAATCTTGACTGTGATTCCAGTAACGTCGTGTACAAAATTCGATGCGAGGTGTGTAAGCAGGAATATATCGGCCAAACAGAGACTCCTTTCCGCCTGCGGTTTAACAATCACCGCGCACATGTGAAAAGTCTCCCCAATTTACCCTTCTCCAGGCACGTTCGGCTGCCAGATCACTCCTTTGAACGCGTGAGCGTTGTGCTCTTGCAGTCTGGTTTCCAACACACCCGTGCACGCGAGCAGAGAGAATCTTTTTTCATCCATAAATTTGGAACCCACACTAAAGGAATTAATGAGAGTCCGGGGCGGCTGACGTGCCTCCGGGATTTGCCGTGAAAGTGCATGGTAAACGCGAATACATGCTCTGTACTCTAAAATTGAGACGCTTATTCACTGCTTGCCCACCCCTCCGCATGCGCCTCAAGGGGGCGAGCGGAAAACAATAAATTCAGTTTCCTGGACCCTGCCACTGGCCACTGAAGTGGTCATTCTGAGTGACCTATTGCCCTTCTTTAAATACGCACGTGCTGACTTGATGTCAGTTGTCTGTTAAACGTTCAAAAACTGGACCACAAGGAGGCTATTTAACTCGACTCCCTAAATCTAAGACCGTGGGCGCACCTGCTTTGCGAATCCCATGCATATATTCTTTTTTGGACCTATATATTTTTTTATTTTTTTCGCACCGTAGCTGGACCACAAAGTTGCCGGAACGGGCCGTGCCTTGTATATGTGTACTGTGACACTGTGTGTCTTTCTAAAAGTTGCCGCTCTTCTGTCTTCATTCTGGGCCCCTTCTCTATTGTGCCCCCCGCCACCCGATTGAACTTGCCCTCTCTCCCGCTACAACGGCAGCCCACGCACTGGTGCTGCGGAACGACCGCTTTCTCCCTCCTTGCCTCGGGTGCACGGGAACCTAGCTGCCGCTACTTCCCGCCCCCCTCCCTCTCCGTCTTACGTCTCCCTCCTCCTGTGTGTTTTTTTTTCTGTTTCTTTCCGTTTTCTTTCTTTTTCCCTTTTTTTTCCCTCACTGACCTCCTTGCTCTACATACATGTGACTCCGCCTTCCTCTTGCCCTGCATAGCTGGCAAAGGCCGCTGTAAATCTGCCAAGGCGCTGAAAATCAATCACTGTCACAACTGTTCCTCTCGGTTTGATGTATGTAAGAACGACCGGGCACCCGGTCTGGTGTCTTCACTACCAGGGCCGAACTGCCATTTTTTTGTAAACCCTGATGAAGATTGGTCCACCGATCGAAACTGTCGAAATTAAATACTTGTTCTGTTTACCTTGTAGCACCACTCAAGTTCTTTACGTTTGAAAGGTAGCCTGAAGAATCCCTCTTTGCCTACTATATATATATATATATATATATATATATATATACATGTCCCCTTTCACAGAATACTGACATTAGAGTGTGCCGGTATACTTCTTCATTTTGTTGCTAAATAGCGGCCGCCTGCGCAATGATGGCAGTAGTCCTCGTGCCAATCACAAAAAATTGAAAGCGCCCGCCAAATGTAACGCGGCTTCTTGGCCTTTGATTCCGTTGCGAGGGTTCCTCTGGAAATCATGAATATCAGGGCTTCTAGGTCGCGTGATATCACTCATATGCGGTTTGGGGCAGTGGTCGAAGCCACATTGTAAGACGAAAGTGCGGCGCATTCACAAAGAAGCGGCTACAGAAATCCGGCCTCAATATTCCGTGTCGAATAGACATACAGTGTGCTAGACGAAATGAAAAAAAAAAACTATATGGCGTGCGTCCAACTTTAAGTGATGCTTTCGTAATGAGGTTTCCAACCACAACGCTAGATTGACGCATCCAACGTTGGTATCTGATAACACGTGATCACTGCTTGCAGTTTTTGCGACGTATAGAGGAGCATGTGCAAAGTGAGACGTATGTACTACATACCATTACTCTATCCTTTCTCCATTTTCGTTGTTCCTCTTTTCCTTTCATTGTCTTCTTTTCTTTTTTTTCTTTTTTCTAACTCCTTGCTTTCTGCTGCCTTTTGGACCCTCGGTTATTAGGACCAGTCAAGTTGCTTTTGTAGCAACTTTTTTCCTAATGACTTGGCACTTTCTACCACTTGTTTTTATGAATAAAGGTATATATAAAGGTAAAGGTTATACGAAGAAGCCGTGCTCCTTAATAACGAGCTTAGAGCGTGTCACATTGAAAAAAGGATATAGTTAGGTAATTTCTTGCGTGTTCGAGAAATTCGGGCACCATACGATAGCTGCGAGGTTCAAATATATCTAATGGAGCAAAATAAGCGCGATATAAAAAGAAATGTGTTGGCACTCCGCAAAAATTACTCGCGCTCATTCTCCACATTGGCCTGTAGAAAATGAGTATACCGGACCCAACGCACCCATGTATTGCGAATGTATTTGTATTTGCATGTATTGCATGTATTTGCATGTATTTCCTTAATCAAAAATTGTGGCATGTTCTAAGAAAACGCGCTATATAATAACGCAACAGTCAATAGCACTATAACAACTTTACATTTCCTTGCTGCATTGTTATTTTAATCAACATTTCTACCACAAAAATGAAAAGAATAAAATTATGTTAACGCAAAAATTATTGACAGTTGTTAATGTGTATTAAAAACAGTAGCTAATCCAGACACTGAGTAGAACTCGGTAAATATCGCGTGACGCTTTTCAGGGAGTCTCCGATGATTACCACAATAGAAATTCCATCTTCGCTTTTATTAGAGCACTGTCGCAAATTGCGGCACAAAGAAGGAGGAATGTCACTTGAAAGCTGTACAGAGAACCTGCCATTACATTAATGCGCGATTTCACCTAATAAGGGCCAAGAACCGCCGAACAAAGTTCGCTCTACATTTAAGTTTGACGTGTTGTCGGCTCCTGTACCATGCCTTTGAAAATTTTCCCCATGCCGCAATCGTGCGCAGGAACATCAGCAGTCACAGAGTACACTTTAGCGTACCACGAGTACAGTTGAGTGAGCTAGTGAGATGACTGCGATCAGAGGCAGTTTCCGAAGCAACACTGGAGCTTACTAGAAACGGAGTGTGGGTGGCCCGTTTTCGCGTGCGTTGTGCGGCGCGCTGTGCCTACTTAGCACAAGACTTGTCACCTTTACTCGTGCAATTTCATCAAACACACCACTAGGCTGAATCGGTTTGAAACAGTAGTTCCAGAAGGACTCTGATTTGGTTCCAAGATGGCGCACGAGATACTAGTTTGATTCGGTTGCGGTTCACCTAATAACTCCACATTTTGATTGAATTCTAGTTCAGTTGGACACCGACTACATGTCCGCGGAGAAGTGTAACTTTCGTGTAACCTGAAGTGAAACCTGAAGAATGCGCGCAGAGAAGTCTAAACCTTCGCGTATGACGCAAGATGGCCAACCCTGGCCCGGTCAGTGTGGACCTCGAGCGAGACAGTTGTGGTGCCGGGGGAGGAAATGTCCTCCTGCCACCAATGTGGCCTCCCCATACAGTGGTGCTTTGTAGGCAACTTCGAACTTAGGTGCACCGTAACATGAGGCCGTTGACCGCAAGGATAGTCTTATAAAATGTTGCCTACCCATAAAAATTTTGCACTTTTGACTGAAGGGAGAACTTGGCAGCGATCAGGCGCTTTGCGAGCGATACCAGTGGGGTTGGAAACATTGCACCTCGAAGGTCCACGAGATGAGGCTGACGAGAAACTGCCGGCGTTAGACAGCATCCACTGTAATATCAGATAACGTTGGCTTCACCTTTAAGGTCAAGTTAAGCTCCAACTGTTTCCGCTCGCTGAACTACGCGGACAAAGCTATCCACGTCGGGCTGACTGCGCTGATGTTGTGGGGTCTGTCACAACCGTACTCTTGGGACAAACGAACGACAACACAGTAGTGCAAACGTCACAAGGGCATTTATTGCACCTTTCATAAATCAATGCCTGCTAGCCGAGTTGCTATCCACAAAACATGCCGATGGGCGGGCGACAAATCTAGAAGTCCGACTCACCGCGACCGGATAGCGAGCGAATATGTTCGCCCCATGCTGGATCCCAACGCCTGGTCGTTCGCGTGTACGGTCACGCCAACGGTGGCGCGTTCGAAGGTGGTCACGCGAGACGGTCTCGTAGAAGCATGGATCGGCGCACGCGCGACACGGCATGTCCGCACTGCTTGCTGCCCCGAACCAAGAGAGCAAGCGCCTTGTCTTTTGGCGCCCAGCCTGTCGGTGGCGTTAGCAGCACAACACTCGCGCCATCTCTCGTACTGCGCCTCAACCACTCCTACCGCCGCGGGCGCTAGGCCACGCGGCGAAGCCGGATTACAGGAGACGCGCTATGCGGGAAAAACATAGGGGACGCGCGAGAGTCGCGCATCCCCATAATGTAAGCGAAAATTCAAAGCTCTTTATGCACTACAACTGCGCCAACGGCGCGCGTTCTCTCAACGAACGCCGCGCATGCGAAAGTGATATAGGTCGCTCCTTCGATTAGGGCCCGGCGGCTACATTTATTGTAAGAGCGCTCGGGTGCTTAGATTTAGATGCGCGTTAAAAAAGAAAAAAAAAAACAACGAAAAGGCAGCTGGTCCAAGTTGTACCGGTCCCATTCACTACAACTTGCCTCATAATTAGATCATGGTTATTTGCATACAATACCACAGAACCTCGTTTTAGAACTTACATTTATGTTTTCTCTTTTATAAGTGATGGACGGACGGACGAATAATATGCGCATCGATGTTGAAATTGGGTTGCCAGTCTTTCTTGTTTTTAATTTTTTTCTGCGCTTACAGTGATGGCATTTCTTCTCCATTCCGCCTTCACAAGATTCCTAACCAATGTTTGTGCGGCAGCGTGAATAACAAGACAGCTCACTTTTTACGCTTTCTTTCATCACCACTTTTAATGTATAGGTGAAAGTGGAGGAAATTTTACTTTTAAGAGGAAGCTTTAGCTCAGGCCCACCTCCGACGCGACCTTTTCAAATACGTGTAAAACGCAGAAACACTTTTCTGAGATAACCCCTGGACCCATGTTAATAAAATTTTCACCTTTGAAAGATAAAGGTAAATCCTAGTGACCGCTGAAAGCGGAATTTCGATTTAGGGCCCGAATTTTGTTTTAGACATTTTCAAAAATTTGTAAGTTCGAGAAAAATTGAAGCTGGAAGTTTACAAATTCTCTGCATCAAGAACACCTATCGCGGTTCTGTAAATGGCATCCATTATACCATTCAAAAGGGACAAATTTAATATGTCAATTATATCGGCACGTTGTGTACAAGGGTTCTGCAAAAACTGTCTTTCCATATTAGTAAATTGCTTGAGATTCTTGTGTAACATATCAGTTTTGTCCGCTTTAAATGTGCTGTCAGATGCAATTTACAGAATTGTGATGTCGTTTTTCCTTACTGAGTTAGAGAGTTGTAAACTTGGTAGTCTCGTTTTCTGAATATTTGCGATTTTTGCCGATTTTTAATAACATTTGACTACCTAAATCAAAGGTTCGAAACAAAGAGTTACTAAAGTATAAGTTTTCCTTTTAAACGCAAGAAACATTGCCGTGTTTGGTGCAGTGTTTTGACGAGAAAAACGAATTCTCATTCTACATGTATATATATAGAAGCACCCGAGCTAAAGCTTCCTCTTAAGGAATAGGCGACAGTAACGTGAATAGTCACGTGACAACTGCTGAAATGCTCCTTTTGAAACTCTGGAATTTAAGACGTTGTTGCGAAACAGATCAGCTTTATTATATTACGTTTCTGACAACGCGAATAGATGAGGGTTCGTTTTTCTTTTTTTTTTTTGCTACAGAGCCCGCACATCCCAAATGTTTACACAGCAGGTAAGTGCGCTACCTTACCATATATACTGAAAGGCTCGTTTTTTTTAACATTTAGGTTACTTCAGGGTTCGGCCTACCTGAGGACAATTTGTTTTTCTCGTTTATTTATTTATCCAACATATATTACAGGGCCTCGAAGAGCATTGACTAAGCGGGATATGGGATTACGTTACTGTAAAAAACAATGCTACGCAATATACAGTGCAAAAAGGTAAAGAGAATATTGTGCAGTGCAAAATGCAAAAGCAAAAAACAGACATAGGTGTAAATGAATGTGTTATAAAAGACCAAGTAATATATTAAGTGTAATAACTACACTTTTTCACACGACGTTTGATCATGTGTGTGAGCAATGTGCGTGATAAAATTTATCGGATCTGAGTTCACTGCCGCAGCTCTGCATTTGTAACTCCGTTTTGCAGCAACCATTTCTACTCATTTTTGTGATATTCTCGTGTACAAGAAGAAGAACAAAACTTTATTGGTAGAAAGAACTTCGTTGCCCCTAAAATGGTGTAACGCAGTGTGGTCGGGCCCCTATTCCAAGGCACTGCGGGCCCTCGCCATCCTTTCTGCCCTCCGGACAAGCCTGAGCTGATCCCCGAGGGCGGAGCTAGATAGCAATGCCTCCCACCTCGCTCTCGTGTTATTATCTTCTTGTTCTTCTGTGTGAGCCGTGCACTCCCATGTGATGTGGTAGAGTGTTGGTGTGCACCGACACCACGGGCATATGTCCTTGTATGCTGTTGGGTGGTACATGTGCAATTTATGTAGGTTTATGTATGTGTCCGTTTGGAGCCTGCGTAACGTCGCTGAGTCCATGGCTGAAAGGTTCTTATGCAACTTTCTTACTGTGATGCACCCCTTATTCAATGTTCCTCATGGGGCTTGTAGGGTGCCTTGAAATAAATAAATAAATAAATAAAGATACAGCCACAAATCGCAAATGCACAACCAAACAAGCGCAGTTGTCAAAAATATATCTAGGTTCATATGAAGGCCCGCTAACCTAAACACAACTCAACAAAAACAAAATAACATTATGATACAGAACAGAAAAATGCTGCCATGAAATCACTTGAGAAAATATCTCCGTGGCTGATGTTGGAAGTATCGATTCATGACGCTCACGCGCTCAAAGTGGAACAACACGATGCTGGAGCCAGAAAGTTTGCGCTCATTTAGCGTGTCTGCATGTCTGTAAAATATTATTTCGCAATGCTGGCACATTATTCTTAGAATATGTTCTTTGGCGTGTTATTACTTCGGTAGTCTCAGCTGAGCACCAATATCTCCTAGGCTTAGCTAATGGAATAATGCAGGGATGAAGATTGTGCGCTCTCAGCAGTTCACTTTCTTTCATAGTTTCGCGCCAGCCTCTCAGTAAAGAAGAGGTTAATAAATCTGAGTCATAGTAAAGTACCACCCGATGCAGCGATTAGTTCTGCGCACTACGCATATTTGTTTTTCTGTTACTGTGAAAATGGCTACAGTGTACCGACACCATGAGAGTTCAGGTGAGTGCAAGCTAACTACAGCACTTGATCATCTACATTTACCATGTAAGTTTTACACCCTGCTCCCAAAGGCGAATATTCCAGTTACACAACGGCGAGCAGTGAAGGTAAGTGATCTATTCATCATTCGCTATCACCTGAAGTACTTTCATTCAGATGTAAATTGGGAAGGCATGTATAATTACTACTTACTGAGCTAGGAGAATAAAACGACTATGTTAAAACGATTCTCAGCAAAGCTTTGTGCTGGAAATTGCTTTACACATGTTTGGTCCTTGGTTTGGTCTATTGTCAAGTGATTGGCATTCCGAACTTGTAATCTATTAGCTGCAATCTTTTTTGTTGCCGTCTATTTATATTCCTCTTGGTATGGCGCTAGTATACAACACACCCGCGTACCGTCTTGTGGGCCCACTGAAACTTGGCCATGTCGCTTGCTTTGCCACTCCCAGTCCTTTCAGTTCACAACCGAACCGGTTGCACGGCATTGTGCTTTGGCTATGGGCCTCTTTATCAAAGCGCTGGGAGGTCGACTGGTTCACCGGGGGCTGTGCCGCTGCTGAAATAGATGAGACTCCTTTTAATCCCGCTTGAAAAAGCCGGCAGTTCAGTCTCCTGAACATATGTAGAATGGTGTGACTGCTTTCTCTTCACGTTGAGCCACTTGGCAGCCGTGTTTTCATATTTCACCACCATGCTATCACTTGCCGCTTCGTCATATGGTGCCTTACTGCATGGGTCTGTTTATTTGCGCCCTACTCCCGCCGTGCTAGAGTAGCAACTTTAGCGTTGCCCTGCTAAGCCCAAGGGCGCAGGTTCGAATCCCGGCCGCGGTGGCGGCATTTCGATGGGGGCGAAATGAAAAAAAAAACGCCCATGTAAAGCGCATGGGGTGCATGTTTATGAACCACAAGCGGTCGCAATCAATCGGTAGTTCCCCGCGACATCGTGCCTCATAATCAGATCGTGCTTATGGCTCGCAAGACCCCCAAATTTAATTTACTCACATTGTTTACTTGTGCAGTCTCTCCTGTTCGAACCACGTTCTGCTTGAGCACTTGCTCCACTTCTCCATGCAGGCGGTGGCGCGTAAAGATCATGCCACTTCAGCGCTAACTATGACGGCAGGACTCGCGAGGAAACTCCTCGTAATGTAGAATAGCAAATAACGGCGTTCATGCCAAGAGAGCTTTAATGGGCAACTCGGGCGATTTTTGGTTGCCACTCATCCTAATGAAATTTTCAATATATCTTCTCTTTGGCACTCTGATTAGATGTCTTAAAAGATATCACTGCAAGTCATTTATTTTCCTGGACTTGTAAATATAGGTTGCGTGATCACCACTCCAGTGTCGACCTGTATTCGTGACGTCAGTGGCTATACACCTTCACCTCCTCGTCCAGCAACGACGAAGATGGTTGCTTGTTCTACCAGATGACGGCCGACAATCCGTTTTGACTGACGTTATAAGCGGTGCTTCTCTTTGTTCAGCTTGGGGCACGTCAGCTACCTCACGCAGTGGCGTCGGGTCAAAAAAGAGCGGCGATGCTTGAGGGCTCATATCGTCGCTGATATCGGTCCAGTCTAGTTCGAAAGAGCTGGAAAAGCTCCCCGTGTCGTCAGAAGGCATCGTGAGCTCCGCTTGTTTGGCGTTAGCATTACGTATACTGCGTGTTTATCATGCGTTCTGCATATTACGGCACTGTAGCATGTGACGTCATCGACTCATCGTACACATATAGACGCCACACGAGGCTGCTACACGTTTGGTTCGGTTCCTCGTTTATTGATTATTTAAAATTATTGACGAGTTTCTAAGCAAATTGGAGTGCCCTGTCAGTGAGACGGCTGTGAATGTCATTTGAAAATGACTCTATCCTTATATGGTTAGAAAACACTCCTGAGTTACCTTTTAAGACTCCCCAACTTTCGCCTGGACTTTGCCATTGAGGTGCCAACGTCGTGCATCGTTTAAAAACTAGACATGCTTCAGGTAGAGATGACTGTGGAAATGCTCTTGAATGAAGGTTATCTCGTCTTCAAGTCGTTTCTTGAAGATTTCCAGTGCGTCCTTATAAACCTCTTCAGTAGCCTCGATACCGGAAGCGACCAAGGCGATGACGAGGACGCTGAGGTCATCAAACGCGTCAAGAGTTCTTAGCTACTCACTGCTGCGCTCGTCCGTAGCAAATTGCCGAGAAGCATGGCCACTGTTTATGGTCTCCGTTACACTTTACCGGGTCCATTAGGAGTGGCCTAAATTGACGCTCGCTGAAGGCGGGCGGCTCTTCGGGCTTTCATCTTCAGATGCACTCCTGATTTGAAACAGCTTTATGAACTTTGTCTCCGATTTGCGTCTCACTGTCGAAGAGCTCGTCTGGCGTCTCGCTTATAACGCTGTAGTCCATTTTCTCGATCTGCAGGTCGACCGCCTCAGTCTGGTCATGGGGACGCTCACCTCACACGCTGAGAGCCTTTGCAGTCTTGGTAGTGTGCGTTCTGCCTCGTTTATGAGGCCACCTAGCCGGAAGCGCAGGCTCTGCGTCGCCGTATTATCCGTTTCGTGAATAAGCTGGTGGTCGAGACATATTCATAGATGTGCGCAATACGTACCGTCGAGAGAATTTATGAGGCTTTGGGCACCATGGGCTGCACACAGCGCTGTATTAAGGGGGGGGGAGGCTAATGGGGCTGCAGCCCAGGGCCTTACCTCGGACAGTAGGAGAAGGGGGCCCATTTATTCTAATCTGCTTAGTATATGAAACCATGGGCAGCGGAACTTCGAGTACCATGTATGAAGCGAGAAAACCAGAACAAGCAGACGGGGCCCCCTGCCTAATGTACAAGCATGCGTTTAGCGTGATCATTTTGGGATAGCTTCATCATCATCATCATAAGCCTGGTTACGCCCACTGCTGGGTAAAGCCCTCTCCCATACTTCTCCAACAACCCTGGTCATGTACTAATTGTGGCCATGTCGTCCCTGCAAACTTCTTAATCTCATCCGCCCACCTAACTTTCTGCCGCCCCCTGCTACGCTTTCCTTCCCTTAGAATCCAGTCCGTAACCTTTAACGACCATCGGTTATCTTTCCTCCTCATTACATGTCCTGCCCATGCCCCCCCCCCCATTTCTTTTTCTTGATTTCAACTAAGATATCATTAACGCGCGTTTGTTCCCTCACCCAATCTGCTCTTTTCTTATCCCTTAACGTTACGCCTATCATTCTTCTTTCCATAGCTCGTTGCGTCGTCCTCAATTTAAGTAGAAGCCTTTTCGTAAGCCTCCAGGTTTCTGCCCCGTAGGTGAGTACTGGTAAGACACAGCTATTACACACTTTTCTCTTGAGGGATAATGGCAACCTGCTGTTCATGATCTGAGAATGCCTGCCAAAAGCACCCCAGCCCATTTTTATTCTTCTGATTATTTCCGTCTCATGATCCGGATCCGCCGTCAGTTCCTGCCCTAATTAAATGTATTCCCTTACCACTTCCAGTGCCTCGCTGCCTATTGTAAATTGCTGTTCTCTTCCGAGAGTGTTAAACATTACTTTAGTTTTCTGTAGATTAATTTTCAGACCCACTCTTCTGCTTTGCCTCTCCAGCTCAGTGAGCATGCATTGCAATTGGTCCCCTGAGTTACTAAGCAAGGCAATATCATCAGCGAATCGCAAGTTACTAAAGTATTCTCCAGTAACTTTTATCCCCAATTCTTCCCAATCCAGGTTTCTGAATACCTCCTGTAAACATGCTGTGAATAGCGTTGGAGAGATCGTATCTCCCTGCCTGACGCCTTTCTTTATTGGGATTTTGTTGCTTTCTTTATGGAGGACTACGGTGGCTGTGGAGCCGATATATATATCTTTTAGTACTTTCACATATGGCTCGTCGACACCCTGGTTCCGTAATGCCTCCATGACTGCTGAGGTTTGGACAGAATCAAACGCTTTCTCGTAATCAATGAAAGCTATATATAAGCGTTGGTTATATTCCGCTAATTTTTCTATCACCTGATTGATAGTGCGAATATGGTCTATTGTTGACTGGCCTTTACGGAATCCTGCCTGATCCTTTGCTTGACAGAAGTCTATGGTGTTCCTGATTCTATTTGCGAGCTGCAAAAGCAAAGATCCCCCGCCACCCTAGCGGGTCCCTCTTTCTTACGAAGCGAGGTGCGTTTGCTTGGAAGAATTTTCGTTATTTCCTGTCAGTCGTCTGTCCAGTGCTGTCTGGAGAGGAGGGGCAAGGAGGAAACACCTAAAACATCTTATGTGGGATGAGTACCTCAATCTCCCTTGCCCTTCGTCCCCACCACGCCACCCCCCATGTCTCAAATAGTTTCACCCCTGTCTTTCTCATAGAAAGGATGTGCTGCCGTACCCAGCAGTGCCTCCAGTCTACTTTTCGTTACCGTGATGATAATTTGGGCGGGGAAGGATGAGTCCGATAGCAGATGACGATGAGTCTGATGGCAGAGTCTAGGCAGGAAAGCAAAGAAGACGTCAGACGTGCTTTTGTCCACGTGCCTTGAGGCTTGGAATGTTCACTATTCGGGCTAGGGTTGCGGGAGAGTGAAGGGGAAAGTTGGAGAGCTGGACACAAAGGCTTGTCTTCAGGACCCATTCCTGCCTAGTGGCTGCACACCCTCGCGCGCGCTCACCGGAAGTAGGTTAGACTGGCCGTCGAACTTTCCAGAAAGAAGTAGAAAAAGATGACTCAGAGGCGACTGAAAGTGCGTAACTTCGCCTGCGCTAGGATTAGCCCTCTCCCTTTCGTGCACGTGCTCGGCGTCGACGGGGCGAAAGGAAAATCGAGAACCTCCCAGAACAGACGATTGCTCCTAGCCAATAGGAAGACGAGGCCGGAACGGGAGGAGTGAGTTTGTTTGTAGAATCATCACCTAAATTGGTATCAAAGGATTGATACCATGGAATACCAACAAGCCCGTACACTAGCCTTGCTTCTGTACGGAGAAGGAGGGAAATTGTACAAGGAACTCTATACGCATGTGACCGCCTGCTTTGGCGCTAGTAACAGACAGACGCGGCGCGTGTCTATAAAAGGAAGTTGATGGCGGGCTAGAAATGAAATAGACTTCATACTCTGCGCTAACCCTGGCATCATACAAGATGTGGACGTGCTCGGCAAGGTGCGCTGCAGTGACCACAGGATGGTAATAACTCGAATTAGCCTAGACCTGAGGAGGGAACGGAAGAAACTGGTACATAAGAAGCCGATCAATGAGTTCGCGGTAAGAGGGAAAATAGAGGAATTCCAGATCAAGCTACAGAACAGGTATTCGGCTTTAACTCAGGAAGAGGACTTTAGTGTTGAAGCAATGAACGATAATCTTGTGGGCATCATTAAGGGGTGTGCAATGGAAGTCAGTGGTAACTCCGTTAGGCAGGATACCGGTAAACTATCGCAGGAGACGAAAAATCTGATCAAGAAAGGCCAATCTATGAAAGGCTCTAACCCTACAGCTCTAATAGAACTGGCAGAACTTTCGAAGTTAATCAACAAGTGTAAGACAGCTGACATAAGGAAGTATAATATGGATAGAATTGAACATGCTCTCAGGAACGGAGGAAGCCTAAAAGCAGTGAAGAAGAAACTAGGAATTGGCAAGAATCAGATGTATGCGTAAAGAGACAAAGCCGGCAATATCGTTACTAATATGGATGAGATAGTTCAAGTGGCTGAGGAGTTCTATAGAGATTTATACAGTACCAGTGGCACCCACGACGATAATGGTATAGAAAATAGTATAGAGGAATTCGAAATCCCAAAGGTAACGTCGCAAGAAGTAAAGAAAGCCTTGGGAGCTATGCAAAGGGGGAAGGCAGCTGGGGAGGATCAGGTAATAGCAGATTTGTTGAAGGATGGTGGGCATATTGTTTTAGAGAAACTGGCCACCTAGTATACTCAATGCCTCATGACCTCGAGAGTACCGGAATCTTGGAAGAACGGTAACATAATCCTAATTCATAAGAAAGGGGACGCCAAAGACTTGAAGAATTATAGACCGATCAGCTTACTGTCAATCTACAAAGTATTTACTAAGGTAATCGCAAATACAATCAGTGATACCTTAGACTTCTGTCAACCAAAGGACCAGGCAGGATTCCGTAAAGGCTACTCAACCACAGACCATATTCACACTATCAACCAGGCGATAGAGAAATGTGCCGAATATAACCAACCCTTATATATAGCTTTCATTGATTACGAAAAAGCGCTTGATTCGGTCCAAACCTCAGCAGTCATGGAGGCATTACGGAACCAGGGTGTAGATGAGCCATATGTAAAAATATTGGAAGATATCTATAGCGGCCCCACAGCCACCGTAGTCCTCCATAAAGAAAGCAGCAAAATCCCAGTAAAGAAAGGCGTCAGGCAGGGAGATACGATCCCTCCAATGCTATTCACAGCGTGTTTACAGGAGGTATTCAGAGACCTGGATTGGGAAGAATTGGGGATAAAAGTTAATGGAGAATACCTAAGTAACTTGCAATTCGCTGATGATATTGCCTTGCTTAGTAACTCAGGGGACCAATTGCAATGCATGCTCACTGACCTGGAGAGGCAAAGCAGAAGAGTGGTCTAAAAATTAATCTACAGAAAACTAAAGTAACGTTTAACAGTCTCGGAAGAGAACAGCAATTTACAATAGGCAGCGAGGCACTGGAAGTGGTAAGGGAATACATCTACCTATGCAGGTAGTGACGGCGGACCCGGATCATGCGACGGAAATAATCAGAAGAATAAAAATGGGCTGGGGTGCGTTTGGCAGCTATTCGCAGATCATGAGCAGTAGGTTGTCATTATCCCTCAAGAGAAAAGTGTGTAATAGCTGTGTGTTACCAGTACTCACCTACGGGGCAGAAAGCTGGAGGCTTACGAAAAGGGTTCTACTCAAATTGAGGACGACGCCACGAGCTATGTAAAGAAGAATGATAGGTGTAACGTTAAGGGATAAGAAAAGAGCAGATTGGGTGAGGGAACAAACGCGAGGTAATGACATCTTAGTTGAAATGAAGAAAAAGAAATGGGGGGGGGGGCATGGTCAGGACAGGTAATAAGGAGGGAAGATAACCGATGGTCATTAAGCGTTACGGACTGGATTCCATGGGAAGGGAAGCGTAACAAGGGGCGGCAGAAAGTTAGGTGGGCGGATGAGATTAAGAAGTTTGCAGGGACGACTTGGCCACAATTAGTACATGACCGGGGTTGTTGGAGAAGTATGGGAGAGGCTTTTGCACTGCAGTGGGCGTAACCAGGCTGATGTTGATGATGATGGCGGGCTGCGATTTAGCCCCGAGCCGCTGGTTAGACTTGCATAAACCTGCCCGTTGAGGAGCTCCCGGGGGACGCACGACTCTCGGCCAGCCACGGGCAATCCACACAGCGTGCGCCAGTCATTGGGACTGCCACCGTTGTACACCTGTTGAACAATTAGCATCTATTCATGCGAAACTTCTCGGTCGGAAGCATCAAAGTGGTGAGTCTAAACGAAAGGCAAAGTTAGAAAGAGAAGAGTGCGAAAATAAGCTACGATAGATGAAAAAGTACTTACTGAATGCAGCTTCCGCGGTGCAGTATGATCTCTCTACCTGGAGTCCGTATCGAACTCCCAATAGTACCAACTCTGCTTCTGTGAAGGACAAACCAACTCCATTACCATGGTCTCTTAGCAAGAAGCAAGGTTTGAGTCATCTTGGTTGTCAGGATCCTGTGAAAACCGTGCCAACCTTGGTCGCCCATATTTCGGAGTATCCGACGCTAACCAAGCCCTGTCCTCTTCCTCAGTCAGCATCGTCTATTCGACTCCGCCGGGCCCCTGCCACAGAGCTCCAGGCGTCCGGTCTGCCACGCCAGATGTCTACTACTGCTGATCAACAGGTTCCAAACGTCCCCTTTGAGCCTCCTTCTACAGACGAGCGCCAGGAAACAACACTCAAAGAACCGACTCACTTGTTTCCTGTTAGCTTGGCTTCAAATAATCATGTTACCACCCACAAAGTGTGCCTCGAGAGGACAAATGAGACCGCTTCTCGTTGCGGCAACAGAGAAGTACAGACACCCCCGCAGCAAGAGGTACGTTGCGAGGTTCTCCGCACTGACACTGCTAAGTGGCCGGACGTTATTACTGACAGCTGTCGGAGTGTATGCCTTCAGAAAAGGCCATTGTATTTTCAAAATCGGGCAGAAAATTTTCCGTCTTCCGAAAGGCAATACAAAACTCAGAAACGCTATATGTCATCTCGTCTTTTCGTGCGAAAGGCTGTAAATGGGGAGGCGTTCGAGCGACACTGGTTAATGCACTCGGAGTCCAAAGGTTCCGTTTGCTGTTTCATGTGCAAAATATTTTCGATTTCAAGCAACGCCAGTGCTTTCACTACGCACGGCTTTTCTTATTGGAAAAGACCAAAAGAAAAGTTTTGCGCACATGAAAATAGCGTCGAGCACCGGAACTACGTGGCAGCATGGCTCGCTCGCTTTAACTCGAGCAGCACAATTGACAAGGACCTGGTTAAGCATCTTGTCACTGAGACCGCTTACTGGACAGAGGTGTCGAAGCGCGTTGTCGTTGTAGTTAAGCTTCTAAGTGTGCGCAAACTAGCGTTTAGGGGCATTGAGAAGATTTTTGGTTCACCGAGAAATGGAAATTATATGGGAGTGCTTGAGGCCATTGCCAAGTTTGATCCCTTTCTAGAGGAGCACATCAAACGCTATGGGAACAAAGGAAAAGGTGAAAAGGTGAAAAGGTGAAAAGGAAATGGGAAAGTTTACGAACACGTTCTTGGATTTGTGTCAATGGAATCTTATACCTGGTTGTATCTTTTCGATACCGTGATGTCCCTTTTGTCCACCAAAGGTATCTCAATTGATGATTGTAGGGGCCAAGCTTATGATAATGTGAGTAATATGTCAAGAAAATACAAGGCACTGCAAGCTCAAATCAAACACCTGAACGAATTGGCAGTCTACGTCCCGTGTGCTGGTCATTCACTGAACTTAGTTGGCGCGTGTAGCGGTGACAGTTGCCTTAAGGTAGTCAAATATTTCACTGTAATTCAAAGACTGTATGTGTTCTTTGCTGCCTAACCTAAGCGATGGAGGATTCTTTTGGACAGCATGGGCCGAACTGGCCAGCAGCTTGTTTTGAAAAGTCTCTCTGAGGCCAGATGGTCAAGACACGCTGAATCATGTAAGGTCTTTCTGAAAAATTTCAATACAGTCTTGTGTTGTCTAGAAGCTATATCAAAGAACGAGGAAGAAAACGGTGAGACTAGGAACGAAGCGCGCTCTCTCTTCAAGAAAATAACAAAACTAGAGACTGCATTCATGGTGATTTTCTGGAGTGAAATCTTGGAGCGCTTTGACAAAACGTGCGTAGCACTTGAGAAACCAGGCCTAGACATTTGAACTGCTGTGGACCTGCTGAGCTCTCTAGAAGGCTTTGTTAATTCTTAGCGACCTCTCTTTGATGGCTTCGAAGAGAGAGCACGCAAGCTAAGTACCAATCAATGTTATCAGGATGACGGCAAACACATCGTTTTGAGTAAGCACCCGGACGGAAAAAGCGATAGTGTGCTACAAGGCAGAAAAAAAATTATCGTAGAGACCTTCAATGTTGTATTTGACAGTCTAGGCTCTGCTTTGCGAGTGCGAAAGGCTGCCAACACTGAACTCTGCGAAAGGTTCGGATTCTTAAAATTGCTGACAGAAGTTGGGAGCGAGGCGTCCCTGGCACAGCAGGCTGAGAAGTTGGTGAAAACCTACAAAAATGATTTGGAGCCAGCATTTTCCGCTTAAATCGTTCAGTTTGCGAACTTTCTGCACAACTCTGAGTGCCAGGACATGAGTCCCCTGGGAATAATGAAGTTGCTGCATGAAAGAAAGCTTATTGATATCTTTCCGAACGTTTCTATTGCTTTACGAATGTACTTAGGCATACCCGTGGCAAACTGTGAGACCAAGCGATCGTTTTCCAAGTTGTCGATGATAAAAAATCGCCTTCGTTCGAGCTTCCTTGACGACAAGGTGAACTCGCTTGCTATCATGCCCATTGAAAGTGACCTTCTCCACGATATATCCTTCGAACAGACTATATCTGATTTCGCCAAAGCGAAGGCGCGAATGATGCCATTTTAAAAGAGGACTGTTTGCGCTATGCATGAATAGTTGAATAAGTTCGTTGTGTCGCCTCCCAGCCTCCACGGTCCCAATGAAACGCTGAGCAGTGTAATTCAAGATATGCAAATCTTCGTTGTGCGTGTCTTGTTCGTTCTTCTTGTGATATTTAGTGTGCTTATATAGAACTGTATTTTTGTTGTTTTTGATAGTGCCACGTTTATGTGGTGTCGTCATTGCTTGTCTTACCTTTAACGACAATATTTTCAAATAATGTTTTGTAATTACACTTGGTAATTTTCATCTGTATTCTAGTGCATTATTATGGTGATTGTATTGCCTTAAGTATTGTTTATACCTATCGCATATTTATAGAGTAACGTGTACAACGATTACTGCAGTCTGATGCTTGAATTTTAATAAAGAATGTTTTGGATACATCCATGCGTCGCCTCACGAGATGAAACTAAGTGATGCAAACAAAGCCTAGCTTCAGAAGAATCGATATCTGAGCTGTGTTGTCTTTTCTACGTCTTTGTTCGTCTCGAGTGCGCTAAACTTTTCGTTAAAGCCTAGCTTTTGCTGAAAACAGAATGCAGATTAACCAATGTGACCAAATGTGTTGGTGTTTACAACAGAACGCGGTTGAAGCAAGTTTTGTTGTTTTTCTTGTAATAATAACAATAATGATCAAGTTGAACGGAATTCGTTCTTTTTAATTTGGTGGAATTGAAATGAAACATGGCACATTTCTAGTAGTGTAGCAGGTGACAAGGGGGGGGGGGATCAGTATAGGGAAAGGGCGCCTGCATGCGCATTAGCCCAGGGCCCCCATATTTCTTAATCTTATCCTGGCTGCACAGCGCGGTCCGTCTGCTATCATGCTGACTTCAGCCAGTAGTTTTTTATGGAATAGCAAACGGTCGCAGTTTTTGAAAATAGGATTAATTGTCGTTTTCCAGGCGAATGAAAAGATTTTGCAAAGAAGCGAAGCAAAGTAAATGAATGAAACAGTGTGTAGAACAATTGTTACCGATTTGGCGCAAACTTCTCAATCTAAGGGAAGAAGGGGAACCGAGGGGCTCGGTTTTCGTTCACATGAGACCAACAGACAATGCCAACAAGAAAAGCATATGGGAATTGTTCGTTTAATGGAAATTGAGAGATTCTAAATGAATGGACAATGAAAGTGAATGAAAAATCTACTGGCTGCATGTGCCCACGTCTTCACATATGCTTGCGATGCAGATAGCATACAAGGGTTTATTGGCCAGTTGCCTTCTTCAGAGTTCACGTATTACGCGACGCCTTGGGCAGAAAGTATGTTCTATATCTGCCGCCAAGGTCATTAGTTGTGGCACTGGCCAACACCCAAGGTTAACAGACTGTTAAAAAATTTTGCGAGAATCGGAAAGAACTTGGAGGACGCTTGTTTTTCTGCAATTTTACATGGAAGAATTGCTGAACATTTTATTCGTACAAGAGACCAACGTTCGCTCCCCGCATGACTGCAGCTTTTATGAAGTATGAGTCTTACATTGGGATTCGGTTGAAACAAATTATAAATCTACAGGTGCGCACGCTACGTAGAACGCATGAGATGTCGCTACCTGACAAAGCGTCTCGTGGCAAGGCAGCCGGCATTACGCCGCACGTACAAGCACCAACAGCTCATGGAGTCATGAACTGAGCTCCATCGCTCGCCTTGATTGCAGCTGTATCTTATTGAGAAAGTAAGACAAACTAGCTGGCGCATATGAAAGCTATCTGCCTATGCTTGCGTGGCTGGTGAAACGGCACGTAATTGCTAATTTAAGATAAACACACGAAGAAATCTCATTTCGCTCAACGAATTGATGGCGAAATTGCTCATTTTTTGTATGGGGGCCAATTTCTGTTAAATTCAAGAAAAAATCTCTCTTTCATCATACAAAATAAACAGGCGTACGTTGAAAAGAAATAACGTATGTTCTTTTTTCATTACAATACATTTTCTGTAGGAATAATGTACAACTGCCATACTCTTTTGTTTTCCTCATTTATTTTAGGGTAAGTACACATACCTAAGTACTCAAGAAAGTAGGCGGGAGCACTCTTTTTGTGTGGGCATAGGATGCGTGATGCGAATACGTGGGTTTTTGTATCAGCTGCGGCTAGTTGAGTTTTCAAACACTTTTAATCTCACTTCATATATAATTTCTACCAGTTAAATTAAATTAAATTCTCGTTATGGTTTCCTTGTTCTCATTGCCTGTTGGCTTCATGTTTTTGTCGATGTAAGATACTTACTGGTATCTTCAAATTTTTATTTCAACCCCTTTTGTTCCAGAGTCAGAGACGTAAGTGTTTTGACAAATGCCTGTATTATAACTTCAATACGAACATGATATTGTTCGTCTCAGGTCGTCTTGATAGTAGTGCTGGCTTTTCTTTATGGCAGGTTAAATGTAAGAGGTTCTGGTCTATATATGGCCTTAATCATAAGTTGTCAATGAGCTGAAATTGGGCAACAATTCCTTTCTCAGAGTGCACACTGCCAGCATGTGTGTTTTTTGAACGATAACTTCTAGGTACAACCTGCGCTAAGTTGATGTGTAGCAAATATTGTGAGGCCAGCTCTAGAGCCCTCAATTTCGATGGGAAGGATTGGCTGCGAAATCGAACCTAGTCGTGGCTCGGCGGACAAACGTTCAACCATGTCAGGGGGGGATGGCATCTCGCGTCGTCGGCTAGCCACTACGTGTTTGCCTGTACTTCATCCTCTAAATTCTGTTTGTCCCGTGATATCAGCGCGGTCTTAAATGCCAGTATGCTGTTTTCTTTTTCCTTTCCTCTTTATCTATGCACAATAGCACTTTGCCTTGCAGCGAAATGTTTGCTTCCAATACAATCACTGGCCGCGGGTGTAGAGCGCGCAACCTGCGCTCGTCGCACCTTACGAACGCCAAATTATATCAATTTCCTTATGGCTTTGCGTTTCAAACACATTCCAAAAAAATGAGCTTTGCATCATCTTAAACAAATCAAGTTGCAGCGGCGGGACGTCAATGCAGCCCTCTGGTGCCCCCTTATCGCGATATGCTGATTGTTCTGCAGTTTTTGTCATACCACGAAGCGTAGGTGAGGTAGCGTGAAGGTCACTCAGCAGTAGAAAAAAAAATGAATCTGGCTGACTCGTATCATACTGCTGGATACATTTGTTCCTAGACGCATAATTCCATGACTGTGGCTGACTGTTTACACGAATAATATCAGTTATCCCTAAGGTGTCCTTTTTAATATGTTGTTCTCATCCCACTACGAAGAAATGATTTTGCCCTGGAAGCCACTTGAGTACTTTGGTATATTGGTTCTCTGCAACAATAGGAAAACAAAAATATAGTATTACAGCAGGATCAAGTTTGCCATGGCAAGGACTTCACAACAGGGAGTTGCCAGCGGCTATTAAAATGTGCACTTTGGTGCGCCGCTCTTAGCTCGAGGCCAGCTATACGGGCCATTGGTTGATAAAATGTTTGGAAAGCGATTCAACCTCTCATTGAAGTCGGTCAAAGATAAAGTTTTCCTGAGTGAGTTGGCCACGAGGTAGAGACGGAGTCATTGCGCGCGGAACTCTATAGCGTCAGACCTCTCATGGAGTGAGCTGAAAGAGTGTCCAACTGCTTAACTTCTTTTTTACTTCGCTACTAATAGGATAGGCAAACATTTTCAGCGGCACTACATTCTAGATCAGCGCATATTTGTTGACTGCACTGTCGCCCCGGTTCGGCCTATAAGAAACGCTAGAAGCACACATATTCGAAAAGTAAAACTCGAGGTAACTCACTGTGAAAGATATTGCCTTAGAATAACATAACTCAAAGAGACAAAATAATAGCAAATTTTCGCAATAATGTCGTGCAAGTAATTATGCAGGGATAGTTGCGTTTAAACGCTACGTGTTTACTGTAATTGCGATAGAAATAAGCGCCCGTGAAACATGGAAATCCTGCTAACAGGCGGCAACTCATAGTTGAGTAACTTGCATACCTTAACTTAGTAAAGGTTTTGCATTGCACACAGAAATAATAAAATACACACACATATATATATATATATATATATATATATATATATATATATATATATATATATATTGCCGCGACACCATCTGTGCCCAACCACGCTGACGATAAAGACGACGACCTCGTCTGCGCAAGCGAAGCGCTAGAGAAGAAGTAGTCTGGACTGAACGCTTGCCCTGACTCTCTCGAATAAATACCGCTCTCCGCTCTTGTCTCCAGTGAGCCGTGACACTGGTGGAGGTGCTGGGTATCGCACCATCACCTAATGATAGGGACGACTCCTGCAAGTAGCCCTGTGTCCAGCCCTTCAAGACATCATCCACGCGTCGAGACACCTGTGCACCGCGCAAGCCGCCGCCTTCAAGGTCTGTGCCCGGAATTCGGCCTCTTCCAAGGAACTTTGCCAGCGATCTCACCGACTCAGGAAATGGCGCTTGCAAGTCCAACACAGGTGACCATTCGAAACAATCCAGTCCCCACTAGCTTCCATGGTGACACGTATGAAGACGCCGAAGACTGGCTGGACCAGTACGAACGCGTAGCTAAGGTCAATGAGTGGCTTTCGGACCAGAAGCTTTCCAATGTGTACTTCGCTCTTGAAGGTAGCGCAAGGACGTGGTTCCAAAACCGCGAGGCACATTTGACAACGTGGAATGAATTTTGCCATCGGCTACTTGACACCTTCGGAAGCACTGATCGCCGCGATAATGCACGACGCCTTATCGAGTTGCGCATTCAGAAGCCCAACCAAAGTGTTTCGATGTTTGCCGAGGACATGTCTCGTTTGTTTCGCCTCATTCGAAAAAGCTGAGCCATCTCATGCGCGGCGTCAAAGAACAGCTATTCGCTGGTTTTGTGCGTAACCCGCCTACAACAGTAGAAGAGTTCATTAAGGAAGCCACAGCAATCGAGCGGGTGCTGCAGCAGCGTTGCCGGCAATACGAACGCCTGACTAACAATGCGCCTGCAGGAGCCGCAGTACTGACAGTCACAGACGAGACCTCGCTGCGTGAACTAATAAGAGGCATTGTGCGCGAGGAGATTGCGAAGCAAACTGCGACACCGAAGGAGTTCAATGTTGCGTCGGTCGCTCAAGTTATCCGCCAAGAAATCCTGCGAGCATTTGCACCACCTGTGCCACTCCCTGAACCTTGTCCCGAGCCACGCTTCGAGCCGCGCGCATAAAGCTACGCAGACGCTGTTCGTCACCCGCTTTCTACCGGGCCAGTACAGCAGTACCACCAGCGGCCACCCATTGCTGCGTGGATACAAAGGGAGCATTTCAGGCGACCCCAGCTTCGCAGGACCGACGTATGGCGCACCGCTGATCGCTGACCATTGTGCTTTCAATGTGGCGAACCAAGGCATATTTATCGTTTTTGCCATCATCGCCAGGGTGGCACTCAGGAAATGTCACCTGCCACACCGCGACAGTTTGCAGAGAGACATCGACGCTTCGACGACAGTGTCACTCTCACTCGGGAACAAGGCAGCTCAGCTAATATCCGGTCGCGCTCGCCGTCTCCGTTGCGTTATTCTTCGCCGCACCGTCGCAGTTTCGCCGACGTGGTGAGAGGCCGCACTCCAAATCCACGGCGGGGAAACTGATATCGGCGACCTCCCGGGGGAAGGTTGCAAGTCGTCGAACTGCCGAAAGACCCCCAACATTACAGAGAAACGAGCAGAGGAACCCGGAGAAACGGAACGCCGACAAATTTGTGAGTGCCGACCTACTCTTAACTATTGATGGGCACGACGTGACAGCTTTAGTTGATACTGGCGCAGACTTTTCGATAATGAGTGAGCAGTTGGCAGACCGGCTTAACAAAGTCAAAATGCAATGGACGGGCCCTTATATTCGAAATGCCGGGGCCAGATAATGACACCTATAGGAAGATGTACTGCACGACTCCAGATAGGAAAGACAGCTTTTGTCGCCAGTTTTATTATTTTAAAAGAGTGCCGCAGATTCCTTATCCTTGGAATGGACTTCTTGCAGGAGTACGACGCCGTGGTTAACATACGGGACGGCGAGATAACCTTGTCAACTAGTACAGACAGGAACCAAGACGAAGAGCGCCGACGTACATCGTTACGTGTCGCCGACGACGACGTCTGCATACCACCATTATCGTGCAGTCTTGTCTCAGTCAGCTGCGGAGAACAATTTGACAAGGACGGTGTAGCCCAACAACTAACTGCACTTCTGTTCCATCAAGGTGTTGCCATCGCTCGCGGTATCGTTAGCCTAATCGGTGGTCGCACAAAGGTACTTCTGACAAATTCTACCAATGAACGCCGGCACATCAGTAAAGGCACCGCTGTGGCGTACTTTGATGAAATTGACCACGTTTAACACTGCTTTGCTGTAAAAGAGGAATCGACCACCGATACGATGCCACATGCACCCGTCGTCGATGTTGACCTAGGTTTAGCGCCGCAACTGAAACAAAGTCTCAGGGTACTTCCAGACGTTTTGAAGGACTGCTTCTCTACAACCTCCCGAGTACGTCAAACTCCACTGACGAAACACCGCATCATTACGAAGGAAGCAGCAATACTCATCCGACAGCATCCGTATCGCGTGGCTGAGAAAGAGCGGGAAGCAATGCAGCAGCAAGTCAAGAAAATGCTAGAAGATGATGTCATCCAGCCGTCAAAAGCCCTTCGGCATCGCCCGTGGTACTCGTTAAGAAGAAGGATAGTAGCCTGCGGTTTTGTATCGATTATCGCAAGCCCAATCGGGTTACAAAAAAAAAGATGTGTCTCCCTTACCACGCATAGACGATTCCCTCGACAGGCTACGGCATGCAAGGTACTTCTCATCGATGGACTTAAAAAGTGGATACTGGCAAATAGAGGTCGATGAGCGGGATCGCGAAAAGACGGCTGTTGTAACGCCTGATGGGCTCTATGAATTCAAAGTTCTCCATTTGGTTTGTGTTCCGCCCCAGCCACATTCCAAAGACTAATGGATACTGTTCTCTCAGACCTTAAGTGGAAGACTTGCTTAGTCTACCTAGACGATGTCATTGTTTATTCTGCCACATTTGATGAAGATCTCAGACGGCTACGGTCGGTTCTTAAAGCCATACGGTCCGCTGGGCTTACCTTAAATCCTGAAAAGTGCCACTTTGGCTATGAAGAACTACAGTTTTTGGGCCACGTAGTAAGTCACACAGGTGTCAGACCTGATCCTGAGAAAATCACAGCCGTCGCAACGTTTTCAAGGCCTAGAGACAAAAAGGCAATCAGACGCTTCCTGGGCCTATGCACATATTACCGGCGATTTATTGTGGGTTTTGCACGCATCGCTTCACCGCTCACCTGCTTAACCAGAAAAGATGTCACGTTTGTGTGGGGCGAGGAGCAGCAGGTGGCATTTAACGAGTTGCGGCACCGTCTACAAACTCCGCCTGTTCTTGCCCACTTTGACGTGGAGGCGCCGACGATGGCCCACACCGATGCCAGCAACGTAAGTCCAGGCGCCGTCCTTGTTCAAAGGCAAGACGGCGCTGAGCGAGTCATCGTTTACGCGAGTAGAGCACTGTCACGTGCCGAGTCGAACTACTCCACCCCCGAGAAGGAATGCTTGGCTGTAGTATGGGCAGTTACCAAGTTCCGCCCGTACATATACGGCCGCCCATTTCAAGGTATAAGTGACCACCATTCTCTCTCTTGGCTGACCAACATGAAAGATCCATCTGCACGTTTGGCACGCTGGAGCCTACGGCTTCAAGAGTACGACATGACAGTGGTCTATAAATCGGGAAGGCAGCACTTAGACGCTGACTGCCTTTCCAGATCGCCGATCGTGTCGTCAGGCGGAGACGATGACGAATCCGCAGGTATTTTGGGAGTTGTCCATGCGGCCACCATCTCTCAACAACAGCAAGAGGACCAGGAGCTCGCGTCACTTATTGATTTCTTAGAAGGCCGTACCACAAACAAGCCCAGCTTGTTCTCAAAGCGCGTGTCATCATTCTGCTTACGCAACAGTGTTCTTTTTAGGAGGAACTTCTTTTCAACAGGGAAGAGATATCTGCTAGTCGTCCCTAAACCTCTCCGCAATGAAATTTTGCAGGCCTGTCACGATGAAGCTACCTCAGGTCACTTAGGCTACAAAAGAAATTAGCACGGATCAAAGAGAAGTATTGCTGGCCACGGCTCGCAGCACAGGTGAAGCACTACGTTCGGACGTGCCTTGACTGTCGGCGACGAAAAGTGCCACCTACGAAACCTGCCGGATTATTACATTCCGTTCCAGTAACGGAAACACCGTTTGCACAAATTGGGATGGACCTATAGGGCCCATTCCCAATATATTCTGCCGGAAATAAATGGATCATAGTGGCGACAGATTACCTCACGCGATATCCTGAAACCAAGGCACTTCCTAGCAGCACAGCAGCCGAGGCCGCACAGTTTTTCATCGAAAACGTCGTCCTGAGGCACAGTGCTCCAGCGGTCACCGTAACCGACAGGGGAACCGCGTTCACGGCTGAACTTTTGCGAACTGTACTCACCCTCAGTGGTACGGCGCACAGAAGGACGACAGCCTATCACCCGCAAAGCAATAGACTTACGGAACGCCTCAACAAGACTCTCGCAGACATGCTGTGCATGTATGTCGATGTGGAACACAAGAACTGGGAGCAAATACTACCCTATGTAAGGTTTGCTTATAATACGGCTCGGCAAGAAACAACAAGAATGACGCCATTCAGTCTCCTCCACGGTCGAGAAGTAACTACAATACTGGATGCTATGCTTCCTTATGACTCCAGCGATTCCGAGACTGACGCCGCCAATTTTACAGAGTGCTCCGAAGAAGCAAGACCGCTCGCGCGCGTTCGCATAGCCAACCAGCAAGACCGTGATGCCCGACGTTACAATCAACACCATCGATGTGTCGTCTACCAGCCCGGCCAGAGAGTCTGGGTTTGGGCTCCAGTACGCCGCCGAGGCCTCGCGGAGAAACTTTTGCGCCAATACTTCGCGCCGTACAAGGTTCTACGACGCCTTAGCGACGTCAACTATGAAGTCGTTCCTGACAGCCCTTCCTGCTCGAGGCGCCGTCACGACCTGCCGGAGACTGTGCACATGGTGCGCATGAAACATTGTTTTTCTGAATGACATGGACACTCTGTGGTTTGCTGGACACCGGATGCTACCCGCCGAGCATCGGGACGATCCTCCTTCTGGAGAGGGGCAAATGCCGCGACACCATCTGTGCCCAACCACGTTGACGATAAAGACGACGACCTCGTCTGCGCAAGCGAGGCGCTAGAGAAGAAGTCTGGACTGAACGCTTGCCCGAACTCTCTCGAATAAATACTGCTCTCCGCTCTTGTATCAGGTGAGCCGTGACAATATATATATATATATATATATATATATATATATATATATATATATATATATATATATATATACATGTGTGTGTGTGCGTACAATTACTACTTAAGGAGAATGTCAAACTTGGCTCTTTAACTTCATTGTGCAAGAATACAGATGACAGTTTTTTGTTTCTTTCAAGCATGATAGGAACGTTCTGCGTGTTTCCTGCAAAAATGTGACATTTCAGGGAAATATGGTGTTAGTTCACTGACGTCAGTGTGTTCCAATATATGAAAACCGGCCCAAACCGCTCGCAAGGAAACACCCCCGTTTAGATTTCGAAGAGTGTAGCTGACCGCCCGTCCAGACTAACACGGCTCCCACCTATACCTATGCATATATCGTGCGCCAAACCAAGGCTGAGCATGAGAAGGCTTAATGGAACAAAAATTAAAAAGGGGCCTACATATTATATCACTAGTAATGTGGTTGTCTCTCAGACCTGATTTAAAAGGCAGCTACAATAAAAAGCGAGTGAGATGTCGCATAAACCTGGAGCAATGCTTAAGCCTACATAGACACCTTTGGAAAAGAATCACGGTCACTGGCCAAGTCTCATGAAATATCTGACGTTTCGTAACCACGTACTGGTTCTTTGATCACTGAGTTGGACAAGGAAATTGTCGCCACTCAGGTAGCCAGTATGAGACATAACGATCGTGCGTAAATAGCAGGTATAGCCCCTGCTATCAGGTTCATCGTAGCTGGCGTCTATTGAATTATTAGCGACTCTTGCAGCTGCCGGGAATATATGTTCTTTTCCTTGGCCACAACAGTTGCGACGCCAGATTTGTGTACTTTTGGCAGGTCGTAAATTGCAGGGGCTGATGCATTCGTGCAGAGCAAATGGTGGTAGAGAGCCATGTGGTGCGGAGCAGCCAACTTGAACATTCTGGTCAGCAACTTCTGGAGCTTGGTTTGTAGTCTGCTTATAGAGTCATAAGCTAGAGGACCGTACGTATGATTTTGAGTACCAACTCGTGTGCGTCCTTCCATAACTGGCTGCCCTTCGGATCTTGTTTAGCGTAATGCCATTCCACGTGCACCGCATAAAAGCCACCGACAATTTGCAAGGGGTTACTCCAGACTGCCTCATTCGCTTTGCGACGGAGGGCCCTGAATATGCCCTTGCTATACTATGGTGTACTGTACAAATTTAAGACGAATATGCTCGATTCCACTTTTCATCCCACAAGAATTTCCAGTAGCCCTGCCTTAATTTCACTCGAGTTGATCTTATGCTCAATTGCCGCAATGTTTCAATTCATCAACTTTGTGACGCGACATTTCTGACCTCTGTCACGTAAGAAAGCTTAGTATTCCGATAGTTTTGCTGCTTTGCCCGTGTCCTGAATTGCTATAGCTAAAGGTTACTCATGTAAAAGCGTCAAGTACTGTTGCACTAATGCCCGCTTGTGGTCGAAGCCGCGACAGTTCCACTGCCAGATTAGACTCACTTGGGGCGCCATTGGGCACGGTGGAACTTGTCGAATTGTTCCTGCGCTTTTAGTTGCCATTCTCCGATGGGAGCTAATTCTGCCATTTGCCTTTCTACTTGGCCCACAAGTGCTTGGATCTGGCTTTGAGTATGATGTATTACTCACATAATTTGGGCCATGAAAGAATCGAATTTAGCTATCATTTCATTTTGGCTTCTAATCTTTTCTCTAGTGACACCAGCGGATCACAGTCTTCCCCTTTGCGTGTCAGTGGGGGGGGGGGGGGGTGGTCTCGCCATTCTACAATCATCTTTCCTCCTCCGGTGCTGCAGGCTGCGTGTGAGTCTTAGGGTCCGCTGGGGGGGGGGAGGGGTGGTTTCCATGCTAATTTTGGTTGAACGTTGTGGGGGGAGGGGTACCCCGTAAGCGCCTGCAATTTCGGTCTGTGCAAATTTTGAGTGAGCTCATTAATGACTTCATTAAGCTACCCAATCTCTTTCCCTGATTTATCGATCTTTTCGTCCTTCTGATTTTTTGCCTTGGAAGCTCCACAGCCAAAGCTTCAACTGTTTCGGTCCCTGCTCTGGCTCCGCGTCTAAATCCACGAGTGCGCCAGGACCATGGAACTCGTTCTCCCCTGGTTCTGGATCCGGTGCGCCCCCTGGTGCGGGAGCTCGAGCGGCCACGATGCTACTGCCCTCGAGTTCTCTCCTCCACTTTCAGGAATGAGTCGTTTATGGCGCGAAGGGACTTCATGCCCTAAGCTTTTCCCGCAGTCTTCCGGCATAGCGACGTAGGTGGTCATTTCGATCTTTTCCGCTTCGAACACGAGGAGCTTCAAGTCGGGGTATTTTCTCTTCCTTTCTGCGCTCACGGTGGCGACGAGAACGGAATTTTGCTTCACACTCATCTAGGTGATGTCCTCTCCTACCACGTCTGAGCTGACGCCAGCCGCACTAAGTATTAGGTCAGCCAAATACGCATTTCCGTATTTCATCAGACGTACGAGACCGCTGTACGGCCTCTTGACTATTTTCTCAGTGCCGTCCGGAAGTCGGGCAAGTTGCCTTTCAACCGACTTTGCCGCCATCTTCCTCCCTGTGAGCTTCTTGGCTGGGAGAGGTTCTTCGTAGTACGTGCCACATGGCTCTACACTGCGCATGCCCGGCAGTCGCCTAGCAACGGAGACGCGTGCTCCGCGATCGCGGTCAGAATCAGCCGTAGAGACGTGAGCGACTACACCATCGCGTTTAATGCAGCGCGCGCTAGCATACGCCAAGCGCAGACGACTCAAAGGACCCAATAAAATATGACGCTTTACAGTAGCCGAAATCAAGCTTCGAAGAACTTGAAAGACACGAAGGGCTCTCAGGTAGGCATATCTGAAAGAAATGTTGCACCTACAGCTGCTGCAACACGCATATATATGTGCTGCATGCAGGCAGCCGCCCGCGACTGTGTCTTTGATGAAGATATGACGAAGATATTAAAGGTTAGCGCGAGTGTTGGTCTACTCTATCCGAACGTTTCTGCTGTACAGGTCATTCATTCGAGCGTTTAAGCACCGCCCTATGGTAAACGCAGCAAATGCTGCAATTTCTACATGCAAACTTGGCGTGGCAAACACTTCGCAACGGTAGCAACGGCGACGTGCTTCCTTATTTACCGTACGGCTGTTCCGGCTGCGCTAAAACTCTCCATTAACTGGGTCTCAGGAGGGTGCGCTGCTGTGGCGGCTGTGGGTATCTCCAAATAATGCACGTATTGTGCGGCATATATGGGGCATATGGCTTTGGGGGTCAGTATACTGGCAACCAAAGCCATGCAAACTAGACGTCCACGCATGCACAAGCAAAATATCTTGAACAACAACAAAAAGCCAACACTGGCAGCCACACGGACCACTTCATAAATGGCTGTCGCACGCGCGCGCATCACGTTTATCGCACTAATGGGCAGGCAAGAAGAGAAAATGCGGACTGCTGACCACGATGCATGAAGAATCAGAATATAGTTTATTTTTGCTAACGCTTACTTACTATAAATACAAAGCACAGAATTAAGGTCTCGGATTCGAGGGCTTGCAGTGGCAGGTAAGACGAATGTTGCTACAAGAAAGCTACATCACAGGCGTACATTTATTATACACTGTTACAAATGAGTGTAAGGAATTGTTAAATCAGCACAAAACTTACATTTGAAAGTAATGAGTAATATATATGAGGTAAGTGCACATTGGCAGCAGATAAATAAATATGTCATAAAAAGTACTACAAGAACATTGCAGCAACCCACAAGGACACACAAAAGACTGGTATATCAGTAGCATTTCTTCGAATTGTTAAATCAGCACAAAACTTACATTTGAAAGTAATGAGTAATATATATGAGGTAAGTAGACATTGGCAGCACAGAAATAAATATGTCATAAAATGTACTACAAGAACATTGCAGCAACCCACAAGGACACACAAAAGACTGGTATATCTGTAGCATTTCTTCATCTAGCACACAAGATACACCAGGGTGGGGTGAAAACACAGACGCGTGCTAACTTCCAACAGATTGATTTTCAGAAGCGTCCCACACATATATATGGCAATGAACAAGGGCATGCGCATTTACAACTGTGTTTGTAACATTTGACGTGATACACGCACAAAGAATAGGCCAATACAACAATCAAGAAAAAGGTGACTTTCCAAACACATGATGGATAGTTCAGCTGTAAATTGCAATAAAGAAACTAAAATTTTTGTCGGGTGGTTTTTTGTTGCACTTCCCGCCAAGTCTTTCACTCCTTATAGTTGAGATAATTTTTTGTATTAAATCAACCATTGGTGTGCACTCGCACACACGTCCCGAAAAAATTTTCAACCAAGATTCTCAAAGGCCATGGCAGGCTACGCAACCACTATTTCCAGCTAAGTATGAAATAAATGAAATACCAACATATTCATGTTTAGCAGATTCCAGTGAACCACAGTGCAGAAGAGCAAAATCACGGAACATCGTTAATGGAGTGTGAAGGAAAGAAACAAATGAAGGTGTCACACGAAATGCCTGTCATCATGCCAAGGATTACAGTCTACCTCTCACTAACTCTAGCAGTACGAACCAACAAAGAATATAACACGACATAATTGGAGCATCGAATGCGAGACAGGCACAGCTAAAAAAAAAACATTGACATAAAAAGCTACAAAGGATGAAAATGAAAAAATGGTTTTATTTATTATGGTATTTTTACTTCCAAGCACCAAACATATATGTAGGCTTACAATTATTACAATGGTGATTTGTAACATTCCCTCACAATTTCAGCCTTTCTGCCGACCCTTCCCCGTGAAACCCAGTGCTCCTTCTGGCGCAGATGGTCCTTGTGCAACTGCAATTTCTTCATTGGAACTCCAGTTGCTGGTGATGCCAATGCTCTTTTTTTTTGCTTTCACACCTGAGCACCTTTTTGTCGGTGAACCTCTAACAGCAATTCCATTGCTCGTGGTCACATTTTTTTCAGCGAGCATTCTTAGCTCATGTAACGAGCCAAACAACTGCTGCAACACTGTGTCATCATGAACGTAGTGCAGGGAAGACAGTATGCGCTCAGTTTCAGCCCGTATCTTCGATTTGAAATGGCGCCTACTCTGTTCAGATGTTTTCTGCAAATCACACTCAAGATGTTCAGTGACTACATCACCTAGCTCTTCAGTGTGTTGTGCATCAGATGTGCAGCCTGTAACAGCATGGGCAGTCATATTCGGCCCTTCTCTGTATTCTGCAGGCAAACTTGAAAAACCCCACCCATCAACAAGCAAAAAGCTGCAGCAAAGTGCTTGCATGGCAATTTTGACCTCTTAAAGTCGAAGCATGTACAGCTTGGAGTGCTGAAGTTAACTTTATGAAATCCCCTACCCTCATTAACAAAACGAATACGGAATGTTCCTTCTTCACTGCCAACTTCCACGTCCTCGGACCTGTAATCAGACGCTCGTGCAAGCCGCTCCATAGTGTGTTTTGCTACAACAGGAGGCCTCCCATGGAGGAACTCAGGCACAGCATGGTGGTAAAGACGGTATGCAGGTGAAGAACTCAGATTCGCCTGCAAGAATTGCACCTCTTTCTGCGGGAAAAAAATTTCAACCAAGACCTTTAAAAGCCCCTGCAGACTACGGCGACCGCTATTTCCAGCTAAGTATGTTTTGAGCTCCTTGTTTTTTTATTCAGTTCCATTGTTTGTGCCAAAAGGGAGGTCCAACCTATACATCTTTACCCACATTTCCTTTACTGAGAGCCATTTACTGCTTACATAGGCTTGCAACTTCTCATTTTCCTTCCACTGTGGTGACTGCTTCACAGCTTCAATAGCTTTTGTTAGATCATCCTCATTCGCACTGGATGCTACTTGCCTAAGCATTTTCTTCACAAGGTCGACATCTACTTCATTTTATTTTTTTGAAATCCACCTATGCCAAGCCTATTCTCTGTGAAAATCACACAGGACTGGCCGACTGTTCGGGAAGGCAGCAGAAAGTGCGCTGATTTCCGCCTGGCTGTAGTCCACCATCCAAAACTTAGGACTCAAAGTTGGGTTCCAGGCCTTAAAGGTGTTTAGCGCCTCTTCGATGCAATCAGCCGTTTCAAATTGTACCATGAAGGCACCAACAATAGCATAGGAACTTGCAGTCTTCCCTACAATAAGGAATAGTGGTAGGGCATAATCCGCTGTTTTATATGTGGCGTCAAGACATACCACATCATCACTATACTTGAGCATCAGTTCCCTCATGAACTCAGTCTGAATGCAAAGCAGCAGTGTCTGCTCGCATTCCTGTGCAACAGTTTCCAAAGCGTCACAGTAAGGTAACTCATCCTGTGGCTCCTCTTGCCCTTCTGAATGATTTTCCACTGACTTCACATAATAGGGTCGAAAAAGACATCTTCTCCAGGTGCTTTCTCAATCATTTGTTCAACATACATTGCTACATTTTCTTGATCAACTGAACTAAATCCATCCTTACGGAGTGCCTTCTCGATATGATTTTTTATGTCTGTCTTTGTAGGGTAGAAATCTCTGCATGTGGTCGGGGGGCACTGCTTGTTTGAGAACAGTACATCTCGGACAAAAAACCTCAGACAGCTCTCAACTGTTTTTACAGATGTCACACCTTGTTGTACAAGCTCACAAATTTTTTTGACACTTCTGAATTTATTGGCTGCGCGTTCCCTGCCCACCGGGCATCAATGTCATGGTTGCAGTGACTTTCCCTGTCGGGCATGCAGACATAGAAGCGATGTTGGCGCAGAACAGGTTTACCACTAGCTTCTTCTTGCAATGCCAACCTCAGCCGGGACATCACTTCCTTCGAAGCTGTTTCGCGCTGCCATTTGGTACATTGTTCTGAGATGTTAATCTAAAGAGAAAAGAAAAGAGCAGATGGTAAACAGAGTAAACAAAATTAAGTGGTTCTGAATTTTGTCTGAAGGGAATAATAACCTCTTTCAGTGATAGAGAATAGAGATAAATTTGACATATGAAAGCAAAGGCATGACAGCTGAAATGCATAGACATTAGAATCTCATGCCATTATATTGGTGACATTACAGAAAAATAATATCAGTACAATAACACTACAATAATTCTAAACAATTTTTTACAGCTTTATCAGCATTTGCTAGGGGGTGTGTACATGGCCAAGCATCCTTTATCCACAAATACTGCAATTCAGTGCTGTAAAGCGCACTTTTTTAATGCTTCTCAACCAACAGTTTCACCTATGGCATCAAATGCTAAGATTTTGCATCAGGAATTGCAGTGTGAATAACTGAAAAGATCCAAACAAAAGGCAAGAAAAAATAATGACAACAAACAAGAAATATCTTGTACATTTGCGCAACAGTCAAATGTATTACAAAATGGAGACTGTCCATGTTTGTCAGGAAGCATTTCAAGATGTGTGTACAACACTCTTGGTTTCTTGGGCCTTGTAACATGCACTAGCAATTGTAGTGTGAAATCAAACTCATGTGGTGACCCAGCGTTCCAAAAGAAGTGTAGAGAAGGATATACCTCATCTCAACAAGCATACTTGGATTATGAGGTTATTGTCATGACAAAGAAATAAATTAATAAAACAAGTAGTTACGCTCACAAGCTGAATAACACTTCCTTCAGTGACTGCAAAAACAGTCATAAATAAAGCTGCAAAACTTGTAGGTTGAATAATTGTCCATACAGCTCTAAAAAATTGATTAATAAAACAAGGGTTTAGAGGGGGAGGCGTGTACTTAAAATTTAATATTGCTAATACTCATAGACATTACCCCGCCAGTTCAGCCACTTTCAACCACAGACGCATTTCTGCACTCGAAGAGGAGCAAAGAATGTCATTCAGTGCTGATTGCCGAAAAAATTAAATTAAATTATGGGGTTTAACGTGCCAAAACCACTTTCTGATTATGAGGCACGCCGCAGTGGAGGACTCCGGAAATTTCGACCACCTGGGGTTCCTTAACGTGCACCTAAATCTAAGCACACGGGCGTTTTCGCATTTCGCCCCCACCGAAGTGCGGCTGCCGTGGCCGGGATTCGATCCCGCGACCTCGTGCTCAGCAGCCCAACACCATAGCCACTGAACAACCACGGCGGGTTGCTGATTGCACAATCCACATGCATTCACCAAAACGTGTCTTTCATAGCGCATATTTCAAACCACAAGTTTATTTCACAAAATTAGTGCCAACTAGTTGTGCTTAGTGGATGCCCCCAATTTTAACACTCAAAATTTTCCTAAAATAATTAATTAAAGTCAATGTATGTAGAGAGTAAGAGTTTTTCATTGGAAAAGAAAAATGAGAATTAGGCATCATTTGAAATTGGCTGCATGTCAGTTCATTACTTATTTGACTGCCAAAATCAACATTTTATTCATGACCGCTAAGCTGATGAACTGAATGTCTAAGCTGAAATGGTCTAATTTCAAGACTCTTAATTTAAAAATAAACATACAGCTAAAAAAAAAAGGCTGTTTATGTTGATCTTCCTGGGCTTCCAGCGAGTAAAGCAATCCCAAAGTCAAAAGGTTATATATAGGGTATGTGTTTTTGCTTACCCTGAATTCCGGGAACAACTCCACTAGTTTTACATGCATCATTGCAGTGCAGTCCTTCTTCTTCGTTCCTTGTAACTTCACCTTTTTTCGTTGGACGGTAGCTGCTGACCATTCTGCATCTTTCTCCTATTCAATGAAGTGACGTATCGAATATCAGTACGCTATGAATAATTACAATTACATTTGGATGAGTGCATGCAGTTAGTGCATTCATTATGAGTGCAGTATTGGTTTCTTGCTCATGCTCGTCCCTTACGGAACAGCAAGTTCCATGGTTGCTTTAGCTCCTGCCAGTTGTCAATATTATAATTTAGCTTCGGAGCAGCACTTCGCATCTTCCATTGGGCACAGCCACCAAAGCGTTTGGCTCGCATTTACATTAGATCAACCCTCCTCCCCTAACTTCTCTCCTCTTCATCCCCCACTGAATTCCGTGGATTTTACAAATTTTATAGTGTATAGTGATATAAATGCTAATAGGACTGGGTGCTTAAACACTTTAATCTGATTAATACCTAACGTTTGAATAACTAACAATCTTTTAACTATCACATTACTGATTTACAAGCATATAGTACTTAAATGGAAGAAAACTGCATTTGAAGGAGACAGGTCATTTTTAATTATGTCCACTTTCACATTATTTGATGCTCCCTGTGCTACTCATTTATGGATTTGCCTGACCTCTGCTGTGTTAATTTTGCAGCATGCCATTGGTAACAAATAAACCCTGCAACCAACAAGCTGGTTCCAATGTGTCTTACAAAACACTGGGGAGTTCATGCTCACTCCTGTTTTTAAGCACTTCATAAGGGTGGAATGTGTTTTGCAGTATCTTCAATTTTCTATAGGTTAATGTCGACTGTATGAACGTGACACCCAGTCACCTTCATATTTCTCCCTGCTACTAATAGCAGGCTTACAAATTTCGCTTATTATATTTTTCCATGAATTCTGCCATGACACACAGCACTGGAAGTCCTGCTACTAGAGTACGGTTAACTTCAGTCTAACCTCCCACAAGTGCGTGTCACATTTTTAGATGGTATTTTTGACAAATATCAAGGTTAAGACCTCCGTCTTCATTAGGGCTATATTAATTGATCAACAGGTGAATGGGTAAATTTCCTCACCCTAAATATTAACTAATTAAAGAAATATGAAAGCATCCTGAATAAACAGTAAACGTTAACAATGTTCACAAGCATATATTTGAATGGATGCACTGTCCACTTCTGTTCATTCAGAAGCATCGCCATTGCTCAGTTCTAACAGTATTAAATCATTACAGAAACTACATAAATACTCACTTGGAATACTTGTACATAAATCTGTTAACGGTAAGATCCTGTTCTCTTTAATTATTTACTCACGACCAGTTTCCTCACTCAACATCCACTCAGTTCACTTCTACCAACAGCTATTCATTACCACAGCCTAGAACTAATCATGGTAAATTGACTACTAATTTTTCCGCCACACAACTTAGGAACTCATTAACTTGTCGTATTAAGATACACTTTCATTTATACACATTTAAATCGACCCTCCGTGAATTTTTTCACTTAGTATGTTCATTTCATCATCAGCATTTTATTGTCAATTATTTTCTGTTAATAAAATATTTACAGTGTTAGCTATAGTATCTCATTTTGAACAGTGTCTTGTGTGGCATATGGGTGCCTTGGATTTACTTATTCTACTCATCTCTAGCGCAAGGTTCCTTGTAAAATCTGTTGACCTACCTCTGTATGCAAGTATTATTTCCCATTTAAAACCTAAAAAAAATTATAACATTTCACTGCAGTGATGCGGACGGCGTATATGCTATCGTGAATGCGCATAAGCAGAATTTCGTGCAACGTACCGATGCTTGCACGATTCAGTGCGTAAGATATATGAGCGCGTTCTACCCATATCGGCTCCACGTTGTATCCGATCAATTGCCACGTACCTGTCGAGCACTTCTTGAATCTTGCACCTTGTGAAGGTCTCGCCCAAAGAGGCAGCCCCTGTCCACGGTTTGGACAACCTTAAAAGGCATGTCTTCATTCACGACCACATGCCCGCGCTGAGTGCTGAACATGAGCCTGCCTGATATAAAATAAATATTTATATAATCGTACCGTCGATCCTGCACCCGGTACGTACACCCGTGAGCAAAAGTATACGAACCACGGGAGCGCGTGCCAAACTGCATCGACGTGCCTTCTACCGACGCGGTGCCTGCTGTCGAGAGGGCCGCTAGAGCAGCGGTGCGCATGCACGTCCCATCATATCTGCTGGCCTGACAGGTAGCTTTGCCTGACGTCGCTGTGGTGCTCGTAGACTGAACGTCCACTGGGCGTCGTTTTCGCTGCTCCGTCGCATCTGGGCCATTGTTTTACGCAGCGGCTGCGGCTGGGCTGGCACGCGCGTCCGCCGCGCTTCGCTTTCATTCTTTGGGGGAATTATCGCGCGGCGCACTGCCTTCTCTGACGCCTTTAAATGACGCGCACAAAGTGGCCTTCTGCGGCTTTGTGTTATCTCGAACTGTTCCAATGCTTGCTGCCGCAGGTAGAAGGAAGGTTTTGCAATCGGTGTCCGCCGTCGCGTTAAGAAGTAGAACTGAGCTGCAGGGGCAAACAAATATGCTCCACAAGCAGCAGGATGCTAAAAGGAGAAATTAGCGGCACCGTACCGCCTTTATTTCTTCAAACCCTTCAACAAGGCTTGAACAAGATATGCACGCGAGGGTGCCACTACAGACAGCAGCGACAACGCTGACACATGCGCGAGAATATACAATCAGGTGCAGCTGTGTGGTGCACGCTGCCGTGAAGTTCCAATTACGGTTGCCTCCTTGCGAATCGGGTCCAAGTTACGGACCTGAATCACTAGTCGGGATCTCCTCATGGCATCGCGTTACGAGTGGATACCACGGCACCTTCGAGGCGACATCGCCGCCTATGGAAAATTGACAGCGTAGTGAAACCATGCATACAGTTGTGAAAATTATAATCTACGAAAATAACAGCAACACGTTGGCTCGTCCTAAGTGCCCTCAAGACCGCAGTCTGTCGGTCACCCCGACCAGTGATTCAGGTCCGTAACCTCGACCCGATTCGCAAGGAGGCCAACGTAATTGGAACTTCACGGCAGCGTGCACCGCACAGCTGCACCTGATTGTATATTCTCGCGCATGTGTCAGCGTTGTCGCTGCTGTCTGTAGTGGCACCCTCTCGTGCATTTCTTGTTCAAGCCTTGATGAAGGGTTTGAAGAAAAAAAGGTAGTACGGTGCCGCTAATTTCTCCTTTTAGCATCCTGCTGCTTGTGGAGCATAGTAGCCCCTGCAGCTCAGTTCTACTTCGTAACGCGACGGCGGACACCGATTGCAAAACCTTCCTTCTACCTGCGGCAGCAAGCATTGGAACAGTTCGAGATAACACAAAGCCGCAGAAGACCACTTTGTGCGATTTAAAGGCGTCAGAGAAGGCAGTGCGGCGTGCGATAATTCCCCCAAATAAAGAATGAAAGCGAAGCGCGGAGGACACGCGTGCCAGCCCAGCCGCAGCCGCTGCGTAAAACAATGGCCCAGATGCGACGGAGCAGCGAAAACGACGCCCAGTGGACGTTTAGTCTACGAGCACCACAGCGACGTCAGGCAAAGCTACATGTCAGGCCAGCAGATATGATGGGACGCGCATGCGCACCGCTGCTCTTGCGGGCCTCTCGACAGCAGGCACCGCGTCGGTAGACGGCGTGTCGATGCAGTTTGGCACGCGCTCCCGTGGTCCGCATACTTTTGCTCACGGGTGTACGTACGTACTACACGCTTGCGATGAACATACCTTTTGGCTTCAAGGAGTGCTCAGTTTGTAAGCACACACTGACAGCGGCGAGGTCCCTCAGAAGCTCTTCGTATACATCTTTGGAGTCTGCATAACCGGCCCAGGTGTTTCCACACTTTTTGAAGTCCCGCAGGTGCCTCTTTAAAACTTCTTCTGCAGATATCGGCACGGCAGGCTCCCCCCCCCCCCATCATGACCCCCGCCACTGAAAAAAGTGGCGCGAAAATCTGCTCACGGTCATGGGCACACGAGCACGCCTGGTGGTGTAGTCGTATATTATAGTTTGTGATTCTCCGGTCACTTTCGCGCGCTCATTCGATTCTCGTCTGCTGCACGCGCCGACGCAAGCGGTGGTGCCATTGTTGGCGACGGCCGGGCATGCGCAGTGTAGAGCCATGTGGCACGTACTGCGAAGAACCTCTCCCTTCTTGGCTGCTCGATGCCATTCCGTATCGCGTGCCTCGTTGTTCACTACGAGGGCCGATTTACATTTCTTCTTACGAACGTACCATATTCCTCGCACGTTCAATTTTTCCGGATCAATCTCCGTGCCTTCTACGGTCTCCATTATTACCATATTAGTATCCGAGCGCAGCCTCCGCCGGTGGCGTCTCGCCGCTAGGACTAACCTTAGGCTTAGATGAACATGTGCGCGTCGAATACTTCAAAGTCCGAAAAATTGGGAAAAACGAGGGCCCACCTTAGAAAAATTTATATTATCGGTGTCTGTTTATCGAATACAGTTGATAGTTATGGATAGGGCACGGGGGCACCGTAACGATGTCATCATCATCATCATCATCATCATCATCATCATCATCATCATCAGCCTGGTTACGCCCACTGTAGGGCAAAGGCCTCTCCCATACTTCTCCAACAACCCCGATCATGTACTAATTGTGGCCATGCCATGCCTGCAAACTTCTTAATCTCGTCCGCCCACCTAACTTTCTGCCGCCCCCTGCTACACTTCCCCTCCCTTGGGATCCAGTCCGTAACCCTTAATGACCATCGGTTATCTTCCCTCCTCATTACATGTCCTGCCCATGCCCATTTCTTTTTCTTGATTTCAACTAAGATGCCATTAACTCGCGTTTGTTCCCTCACCTAATCTGCTCTTTTCTTATCCCTTAACGTTACACCTATCATTCTTCTTTCCATAGCTCGTTGCGTCGTCCTCAATTTGAGTAGAACCCTTTTCGTAAGCCTCCAGGTTTCTGCCCCGTAGGTGAGTACTGGTAAGACACAGCTGTCATATACTTTTCTCTTGAGGGATAATGGCAACCTGCTGTTCATGAACTGAGAATGCCTGCCAAACGCACCCCAGCCCATTCTTATTCTTCTGATTATTTCCGTCTGATGATCCGGATCCGCCGTCACTACCTGCCCTAAGTAGATGTATTCCCTCACGACTTCCAGTGCCTCGCTGCCTATTGTAAATTGCTGTTCTCTTCCGAGACTGTTAAGCATTACTTTAGTTTTCTGCAGATTAATTTTTAGACCCATTCTTCTGCTTTGCCTCTCCAGGTCTGTGAGTAACGATGTGGATCGCTCTTAACCCTCTTCGTCTTGCCCGGCTATAAAAAGGCCCCCCTTTAGCTTTCCGGTGACAGGGCTCGGTGGTACCGTAAGGGTGTGAATCGCTCAAGCCCTCCTCTTCTTACCGGGCAGTTACTCGGTCTCCTGCGTACTGCTAGGCCCCCAAAACATATTGTGGTCAGAGCTACTACGCATGTTCGCAGCGACATCTACAATCAGGTAACCGGCAATCTCGTCTTGGCACCGTTTTCCGGGCTGCCAGATCACTGCAAGCTCGGTCTGCGAGCTCAGTACGTCAGCGGGCGCAGAGGACTACGCGAATGGCCTGTGTGGAGCGACACCTTTCAGAGAGCCTATAAAAAGGCCACCCTTTATCGTCTCGGAGACGGGGCCCGTTCGCACCGTAACGGTGTGAATCGCTCAAAACCTTCTGCTTCTTACCGGGCAGTTACTCGGTCTCCTGCGTACTGCCAGCTACCCAAAACAGCCGGTAGTCAGCGCTACTACGCATGTTCAGCTCGACATCTACAATCATGGAAGCGGCAATCTCCTCTTGGCACCGTTCGCCGAGCTGCCAGGTCACTGTAAGTCAGCGGGCGCAGAGGACTACGCGAATGGTCTGTGTGTAGCGACACCTTTAAGGAAGCCTATAAAATAGCCACCCTTTAGTTTCTCGGTGATGGGGCACAATGGCACCGTAACAATGTGAATCGCTCAAAACCCTCTTATTCTTGCCCTGCAGATGAGAAAATGCTTTGGTAAATGTTTTCGCTCAAGCGACCCCTTCTTGCTGGTGCTGCCGTGCCAGCGCCCAAGTTGTTTGTTGCATCTTCGAAAATTGTTACTGCTGGGAGGTGATATTAGATCAAACCATGATCCGGATTTTACTCAGGTTTCAAAGCAGCTGAAGGAAATGGCAACTGATATTAAGGATACTAAAGAGAAGTAGCTAGTGGAAATCAAAAAGATAATAGACGCTCTTTGAAGCCGGGATGAGAAGATTAATTCTTGCCACAGCTGGACAACAGCTTGACCGAATTGCCAGTGTAGTGCAGATGCTTGAAATAAAAGTAGAATTAAAGCACTACAGCGGACTATCTAGCCTAATAATTTACGGAATAACTGAAGCAAAATAGCAAAATTTAGAAATTTTGAAAATTACCGGTAACAAAGATGTTTTTAAAAGCATGTCAGAAGTCGGCAATGTACAGTCAACCGCAAAAGTTTATGGGATGCCGAATCTGCCACGAAGACGAATTTTCGCGAAGTGTGGTCACACAGCCTCGAAATAAATATTCCATCATGTAGTAGCCTTCGCCACCTACAGAGTGCTTCATTAATTATTAAAGGGAAAAATCAGTAATCCACCCGTTCGTAGCAATGGCTACAAAATAAACGCATGCGGGTTCCTTGAAAGAAAAGTCCCACAGTTGAAGAAAAATTCGTTCTGCTCCGGGACTCGAATCCGGGACCACCACCTTTCCGGGGCAGCCGCTCTACCATCTGAGGTAATCAGGCGGCTAGCAGATGGCAGGGGGAAGTCGAATTTGTCGACAACACGAAGCAAAGGCAAGTGCTTGACGCTGTAGTTCTGCGGAAACCCGCAAGGTCGAGAGAAGTAATTATTAAAGGGAGGAATCAGACATCCACCCGTTCGAAGCAATGGCTACAAAGAAAAACAATACGGGTTGCTTGAAAGAAAAGCCCCACCGTCGACGAAAAGTTCGTCCTGGTGATTGTAGAAATTATACCAAATGCAACGGGGGTGTTCGCATAGCAGAAAGGGTCACTAGTTATAGGTCGTGTGAGAGACGTGATTGTGCTTGGCCCAGTTGGTGTGGGCTGCTACAGATGGCGCAACGTGAACTGCGCAACAAGTAGCCGCACCGACATCGTCACCTACCTTGTCCTGCTTCCCTTTCCGGGAGCCTCGCTTGTTTTTGCTGTTTGCCCGCGATGGGCGAGCCAGTCAAGCCATTGCCGCTGGAGTAATCAGTCGGTGTGTAAAATGTAACCTTAACCCGCATTAAACCGTGAACCTACTATGCGAGTCTTCCTGCGTTCAGCCCAAGCCTCACATCTGGCGCAGTCGACGCCGAACCTCTGCCAAGCCATTCAGCCACGGCAGCGCAAGAACGACGGTCAGTACGCCTCTTCAGCCGCATTCGTCATTGTACTCGCGCCCTCACGCCGCCGAAGGCTCATTCCTGAAGATACTTCTGCCATTTTACCGCTCGTCTGTGTTTACTCCGCATCAGAAGAAAAGCACGGCCGTCAGCTGAAGAGTGCCGTGAATGTGCACAACTAGCCCGGAACTAACTTGAATCCCGCGCATAACCTGTGGCTTAACGCTCACTCACCTAGTCTCCCGTGCGCCGAGCCTCGCTTTGCGGTGCATCATGCCAGGAATTATTTGGGAGGAGATTGACTCAACGACCATGTCGCGGCTCGGAGTCGACCTTATCCGCGATGAATTGGCCCGACGCGAGTTAGAGAGCACCGGCTCTAAGGAAGAGCTCATTCAGCGCCTTGAAGCCGACATTCACCAACGTCCTGAGGCAACGCCACGGTCAAGCGTGGAGAGGGCGGGTACCGCCGGCAACTCAGGTTTTACCCTCGATACCGCGACGCTCGAAAGTCTGGCACTTCTGTTTCAACAGCTGCTACGCCCTTCGACTACAGTTACCACACTGCCAGACCTGTCGTCATCGATTGCTTACTTTGATCAGTCTCCAGCACAAAATGTTAATGTCTGGCTCAATGACGTCCGCCGGGTACATAAGCTTGCCGCATGGGACGACGCCACCACCTGTCTCATTGCCGCAAGTAAACTGAAAGGCACAGCTCGTAATTGGCACCTCGCTTTTGGAAATCACCATTCAACCTGGGAAACATGGAGCGCCGCCCTGAAGGAAACATTTTCATCGCAGCTCACCCTCATCGAATGGCAGGAACGCGTAATAAAGATCAGACCGGGCCCAGGCGAGAGCCTACAAGAGTACGCTTACGCAAAGCTGCGTGTGGTTGAAAGCTGCCCCGTTACCCTTACCGACGCCCAGAAGATTGATTACCTACTACAAGGTCTTCAAGAACCACATGTCATTGCGGTCATCGCCACTAATTGGCCGTTAACTGTGCGTGACTTCATGTCCACGTGCACAAGCCTAGACAAGTGCACTCAACGTGCCCATGACAGGGCAAGCGTAAAGCAGCCGCTGCTTCCACAGAAGCCACCCCCTCGTTCATCTCAAAGTGGCAATTTAGGACGTCAGCAATATAACTTCCAGCCACCAGCTCCGCCAACAGCTACAACAGTACAGCCAAGACAGCGCATTTCCGAGTTGCCCAAGGAACAACAGGAACGAAGATACGAAGCCATTTCTGCACAGTATGGGGCTCCAGCATTCCGGAGCGGCCAAGACATCGCACAAGCAACCTGTTACAAGTGCAAAGAGTTAGGGCATTTGGCGTCGGCATGTCCCTCGCGTAGTAACAGGGCACCACCGTGAACCATCCCTGATGTCCAACAGCCACGGGCTTTTCACAGTATGCCTGAAAAACTTGAAGGCTCCCAACATCAATGTCCATTTTTCACGCCGGCCATTGCAGGAGTCGGTGAACACGAAGCATATCCGGACTCTGGCTCAAACGTGACATTGATTTCTAAAGCCATCCTACCTTCCGCAATGATCTTGCCATGGACTAATTTCCCTCTTGCCGTCGTTGGAGGTGGTACAGCGCTACCAGTTGGGTCCGCCCTCCTTAAAATAACTATTGGCCCTATCACTGGTGTGGTTGAGGCAGCAGTTTTGGAGAACAACGTCCTACCCCTTATTCTGGGTGAAGACTGGTTTTGGCAGCGCGAGCGCGCTTGATATTCCAGCCACCAGAGCCCACTCAGCTACAACATGCAGCCACGGGTGTAACGCTTCTAGCCACTCAGCGTCTGGTCCCGCGAATGGCCAGTGCCGTCATTTTAGCCCGCTCAAAACTTTTTGCGCCGGCAGAAGCAACGTCACAAGACTGTCTACAACGAGAACCCTTACCTTCGCCAGAAGAGCCTCCCTGGCAAGTTTTGGCTGCGAAGAGAGTGCCGCTGGAAAGCAGCACTGCCACACTACAAGTCTGCACTACGGTGCCTGTGACCATCCACCCCGAACTCCCACCAGCCAGCCTAGGCAGCCAGCTCTCCCCTGAACAGCCGTCTGTCATGGCTGACATACCGGCCAAGAACAATGCAGTCTTTTCTCGCCATGAAGATGACATTGGACATTTTAGTAACACTCAACATCGCATTGATTTGCTGCCCAATACTGTGCCGTACAGCCGGAGCCCTTACAGATATACGCCAGAAGACAGGCAATTCCTCGAAAGGCAAATTAAAAAGCTTCTTGCTCAAAATATCCTCCCTGCATCTGGCCCGTGGGCATTCCCAGTCGTTGTGGTGTCTCGCTGTGGAAAGAAACGCTTGTGTGTGAATTACATTCCACCTAATGAACGTACGATCAAGGTTGTGCACCCCCTACCTCTGGTGGATGACATCATTCAGGACATCGCTGGCTGCGCCTACTTCGCCACAATGGACATTAAGTGCGCCTACTGGCAAGTCAGCCTGAGACCCCAGGACTATGAGAAAACCGCATTTATCACCCACCATGGAACTTACATGTGGACCCGAATGCCATTCGGATTAAAGAATGCACTGTCCACATTTCAGCGAGCCATGCAACTGGTATTCCAAGACCTTCAGCCTCGCCCGGATAAATGCGGCATACGAGTATATCTCGATGACATCCTTATCTGTGCAGAGTCATTCGCCACATTTGCAGACTTGATGGAAGAGGCCCTCCAGTTGCTGCATACCAGTGTACTTAAGGCCTTACTTGAGAAATTTTCCTTCGGTCTCGCTTGCATGAAATTTCTTGGATTCATCATTTCAAGCGAAGGCCATCACCCGGATACAGAAAGAGCAGCTGCCATGTACCGTATCGCAACTCCCCGAAACCAAAAGGAAGTCCTTTCCTGGATACAGACAGCCAGCTTTTACCGTCGATTCATCAAGGGCTTCGCTAAAGTGGTAGCCCCTCTTCAAGCCCTTGTCAAGTCGTCCACGCTTCGGTGGTCCCCAGAATGCGAAAGTGCCTTCCAAGATAATCGCTCAGCCCTTACAAAGCCACCACTACTTGCTCATTTCAATCAATATGCAGCAACAACAGTAACCACCGATGCTTCTGGTGAAGCCATAGGAGCAGTGTTGTCACAATTTCAGGATGGCAAAGAACGTGTTATTGCCTATGCTAGCCGATCCCTGACGCTAGACGAACGCAAGCTTCACAATAGCGTGTGGGAAGGCATCGCAGTACATTGGGCAATAACAGTGAAATTTCGTCAGTATCTAATCGGAATCAAGTTCGTCCTAGTTACAGATAACTGGACTGTTGCTTGCTTGACGAAGTGTGTGAAACCATCTCGCAGATTTACTTCCATGCTCATGTACTTGCTTGAATTTGACTTCTCGGTCAGACATTTGCCTGGACGGCAGAATGTTGTAGCTGAGCATTTCTCTAGACTTTCGTGTGCAGTCACGCACTCCGCTGAAGCGCTGGTTACCGCTCAAGAAAAAGACCCCGAATGCAGTGCAATTGTTCAAAGCCTTGCTAATGGAGATGCCCGGGCCGATTTCAACCTGATCGACAACGTGCTATACCATCGGACACCTTCAGGAACATATGCTGTTGTAGCGCCATTGTCATTGCGTCCCACCATTCTCCAGGCACTACATGATGGTGCAGGTCACTTCGACGTCAAGCGGACTTTACACAAAGTGCAAGACCGCTACTGGCGGCCAGATATGGAAAAGGCAGTCAAGAGCTACGTGTCATCCTGCCAATGCTGCCAGCAGTATAACCGTCCAACCTCAAGAAATGTTGGTTTTCTTGGCAAAATGCCAATTTCAGATGTTCCTTTCTCGAGCATTGCTATCGACCACATAACTATGCCTCCCAGCAACTCATCACGGTACATACTGAACGTGATTGATTTTGCAACTCGCTTTATTGCTCCAGGAGCCGTTCCGTCAACCTCGGCACGCGAAGTTATTCAGAGTTTGCATAAAGTATTTTATTGCTATGGTGCCCCTGACCACTGTCTCTCAGACCATGGGTCGGCCTTTGAGTCGACAGAGTTCAAGCGGTTCATGCATTTACATAACGTTGAGCTGCACTATTCAACAGCCTACCGACCTGAAGGGAATGGCCTCGTTGAACGAAGCAATGGAACATTACTTACAGTATTACGGAAAATATGTGCTTTGGAACCTTTATCATGGCCTGCAAAGCTCCATGAAGCAGCCTTTGCGGTTAACACTTCGGTGAATTCTAGCACCACTTTTTCGCCATTCCAGTTACCCTTCAGCTACGTGCCTAAGGTTCCTCTCCAGCAACAACGGTCGCTCCAACAAACCGGCCTTGTTGAGCGCGTCCTTGATGTAACAGCGCAACGTTCAGAGGCATCTGCCAATTCAGAAGCAGCTCAAGCCACCCGCAAACGCCACTATGATAGTACCCATCGCTCTCATAGCTTAACAGTAGGTGACCTAGTATGGATCAAACGTCAAGCGCCAGCGCCTCACGGGAAAATGGCACCGCGCTTCAGAGGGCTCTACCATCTCATTGAGCAGTTGACTGCATCCACATTCAAGGCTTTGCGTGTGTCAGGAATGACAGCTCGCCTGCTTAACCAGCCAAGAACTGTGCATGTTTCGCAAATTAAGTTGTATGTGCCTCCGTCATCTCCTGTGGCACACCTTTCGTCCAGCCTTGAAGGGGGAAACATCCGCCACTACAGTCCCTGATGATGAAACTGCCATCCACCAAACACAGCCTCAGCGCCAACAGCGTGTGCGCCACCTTCCCCGTCACTTGCGAGACTTCGTGCTTGAGTGACTATATGGACGGCAAATTAGACCAAGGGACTTGGTCATCCAGACGGGGGTGGAATGTGAGTGACGTGATGGTGCTTGGCCCAGTTGGTGTGGGCTGCTACAGATGGCGCAATGTGACCTGCGCAACAAGTAGCCGCACCGACATCGTCACCTACCTTGTCCTGCTTCCGTTTCCGGGCGCCTCGCTTGTTTTTGCTGTTTGCCCGCGATGGGCGAGTCAGTCAAGCCATTGCCGCTGGAGTGATCAGTCGGTGTGTAAAATGTAACCTTAACCCGCATTAAACCGTTAACCTACTATGCGCGTCTTCCTGCGTTCAGCCCAAGCCTCACAGTTGCAGCGCTAGGCTTAAACAGGTCGGCACTATATCGTAACGGCGAAGCAAACACTTCTCGTCGTCTTCTTCTCTTGTACCAGCACACCAGCACATTGCTCACTGCCCAGTGCCTTCAGTACAATCACTCCCCACCAGAAGAGTAGGCATCCTGGCGACTTAAGGACAGGAGAACACAGGGTGGTCATGGCACTGCTTGAGCAGGGAGACGTGGACAATTTGCTGGCCCCGACGACGCTGGTCGGAAGGCGTTTCGAGTGGCTCGATGAGGTAGTTGACCGCGGATGTTTGTTTCAGTACCCGATAAGGACCATGGTACTTGGAGAGCGGCTTGGAGGAAGGGCCTGGAGGAGTAGAGGGCAACCACAACCAGACTAGCGAGCCAGGCGCAAAGCACGTAGCCGTAGTGGATGAATCGTGGCGAAGCTTTTGGCGCCACTGGTCTTGGGATGTCAACGAACGAGTGAGTTGGCGACATTCTTCGGCGTAAGCAGCCGCTCTAGAAACAGTAGTCCACTCCGAGGCATCTGGCCGGTAATGTAGAATCGTGTCCATAGTGTATGAAGGTTCGTGTCCATCAAGGAGAAAGAAAGGAAAGAACCAAGTGGTGCTTTGCGTGGCGGTATTGTAAGCGTAGGTGACGAAAGGTAGAATGCGATCCCAATTCGAGTGGTCAGATGAAGCATATATGGTCATCATGTCACCAAGGGTGCGGTTGAAACGTTCTGTCATCCCATTAGTTTGCGGATGATATGCTGTGGTAGAGCGGTGAATGATGCGACGCACCTTTAGCAATGCTGAAAGGACGGCAGAGAGGAAAACGCGACCGCGGTCGCTCAGTAATTCTCGAGGTGCTCCATGGCGTAAAATCAGATTTTGAAGGATAAAACTAGCGACGTCTTTTGCTGTGGCCGAGGCTAGGGGCTGAAGATTCAGCATACCGCGTGAGGCGGTCGATAGCAACAATAACCCAGCGGTTGTTGCTTGCAGTGTTGGGAAGCGCACCGTATATATCAATGCCGACGCGGTCGAACGCACGCGCGGGGCATGGTAAAGGTTGCAAGGGGCCGGTGGCATGTTGAGGTGGCGTCTTGCGTCCTTGGCATAAGTGGCATAACCGGACGTACTGGCGAACGAAACGGTACATACCGCGCCAGTAGTACCGAAGCTGGAGGCGAGAGTATGTCTTTAATACAGCAGCGTGGCCGCATTGTCGGTCGTCTTGGAACGTGGCGCAGATGTCGCAGCGGAGGTGTGGGGCATACCAAGCAACCACTAACGGCCGCTGTAATCGTAGTTGTGGCGGTACAGCAGGTTATCCCGAATGATGAAGTGCGTGGTTTGGCGGCGAAGCGTCCGAGAGATTGGTGCTGGCGACTGGCTGGACAGGAAGTCAATAAGCGAAGAGATCCATGGGTCTTTGCGCTGCTCTGATGACATGTCGGAAATGTTGAGGGCGAAGGCACCGCAGGTAGAAATAGACGAGTGGAAAGGACCAGAGGGCAGGGGTGACCGGGATAGAGCGTCTGCGTCTGAATGCTTTCGGCCGGACCGATAAACAACGCGGATGTCGTACTCTTGTAGGTGCAATGCCCAACGGGCAAGCCGACCAGTTGGATCTTTTAGTGAAGATAACCAGCATAGGGCATGATGGTAGGTCACGATGCCAAATGAACGCCCGTACACATAAGGGCGAAATTTGCCGATAGCCAAAATGATGGCCAGACATTCCTTTTCAGTAACCGAGTAGTTCGCCTCGGCTTTGGTAAGGGTGCGGCTGGCATACGCGACGACGTACTCTTCGAAGCCATCCTTGCGTTGTGCAAGAACAGCGCCGAGCCCGACACCACTAGCGTCCGTATGGATCTCAGTTGGAGCAGAGGGATCGAAGTGTCGCAGTACTGGAGGCGAGGTGAGAACGCGTTGTAGTTCTTGGAATGCCTCGTCGCACGCTGAGGACCAGGCTGATAGGTCAGAACTGCCGGTGAGAAGCTGCGTCAAGGGGGCACTGATAGAGGCAATGTTACGGACGAAGCGTCGGAAATATGAGCACAGGCCGATGAAGCTGCGAAGCTCTTTCATGGTGGTTGATTTAGGGAACTCGGATACGGCGCTAAGTTTTGCGGGGTCCGGAAGGATGCCGTGTTTTTAAACTACATGGCTGAGAATAGTAAGCGTACGAGCGCCGAAGTGGCATTTCCTCAAATTTAGTTGCAGTCGTGGAGTGGAGAGGCACGCAAGTACTAGCTCGAGGCGGTTGAGGTGCGACGCAAAGCCGGTTGAAAAAACTACAATGTCATCTAAATAACAGAGGCACGTTTCCACTTCAGCCGTCGAAGAATGGTGTCCATCATTCGCTCGAAAGTGGCAGGCGCGTTGCAGAGGCCGAACGGCATGACAGTAAATTCATATAGCCCATCAGGCGTTACGAAGGCTGTCTTTTGACGATCGGCCTCTGCCACTGGCACTTGCCAGTACCCGGAGCGCCAATCCAGCGACGAAAAGAATTCCGCTCCCTGCAGACAGTCCAAGGCATCGTCGATGCGCGGCAGAGGATAGACATCTTTGCGCGTTATTCGGTTAAGGCGGCGATAGTCGACGCAGAACCGAATGGAGCCATCTTTTTTTTTAACGAGGACAACCGGAGATGCCCAGGGACTGTTAGAGGGCTGGTCCATGATACGCGTTCAGCAGCCGACACACGATAGGGACGCTGGCGCAATGGTGTTTGTAGACCGGTGCCGATACGGTGAACGACTGCGGACGCTCGACCCAAGGGTGCTTGGTCAATGTCAAATGAGGAACGAAAACGTTGGAGGAGCTTGATGATTTCTGTTTGCTGCGCAGGTGTGAGTTCTGCGTGAACGGCACGAGCGAAGACGTCTACAGGGGCATCAGTTGCGGTGGGATTAGTGACGGAACAAAGCGGAAGTGATGCCGCATTACTAAACTATCCGGACAGGCCGCCATTGGAATCTGAACCTGGCAACGTTTAACGTTAGAACGCTATCTAGCGAGGCGAGTCTAGCAGTGTTATTGGAGGAATTAGAGGGTAGTAAGTGGGATATAATAGGGCTCAGTGAGGTTGGGAGGACAAAAGAAGCATATACAGTGCTAAAAAGCGGGCATGTACTGTGTTACCGGGGCTTAGCAGAGAGACGAGAACTAGGAGTCGGATTCCTGATTAATAAGGAAATAGCTGGTAACATACAGGAATTCTATAGCATTAACGAGAGGGTGGCAGGTCTTGTTGTGAAACTTAATACGAGGTACAAAATAAAGATTGTACAAGTCTACGCCCCTACATCCAGTCATGATGACCAGGAAGTCGAAAGCTTCTATGAAGACGTGGAATCGGCGATGGGTAGAGTGAAAACTAAATACACTATACTAATGGGCGACCTTAATGCCAAGGTAGGCAAGAAGCAGGCTGGAGACAAGGCAGTGGTGGAATATGGCATAGGCACTAGGAATACCAGGGGAGAGTTATTAGTAGAGTTTGCGGAACAGAATAATATGAGGATAATGAATACCTTCTTCGGCAAGCGGGATAGCCGAAAGTGGACGTGGAGGAGCCCGAACGGCGAGACTAGAAATGAAATAGACTTCATACTCTGCGCTAACCCTGGCATCATACAAGATGTGGACGTGCTCGGCAAGGTGCGCTGCAGTGACCACAGGATGGTAAGAACTGGAATTAGCCTAGACCTGAGGAGGGAACGGAAGAAACTGGAACATAAGAAGCAGATTAATGAGTTAGTGGTATGAGGAAAAATAGAGGAATTCCAGATCAAGCTACAGAACAGGTATTCGGCTTTAACTCAGGAAGAGGACCTTAGTGTTGAAGCAATGAACGACAATCTTGTGGGCATCATTAAGGAGTGTGCAATGGAAGTCGGTAGTAACTCCGTTAGGCAGGATACCAGCAAACTATCGCCGGAGACTAAAAATCTGATCAAGAAACGACAATGTATGAAAGCATCTAACCCTGCAGCTAGAATAGAACTGGCAGATCTTTCGAAGTTAATCAACAAGCGTAAGACAGCTGACATAAGGAAGTATAATATGGATAGAATTGAACATGCTCTCAGGAACGGAGGAAGCCTAAAAACAGTGAAGAAGAAACTAGGAATTGCCAAGAATCAGATGTATGCCTTAAGAGACAAAGCCGGCAATATCATTACTAATATGAATGAGATAGTTCAAGTGGCTGAGGAGTTCAATGGAGATTTATACAGTACCAGTGGCACCCACGACGATAATGGAAGAGAAAATAGTCTAGAGGAATTCGAAATCCCAATGGTAACGCCGGAAGAAGTAAAGAAAGCTTTGGGAAATATGCAAAGATTGTTCTAGAGAAACTGGCCACCATGTATATGCAATGCCTCATGACCTTGAGTGTACCGGAATCTTGGAAGAACGCTAACATAATCCTAATCCATAGGGGACGCCAAAGACTTGAAAAATTATAGACCGATCAGCTTACTGTCCATTGCCTACAAACAATTTACTAAGGTAATCGCAAGTAGAATCAGGAACACCCTAGACTTCTGTCAAGCAAAGGACCAGGATTCCGTAAAGGCTACTCAACAATAGATCATATTCACACTATCAATCAGGTGATAGAGAAATGTGCGGAATATAACCAACCCTTATATATAGCTTTTATTGATTACGAGAAAGCGTTTGATTCTGTCGAAACCTCAGCAGTCATGGAGGCATTACGGAATCAGGGTGTAGACGAGCCGTATGTAAAAATACTGAAAGATATATATAGCGGCTCCGCAGCCACCGTAGTCCTCCACAAAGTAAGCAACAAAATCCTAATAAAGAAAGGCGTCAGGCAGGGAGATACAATATCACCAATGCTATTCACAGCGTGTTTACAGGAGGTATTCAGAGACCTGGATTGGGAAGAATTCGGGATAAAAGTTAATGGAGAATACCTTAGTAACTTGCGATTCGCTGATGATATTGCCTTTCTTAGTAACTCAGGGTACCAATTGCAATGCATGCTCACTGACCTCGAGAGGCAAAGCAGAAGAGTGGGTCTAAAAATTAATCTGCAGAAAACTAAAGTAATGCTTAACAGTCTCGGATGAGAACAGCAATTTACAGTAGGCAGCGAGGCACTGGAAGTCGTAAGGGAATACATCTACTTAGGGCAGGTAGTGACGGCGGATCCGGTTCATGAGACGGAAATAATCAGAAGAATAAGAATGGGCTGGGGTGCCTTTGGCAGGCATTCTCAGATCATGAACAGCAGGTTGCGATTATCTCTCAAGAGAAAAGTATATAACAGCTGTGTCTTACCAGTACTCACCTACGGGGCAGAAACCTGGAGGCTTACGAAAAGCGTTCTACTCAAATTGAGGACGACGCACGAGCTATGGAAAGAAGAATGATAGGTGTAACGTTAATGGACAAGAGCAGATTGGGTGAAGGAACAAACGCGAGGTAATGACATCTTAATTGAAATCAAGAAAAAGAAATGCGCATGGGCAGGGCATCTAAGGAGGAGGGAAGATAACCGATGGTCATTAAGGGTTACGGACTTGATCCCAAGGGAAGGGAAGCGTAGCAGGGGGCGGCAGAAAGTTAGGTTGGCTGATGAGATGAAGAAGTTTGCAGGGACGGCATGGCCACAATTAGTACATGACCGGGGTTGTTGGAGAAGTATGGGAGAGGCCTTTGCCCTGCAGTGGGCGTAACCACGCTGATTATTATTATTATTATTATTATTATTATTATTATTATTATTATTATTATTATTATTATTATTATTATTATTATTATTATTATTATTATTATTATTATTGTGATGAAACATGGTGGCAGAGAGAACGGTATCGAAAGCTTCAGCGGTACCCCGGCACTCGCCACGGAGTAGGGATGATGGGCAGGCGGACGGATTGCAGACGTAAAGGGCAGCAGAACCGTCGCAAAACGTGACGACAGCAAACGGAAGCAGAAAGTTCCGGCGGCGCGCACAAGTGGCCGACGGTGTAAACAGAACAGGTGAGTTCGCAGCAGAGGTACATGAAACAGGAACGAGAGCGGCGTTGAAAGGTGCGATATCAATGTCAGAGGCGGCAACAACTTTAGGGGAAGAATGGTCGTCAGGGTCGAAGCATGGCACTGACAACGTAAGTTCGGCACGAGCGCAGTCGGTAAGAGCTTGATTGACAGATAGGAAATTCCATCCAAGAATAACGTCGTGTGAGGAACGAAGTAGGACGACAAATTCTATAACATACATAACGCTTTGAATGACAACCCGGGCTGTGCACGACGCTGAAGGCTGAATGCGATGCGAGGTTGCCGTACGCAGAGACAGAGAGGTAAGGGGAATGGTCACTTTGTTCAAATTGCGGCAAAGCTTCTCACTAATAATAGAAACGGCGATAAGTGCGTGTACGGTGACGCCGTCTACGGACAGTTCAATTTCGTTCCCCTGGTTAGAATGAGGCCTTGAAATGTTCGACGTAAACGCAGTTCTTGACTCTGGAACTGCGACTGTTAGTTTTCCTCTCGGGCTGGGTTGGGTCGGTGAACCATTGGGGAAATAGATCGGCGACGTGGGGAAGCTGACCGGCGTGCATCGCAAGGGAGGCGACTGTAAGATGAGTCCAGAAGAAGGCTAGATGGGTCCTGACGCGGAAGTCGAGCAGGCCTGTAGCTTGAGGCGCCCCCACTGTCAGGTAAACGGGGGCTGAGACGGCGGCAGAATCGTGCTACGTGGCCCGGAAAATGGCAGAAATAGCATATTGGCCGGTCGTCAGATGTACGCCACGGGTTGACGACAGGGGCTCCAGCGGCCGAGTAAGGGACGACCATTGGGCGTGAAGGTGGCGGCGGCACATGGAAGGTGCCAGTGGCCCGGCAGGCATCAGGAGCCGGAGGAGCGTAAGGCCGGGCGACAACGTCAGCGTAAGTTAGCGGTCCAGCTGCAGGTTGCGGAGGAGGGGCACATGGCAGCGCCGCGGCAACTTGGGTCTTAATGACTTGGCGAAGCGAAGGAGCCAAGGTTGTCGGCGGCTCGGGTGTGCTCTTCGCCAGAGAGAGTTGGCGTGCCAATTCCTGACGAATGAACTGCTTTATCTCCGGCATTAAAGCAGAGATGTCGGCAGCGTCGCGGCCGAAATCCAACGGAGATAGATCCGTGGTGTCCGGCTGAGCAGCGCGAGTTGATGCACGCTGCTTGCGCAGCTCGTCGTACTGCTGACAGAGCTGTGTAACATCGGCAATCGTCCGCGGGCTCTTCGCGACGAGTGTCTGGAAGGCATGGTCATCGATGCCTTTCATGACGTGCTTGATCTTGTCAGCTTCGTGCATAGATGAGTTGACGCGCTTGCATAGCAAGAGAACGTCTCCAATATAACTGGTGAAGGCCTCCTCCTGGCGTTGAGCTCCACCACGCAAGCGCTGCCCAGCGCGAAGCCGGCGAATGGCGGGACGGCCGAAGACCTCTGCCAAAGTTGCCGTGAAAGCCGACCAGGTGGTAAAATCGGCTTCATGATTGCGGAACCATAGGTTTGCCGCGTCAGTCAAGTGACTGACAGTCAAGTGATTTGTGAGCTTGGCGCGGTTGTCCCACTTATTATAGGCGCTTACACGGTCATATTCGGTGAGCCAGTCTTCCACGTCGTGGTCGTCTATGCCGCTAAATGTAGCCGGATCGCGCTGCCGGATGACGCCAGAACAGACAATGGCGGGGGGTACGGGAGCAGCAGCCTGGGACGGTCCCGGTTCGTCCATTGCAACAGCTGGTGGTAGCGTTCCGCTGCGGAGTTCCAGGATGTCGAAGAGAAACCCAGCAGCTCCACCAAATGCAACGGGGGTGTCCGCCTAACAGAAAGGGTCACTAGTTATAGGTTGTATCGCTAGGCTTAAGCAGGTCGGCGCTATATCATAACGGGGAAGCAAACACTTCTCGTCGTCTTCTTCTCTTGCAGCAGCACACCAGCACCATGCCCACTGCCCAGTGCCTTCAGTACACAAAGAAGAAAAGAAAGAGGGGCAGTATATTAATTGTAAATGCATAAAGTCCCCGAAACAGAGGAAGGCAAAATTCTACGTGCTTTTCCATGGCTCACGCAAACCAGCGAAAGGCAGCAGGCTAATCATCCTAGGAGACTTTAACGCCATGGACAAAAGCTGGGGATACCAAACAGCAAACCCAAAAGGCAAAACGCTAGCGGAGGCAGCAGAGAACACCGACTGCAACCTCCTCACAGACCCAGACACTCCAACCAGAATTGCAAACAGCGTTAGTACCCACACCTGCCCCGACCTCACGTTCATACGAGGAGCGGAACAAGCAGTGTGGGAGAACCTATTGGAGAACCTGGGTAGTGACCATTACATACTCAAGAGGCAATTAACTTCGGACAGGCTAAGGTGTCAGCTGGGATCGGCAAAAATTATGGACTGGAGCACTTTTCGAGAGGCATGCGATAGGAATCTCGCCGAAAGCGGGATCCAATCGATAGAAGAGTGGGGAAAAATGTTCATTGAAAAACAGCGCAAGTACACGAAAGAAATCGCGCGAACGTCGCAGACACCCGAGGTAGACGCCAGACTGCTCAAGCTGTCGGAAGCTAGACGCGGGCTCACCAATAGGTGGAAGAAACAAAAATACAACAGGAATCTAAAAATAAAGACCACAGAAGTCACAGCAAAAACAGAGGTGTACGCGGCGCAGTTGGCAAGGCAAAATTGGCAGCAATTCAGCGACTCCCTCAACGGCACATTCAACACAGCGAGGACGTGGCATATCCACAAGGCTCTTATAGATACGACCAAGACCAAGGCAGAAAACAACAAAACCATATGCCGGTTGATCCACCAGTTCGAGGGACCAGACTCGGAACTCCTGGAGAAGGTGCGCGTTAAATTCTTCGATGACACAAACCCAGCAGCTTACGCAGAGCGCTACCGAGAAAGAGAAAACGTTAACCTGGACAGACCCATCTAGCGAGACGAGGTGTACGCAGCGATTCGAAACACAACGAGGAACACGGCCGGGGGTGCAGACAAGATCAATAACGCACTCATCCGCAACCTAAGTGAAGAGTTAGTCGAAGAATTAACCGACTTTCTCAACAAACACTGGGAACCTGAGACCTTCCCTGAGGAGTGGAATCATGCGGAGGTAGCGATGATTCCTAAACCGGGCAAGAAACTGCACATTGAGAACCTCAGACCGAGCTCGCTCACATCGTGCCTGGGAAAACTGTACGAACAAGTGGTGACGTTGAGACTACAACAGTACATGGAGGACAACGAACTGTATCCCCAAAACATGTTTGGCTTCAGAGCAAAATTATCGACCCAAGACGTACTCCTTCAAATCAAACAAGAAGTACTCGGGAACGTCCCCAGGAGCGGGGACAATATAATAATGGCATTGGCTATCAAGGGGGCTTTTGACAATGTAAGCCATGAGGCTATCCTCACGGGCATGAACGACCTGAACTGCGGCAGGAGAGTCTACGGCTACGTCAAAGTCTTCCTTTCAAACAGAATGGCAACGATTGGCCTCGGAGAGCTCCGATCAGAGAAGTTCCTTACTCCAAAAAAAAGGGACGCCTCAAGGGCCGGTCATCTCCCCCACGGTTTTCAACATTGCCATGATTGGCTTGGCAAAACAGTTAAAAGAAATTGACGGCATACAGCATGCCATGTATGCCGACGACATCACCATCTGGGTTGACACAGGCTCGCTCAGAGAGAAAGAAGAGAAGTTACAAGAGGCAGCCATCTGCGTAGAGGACTGCGTCAGAGCAAGAGGGCTAGCCTGCTCCACTGAGAAGTCCGAGCTCCTGAGAGTTTGGAGAGGAAAGCAAAACCGCACAGTCCCCACCAGCGATGAGTTAAAGCTCAGCGTCTACCTCGATGGGAAGCCTATACCGGAAAAGACGCTCATCAGAATTCTGGGGATGTGGATACAGTCAAACCAACGCTGCACCCACACCCTCACCCTACTCAAGGCATCCACCCTACAAGTGGTCCGCATGATAACGTGCGTCTGACACAGACGCCACGGCATGCCAGAGGAGGACACACTGAAGCTGGTCAGAAGCCTAGTCGTCAGCCGAGTGGCATACAGCCTCCCATACTGGAGTGTCATCAAAAGTGAGGTACAACAGGCGGACGCGATTCTACGCAAAGCCTACAAAACCGCACTCCACCTTCCCCACAACACCTCAACAGAAAAGCTCCTGGCCTTAGGATTACACTACACCTTCGAGGAATTGAAAGAGGCGCAACTAGCCTCCCAACAGCGCAGACTACAGCAGACCCCATCTGGCAGGCAGCTCTTGAAGAAACTAGGCTACGCCGATCAACTTCAAGAGATACAGAGGACCGAAACAATTCCGGACGAGTATCGCAACACACTAAATGCAGCACCCATACCCCGCAATATGGATCCCAACGTACACTAAGCACGCAGAGAAGCGAGGGCTGAATACCACAAAAGACACTAGCACCCCAAGAAATGACGCTATATGTGGACGCAGCCACATACGCCAGAGCAGCGGGGCAGAGCAACAGCAACGCGCTGGCAACAGTGATTGATTCGAAACTAGGAGAGATCACCAGCGCGTCACTGCAAGGCTGTATGATAGTCGAGGCTGAAGAAGCGGCAGTCGCTCTAGCGGCAGCGGAGGGCTGTCGGTCTAAACAGTCTCTAACGATCCTTACAGACTCAAAAACGGCGTGCCGCAACTACCTACGCGGCAGAATGGGGCATGGAGCGCTCTGCATACTCCGCTCCGGAGACCTCATAACACAACGACAAACAAAAGAAGAACTCATTAGGCATACGATAGTATGGACGCCGGGACACACGGGAGTGGCAGGGAACCAAGAGGCGGACAGGATACCTCGAGGGTACGCTTATTACCGAGCATCCAACGTAGGCGACCTCGGGGGGACCGAACCTGTACCCCAAGGCTATTCGGCGATACTAAATTACTGCAAGGGCTGCAGAAAGCGGTATCCACCACCGCGCAACTCCCTTAGCAGAGAGGACTCTGTCGCATGGAGGCAGCTAAAAACGGGCTCGTACCCGAACCTAAACGTACTCAGCAAAATTTATCCCACACAATACAATGACAAATGCCCCTGGTGCCACGAAACACCCACGCTGTATCACATAACGTGGGCATGCCAGAAGATACGCGTGGTACCCGTTATACCAAACCCGAGTTCGGAGCAATGGGAGGGAGTGCTCTCCAGCGATCGCCATGCCGACCAAAAAGGTCTGATTGGGCGAGCACAACTGGCAGCAGCATCCAGCGGAGCCCTGGACTAAGGGCAACCGACCGTTGTGCTAGAAGATGGACGAAGCCATCTCAAGACCACAGAAGACCAGCGAACATAGAGCTGATAAAGTTTTTCACTCACTCACACATTCCTGGTACGGGACTCGAACGCGGGATCACCGCCTTTCCTGGGCAGCCGCTCTACCATCTTAGGTAATCAGGCCGCTAGCAGATGGCAGGGCGAAGTCGAATTTATCTACAAGACGAAGCATATGTATGATTTTTTCCCTTTATTAATTACTTCGCTCCATCTTGCGGGCATCCCCAGAACTACTACGTCAGTGATTCATTAAATACGAAGTCTCATGTCTTAACAGTGCAGAAATTCACATTCGAACGGGAAACCGCATTCCGTAAGCTTTTGCTGTTGACTGTACATATAGAGCGAATTCACAGATTAGGCAAGTCGGTAACCAACAAAAGCAGCCTAGTTATCGCAAGGCTTTTGAACTCGCGAAATAAGTCCGTTATTCTTAGAAAGGGCTGCAAGAAGAAAAACACAAATATTTCAATCGGTGTATATATTTCGGCGCGTTCGGGACGTCAGACGACAATTGTAGGCAAGTGCTAAGACAAATCTGGATAAACGCGAGAAAGTTACCTTATTCTTCGATACGATGTACATTGACAAGGTAGCTTATGTGCGCGACGAAGAAAAAATGATCAAGTACTTGTTCAAAAAAAAGGAAGGGGGAAGACGAAATCACCCTATAACAAGAAGTCATGCGCATGTGCACACTTAGGGCGGCAAGGCCAAACTGTCCAAAATAGTCAAAGTAGCGTTGCGGGCTCCGTGTAGCATGAAATTCGGTGCTGGAGCCTTCCGTTCGTTAGTGAGCGAAAGTTTCCAATATACGTACAGGTATATGCGTATATTGTAACGCCGCATCGGAGGAGCGTGAAAGAGAAAGAAGAAGCGGCGCGAGGTTTTTGGATGATCGGCTGTTTCAGACCATCCCGTGTCTTCTCTATACCCTTATCACTGTAAATATATCCATTCTACATCGGTAACTAGTGGTGGAAGTGCTGTGTACTGGACGCCCTGGACAACCCAGTCCTACAATATCCACTGTGGGTGGACTACAGCCAGAGCCAACAAGCATGGCCGACGCCCAAGCAGGCCGGTCAACAAGCACCTTCTAAGGCATCGTTCAAGCCAGCCAGAGTCCAAGGCAATCTAGCTACTGGACGCCGGAACCACCCATACTATCAGGTAAAAAGATGAAGACGTGGATGACTGGCGGAGACACTACGAAGGAGTAGGCCGGCATAACGGGTGGCATGCGTCAGCGCAGCTTGTGAACGTTGCATTTTTTCTCGCCGGTAACACACTGCTTTGGTTTGACAATCATGAACGCGTGCTGAGCACTTGGGATACTTTTGTGCAAGGATTGAAAGCCTGCTTTGGCGACTGTAATTCTATGGTATGAAACGTCACTTACAGCGCATACATAGACGAGACCAACGAACGCAAGCGCTGTGTTCGTCGTCCTTTGTTTATCCCTCTTCTACGTATGCGCTGTAAGTGACGTTTCATACCATAGAACACCAACTAGCCCGTACCCAAACTTTGCTTCAGTCTAATTCCAAATGGAAGAAAGCGGAACACACCTCTTCACGCAAAGCCCAATTTCCTGGTGAAACGTGTACAACGTATATAGAAGAATTATTGAAGCTATGCGGAGTTGTAAACGCGAATATGTCGGATGAAGACAAAGTATAACATCTGCAAAGGCATCGCTGAAGACGTCCACAATTTTAATAACGAAAGAAAACCTGGACACTCCGTCCAAATTCAGGCATCAATGTCGCACGGCCGAAGCTCTGAAGACCCGAAGAATCTTACCGAAGTTGGAGCGCTTGGACAACGTCACCACAGTTGCAAATATGGACGTCGCTGCCTGCGATGATATCGCCTCGATCGTGCGTCAAGTGGTTCAAGAAGAGCTAGCATGACTTCAGGGAATATATATATAATAGTTGGGGTTTTACGTGCCAAAACCACTTTCTGATTATGAGGCACGCCGTAGTGGAGGACTCCGGAAATTTTGACCACCTGGGGTTCTTTAACGTGCACCTAAATCTAAGCACACGGGCGTTTTCGCATTTCGCCGGGATTCGTGGCCGGGATTCGATCCCGCGACCTCGTGCTCAGCAGCCCAACACCATAGCCACTGAGTAACCACGGCGGGTCCTGACTTCAGGGAGTAGACGCCGGTTATCAGTGCGCATTTGACGAGTGCATTTCCGAACCACCATCCTGGTCGCAAGAACACCGCATCGAGCACCGATCGCCTTCTGAAGAACCACATATAAATAGCCCAAGCTTTCGGTCTCTGCCGACGAATCTCAGTCGCCACCACTTCTCACCAGTCCGTCGTGACAATACGGAGTACTACCCAACACCACGACGTGTTCCTGCGGAATACCCGATGCCACGACATGCTCCCGCGGAATCATATCTGGCGCCACGTGTACCTGCTCCATTCCGTTTCAACCGCGACCTGCCCGCCTCCTACGCCTGCGGTTCGCGAGGACATATTACTCGCTTTTGTCGCTGGCGCCAGCAGCGAGAGCCACGTTTGTCGGCGTACACAACTAGTTGCATGAACACGCGCCTGCGCCATTTGGAGTCCATCCTCTGCGGCAACAGTGACCGTACCAATCACGCGTTGGGTCCTATGTCTCCGAGCGCAGATTTACACTGCCGCTGACCCGACTGTGCCGTTCGCCATCCCCTCGCCGTAGTCGGGAAACAGCTGGGAAACTAGCTGTTGTGGCCGATGGAGGTGCGGTAGCAGGACACTAAGACTCGCCACTTCCTCCGGCTGTTGTTTCTTGAAGAACAAGTTGTGTGTAAGTATGTGTGCGTGCGTGCGTGCGTGCGTGTGTGTGTGTGTGTTTGTGTGTGCGTGTAAATACAAGCGATCTTGTCGATACGGGTGCCGCTATTTCTCTTATGAGCCTTCGCTTCAAACACCACTTCGGACAAAAAGTTATGTTCGTGTGGGATCGCAAAGAAATTTGTAGTGCAGTTGGAGGTGAAATGTTGCGCCTTGTTGGTGTTTGTTCGGTTTTGGTTGCGATCGGAGGACGGAGCATTAGAGCCGAATTCACTGTATTGGTCCATGCAACTCATGATCTTATTTTAGGCATTGATTTCCTACGTGAATTCAGCGCTACATTTGACTGTGGGAGTGGACAGATTTTATTAAGGAACACGTTGGGGGGGGGGGGGAGGGGCCAATTGCCATACTTGATGATTTGCAGACCGATGAAGCCAATGTGTTTAAGCTGCCAAAAGATGTGTTACTGCCTCGTCGGACAGCCATGTTTGTTCCCGGGAGTTCTTCACGTGTCCGGATGGGATCATGCAGCGCTCTTCTCGGGCGAGATCGTAACAACGTGATTAAGAAGAATGTGTTGGTCCCTCGATCTTTTCTTCAAGCCATCGACGGGCCCGCTTTCTTGTGGACAGTGAACGCTTCTACGGAGCCTGCTTCCCTGCCAGTCAGACCTTAATGGGCAACATTTGAGGAGCAAGCCACGACTGATGCACGAAAGGTTGCAGCGTCTTCAGACATCAGTCGACCCTTGCGCAACTATTCGAATCACTTGCGGAAGTATGATGAAGAAGTCGTTGTCGTCTTCGGAGCAGGACGTACTCCAACAAGTACTCGCCTGCTTCCTGTCAGTATTTGATTTTATTCAACGCGAGCGTTCACGGATGTTGCCGGAATCCCGCGTGCACCACCGAATCGACACAGGGCAAGTGACTCTGATACGTCAGAAACCCTATCGCGTATCTCCCTCGGAAAAAAAAATGTGATCTCAGAACAGGTCGACGACATGCTGCAGAAAGGCATTATTCAAGAGTCTTGCAGTCCTTGGGCAGCTCCTGATATACTACTGAAAAAGACAGACAGCTCGTGGATCAACTACCGCTGCCTAAATGCCGTCACAAGGAAAGACGCGTATCCCTTACCACGCATTGACGACGCTGTTGACTGCCTCCACTCGTCATCGTATTTTCGGTGGTTCGTCGGCTCACCTCCGGTCCGGGTGCTGGCAGATACCGATGCACCCGTCTGACAAAAAAAGACCACTTTTGTTGGGCTTGACGGTTTCTATGAGTTCAACATCATGCCATTTGGTTATGTAATGCCCCAGCAACGTACCGGAAATCTATGGACTCCATCCTCCATGGTCTCAAATGGGAGGTTTGTAGGTGTTGTTTAGATGACGTGATTATTTTCGGCTGGATCTTTCACGCGCACAATCAGTGGCTCGGCAATCTTTTATACTGCATTCAACAGGCTGGCCTCGTTTTAAACTATTAGGAAGTGTCGTTTCGTTAAGCGTTGCCCTTGTGCAAGGATATCTCGTCGACAAGGACGGTATATGGCCAGATTCCAAAAAAATTTCGGCTGGTCGCAACTTTAAGCAGCCGAAGATAGTGAAAGGCGTCATAAGTTTCATGGGCCTTTGTTCTTATATTTTACAGGTTTATTAAAGACTTGCCCCAGCTTGCTTGTCCACCGACTGACCTGCTCCGCAAGGACACTCTATACATATGGTTCGCTCAGTGCGAGACTACTTTCCAGCAGCTGTAGTTTTTGCTCACCTCTGGGCCACTTTTCCGCCATTTCAATCCTAAGGTGCTCACCGAAATGCGTTCTGATGAAGTGGTGTGGGCGTTGGTGCTGTGCTCGTCCTGTTTCACGACGGACGCCAACACTTCGGTGCGTACGCAAGTCGTACTTTGACGAAAACATAGAGCAATCATACAATCACGGAACTGGAATGTCTTGCTGTTGTTTGCGTCATCCACAAGTTCAGATCTTATCTGTGTGGCCACCATTTCAAGATTGTCACCGACCATCATTCTCTCTGCTGGTTCGTTGGACTGCGTGACCCCGCTGGGTGGTTGGCTCGGTGGGCCTTGCGTCTTCAAGACTACGACTTTTCCGTTGCTTATAAGACCAGTCGACGCCACACAGTTGCCGAGTGCTTGTCTCGTCTTCCCTCTCAGTTGGAGGGTACTGATGATGACAGTTTCGACGACTACTTAACTACAATCTCATCGGACTTTCGTGACTTTGCCATCTTCAAGAACGAATAACAGCGCGACCCTTCACTAAAGCCGATTATTGATGCGACCCACAGATCTGAACGAGCTATGTCATTTGTGATTCGTGACGGTTTGGTTTACCACAAGAATTATTGAAACAACGGTGCTCCACTACTGCTCGTCGTCCCAAAATGCCTCCACCTTGCTGTGCGTCGGGTCATGCACAAGGACCTTACATCCGGTCACCTTGGATTCGCTAGAACGCTCCACCACCCCTGACAACGTTTCTATTGGCCTCAATCGGGGAAGATAACCAAGGAGCATGTCGCCAGCTGCGACGTCTACCAACGCCACAAACAACCGACCGCAGCTCCTGCAGAAACTCTGCAACCGGTTAGACCACCGGCTTCACCTTTTGAGAAAGTGGGTATACATTTACTTGGTCCCTTCCTCAAGTGTTCCCGCGGCTGCCACTGTATAATCGTGTGCGTGAATTATTTAACGCGTTATATTTAAACAATTATATTGAATTATATTATATATTATATTGAAACACGTTATATTGAAACAAACAATGAGCTACAGCATCCGATATTTTAGGGTTTCTTCTGTATTCGATTATCCTCCGCCACGGATCTCCTCGTGCGGTGATAAGCAATCGCAGCCGGCAGTTCACCGCTGACGTCGTGGAAGAGTTGCCATGCCTTTTTGCAACTCAATATCGTCATTGCACGCCTTACCAGCCGCAAACCAATGGTCTAACCAAGCGCACCAATCGTACCCTCGTCAACATTCTTTCAGTGTATGTTTCAGCGGATCATAATAACTGTGATGCCTATGCCTTCACCTACGCTGGATCACATATACCTTCAACACAGTCAAGCATGAAGCTATATGATGCGCATCTTTCTTTCTGCTCTACCAAAAGCTGCTCGACAATATTCGGGCCTGTTAGTCATTCTTGAATGCTTGAGTGAAGTGGCCTATGTTATCTCTAAAGTGACGGCTGATAACAGCAGTTCACGCAAGGCGCAAGTTGCGCAAGTCGCAGGATTGAAACCGTACCATCAACGCGCACCCTGATTCGCTCGGTGAGCTTCGTGTGCCCCGGAGGAAGGTGTAACGCCACGTCGGAGGAGTGTGGAAGAGAAAGAAGAAGCGGCACAATGTTTTGCGGTGATCGGCTCTTTCGGACCGTCCCATGTCTTCTCTACCCGTTTCACCGTAAATGAATCTATTCTACATCCGTAACAATATGTATATGACATTGCAGCTTATCCACTCTCGACGACTCGGCTTTCGACGCAGCACAGGATGGAAGAACCCCCGTCTCATTGCCTTTCGGGTGAGAGAAGCGACGAGTTCCACCACTATGAGAGACGCCAGGTGGCGCCGAGGAGTACAGACGTGTTCGCATCGGCTCCGTCAATAATCTTGCCTAGTAGCGGTCAAAATAATGTGACCACCACGGAATTCACAGGATTTGTGTAGGAAGACACCAGGAACACGCTGATACCCCCCTTTTTTGACAAGTGTACCCGGCTTCTTCCAAGAAGATAAGACCATCGCCCGAGCATGCCGGCCCGTCACGCTAAGCCTAACGGCGTAGCGGAGCGCGGACCCCTGGCAGTCAGCTCCCGGCCCAAGCGTAGCGCCGCCACGGCCCAACTTCCAACGGACAACGACCCGGAACTAGCCCCGGACACCATGGACACGGATGACCAAGCCATCGAACACCAAGCGGGATCTGCGGCCGACGCTGAAGAGGACTTCCTCTCACCTGACGAGGTGATACAGGGGGAATCAACCAGCGACGCCGACGAGAACGAGGAGAAAGACTCAGCAAGGGAAGACGACGAAGCCAAGAACGGTCAGTGGCAACTTGCACTATCTTTGCGAGCACGAAAAGGTTTAAGAAAACAAGTGCGAGCAGCCTCTGATGACAGCGGAGCTCGAGGCGGCGGTGAGGGCAACAGCAGCTGCAACGCCAAGGCGCCTGCGGGAGAGCGAGCTAAACGCGGAGTAGCGTCTATAAGAGCCCGACGTCGAACGCGCGCCGCGCCGCTGCCCAGAAATGACATGAAAATTATCATGCGTCCCAAGCCAGGGCTAGTTGTAAAAGAACTTAAAATCTACGATGTTGCGCGAGCGATAGAACGTGCAAGCGGCGACCCGGAGACCTGCAGGAGCGATAAATTTCTGCTTCGCCTCCGCAACGGGTCAAACATAATCATTGTAAGTACCCCATACGAACAAGTGGCGGAGAAGATCGTGATGATCAAAACGCTGGAGCTCAATGGCACTAAACATCCGATGAACACCTACATAACCACCCCTGAAGGGTACCTTAAAGGAGTGGTACACGGACTGGAACGCGAAACCCCAGAAGATGAACTTTTAAGTCATCTCCGAGTGCGCACTCAAGGAGTGACAATCGTCCAAGCCCGGATGCTCCGCAAGTCTGAAACCGCAATGATAACGTTCGATGGACCGATAGTGCCACGCTTCGTCTACTATTACGGTGGCGAAATGCCATGTGTGCCTTATCAGCCCACGAGACAATACTGCAAACTGTGCAAAAGCAAGGGACATAGAACGGACGTTTGTCCAACGTCCACGGCAAAGGCGTGCAGCAATTGTTGGCTAAGGGACCCTCCTGAGGACCACACCTGTGAGCCAGAGTGTGCCCTGTGCGGGGGGGCTCATCCCACGGCGGCATCGGAGTGCACCAAGAAACTCAAACGGGTCCCCCAAAGGGGCAGGCCACCACTGTCGCAACGCCTACGCCGACCACAAGCCAACGGAATCCTCAAGAGACGCTGGTTCAGCACTGACCGTGAGGGCTCTGCATCACCAGACGGGGCACGTTCCAGGTCCCGATCCAGTTCCCGATCCAGGTCCAGCTCCCGAGACCACTCCAACTCCAGGGACAGTGGCCAAGAGAGGGGCCAAACAACAAAACAACAGCAGAAGAGCAAGAAGCCGCTGAACAAGGAAGGCAAAACCAAGGTGAGCTGGGCAGCAACCGCCTCCCAACCCCCACACCAAACAACACAACTCACACGCCTAGAACGCGAACTAGAGCTAATGCGAGTGCGAATAGGAGACCTAGAAAAAGAAAATAGGCAATTAAAAAAGCAACAAAAGCAGCAACCACAACAAGAACCTAAACCAGTCCAGACAGGACAGAAAGGACAAAAACTACCGAATTTAGAAGGCGACACCGTAATTACCTTGTCGATATTGAAAGAAACCATAAAAGAAGTTATACCCACAATCATAGAGCAGGTGATGATTCAGGTAGATCGAAAAGTAGAAGCTCTGGACAAGAAAATCCAGGCACAACAAATAGAATTTACGAAAGCATTGAGAAAACATGCCACAGGCAGTAGCATAAGAGAAAAAGCAGAGAAAGTATACAACAGGCCAGGCCTGTCGGCCATGACCCAGGCGACACACAATGCCTAAACATCAAAAGCACGCTTCCGAAGAGTGCGAAATATGGCAGTGGAACTACCGCGGGTTCCGGCGTAAAATGGGACAACTGTCGCAGCTGGTGATGACACAAAAAAGGTCACCAGCTATCATTGCATTGCAAGAAGCCGGAACAAACCCAAAATTACAGGGATACGAAACCTTCAATACCGAAGGTGAAAACTGGAAGGTCGCAACATTGGTCGACAAGAAAATCACAGCAATATGTCACAAATCCATAGAAGGAACGGACATTGCGCATATAATAACAGAAATCACATATAAAGACACCAGAGGAAAGAGCGCCTTCATAATTAATGTCTACAGCCCGCCGAGTCAGAAAAGAGCAACGTTCGACAAACTATTTCAAGAGACAGCAAAAATGGCGAAGGGGAGACCTCTAGTGATAGTTGGGGATTTTAATGCCAGGCACTCAAGCTGGGGGTATCCAACCCAGAACAATAAAGGCAAAAATATTTTGGGACAAATAGAAGCACTCGGAATGACACTTCTAACAGACCCTGCAATGCCAACAAGAACAGGGAATAGTATCTCCGCAGACACAACTCCGGACCTAACAATAACCAAAAATTGTCCAAATGCGGAGTGGTGCAACACCCTCGAAAATCTAGGAAGTGACCATTGCATTATAAGTACCACAATCCGCACAGCTCAAATCCGCAAACAAATAGGTACAGCTAAAATAACAGACTGGCGGGCGTACAGAGAATCGCTGAAAGAACAAACCACGGACATAAATGATTTAGATAATTGGTGCGAACGCATACGAAATATAAAGCAGAAACATACCAAAACGATCACCAGGACGGACAAAACAGCTGAAGTGGACCCTCACCTATTGCATCTGTGAGATGCAAGACGAAGCCTGACCAAAAGATGGAAGCGACAGAAATGCAACCGCAAACTCAAAATGAAAATCAAAGAAATAACCCAGAAGGCCGAGGAATACGCTAATCAACTCACAACGGCCAACTGGGAACGCTTCTGCGGATCACTTAATGGAACCCTAGGGACGGCAAAAACGTGGAAAATCCTCAGAGGAATGATTGACCCGCTCAAAACCAGACGCGAAGGACAAAAGAACTTGGAGAGATTGCTACACTCGTACCCAGGCACAAAAGAAGAACTCCTTCAGGCAGTCCATAGAAAATGCTTCGGTAACAAAGCCCCGATACCCCCATACCAAGCTGATTACAGCGGACACCCAAACCCAGAAATGGATGAACTCTTCACGGTGGCCGAAGTTAGAGCAGCGATCGCCAGTACAATAGGGAACACAGCGGCAGGGGCGGACCAAATATCAAATACCATGATTAGAAACATGAATGATGAAGCCATAACAGCCCTTACGAACTTTATAAATGACCATTGGGTCAAAGGAACGATGCCACAGCAATGGAAACACGCTGTGATAATCATGATTCCGAAACCAGGGAAGAAATTTACTTTAGACAACCTTAGGCCCATCTCTCTTACATCATGTCTAGGAAAGGTGTTCGAAAGATTAGTAAACACTAGACTCCAACGTCATCTTGAAGAAAACAACTTAATGCCTGACACCATGTTTGGCTTCAGACCACATCTGTCAACACAGGACATACTCCTGCTTTTAAAAGAGGAAGTATTGACGAACGTCCCCACGGCAGGAGAACACATTGTCATGGCTCTCGACATAAAAGGGGCCTTCGACAACGTAAGTCACAAAGGGATACTGGACGGACTTGCAGAGACCAGCTGCGGTCAAAGGACGTACCAATACATCCGAAGCTTCCTCAACCAGAGAACAGCTGTTATCAAAGTAGGAAACGATCAATCTGAAGTCATCCATCCTCCTAACAAAGGAACGCCACAGGGTGCGGTGATTTCGCCTACACTCTTCAACATAGCCATGATTGGACTAGCTAAAAAACTCCAAGAAATCCCCGACGTCCGTCATTCCCTGTACGCGGATGATATAACGATATGGATAACCAAGGGCAACTTGGGAGAGAAGGAGGAAAAGCTCCAAAGGGCAGCCAATATAATAGAAAACTATACGCAACAAAGAGGACTCCAGTGCTCTGCGGAGAAGTCAGAACTCATTCGCCTCACCAAAACCAAAAAACAAAGAACTGACCCGAGACTCAAACTCGAGATCAGGCTGGAAGGGAAAATTATTCCTGAGAGGTCAATAGTAAGAGTGTTGGGGATGTGGCTGCAGTCTAATGTCAGATTTTTACACACTTTAAACACGATCAGAAAAACAACGCAACAAATTAACCGGATGATAGCCCGTGTGGCTCATAATCGGACAGGAATGGGGTAACAAGACACCCTCAGACTTGTGAAAAGCCTGGTCATTAGCAGACTAATGTACTCCCTACCTTACCATACCATGAACAGGGAGGAAGAAGAAAAGGCTGATGAAATAATAAGGATGGCATATAAGACAGCCCTGAGTTTGCCACGCAACACTTCAAATGAGAAACTTCTAGCCCTCGGCCTCCACAATACATTTGATGAGCTGGCTGAAGCCCAACTCATAGCGCAGAGGAGTCGATTGGTGCAAACGACAGTCGGCAGAGCTCTTCTTCAAAGAATCGGCTTTGGAGAATGCATACAAATATATCAAAACGCCAAAGGTCTACCCTGCCAGATTAGAGCTTTATATGGGGTATCACCAATACCACAATATATGGATCCGACATTACACGCAGGAAGGAGAAAAGCTAGAGCAGAATACATAGACAAAACTACAAAATACTTGGACACTGTACGATTCACGGATGCTTCACCATATCAGGCCAACGCAAAGAACATGGTGGCAGTTGTCGTAAACCGTAAAGGGAAAATCACGGCCTGTGCTTCGGTTTCCCGAGCAACCATTTTAGAAGCCGAAGAGATAGCCATCGCCTTAGCTATAAGAGAAGGCATAGAGCGCAATGCTCCACGAGCAATAGTCACGGATTCTCAGGCCGCATGTAGGAACTATCAGAGGGGACAAATCGGCGCGAAGGCACGCCGGATACTTACCGAAATCAACAGAGACCTTGACATCAGGTATACCCAAACGATAACATGGGCCCCGGGACACCAGGGTGTTACTGGGAACCTCCATGCAGATGAGGCGGCTCGAGGTTTCACTAATTGCCGAGCTGCCCATGGCAACATCGTAGAGGACCCGACACCCATCGATCCAAATTATAAAGCGATCTTGCAACACTACAGGCAATTCAGAAGGCTCTACCCAGCCCCGCATAGGAACCTTTCAGCCGTGGACTCAGCGACGTTACGCAGGCTCCAAACGTACACATACATAAACCTACATAAATTGCACATATACTACCCAACAGCATACAAGGACATATGCCCGTGGTGTGGGAGCACACCAACGCTCTACCACATCACATGGGAGTGCACAGCTCACACATAAGAACAAGAAGATAACACGAGAGCAAGGTGGGAGGCATTGCTATCCAGCTCCGCCCTCGGGGATCAGCTCAGGCTCGTCCGGAGGGCAGAAAGGATGGCGAGGGCCAGCGGTGCCTTGGAATAGGGGCCCGACCACACGGCGTTACCCCGTTTTAGGGGCAACGAAGTTCTTTCTACTAATAAAGTTTTGTTCTTCTTCCACCACTATTCTGCCCCCTTGTCGTTTTTATGTGCGGCCAGATGTCGTCGAAACGCCTCGTTTTCTTTAGCCGAGTTCCCGGCTGCCTGCTTACGTGAGATTCCCTGAACTACGAGGTCAGAACCGTTTAGAAATCATTATATATTGTGTTTCCCATCGTTATCAGCAAAATACACTTTTCGCCGATAAATCAAGGAAGTTTATAGGCATGTGAGGTTTATGAAATGAGCTGCAGTAACTTCCGAAGCACTATGCCAAGGCGTCCCTACTTAGACGGCCCCCTTCATTCATTCATTCATTCATTCTTTATTTACAACATATTTTACAATATACAAAAGCATTACTGGACCCATAGCCATTGGCTATTCCCGGGTCCATAGTCAAATTAGGGTATAAAACGCAGCACGCGAGCAAAAAAAAAAAAACTGCTGGCATAATAGTAATAATAACATATATAACTCAGACATGAAGGTGAATATAAACTCAGTGTTCTTTTATCCTGCACGCACACGAGCAAACAAAACAGACATAATACGTAACAATGAAATTGACATGCACATCTTGAGCAATTTACATGCAGAACTTAGGCAGGAATGTAAATATAAAGAAGCGTACATTTATGGACAGTATTTTTCAAAAAAACTGTTTTCTCACAGCAGACCTAAAGTTACGGGCTTCTTTTAAGTGTTTCTTCTTGTGTTGTCGAAGCTAGCGCATCGTGCACGTTACTATCAGTACTTTTTTAAAACTCGAGTAGCGTTATGGGCTCCGTATAGCAGAATGTCCATTGCCAGAGGCTTTCAGAAGTTAAGCAAGTTTTTAGACATGTAAGATCCTCTGGGCTGAAATTTTCCACCTTAAGACAGCCTCACAACCTGCAAGGTTATCTGACCGAGCTAACTTGTATGCGTGGATGTCTTGGAAGATGTCTTAGAAGGCATATGACAAGCTAAGATGTATGTACTGAAAGATAAGCAGTTTAATACCATCAACACTTTTGAAAATATAGAAAGAGCAGCAGAAGAATTCTGTACTGACCTGTACAATACCTACATTGAAAGAAGTTATGAACAGGTTAGAGAGGCTCCTTCTTTAACTTGCGATGAAGTTAGAAGGGCATTGGAAGACATGAAAGGAGAAAGGGTGGAAGGAGAAGTTGGGATAACAGTCGATTTAATCAAAGATTGATGAGACTTCATGCTTGAAAAGCTTGCGGCCCTTTATACGAAATGTCGTACAACTTCAAGTGTTCCGGAGAGCCGGTAGAATGCCAACATTATACTAATCCACAAAATGGAGATCCTAAAGAATTGAAAAATTATGAGCCTATTAGATTATTTTCAGTATTCCACAATATAACCAGCAAGATAATTTCCAAATAAATAAGGGTAACACTTGACTCAGCAAACCAAGGGAAGAGGCTGGCTTCAGGAAGGGATACTGTACAATGAATCACGCCCATGTAATCAATCAGGTAAACGAGAAATCTGCAGAGAACGACCAGCCTCACTCTACATGGCTTTCATAAATTACAAAAGGCAGTTGGTTCAGTAGAGATATCAGCAGTCAAAGAGGCATTACGTAATCAAGAAGTACATGAGCCTTATGTAAATACCTTGGAAAGTATCTACAAAGATTCCACAGCTACCGTACTTCTTCACAAGAAAAGTAGGACGATACCTATAAAGAAAGGGGTGAGACAAGCAGACACAATCTCTCCAATGATATTCGCTGCGTGTTTGGAAGAAATATTCAAGCTATTAAACTGGGACGGCTTAGGAGTAAAGATCAACGACGAATATCTCAGCTGCCTTCGGTTCACCGACGACATTGTCCTGTTCAGCAACACTGCAGACAAGTTACAACAAACGATTAAGGACCTTAACAGAGAGAGTGTAAGAGTGGGTCTGAATATTATTCTGCAGAAGACAAAGATAATGATGAATAACTAGGCAAGGTAACAAGAATTCAGGATCGCCATTGAGCCTCTAGAGTATGCAAAGGTATACGTTTACCTAGGGCACTTACAGGGGACACTGATCATGAGAAGAAAATTTACAGAAGAATAAAATTGGGTTGGAGCGCATGCGGTAGAGGTACTCAGATATTTACTAGAAGCTTATCATTATCAATAAATATAATAGTGTACAATCAGTGCATTCTACCAGAGCTAACATATGGGGCAGAAACTTGGAGACTGACAAAGAAGCTCGAAAATAAGAGGAAGTTTTAGGTCGGGCGCTGCTATCTAAATACATGTAAAAGGAGAATTAGTTTTTATCGGAAACCACTGCACCAAATTTGACGAGATTAGTTGCAATTAAAAGACAAAATTAAAATCTAGTGACTGTTTATTGCGAATTTCTTAGTCTTCAATTTTTTAGGAATACTGGCAAAAATCAAATTTTCAGAAAATAAAACTACCAAATTTACTGCTCTGTAACTGAGCAATGAAAAATGACATTACAATTCTGTGATTTACATATAATAGTACATCTAAAGTGGACGAAATTGTTATGTTACGCATGAGTCTAAAAAAAATTTAGTAATATCGAAATGTAGATTTTGCAATACCCTTGTACACAACGTAATGAATTCACGTAAGATATGAATTGGGATACTGAATTTTCCCGCTTTGAATAATCTAATAGACGAAATTTACAGAACCGCGATATCTGTTGCTGATGCAGAGTTATTTATTTGTAGACTTCGTGCTTCTATACTCTTTCGAAGTTTCAAATATTTGAAAATTTATTAAACAAAATTCGTGTCCTAAATTGAAATTACGTTGCCAGCAGTCACTAGAATTTAACTTTCTCTCTCAAATTCAACAAATTTCTTTAATATAAGTCCAGGGGTTATTTCACAAAAATAGGCCATGTAGGAGTTGGGCCTGAGTTAAGCTTCCTCTTAAGGGGGTGGGGGGGGGCATCGCTCAAAGGGCGGTGGTAAGCGTAACGTTAAGAGACAGGAAGAGAGGGGTGTGGATCAGAGAGCAAACGGGCAAAAAGGGAAAGAAATGGAACTGGGTAGGTCATTTAACGACTATTTTAGACAATCGGTAGAGCGTTACGGTTACAGAATGGGTACCTAGAGAATGGAAAAGCAGTCAAGGACGGCAATAGACACGTTGCGGTGATGAAATTAAGAAATTCGCAAGCGCGAGTTGGAATCGGTTGGCGAAGCACAGAGGTAATTGGAGGTCGGAGAGAGAGGCCTTCGTCCTGCAGTGTACTTAAATATATGTTGATGATGATGATGATCACGATGATGAAGTGACATTAAGGGGCCTGTAAGTGTTTGATAAAACTATTATCAGCGATCGGAATGAAAACGCTGAACATTCTAACTATTAGTTTCATAGTGTTTCTTTTTTCGGGTGAAATGCCGGTAACTTTTCTGACTATACTGTTTTTGAGCCACACGAATCGGATTTCATTTCATGCAATGGTATTTTGTCAATGCTCTTAAACTTGAAGACAAAGAAATCGTGCGGCCTAGATTAACTCCCAAATGTGTTTCTTGAGCGTGTCGCCGAGGTTATCGGTAGCTTTCTTTTTATAATGTTTAGAGCTTCTTTGTTATCTGCTTCAGTGCCCAACAACTGGAGGAGAGCTCGAGTTGTGCCAATTTTCAAGGGCGATCGCTTGTGTGTAGAAAATTGTCGCCCAATATTATTAACTTCGTCATGCTGCAGAATATTTGAGCATATCATCGCCAACCATATCACCAATATTTTAGAAAGAAATTCCATATTAACAGATTACCGCATGCCTTTATAAATGCTATTTATCTATGATATAACTGTTAACTGTAATTCATACATTCGCAAAAACCCTAGATAGTAAAGGTCAAATTGATGCCATAGTTTAGATTTTAGTAAGGCATTCGACAAAGAAGTTTATTATAAACTGATTCAAAAACTTATAGATATTAACCTCACTAGCATTATAGTTTCGGGGCTGCAGCTTATCTTTCGGATCGCGTGCAGTTTGTCTCAATTGAAGGTAACAACTCGAGCTGCCTTCCCGCAACATCCGGTGTACACCAGGAAGCGTCCTGCTGTTTCTACTATACACTGACATTGTCCCCGTTCCTAAAAAAATAAATTACGGGGTTTTACGGGCCAAAACCACTTTCTGATTATGAGGCACGCCGTAGTGAGGAACTCCAAAAATTTCGACCACCTGGGGTTCCCCGTTGCTAGACCAGGTACGTAAATTAAATTGCTTGCGGGAAACTGCGTCTTATTTCGGGAAATATCTTCAGTACATGACCAGACCGAACTTAATCCAAGATTACAAAATATATAAGAATGGTGTAAAAGGTCGAGCATGGCCCTGAACAAAGACAAAACAGTCTGCCTTCGTTTTACTCGCAAGAAAAGCCCTTTAAAATATGAGTACACGCTGGCTGCATCACCGTTAAAATAAGTTGAAAATTATAAATACGTGGGCGTAACATTTTCTAATAACCTTTTCTGGAATTTATATAATAGTAATATTTATTCTTCTGCCTTCCGTAAACTTTGCTTCTTAAAACACAAACTGAGAAATTCATCTTCCAGCATTAATTGTTAAGTTATTTGACTTTCATCACACATAAACTAAAGTACGCTTGCATTACAGGGAATCCATACACTAAACATAACGTTAAAATCATGGAGAGAATTCAGAAAGAGGATGTTCGTTTTATTTATTCTCAGTTTAAGCGAACCCATTCCTGCACACAGCTAATGGCGGAAAATGACACTCCCCTCCTGGAGACACGGAGTCAGGTGCTTCGCTTGGATTTCCTACAGCAAATAATTAATCGGCAATCATCCTTAGAGCCGTCGGTATACTGACCCCTTTGTCCGCAAGGTGCACAGATCATGATCACACATATACATTAACCCCTCATTTCGCCAGGACAAATACATACAAATTTTCTTTCTTCGCCAGAATAGTGTCTCAGTGGAAATCCCGACCAGCAATGCATTGAAACCTTCCTAGTGAAGTGCGTTACTCATATGCTCTGTGTTATTATTATTTATTTGTATTTATTGTATAGCATTTATATTTCTATATTTCCTTTTTATTGCTCGCAATATTTCTACTTTTCCTTGTACGCTCGAGTACCCTTCCTGCTGGTACCGATGTGTGCCCTGCAGTATGTAAAATTGTAAAAAAAATAATTCCAGCTGAAATACAAAAATCGTCGAATCCAACTAGTGCTCTAGCCACCATAATCCACGGAGCACGCACGTCCGCTCTCCTTGGCGTCTGGCGGAGGAATCCTTCGACATGTATTGACATAATGGGCGACGTCGGTAATCAAGCGCAGCCCATAGTACTTCTCTTGTATTGTTGCGTGCGTCCTGAAAAACCCGAGGGGTCCGGCTGTTTGGTCATCATGCTGAGCGTGCAGGTGTTCTGGCCGCAGTACTGTGGGCGCTAAGAGACGGTAGTTTCCGCATACTGGGAGTACTTGTCTACGAGGTCGTGGTTCTGTAGCAAAAATGAAGACGATGCACGCCGAAACACCATCGGGGCAAAGTCGGTTTTCCCGTCCAAATACTCCGTAAGGCTTCTCTTCAGCGAAGTCGCCAGGGCTTACTCTTCCCAGGAATGATGTCCTCCTCTTCGTCATCTTGCGGCGGGAACAGAGAGTCGGCATCAATTTTTCCCGCTGGCCTTCTAGAGGACAGTGATGTCAAATTCCTGCACTCTAAGGCTCCATAGCGCTAGGCGCCCTGAAGGGTCCATTATATTTTGCAGCGAACTCAATGCGTTACGATCGCTCAATATTTTGAAGGGCCTCCAGAAAAAGTATATAACAGCTGTGTCTTACCACTACTCACGTACGGGGTAGCAACCTGGAGGCTTACGAAAAGGGTTCTACTTAAATTGAGGATGACGCAACGAGGTATGGAAAGAAGAATGATGGTTGTAAACTTGAGGGATAAGAAAAGAGCAGATTGGGTGAAGAAACAAACGCGACTTAATGACATCTTAGTTTAAATCAAGAAAAAGAAATGGGTATGGGCAGTACATGTAATGAGGAGGGAAGATAACCGATGGTCATTAATAGTTACGGACTGGGTTCCAAGGGAAGGGAAGTGTATCAGGGGGTGGCAGAAAGTTAGGTGGGCGGATGAGATTAAGAAGTTTCCAGGGACAACCTGACCATAATTAGTATATGAGCGGGCTAGTTGGAGAAGTAGGGGAGTGACCTTTGCCCTGCAGTGGGCGTAACCAGGATGAAGATGATGATGATGATGGTGATGATGCTGATGCTGACGATGGTAATGATGATGATGAATTATAGGTAACGACAAAACTTTGCGGTCGCACAAATTATTGCAAAGGATTCTTTTGATTTCGATAGTGCGTGGACAGTGTAAGCTATGACTCTGGACCCTATGGACTCGCACGGCAGCCAGGCATACGCTTCTTGCGTTTGTATGGATTTTATTATCGGAGCTTTCGTTGAAGTGCGCGTGTATTGGGGGTGCTGGATGCGCTGTTGAAGCTCTTAGAATACTTTGGCGTGTGGCGCTTGCCACTTCAACTGGAGGTGTGGTTTCAGGAGACGGGTTAACGGCTAGGAAATGCTAAAAATTCCCTTGAGGAAGCCCCCATAGTAGGCACAGAGGCCAAATAATCTGCGCAATGCTTTCCTGTCGACAGGCTGAATGAATATTGCTATTGCAGCTGTTTACAGTGGGTCAGGATGAACTCCATACTTCGCGAAGACGTGGCCGACTAACATTGAGCTCTTCGTACGGAAAGCGGCGCTTTTCTTTCTTGAGGGTGAGCTTGGACCACTTAATTTCCTCTAGAACGGTTCCAAATCACCTGAGGTTATCGTTGAAGTTACCGACAAAAACCGTGTCTTCGAAGTAGACGAGACACGTCTGCCATATTACGCTTGCCTGGACCATATATATCCCGCACAGGTATATTCCAGGTGCCAAGAAAAGACCAAATGGCATGACCTTGAATATGAAGAGGCCGTCCGGCCTAATGAAGGTGGTCTTTTCTCTGTCGCTCTCGTCAACTTCACTTTGCCAGTAACCAGTCTTGAGATCCACGGAGAAAAAATATTTTGCGCCGCAGAGTCAGTCCAGTGCATCGTCTGTGCGTGGAAAGTGGTACACGTCTTTCTTCGCGAGCTGGTTGCGGTGGCGATAATCGACGCAAGAACGCTGACTTCCATCATTTTGCTTCAATATGACAGCAGATGATTCTCACGGGCTTTTGAGGGTGTGAAACCGCGCTAGTTGGTTTTCCATGATATGACCAACGCAAAAACATACACAGAACACAAAAAGCGACAAGGAGTAGTGCTGATTACCAAGAATAATGAATATATAACTTCGTGCACGTGATCACAACCACATATATTTCCACAAGTTACCAACACTACTACAAAACATAAAAAAGCACCTGAGCGTAAGGCGGCTTCCCACGTGCTGCTGACTCTAAGTAAGCAAGCTATTCATCCTTCAACGCTATGGACGGATTACTGATACAGTTGTCTCGTGCAAAAGTTGCTGCCTCAATTATAATTCTTGTATTCTCATGTGCACTTCTCTCTAGTGTTGCTATTTCGTCAAAAAGATGAAAACATCCACACTGAGAGAAATATATGCCAAGAAAGCCTTCTCTCACTTTTTGAAATTACTGACTGTGCACCTGCAATCTCACATTGAAGCATCTGCTCGTCTGTCCCACGTAAAACTATCGGCAGAGAAGGATAGTGCTAGTCGTTGACGCTTCTTTTTTGTGTTCTGTGTCTCCTTTTGCGCTGGTCTTATCATCGCGGGCATTTCAAGGGCTGTCTTATTTCATCGCGCAGCATTTCATCGAATCATTGCTTCATAGCTTCTAGTTCACGTGAAGAAACTCGGGAAGGGCTTTGGCCGAGTAGTCGAGCGTAATCTTCAGTTGTTATGGGACGTTTAGCAATTGGCCTTTGTGCAATCGTTTATGACACCAAAAAGCAATCTTTGTACCGGTGTAGAACACTTCGAAACTTTTCTTGTTGATACATGGGAAGACTTCGATTTATGTCTAAGGCTGGTTTTGGATCAATGACCGTCGAAATAAATGAGGCGGAATCCGATAGGACAAACATATCACTCGGTTTCACAATTTCCTCCAGGTATGCGATGTGCCCTTGTTCACGTGTTTGAGTTCCTGGCTTCAATTTGTCGGCACCACTTTCACATTTTCTCCGTGAAGTCAACCGTTGCTTTTTTTGGAATGCAAATTTTACAGTCGAGCGGTAGACGTTGATAGCTCTCGACAAAGCCTTGTACGTCTGATGGTGTTGCGGTGCCGACGGGAATGATACTGGAGTGAGGCCTGACGCAGGCTTGAGCTTCAAGCAAAAGAGAGCTTTAGTATAGCGTAAAGCAGCAAACGCAAAGAGTTAGCGTTAGCGTTAGCGTTGCGTGCACCACACTGCGCATGCGCTGTACGTAAGCGCTGCTGGAGCTCTTACGTACGCACGCTATTTTCAGGATTTAGCGTTGAACGCTAACGCACGCAAGGGGAGTCTTACGTACGGCAAGATGGCGGTGCCAGTCGAAGTGAGAGCAGCCCACTTCGGATCTATCGAGTCGTCGGCCTGCACTGTTCGGCTCATTCGTTCCCCACTAATGCTCGTGTTTGCTTTAATTTGTTTGATGATGCTTCGACAGTGGCGCACAGGTGACAAATGGGCGTTGTTTACGATATACGTTCTCGATTAGCGGCGCAGTAGGCTTAACGAGAGAGTTTGCTAATGTTTGCTCATGTTTGCTGTATCCGCCTCGAGATGGCGCCCAAGTGTATTTCTCTCGTTCGCTTGGTGTAAAGCCGCATGTCAAGCCGATGCATGTCACGTTTTCCGCGGCAAAACACAGTAGTGTGGTCGGTGCTGTGGTCACAATGCGTGTGCGTTTTACCGACGACGGTGATATGAACCTCCTGAAGGAGGTTTTCGCCTTGAACCCATTCAGACGGACGTCAAGATAGGCGTCCGTTGCAAAAAAGTATAAAGAAGTGGGAAATCGGATTTCTGGAAGCGAAATTGCCGGCGAAACGTCCCCTCCGGAATAGCTTCGATGTTGAGTGGATCTTGAGGACACGTAGAACCTGCGCGGTTCGAACCTTAGCATGAGGGCGTCTATGTCATCCTAACTTAAAAAGGACACGTAATATGGGTGCCACAGAACACTCGATCGCGGCATGCTAAGAATAATCGGTGTGTTTCGCGACTCTCGACAAAACAACACTCAAGCTAAACACGTACATGCGTAATTAACGCATCGACTGTGGCTTTCGATAAGCTTGACTTAGGGACACACTTGCGGATTCGGCATTGGATAAGCTCGACATATCATGTGGATTTGGCTTTCCAGTACTTTGTGTTTTTACATATAGATGGCGCTGTATTTGTTTGCGTTAACGTTAACGCTTTTCTCCGTTCCGCTATTCTAAAACACTACCTTGCGCCGCGCAGTGCAGTCTTTCTTTGCGTTAACGTTGCGTCGCACGCTAACGCAAGCATTTTACGCTATACTAAAACTGTTAAAACTCAAGGCGTGGTGAGTCGGAGAGCTCTCGTGTGGTATCGCTCAGTCTTTGGATAGCGTTATCGACTTGGACTTCAGGTAGATGACTACGATGTGCTAGTTCAGGAAGTCTATGCCAAAAACTACATCTCGTGAGCCTTGCTGTACCATAAGAAACGTCGCAGATTAGGTCCGGGCATGAACGGTAATTGTTGCCGTGCGCCAAGTGGTGTGATCAGATGTCCTCCAGCTCTCCGTATCTTAGAGCCTTCCCATGCAGTCTTAACTTTCTTGAACTCGGCAGCGAAGCAACCACTCATGCCTGAGCAAAGTGCCTCTGTGTACACTAAAGGAGTGGTTGCGTGGTCATCGAGAAGCACGTCGAGGTCGGTGGTTCTTTGTCTTGCGCTGCAGTTAGGGTGCGGCGTCGGGACATGGCTTTGTCACATTGTCCCAGTGATGCCTCGTCGGGTCGTCAGTTCTTCTTTAAAGGGGCGTTTTCCTGGCTTCGAGGCTTCTTTCGGGTGGCATCATGTCGTCGCTATGTAGTCCAGGAGGTATCTTCGCCGTCTTCGTCGATGGCGGAGGATCTTAGATGTTTCGAAGAACAGCAACCGCACCTCCTTCAGCTGCTGCTTTTAGTTTTTCGGATATAGGCTTACGGATCGGCCACGAGATAGTCTTCTTTACGGTCGGCGTTGCGGCGAGAGACAACGCCCTAGCGAGGGTCAACGGGAAGGTCGTGGAGGCCTCCACTGAGTATCTGCGAGCTAATCGGCGATTCTTCGTGGTCGATCGCCTAGCTGTCGGCGCGGTGCGTCGTAGTGCCACCTTGCATTTGAACACCGGGGTAGCACAGGGCCTGCTTCTCCACAGTGGTAGCAGACCGGGCGGTGGTCGGGAGCGCGCCAGACGTCTGTCTTCCTTCAGGCATTGCGTGTGCTGGAGGCGGCGGCAGCTTGCGATGGAATTGCGGCGTGACGGGTCCCTGGCGCGGGCACGGAGGCGGACCCTGAGGGCGAGTGAAGGTGGCCTAGGGCATCACTTCAGGCGATGCCCTACTTTGGCATTCCGGTTTCACTTTATCTCTTCTCGCACGACGTCAGCAATCGCTGCCATCTGAGACCTTGGGAACATCCTCTGTAGCTCCTCGCGGACTCTTGCTCAGATGGTCTCGCGCGAACCATCGGCGCCGAGTGCTGGCACCTCGCGTTTCAGCGTAAGCATTTGGCGACCATGTCTAGTGGGCATTTCCAGCGTCTTCTCGCTCACAGGGGCTTCCGACGACAAATTCCACGACGGTCTTCTGTTGGTTGCGCACTAGTCCGGTGCACAGGCCCTGCTCACAGCTTTTATCGGGGAACCAACTTTTTTCCTTCTGGCATGTCGGGGTCAGCATGTCGAAAGAGGATGATCATCTCTTCAGTTTAGATAGCGACCTTGTCGTTAAGTAGCTGTGCTGTGGAATAAGAGACGGAGAACACTTAACTTATGGAAAAATGACAGACGTCCGTTCGTTGAGCGCATCAAGAAGACCCCTTTATTTTTTACTAGAAGGTATGGGAAAACGGAGAGAGTAGAGAGAAGGAGAAAGTCATAATACACCATGCCAAACAGGCATTAGTGCACCCCGCACGTGCAAGAACCCGCTCCACACCTGGAAGGCATCACCGCACCACGTGTTCGTGGATCGCGCCCGCTAGTAATGCACGCAGTTGGAAGGGTGTCAAATGTCCGGTGCCCCTAGAGGCAAGTCCTCCTTGCCACATCGTCGGCGGCCTACAGCGCGCGGGGCGGGGAGGGGGCATTGGCTTCAGAATGGGGGATATACCACAACCTCCCCGGATAAGCGAACTATTATTGAGCTCATTGCTCCATAATCTCCCAGGGATACAGCTGCTGTATCGGTCGCTTCACTCCGGTTCCTCCACTTAATACCAGTTTGCAAGACCGCACCCTGCCGTCTCTACCCTTAAATGTTTCCTTAATTCCCGCGCTCTTCCACATGTAGCGTTTCAAGCGGTGTTCCCTCAGGAACACCAAGGCGCCTTTCTTCAGATCACGGGATGTCGTTGGTCAGCACATATGTGCCGATCTGAGCTCCAATAAGTACTCTTTCTGCCACTGTTTCCAGAAACCATCGACCATGGTAGTCCGGTACTTCCAGCGTCGTGAGAGATGCATGCCACCACCAGGAATTTCTTCCGGCACAGGTGCGGAAGAAGGGTCGTCAACATTCTTCCGACAAAGAAGTGCGACGGTGACAGTGGTTCTGGCTCTTGAGCCCCATCATATAAGGAAGTCAAAGAGCGTAAGTTGATCACCGCCTCCTCATCATAAAGAACGGTAGTCAGTTCTTCGAAACTCAAGCAGCTCCGACCTAACACCTTTCGCAATGCTAGTTTCATAGCTCGCACCACCCGCTCCGAGAATCCGCCCCACCAAGCTGCCCGTTCAACAATAAACTTCCATCTCATCTGGTTTCCGCTGAAGTATGACTGCAATTCTTCGACTTCCAACAGCATGAACATGGCCTTTAGATCCCTGGCTACACACATTAATGTAAACACATTGTGTGAATACACCGTCGAGCAAATTCCACGGCGTGCCTCAAAGCGCTTAAAGGCCAAGAGGAAGCCTGTAGCCGATAGGTCTCTGACGAGCCAAAGATGGACGGCACGTGTCACAGAAGCAAGGCTTGGGTACGGGCTAGTTGGTATTCCATGGTAGAAAACGTCACTTACAGCGCATACATAGACGAGGGACAGAAAAGGGGCGACGAAGACAAGCGCTGACTACCAACTGGTTTTTATTTTGGGAAAACAACATATATATATATATATATATGTATGTATATATATATATCTATATATATATATATATATATATATATATATATACTGAGACACCAAGGCAAAAGCGCCGCCTACAGCGCATCAACCCGACATGTGAATGCATTCAAAATTCATGACCTAAGATGAACCAGAGTGCATGCGCGACCTAAAAAAAACCAGTTCTTTGTCTGTTAATGCAATCGCCATCGGCAATCGCTGCTGCTTAAGTTATAAGTAGGGTGTACCCCATTCATTCGAACGCCTAGCTAAGATAGTGGTTTCTTCAAAAAGCGGGATACAGACGCATTGTGCGCAATGAACACCTAGAAACCCTTCCCTCTCACACTCACACATGAGCTTCAGGTGAATGGGCCACTCAGGTTTTTAGATTTGAAGATATGTTTTACCCCGCAACATGTATGCTGGATGTACGAGCCGCGAGCCAACAAGCCTCTGTAATCCTATGCATCTGCCCATTCAGAACTCGTTGAGAGGTATCGTTCAGGCTTGTTTGCACAACGCACTAACGAAATCATGTTCTCATTTGATAGAACATAGTTTCAGTTCGCAGATAGCTCGGCTGAGGGCGGCAGGGTACCGAAGAAACCTTCTTGTCTCAGTCTCAGAGAACTCGCGTAGTAAGTTTAGCACCGATCCTCACAGCTTTGAGCCTCATGTACATAATCGAAGGAACAAAACAGCTGTTATCCCGTATATTCATGGAATCTCCTACAAACTTTAAAAAATAGGACGAAGAGCAGGTATTGGCGTTGTATTCTCTGCTAAAAAAAACTTGCCCAGCTTTGTCTCAGAACCAATCCTGTTGCTAAGGAACGTAGGATTTGCGGTATTAATCATAGAAAAAAGTATTTAGTTTGTTCGAAAGGTGTTGTATATAAGATACCTTTGAAATGCGGTCTGTCTTATGTAGGGCAGACAGGTAGATGTCTCAACGTTAGGTTACAAGAACACAGCAACAAAGTGCGCAAAAGGCGGGAAGGTTTTCAAGGTGTTCATCGCGCACAGTGCGGCTGTATCCCGATTTTCGAAGAAACCACTATCTTAGCTAGGCATTCTAATGAATGCACCCGACTTATCATTGAAGCAGCAGCGGTTGCCGATGGTGACTCAGTTAGCAAGCCATCGATTGCATTAACAGGCAAAGAACTGGTTTTTCTGAGGTCGCACATGCGCTTTCGTTCATCTTACGTCATGAATTTTGAATTGCCAACCAATTCCCAAGTCCCACAACTTCTCTAACATTACCCTTACGCATAATGTTCAGGGAGCAATAAATCCAAAATGGTCCAAAATTTTTGCCGACACTTGCAGCACAGATCTCTCGTTGTCGGCTCTTGCGGAGAAGAAGTGAATGAGTGAAGTTTGGTTGTATTCAAAGTGGTCAGTCTGAGCATTCCAACGTACTCCCAATTTATTTTGTTGCTGCAGCATGTCCAGCATCAGCCTTCGTTCTTTCCCCATTTCAATTCTCTAATAAGTTGACGAGATCCCGGTCGTTCGACATCCACTTGTGTAGCCGCATCCCTGCTTGAGACAATATATCTTTTGATTCCTGGCACAAGACTTTACCCTTGTCAAGGGTGCCAACTCCAGTTGCAAAGTCGTCCACGTAAAGATGCTTAAGCAGGATACCCGCAGTTTCAGCATACTGTTCCGGCAGGCCTTCAAGACATGTTGCAACCTTGCAGCCAAGAGAAATGGGCTCGACGTGACGCCGAATGGCACGCGAGCCATCCAATTGGTCACCACAACTGGAAGTTCTTCCCCTTTCTTTGGCGTCATAGCGTACTAGAGAAACTGCACAGCGTTCCGATCGCCCTCTGATAATGATATTTGTATAAAGGCCTTTTCAATGTCCGCAACGGTGGCAATGTTGTAAGTGCGGAAATTGATCAGCAGATCAATGACCTCTGGGTTTAGGTTTGGGCCGCTTTCCAAAACATTGTTCAGTGAGAGGCGATTTTTGGCATTTGATCATGCATCAAATACTACCCTCAGTTCTGTTTGGCTCTCGTGACCAACAACTGCTTGATGTGACATACAGTACACCGGACCTTCCGATATGCCGTAATCCTTGCTGGCTGGCTCTGCATAGCCCTTTTCTATGCTGTCTCTTATGTAGGCGTCGTATTCCCTAATCAACGAATCTCTTTCCAAGAGGCGCGTTGTCTGTGCTTTAAGACACCTTGCTGTGCACTCGTAGTTGTCGCCAAGCTCGTAAACCTTCGAATTCCAAGAAAACGACACTTTATAACGGTCATTTCCAAAGTTGACGGTTTCCTTATAGCCCTGAAGGACCGCGTCCTGGTGACGAACGGGCTCATGTTCCTTGATACCGATGTACTCGAGCTCCCAGAAAGACTTTACCTGTGCTGATATTTCCTTATCAATTTGTTCTCTCACTCCTATCCGCATCACGCCAGTAGCCTAGGAGCAGATTCCTGTTGAGTTCCTTGTGACGTCGTGGCCCTGGACTGTCCATCCGAATGCAGTCTCCACTGCCATCAATTTGGAGCTGAGACGCTTAGTGGATCCCGTGAAAATTTCCCAGTAATGATCAGCGCCTATCAAAAGGTCAATATTTCCACTTTCGCCGCCGTGCGAGGCGTCTGCGAATTGGAAGTGAAATATTGAAAATTGAAGTCGAACAAAACTTAATGGAGTAGCGATGACATCTGCACAGATGCAAGGAACTTCCAGCGCTTCCACTTGCACCCATTATCCGTCGTGCTGGATTCTGAGCCACAGCTCCACTCGACGCGTTTTTGTGCGTATTATAGCTGATTGCTCACCAAAGGCAAATATATTAGGCTCCTCTTCTCCCAGCTCGCTTAACTGCAGCTTTTGGGATGGGTTGCGATGGATGAAGGTTCGCTCACTGCCAACATCGAGGAGAAGCCTGACAAGTGTACGCACATGTGTACCCTCTGTCGAAGCTAGTGTTGTCTGTAGAAGAAACTTCAGCTCTACAATGCCCATCAAGTAATCTCCCGTGCATAATGAGGGCACCCTGGCTTGCTCAATCACCGGTGACGAAGATGCATCCCCTTCATCAGTGTTGCGGTGTCTTCTCAAGTCGGGGTAGCACATTGTCGTTAGGTGTGTGCCCTTGCAATGCGCACACCTGAGCCACTTAGCTTTACGGCATTCTCTTGCCGCGTGCCTCCTTGTTGTGTATCGGAAACACCGATTGTCATGCTTCAGCACCTCTCATCAGCCACAGACATCTTTGCGTTGTATCTGCCGGTCTTATGGCTGTTCGAATTACTAAATAGACATCCTGCGCTGCCCTTGATCGTGGTGTGTAGTGCCGCTGCAGTAGGCATGTTTGCCGCTTTAATGTTGCTGTTGCGCCTTTCCTTTACCAATTCGGCACTGTTGTCTCTCGGAGCTTCGGCCCGTCGTATGATCTCCCGCGTCGCAACCTCTTTTCCCAAAAAACGCAGCAGCTCGTCCAGCTCACTTGCTTCGTTCATAGCCTCGTTTTTTTTGTAGTCTAGACAAAGGTCGGCAGGCCCCGCTTTCTTTATTATGGTCAGTAACAAAGTTCCATAAGTGCGAACCCTCACTCCTAAAAAAGTGAGGCTCCCTACACTTGTGTCTACTTCGTCGACGAGGCTGCGCAGTTGACCGAGATTCCGTGAGTCATGCACAGGCTTGATGCTAAGTAGCCGTGACATATGGTTTTCTATAATTCTTTCCTGACGAACCTGTTCTTTAATAGCGAGAGAGCAACATCGTAGTTGCCTTCCAACCAGTCAAGACCTGCTACCGCAGCCGCCGCCTTTCCTGTCATCTAGCTGTTGAGGTACTTCAATTTGTGTACGTTTGAGAGGTACTGGTTAGCGTTGATAGTCGACTCAAACTGACTCCCGAACCCCTGCCACTCTAGAAGCTCGCCGTTGAATTTGTTGGTTTCGAGCTTTGGCAGCTTCACGGTGGGGCGTATTTGCGAACCGCTTACGCGAGATTCTCTTTGATCTGAGGATCCTATTGTGCGATCTGATGAAGCATTTGTGCACCTAAAGTCGCATAGCATGCGTTGTACCTTTGTTTTCGCCGCGCTGATCTTTTCTCTGTACATTTCGGAGTATGTAACTTCCTCTTCGAAAGCTTCATCTTCAACGCTTTTTCTATCTCCCGATCTAGCTCTTTCGGTGAGTCCTCTTTAAGAGAAAGAAGGTTTATCTTATCTTCCAGCTCACCGATTGACGCGCTGCCGTCCATGGTGGATACTTAAAGAAATTATGGGGTTTTACGTGCCAAAACCACTTTCTGATTATGAGGCACGCCGTAGTGGGGGACTCCGGAAATTTGGACCACCTGGAGTTCTTTAACGTGCACCTAAATCTGAGTACACGGGTGTTTTCGCATTTCGCCCCCATCGAAATGCAGCCGCCGTCGCCGTGATTCGATCCCGCGACCTCGTGCTCAGCAGCCCAACACCATAGCCACTGAGCAGCCACGGCGGGTCATGGTGGATGCTTCGTTGAGCAGCTTGGTTGTAGATGATCGAGCCATGGCCCTTCTTCGCTTGATTCTGTCGATATCCATCTTTTGACGTCCCTATACCTGGGTGTCGGCACCAAAATTTTGTGGAATAAGAGACGGAGAACCTTTAACTTATGGAAAAATGACAGACGTCTGTTCGCTTCGAGCGCATCAAGAAGACTCCTATATCCAAAGACCCCCCCCCCGCCCCCCACCTCGCGCGGGGGCCGCCGCCGATGTGGCATGGAGGACTTCCGCCAATAGTCGTCGGACACTTGATACCCCTCAAACTGCGTGCATTACTGGCGGGCGCGATCTAAAAACAGCCAGTGGCGGTGTGGTGGTGGCCTCCAGGTGTGGAGTGCATTCTTGCACGTGCGGGGTGCAAAAATGCCTGTTTGGCACGTTGTATTACGACTTTCCCCTTCTCTCTACTCTCTCGCCTTTCCCATACCTTCTAGTCAAAAATAAAGGAGTCTTATTGATGCGCGCGAAGCGAACGGAGGTCTGTCATTTTCCATAAGTTACAAGTTCTCCGTATCTTATTCCACAAAAGGCTGCGTTGGAATTTCTAAACGGACTTCAGGCCTTTTTCTCCGTACGACGCCGCTAAAAGCCTGATAAAAAGATGGTGTGAAACATATCCGACGACGTTAGGTAAAGGGACTCACAATTGACCTGAATGTCTTGTGAGATTTTATTGAAAATGAAATGAACATGATTTGTAGTGACAGAATCCAGCACGCTGTCCGGGATTTAGGTAGGAATTATAATTTTAAATTGGAAAGAAACTCTCAAAAACCAGTAAGTGGCGAGACCTTGTGGTAAAATCTTGTTACTTCGGATGTATCCTTCGAGATTACTGTACGCAAGTTCACTCTTAAGTACATCGTAATTATTGTTTAAATTTCCAGTTGTAAAATTACACGCTCGCTCATTGCTCTATGCTTCGGAAATCAAAAAAGCACGCGTGACATGGCAACACGCTGAACTCCGTATAACGTTAAAGGCGTCGTTTCGTTTTCGGTCCAACTGGTTTCGTTTTGACTGGTTAAATACAAAAGCAGTTGGAGAGGAAACCATGAAAACATGTAGCTATTATCGCAGAAATCATTTATCGATTCGCAAAACATAAATCGCAGGAACATCGTCTTCCTAAACGAAATTATACTTTGTTACAGCAGGGCCATACTGATCTTCTGCCTTCCACTAAAGCCGGCGTATAATCGCCATCGCGCTCCCCTATCACCATTTTCAGCATGCTTCCAGTGAAACACCACATCCTCACTGCAGATCGAAAAATTCCGATCAAAATTCCGCGTTAGCACTTCATTATTAAACAATATGACCGGTAAGCTTTTCATTGTACTAAAATATGGGCACCACGAAAATTGGTTTTCCTTCCTCTTAACTCTCGGTTCTCAAACCTTGTCCGAACAGTGTTGTCCAAAGAGAAAACATGGCGCAGCTTGTCCGAGCAGTTCGAGTTGTTGGATGTTCACTCTTTCTTAGGTCTCACGCCACATCAGCGGGTCTTCAGCCGATGACCAGTGGAAGGTCTGTGTCTCCTGAGGTTATTGCAGCAAGACAGACGACGCTGGAAGTGTCATTGCACTGAATGACCTGATATTCTTTCTGGACTGCTCGGTTAGAAGTCTGTGCTCTGTTATTGTTGGTAGTCCCAGATCGGGCTTACTTCACGAATTTGCGGTAGAGTCCAGAACCTACAGGACACAACACCTCCACCAGATGGCACGGTTTAGTCAGGGTGAAGAACGCAGTAGCCAAACTGTGAATCACAAAACTAACATATATGTGGCCAACCAGTGCTCAGAAAGTCTAGTGACACTCGAAGTACAACGATACAGGCGGCACAGTCTGATCTGATCTCCGCAGCAGAGCTGTCAACTACTGATACATGGCTCCTGAACCTGTCGGGATAATCGCTGGTGCTCGCGTAATATATAGAATGTACACCAGTATTGCACACTGGTATGGTACATTATTGTATGTACGCCAGTCGCGCAAGGCATTTGATTGAGCGAGGCTCAGCGACAACATTCCAGAAGCTTCCGACAAGGAAAAACGCGTCTCGCGCTGAGCGATAGCCTTTAACATTTGTTAGTCAGTGAAATGCGGTACCGTATAAAGGTAAACAAGTATGCGTATCAATATTATTGATCCCTAAGGTACCGTTCGTGTGCTACAATACCAAAAGTATAGGTGCAATATATGAGTCGCGTACATGTCAGACAGGCATAAACATGTGTTTAACGGCCTGCGACGTATGTCTATATCAAATAAGTCCTAGAATGCATAAGTATGGAAGACAGAAAATGTTAGGAGCGAGCATGGCGCAATCTGATTCAAACCAAGCTTGACGGCCCAACATGTGATAGTCACGTCTGAACGCGCGATATATATTAGGGCTGTCGCTTGGCATGCAATGCTGCGGCAGGACCTCCGAACAAGTGCGCATTGATTAAAACACGACTGGGCGCTGAACGTCTCGGTAGATCTCAATTTTCGCTCCTTGATCTTGACCCAAGAGTTCGCGTATTGGGGCTGTACTAAGCGAAATGCTGGGTTCATGGAGCGTTCCCTTACCATGGCTGGCTGCGTGACGCAATGCTCTTTTCTCTTTCCTTCCTTCATGGCATTAAGTGACGAAGAATTGAGAAGCAGCCCTTACCGCATATAAAGGGTGCTTAAAAGCGCTTGCAACCGAGAGAGTGAGAGAGAGAGAAATTTATGATAAGAGAAAAGCTCAGAGTCCGACATGCGAGATAGACAGATACGTAGATAAACTTTATTAAAAGAATAATCAGAAAAACCGCTAATAATCCGGGCCCCTAGTCCAGGGCTCCGCTGGCTCTTGCAATCTTCTCAGATCTCTGTAGCAGCTTGAGCTGGTCGCAGAGTGCCAGTGCCTCCCATTGCTCCCTCGTGGTGTTCGTGTCGGAGTGTTCTATGTTGTTTAGTGAGCACTCCCACGTAATGCGGTATAGGGTTGGTGTGGCCCACCACCACGGGCATTCGTCCCTGTAGTCTGTGGTGCGTATGCGATGTAATGTGTGTACGTTCGTGTAAGTGCCTGCCTGGAGCCCACACCAGGAAGCGGCATCCTGTCTCTAGATTTCGAGATGGTGGCGGATATCGCAAGCGACGCCCTCTGTGGTAATTCACGAGGCTGAATGCTCGAGGTCGACAGGATTCGTACATAACCGAGCACTTACCACGCCGGCTGCAGAACACCCGGACCCTGTCAACCTCGAGTATTCAGCCGACATACGAGAAATGTGTGTGCTAATTTGGTGAAAACATTCAAAAATTTCCTCAAAACTGTAGTTTCCGCCATAGTTAAGGTCTCAAAGCAGCGTCGCCAGTTACAGCGTGTTTCGTGAAAATGTAATCGGTTGCACGTAATTCGATACAAAAAAGAATTACTGAATTGCAGTGAGCATAACCGAGTAAAGCGCGTAATCGTAAATGTACAAAATTACCAAAAAAGGTAATTGATTACTAGTGAAAAAATCGGAGGACGCTTAATCTTCGCCTTCGAGAGTGAAACGCGATAGCGTTATCACTCCCCGTTCGTACCGCCTACTCATTCGCTCGGCATGCTCTTGACGAGACGAAGAGGAGATGGATGGATGGATGGAAAGTAGAAGCGTCCCCTTTGAAACGGTGTGATGGCAGTTGCCACTATGCTCAGATTTTTATTTTGCCTTTTATTTTTATTTTCATCTGTGTTGTGTGTTACCGAAATTCTCGATTTTCTTTAAATACGCCTTCCTATCCTTTTAACCCTATGTCACCTCTCTGCTTTCGAGCCACCAATCCTCCAATCGCCTTTTGCTAATTTCCAACGCATATTTATTTAAATGACTATTATTGTCTCTGAACCCTAGGGCCTCAGGAAGCGTGACTGTAGCCGCATCGACATAGGGATTGATACCATCACATTTTAGTATGAGGTGTTCCATTGTTTCTACATATTTGCCACACGCAGTACATGTGTCTTCTTCTTGGTTAAATTTCTTTTTATAGCTCTGCGTTCTAAGACTTCCTGATCTAGCACTGCCTCTTGAGTTATCATAAAACGCTTCCTTCCTGATCTGCTGTTTCCAGTATCGGTATAGTTCCACACTATGCTTCTTCTCCATTGAATTTATCCAATTTTAACCTTCCGCATTTTTAACCTGTCGTTTAATTCTCTGTATTTCTTCGCCCTCGTGTCTGTCATACTTACTGGTTAGCTTCCTAGTTCTTTTACGCCATTGTGAGTCAACGCTCTTTATGTATAGGTATTTAAATACCTTAGCTGCCCACCTGTTATCGTCCAATTTCCTCGGGCGTTTTTCGTATAGGATTTTACTCTGAGCTTCCCGCGCTTCGAACGATGCCCAGCCCATATCTCCCAGTACTGCTTCGTTTGTTGTTTTCCCGTGGATACCTAGTGCTAACCTTCCCACAGCTCTCCGGTTTACTTCTAGTCTCGACGAAACCTCTGCCCTTAAACACAGGACCGCATTCCCGAAAGTAAGCCCCGGCACCATTACTCCCTTCCAAATACCTCTCAGTACCTCATACCTGTTGTACCCCCCCAATGCCCTATGTTTCGTTATCCCGGCATGTCTTCGCCCTTTTGCTATGAGAGACTGTTCGTGCTTTTCCGTGTACATCTGCCCTTTGTTTATCCATACCCCGAGATATTTGTATTCGGCCACTCGGGGTATTTCATGGCCTTGTATTGTAAGCTCCTGATCAGCTGTATCGTTGAAAAACATCCCACCGGACTTAGCTGCACTAAAACTGAAACATAAACTGCCTCCTTCGTCTCCACAGTAATTAACCAGAGTTTGCAAGTCTTCCTGGCTATCTGCTAAGAGACAATATCGTCCGCATACATTAAACCCGGTAGTCTTTGCTCAACAACCTTTTCGCCTAATCTGTACGACAGATTATACCCTACATTGCTTCGTTGTAACCTTCTTTCCATGTTTATCATATAAAGAATGAACAGCAGCGGTGATAGCGGACAACCTTGCCTTAATCCTTTCTGTACCTCGACAGTTGTCGTACTCTTAATTCCTTCCCATGTTATTTCAACATTATTTTCTCGATATATTTCCTGTAGAAAATCAATTACCTCATTACCGATACCTTCATCTTTTAATATGTTCCACAGGAGTTCCCTGTTCACGTTGTCGTACGCAGCGCTTATGTCCAGGAAGGCTAAATACTGAGGTCTATTTTCCGCATTAGCTATTTCTATGCACTGGGTAAACACAAACAGGCTGTCATCTAAGCGCCTACCACTTCTGAACCCTTTCTGAAGTTCTCAGAGTATTCTATTACTTTCTACCCATGAGTGCATTTTTAATTTCACCGCCTGCACCACCAGCCTATATATATAACTGATGTCATCGTAATTGGTCGGAACGATTTTATGCTCTTCTTATCACCTTTGCCTTTATAAATCAAATTCATTTTACTCTGTTTCCAGCTGCGTGGAATTTGCTTATTTGTTATGACTGCCTGCAATCCTTTTATCAGCGTTTCCTTGCTTCCTGGGCAAAGTTCATTAATTAACTTGATTGGAATTTCGTCTATTTCCGCGGACGTGTATTTTGGAAGATTTGCTTCTGCCTTTTTCCAGTTAAGATTGGTCAGTTGTAAGCTGTTTTCTATTATGCTATCCTGTGTTGCTCCCTCATTTGGGGCGATTACCCTATCGTCTTTCCTAAATGACTCTGCTACAGCTGAACCAATGTAGTTCACAGCGTCATCTCCCTCTAAACAATTTCCTTCTGCATCGTGAATCTGTTCCTGCTTCTTGTGATTCGCTTTACCCAGCCAGCTTATATGGTTCGAGAATTTTCTTGACCCCCCTTTAGTTGCATCGCGAACTTCAGCCAGCCAGCGATCAGAGGACTGCTTTATTTTAGCCTGGACGAGGACCTGCACGTGTTGTTTCTTTTGTCGATAATATTCCCATTTTTGGCCTATTTCCTCTTCAGATAACTGCGCCCTCATTGCTTCTCTGTGTTCCCGAGATGCCCACCGTCGTTGTTCGATGGCCTCTCTAATTTCCTTATTCCGCCAACTTTGTGGCTTCCTTTTTCCTCTCCAGCGGTTTACTCTTTTTACTTCTTTTATTTTTGTACTAATGAGTAGTTCTAACTGATTATAATCCCACCTTTCCATGGGATGTTTCTCTATTGCTTCCTCTATGCCGGCCGCTATTTGTGCTATTTGTTCGTCATTTAATTTTGCGTACTCTTTTTGACTTCCCTGCATTTCTCTTTTGAGCAGGGCTCCCAACTGTAGATGAATACGCTTATGATCACTTCCGAGGCTGTACTTCCCCTCTTCGTCTATTTCCATTATTGCGAGCTTGCTATACAACCCCTGCGACATTAAGCAGCAGTCAATGATCGTTTGTCTGTTACGGGACTCCCACGTGATTTGTCCCTCGCACTTAGTTTCTCTATTTAGTACAACCAGGTTGTTTCGCTCACAGAAGTCTAGCATCAACTTCCCATTACAATCTGTGTATCCATCCAGATCCTCAATGTGGCCACTCATGTCCCCCAGCAGACAAATATCGGCACCTTCTCCAAACTGCTTTATATCGTCATCGAGACACTTCACTAGATCCTTGTTCTCTTGCCTGCATTTGTCCCCTGTCCCTAAATAAACTACTCTTAGCCATGCCTTTTTACCGGCAATTGTACCTAATACCCAGACATGTTCTTTTCAACTTAACTTTATTCTTTGCCAATTTGTTCCTTGATGTACCAGCATACTTACTCCTCCTCCCTTCCTCTCCGTTGTTGTTCTGTTGCTCCCTTCCCAGACGTGGCCTTCAATAAACGGTGGGTCTTTTAGATCCCCGAGATGTGTTTCGCATAGCGCGTATACACCTACTTCTTCGTCCTTTAACTGTTGTTCTATTTCTAACCACTTCGCTCTTTTTCTACCGCCTTGCATGTTTATGTACCTCATCCTGGTGCTAAATTTCTTTGTAGTTTTCTTCCTGGACCTCCTAGTTGCCATTTTATTGGCGTCAGCCTCTATTGTTGCACTTTCTACACTGTTTCTATCTACCCCTACGCCCTGAGGCGCAGTGGACCCCCTAAAAAAGCTACTTCCCGACCTGCCAGGCGCCAGCCGATCTCGGCTCCTAGCCTTCCATTAAAGTGAATGGGATCTCGTGTAACGCCTCCACCAAAGCCTGCTCTATGAACTTCTCTGTTTATGTCTGCCCCTTCAAATCCTTTCGCCTGGCTTAGCTTTCTCACCTCACGATTAACAGCCACAACGTACTTGGCAATTTCTCCGTGGCGTCCTTGCATCTCCGGCACTGTGCATACCACGATCTGGACTTGCAATGCTATCGCCCTTAAATCGTCAACTCCCTCCGCTAATCTTTCCACTACTTTTGCAGCTTCACCATTCAATACATCATTTAGCCCCACCGCTACCACTTCCAAATTGCGCTCTGCAACATTCTCAGAAAGTTCGCTTTTTTTTTCTTTCAGTACTGCGTCCATTGTCCTGCCTGGGAACGTCCCGACTGCTACCCGCTTATCACCCTTTGCACGCTCCATTATAGCTCTTTTGCACCTCCTCATATTTGAATCACCACCGATAAGTACTAGGATAAGCACGTAAAACTAGACCCCTCCGCGTCTGCTAAGCTCTGAAAAGTGGTCTAGTAACTGGACGATAACTGGTCCAGCGCAGGCACTCGTCGCACTGCACTTGCTCCGCGTCCCCCGTGGCCTTCCCTTTCTTTGGTTTTATCGCTAGGCCTACGTCCTTAGGCTCAACGAGCAAGTCCACCAAATCACTTCGAAGAGCTAGCTGAGATAGTTAAATAACCCTATCAAATGGGTCCCGCCTAGCACCTAGGCCTAACGGGGGAAACCGCCAGACCTAGACAAAGCCGGTACGTTTACTTCTCTTACCACGAATTAAAAATTTGCGCTCCTGCTCCATGCAAAAGAAAACACTTCAAGCTCCAGAGAAACGGGCAAGTGGAGCGCTACCTGTCGGGGCAGCACCGTACATTTGAGAAGGGGGTCTTCTGTGTTTGCCGCAAGATGGCTCTGCATGTGCGCCATGCGCAGAAGAAATGTAGCGGAAACGTACTTCGCTACTCGTTTAACTGCGACTTCTGTAATTTACATGCTCATAATTACCGATATACACAGCAGTATAACGTTCTACGGCACGTTTCTAAGGCAACACGGCATTCCCTAGAGGCGCTTTTGTCGCACTTCGAACCCTCGAACTCATGGCTAAGTGGTAGCGGCTCCGTCTGACACTATGGAGACCCTGGTTCGATTCTTACCTAGCCCAGCTTGCGAGTTGTTTTTATTTATGAATTGTCTTTCTTGAATTTTCGCTCATGGCCAACGCCTCAGACGACACCAGCTTTTCCGCGACACGAGCTCCTCAACGCTGTCGCGTTAAAATTTAGTTTCATTAGGTGCAAATCTGCTTCCTGAGCGAGTTGGGGAATACAATGTGGGAGGCTTTCTGCACATGGCACTCTATCGAGTGACCACTCGCATAAGAAGATTGGGAGAGCCATGGGACGGCTTAATTTTTTTTTGTATGATTGCCTCACATCTTTAAACTGATTATACCATCGCAACGGGCCCTAAATGCAGAATCTTGATAATTTCATCACTTTACATATCGTTTTCTGAGCCTGTCATGATGGTTTGCTACCGTGTTTTTGACGGCGCAACGAAACGCTTATCCTCGGTAATGTTGATGCCTGCAACGTCTGCTTCCAAAAGCCGGTAGAAATTTTGTAAGCAGAGTTTTTCGATCTAAGCAATCTCTAAACAAATAGCAGTGCTTACGTAAGCAACTCTGAGATGTGGCCACGACGCCTATAGGCCGTTTCGACAATTGAGAAAGCAGAACGGTGGGTAGGTTTCAGAAGAGTGAGTCCAGCCTGTATTAGGAATTCGCATTTTGAGTTTTTTGTCCCTTCCAAAACTAAAATGCTGCTGTAATAAGTTATTGCATCTGCGGCTGCTTCAAATCCTAGTGCTAGCAAGACAGTGGCAATGTTGTGTCCTCGTTTGGCCATGATCGTAAGTTCTCATAGGGCCACTATGGCCTCCGAGAATGGGCTACAGAGCGCGCCATCCGATCACAGCGGTCATGTGAAAATTGAAGGAAGTCGCATATCGCTTTATGAGCTCGACGTATTGGTGTTCTTCATGGGGCTACACCGCATGAGGAACGTATGTGAGGTCCGTGCAGATATAAATTTTCTCGCAGCTTCACAGCAAGTCATAAAATGCCAGGGGAGTTTGAGGATGAAATAGTACAATTACACTACTGTCGTCATGCTCAAATAACAAACATTGCGGGTCTCGTGTGCAGTGTAGCCTTCCGTTAGTCTTGCGGTGGCCGGCTTTGCATTCTCACCAATGACATTAGCTGTAGTCTGGGAAGTGAGAAAGTATTTTATCGTCTTTATACTAGAACTCAGTGGTGAGAATGCAGTGCGTAGCATAGTCACTTGGCAGCCACAAGACAGGCTCCGCCCAAACACATTTGGCCCTTTTCCTATGCACAGTGTCCTCGAAACAGATCATGGCTCATTACCGTATGCGTGTTCTTCTATGTGCGCTTTCTAGGCTTGGAAAGAAGAGCAGCTTCTTTTGGTCGGTCATCACATCAGTCCTGCTGATCTTCGCCATCTCTGGAATCAGCACATTTTACGCCATCCAAAATATGGGTAGGTGCTTATGAGAATATATATTTTCCCACCGAACACGTCCTAATATGAATGCAAGGCATTGCATACTGCAAGAAAAGCGCAAATTGCAAGGACAGAAGGTGGGTACAACACATGTCCTGACTTCAACAATTACGTTATTTGAATCAGGTTGTGCGTACATATATATACAGAAAAGACGGTCAAGTGACACTGGTGTCATGCGCGGACTAAGCAGCATTAAAAACGTAAACTAATTTATTTTTGTCAGAGATAATGAACGGATGTTGAGAACCGGATGCTGCGATAGTGAACTGACAACCGAGACTATCATTTTTTGCGGATTGAACTATCAGCCTAGTTAGAATGTCCTTATTTTTTGTCAAAACGGAGCAACTCTAAAAGAGTGGTCGACTTCCCACGCGCTACGGAGTAAGGCTAGCTAACACGACCGTTTTTTACCGTGTTGTTATGGTCTTTGAGCCTCGTTTATGGAGCAACCTTTCTGCTCGGCGTAGTAATAGACAGTCGTTTTAAATAATACGCCCTCTCTAAAGTCATATCATGAGAAGCATGAGAAGCATATGGCTAATAAAAATCGGGCCCCTCGGTTCCCCCTTTCTTCTCGCCCTCTCTACAGGTCACACATCTAGTTCAGCGGACATTGTTGCGCTCTTGGCGCATTGCTACCCCACGGCTACCACATACAAACAATAAAATCATTCGTTGAAGGAAGTACATGGGCTGTACCCTCCCTACTGGCTTTGGTTTTCTTTTTTTTCTGCGTTTCACTTGCAATATGCCAAAGCAAGAAGGCCGAGTTTCTACCCTTCTCAGGAAGGTGACAGACAGTAAATTCATAGAAGACGAGGGGAAACTTCATTTGACTATGAAAATGCAACTTTCCGTTGGTGGGATCCGAGCACACAGCTATAGGATGACGCCTGCATAGTTCTGCCAATTATCTTGTGGCGGCGGCTGTCTATTCTTCCATTTTCTTGAGTGTTTCAGTATGCATAAATCCTATCGCTGTGAGCACTAAAGAGAGCCACTAATGGTGGCTCTGGTGGCGGATATGGAATGTTCTTTAATCGGAAGCGGCACATCATCTTACGAGCAGTCAAACTACCAGTCATCCACTTGCGGGTGGCTGGTACTTGTGAGGTTCTGGAATCTCCCAGCCTTGGTGCCTTATGGCACCAAAGCTGGGAGATTCGAAAACTTCACAAAAAAATTTGCGAGAAGAATCAGATGTTTCTATTCACGAACTTTCACTTCTCTTTCCTTATTAAGTCTGCATTTTCAATCAAACAGTAAATTCCCACCACGATTTCTTTTGACTTGGTATGGTCGTTAACAATGGTGGGAAAATGCCTACATTTTCAACCCAACATTTCCCTTGGTCAGTTACCCCCACTTTTACTTATCGTGTATGTGGTTCTAGCTTCTTTCTTGGGCCAATCACTGAGATAGCCTAGGCTATAAATGTGGCCCGTTTTAGTACAAAAATGAGGGCCAATCTTTTAACAAAAATTGAAGCAGCCCGATGCTTCTCCTACTCCACTTACGTGAGAGGTGAGGCTATAGAGTGCCGGGCGCAAGGACCCCGTTCCATTCTCACCCGCAACTCGCCCAGAAAGGTGACTTCTACCTAATAAAATATACGTAATTTCATTCTGGTAATCAATTCACCGTTTTTAATTTTATAATTTCCCAATTACACAGTTGGTAACACTCTCTGTATTTGTATTACTTTTATTATTATCCAATTACATGTCACCAGTCACATTTTTCATGAAACAGGCTATAACTGGCGACGCTGCTTTGAGACTTGAACTGTACAATCGCGCTAAGACGAGAACTAAGAGAGTGGACAGGACGAGGTGCTTACTCGCAACTAAAATATATTATCGAAAGAAAACAAATATGCACACAAGAACGGAGCACGACGGCTACGCATGCATGTTATAGATCACGGGTTAAATCATTCTATATCAACGTTAAAAGATAGACGGTCTAACTGTCACGAAACTTGAATTTCTGCTCGTGTGGGAAGACTGAAGGGGGACTGACGCAGTTATCGCCTTATTTCTTTGTGTGGGAGTCCTCTGCCATTTCACGGGTTAGCTGGTCAGTGTTTTTGAAGATAACCTGAGTGTCTTCGAAAACAGCATAACAGCCGCAATCGCTACAGTGGGCGGCCAGATGTGTCGTTCAAGTTTGTAGATTGTGCAATGGGCATAGTATATATGATCTCGTTTAACTGCTGCAAGGTTTACGTAGGTCAATCGGGGCGTTGCCTCAACGTGAGGCTAAGAGAGCACCTGGCGGCATATAATTCACCAGAAACGAGCCATCTAGCCGCCCACTGTAGGAGTTGTGGCTGTTATCCTGTTTTTCAAGGCACTGAAATTATCTTCAAAAGCACTAACCAGCCAACCTGTGAAATGGCAGAGGCCTTCCTCATAAAGATAAGAGGGGATAACTGCGTCAGTCACCCTTCGGTCTTGCTACATCATAAGGAATTCAAGATATATTCATTATAGTATTATAATAGTGTTGTTAAAGTATTAGTAATATAATAGTAATATTTATTAGCATTTAGTATGGTATAGTACTTCTATAGTATACATATATATATGTAGTAGTAATGTAGTACAATTAATAGTATAATAATAGTATTACTTTATTATTATATTAATCATATGAATTCATTATTGTGGACTGTCTTTAACTTTTAACGTTGCCCTTAAAGTGATTTAAACCGTTATCCTTGACACGCATGCGCAGTCGTCATGCTGTCCTGCTCCGTTTTTGTGTATATATTTCTTTCCTTTCAATAAAATGTTTCAGTTGTGAATAAGCGCCTCGTCCTGTGCGCGCTCTTCGTTCTCGCCTTTACGCGCTTTTACTGTTTCAAGATGCAACTAAAACAAATAGCCCAGGTATCCCTTTTGCTACTGCTTTGATTGCTTAACTTAGGCGTGTACGCCTTCTCCTAGCCCCGGCAGATGCGAGAATCACGGCATCGAGTAAACACAGTCTCAGGCGCAAGGTGTGCACACGTTACAACACAGCCCTGCTCTGCAGTGCGTACATCGGGCGAGTTTTCAGTGTCACTGCAACTGTCGTCAGAAGAAATTGAGGGAAGATCACTAAAGCAAATTTTGAAAAAGGAGTTGTTAGTGAAGGTAACAACGTGCGATGGGCCAAGGAGGAAGTATTGAACAAGCCAGACCATCTCGTTTTATACTGAAGATTTGCAATGTTGATTAAACTAGGGAGGAAGATAACGGTACGTTACACGACCGCAGACAAGGTCTGTGAGTAGTGGCCCTGGCTAACACTTACAGGGTTCTGCTGGGAAACATAAATACCCAAGAAAGTGGATGGGGCAACGGCGCCGCGGTAGCTCTATTGGTAAAGCACCATACGTGAAATGCGAAGGTGGTGAGATCGTTCCCCACCTGCGGCAAGTTTTTTTCTACACTTTCATTTCCATTAATTTACCGTTTATTTCATTTATTAAGCACAAGTAATTTCCCCTATGATGTCCTTGGTGTCAGTGTTTGCTGGCTTGTCATGATAAGTTTTCGGATTAGTATTACATGCTTCAACAAATAAACGCTTTTGTAAAGTCTGCGAAGATGCCGTCTGCGATTACTTAGGTAGGACCGTGCAAGAGATCCTGCGGGACCTCGGAAGCCATACTAGTCGAGTTTTCCGATTAGTAACATATAATTCAATAAATTAAACGCTTTTTAAAAATCTGCAATGATGTCGACAACTTATTTTGATGAAGATGCTTAAATATGTACTCGTTTTGATCTAATAACGTGCAAAATAACGTGCTTGCAGAACACCGCAAAGAACAACTTATGACAATGTCTGATCAGCTCGACAGCATAAAGTTAACTGAACCGGAAAGAAGAGAACTTAAGCAATTCGTCCAAACTAAGGAGGAAAAATTACTAGATAAACACCAGCGCAAAAATATTAGAGCTGCAGACTAATGTAACCCCTGCAGCACGTAGCTCCACCGACAGTCCTACAGGCGAGCATCCAGAGCACTGCAGCGATGTAGTAGACATATCCCAGAGTCTAAGCCCCGAAGAAGTTGATCTCCTGAAACGTGCTCTAACGTTTTGTCCGACGAACAACGCAGTAAACGAATACGAACTCCACAAAGATATAACAGAGTTTTCACGACGCATGCGCATCAAGGATTTCTTTTTCCGTAGACCAGATATAGGAAAAGAAGGTAGAGACTATCTTAGACCACCTGGCACGTGGACACCGGAAACCGAACAGTGCCCAGACTTTGATTTATACTTGAAACTGATATCAAAGGAAATTCTAGAGTCAACGCTGCATTGCCGGAAACGCAAAAATTTGACCGCCGCTGAACACCAAATCCTTGAAGAATTTGCGAAAAGGAATGATATTGTCATAAAACCAGCAGGCAAAGGCGGCAGTATCGTAATCTGGCCTATAGAAAAGTACAAGAATAAGGCCTCTAAACAACTGAGCAACCACACCCATTACAGAAAACTCGACTCTAACCCAACTTCAGATTACAGCAATATTGTGATAAGCACAATAGCGGAGCTCCTGTCCAGGGAGTTAATCGCGCAATCTGAATATCGCTTCATGATGCCCAAGAACAAAACAGCAGGCCGCTTTTATCCTCTTCCTAAAATACATAAAGTTCCGGTCGAAGAACTATTTACAGCAGAATCCCAGGTCGGCCAATTGTGTCTAATAACAACACACCTACTGAGTCACTATCTAAATTCTTAAATCACCACCTGTCAAACATACCCACCACCCTCCCATCTTTCGTTAAAGACACGCCGCACTTCCTTCGAATTATCGACTGCATCAACGCCAACCAAATCCTTTCCAACCGCACTATTCTAGTCACTTTGGCTGTTTCTGCCCTTTACACCAACATTCCCATGAGTGAAGGAATTCAAGCCGTTTCTAGATCCCTAGCAATCAATCCCCAAGCGCACGCTCCTGAAGTTAGCTCTCACGCTCAACTATTTCGAATTCAATTCAATACAGTACATGTCATTTTTCGGCACTAGCATGGGTACGCCATTCGCTCCCACGTATGTGAACATTTCATGGGACAGCTTGAAGCACACCTGCTGAAATCCTACCCTTTAAAACCCCAAACCTCGCTTCGTTACATTGACGACATATATATAATATGGGCACACGACACAAGGCCTTAACCGACTTAATTAGCCATTTCAATGGCTTTCACCCGAGCATCAAATTTACTGTTCACCCCTCTCCTAGTCAGATCAGCTTCCTGGACACGCCGGTCTACATAGAAAACGGAAAACTGAGAACGACACTTTACCGGAAGCGTACAGATAGCCAGCAATATTTAGACTACAACAGTTATCACCCACGACATTGCAAGCAATGAATTTTTGTCGGAAAAGCGAAACGTATAAGAAGAATCTGCAGCGAAGACCACGATTATATCCACCACCTAAATGACCTTAAATCAAGGCTAGCAGAAAGGAACTATCCCCAAGTTGCTCTCGATAGAGCTTATGATGCCGCGTCAAGATTGGACAGACAGTCGGAATTGGCGATGAGACAGCCCACATTAGGATCTGACAGACTGCCGGCCTATATAACAAAATATTCTAATGCACTCCCAAACATAAACAACATCCTAAGAAAATACCACCCAATATTATCGAGTAACGAGCGTCAGTGAAAAGCGTTCCCGGATGTACCAAGGGTTACCTATCGCCGAAACAAGAACTTTCAAGACATGTTCGTGCACGCGAAAGTCGGCCTACAGCGTTCCCCGTAATAAAAGCATGTTGTCGCCCTAGGTTCAAAACCTGCAGGCACCTTCAAAGTTACATTAAAATTAAAAACACCGCAAATAGTTATACACATGAAGTCAAATCTAGCTTCACTTGCACAAGTTCGCATGTGATTTATATGCTTGAATGTTCCTTCTGTAAGAAACAATATCTCGGCGAAACAGGACATTCAATGAACGTCAGATTAAACGGACATCGCCCGGACACAGCTAAAAAGCTTCCCAAAGCCGTCGCCGAGCATTTCAACCAATCAGGTCATAACTTTGATGAACTTAAACTCTACATCTTACAGTCAAATTTCCGTTCTGAACGAGAAAGCAAATACAGAGAATCATACCTTATCCATAAGTTCAAAGCATTGCAACCAATAGGCATAAACGTTTCAAAGGGAGCTTTAGAATCTATTCGCTATGCTAAACTTCTAGCTATAGGCAACAACACTTAGTTTGATGTCGTGGCGTATCCCTTTTTTTTTCTTTCCTTTCTTTTCTTTTTTTTTTTGTGTGTCAGCCGGCGTGTCAGACGCCCTTGACACGCCGGCTAACGCGCGTGCGTTGACAGACAGGGGTGGGGGGGGGTGGGGGGGGAGGGCCCTGGCTTTGACCTTGTACACAGGGTTCCTTTACTCTCAATTCTACACGCTAACACATTTTCCCTTGTTTCCGCATCCTCCCGCCTATCCTATCTATCCTATCCTACCGCATCCTATCTCTATTGTCAATTTGTCACTCGGCGCCAGGCGTCTTTCGCGCTGTCAGGTATCTTCTTTAGGCAACTTGTGAACAGGCTGATACTCCAACATGGCGGCCGCGATGACGACAACGCAAGCCACCCGTTCTTCAAACGCAGGTCTTCAGATCAGGCGTTCACGCGGTGCGTCGGTCGCGCCACCGCCAACGAATACACCTGCTCCAGCTGAGCTGGGAAAACCTAGACAATAACATTACTGCATAGTGATCAATATTTTGGCCTAATACAGTAAGGGCTTAGGACCTGTTCCGGGACAACTCACGGAGAATAAAAATACGTCCAGTTAGTTTTTATAGATATCAAAATGTTTTTGATGCTTTGGTCATCAAAACACATGCTGCTGCATTTTCTACACTTGAAATAAATTTTCCAGACCAACTCAAGCGCCTGTTCACTCACCTGCGTCTCTACTCTGTTAACTCTATGAACTTAATCTCCACATCTTAGTCAAATTTCCGTTCTGAACGAGAAAGACAATACAGAGAATCATATCTTATTCATAAGTTCAAGACATTGCAACCAATAGGCATAAACGTTTCAAAGGGAGCTTTAGAATCTATTCGATATGCTAAACTTGAAGCTATAGGCAACAACACTTAGTTTGGTTTCTTGGCGTATCCCCCCCACCTTTTTTTTTCTCTCAGCCGGCGTGTCAGACGCCCTTGACATGCCGGCTAATGCGCGTGCGTTGACAAACCGCGGTGGGGGGTGGGGTGTGCCCTTGCTTTGACCTTGTACACAGCGTTGCTTTGCTCTCAATTCAACACGCTAACACGTTTTCCCTCGTTTCCGCATCCTCCCGGCTCACACCCTCTCCCCTTTAGAACAACCCCACCTATATATACTGTGGCGAGGAAAGCATACGCCGCCTTGAGGAAGACAAGTCCACTTGTCGAAACGTTGGCTCCTGCATTCACCTTGTTCACGTTTTGCTCATCGTCACGTTTTGCGCATCCCCCGTCTTTTCTCTCGGTTACAACATACTGGGAGCACAGAGATAGGTTTATGACATCCTAGGTCATTTTTATAACATTTTTATGCATGACAAAGACGCGTGCAATCTTCATTTTAGATGGAAAGATGGCATCAGCAATGCAGAAATTAAAAAATATGTGTGAGGTATGGAAGCAGGAAATCAAGGACAAGGTTAATAGGCTTTAATTGCACCTGTCAATTTCTACAGTTTTAGTATTGTTAGGCTCCTGCAAAGCATGTAATAATTCATGTTCTTCAACGGTGTCAAGAAATATAGCTCTATTGCTCAAGATTGCATCGATATGTCCCCGCTTATGTAAACAACGTGTCTTGTATTGGTTGGAACGGGCAGTATTCTAGTGTGATGTCGTTAAGGGTCTCGTCTCGCAGAAAATTCAGTGCGGGCGGCGGCGGTGTTGTCCACGTGAGAAAACTCATCCGAACCACTCATCGCGAAACACGCAAGGCCTGCACGTGACACATTAATCTTATTTTCAAATAATTGCATTTCGCAAACTAAAATGCGTCGGAAAATTTGTAAAGTATCACTTACACACGGCTTAGAGACATGATAGCGTCATATTGTAATTTCAATATACGAGAATTTTTGCCGAATTTCGTTACACGGGAACTCAAACACTCAATGGAACTCAATGGATATTGCATTTTTGTCTAGAATTTTTGCAATGTCAGCTCGTATCGGAGGTGTGCTAGAAGATTGGCTCCTTGCACGCATCGTACCAATTTTTAAAGCGGGCAATAAGTTATTGGCGGAAAATATCGGCCAATTTCCGTTACATGCTCCGCGTGTAAAATGTTAGACCACATAATATTGAAACATCTGGTTGAATATATAGAAAATAACTTATTCTACAGTGAGTAGCATGGCTTTCGCCAACGTCTGTCAACAGTGACGCTGCTTTTTGAGGTGTCCCATGCTTTCGGCGTCGCAATGAACAACAACGAACAAATTGATGTTATAGCAATTGATTTTTCGAAGGCTTCTGACCAGGTGCGTCACACAACACTTATTGAAAAACTGTATAAAGTTGGAGTTAATACACAAATTGTGAAATGCATCCATGCGTGCCTTACCAATAGAAAGCAATATGTTCAAATAGCAGGCGAAAGATCATCCTCCTTACCTGTTTCATCTGGTGTTCCACAGGGTTCGGTTTTAAGACCAATTTTGTTTCTATTGTGTGTAAATGACATTGGTAATTACTAGCATCCTAACATTGAACTGCGTCTATTTGCAGATGATTGCCGTATTTACTGTCGCGTTAAGAATGTCCCGGATCAAGTGTTGTTGAACAAATGGTTGCAAAGAATTTGTCTGGTGTGAATTTTGACTAGTGTGAGACTCCTGAAGGCTTGCGAAAAAGGTTCTACTTAAATTGAGGACGACGCAACGAGCTATGGAAAGAAGAATGATGGGTGCAACGTTAACGGATAAGAAAAAAGCAGATGGGGTGAGGGAACAAATGCGAGTTAATGACATCTTAGTTGAAATCAAGAAAAAGAAACCGGCATGGGCAGGACATGTAATGAGGAGGGAAGATAACCGATGGTCATTAAGGGTTACGGACTGGATTCCAAGGGAAGGGAAGCATAGCAGGGGGCGGCAGAAAGTTAGATGGACGGATGAGAGTAAGAAGTTTCCAGGGACAACCTGACCACAATTAGTATATGAGCGGGGTTGTTGGAGAAGTATGGGAGAGGCATTTGCCCTGCAGTAGGCGTAACTAGGCTGATGATGTTGATGTGTTACGTGGGACATAAAAATTAATTTCGATAAATCAGCTTGCATGAGTGTATCTAACAAGAAATCCCCGTTGTTTTTTTTTCTTAGAGAATAAATAATAGCCCACTTCAACACGTTAGTAAGCCTAAGTTTCTTCGGGTCGCAATCACGCGCAACTTGAATTGGAACGCACACATTGAAAACATTTGTGGTTCTGCTGAACGCAAACTCGGTCTGTTAAGGCGAAAGTTGAAAGACGCTACATCCGAGGTAAAGCTCAAGGCGCACAAAACATTTGTACGGCCCACACTGGAATACGCATGTATAGTCTGGGATCCGCACCAAGTGGGCTTGATAAGTAAACTGGAACGAATTCAAAGACTAGCCGCACAGTTTAGCTTTAATGCTTATCAAAGGGCGCAATCTGTAACTGCGTTACTATCTCGTGCCGGTTTTCTCGAACTCGCAACGCGCAGAAATGTAGCCACGTAGAAATTCTTGTACCAACGGTATAACAATAAATTCAATTTAGACTCGAGACTATACTTGCGTCCCCCTGGACGAGTGTCCCCACGTACAGGTCACCCTCATGCTGTAATGCCGTATGTGCCGCGCGTTGATGCCTTCAAATTTTCCTTTCTTGTGAAAACTATAGTTGATTGGAACAAACTTGACGCAGATGTATTTATTGGAACGCACACAACTGAATCATTTGAGCGTAAACTGTCATGTGTTTGCTGAATGCATTGTTTGTTCATTGCGGAACTGGTGTTACGTGTTTGTGGAAAATTTATTTTCCCCCACCCCTGTAACAGCCCGCAAGGGCTAACAGTATTGGAAATAATTGAAATAAATGAAATAAACCCCTTTTCCAGCTGTTGTCTCTTAGCAGGATCGGCGAGCCCCACTCGGGTCTTTGCAACGCCATCCAGGTGGCGCTTGAGCCCGCGCATTCGCGGCAGAGGTAGTGCGGTCTGGCCTGGCGGGGAAAAGAAAAAAAACAAGAATGCTCGCCGCCGTGCATAGCGTTCGCCGCCAGCGTTTCGCGGTTAACATGACGCCTACATAAGCTGCAGTTGCCAAGAAGCGTGAGAAGCAGTCAGGGACATTTAAATGCTATCGCGTTCTACTCTTAAAGGCGCAGCTTAAACGTATCCCAAACGTTGCTCAATAAATGAGGATTTGTATTATTCCGAGGCACTGAAAGTGGTAAGGGAATACATCTACTTAGGGCAGGTAGTGACGGCGGATCCGGATCATGAGACGGAAATAATCAGAAGAATAAGAATGGGCTGGGGTGCGTTTGGCAGGCATTCTCAGATCATGAACAGCAGGTTGCCATTATCCCTCAAGAGAAAAGTGTATATTAGCTGTGTCTTACCAGTGTTCACCTACGGGGCAGAAACCTGGAGGCGTACGAAAAGGGTTCTACTCAAATTGAGGACGATGCAAGGAGCTATGGAAAGAAGAATGATAGGTGTATCGTTAAGGGATAAGAAAAGAGCAGATTGGGTGAGGGAACAAACGCGAGTTAATGATATCTTAGGTGAAATCAAAAAAAAAGAAATGGGTCATGGGCAGGACATGTAATGAGGAGGGAAGATAACCGATGGTCAGTAAGGGTTACGGACTGGATTCCAAGGGAAGCGAAGCGTAGCAGGGGGCGGTAGAAAGTTAGGTGGGCGGATGAGATTAAGAAGTTTGCATGGACGACATGGCCACAATTAGTACATGACCGGGGTTGTTGGAGAAGTATGGGAGAGGCCTTTGCCCTGCAGTGGGCGTAACCAGGCTGAAAATGATGTATTATTCATTCTTCGCAACAAGTCCCGAAAAACCACTTTTGGCCCCATACGTGGTCTCTCACCGTCTAATGGTGCACACTGCTCCTCAGCCTTTGATATGCATACATTTTTTTTCTATTATAATTTTTTTAGCTCACAACACGCAGCTAAACCTTTGATTGTTATTATGGTGCAGGCCCATGAAGAAAACTAATATGTCAAGCTCAGAAAGCGACATGGTACTTTCTTGAATTTTCTCATGGCCTCTGTGATCAAACAGCAGGCTCTGTAGCCCATTCTCGGAGGCCATAGTAGCGCAGTGAGAACTTGCGCCCACAGCCAAACGAGGACACAACACTGCCACTATCTTGCTTGCACTAGGATTTGAAGTAGGCACAGATGCAGCAACTTATTACAGCAGGATTATAATTTTGCAAGGGGTGGAAAACTCAAAATGCTAACAGTTAATACAAGCTGTACTCCCTCCTCGGAAACCCACCCACCGTTATGCTTTCAAAATTTCTGAGGCGGGCTATAGGCGTCGCGGCCACACCTAATTCTTGCTGATGTCAGCTCTCCTATTTGTTTAGAGATTGCTCAGATGGAAAAATTCTGCTTACAAAATGTCTATGGGCCTTCTTTAAGTAAACATTGCAGCTATAAATCGATCTCGGGAAGTCAGTTCAGAGTCCCTTTAATATATTTGCTTTATAGTAGCTGCTTGATACCCGCATCTCTTGTTACTCACTGCCACAACAGGTCGAGCAGAAATTGCGGGAAGAAAATTCTGAATAATGTTTTCTACGAACGCGGTGCTTCGCCGCGCCATTGAAGAGGGCTCAACAAATATAGCTCTTCTCAAGTCGGGCTTCCGATGGCCAATCCGTTAGGGCCTCAAAAATAGCCTCAATCCCTTATTATTTTCCTGCAGCCCGTGCGCTTTCAAAAGTTGTCGGCGCAAAACAGAAACTGGTAGTTTCCCGTAATCCTTACTTCACTACGTGAGGCTGAGGGCACTTGAGGGGGTGGACGCCATTGTGAGGGTGCGCATTTCTGGTTGTTACAAAGAAAAGCTGCACCCGTCGTTTTCCTGAAATCGTGTCTGTTGAAAAACCAAGATTTCGACTCTGGCACCCTTGGTATCTTGAGGAAGCGTTTGAGGATTACTTGATCATTGCTCGTAGCTCCAATCACGTACTACGTGACAGGAAGTTATACGTCCGCTTGCTGTGCCCTGAGAAGCACAGGTTTACACTCCAAGGAATACCTTTATATACACAAAAATGCGCAAGAAACATGCGGGAAGACGGCCTCTTCTATAGCTCAATGGGTAGAGCATTGCACGCATATTGGTGCAGTTATGGTATGGCTGCAACCGGCACCAAGTCGTCCTTACTTACATTTTAACTTCCCATTATGTACTACATCAAATTAGGGGGTTTCACGTGCCAAAACCACAATCTGATTATGAGGCACGCCATAATGAGGGACTCCGCATTAATTTTGACCATTTGGGATTTCTTAACGTGCGCTTAAATGTAAGTACACCGGTGGTTTTGCATTTCGGCCCCATCGAAATGCGGCCGCCGTGGCCGGGACTGGATCCCGCGAATTTTTGCTTCGCAGCGCAATGCGAAAGCCACTAAGCAACAACGGCAGGCCATATTGGTGCACAGCTCTACAGTTTGTTTACCCTTTAATGCCGGAATTATTAAAGGCACAGCAAAAAAAAAACGAAAATTACATCAGATTTTCATTTCATCAACGCTCGTAATCAAATGTCAATATTTTTTTTTTTGCGGAGACTACCGTTTTTTATGAAGTTCGTGTGATGTCACGCATTCGCAAAATCGGCACTTAAGGGAAGAAATGTTACACACTTCTAGCAATGAAAAGAAATGTGTCCAAGGAAGTTCCTCCACGGTATGTGCACGGTATGCGCTAGTATTGAATCAATATAGCGACACGACGTATTGCCACCATCGAATCGAGTAAGGTATGAGTTGCAGAAGTGTTGACATCCGAGCCAGTTGGTACATAGTTGAAGGAAAAAACTAGTCACAAAAGACAAAGGAGAAAAGAGTTGTTCAGGCCACAATAACTGGATTATCAACTGAGTGTTATTAGGAATGGCATAGTCCCGGCAAGCGCAGCAGAGCATGCGCAACAGCAGCTACACTAATCACAGAACATTGAAAAGGCAAGATATCGCATCCATCGAGACCAACCTAAAGAAGCAAATTCATTTTCAAGTAATCGCACCGAGGTTGTACTAATGCAGTCGTCACCTAATAACATGGTGTTTTACGCTTCCAGGATTTGTGTGCTGCAGTGGGACTCCTCTTTCGCGCTTCCCTGAGAGCACTCGGCGACATCTCGCACCACCACCGCAGAGCCTGTGCGTGGCCTCCGAAAGTGAAGGCACGCCGGTGCCTGCGAACGCTCGAGAACTCGTCATGCAGCAACCCGGCTTCTCTCGCGCTTTCGACGGATGGATGGATGCATGTTATGAGCATGCCATTGGGAACGGGGCGGTGGGTTGCGCCACCAGGTTTTTGCTATTATACTGCTTCATGTCCTACCAAGGTTAAAAAAAAAAAGATGCCCTATTATGAAGTTTGCTTTTGTACGCGTCCGTTTTTGTCATTTCCCTGCTTTTCTTCCATCAATCTTTCAATCGCCTCTTACTAATCTCTATTTCGGACATGTTTACTTTTCTTCTGCTCTCAATCTCTATTTCGGACATGTTTACTTTTCTTCTGCTCTCGCTGAACCCAAGGGCTTCAAGGAGGCCAGTGGTGCCTAAATTGACCGCTGGGCAGATGTCTTCACATACTAAAAAAACATGCTCTGCCTCTTGCGTGCTTTACCGCAGCAAGCAAATGTTTTTTCTTCCTTCGTATATCTCGCTTCATAGGTGCGTGTTCTAAGGCATCCTGATCTCGCTTCGAAAAGTAATGATCTTCCTTTTAGGTTATCATAAATGGTTGCTTTTCTGATTTAGTTTTTTTCTGTTAAGTAATTACTCATGGCAAGTTTCTTTTCCATTGACGTGACCCATCAGATTATTTCAACCTTCCCGACTTTCCGCTTGACGTCCTTTGTGGCTGTGTTGCTCACCCTACAGGCCGCACACTTGCTGGTAAGCTTCCTGGTTCTTTTCCTCCACTGTGAATGAATGTTTTTCCTGTACAGATACATCAACACTCTCCCAGCCCATTTACATTCTTCCATGTTCCTCAGTCGTTCTTGATATTTAAATTACTGTGAGCTTCCCTCACTTTAAAACTAGTCCAGCCCATATTACCCTGCACAGGTTCATTTGTAGCCTTCCCGCGAGCGCCCAATGCGAGGCGTCCCACTGACCTTTGGTTCCCATAGAGTCCTGTTTGTACTCATGATTTCAAGCAAACAACCGCATTTCCGAAAGTCCTGGAACCATTAAGCCTTTCCACATGCCTCGGAGCAACTCATACCTATTGTAGCCCCATAGGGATCTGTGCTTCATTATGGCTGTATTTCTCTTCCCCTTAGTGATATTGTTTTTCTTTTGTTTCCATATAACTATTGCCTTCGTTTATCCATATACCAAGGTATTTATATTCCCTTACCTGAAGTATTTCCTGGCCCTGTAGCGCCACTGCCTCTTCACTGTTTTCATTGAATACCGTAACACCTGATTTTCTAACACTAAATTTAAAACCTAAATTCTCACCTTCCTGTCCACAGGTACTAGCCAGACTTTGCAAATCACTTTGCTTGTTAGCTAGCAACACAATCTTGTCCGCATAAAATAAAACGGGAAGCTCCTGCTAGCAGCCTGGTTATGCGTCGGGCTGCTATGCTTGAGAAGCCCTTGTGACGTGGCCAGTGGCAGAGTTTGCACCAAAGATGACCAGCACAGAACGAGTGGCGCATACGCATTGCTCCAAGTCGGCGCCAATGAGTTTCTTCGAACGGCCTCTGCCTATTAGCGCCTCTACAATGGCACATAGGTGCCCGAAAGAGGTTCCTGAAATAACGGCACGTATGTACACACTGGCACATACTCGGTGCCCAAAGTTTGTTTGATGGCTGGTTCAGAACCGTGTTACCTCAGCACACTAGCCCGGTGCGCTAATATTTCGAACATGGATCACCCAGTTGCCGACGTACGCGGGAAAACGGTTACATAGATACATACATAGCCCCTGGAAAGTACGTGAAATACCCAAAGAATGCGAATGGATTAAAATTTCTGCCCACGCCACTGTCTACAATCTACGGCTTCGCGCAACGTTTTTTTTGCCTCTTAGGATGCTGTCATCCTTTATATCCCCCGTTGGCAGGCCTGGGTGAGACGCCTTCCTATAGCAAAAGGTCCTAACGTCCCTCCCGAAACACAAGGCACAGTCCTAGTTATTGGACAACTTGTTGCTACGACGATAGAGGGCCGCAGAATGCCGAATGTCAAAAAGTCACTACACACCTTAGCTATCATCATCATCATCGTCATCATCATCAACATCATCCTGGTTACGCCCACTCCAGGGCAAAGGCCTCACCCATACTTCTCCAACTACCCCGGTCCTGTACTATTTGTGGCCCTGTTGTCCCTGCAAACTTCTTAATCTCATCCGCCCACCTAACTATCTGCCACCCCCGGCTACGCTTCCCTTCCCTTGGAATCCAGTCCGTAACCCTTAGTGACCATCGGTTATCTTCCCTTCTCATTACATGCCCTGCCTATGCCCGCCCCATTTCCTTTTCTTGATTTCAGCTAAGATGTCATTACCTCCCGTTTGTTCCCTCACCCAATCTGTTCATTTCTTATCGCTTAACGTTACACCAATCATTCTTGTTTCTATAGCTCGTTGTATCGTCCTCAATTTAAGTACAACCCTTCTCGTAAGCCTCCAGGTTTCTGCCCCGTACGTGAGTACTGGTAAGTCACAGATGTTATACACTTTTCTCTTAAGGGATACTGGCAACCTGCTGTTCATGATCTGAGAATGTCTGACAAACGCACCTCAGCCCATCCTTATTCTACTGATTATTTCTGTCTCATGACCCGGATCCGTGGTTACTACCTGTCCTAAGTAAATGTATTCCCTCATCACTTCCAGTGCTTCGCTACCTATAGTAAGCTGCTGTTTTCTTCCGAGAGTGTTAAACATTACTTTAGTTTTCTGCAGATTAATTTTTAGACCCACCCTTCTGCTTTGCCTCTCCAGGTCAGTGAGCATGCATTGCAGTTGGTCCCCTGAGTTACAAAGCAAGGCTATATCATCAGCGAATCGCAAGTTACTAAGGTATTCTCCATTAACTCTTATCCCCATTTCTTCCCAATCCAGGTCTCTGAATGCCTCCTGTAAACACGCTCTGAATAGCATAGGAGGGATCGTATCTGCCTGCCTAACGGCTTTCTTTATTGGGATTTTGTTGCTTTCTTTATGGAGGACTACGGTGGTTGTGGAGCCACTATAGATATCTTTCTGTACATTTACATATGGTTCGTCTACACCCTGGTTCCGCAATGCCTCCATGACTGCTGAGGTTTCGACTGAATCAAACGCTTTCTCGTAATCAATGAAAGCTACATATAAGGTTTGGTTATATTCCGCACATTTCTCTATCACCTGATTTACGGAATCCTGCCTGGTCATTTGCTTGACAGAAGTCTAAGGTTTTCCTGATGTTATTTTCTATTACCTTAGTAAATATTTTCTAGGCAACGGACAGTAAGCTGATCGGTCTATAATTTTTCAAGTCTTTGGCGTCCCCTTTCTTATGGATTAGGATTATGTTAGCGTTCTTCCAAGATTCCGGTACGCTCGAAGTCATGAGGCATTGCGTATACAGGGTGGCCAGTTTTTCTAGAACAATTTGCCCACCATCCTTCAACAAATCTGCTGTTACCTGATCCTCCCCAGCTACCTTCCCCATTTGCATTGCTCCCAGGGCTTTCTTTACTTCTTCCGGCGTTACTTGTGGGATTTCAAGTTCATCTAGACTATTCTCTCTGACATTATCGTCGTGGGTGGAACTGGTACTGTATAAATCTCTATAGAACTCCTCAGCCACTTGAGCTATCTCATTCATATTAGTAATTATATCGCCGGCTTTGTCTCTTAACCCATACGTATGATTCTTGCCTATTTCTAGTTCCTTCTTCAGTGATTTTAGGCTTCCTCTGATCCCGAGAGCATGTTCAATTTTATCCATATTATACTTCCTTATGTCAGCTGTCTTACGCCTGTTGATTAACTTGGAAAGTTGTGCCAGTTCTATTCTAGCTGTAGGGTTAGGGGCTTTCATACATTAGCGTTTCTTGATCAGACCTTTCGTCTCCTGCGATAGCTTACTGGCATCCTGTATAACAGAGTTACCACCGACTTCTGTTGCCCACTCCTTAATGATGCTCATTGTCGTTCATATCTTCAACACTAAGATCCTCTTCCTGAGATAGGCCCAAATATCCGTTCTGTAGCTTGATCTGGAATTCCTATAGTTTCCCTCTTACCACTAACTCATCAATCGGCTTCTTGTTTACCAGTTTCTTCCGTTCCGTCCTCAGGTGTAGGCGAATTCGAGTTCTTACAATACTATGGTCACTGCAGCGCACCTTGCCAAGCACGTCCACATCTTGTATGATGCCAGGTTCAGCGCAGAGTATAAAATCTATTTAATTTCTAGTCTCGCCATTCGGGCTCCTCCACGTGCACTTTGGGCTATTCCGCTTGTGGAAGAAGGTATTCCTTATCCGCATATTATTCTGTTCTGCAAACTCTACTAATAACTCTCCCCTGCTATTACTAGAGCCTGTGCCATATTCCCTCACGGACTTGTCTACGGCCTGCTTCTTGCCTACGCTGGCATTGAAGTCGCCCATCAGTATAGTGTATTTTGTTTTCACTCTACCCATCGCCGATTCCTCGTCTTCGTAGAAGCTTTCGACTTCCTGGTCATCATGACTGGATGTAGGGGCCTGTAGGACGTTCAATTTGTACCTTTTATTAAGTTTCACAACAAGACCTGCCACCCTCTCGTTAATGCTATAGAATTCCTGTGTATTCGCAGCTATATTCTTATTAATCAGGAATCCGACTCCTAGCTCTCGTCTCTCCGCTAAGCCCCGGTAGCACAGGACGTGCCCGCTTTTTAGCACTGTGTATGCGTCTTTCATCCTGCTAACTTCACTGAGCCATATTATATCCCATTTACTGCCCTCTAATTCCTCCAATAGCACTGCTAGACTGGCCTCACTCGATAACGCTCTAGCGTTAAACGTGGCAAGGTTCAGATTCTAATGGTGGCCTGTCCGTAGCTATAGCAGTAATGAAAAAAAAAATCAACTGCATTCTCAAGCTCGACACATACCCGTCGAAATCTCTAGGACAAGACCAATGCGAAGTTTGGAAACAACATGAACTGACATTCTTTATGTCAGTTCATGAGCATTGTCACGAACGCGTGACAACAAGCACTTGAGCCAGAAAACATACTGCTAGAGAATGGGCAGCACGTAATCGGCGTGTTTAGAATTCAAGACAACCGGCGGTAAAGGGTGAAACAAACGATACTGTTCAGTAGGTTTTTCTTGACCTTATTTTTCGCATAGACTCAATAATCGAGGTCTTTGATATGGCTTTTATTTTCTTGGTAATACGAAGCTGTCATTTTCATCTAGGCTATTTTCTGACATTTACGGCCTACGCCCTAAAATGTTATCCTTGCGATGCTTGGAAATAGTAAGACATCCTAAGACAGTGAACGTGTATCAAGCGTGGTATCGTTATTTATGTCCATGCCGGCCTGTGCAAGTCCTGGAGAAACCTGAAGTAGCGCCTTCAAATGAACCACATTTAGGCGCAGAGACAGGAGGGACGCGGGGAGGGGGGGGGATTTCGGGCCACCCTGCAGCCACTACTCTTTTCTCATTACGTGAGTGGTCAGGTTCATCACTCCAAGAGTGCCGCCACTAGCAGCTCTTAATTTGCGCAGATCCTGTTTTAACGCCGCTTGGAAGGAATATATTGAGGAATTTATCGCACAGCGCCAACTCAAAGATTTCGGCTCAGCTGCAAGCATTAAAATTAAATCATGGGGTCTTACGTGCCAAAACTACGATCTGATTATGAGGCACGCCTTTGTGGAGGACTACGGAAATTTCGACCACCTGCGGTTCTTTAACGTACGCCTAAATATAAGTACACGGGTGTTTTCGCATTTCGTTACCATCGAAATGCGGCCGCCGTGGCCGGGATTCAATCCCACGACCTCGTACTCAGTAGCCCAACACCATAGCCACTGAGCAGCCATGGCGGGTAGCTACAAGCATGCGCGAACTTTGACAGAAAGAAAATAAATGTACAGAGCATGCAGTCGACTCCTGTTGATTCGGCAACTCCTGGACCACTTGAGCGTAGTATCTGAAACGTAGAAGTAATTAACTGCTACAAAATGGACGAATTCCAAACTTTATTTCGATTTTCATAAAGCAGTCTGGAATCTGTTTTTTGCTTTTAAAGCCCGACTTAACCAGCATGAGGCTAAGTACGCAAACATGTTTGAACACTGCTGTAGCTTGACGACGACGCGAAACAAGCGCGAACTGATGGTTTGACGTTAAGAAGGGGCATCGGCCACTACAAGAAAATAATAAATTTGAATAGAAGAACTTCGCGCTTAGGGAAGCAATAACGCCATGTGCTAAATTTCTTGGGTTTCTTGGCTGGACATGATATTACTTTATGATCTATACGCCTCCTTTATGAACCTATACGCTCGGAAATGCTGTTTATCATTGGATGATCACCTTCGCTAATATTAGCGACGCATTGCCACGCGTGGATCTAGATCAGCAATCTTCGGAACCAGCTAATGAATGTGAAAGTTGCCTATTGAATGCTTTCCAGGAGTCGTGTATAGGATAATATGCTCTGATTGTCATGAAGTACATATTGACGAAACAGCGAAGTTTTCCAGACGGCTCAAGGACCACAAGAGTCACGTAAGAAATAAGAGTCACATGACGATCGCCATTGACAAGCATGCGCAAAAACATAATCACAAGATTTACTGGGACAATGCTACTGTTGTCGCCAAGGAAAAGAACATGTCCTCCCCATGGCTGCTAGATTCGCTAATCCTTCATTCGATGCCAGCTACGATGAACCGGACAGCAGTGCCTATACCTGACATTTACGCATGCTCGTTACTTCACGTGCTGGTTACCTAAGTAGGTCGAATTCCTGTCCAACTCAGTAAAGAAGGAACCCGTACGTGGTTGCTAAACGTCAGATATTTCATCAGACTTGGTCAATGAACGTTATTCTCCTCATCACTATTGGCTGGCACGAACGCTTTTAGCGTAAGAACATTTTTGTGAATACGGACCTTGGTCTCGAAGTGAAAGACGCCCTGCGAGGGCCTGATCCCTGTGCATAAAAAGTTATCGTTGTTGGAAAATTATCGGTGCAGGTACTTGTCTGCACCGATTGCGGTACTAATTGGGGTACATGTATGTGAGGTATTGGCCTCGAGCTCCAACACTGGAAAATTTGGCGCCACTGTCGGCGTGACGTGCTATGAGGGATCACGGGGACATGCCTAAAGCTCATGGCACGGTGCGAAAACGCGAAGGCAGCGAAAGCGAAACAGTGCACGGGCAAGCATGCAGACGCGGAGTCGGTCGGTGCGAACCTGTGTGATCGCTGCATTGAGGCTTCATTCCATTACGCTCCATTTAGTTATACAAACACTATAAGAACATATTTCACATAGTTCGCTCAGCGTTTGCCTACCTTTCACGCAAGAAGCCCGTTCGGGAGACTCCGTCGCGGCGACCGCACGCAGTGGCGTTCACTGTACGTATTCGGTAAAGAGATAGCGTCTGTAAACGATTCGGCACTTTCAGTTTGCCCAAGATAATTATTTTGACAGTCGAAAACTTGCCTCGTTTTGAGAGTACTTACAGAAATGTCCGGGAGAGCTCCCGTGTGGTGTTTTCAGTGAGCGCTGACAGCAAAACCTATGAGGATCGCGCTGCGTGATCCCTCATACTACTCCAGCGAGGCGCTTCCGATAGATGGCGCCTCCGTAACTCCTCGCCGCCAATACCTGCCAAGTGTAATAAAATGGCTCCAGTGTCATTATCCTCGTGGTTGCTTCAAAACAAAGCAGAATGATTTGTAACAGTACATATAGAGAAAGATTGATTGTAAATTGAAAGATAATTGATTGTAAAGCCAATGTGGCCACCCTAACAGGACGTGTACTGTGGCCTGTGCAGTAGTTAAGGGCAGCAAACGTAGACTGTTGAAGGAGTATAGAAGTGCAAGCTCTGGAGGGAGTACCATGTACAGCGGTCTTTCTAAAGCCACCTGTCCTTCGCTGCGATTTGTATAAATATTATGCTGTCTTCCGCGCACTTGTATCAAGCCGCAGGCATGAGTCTTGCAAGATCATGGAATACGAACTAGCCGATCCTGCCACCGTTCTAAGGCATAGAATGGTAACTAGTGCAGGAACAAAAACGGGCAATGATTTCGATTTTAGGAATGTCGGAAGGCTCGACAGGAATATGGTGGTAGGCTTTTACTAGATACACCTTGCTGAATACGCTGCAACAATGAAGCGATGCGGTTAAATCATGGATGAGGAGTATTGTCCCTTTCTTTAAGGCGCGGTAATCGCCACACGGCCGCAAGTCACCCGTCTTCTTGGGCACCATGTGTAAATCAAATGACTAAGGGCTAGCAGAAGGACGAACGAAGCCGAACTCAAGCATGTGTTTTAATTCCTGCTTTGCAATTTTCTGATGGTCTGGTGCTAAACGGTGAGGTCGGGCGTATACTGGTGGTCCTTTAGTCAGAGTGTGGTGCGTGACGTTGTGCACTATTGGACGATCTGGTTGAGGGTGATTCGAAAAGCTCTGTAAATTTAAGCAGGATGGTGGACCACGGTTTCGGTACATGGATGTGGGCTTGTACGGGACGCAAAGATGGTACAGGCGTCGTGATACCTTGTACGGAAAGGTTTGTTGAGGAGTCAAGAAGGCGGCAGGAATGAAGGTCAACGAGAAGGTTAAACTTCTCGTTGACCTTCATCACGTCCGACGTCGACGTCGACATTGACCTTCATCACGTCCTCGCCGACGTCCGCAGGCCGATCATCGGCCTGCAGACGTCGGCGAAAAGGGCATCGCAGACTAAAGTCAAGAGTGAAAGATTTCTGGCCAAACGTTTTAACGTGGAAACCGTAGACGGCAGTGAGAAAAGACGTCTCATGGTGATGTCTTCCGTGGTCTTTAAAAGTAAGGCGAAAGAGAGAAATTTCTGCACTAGCGTCTAAAAGATAGCGAACTTTCGCGACATGGTCGGTGACGCAGACGAGACGGCTTGAGGTAGGGCCAGCAGCATTAGCCCTCATCAGTGACTGGCCCGACCGTTTCCCCGAAAGTTGCAAGGCGGCCGACACTGACGAGCGCGAGTGCCATGTCTGGTGTGATACCAACAAATCGTAAGGAAAGAAATCGTAAGGCAGCCAATTGATTAGTTAGTTCTTACTTGCTCAGCAAGGCGCCTGCTTGAACTGTCAGGTTAGTTAAAGTGCTCCAGTAACTTGGGTTTTGTTGCCCCGGGGCTGTGTTGCCAATGTGATTCCGTGATGGCGAAACTGCGCCTTGATGTGGAGGCACCACAGCTTACCGTCCGAGGGCCATTACAACGGGTGCATTACAACGGTCAACAGCGGATATCGCAGGATGGAAAGAATCCATAATCAGGCCTGTCATCGTCGCTAAGGCCTCAACAGATGCCGTAGTAGGTGAGGCACGTAAAATCATGCTTACCTGGTTCGGTAGACGCCGGAAGAAGAGCTCCCAAAGGATCTTTGAGTCTTCTGATGAAGGGCTGGTTCTCAGGAACTGTGTCATGCGGCGAAGCAGCTCAGTCGGTTTTCTGTCACCAAGTTCCTCCGGTGAGAGGAGCTGTTGAATTCTTCGGGACTCAGAGTCGGTAGTGCGCCGTATTGATTACCGCATAAGGGTGTCCTACTGATCATTGGGCGGAAGAGCTAGCAAAATGTCGCGCACCAAAGCTGCAGTGGTAGGATTAAGCGCAATCACGACGTTGACGTACTTGGCTGCCTGAGACGTGATTCGGTGACGGTAAAACTGTACATAGATGTGGACGAACCAGAGTTCGCAGTCCAAGGGCCAGAAGTCGGTAAGTTTTTGTGTGGCGACAGAAGACGTTCCATTTGCTGCGAGACATCGTTGTTCGGCTGCCGGTTCCATGTGGTCGACGAGAAACTTGGCAGGCATATACAGTTGGCATGTGGTATCACGTCCGGGTCCCCCATTTGTAGGAACAGAAGTCCCACAAACAACTGCCCTTTATTGATCACATGACTGCGTTGATGTCGCGGCTGTCATCGCCGAGCCTATATGCCTGATGGCATTACTCCAGTCTTCTTCCACAGCGGGGCTCTATGTGTACTGTCTAGGACACTAGGAAACCGACCTGTGTCCATCGCTTGGACAGTCCCATTTCATTTCTTTTCTCATTTATTATTGCTGGAATTTGCCTCTCCGGGAAATTTAGCGGGGTGGTTTGCAAAGATGCAATAGTAAACAAGATTTGCATAAAGAAACTTCGCAGGCATCTAGCAGCGCTAGCAGTCAGGGCTATTGTACAGGCCAATTAGAAGTCCGTAGTGCCGGGCAAAAGCTACGAATAGCACAGTCTTGTGTAAGAAAGATTACTTTCTTCAGGTGCCTTCCGAGGCTTTACAGATCTAGGAAGAACACTGGGAAGGCGGGAGATGGAAATTCAAGACGATGAGCAAGACGAGAACAAAGTACAAGCGGGTACCAACGTTTTAACCAGTGGACTCGTCTTTTGTCTTTTTCAAGGCGGCTATGTTTTCCTCGACACGGTATATATATATATATATATATATATATATATATATATAGGTAAGGTTCTTCTAAAGGGGAGAGAGGTTAAGGCGAGTAGGTGCGACAACCACCGATGGTGTGTTAGCGGTGAGGGTGTAGAATTGAGAAGAAACCGGTGCTTTTCATAAGGCTCGTAACACCGCCCTGTGTCAGCCGACGTGTCAACGGCCATGTCCCCAGCAAACCTTTATTATCCGCTTCGCTGGATGTCACGGACAATCGTTTCACTGAAAGAGATAATAGGAGGAGCGGCAGAAAATGGTACTTGTGAAAGAAAACCCACTGAAATGGAATAAATATATTGTCACGTGTTAGTAACGGTAATGAAAGCAGAAAAAAACTGAAAAGTGAAAGTAGCGTTTCATTGGGTGAACATGTGTCCTGAACAACAGGCTGTATTCCAAGAAAAACGATAGTGGCGAGCGCGGTTGTTGAATTCGGATCAGTGGGTCGAACGCGTCAGCTTTTATACACGAGCCATCGAACATTCAAGAGTTATCGCTGGGGCCCGCGTATTTTCCAGAAAGTCATACACCATTCGCTTCGCGTGTACATGCAATCAGATTACGGAGAGTTCGCCGACAACACAGCAGGTGTCCAGAAATGTCCGATACATGCAGGTGCGTCCTGCGCTTAACGATAACATTTGTTGACGATGAAACGCGATCATTCGATAAAATAAACAAGTACACGTGTTAATATAAATAGAAGAAAAAAGAAGAAAGAACGGGAAAAAAGGCTAAGCAACCAAATGCAAATAACTAAGTTTTGTTGCCTATAGCTTGAAATTTAGCAAAGCGAATAGACTCTAAAGCTCCCTTGGAAACATTTATGCGTATTGGTTTCAGTGTCTTGAACTTATTGATAAGGTATGATTCGCTGTATTTTCTTTCCCATTCCGAACGGAAATGGAACTGACTTCTGAGTTTTACAGCGAAGTTGCTTACTTCTGGATGCATACCGGGGTATGCATCCCCAGCATGCGTTCTCAAGAGGGCGTACCCTGGATGGCTTGCGTCCCTGTTGGCGACAGGAATGCAGACGATACGATTGGACGGCGCCTGTGGTCATTGCACGCGCTTCTGTACCATTGAATAACGAACCAACTTTAGGGAAGGGATACTGTACCTTACACAGTGGTACGCAAATAAAAATCGGCAGCCCATGGAATTTACTCGGGGTCCCGACAGATGGCGCTCCTTGAACACGTGTAGCTACTCAGAATGGCTTCAGAATAGGTAGGCGTTTAGATTATCACTTATTTGTTCTTACTCAGTGTATTGAAATAGTAAAAGTAGAAAGCAGGCCGTTATATGTGGGCTTTTTAGACAACAGAAGCCTATGACAACGTAGACTGAAAAATTTTGTGGTTTATTCTGAAAGGGGAAAGCTTAGGTGACAATTGTCTACAGCTTTTGAGAGAGATTTACCTAGAAAATACCGCTTGCGTTGATGGGCAGAGGTTAGGAGCGAGGAGAAATTTCATATCTACAAGGTACTGAGGCAGGTGTGCCCTCTATCCCTACTGCTGTTTATGATGTACATGGTGAGGGTGGAGGGGGCGCTAGAAGGAAGTAATAGGGGTTTTGATCTCTCATACAAACAGGGGGGCACAGTAGTAGAGCAGCAGCTTACAGGTTTATTTTATGCAGATGATACTGTATTGCTAGCTAACGAGCAAAGTGATTTGCAACGTCTGACAGGATTTGATCTGTGGACAGGAAGGCAACAATTTAGGTTTTAAATTTAGTGTTAGAAAATCAGGTGCTATAGTATTCAATGGAAACAATGAACACACAGTTGCGATACAGGGCCAGAAAATACCTAGAGTAACAGAATATAAATACCTTGGTATATGGATAAACCAAGGCAATAGATATATGGAAACACAGGAAAAGCAATAAAAGTGAAGGGGAAGAGAAATGCAGCCATAATGGAAGCACAGAGCGCTATGGTGATAAAATAGGTACGAGGTGCTCCGAGGCATGTGGAAAGGTTTAATGGTTCCAGGACTTACTTATGGAAATGCGATTGTTAGCTTTAAATCAGGGGCAAAATCGGGACTCGATGTGAACGAAAGGTCGGTGGGTCGCCTCACATTGGACGCTCATGGGAAGACTACAAATGGAGCTGTGCAGGGTTTTATGGGCTGGACTAGTTTGGTAGTGAGGGAAGCTCGCACTAAAATTGAGTATGAAGAACGACTGAGGAATATGGAAGAAAGTAAGTGGGCTGGGAGAGTGTTCAGGTATCTGTACAGGAAAAACATTGATTCACAGTGGAGGAGAAGATCTAGGAAGCTTACCAGCATGTATGCGGCCTGTAGGGTTGGCAACATAGCAACAAAGAAGATCATGTGCAAAGTCAGAGAGCCTGAAATAATCTCAGGGGTGGCGGCAATGGAATAGAAACCTGCCATGAGTAAATACATAAGAGGGGAAAAAATGAAATCAGGAAAGAAACAATTTGATAACACAAAGGGAAGCTCATTACATTTCGAAGCGAGATCGGCATGCCTTAGAACACGCACTTATAAATCGAGATTTAAGAAGGAAGAAGAAGCATGTGCGTGCTGCGGTAAAGTTACGAAGCTATGGAGCATGTTTTATTAGAATTTGAAGACGACTATCCAGTGGTCGATTAGTCACCACCCCCTTGGGTTCAGCGAGAGCAGTGGAAAAGTAAACATCTCCGCAGTGGGGATAAGTAAGAGGCGATTGGAGGATTGTTGGAAGAAAAGTGGGGAAACGACAAAAAGTGGACAGAAAGCATAGTTCGCAATAGCGGATCAGAAAATTTCGTTGTGGGAGTTCATAGCATTTTTTGTCTTTCTTTTTTAACGCGATAGCGTTAAGGAGCTCGTGTCGCAGAAAAGCCGGTGTCGTCGGCGTCGGCGTCCGCGGCGTTGGCCGTGAGCGATAAATCACGGCAGGCACTTCATAAATAAAAAGCAACTTCCAAGATGGGCTGGGTGCTCTGAGCACTTTGGTATATATATCTATGTAGGCAGAGATTAGGTCCCTCTGCTGATTGCAATTGTAACGATTCAACTGCCAACAATCGTGAGTGTGTTTTACACACAGCAGATTCAAGAGAAGGCTACCTTGACCAGTGCTATATCACAAATTCAACCAGTTCAGAGGTAAACTTACATTTCATTATGGAAAAGGTCTCGTTAACGGCAATGTGCTCAAGAGGGATTTATTTAGAATTATTTGTCCAGCATGCCATACATACATCCCCCTTTCGTGATGACTAGGAGAGGGACCATCGATTTATATTTTCAGATGCTTTGTAATAGTGAGGGCTGTCCTTAGGAATTCAGTCGCCACACAATACATGATTTGTGGTGCAACGAAAAATAGATGTGAGCCGTGCTCCACGAACGCAATGAGAAAATAACTTTTGTGGTAGTGCATTTCGCACGCTTGTATGTGCAAGTCTGTGATTTCTTTCTTTTTGTCTCACTTCCTTTCTTTAGTCCCTTGCCATCTAACACGGAGCATCAACCTTTCTAAGCCTGAGGGGGGGCTTCTCTAGATGCAATTAAATTTTCTCGCGAAAGAGAAAGAGAGAGAGGAGCTAGATGTTGAAGATTTCACAGCCACTGACAGTCCACCGTACACTCTAAAAAAGTTTACACCCTTTGGGGCTTGTCTAGTCCCACAACGATAATCGTCATCTGCCTTACTCGCATTTCCTCTTTTGAAAACTCGGTGGTCGCTACTTTCCTGTCGAGAGGGCTGTGTCAAGCTGATTACGCGCTAGCCGTTCGTGACTAGGAAGTACCAGCCTCTCAGCATTAAACAGAGGAAATGCGGACAAGACAAATGACGATTATTCTTTGGAGACAAAATACAACCCAAAGTGTGTAAACTTTTTTTAGAGTGTAGTCATAGCTCCCATAAATGCACACGTGGGAAAGGCCTTGTATCCATCTCATATTGGTCGACAAATTTGCTTTAATTAGCTTCACCGCAATATAGTAATTTTATGAGCTCAATTCGACAAAATGCAGCGCAGAAAAGCACCATGTTCTTTATATATATATATATATATATATATATATATATATATATATATATATATATATATATATATATATATATATATATATGCACACCTACGTGTGCACAAAGGTCTTGTACGTGTTTCTTAATGGTGGTCGACAGATTTGCTTCATCTTCACCACAATACAGACAAGTTATGTGGGAAGTCATACAAACTGCATTGCCGCGAAGCATAATGAGATTGAAGGCGGGCTCTGTTCAACTCTCACGGGGACTATGTAAGAGTCCCTAATTGCACACTCGCGAACACATCGTCTCCGGTCTAATATGTGTACCGACAGGCATTCAGAGGTGTTTCTGGTGTGGTGTTTTCAGCCATTGGTTTGCCCTCATGATTCCTCTGTGTTCGCGCCCTCTTTACACATCCACTCGCAAACAACAATAAAACCAACAAATAAAACCAGCTATTCGCTGCAATGCATAATTTTTGTTTGCGAATGGGCTCTACAGCAGCATTAAGTATTATGCAGTGAAGCGCTATCGGGAAAGCTTTAAACTCGTGTATACACATGACGCTTTCTCATGTTTTCTCGATGTTTGGTGTCTCGAGGTAGTCAGTATATATATATATATATATATATATATATATATCTGTGTGTGTGTGTGCAAATGAAGTTTTGCGATATGTTCTCAGCAGTTGCGGTGGCTGCGAAGAACTTTTACACCAAAACCTATCAGCTTCATCGCATAATATCTGTGCTGCAGTGAAGCTGTATGGACATGTACTAGACATATCCGACAGCATTGGTACTATGATAAACCATCCGCAAAATTAAACCAATGGCAGTTTAGTTTGAGTTTCGTGGTTTTAGTGCCTTCGTGCGAGTGAGATATTTCGAACTTGCTAGTTTTTTTGTCAGTGAGCTCCATTAATACGTTGTACTGCAGAGAAGCTGCATGTCAGAAGTACATATTCTTTACTCGTTGCGCAGTAACTAACAAATTTGTGATTCTCGCCATGAACTACTGTCCATATTCACAGTGGTCACAGTAAACTCACAGTCCCTACAAATCAGTATTCATTGGGTTCATACTGCGTGTGTTGTCAGCTACCAACCAGTAATTCATTCCTTGGGCTGTTTGCAGTCGTCCATTAAAGTTGTATGTGCTAGTATTTAGAAACTTGGACAATGTGCAAAGATTTACTCATTTTTGTGTTTTATATTTCAATTCTTGTTAATTTTTGCATTCCTATTTCCAATGTAATACAAGGCGTTGTGCAGGTTAAAGATTCGGGACTTCGAAAAGACAGCACTGTTTTTTGAACACTCTAAACATGTATGGTTTTTAGCCTGGCTTCGGTTATATGTGTAAAAGGTTGGAACTCCTTTCTGTTAACGTTCTTGGTTGCAGCGAAGGATGCATAAATATAGCTGATGATTTTTCTCCGCCGCAGTTCCTTCATAGCGCACTACCGATACATACAAAATACACCATAAAAATGTCTTTCCGGTTTACACGTTGCAATTTTAACGGGGTGTTTGCACCAGTGAAATTCAGGAGCCGTTGTGTTGTGGCCGCCAAATTTAGGTGTCCGACATTTGTGGCAGGTTCGCTAGTATAGGAAATGAAGGTGGCCGTCAGGAACTGCTCTGCTTTCTTTTTTGCCCGATCATGTCGGTGTTCTGATGGTCTATGTTTTAGTTAGTAAGAGTTGTCAGTTCATAGTTATTTATCTACTGTCATCGAAAGCTTCATAATTAGCCTTTGCAAAATATGAAAGGTGATCATATCTTGGTGGTGAAGCAGCTCACTGACAAGCTGAAGGCGAAGACACAGAAGAGTACATTACACTCGCTGCAAGGTATGATGATTAATCACCAACTAGCCCAGCTTTCCACATCAGTGAAATAGATGATTTACATGTAGCGTGAAACAATGACGCAATAGAATAGTCAGATTATCATATGAAAGCATGTAGTGATTCAAGCGTGTCTGCTTTTTCAATACAGTGAGTCCACAAAGGCAACCCTGTCGGAATAACTTATTCTTATTTGAGAATAAACAGAAAGTTATTGTTGAAATGGTCTTTCCCATACTCGCTTGAACGACTGACATGTCCTTGTACTTATACTTTAACCAGAGATTGGCCAGCACACTTGGTCAGGCAATGACCTGGCCAACCAGAGTTGGTCAGCACACTTGGTCAGGCAATCGCCTCGCCAAGTAAGGTAGCACTTCGCCAGAAATTAACGGTGGTTTTAAATTACACCTTATTGTACAAGATTTTGTGTAGAGCTGGTAGAGCACCACACAATTAAATAAATGACCGTCAGTCACTGAACAAGAGAGTCTTCTGCCTGGACTCAACGTTTGGACAAAGGGACTTGCCTTCATTAGGGCAACAACTGATTTCCACATGGCTCATCGCTCGCAAGAGTCGAGAAGGATAAGCAGGTGCGTAAGAGTAAAATGAAGGCTATGAAAAGGGGAAGCGGAAAGATTTTAAAACAAGGATTAGCTTGCGATAGTAAAAAGGGGTTTGCTAAGGGTTCTCTAAAGTGAGGGGACGAAAACAACCTACAGAGCTTCAAATGAACCATTACATACAAGTAGGCTTGAATCTACTGTGGCAGCCCTTTAGGGAAACCTAATTAAGGTAAGGCTTGCATTTTCACCTCTGTGGGCAGCTGAAAGTATCTCATGATCATTTCACGTAATGTCCTGGCCATGAACAAATATAATCTGGAGTTCCTACTGTTCCACTTTCCCTTTGTATTTACTATGATATAGTGTTACCTGAAAACACATCTTTCTTAATGGACAGCTTTTAAACTTGCAATGCCTTTGCTCACTTTAACCTACTCGGGCTTCTTAAGCACTATGTCAATTTTATGAGCTTTTTGTCGATTGGTAACTGTTCTAGGACCTGTGGTGTACTAAATTTATTTATCTTCCGATGATGCTTACTTAGGCAACATCTCCCAATATTACACATCAGTTAATATTTAAGACAACAGCAGTTATAGGGGACTAAGGATGACTGCATTGACCGATGGAACTACCCACATGAACATATTTCACTTTTAGGACTCATGAGAGCTCATCATTTGAATTGTTGAAGCATTCAAATGTGGCCAAATACACTGGGTTACAATTATTATTGGATTGTGTCTGCATTGGAAAGAAAAGAATGAAACTGCTGTCTTGTCGTGTATGAAACACCTGGCTTATAAACAAAGTCATGAACTCAAACCCTAGCAGGAACACGAATTTTGTTTTTTCTACAACAATGGTTTTTTTTGTAGGATCATTTCTGATCACTAACTCAACCACGCTAGCACCTATGGGTGGCTCTCTGATGGCTAAATTAATATGTGGTACGTTATATTTTAAGCTATTTTTTAACTAGTATTGCACTTGAACTGACTTGACTTATGGTTGTGCAGCTTTGCTAAGGTTCACTTCTTTATATTGTTAAGGTGAAGGGAAGGAAGAAGTTGGATTAGACGAGAGGAAGACGAAGTCTGGCAGTTGCCTGAACGCCATTAACCTCAGTTGTAAATATACATTATTTTACACTCGTGGGCCTGCTTTCTTCCTGCAACATTTTGGTGGAAGGTGCTGAGTACAATCACGGAACTTCGCAGCGGACGTCATCTACCTGCCGCCACAATGGCAAATCAACTGACACAGGGGACAACGCCTCAGCAGCCCGTGCGAACGGTCATCCTCACTCATCCGCGGGACCCAGGGACATTTTGTGGCACGGACAACGCCGACGTTGAGAACTGGCTTACGATGTACGAGCGAATGTGCGACAACAAGAGGTGGGATCCAACAATGATGCTGGCAAACGTGATATTTTATCTAAGAGGAACTGCGGAGCAATGGTACGACACACACGAAGCTGACCTAACGAGCTGGGATGTCTGCAAAGAAAAAATGCGGGACCTGTTTGGCAGACCTGTCGGTCGTCAGCTGGCAGCAAAAAAAGAACTTGCGTGCCGCGCTCAGACATTCACAGAATCCTATGTCATGCACATACAGGATGTGCTGGCCTTCTGTCGCAAGGCTGATGACAACATGACCGAGGCAGACAAGATTGGTCACATACTGAAAGGTATTGCAGACGATGCATTCAATCTCCTGATGTGTAAGGATTGTGCCACTGTCCATGCAATTGTAAAGGAGTGCCGGCGCTTCGAACAAGCGAAGGGCCGCCGCGTCACTCAAACTTTCGACTAATTGCCCAATACCGCCGCGACATCTTCTTGCGATGACCCGCCGCGGTTCGTTCAGCCCGCAGGACCGGAAGATATCACGCGCATCGTTCGCCGTGAGCTTGAGGCCACGGCTCCGGCTCCAGTCCGTCCCGACTGTAGGGAAAGCGTGCCTGCTATCTCCCTTATACAAGCGGTCGTTCGGGAGGACATAGCAAGTTTGGGCATTCCATCTCTCTGCTCGGTCCGCCATACAAACACCTACCAGATTTCTCAGGTCGCTCGCTCCCAGACGCGAAGCTTTCCGCCACCCCGTCGAAACCCAGCTGACTGGCGCACAGCGGATGATAAACCCATCTGCTTTAATTGTTCCGGTATTGGACACATCGCCCATCATTGCCGCAACCACTGGTCGTCGCCTGCTCGGTGGACGTCTACGAGTCACTGCCGCCAAGTACCAGACAATCGCACTTTCTCGCCCTATACCCCGACTAGGAACATCAACGCCGACATTGCTCCACCAAGATCTAGCCGCTCCCCGTCTCCGCAAGGTCGTAGGTCCCGTTCGCCTCTCGTTCACCGCTCTTCCTCCCCTTCTGCAACCGGTCGCTTCACTTCGGGAAACTAGGCGGTGCAGCTCCCGGAGGTGAAGCTGCAACTATAACCCGGCCCACAAATCCTCTGTTGACCCGGCCTACATGTGGAAACCTAGTAGACATTGAAGTTGATGGCGTTCCTGTTAGGTCTCTCGTTGATACAGGAGCGCAGCTTTCAGTTATGAGTGCTGCTCTCCACCGAAGGCTCAAGAAGGTTCTGACACGCGCCGTACTGGGCACTGTGCGAGTCGCCGATGGGAGTACTTCACCTGTCCTTGGAATGTGCACAGCACGTGTGACCATTGGGGGCCATTATACCGTTGTTCTATTTATCGTCCTTGAACACTGTCCGCACGACCTAATTCTCGGCCTTGACTTCCTTTCGAAAAACTCTGCCCAAATTGACTGCTCCGCAGGTGTTGTACAGTTGGATATGCCGCTTCCTGCCGACACAACCACTTGTGCTTCACACCGCTTATGTTCTGCTGAGTTTGCAAGGCTATCTCCACAAGCGGCTACAAATGTCCTCCTGACGCCCTGTCCTCCCGTACCTGATGGCGAGTACGTCGCGTTTCCGCTTACTGACGTGGTTTTGTCGTGCAATATTGCCCTGCCGAGCACCTTAGTCTGGATCCGCGAAAACTGCACTCGCATGCCCATCCTCAATCTTGGATTTTCGTCGCATGTGCTGCCACACGGTATCGCCATAGCGCATATCATTCCTTTGGAAGAATTTGAGGTTTCTTCTCTGACCTCTGAATCCTTCCTCAGTACCAACGGACAATTGTCACCTGCTACTCCGTACTCGACGCCTACGGACGATGTTTCTAAGATGATCGCCCCTGACCTTCCTTCTGAGCAAACAGCAGCTCTTCGTCAACTCCTGTCATCTTATCGGGACATCTTTGATTTCGACGACCGTCCACTTGGCCAGACATCTGTTGTCACGCATCGCATCAACACCGGTGACGCCAGCCCCATTCATAGGCGGCCCATATTGTGTCTCCGCAACAGAAAGGGCCATCATACAAAAAGAGGTAGACAGGATGATGGACAAGGACATCATTGAACCTTCAAGTAGCCCGTGTGCGTCACCAGTTGTCTTAGTAAAGAAGAAAGACAACTCGTGGCGCTTCTGTGTTGACTACCGTCACCTCAACAGGATAACAAAGGAGGATGTTTATCCCCTGCCTCGCATTGATGACGCTCTTGACTGCCTTCACGCATCCCAATACTTTTCATCAATTGACCTTCGCTCCGGTTATTGGCAGATTAGCGTCGATGAGATGGACCGCGAGAAAACCGCCTTCGTCACACCGGACGGTCTGTACCAATTTAAAGTCATGCCCTTTCGAATATGCAATGCGCCAGCTACATTCGAGCGCATGATGGACTATCTCTTGCGCGGCTTGAAGTGGTCTACATGCCTCTGTTACCTCGACGATGTGACTGTGTTTTCGCCGAACTTTGAGAGCCATCTGCGGCGCCTCACAACCATACTCTCCGTGTTTCGCAGGGCTGGCCTTCAGCTAAACTCCTCCAAGTGCGATTTCGGTCGCCGTGAAATTAACATGCTCGGCCATCTCATAAACGCCGCCGGAATCCAACCTCATCCACAGAAAGTTCACGCCGTGCGAAATTTTCCTGTACCTTGTTCCACAAACGATGTCCGAAGTTTTCTGGGCTTATGCTCTTATTTCCGGCGATTTGTGAAAAATTTTGCCGACATAGCTCTCCCTCTCACTGACCTTCTTAAGAAAGATGTCTCTTTCTCTTAGGGACCACTGGAGGAGAAAGCGTTCTCTACCTTGATTGAGCGGCTTACAACTTCCCCAATTCTGTCGCACTTTGAACCTTCGGCGCCCACTGAAGTACGAACTGACGCGAGTGGTCATGGCATCGGCGCTGTCCTCGCTCAGCGTCAACAGGGCCAAGACCGTGTCATCGCTTACGCTAGCCGCCTTCTTTCCACGCCCGACCGAAATTCCTCCATTACTGAGAGAGAATGTCTCGCGCTGGTATGGGGGGTCGCGAAAGTTCGGCCGTACCTTTTCGGTCGGAGCTTCTGCGTCGTAACCGATCATCACGCCCTCTGCTGGCTCTCCTCTTTGAAGGATCCAACTGGACGACTTGCACGTTGGGCCTTGCGACTACAAGAATATACATTTTCTATTATGTATAAATCAGGGGGCCTGCATAAAGACGCTGACTGCTTGTCCCGCAATCCCGTGGATCAACCGGACGATACCGATGCAGACTCTGACATCAGTGTTCTATCCCTCTCCGGCTTCCTCCATATTGGCGGCGAGCAGCGCAAAGATCCTGTTCTTCGAACACTTATGGAACGCCTAAGCTCCTCGCCCAATGACCCGTCCCTCCGGATGTTCACCTTGCGCGATGGATCTTTATACCGTCGTAGCGTTCGTCCTGACGGCCCGGAGCTCCTCCTAGTCGTTCCCAAGCACCTTCGACTAGCCGTGCTCCAGCAACTTCATGACGCTCCTACTGCTGGGCATCTGGGCATCACCCGTACATACGACCACCTGCGGCGACGCTTCTTCTGGCCCGGCATTTATCCCTCTGTGCGCCGTTATGTCGCTTCTTGCGACCTGTGTCAGCGCCGGAAGACGCCTGCTATGCCTCCCGCTGGTTTGCCGCAACCAATTGATATCCCTACAGAGCCCTTCTTCTGGGTAAGCCTAGACCTCCTTGGCCCCTTTCCAGTTTCCATCAAAGGAAATAAATGGATTGCTGTACCAACCGATTATGCCACGAGATATGCATCGCACGAGCGCCACCAACCAGCTGCGCTACAGATGTCGCCGACATCTTACTATACGACGTCATCCTGCACCACGGCGCCCCTCACCAGTTGCTGGCGGATCGCGGCCGCTACTTTTTATCGAAGGTCGTCGATGATCTGCTCCGATCCTGTTCTACAGAGCACCAGATCGCTACCGCCTACCACCGTCAAACAAACGGCCTCACCGAGCGACTCAACCACACACTAACTGAAATGCTCGCCATGTACGTTTCCGACAATCACCGCGACTGGGACGTCGCTTTACCATACATCACTTTCGCATACAACTCGTCCCGTCACGACACTGCCAGATTTTCTCCATTTTACCCGTTGTATGACCGCGACCCCATTTTGCCCTTTGATAGGTTGCTACCTTCCGCAGTACAATCACCCAGCACTGGTTACGCTCGCGATGCTATTGACTTAGCGGCCCAGGCCCGAGAAGTCGCCCGTCATCGCCTCACAGTCTCGCAAGCTTCTCAAAAGCGACCCTACGACCTTCGGCACCGAGACTCATTTTTCACCTGGTTCCCTTGTCCTTCTCTGGACGCCTTCACGTCGTGTCAGCTTGTCGGAAAAAATACTTTGCCGTTATTCTGTTCCGTACAAGATCTTACGCCAACTGTCCGACGTGACATACGAGATCGCCCCAGTTGGTCAGCCTTCGGTGCCTCCCAACGTCACCAGCGATGTTGTTCACGTCACCAGGCTGAAGCCCTATGTCCCCCCATTAAGTGATGCTCTATAACTTGCACCGGGACGGAGCTACTCCGCCGGGAGGGTGATGTTACGGTGAAGGGAAGGAAGAAGTTTGATTAGACGAGAGGAACACGAAGTCTGGCAGTTGCCTGAACTCCATTAACGTCAGTTGTAACTATACATTATTTTACACTCGTGAGCCTGCTTTCTTCCTGCAACAATATATTTGATAAGCTTTTAATGGGTTCACGGCAACTCTATTCTTAATAATCAGTATGTTGTGGCAATCTAAATGTACCAACAACCATCATCTCGCACTCATTTCTCTCCTTTTAAGTTTAAAAAGAAACACAAAAGAACCATGCTCACTAATGAAAATGTTTTGCCTTTAGTGTACAAATATGCCTAAACTGTGTTCCCTAGATACTTATACAACTAGGAAGACATTACAACATGGAGCCCCTCTGGTTGCTTGAAAGTTCTGAGAACCGTGCAACTGCAATTGATATCAATATAAGTGACCTTTCCTCTGTATATGTTCCGAGTAGTACTTAATGAACGGGATTGTGGAAGTATATGCCTAATGCTGATATTATTAGGCTAATTTGTCAAAAAAACATTGCTACCTGATTTGTGTGAGGCCTGTCTGCAGCTCCTTTTTATAAATTTAGGTGTATAAAAAGGGTAATATTATAAACCTGATGATAAAGGACACAATGCAGAGAGAATCTAGTTGATACCTTAATGTTCGGAACAGGGGCCAGAAATATCACCGATGTCACGTGTCATTGTTAATGATGTGTGGGAATGCCCTACATAGATCATTATTGATCTGCTACTGAGCCCCCCCCTCTTTAATTTATTGTCCAAACAGAGAAAACGTGTAGGTGGCTGTGACTTGTTCTTCATTATTGCATCTCACTGAAAGCCATGACCCAGGCTCTTAACGGTGCTCTTTTGTCTCAACAATGCAACTTTGTGTCATCAAGAATAAATAATCAATAGAACTGGTCTGGCAAAGGGTTTTTCATAGTAGCCTAATAAATTACCGGCCGTTTCTTCGCAAAAGCTACCCAAAATCTTTCACCGCATGCCTTGCATTCTTAGACTTTTCTACCTGCTGCCTAGTTTTGGAATTGCTGACGTACATCATTTAAGGCGTGCTTTCTGGCAAGATTGGTAGACTTAGCTTTCCGTCAATTGTACAAACAATACTTGCCAGGTGTGCAGCTTGTGTTCCCCTACTTGATTCTGAAATAAAATACGTGTAGACATTGTGTGGGATGTTAAACACTTTCAGTGCCTTCGACGAGCTAGGTTCATCCGTGGCTTTTTGCTAAAAATGGATGAAGACAAGCTCAGCTCATAAGCAGTACTTCGCATTCTCTAGCAATGCCACAGACAAGCCAAGATGTGTCTCAATGCTTAGTCAGGCTTTTAATCAAAGGCAAGGCATAATCCATGCGGCAGTGCAAGAAGCGAACTTATTCTTTCTGAACAGGTAAAACACGTCGCGAACTGAGGTTTTAAAAATACATTAGCCACTTCTGGTCAGAATAAAACAAATTGTTGGGTTTTACATGCCAGAACCATGATATAAATTTGAGGCACACCATAGTGCGTGATTCCACATTAATTCTGACCATCTGGGTTTCTTTAATGTGCGCCAAATCGACAATACATGGGTGTCTTGCATTTCGCCCCGATCGGGGTAACAGTGCGACATGGAAGGGGATAAAACAGCGCTTGGTAGTACATACTACACGAGTGTGCTTAACTGAGCTGGTTAGTGCACGTTGAAAATTGAATTTAACAATGCTGAAGATGGGTGGAGAGAAGACGAGAGACAGCCTTAGAGAGGTGAAGCCTCAAAACGCCGTAAATAATTTATTATAGCAGATTTTTACAGCCACTTTTGTTTTCCAGGGGGATACTACGCCCTGATGTCCCGACACAGTAAATGGTAATGTAGGACATTGCGATGTTACGACACTCGCTCTAGCTCATTCAGTCGTCCGCTATGCTTCTACGTTGGCCTTCACGAGTAGCAGCACACAAGTCAACCGAGCTAGCCGTAGGCCCCAAGAGAGTCAAAGCATTGCAATACCTTTCTTCCACGTGACCACATACTGTGTTGTGATCTCACTACACATTGTCATCCTAGAAAACAAAACCGAAACCGGCTTTAGAAAAGCTATTATTCTAAATGACGCCACTCCAAGGCTTGTTACTATATTTTTATAGCTCTAAAGCTTTATTTAACGACAAAAAAAGAAATTACTGAAGATATCATATCAGTACCTCTTCAATTGGAACTTTCCAGAAGATGATGGGCCTAAAGTGTATTGGGTGCTTTGAATAAGCATTTATGGTCTGAGGATATGTTGTAAGTGCCAAAGAAAAGTCGAGGGGGCTAGCCCCCGGGCATAGTTTTGTTGGTAAAGTACTTAATTTCAAAAACCTGAAGGAGCTAAGAAGCATTTACTTGGTGCAAATATTGGCATTCGTAGCTGTAACTGGCACAAGAATTGTTGAAGCTTAAAGCACCATCGACTGTGTCATGGCACTCAAGCAGTGGGAATTCCTTCTCCGGACAAATACCTAGAGTGAAAGGGCAGGATAGAACTGAAATATATTGCCGTCCAGCACGAATGCAAGGGCATACTTTATGTTATGCGCAGCATACGGTATCTGTCAACAATAAACTTGCGCACAGTTATAAAATACAGATATGCCTGCTCGTGGAAAGACATAAAAGGCTGCCTTATACATGACATTTACCATGACAGCCATCTGGCTTTGCCGAAGTATGCAGTAGTGTAACAGCCATGCAAGTGTTGGCAAACTGTATGGCAAAATCTATGCAAATTAGAGGGCAGGCTATTTCTTCCTGTCAAGAGAACCTGACTCAGTACAATACCAGTGCAATTTAAATCTCGATATTTCTGGCCAAAATATACCCTATTTACACATTGCACTTCTGTCCACGTTAACTCTCACACTACAGCACACAAATTTTCTTTTCTGCCCCATCGCCGTACTCTTATTCCGGTCACCACTATAGAAGTTTAACTAATAAATAACCTTTCTGCCAAGCCAAAACTACACATATTCAGCTTATCCAAGCCACACATTCGGATTTGCTCACAAGGAACAAATCTTATTGCATTTATTTCAGGCTTTCAGTTTGAGTTTGCGCAGGTATGCAATTCTGGAGCTGTTTATATTGTTTTATGTATCGTGCAGTGGGGCAGTATCATTCTAACCTTGTGGTTGAAGAGAAACCCTTTTTTTTCATAAAGTATGCTTTTCACTCTTTTCATGCATTCGGGTGCTTGGGTTGTTTCCCGCAATCTTTCTGCATTCGAGTGCGTGACTGTTTCCAAGCTGTCTGTCCGTTTGATGCCTGTCCGTTTGATCACAGACGAAAGTGCAAACTCTCCTTTGACTTATCGTTCTGGTTCTGATCTCGACTGCCACACCTTATCTCAAAGAATCATTGTCTCGTTTTTCTGCATGCTTCATTCCCTCCCCCCCCTTTGTTCTGCATTTTTGTCTTTATGACGCAGTTTTAACATTTATTTAGCAGTGGTGCCAGATGAAATATCAGTCCAGTTAAAGGAAAGCTGTTGCCATCTTCAGGGCAGACACAGCGCCTATTGAACGACACAGCATAGCAGACCTACTGACAGAGAACAGAATGGCTTTTGTGGCACAAATTCAGATTCGCCTCTGCGAGTTTCTCTGCTTTTGGAGCTATGACTATTGCTGCTGCAACGCATCTATTTGCTGTGAGAATATCGCTGTTCAAGTAGTGTAGTAGTAGTCTTGCAGCATTCCTTCGTCCGACTTGCCTAGCTTCATCAATGGGCATTCTCTGGTCATGTGAACAAACCCAGCTCTATGGTCTACTTATTGAAATACTTGTTGGCATAGCGGATGTGTAACATGCTTTCTTGTCTAATTTGGTCAATCGGACCTCGAGCTTCACTTTACTGCAGCAGATTGGACATCTGCTGCAGTAAAGTGAAGCTCGAGGTCCGATTGACTATTCAAACTATTCAGAAACCTCTACGTCACACTTGTTTACCCAGACTACTAGTGTTATGAATCTAGTGGTCTAGTTTGTTCAACTCCTATCGCATCATTTGTAGATGTAAGCAAACTAAGTTGTACTCAACAAGTATTTGGGACCTAGATGTATGCTTTCTATCACTTTTCTTTGATTTCTATGATGTCTGTGTGCAAGAATATTTCCATAATTCTCCGCCACTCAATGTCCCGTATTTCAGTCTTTTGGGTCCCTAGGGCACTAGTGAGTGCACCGCCAAGGATGATACATAATTGTTCGTAAACATTAGTGATCCTCGCAGTTCCTCCTATCTTTAATACTGCCGTGGCGATGCTGGCTGCTTGAAGGGCAAAGTTTCCAAATTTCAGATGGGATGACATCAGCGTTGCATCCTTGCAAACATTGGAGTGCCCATCACGATGAAGGCGCAGAATATTGGCAGGTACACAGCTGGTGGTTTCAAGGGCTAGGCCTGCACGATCAGCCTTCCGATGAAACTTGCTATCCAAGCCATGTGAGCCATGGAGCAGTCATCGTTGTGGTGGCGAGATAAGTCTGCATTCTATGTGCAGTTCACTTCAAGATCTAGGCCTTCAAAATGGATCTTACTGAAGACATTTATCGTCCCAGCCTTGCAAGCTTTTCAATTGTGATTGCAGTTGTCCTTCGCATTGATAGGCAGGTCATCGGCTGCTCCGAGGGCTGGGCTGACAGGTTGTATGATTCACCTCCGGGGGCATCCTGGCTTTATGAACTTTAGGCCATTGTGCTGAAGGGCAATGTCAGACAGGAACTGAAGCAAGCGGAAGGTGCTCCCCTTTCACAAACCTACGGATGACGCCTGCAGCCACACTATGAGTCCTGTGTATTGCGACACAAAATGTAAAGAACAGAGACAGATGCCATGGCTACCCTGATCTTGCTCCTTTAATGGAGCTTAACGTGAACGATCATGGTAGAAGAGTGATGCTATCTTCCTCTTCTGTTTGGAATTGGTACAAAGCAAGAAAACAGGAAAATTAAAGGACCTATTTGTACGTATTCAGTAAGGCACTAATCACTGTATACCACGAAGCCCTGGGGGACAAAAATGAAGCGAGTAGCTGGAACATGGAGGAAAGCCACGTAGGAAGGTCGCCCCGAGGATTGTGCTGATGACATGCCGTCAAGACTTCACTGGACCAGGGCAATTAGTCAAAACCTGGCCAACACATCACTAGAAGAGTACGGTTTGTAACGTCACCAGACCACAGAATTATAACACAAGGCCTATGAGCTTCCTTTTCTATGGCCAGAGCACAAGCTTCTCGATGTCGTCTCCGCTTCTTTGGCCAAGTGTGGACATTACGTTCGAGATGTCTTGGACCCTTCGGTCAAGCATGTAGTTGCTGGGGTGTGTATTGTAGCACACGCGCATGCGCTTTATGCAGGTGCCTTGGCCAGCATGCTATCTGTAACACGTGGCTGTTCTCATGCAGCCGCCGGTACACTATACATGTTGGGAGGCCATCCCGAATAAACGTTCTTCTTCTGGTTGCTTTTACGCTGCGTGTTCATTGTTGGACGCGGGAACATGGTGTCAGAAGTGGGATGGCCCTCACGTATGCAGTAACATGCTGGTAGAAGAGGCGTTGCTGTGCAAGGGCACGATAGATTTAGTGAAGGCACCGCAGCCACTGGTGCTGTCCGGTAGCACCGCGAAGAACTGGAGCCTCTTCAAGCAGCGGTTGGAGCTGTTCCTACAGGCCACGGAGCCGCCGAAAGAACCACGGACGCATGGAGCTAAGACCGCACTGCTACTCACCGTGGCCGGAGAGGACGCCCTAGAGGTATTTAACAATTTTAACGCGACAGCGTTAAGGAGCTCGTGTCGCAGAAAAGCCGGTGTCGTCAGAGTCGGCGTCGGTGACGGCGTCAGCGGCGTTGGCCGTGAGCGATAAATCCCAGCAGGCACTTCATGAATAAAAAACAACTTGCAAGATGGGCTTGGGTGGGAATCGAACCAGGGTCTCCGGAGTGTGAGACGGAGACGTTACCACTGAGCCACGAGTTCGATGCTTCAAAGCGGTACAGAAGCGGCTCTAGTGAACGCGGTGTTGCCTTAGAAACGAGCTGTTTCTAAGGCTCAGGCGTGCGTCGCTTGCTCAGGCGCACATTTCGTTGTCGCGCCGAATGCTGTGTTGCTCGACGCTCACCACGTCCGATGCGGGGCGCGTAGTCGCTGCGCCGTAGCCCATTGTCTTACACCCCTTGGCGGGTCGACGGGAACGCTGTCGCGTTCCACTCTTCACGGCGAAGCTTAAGCGTCCTCCGATTTTTTTTGTTCTCGGAGAACGAAAACAAGGAAGGTTATGAAACAGTTGCTAAGAAGTTTGAGGAGTACTGCCAGCAGCAGCAGAACGAAGTGCACGAACGGTATGTCTTCCGCTCAAGAACGCAAGTTGAGGGCGAACCTTTCGAACATTTTTCACGGGACTTGAAGAGACTTGCACGAAGTTGCAATTTTGGAAGCCTAAGTGACTCCATGGTCAGGGACCAGATTGTCTTTGGAACAAAGAATGCGAAGTTGTGCGAAAAGATGCTGAAAGTTAAGGACCTTACGTTACTGAAGGCGGAGAGAGAGAGAGAAAAAAAACTTTATTTTCATGTTGGTTGGTATGGTGGAAAGGCCCTCAGTCCAGAGCCTCGCTTGCGGCTTTCTTCAGTGCAGCACTGATAAACGCCGCAAGGTACCGTTGGTCGTCGGCGCTGGCTGCTTCTGTCAGCCACCCGGCATGGGGTTGAGGGGAAAGATTTGTGGGGGCAGGAAGGGGAGGTGGGGGTGGTCCACAGGACCAGAGGATATGGGATGTGTTCGGGTGTTCTCCACAATATCGGCAGGGTGGGGGATCTTCAGGTAAGAGACCGCGGAGGAGGTGCATTCGCGCTGGTGTAGGGAGTGTTTCTGTCTGGGCCGGACGAATCAGTACACCCTGTTCACGGGTGAGCACATTGCTGAACTTGGGGAACTTGCGTCTTGCCTCTTGATATGGCCGCAGTAGCAGGGGAGCCCACCTTTTCGTCTGGGCTGGTCGCGGAATGCAGGGCGCCTGGTTCAAAGTCTGGCAGGCGAGCTGATTAGCTCTTTCATTTCCCGGCAGTCCATCATGACCAGGTATCCAGATGATTTCCAGTGGAGCCTGAAGGTGCTCTTGAATAAATGTTGAAATGTGGGCCGGGAGATCGTTGTGCAACAATTTCCTGCAAGCCGCCATGGAGTCGGTAAATATGATTCTTGGGTAGGCTGAGTTACTAAGGGGCATGTGTTTGATCGCTGTTGCGATGGCTGTCAGTTCCGCTAAGGTGGGATCTGTCTCTGGGAGTAACTCAGTATGTACAGTTTGGAGGTCGTTATTCACGACTGCTATAGCGGACCCCCGTGCACCAACGCTAGCATCGGCGTAGAAGTATATGCCGTCAGGGTGTCTTGCCGTGTACCTCTTGAAGTAGGCAACTCGCTGTCGTCGCCTCTCCTTGCCTCGTTCTGGATTCATATGGCGTGGCAGTGGAGCTATGGTTAGGAGTTCGCGTTGTTTCGGTGGTAGTGGGGGCGTGTTCAGAAGGGGCGCAGCTTCTGGATGATGACCGATACTATGGAGGATGTGCGTGCCTTGATACGTGCGCTGCGAACGCAGTTCTTGGCGACGACGATGAATGCTGATTAGTTCCGCCACCGTGTTATGGCAACCGATGTCAAGGAGGAGCTTAGTGCTGGCACTAAACGGGATGCCGGTGGCCAGCTTTGTCGCCTTGCGGATGAGCGCATCAAGGCGATTGATATCTTGCTGGCGGAGATTGGTATAGGGCAGGTGATAGCGCAGGCGCGACATAATTAGTGTGTTTCTTAGTTGAAGCATATCTGCCTCTTTAACTCCATTTGCTCGGTTGGAGACCCTACGCACCCTACGCCCCTGTTCTCCTTGCCTGAGCAGGTGATGCACCGTCGCCGCGGGACCTCCATCTTTCTGGATATGGAGACCGAGGATCTTAATACATTTTGGTTGGGAAATCTGCACGCCTTCGTTTACAATTTGTATGGTGGGTGGTCTCCATCTTTTGTGATGGACCAGTAGCAACTCAGATTTTTCCGGCGCACATCTAAGGCCAATAGTTTGAGCAGGCTCATGCACCCTGTTCATAGCCTGTTGGAGAGTTTCTTGGGTATGCCCTGGCGAACCCGTTCTGATCCAGATGGTGATGTCTTCTGCGTAGATCGCATATTTGATGTCAGGGATGTCTCGTAGCGCTTTGGACTACGCACATGGCAAGATTAAGAGTGTGGGCGAGATCACGGAACCCTGCGGGATACCTCTCTGCGGATGGGGATACTGTTGTGAGGTGATGTCGCCTACTCGTAGCGTGTACGTGCGACTCCGTAAGAAGTCCCTAATATAGTTATAAAGCTTGCTTCCGCAGCCAGTAGCTTCGAGCTCTTGCAGCATAGCATCGTGGTCAACATAGACAAAAGCTTTCTTGAGGTCTATGGTAAGAATAGCTTTAAGTTGAGCGCTGCTTGTTTCCTTCGTGATTTCTTCGTGTAGCTGCAGCAGAACGTCTTGAGTAGATAAGTGATGTCTGTATCCAATCAAATTATGGGGTAGGTGTTGTGATTGTTCAAGATGACTAAGAAGTCTGTTAAGCACGATGCGCTCCATTAGCTTACCCACGCATGATGTTAGCGATATTGGACGCAGATTCGCTATGGCTTGGGGCTTGCCAGGCTTCGGAATGAAAATTATGCTGGCTGTCTTCCACTCTTCTGGCAAGCTGCCCGTGTCCCACACATTGTTAATTTGCTCAAGTAAGAATGCATGATCGGCTTCTGTAAGGTTGCGGAGCTGTGTTGTCGTAATTTGGTCTGGTCCTGGCGCTTTATTCGGCTTTGCTTCTGCTAAGGCACGCTGTAGTTCCGCTAATGTGATTGGGCCGGTGAGAAACTCATCATCTGGCTCTGCGCTTTTGTAGTCAGCATACTGTGGTTGCGCTGGATTCGCAATGTGTGTTGTTATAAGCTCGTTGAATAGCTCGTCGGTATGCTCAAATGTTTCGAGCAGCTTTCGCATCTTATGGGACGTTTCCGTCTTTGTCTGGGTTTGGTTTATGAGTGATCGGATGAGATTCCACGTGGAGCTCATATTCAATGTGTCATTGAGCTTGTTGCACGTATCGTACCACTGCTCACGAGTGAGATCTTCAGTGTAGTGGATGATCTGCTCGTTGAGCGTGTTGATGCGTGAGCGTAGTTTTCGATTGAGCTTATTTCTTTTCCATCTCTGAATGAGGGCATGTCGTGCCTCCCAGAGATGAAGAAGATGCTTGTCCGTGCTTGGTTCCTCCCACTTCTCTATTATTTCCTTCGTGTGTGACTGGATTCGTTGCCTGATCATCTCTACCCAATCTTTCAAGTGCATGTTTTGGAAGTCTCCTACATGTGTCTTGCGGAACTCATTCCAATCCTTGAGGCGATGCTTACGCTGGCGTTTTGGGAATCCTTTGATTTGCAGAAATATCTGTATGACAGTGTGATCACTCGTTAAAGGATCGTGCGTGTTAACCCATTGCGCTGACAGTCGTCCTTCAATGAAGGCGAGATCGGGCGTGGTATCCCTTTCTACGGAGTTTCCGTGCCGCGTCGGGGAGTCGGCCTCGTTAAGGAGAGCTAGCTGGGCCTGTTGCATATGGTATAGTAGGGCGGATCCTTTGGAGGTGTTTTTTGTGTATCCCCATGAAGTGTGTGGCGCGTTGAAGTCACCTGCTATTAGATGATCAAAATACTTTGTTGGCCGCAGATTCGCAACCTCCTTGAAGAAGTCTACTTTCTGTTTTGGAGGGCTATAAACATTCGTGATGAATCAGTGGGGCTGTGCCTTGCTCTTCACAATTTTAGTTGGAAAGACGCGTACAGTGAGGCTCTATTCCGTGCTGTGGACAACATCTGCCGCTATATCTTTACGAATAAGAATGGCCAGTGTCGAATTATGGCTATACGTCGTATAGCCTGCAAGGTAAGGTGTTTGGTTAGTTTCCTGGAGTAGGAGGATGTCGGGTCGACGATCTTGAGCGGAAATGTACTGCGTGAGAAGGCCCCGTTTTCGAGCAATCTCTCTACAGTTCCACTGCCACACCACCAGATTAGTCGCCATTGTTCTACTGATGATCTGGCGGGGCGCCCGCTGTAGGGTAAGGAGTGGGTCGCGTTACGCTGGTAGATCGACGTGCTTTGGGTCGTTCGCACTCTTCCTGGCGCGGTAATGCGACCATCGCAGCCTGCACTTGTGTAGAGACCATCGCCTCTGCCTGGCTGCTGAGGAGCTCGTTGAACAGGGAGCGCATTTGGCTCATTTTTTGTTGAGTGTATGTTTTTAGCGCCTCCTCAACTTGAGCAGCAACCTGTTGAGCTATCTTGGCCTCTAAACTGGTTTGCATTTCTTTCATTTCGTCCCTTAGTTGTTTAAAATCTGCTTCAAGGTGTTGTAGGGCTGTTGTGTGGTATCTTGCCTTTTTCACTGCCGGTTGCAATGACACTGGTTCTACTTCCTGTACTTAGGGTTGCACTATATCGCCCAATGGTGTAGCTTCAGGTGCGTGTGCCTCTGCTTGCATGTCCATGTCTTCGGTAGGCTCTAGTGATTGGGACGATAGTGTTAACATTTGATTAGGTCTGCGGGTTTGAAGTAGAGCGTTCTTATAATCCTTGGCTACTCTTTGAGCTCGTGTTTGAACTTTATATGCATAGGTCACGGGGGGGAAAGGGGAGGGGCCGGGTGACTGACTCACGTTTCGCTGGTTGGCGGGTTGCTCGTCTTGTTGACCTCGGGAATGGTTGTGATCCGGAGACTGGCTGCCACCTCCGGGCCGATTGCAGTCCCCGGACTGGCCGTCGCTCCCGGAATGGCCGCTGCTGCCGGACTGGCTTTGGCCCCCGAAGTGGTCCCGGCCCCAGGAATGGCCGCGTCCGCTAGATCGGCTGCGGCCCCTGGATCAGCTCCTGCCTCTGGAGTGGCTGCGGCCCCTGGACTGCTGACGGCTTCTGGAGCTACTTCTGTCTCTCGATGTGTTGTCGTAGTTCTGTTTTGGGCTTGGGCTTCGGCTTGCGATGGTGACTGTTTTCATTTGCTTGTTGTCCTTTCGTTGTTTCAAACGCTTCAGGTAGGCCGCTTCTCTGACCGCTTTATCAGCGGCTCGTCGCACTTCACAAGTTGGGTCATCGGCCTTGTGGTCCTTGCCACAATTAGGGCAGCCTGGGGTGCAGTCATGATCCCCTACAGGATCTCCGACAGACTTTCCACATGTTTCCACCTTTGTTTCCAAGACTTTCCACCTTTGTTTTCCATTGTCGCGACAAACGTCGGATCGGTGTCCTATAGCAAAGCATGTTGAGCAAAATTGCGCCTTGGGTCGGTGAGGGACGCAGCGGTATATACCTGCGCCGAAGATGAGCTGGCGAGGTACATGCGAGCCCTTGAAAGTTATGATTGCAGTGGCTGTTTTACCCATCATACGAGCCGCGATAATTTCATAATTTGGGGCTCTGAGTTCACGCATCAATTCTTCGGTGGGGGTTTTCAATTCCACGTTGTGGATGACACCTCTACACGAGTTGTGGGGCGAAGCGATATATATGTGGACAGGGTAAGTTTTGCCATTAAGAGTGGTTTCGTTAATGCGCTGGAGCTTTTCTGTTGCCGAGGATTCATCACTAGTTATTATGGCCAAGTTCTTTTCTTTTTTGATGTCTAGTGTAGCGGCGCGAGCCTCTGCAGCAGTCAGGGCTGCTGAGACGCTTAGCGCGTCGTGGAGCGTTCGTGGGCTCCACTGAGGTAGGAAAAGGCCAGTTGGTGGAAGCAGAATGAGCGTTGCAACGTGCTGCGTACCTTGGGAATGTTTTGATACTCGGGTGGTCCATCCATCAGCGTCGGTGACGAAGTGCGGGGCCATTGCTGCTGCAGGAGTGCGGGCCTTTGGCGTACTTGACGGTAGGCCTGCTCTCCCACCCGTTAGGGCTAGCTGGGCGCCCTGCCAGGTTCGTGAAAAAAGCACAGAAACTCACAGTACGTTGGTCCGATCACAGCAGAAGTTGGCCAGAATGTTCGGATTATGTTCTAGAGGAGCCGAGCCGTGTCTGAGGACTGGTCCTTGTCGAATAAGTTGGCATTCGGGTCTTTCCTGTGGAGCGATGCGAAGGCACGTATGCTCGGACAGGAGCGACGCTCGCGCCACCCACTGAAGGCGGAGGAAATTTGCAAAGCTGAAGAGGTATGCGCCGAGCAAAACAATGTATGGGCTCAAGTGGAGAAGCAAGTAACACAAATAAAAAGGCGCCAGCAAGGCAAATGTTCAGCTTGTTAACAACCTGTAGAAGTTTCGGAGCATGACGAGGCTCAACGAGAACAGGAAGTGGCTCAGATCAAAGCACGAAGGCAGTTCAAGTGTTCTAAGTGTAACCGCGTCCACGAACGTGCCAGATGCCCAGCATTCAGCAAAACATGCTTTCGGTGCCCTGGCGTTGGCCACTTCTCATCCTGCTGCAGAAAAGGTTCTCAAGTGAGCGAAGTACGTGGCGAACAGGAAGAATTCGAAATCCTCGACGTCAGCACAGGCAACAGAGCCGATTGGGTCGTCCACGCGAGAGTGGCTTCCCAACTAGTGTCTCTGAAAGTAGACACAAGCTCGCAAGCGAAGTTGTTGCCTTACTCCGTTTTTGAAAGACTCAAAGCGAAGTCTGCTTTAAGAGCAAGCCCCTCCGCACAGTCTTGCAACTAGCTAAAAAGGCCGGCCTAACGCTCAACGCGGGGAAATGCAAATTCTGCAAACCGAAATTGACTTCTTGGGTGATGTCATAAACAAAGACGGAATAAGACCTAACCCCGCTATGATCGCACCAATGAGTGAAATGCCTGAGCCAAAGGATAAAGCCGGCGTTCACAGAATGCTCGGGGTCGTGAACTATTTCGGAAAATAAATACCGCATCTGGCGGAAAGGACGACGCTCCTACGAAGCCTCATTAAAAAAGACACCGGTTTTGAATGGTCCGAAAACCACTCGAAAGAATGGCAAGCTGTCTGCGACACATTGAGCAGTCCATCTTCGCTAGCCATTTTCGATCCTGCTAGGGAGACGAAGGTCGTTGCAGATGCTTCCAAAAATGGGATTGATGCTGCCCTTCAGAATTATGGTGGTAGTTGGCGGCCGGTCGCCTATGCATCACGCACAATGACTGAGGCTGAACAAAGATACGCGTTAATAGAGAAAAAAACGATTGCCATTACTTTCGGTTGTGATAATTTTTTTCATTTCGTTTACGGCCGCAAGTTTGTAATTGAGACCGACCACAGACCACTGTTATGGTGTCTTCGACTGGTCGCCTGTATGCCCCGAAGCAGAGTCGGGTAGATCGGTCGTTTCCCGAGCTCAAAGGTAGGGGATAAGCGCGCAAGCCAAACGTGCGACTCACTCTCGGAGGAGGAAATTGCTGATGCGAAACCACTTGACTACTGCCAACGTCCGATGTTTCGCCTATCCAAAGCCCCCGGCGCTGCCGGAAAAACCGGCGGACGTGGCAGTGGGACGAACGTTCGTCGAGACGCCAGCATGCAGTGGCCTAGGTTGCCAAGGTTACGGTGGGCCGTCGTCAACAGCGGGGACGCGGCGCTGCGATGACGTTTCAATCTCGATGACTGCTCCGACGAGAGGGCTCGGAGCGCCTCAGAGCGCTCCAAGATAGAGGAGAGCAATCGAGAAGAACCAGCCGAACGCAGGGCGCGCACCCTCTTTCAACCAGCCGAAGACAACGCAGCTCGCGAGGGCGCTCCAGAGTGCTCAGAAACGACCAGCCGAAGATAGCATTAGCAATTGCTTTGAAAGCCATTGGCGACATGCCACCACGACTGCAACGGTTCTTTCTGCGCTTGCTAAGGTACGATTACGTTCTTCACTTTGTCCCAGGCAAACAACTGTTCCTGGCCGATATGCTATCAAGATCATCGCCGGCCATTCCAAACGACAAAGATGACTTCACTGATGACGTTGACGCCCATTCAGTGAGCGTGACGTCGGAGCTGGTAAGCAAGAAAATATTTGATCGACTGGCAGAAGCGACGGCCGCTGACCCATACTTGCAGACAGCGTTGCGGCCGCTAAGGAATGGAGAAGAAATTGAAGGGTGGATAAAACCACTCGGTCCTGAGATATCAGAAGTCAAGGGCATTGTTATGAAGGGGACCAAAGTCGTTATCCCAAAGGCTATGAGAGCTGAAATACTCGGTCGCATGCATGAAGGTCACTTAGGCATAAATAAGTGTAAAGCGAGAGCCCGTCACTTGGTTTTTTGGCCGCGACTGAATACGGACATTGAAAACGTGGTCAAGACCTGTTCTGTTTGTCAAAAATACGCGTACAAACAACAAACCGAACCAGTGGTGCTTAGGCGATCCCAGATCATGCCTGGTACAGGGTAGGTGTTGACATTTTTATGTACGGTGGAAACTTCTACCTGTGCATGTTTGACGCGTTTTCAAACTTTCCTGAAGTCGAAAAGCTAATCGACACAACGACGTGCACTGTCATTGCTACACTTAGCTCAATTTTTGCAAGGTATGGAATTCCGTTGGAAGTCTGCACCGACAACGGTCCTCAGTTTTCATCTCATCAATTTGCTTTGTTCGCATCCAGATACGAATTCAAGCATGTGACGTCGAGTCCGAGATTCCCACGATCCAATGGCCTCACCGAGAAGGGAGTCCAAATTGTGAAAAGAATGATGAAGAAGACTGGCGAGCTCAACGAGGACTTCTGGTTGGGTCTACCCGTCTATCGCTCGACTCCACTAGCCGAAGGCCGGTCCCCTGGAAAACTCCTCCAAGGCAGGAAGTTACGCACTCGGTTACCAGACTTCGCGTCATGCTCCACTCAACTGATGTCTCGGCGCCAACCACGCAGCCAAAGGCCATCCAAAGGGAAAAATCTGCCAGCACTCAAGAAAGATGCAGTTGTACGAGTACGAGGGGATGCATGGGACTGCAAAGCTCCAGTCATGGGCCTGGTGGCACCAAGGTCTTATCGCGTCCTTACAGAGGACAACAAGGTGCTTCGACGCAACCGACAACATTTTCTAGCCACACGTGAGCCATTCCGGCGTGACTTAACGGATGATGACTCTGAGAGTGAAGACATTTCCCAGGAAAATGCAGGAGCACAGTCTATAACACAGCCCACGCAAGCCCAGGAAAACGCTGGAGTATCGCAGCCTACAACCCCGCCCACCCAATATGTGCCAAGGCGGTCCACCCGACCAAAGCGACAGCCCAGTCGTCTTCACTACGACCAGGATTTCCACCAAGTGTCCCGTATTGTGCTCGCAGACTTTTAAATATTGCACTGAGGGAGATGTATTGTATCAGACGCGCATGCGCTTTATGCAGGTGCCTTGGCCAGCATGCTATCTGTAACACGTGGCTGTTAACATGCAGCCGCCGGTACACTATGTATGTTGGGAAGCAATCCCGAAAAAACGTTCTTCTGGTTGCTTTCACGCTGCGTGTTCATTGTTGGACGCCGGAACAGGGTGAGTGCAGTGCTGCCCTCATCGTCTCACCTTGCTGCAATAGTGAAATGGTTTCTTTGACTGAGCAATACTTTTTCCATTCGCTTTCTTCTGTGCCAATGCTTTATTTGTTGCAGTCTGCTCTTCACGTCAAAATGCCATCCTACTCTTAGCTTCTAACTTAAATCGTTACGATTTACTTCCCCTTCCATGGAATGCATTAAACACTTGTTATATGTATACAATGGCTTTATTTTTTGAGGGAACTATGAGGTTTCGGGTAAGTCACCAATTTCAAATATAAAGAACCTGTATCATATCTGCTGATTATGTGTAGCCAAGTGGAAAGCAGGCAAATGCTGTGAATATGTAATGGCTAAAAAATAACTTCACATAGTTACATGGTCTGTTACGATTTTTAGGCCTGCCAAACTAATAAGAACAAGACAGTGCAAGCCAGGAAGTACTTAAATTTAGAAAAATATACAAAAAATTATTCGGTTATTTATTATGTTGACTGTTTGTTAAGTAAAGACTGGCAGATCTTATTCCGCAGTGATGCTGTGAACAGCCATGCAGCTCAATATAGTGGCAGCTGCAATGGGTCTGTGTTGCAGACATGCAGAAATGTATATGACGTTTATTAAGTAAATATTCACATAACATAGGACAAGAACTCAATTTCCGTATACATGCAGCCATGCAAGTAGGTCTGCATAATCAATGAGCGCAAAAAGATTAGGCCATAAGGATTGCTCAGTTGCTTGTTTTATTTGAAATTGATTTTACCCAAACTGCACACAAATGAAAAGTCATCACGTATCTGTCTCAATATGACAAATATAAAAGAGGGGGAAATGGCAAGACGAGCAGGAGAACAAAGCCAGAAAGATATTGGGCTTGGTTCGAAACCTGGCAGCAGCTTCAATGCATTGCCAGAAGGTTGGCCCAGGATGCTAAACAATAGATGTATGTTGGGAAGAGTTCGAGGGCATTGTGGTCAGCTCCACGCTTGATCCACAGTACTATCTGCAATGCGTGTGAATAATTGGCTTCCTGGAAGTTGTTTCCTATGTAAGCAAGGTTGTGTATGATTCAGCTCAAAAACGGAAGTAATAGTTACCTGCTTCTGTGCCTGAATTGACAGAGGAGCATGCTTACTAAATCAGGACATGTCAATACTGTACTGAGTAGGAGTATGATAGCAGGCTAGGATTTCCTTTGTCTTCAGTAATATTTAACCTCATTTTACCTTTTGCACAATGTAGGCCATTGAAGGCCCAACAAGAGGGAAAATGAAAAAGTGAATGCATGCATGACTTTCTTTAATGACAAAATGAATGTTTTCTGCTTCAGTGTCATAATACACACCCGCGAACTTTTACAATTACAACTCAGATTTCTAGAGGTTGCTTAAAAATATTTTACTGACAAAAGTAAGTATCATGTGGGCGTTTCCTAGGCACTTCATCATCTGCACACGATCATCATCACATCGTGTTCTTCATCTCTTGTGGGCGCCCATCCTAAGATTGATCTGTGCCTTCAGTGTCATGTGTCCACCATGTCTTTGGGGCGTATTAAAGGTCATGCTAACTGCTACGTCACAATAAAATTTTTTTGTTTGCATCCTAGTAATGACAAAAACTGGTCTTAACAGAATGCAAATATTATCAATGGGCAATTTCAGAGCCAGACTATTCTGATCCACTCGGTTATTCAGCCTTACTGGCAACCGTGCCACAAGTAAAACAGCGGGTAATATTTTGGCCGATGTTGCATGAATATCTTGCGAATAAATATCACAAACATTTGTTTTTCTATGAGGCAGATTATGTTTGCTGCGAGTATAGAGCAGCGTGCCTTGTCATGGCGCCTTTACAGAATGAAGTCATTTAAGGTTCCCAGAAGTATTGATAATTCAGTTTCCTAATATCAGCTTCGCCACAGCAGTCTTGTTACGCAGTGAAGCATACACAATGTATGGCGGCGAAGCATGTTATAAAAGTGGAAAGGGGCCACTGTCACGGGACATATAATGTATTCCTTAATGATACATGTGTACACCCGCCGTTTCATGTCAGTAAAGGCACCAATACACCTAATAATTGTACTAGCAGGCCATCACAGCTACCTTGGACATGGCTGTGGCAATGTGAGCTCTTACTTCCACCCCCTTGCAAGGATGTAGCTAATATTCTAGAAATAATTAACACTTAAAAAATATGAACACTATAAGCTTTGGCTTGACAAACAAAATGTTACTTGCTTGCAGCTAGTGCTGCACTTTTCACCCCAGAACATGGGCGTTTGATCTCCACAGAAAAAGCTTTGAATGGCTGCCAGCAGAGCTACTACATGTGTTGGTATTTTTACTATGACAGGGCACAGTAAGTCTGCGCATGTGTTATTAAGGAACACATATGTCCTGTGACAACGGCTGTATTATGGAAAAATTGACTTTAGGAAACAGATTTGTGCAATAATTTAGGCCCTTCCCCAAAGCCAACCAAATTTCTTGCGCAGAAAACAATTCTCAGAATTTCTTGCTATATTTCAGTTTTTTCTGTCTGCAACGGTAGTACTTTTTGCACATGTAGTTGAAGCGTGTAATACAAATTATTTGGTTGTGTATAAATTGTCTACCAGGGTATCTTAAGCGCCAAGTAGAACACAAAAGCAAGATTACACACAACACACAAAAGCTGAAATTTGGCCTAGACAGCACAAGCTAGCATAAATTTTAGTTCTTGATTAAATGTATTTTGACCATGAGTTGAAAAACCCTGTTCACGTAATGCTGAACATAAAAGTAGTCAAATTTTTAAGGAATGAAAATGCGCAGGCTCATCAGAAGATACAAGCTTCGTCTTTTAGTGACGGTTTCTCACAACAGTTTAAATGTGGTTTGTACTGGGAGCTAATTTTGAATGCTCATAATCCTTAAAATTCAATTAAATTAAAGTCATTTAACGCTGATTTAGCTTCGCTTCCTCCTCCAATTTTGACGTCAGCATCTAACCAAGTAGACGTAGCAGGATACAGCTTACAATGGAGAGGGAAAACATGTACATTTACAGGACAAAGGACTCCTGCCAGATAGCCTTAGCGCAAGGATTCTGCACTTGTGTGATGGATGTATTTATTAGCTCATGGAATTCAGAGATGCTCAAACAGTAAACATGACACCATGGATGGCTGCCTTAAACAAACAGTGGCTACGGCGGCTAGCTCTTCGCTCCGCCCCCCACAAATTGATGACACGGACGACCGAGCCCTGCCAGCATCAGCGCACCTGACTTTACCAAGACGAGTAGTGACGTGTCCTTGCACGGTTCTGCAGACGTCCTGCAATTTTAGGGCGCCCGGGAATCGTACATTGACATGCCGGCCATCTGGTTCATCCAGATAAACAGCCATTTCCTTCTCATGAAGGTTCCAGGCTCTGGCTGCGTTCAGGCTCTGGCTCTCAGCCCCTACTCCGACTTCTACAAGAACTTGCGGGCAGCCGTCCTTGCTTACTACGTCACCTCGAGCGCTCACTCTCCTCCTGCTGGCGCTCCATCACAACAGCTCTCGCCATCTATCGCATCATTCTGCGTCTTGTCGTCCCATATCACCTTCGTCCACCCGTGCCGGTCGTCAGCACGCCCCGACCCGAGCATCGAACCTCTACTCGGTCCGTGAGCCTCCTCCCCAGCTCAAAGGCAGCTGTTCGACGACTATTTCCAAGGAATTTACTCGGCCAAACCCAAAAGCTTTCGGCTACTCTATAGCTCGTCGCTCTCCTTCCTTGGAAGTTCCCACAAGCTGACCGCTTTCCACTCGGGGCACCTCAGTCATCCCCATTTCAGAGGCTCAGCCACTGGTTCCACAAGGTGCAAATTTCACTCTCGCTGGCATGGCGACGCCACAGGCACAACCTTCGTGATGCATCCAGTGACCACTGCAACCCTGATGCTTACGGCATTTGAGATTCCACTGCAAGCAACAGCCGGCAAACCTTCCGATGTGGCGCTCACACCTTCCGTCGATGCGTGGCCTGCCAATGTTTTGCAGGAGCAACTCTGCCATCTGGTTTCTTCAGCTCGAGAATCACTTCTATGTGAACAACATGAATGACAAACACTTGCGCTATCTCCACGCAAGTCCCGAGCTGCCTGACGGTCTAGTTTTGAATATCTGACTTCTACAGGCCCGGGCATCTACGAGTGCTTGTGGCAGGTTGCGATTTTGCACTCTGGTATCATTGTGGCTGCGCCTCACTTACAACCTATGCTGCCGGTGCTGCCTGGTATATCTCTCTCAGATTGCGTATACCCGACACTACCAATGACGACGCCGTCTGCACACTTTACCTGCTCTTTACCAATGGACTTTATTTCACTTGCACTTCGCACTAGGAGGTGGGCTCTGTAGCTGCGCGACTATTGCCGCCAACGCAGGCAAAGAAGATGGGCTGACGCACAGGCAGAGCAAGAGCAGAACATGCTAGCGCGCGCGACCTGAACGGCCGCTCCCGAGATCCCGTGACACCATGGCTGCCTGGCTTGAATAAGCCGTGGCTGCGGTGGCTATCTCTTCATGCTGCCTCCCATAAATCTGTGACCAGGACAACCGAACCGAGCCTTCCCACAACTTTTTTGCACATGCACCTCTGCCCACAGTGCTTCCGTCGCAAGTCAGAAAACGTTGCCTTAGCCAGCAAGTCTTTATTGCATCCATGTAATTAACTATGAGGACTTGTCAATTTCTATTCCAGCAGAAGGGTTAAACATTTACACAAGTCAAAAATCAAAATGGAGGAACTCCTATGCATTATGGGAACCAACGTTATGTTAACATTTTGCTGGTAACCCAGCATTGTTATGATTAACGTGAAGTGTTGCTAGGCGGACCGACATATTTGTGTAAAATTAACAACTATTTGTGTAACGACAGCAAAAGACGTCAGTGACCATGATCATGTGACATTGATAGCATGATTTCTACTCCGGCAATTTGAAGTCAGCTTACGACATGCAGACTGCTGCGTTCTACATGTGTACTGGACGAGCATATGAAAGAGAAGCATGGACATGGAGAAGTGATTATGTCTTATACAATCGTACCTACCTATGGCTATGTCATGTGATGTATGTTAAAACAACGATGACTTCATAGGTTTCTAAGCTGAAAGCAGTATTTTAAACAACCATATGGGTTTCATTGAAAACAACTACATAGCTGAAAAAAATTCTCCTGGTCTGGGGATGAAGCCCAGAACATTGTGCTAAAGTCAGGCTGATGAGAATTTGCCTTTACGTGAGCCCTCCTTGATCTTGGGGCCTTCCGCAGAACTGATTTGCCAATAATTGGGCTTAGGAGCAGGCAAATGGTCGATGGCCCTGACTTTTACCACCTCGATGCCTTGGAGTAGCATACAAGAGTTTATTGGCTACTAGCCTGCTTCTAAGGTCACATGCAATTAAAATGAATTCTATTTACTAACTCATGCAGGATCATTCAAATAACATATGCTTCCATAAACTCATGCACTGCCAAAGATCATAAAATACGAAAAGCACCGTTCACATTAGCCTGCCTTACAAAGCGTGCCAAGGTTCAAACCGTGAAATTTATTTGGAATGTTTGAGTGCTTACTAATATGGTCATTTATTGGGACGCTAAAGGCAAATACTAAGTAGATGCCTATTAAAGTAGCATTCCATAAACATCACAGTGCTTGTTTTGTGCCAAGAAATAACTTAGTTTACGAGAAAATTGCGTCTGGAGGGTTCGGATACCTAGAGAGCAATTCAAATCACCTGTTCCTGAGGACGGAATGGTGACACTTGCGCCATATTTGCCCTTTACTTGCATCGGTGAGTAAAGCAGTGCCCTACAGACGGTGCTACAGTTTTCTGTGCAAAGTGTGTACGCGCGGCAATGGAGCAACCGAGCCACGGCAGAATGTTGGACTCGCCGCTGCAGCTGCTCTTGATCAAGTAGCATGGACTGTTCGGCAATCCCGCAACATCACATGAACATAGAATTCCCTGTAACTTGCAGTTTGTGTGAGTTTCGCGAGCCAGAAAAGCTAGCTCAACACTACGTGATAACGAAAATACTGAAACGTGAAAGCGTGGGCGATGCTTTCAAGGGTAACCTCAATGGTTTCTTTTTTCTAAAGATCAAATAGAACTAGACGAGTAGCATTTTCTTTCATCTTATAATGCAATGCGACGATATTTTTTTTACTAGTAGATGAGTCCTAGCGACAGAACCTTAATAAGGAGTGCTTTCGTCATCGGGCTAGTACTTCAATGTCCCGGGTGAGCGTCTAATTGTGTTTTCCATTTACTTCAGTTTCTCAATTACTAAAGCTCTGTTCGCAATAACGGTGATGCTTTAGACGTTCTTGAGAGCACTAATCTATTACTTTAGCATGACCTAATATTTGTCTTTAATGTCCCTTTAGACACTAGTCCCTCTGACCTGCATAGGACTTGCCACAGCTTAGAGGTATCGTGCTGATAACCTCCACAGCACAACACACAAAGCGTTTGGCATGGTTCTTCATACATCGTTGTCTCTCAGTACTCGTGGTACAAAGACACAATTGGGCGAATCGGTTGGGTGCGCGAAAAACCACTGGGGCACCATATCTACCACCCAAGTTTTTGCATTTGTGGCTAATTCTGAGCACATATGGCACAAAGTCATGTCTAGTGATGTCTGTTCTTCTTACGTGCGATGGTGTGTCCTCGTGAATGACGCTTCACCTTTCAAAGAATAGATTTGATAACAGCATGTACAACAAATTGAGTGAAGCTGGATTTTAAACACCTTTTCATTTGATGAAATCACATCAATAGGCCACTGGTACTCAGCCTCCATAGTATATGGAAAACTAGAATGCCGGTAAGGCATGCCGATACTAACGCTCGGCCTGTAAGGTAAATTTTATTGAACATGTAGTGTATATGCGAGATGTTTACCATCCCCAGCCAGAACCACTTGATTCGGTAACGCTGTTTGATGATTTGACCACTTTCAGAATGTTTTGAAATCATTTTTGATGTTGTATTCTGTAATATGTGAACAGGCAATAAAGAAAAAAAATATCAATAGGCCACTTGCCCCAATTGCGCAAATCGCAAATAAACTATCGTGTCCTATCTTAGGGCATTGAGGGGCAGCCGAAGGCAGATCCCTCGACCAGTTGCCTGCTGATGTATTTCCTGGTGCCTGCAATTAAGACGTCTGCTGCTGTGACTGTGAGTGGTAGTGGCTTATGCCAAGGGGATGGGAGGGTGAGTGCCACAGTAGCGGAATTGGTAAGGCACCACATGCCTAATGAAGGTGGTGTGGATTCAGCTCGTACCTACAGCAAGCTATCTTTTCATCCACTTTCACCTCCCTTTCCATACTATCTATAAATTCAAAAAATTCACAAATAATTTACCCTGTGCTTTCTCCGATTTCATTGTCTGTTGTCATTGTGATTGTCCAGCTTTAAAGATAAGAATGTCCGAGGAGGCCTACGCAAGGGACCTGCTCGGCAATTGTGGATACTGTTCAAAATCAGTTTTAAAGAATAGAAGGTTTTGAGCTGAATGCATAGCAGACACTCGATTTGTCATAAAGGTGCTTATAATAAATACTCGTGCACTAAACATAAATTTTCGCTAAATGCGCCCCAATTGCTGACAAGAAATGCAGAAATAATTTACCTTCTCAATCTACTATATGCTCCTGACAGTACAGCTTGCCAGCGAGCACCGCAACATTTGTCACAGCAGAAGCACAACGAGGGGTCAGATGGGGAATAGACACGCTACAAAACAGTGCAGTTTGCAGCTTTGAAGCAGGTCAGGGCACAGCATGGTATTGGCGTGTTCAATAAAAGCATGAATCTTTTTAAAAGGCGCGAGCTGACGCATATGCTTTCCATGCCGTGTTGCGGTGCCTTGTTAAGTCGTCAGTCCTCACATCGCCGGCAACTGCGGTTTCCGTGCTCGTATGTTGACAGTTCTAATGACATTGCCGGACATTCGTGTCATAATTCTGCCTGTCCGTGTAGATGCTTGGTTAAGATGTCTTCTTTCCCACATTAGGGCGACAAAAGTGTTTACTAAATTAAGATCAACATAAAATACATGTTTTCTTTAGATTGTTGCTGCGGGTGATCTACTACCTCACTTGATCCCCCCCCCCCCCAATTCTTCATGGGCTTCATCGCCTCTCTTGTTTCACGCTGGCGGCCAGACCAGGCTCCAGTTACTTCAGCTTCCAGTGAAGGTATGCGCCTGGGAGGTGCTTTTTATATGGAGCAGCGGTGTCTGTCTAACCGGACCCTTTAATCTGATTTGCAACTAGAGACAAGTTTTACATTTATTATAGCGTGAGGCTTCTCACCGACTTGTGATAGCACTGCAATGCATACTAATAATGCGGCAAATGAGGACCGTGAGGCAGCCTTGATACAAAAATCCGGACTTATATCTACCTTAACGCTCCCCTAAATTAATTTTCCATTTCGCTTTTTTCAAAGTTTGGCCTCAGTAGCAGATCCAGCGAAATGCATAGATATTCCAGTGGCGTGAATATAATGGTCACACTTCATCATTACCTCCGTGCATTAGCTTGAGAAGCGGCTAATCACTTTGGGCACGCTAATGTAAGCAAAAATTGAGGGCTCACTAGAGCGTTGACGCAGTGCCAGGAAAAGAGCGAGCAACTCGAATATCCAGCCGAGTCGGGCTCGCAGATTCTTTTGAATTGCTATCTCAAAGCATAAATTCATATACGGTGTGGCAAAGTAAAAAAAAAAATTAATTTTTGTTTGTTTCCATTGCTATGAATGTTGGCACTGCAGCAAAAAAAAAGAAGACCCCTTTTTTCACGCCGAAAATGTACGCAGCAGTATACAACATTTGTCGTACGTGAAAGCGTATAATTTTGCTATTAGCTTCCAGTAACAAAGCAAAATTTTTGCCATTTCTGTTGCTCTAAGCAAGAGCGTGCATGCAGTTTCGATGTTAGCGCAACACTGGCAGACCGGTCCCACCGTGCCAGTGTTGACTCAGCTTGCCGTGCGTAGCACTGATAATTCTTGTTCTGACGTGGGCAGTGCCCAAAGCCTGCACGCTATTGTGAAGAGAGGCATCTGTTTTTCGTAGGTTACTCTTAATGAATTGGCACATGGATATTTTTGTACAATGTCAAAACAAAGAAAAATGAAGACATTTGTTCCCCTAAACCTAAGGAATATATAATCAAAATTTCTGCAGGTAAGGTGACGGCATCCATGTTTTAGGACCAAAAAGGGATCACCTTGTACTATATTTAAGTGGGCGCTAATGTAACAGCAGTGAATTACACTGTAAGCAAAATGAGGCAGATCACATTGACAGGCTTTTAAAAGGAGGTTTATCCTATAGGTTATGCGTGCCATAGCTGAACCCATTCCCCAAAAGCTGAATAGCTGCTCGACAAGGACTTTCTAATCAGATGGAAGCGGAAAAGACGCCACTAGACCTTATCACATTATCATCCAGATATACTCCCTAATCCAATGTCTAAAAGATTTTTTGTTGGGCAAGAGGATCACGATAAGGCTCAAGACCTACGAGCATTCTACTGCACAGATGAAGGGACTAACCAAGCAAGCCCTGCGAAGTGAAGGAAGATTCATACAATGAATTCATACAAGTGGCATGCATGGACCTGCATGCCGACACCGGTCATATTAGCGTGCATCTCACATCTATAACCTAATGCAGGTTCCTGCAATGAACCTACGCCGCGTTTGCAAACAAGTTGCGAGGAACATTTGCGCAAACCTGGTACCTCTCATAGCACCATCAAAAGAAGCAATACTAAATAGCAGCTTAGCAAACTAGCTGAAAGAAATTCAAGAACATTTCTTGGCGTTCAAGACAACCAAGCAGTACAACAAAATTGAGCCAGTGTAGAACTGTGAGCGCCTGGGCCACGTTCTGCAATATTTGTCTTCATAGTTTACATTGGGGTTCGTCAATATGTGCCTTTTGAACTCTGGCGAACAGGTGCTCAAGCAAGTCGCGATTCGCTAGCCGGCAAAATGCGAGATAAACAAGGAAACAGTATGAACATGCAAGCCAAGAAACAGCTAGTAGACGTAAATGCGACGTCGAGTGCCATAAAAAATTGCAACAGCTCACTTACTCAGGCAATATCTGCAACAGCAATCCTAGGAAGGATGAAACAATTTTCTTTTCGCGATCAATGCAGAACACTAAGCGGCAACAGCAGCAACAAGCGCTTAGAACGAGTTTAAAAGTTTTTACCATAAGAATAGAAGTGCTGCCAAACTGAGGGCCTACGTATGCTCCATTCACAACAGAAAATTCAACAAACAAGAGCAACAGCACTGAAAAACGTAACAGGAGCTGCACAAGACCACACTATCAACCATAGACGCGCTGCAAGGCATAAGAAAACGAGCTGCTCCAGCGTTGCGCTCAAGTGTCGCTCGAACACTCGCTCGAATATTGTAAGCTCGAACACCATCCGGTTCTTCCAGCGCAACTAACTAGAACAACATTCTAGCACGCAATACTACAGGACACCATAAAATTGCGTTTTAGCTAAGCTCAAAAGCTGAAGCAGCTCCAGCAGCGCGCGCAAAACTATTAACCGGAGCACGCCATACTTGTTTAAACAACGTCATCATAACTACGACGTCACTTCCGTGCGCGGTAGCCGCGTTTTAGTATCGCGTTTCGCTTCTACCATGCGCGTGTCACCAGTTACTGCCTCTTTTTAGCAGTGCCGCCCGGTCGCTTTTTTCGCTTTCTATGGCCATTTATTGAACTTGAGAGCGTTAGGGGCCTGGCTATAACGTCATGCTCATCGGACGTGCGGGAACTGCGGAAATGTAGACGGGTAGGGGAGAGGGGGGAATTATGGTGACTACACTACAGCAATACAGATGGGTGGGGGAGAGGGGAAACAATGTGGTGGCAGCAGTGCAGCAATCGAGACGGGGAAAGGGCGAAAGATGGTGGCAATGGCGCTTGTGCACGTGTCCTGTGCTTCTGGGGTTATAACGCCACGCGCGTCGGTGGTGCCGGCGCGTTTGCAACAGCGGTTGCGGCACATGCATGGGTGGTGCGGGGACCGTGGCGGCGCTTTTGTCGGCATAGCGTGGGGCCGTATGAACGTGTTTTATTTCGTGCACTCCTTTAGACTGCGCCTCGGTCAATCGTTTTTTTTTCTTTTCGTGGACTCGTTGGGATTTGCTGCCCATCACAGCTTCGGCTGGCATTCCACCTACAGAGAGTGGATTGGACTCAAATATTTTTACCCGAATCAGGTACATTCGGACGTATGTGGATGCTTCCGTGAGCTCATGCCGACCCCTTTGCCTTCATTCAAATAAATTGTTTCTCTCTCTATGTGGATGTTGGGAATGCCATCCTAAGGTGATGTCTGACTGACTTAATCTGAGAGCTTTTCCTTCTTACGAACAAACTGTACAGTTGTACTGGACAAGGAAAACTATAGAACCAAAATGCACACTCTGCTTCAAGATACGGCCACCTACGTCAAGTTGAACAGCGACCCTAACAAGAAGGTACTGTTCGAGCTTCTAAAGCTGCTTACTAAGGTTTTCAAGTTTGTCCCCTCCCCCCCCCCCGATTCGTAAATGAAGAGACTGTATTTTCACCTCTTGTGTCACAGCGGTTCTTCCCCAATAATAGAGTGGGCATGGCAGCAGCCTCAGCGGCAACATACTAAGCAATCCCTTCTGTTTCGTAGTGCAGGTTGTGGCAGTTCTGCTGCAAATAGAACCATCATCATTCGGCTGTTTCCCCGCTGCACCACGCAACAATGAAATACTGGGGGCTATCCGATGTCATCGACACGTGCCGGGGAAATTTGCCTCGTGGAAGAGTCGTCGCCACCAAATATCATCCCCGCGTCTGTGCGAACTGCGTCTACGTCGGACCACATTACCCGCTTCCCCGCTATGAAAGGCAAGTCCACACCGAGCTTCACGAGTGGGCATGGCAGCAGCCTCAGCGGTTGTGTGCTAAAGAGTCCCTTCTGTTTCGTACTGCAGGTTAGTCATTACTCACCTACAAAATGCTGTCGAAGCGATAATCGCTTCTTATTTCTGCTGCCCGGCCCACTATCTTTTTTAAATGTTTTCAGTTATGTCATTTCTATTCCAAGTGACTTGCTCGTGTGTGGCGATATAAAGGCGAATCCAGGTCCTGCAGAAAAATACCTTCCGAATTACTGATCGTCCAGGGAAAATTGACCACATTTGTGGAAGCCTTGCAGAGTTCTCAAAACAATATTGAGAAGAACATTTCAGCACTGACCAAACGCATAGGACGTTTTGAAAAACAGCTGGCTGGTTTAAAAGCACTGAACAAACGTGTGAAAACAATAGAGGACACTGTTGCGAAGGTTGACAGTTACCTGCCCTCATTTCTAAAGTCAATGATTTAGGAAATAGGAGTCGCAGAAACATTTAGTTATATACGGGCTAACTGACGATGACGAAGAGAACGTAGCTTAGCTTGAAAGTAAGGTGTTGACTGAGGTCTTTCAGGCCAAATTAGAATTAACTGCCTCTTGCGTTCAGACGTGTCATAGAATTGGTCGCAAACTTAAAGATAAGAAACGGCCTGTGATACTCAAATTTTTAGACTACCGAGAAAAGGCGTCAGCATTGAAATCCGGGCACAAGTTAATGTGTTCCTAAATAACAATCTCTGAAGACTTTTCCACCAGAACGCGGCAAATACGAAAGCACCTGTGAAAGAGTGCCACGCAAGAAAAGGCTAATGGAGCCAGTGTGAAACTACAGGTTTTCCCGCTCAATTTAATCTGAACGCCAGTCAATTTAATCAGAGTGCCAGTCAATTTAACCTAAGCGCCAGTCAATTTAGTCCAAGTGCCAGTGATTTAAATCCGAGCGCGACGCAATTTAATCCAAACGCCAGTGAACTTAATCCAGGTATAACGGAATTCAAGAACCTTTGAATTTCAAGACTTGTGAAAATTTGCTGACATATTATGAGTTAATACCTTGAAAATGAAACAGTGAGGTGAGATATAAGTAGCTATCCTGCCACGTGACTAACGCCAGCGTTTGGTGGTTTTTATTCTCTTGTTCATTATGGGAGCGACAAAGAAGATGACAATTCTAATTGAAAGGAAACGCCAGCGTGAGTACGTTGAGTTAATGATACACATGCGATTTGGTCATGATTATCAAACGGAACAATAAAGGGTGATGCGATGATAATCACTAGGCGCTCGCCGTGAGGATTCGGTCGCTAGCGAATACGATTCACTATTCTACAGCGATATCCGCAGCCTCTAATTGAACAGCTTGTCATCGATACCATTAAAACACTGATGAATAACATTTATTTCCATAATACACCTAACTGATATAGTCGAGTCACTAGTGAGCACAAGTCAACTATAATTCGCATTTCACGGTTCTCGGTGTTTTGCACGGCATAACTTTATATATATCCAATGAAATTGCGATGAAACGAGTGACTCACTATGCCTACTAAAACTCGTACGCTTAAGTCACTGGTAAATATTATTCCCCTATTTTACTATCACTGAGGCAGCTTTTACACGTAAGTGCCGTCAGTAGTATCAATCAAGCTGTAGCAAGATGAGCACTTTTGAATTACCACTGTTAACTGATACCGCCGAGTTTTAATGATCACTAGTGATGCGCTCTCTGTGATGGTCTTCAACTTTCATACAGAATAGCGTCATATATATCAAATTAAATGCCATTGAGATGGCAAATCAGTAACTATAATTGAATAACTGTAGGAGATACTAAAATTGATTCACTATAGTGATGAAGAATCACTTTGTATAGTGTGATGGTCACAGCCATCATTCATGCACGCCGTCAATGGTATAAATGAAAGTGTCAATAAATGACAGTTCTAATTAGTAAACATTGCTAATTGACATCACAGAGCTATCACTGGTCCCTAACGATAAGCTCTGTTCGGTGTTCTTGTACTTTTATGGTGTATAGCGTCATGCATGTCAAATAATAAGTAATTCGAGCGATGATTCAAGAATAATAAACTGGAAATGCTAAGAATTATTCACTGATAATCACGAATAACTTTGTTTGGTGTGACAGCGGTAGCCACCATTCGTTCATTTTGCCACAGGTAGGAATGTTTCCCTCATTTCCTCTGAGAGTGCTGATGTGATCGAAAACTGGTGGTCAATGGTGACTACGTTCACTTTAATTTTCTCGACTACTCACAGATCAAAGCTTCATGGATATAAAAGGAAAGCTTGTTCAAAAGGTTATTACGCTATGACAATTACGAACTAAGAAGTTTGAGCGAGAAGTAAATATCAATCATTTTTTTACAATTATAGCGTTTACTTGTTCCCGCTGCACTTGAGTAATGTTTCAATAAACCAGGAATAATTTGAACAATATAAAGAACATCAGCGGGTTATTAGCAATAAATACTGATTTTGCACAGTTCGGTGTAGTCGGGCATTGCAATTCTTTCCTGTATGGGTATCTCATGAAAAGTCGTTCGCAGGGTAATTATATTATGGTGTGTAGGATCTCATATGCTTTAGTCCCTGTAGATGACAGATCGCATCACATTTCACGTACGTCACACATATGTAAACTGCTGTAATACGCTTTGAAGTGAACGCGATGGTAGCTTTGACGCGTACAGAGTGTCTTCGTATGCCTGATACGTTCAGAGAAAGGCGGCCCATTTGACGGTTTGCTGTTCCAACAAATTTTTTGTAAGGGACAATGGTGTGAAAGAGCAAAAATGGCGACAAAAAAGGACGAAACGCCCAACAGGTCTGGTGCGGGCACATAATTGCTCATGATACAAGCGTTAACAACGTCTGTCCAATAATAAAACAAAACAATGTATGACGCCTCTTGAAAAACAAGCACGCCTGTGCACACTACAATTTGTGTTTTGTTCACTTAAAGAGGACCGTACTAATGACAGGGTAAACAATAAATGCCGAGAACGAATGTATTTGTTTTGCTTTGACGCATTTTTGCGTACATTATTCCTTTCAGCGAGAGCCTAATTTGTAAATACGACCTTGCCTATCGTCATCTCTCTGTCATTACTTGTGGGCATTAGTCAGGTCCATCGTAGTGGATGCTCTCTTCTTGCCAATTCTGCTCACTGTGATTGATTGATTGATTTGTAGCGTTTATTGTCGCAAGGGCCAGATGTGGCCAAAGAGCGCCAAGCCGATGATTTGTGTTTCTCAATGATATATGGGTGTTGATTGCGGGGATGAATGAAACACGGCTGTATAGTGCCCTAAAATATTCGCTAAAAGTGCAAAGTATACATGTGGTGCACTGTGGCAGTAAAAGTTCCTCAAGTTTATTCGGTCTAAAGGGCGTAAAATGCAAGTATATACATATTAAAAATGACAGTGGTTGATCGTGTCTGCGTTGACAATAGATGTTTCATGAGATATGGATGATCAGTAAAATATGCAATGGCTTGTAGCACTAGTGTCTCAGCAAGGCCTTGAAAGCAAGGGCTGGGAGGCGCGTGCTCTAGAAAATGGTTTCGTTGCAGCTACGACCTCCAGCTGGCTGCCGTGCTACAAGTAGCCTGGCCAAATTACATTTAAAGCGTCAGTTTCAGTTAAAAAGTTTAATACTGTTTGAAAAGCAAAAAGGGGTTCATTGCTCAGAAAGAATGCTCGGTGTAACGGTATGTGTTGGAGATAAGCGGAGGGGAAGTACTTTTTCCTTTCTGCCTCTATTTCAGTGCACTAGATAAGAACATGAATAACTAAGCTCGTTGCCACATTTGGTACATGTCGGAGGTTCGCTTCCTGTCAAAAGGTAGGAGTGAGTGGCGTACGTATGTCCTATTTTTAATCTACACAGAAGCACTTCCTTATATCTTGCTGTTCTTTCAGATATCCAGTTCCCTAATTTGGGTTTGATAGCGTGTAGCTTATTCCCTACTGCATTATCCAATTGATCCCTAATTTGGGTTTGATAGCGTGTAGCTTATTCCCTACTGCATTATCCCATTGATCCTGTCTGTACTTCCTCAGTTTATGGCGTAAGCAGGGCTTAAGTTCTGTTGCTGCTATGGGTTTATTCACATCCGTTTCATTAAAGGCGACTGACGTTGCTCTTTCGTCAGCAGCTACAATACCTTTTATGCCCCTATGGCTAGGTACCCAACATAGGACGGTGTTTTGGTTGTACATTAAGGCTAGGCATAGTTGTGTGTATAAGCGGCAATACGGTGGCAATACGGTGTGGAGAGAGTTCATTTTAACAATAAATAGCGTACAGCTCAGTGCTCCACCCTGCGGTACACCTGTCTCCTGTATGAATGGTCGAGACTGCACATTGCCAACTTTAGCACGAAATGTCCTGTCAGAGAGATAACTTTCAGTTATTCTCAGCAGATTGCCGCGAATACCCCTTGCAGAAAGATCCCGAAGGATCCCGAAGCGCCGCGTAGTATCCTACGCCTTCTCCATGTCAAGAAACACTGATAATACAAGCTGTTTGTGGACAAAGGCATCCCTGATGTACATTTCCATGCGCCCAAGCTGATATGTCGTCGATCTGCCTTCTCTGAAATCACATTCATATGGGTCTAATTTCTTGTTTATTTCTAGATAGTGGACTAGGGGACTGTTTACCATCTTCTCAAAAACTTTGCATAAGCAGCTCGTCAATGCTATAGGCCTATAATTATATGCCAAAGAAGGGTCCTTACCCTGTTTCAAAATGGGAATTATGATGGCCTCTTTCCAAGCAGAGGGAATGCGGCCGGACGACCATATAGAATTGTAGAGCCAAAGAAGGGTTTTTTGTGTTTCAGGCGGCAGGTGTTTAAGCACTTCATAGAGGATGCGGTCAGATCCGGAGCAGATTGGTTGCAGCTGTTTAGGGCTGCCTGAAGCTCTGCCATGCAAAAGGGTCTATTATATGCCTCGTATTTTGGGCTTTTCCTTTCTAATGGTTGTCCTTCTATTTGCCTTTTGTACCTTTGGAACGTTTCAGAGTAGTGCGACGAGTTGGATATCTGTGCGAAATGTGCGCCAAGAAACTTCGCCTGATCTTCCATGCTGTCGCCTTAAGTATTCACTAAAGGCAGAGAGTAAGACTGTCGATCCTTTATTCTATTAACTCTATTCTAAACCTTTGTTTCGTCAGTGTAAGAGTTAATGCCTGATATAGACTTTCTCCAACTCTCTCTTCTAGCTTGTCGCCGTGTTCTTCGACCCTGGGATTTGACCTGCTTGAAATTGACTAGATTTTCTGCCGTCGGAGAATCTCGAAGAAAACGCCTTGCCTTGTTTTGCTTCTTACGCGCTATTCGACACTCATCATTCCACCTCGGAAGACGCCATTTTGTGGGCAATCCACTTGTTACAGCGATACATTTGGTGGAGGTGTCAAGGAGAAAAACCGTAAAATATTTAACCGCAGCATCTATGCTTAAAGCACTCATGTCGTCCTAGGATAAAGAAGCACGTTTTTTGAACTTTTCCCAGTCAGCTGAGTCAGTTTTCCAGCGAACGTAATTGTGGGGGACCTTCATTAGACATTGGTGCGCATAGAGCTACAGGGAAATGGTCACTCCCGGAAGGGTTTTTAATAACTTTCCATTTAAAGTATTGTAGAAGAGTAGGAGATGGGGCAATGCTAAGATCTATTGAGGAGTATGTTTTGTTTGCCACATTACAATACGTGGGCTCCTTCCAATTCAAAAGACATGCACCTGAAGAAAAAAGGGACTGTTCAAGTGACCTCTCGCGTCGCAGCGCGGGTCGCCCCATGGGTTGCTGTGTGCATTTAAGGCTCCAAGCACAAGATATGGTTCAGGTAACTGATTTATTAATGTTTGGAATTCTTGTTAGTGAAGCTGAAAATGCCGCGGTATATATAAAGAGCAGATGGTTATCAGTTTATTTAAAAGTACAGCTCGAACAGCCACTGCCTCAAGGGGTGTTTGTAGCTGTAAGTATTGGCAGGCTATAGATTTATCAGTTATGATGGCTACGCCGCCGGATGATGCGAGGGCATCGCGATCCTTCCGAAATATCACATAGCGACGAAGGAAGTGTTTATGTTTAGCTTTCAAGTGGGTCTCTTGGACACACAGCACTTTAGGAGTTAGTTCATTAAGGAGTTCTTGGACATCATCGAGGTCGCAAAGCCGGCGTCTGATATTCCACTGAATAATCAGTGTATCCATATTAAAATAAATGTTCTGCTATGGGTCAAAGAGAATGAACATGGTTTAGCTTATGTTGCTCTTTTGGGGCCCTGTAATTGGAGTTTTGTCTTTTTTGGAGCGATCGGCAAAATCGCGCCGCTGCTTAGGCGTCAACTGTGCCATCTGACACGGTGTTGTGTCCATGGAGGTACTGGACAAGCGCTCTTGCGAGCGGTGTGTTTTCCGTGAAAGCCTTGTCTCGGAAGACAAGGCCTTGGAGCCCACCATCCTGGTGGTTGGTGGGTTTTTCTTGACCTCTGAGCTGGGCTGACTGGTGCCAGCACTAGCAGAGGCCTCCACTGTGGTCAAATTCGGGAGACGTAGGGCAGCCTTCGCTGCTCCCACCATGGGGGCGGGTGGCATTGCCGCACGCTCGCTACGCGTGGTGCTGGCGTCCGCCAAGTGCCGTTGTGGTACTACCCCCTGACGTACCACTTCGGCGGAAGATGCGGTGTGTGTAAATGTTGATGAGATCCGTTGTCTTGCTTCTCTGAAAGTTATGTTTTCTTTTACCTTTATTGCAATTATTTCTTTTTCTTTTTTCCAGACTTCGCATGATCGAGAGAATGCAGGGTGGCCACCATTACAATTGCTACAACGGGGCTCAGCCTTACAGTCATCTGCAGAATGATCATTGATGCCGCATTTCGCACATGTTAGCCGCCCTCGGCAGCTCTGGGAAGTGTGGCCAAACCTGTGGCATTTAAAACAACGTCGCGGGTTGGGGATGTACGGTCGTACTCTGATTTTGATATATCCAGTTTCTAATGTCTCTGGTAATGTGCTAGAGCCAAAGGTAACTATCAGGTGCTTAGTTGGCAGCTCCTTGTTGTCCCGTCTGATCTTTATTCTTTGTACGCTTAATACGTTTTCGTCCTTCCATCCTTCCAGGAGTTCTTCTTCGGTCAAGTCCATCAAGTCTATGTCAGAAATTACGCCTTTGGACGAATTCATGGTTCGGTGTGCTGTTACACTGACGGGGATGTTTCCAAGTTCTACAAGGTTCGTAAGCTTGTCATGTTGTGCTTCGTCTTTCAATTCGAGTAATTAGTCACCACTGGCCACCTTGGTGATTTTATAGCCGCCTCCAATGGTCCCTGTGAGATACTTCGACACAACGAATGGTGAAATCGTTCTTGTCTTCTTGTCAGGTTTTTCACTGTGAACAACGTGAAATTTCGGGAAAGTCTCAGTGGCTTTGAGAGAAAATTGAAATGTAGTATCGGTGCGCCCCCTTTTAGAGGGCGATCTGTTGAGAAGGGGTTGGAAGTTCCCATGAAATATGTTGAGTATTCAGAGACGATGCCTATCACCCACCACCGAGCCCAACAAGGGGACAAGGCAAGGTATGTGGTGAAACAAGCCCTACCATGCCAACTGTACGTCGTCGCTATAACCACATATGTTATAACCAAGGCATACCATACCCCACCAGGTTAACCCTCGCCGCCAGGAATTTTGGACGTTATCAGAAGAAAAAGAAGACAGGAAAGATTAAAAGTGACAGGGAAAGACGAAGGTGTGTGAAGAGAGAGACAGGAAAAGGCGATTGCCGATTTTCCCCGGGTGCGTCAGTCCGGAGGTGCCGTCTACAGAAGCAGAGGCCAAAGAGGTGTGTTGCCTCCACCGGGGGGCCTTAAAGGTCCGAACACCCGGCATCGGTTCAACCCCCAGGACCCTCTTTTCCCCGGACACGGCTAAGCCGCGCACGGCTACACGCGGGAGGGGCCAACCCTCGTGTGCTCGGGTACGTGGTGTCGCAACACACCAAACGCCTGCTGACGCAGACGCCCCTGTGGGGTTCTATTCGCTGTGTGCGTGCACTGGATGAGCGCTTGTGAAGCAAAGGCCAGGCGTTGCTGAGCTTCATCAATGGCTGACAAGAGTGGCGAATCTTGAACTGCGGGAAAGGTTACTCTCGCGACCGCCATGAGCCTGCCACTTCGGTGTTACGACTTTAAGACGCTATTGGAACGGTCACAATTAATTTTCCCATTTGAGTATTACAGTTTCGCTTCAGGGCTTTGCCATATGCTGCTGGCTAGGCAAAAGTAAGAACATCCCTAAATACTGCGGGCTCGCAAGAAGTCAGGCGTGTTTGGAAAATCTAGGCTTCCGAGCATCAAAGTATTGTGATGTAGTAGATCAAAAGTCAATTTCAATTTGATACCCGTGACATTATGCTTTAAGTGCGAAAACAAAGAATTGAGCTTGTCAATAGTGATCACTAATCACTATTCACTATCAGGTAGCAATTGTAGCAGAACAAATGCTCACTGATTGTACATGATCATAATTGGATCGTTGTTTAAAAGAGTTTTCATTTGACATGCATGACGCTATGCATACAGCATAAAAGTACAAGAACACCGAAAAGAGCGTATCGCTAGTGATCATTAATGACCCTGATGTCAATTAGCAATGCTGACTGATTAAAACCTTCATTTATTGACACTTTCATTTATAACATTAACGGTGTGCACGAATGATAGCTACCCGCCGTGGTTGCTCAATGGCTATGGTGTTGGGCTGCTGAGCACGAGGTCGCGGGATCGAATCCCGGCCACCGCGGCCGCATTTCGATGGGGGCGAAATGCGAAAACACCCGTGTACTTAGATTTAGGTGCACGTTAAAGAACCCCAGGTGGTCGAAATTTCCGGAGTCCTCCACTACGGCGTGCCTCATAATCAGAAAGTGGTTTTGGCACGTAAAACCCCATAATTGCATTACATGAATGATAGCTATGACCCTCGCACTACACAAAGTGATTCTTCATCACTATAGTGACTCAATCTTAGTATCTCCTATAGTTATTAAATTATAGTTATTCAATCGCCGTCTGAATGACATTTCAGTTGATATCTATGACGCGATTCTGCATGAAAGTTGGAGAACGTAGCAGTGAGCGCATCACTAGTGATCACTAAAACACGGCGGTATCAGTTAACAGCAGTAATTCAAAAGTGCTCATCTTGCTACAGCTTGATTGATACTACTCACGGCACTCACGAGTGAAAGCTGCCTCAGTGAAAGTAAAATAGGGGAATAATATTTAACAGTGACGTAAGCATGCGAGTTTATAGTAGGCATAGTGAGTCACTCGTTTCATCGCATTTCATTGGATATATATGAAGTTATGCCGTGCAAAACACAGAACCGTGAACTGCGCATTATATTTGACTTGTGCTCACTGGTGACTAGACTATTTCAGTTAGGTGTATTATGCAAATAAATGTTATTCATCAGTGTTTTAATGGTATCGATGACAAGCTATTCAATTAGAGGCTGCGGATATCGCAGTAGAATAGTGAATCGTATTCGCAAGCGACAGAAGCCTCTCGGCGAGGGCCTAGTCATTATCATCGAATCACTCGTTATTGTTTCGTTTGATAGCCATGACCAAATCGCATGTGTATCATTAACTCAATGTACTCATGCTGACGTTTCCTCTCCATCTATTTCGGAATGGTCACCTGCTGTGTCGTTCTCATAACGAAGTAGGCAGTAAAAACTTCCAAAAGTTGTCGTTAGTCAAGTTGCAGGATAGCTACTGGTCTATCAGCTCGGTCTTTCATTTTCGAGGTATTAATTCATAATATTGACACGTGTACTTATCTTTATCGGGCAACCACGTTTCGCCGCCTAACAAATGTAATCGCACAGCATGGGACGCGCCTGCATGTATCCGAAGGTTCTGGAAAGTTATCGATGCTTCTATCCGCTGTCTGTTCTCGCCGAGACTTATGTTATCTGATTTCATCACCTGACGCGAATGGTGTAGAACTTTGTGGAAGGCACGCGGGTCCGAACGATTAGTCTGGAACATTCGACGACTGCTCTATAAAAGCCGAAGCGCTTGACCCGCAGATCAGATTTCCGACGATCGCCGACTCTGTTCGCCGCTTTCGTTGTGCTATAAGTGTAGCCTGTTTTTTGGGCACAGGTTCGCCCAATTAAAATCTAGTTTTGCCTTTCACAGTATTGCTACTGTGTTCTTAACGTCACCACCACGTGACAATATTGCTACGGCACAGTATGTGCGATCACGAAAGGCGAGCAGTGTGAAGACGACGACGACGATTAGAAGCTAGCGCGGGCTGTTGCCTCTTGGCCAAGCGAAGCGTATTGCCTTGTAAATATACTTGTAAATCTCGACCGCGAGCAGACTGCTTTTGTCATACCCGACGGTCTTTATCAATTCAAAGTGATGCCGTTCGGTCTATGTAACGCCCCTGCCACTTTTGAACGCATGATGGACTCCCTTCACGGATTCAAATGGTCCACGTGCCTGTGCTACCTGGACGACGTTATCGTATTCTCCCAACGTTCGCTACGCACCTCGAGCGCCTTTCAGTAGTCCTGGACGTTTTTCGTCGAGCCGGTCCGCAACTCAACGCATCCAAGTGCCACTTCGGCCGTCTCCAGATTACCGTCCTTGGACATCTCGTTGACGCGAACGGAGTGCAACCGGACCCATGCAAGATCCATGCTGTTGAGCACTTCCCTGTTCCGAAGTGTGTCAAGGATGTGCGCAGCTTCATCGGCCTTTGTTCGTACTTCCGCCGTTTCGGGAGAAATTTCGCCGCCATAGCACGACCACTAACCGAGCTAATCGGATGAAGTGGCGTCTACTGCAATGGATGCTACTGAGTGATCCTCGAATGAGCAAAGGGGGGCTAGAGACATCCCACGTGGCAGCACTTGTGTCGTCAAGCCAAAGTTGACCACTGGCAGGCAGACGCAATTCGCCGTAATAGATAATACATAAACAATATGTTCGCGAATTTTCAGAAGTCGTGAATTCAAAGATTATTGAATTCCGTTATGCCTGGATTAAGTTCACTGACGTTTCGATTATTTAGGCTGACGTTCGGATTACATTGACTGGCCCTTTGATTAAATTGACTGGCGCTTGGATAAAATTGACTGGCGGTCGAATGAAATTGACTGGCGCTTGGATTAAATTGAGCGGGAAAACCTGTAGTGCACAATAAATTGTCCGTTGAGCATGTAATGTATGGCTGGGATGAAGTTAAAGGTGCCCGTTATAAGCTGAGCAATAAAAATAAATGACAGCAAAAGCTCGATGCTAAATTCCTAAAAATACTAAATGTAAATTGTAGAAGCATATTAAACAAAATAAGTGATTTGGAAGGAATTTCACTGTGCGAAAATCCTGAGATCGCCGTCTTAACAGAGACTTGGTTAAATTATACCATTTACGATACTGAATTTGTGCCGGTTTGCCACAGTGTACTTCGGAAAAACCGTGGTGGTAAAGGTGGAGCAGTTGCCATAATCTTTAAAGGATATTTAAATATATTGAGCATGCCTGAAGTGCCTAATATTGAATGCTTTTCCTGTAAGGCATGCCATAAAATGTCCGGTATATCGTAGGAGCACTGTATAGGCCGCCTGGATCGCCTGTCGCAGTCTTGGATAACCTTAAAGATTATATGACAACCTTTATTAAGCTAAATGACCGCATTATTTTAACACGCGACTTCAATTTGCCGGATATTGACTTGTAGACGTTTACACTCAAAACGCATAGTGATGAATCAAGTGAGGCAATGCTTGATATAGCTTTCTCATTTGACTTGACGCAAACTGTAGAGTATCCCACCCGAATACAAGGGAATTAAAAATCTGTTTTAGACCTCTTCATTGTTTCTGGAACAATTTTCGATGCAGCTAAGTGTATAGTGATACCTGGTATTTCCGATCACCAGGGCGTTCTCCTGACACTTTTCGGCATGACTCTTGATAACATTTGCCCTCAAATGCATTTTATAAACTTCTCCCGTGCTGACGGCTACTGGATTGAGTCAGCGTCAGTGATCCGGACTGAGCGTCCGAACGATATATGCAGTAGAATTTCTCTTCCTTTAATCTTTCTGTCCCCTTTTCCCTTTCCCCAGTGTAGGATAGCCAACCGGGCTCAGTCCTGGTTAACCTCCCTACCTTTCCTTTATCATTTTCTCTCTCTCTCTTCCATGCTGACGATGTTTCCATTATTGATGTTATTTCCTTTAATTTTTATGCATTTTATAATAACACTGCAAATGTTCAAGAACTTTGGGACCAGTTTAAGTCCATGGTACATGACTGTATTGAATGTCACGTGCCGGTTATTGTTAAAAAGAAAACAAAAACCTATGGATTTCTCAGGCGACACTGCAGCTAAAAAGAAAACTGAAGCACATGAAACAGAAAAGAAAAGCGAACATTCTTTCTCCGGAATTGGAAAAAGAATTTTAATTTCCTTAGTTCTCAGCTCAACAAGCAAACGGTCATTGACAAACAGCATTATTTAGAAAAATCTTTGCCCAAATTTGTATTCGAGTCTCCTGAGAAATTCTGGCGTTCGGTTTCCCCAACCTCAAAGACCCATGGTCGGTTGGAAATCAAAGGTGCTCTGGTCACTGATGCACAAGAACTATCTGATTTCTTCAATGAACATTTTAAGTCCACATTTACTAAAGGCAATAACATCTTTTCAAAATTTGAAGCCTCACTGCCGCCTTTGGATGATCTTGTCATTAGTGAGCATGGTATCTTAAGTATGCTGCTTAACTTCGAGCTAAAGAAATCACCTGGACCGGACAACATGCCTAATGCCTTTTTGAAAAGATATGCAAGATGGACATCTAAATATTTATTTGTTTTATTTACAAGGTCCTTTTGTGAAAGTCAAATCGCGAGAGACTGGGGACTGCCAGAGTGAAACCGCTTCACAAAAGTGGAGACAAGCGATCGATCAAGAACTACCACCCAATTTCGCTAACATCGACTGCTTGTAAACTACTTGAGCACATAATTCGCAATCGCATATCAAAATTTCTCGAAGCTAACAATTTCTTCACTAAATATCAGCATGGATTCAGGAGGGGTTACTCAACTTGTACACAGCTAGTAGAAATTATGCATAATTTTTTCCTCTTCAGTTAAGAATGGAACATAGATTGACGCCGTATTTATGGATTTCTCGAAAGCTTATGACAGGGTCACTCATGAAAAGTTAAGTTATAAGTTACCCACAATGTTTCGTAACAAACAATGAGTAAAGTAGATCTCAGCCTACCTTTTAAACAAAGAACAATTCGTTGTTATTAAGAATCATTGTTCCGACAAGCTTACAGTTCACTCTGGCGTCCCACAGGGCTCTGTTCTTGGGCCTCAATTTTTTTATATATAATAATTATATTGTGTCTAACATTCCTGTGAAAAATAGGCTTTACGCTGATGATTGCGTCATTTACACAGAAGTAAGAAGTGTCCCAAATCAAATGCTACTGAATAGCGCGTTCCAAAAAGTTTCTGCATGGTGAGAATCATGGAAAATATCCATTATTTAAAAAAAAACTGTATTGATGAGGATTACTCATAAAAAGAATGCCTTACCATTTGATTACAGTATTAATGATGTGACACTTGCAGAAGTAACAGAATATAAATATCTAGGGCTCTGGGTCACTAACAATCTCAGCTGGAACAAACATTGATTTCATAACGTGTAACGCTTTTCGTAAATTGTTTTTCTTAAGACGACCATTGCGGTTATCCACTCCATTTGTCTGCCTCCTAGCTTACAAATGTATTGTCTTGCCTACCTCAGATTATGCTGCTATCATTTGAGACCCATTCACTCAAACTAACATATACAAAGTAGAGAGGGTTCAAAGGAGGGCTTCTCGATACATATTCAATAATAACCGACGTACATCGATAAAACACCTTTTAATGAAAGCTGGTCTACCGACAATAGATGAGCGAAATCGTTCTGCAAGACATAAATTCATGTACCAATGTATTAAAGGACACTACAGAACTGAACTCACCCATTTATTTGATTTTTCGTCGGGGTATGCGACCCGACAACGACATTAGCTAGCTTTAACTCCTTTTGGCATCCGTAGTAACTGTTTTAGATACTCATTTCTTCCGCGAACTATTACCGATTGGAATAACCTCACTAACAATGAAGTGTTGCAACCGGTACTGACGTTATTCGCACAACATATTACGTAGTCTGTGTTACTGCATTCATCACTTTACTGTTCAATTGTGTATTTTATTTTTACTGCTTGATATCTTTCAAATGTTGTATTCCTGATGCTGGCTGCAGAGCCTTATCCTTCTCCCTTATTTCTTTTGTTTACGTTTTGCCAGTATTGTGAAACTGCTTAATTCTTTCTCCCACCCTGCTATATTCCCGATACCAGGATTGCAGTATCAATAAATAAAATTAATTAAAAAGATATATGATGTGCCGAAGATACAAAAGCCCACATGGCTTTACGCCCAATTGTTGACTTTACGCGGTGTACGCTTCACAAATTATCAAACAATCTGCATCAGGTGCTGCAACCACTTGTCGGAAATACATCCTTCCATGTTAAAATCTCGCGACATTTTTCGGCATTATGAACAAAATTCACTTCGAGGACGAAGACCGGTTGGTTTCCTTTGAGTTGAAATGAATGTTCACATAGCACCCATAGATTTCGCCGTTAAAAGCTGCAAACATGTGCTTAGCAAAGATTCGTCTCTTGTCGCCTTCTGCACTTCTGCCTTAGCAAACGTACTTCATTTTTAATGGGCACTACTATAAACAAGTTTTTGGCACAGCCATGGGTGCTTCCGTTTCAGTGACGTGTGCAAACCTGGCCTTGGCAGTCATCGAGAGCAAAGCTTTGACTGCCTTCGTGCCGCCTCTAAAAACATTCATTGATTACGCAGACGACTGTGTCTCCATGATCCACAGGTCAGAATTGTAACCGTTTCTGGAACACCTGAACTCTGTTGAACGGTCTATAGAATCCACGCTTGAAGAAGAAAGCAATGGCCAAGTTACCTTCCTCGACGTCCTTGTACAACACTCTTCCGGAGGCTGCTCTACAACTGTATATAGGAAGTCCATAAATTCCGGCAAGTACTTCAGCTTTGCCTGGAGGCATCCCAAGGGAACCAAGCGCTCGTTTGCGGCTTCTTTGTTCCAGTGTGCGTCCCGTCCTTGCTCAGACAAATGCGCACGACGGCGGGTATTCAAATAAGTAAAAAAATGATTTCGCTGGTAATGGCTACCTTCGCCAAATTCAACGTCAGCAGGAACGCCGCTCAATGCAGCCTCCCAGAACCAAACCCACTCATCGTATGAAAACTACACCCATTCCCTATGCTCCCGGCATAAGCGAAATGCCGGCAAGAATTTTCAATAAGTGTGACATGCAAGTCGCACACGTGCCATCATACAAATTAAGAAGCCAACCGTACGCCTAAAAGACCCATTGCAACGTGAGGGTCATCCTGGAGTGGTATTTAAGCTACCTTGTCAAGACTGCCGCGCATCGTACATCGGATAAACAGGCAACTTCCGATGATGTGTCAGGCAGCACCAAAATCACGCAGCTAAGGGACACACCGCCGCCAACGCGCTAGCTGAACTTCAACATAACATGATTCACGACATTAATTGAGATTCCGCGACTGTTATCGACACGTAAAAATCACTATAATCGCGCCTTCTTTTCCAATCATTAATAATCTAGTCGACGCCTCTTACACTGAATCAGACACGTGGAAATCCACCAGAAATGTACACCTGATCGCTGCGCTATCTACAGCATATATAAACTTGTCTCACCAGATGGTATTTCGTCGAACCCTGGACTATATATCAGAGAGCTGGTAACACGTCACGCAAACCGCACTTCAGCAGATATATAGATTATTTTCCTCACTGTCAGTGAGTACACTGCCGACGTCTCCATAGTGATCAGGCACCCATTTAAGCGTGATGCGACCACATCGCTAGCCACTGCCTTTTCCTTCCTGATCAAATTTATTCCGAAAGTAGGCGCACGTGTGTGTGCGGGAAATTGAGTGGAGTCGCTACGTTGTCAATTCTATCAGCCACAATTGTTCGTATTAGTTTGGTCCACCAAACTTTGGTATTTAATAACTGAGGTGTTTTAGCCCACGAGAAGGGACGAAAGACAGTGGCAAGACGCGGACACAGCGCTAACTTCCAACAATTGTTTTATTCCACAAAGCGGTACACATACATATGGGTAACACACACCACCGTACGCATGCGTATATCTACTGATTTTTAAACAAATGAGACAGCAACGAAACATGTGTAACGGAAAGTTAAGATGATATCAAAGATGTAAAAACGACCATGCATAGCCGAAAATTTTTTTTTACCTACGCTCTTTGGTATTTCGATATGTGAGCTTACCCGAGCACACGAGGGTTGGACCCTCCCGCGTGTAGCCGTGCGCGGCTTAGCCGTGTCCGGGGAAAGGGGGATCCTGGGGGTTGAGCCGATGCCGGGTGTTTGGACCTTTAACGCCCCCGGTGGAGGCAACACACCTCTTTGGCCTCTGCTTCACGTAGACGGCACCCCCGGACTGACCCACCCGGGGGAAATCGGTAGTTGCCTTTTCCTGTCTCTCTCTCCATCCAGCCTTCGTCTTTCTCTTACTTTTTCATCTTTCCTGTCTTCTCCTAGCTTCCGTTTACTTCCAATATTTCCAGGCAGCAAGGGTTAACCTTGTGTGAATAACCAACCTAGGTTATCTCATATTTGGTTATAGTGATAACGTACAGCTGGCGTTTGCAGGACCTGTTTTTACAGTCCCTGTAACGTCCCCTTGTTGGGCTCCATGGTGGGTGGCTGGCGTTATTGCCGAAAATTAAGTTCTCCTATGGCAAATTCCTTCCCACCCCTCCTTGATCGCCGTCAGAAAAGAGGGCGCACCAAAGATGTATTCAAGTTCTTTGGTCGTGAAAGACCCAACTTCCCACGATTTCATGTGATTCACTCGGAAAAGTCAGACACACAAGTACGCACAATCTCCCCATTTCTAGTTTCAAAGTCTTTAACTGAGGCTCTTGGTCAAGGTTACAAGGCGACAAGGATGGCAAGTGGAGATCTCCTCTTGGAGCTCCAGAATCTGAAACAATTTGAAAAGCTACCCAGTCTCGTGTCATTTGGGGGCATTCAAGTGACAGTGACTCCGCACCGCACTATGAACACTACCCGCGGCGTTGTCTCAGACGATGAATTGCTTCAGCTGACAGACGCATAGCTCTTGGAGGGCTTTACTGAGCAAAATGTTGTCAATGTGAAAAGAATAAAGATGAGGCGCGACGGTAAAGAGATTGCGACCAAACACATAATACTCACCTTCAATTCAAGTGTCCTGCCCGAGTCAATCAAGGCCGGGTACATCAAGCTCCGTGTTAGGCCATACGTGCCAAACCCACTCCGTTGTTTCAAATGCCAGCGCTTCGGCCACAGCTCGCAGAGCTGCCGCGGCCGCCAAACTTGTGCTAAATCCAGTGCCAAAGAACACACCACTGAAACTTGTGAGAACGCTCTCCGCTGTGTAAACTGTGATGGGGAGCACGCCGCGTACTCGCGGTCGTGCCCATCCTGGAAGAAAGAAAAGGAAATTGTTACAATTAAAGTCACGGAAAATATCACCTTCAAAGAGGCACGCAAGCGGGTTTCATACCTGCCCAAGAAAAGCTTTGCCGATGTGACGCGTCAAGGGGCAACGTCACAACGGCCTCCGGCGGCTGTCCGGCCCACAGTCAGTGAGTCGGCAGCTACGCCATCTGCTCCCGCGGCGGTTGCAGCTAGCGCTGCTCCGCCAACCCAGCAGACGGGGCCATCGAACCCGAAGGTGGGCGCAGCCGAGGCTGCCCCAACCTCAGAGGCCCCTTCCAGCGCTGGCAACTGCCGGCGCAGCCAAATCCCCCAGGGAGCTCCATCGACCTCCGTGCTGGTGGGCGCAGGGGTCTTGCCCTCCAAAGCGGGACCCTCGCTGGTAACTTCCCGCTCGCAAGAGCACGTGTCCGGCGCCTCACAAGAGGCGATGGACACTACACCCATCCTCAAGGCGCACCAAGCGCCTAAGGAGCGGCGAGGCTCCCTCCAGCGCTCCAGAAAGAACAAAACCCCTATTACAGGGCCTCGAAACGGCTCTAATTTATTCACTGAAATCTGCGTAATTAATACTTCTGTTTCCGTATACACAGCACCCATTTGCTCCCAATATGGATACACAAATAACTCAATGGAACATCAGAGGTCTTCTTAGGAACCTTGATGATGTGCAAGAGCTTATCCAAAAACACAATCCAACAGTGCTGTGTCAACAGGAAACACACCTAAAACCACAACATACAAACTTTCTCCGACCGTATGTCAAGTTTCGCAAAGATCGCGATGATGCAGTCGTATCATCAGGCGGTGTTGCCATTTTGGTCCATAAAAGTATCTCCTGTCAGGGTTTACAGCTACAAACGCCCCTTGAAGCAGTGGCTGTTCGAGCTGTTCTTTTAAATAAACTCGTCACCATTTGCTCGCTTTATGTACCGCCACACTTCAAATTAAAGAAGCATGAATTTGAGTCATTTATAGACGAATTGCCAGAACCTTATGTTGTTCTTGGCGATTTCAATGCGCACAGCTCCCTGTGGGGCGACTCTCGTACAGACGCGCGAGGTCGTCTTGTTGAACAGTTCCTCTTTTCTTCCGGTGCGTGCTTGCTGAATTAAAAGGAACCCACACATTACTCTCTAGCAAACAGAACATTTTCTTCAATAGATCTTAGTATGGTTTCCCCGTCTATACTGCTCGAACTTGAATGGGAAGTTACGAAGAATCCTTACGGGAGCGACCACTTTCCCATACTGATAAGAACATCTACAGAAAACGAATATCCTCCGCAAGCTCCTAGGAGGAAGATAGACACAGCCGACTGGGAGAAATTTCGAACTCTCACTAACATCTCATGGGCCGACATGTCTTCTCTAGAAATTGATGCTGCTGTAGAGTTTCTTACATCATTCATAATAGATGCCGCATCAAAATGCATATCCGAAGCGAGTGGTCTGGCATGCAAACGACGTGTACCGTGGTGGAAAAGCGAATGTAGGATCGCCCGTAAGAATCAGAACACGGCGTGGGGGTTGCTACGCGCTTCTCCCACTGCAGAGAATCTTATGAACTTTAAAAAAATAAAGTCCCAAGGCAGGTGAACCCGCCGACAGGCCAGAAGAGAAAGCTGGCACAAGTTTTTATCGAGTATTAACTCGTTTAGGGATGAGGCCAAAGCCTGGAACAGAGTTAATAGGATTAGAAGGCGGCAAACACATTCACTCCCCCTGGTAAACACACAGGGCGATACACTACAAGACCAGGCAGACTCACTTGGGGAGCATTTTGAGAACGTGTCAAGTTCAACAGATTATTCACAATCCTTTCTCAAACACAAACAAATAGAAGAATGTAAGCCTCTAATCAGAAAATGTCGTCAGAACGAGCCATACAACCGTCCTTTTAGTATTGCAGAGTTGAGAGCTGCCTTGAACGCATGCAAGAGCTCTGCGCCAGGATCGGACAGAATAATGTATGAAATGATTAAAAACGTACACAGTGACACGCAAGTTACAATACTTGCACTTTTTAACACTATTTGGGCTGTGGGGTACCTTCCAACCGCATGGAAACAAGCCATTGTTGTCCCTGTTTTGAAACAAGGCAAAGACCCTTCCTCAGTGGCAAGTTACCGCCCGATAGCCCTCACAAGCTGCCTTTGTAAGGTATTTGAAAAGATGATTAATCGACGACTAATTCACTTCCTTGAACTGAAGAAAGTGCTAGATCCCTGTCAGTGTGGCTTTAGAGAAGGGCGGTCCACAACCGATCATCTTGTACGTATTGAAGGATATATTCGCGACGCTTTCGTCCACAAACAGCTTTTCCTATTGGTATTTCTGGATATGGAGAAGGCGTACGACGCAACGTGGCGGTACGGAATCTTGCGAGACTTGTCGAGAATGGGCATACATGGCAATATGCTAAAACTGATAGAAAGTTACCTGTCCAACCGTACCTTCCGCGTGAAAGTCAGGAATGTACTATCACGTCCATTTATACAGGAGACTGGTGTACCCCAGGGAGGTGTGCTCAGCTGCACGCTCTTTATAGTAAAAATGAACACACTCCTCGCTTCATTACCACCACCTATATTTTATTCCGTGTACGTAGATGACATACAAATAGGTTTTAAATCATGTAACCTTGCAGTGTGCGAAAGACAAGTACAGCAGAGTTTGAACAATATATCTAAGTGGGCAGACGAAAATGGATTTAAAGTCAACCCCCACAAAAGTTCATGTGTTCTCTTTACAAGAAAGAGAGGCCTGGTTCCAGACCCGTGCATGGAACTGGGTGGACAACAAATACCTGTCAACAAAGAACATAAATTTCTAGGTGTAATACTTGACTCTAAGCTTACTTTCATCTCGCACATAAAATATCTCAAAACTAAATGTCTAAAAACTATGAACTTACTAAAGACGCTATCACACACAACATGGGGTAGAGAAAGCAAATGTATAATGAATATTTATAAGAGCCTTATTCAATCTCGGTTAGACTATGGCGCCATAGTGTACAGCTCTGCCGCCCCGAGTGCACTAAAGATGCTGGATCCCATCCACCACTGGGTATCCGTCTGGCCACACGCGCATTCAGAACTAGCCCCATTCAAAGCTTGTATGTAGAATCGAATCAGTGGCCACTCAATCTGCAAAGATCTCACATCAGCTTCACATACTTCCTTAAAGTGCACTCCAATAATCAACATCCATGTTTCAACACTGTTAACGATATGACCTGCACTACACTTTTCCATAATCGCCCCTCTGTAAGAAAGCCTTTCTCACTTCGAGTGAGGGAGCTTAGTGAAGAGATACATGTCCCACTACTCGAGCCTCGCCTAATGCATCCAACCCAATTATTACCGCCTTGGGAGTGGCAGGTCATAGAATGCGACATATCCTTTTTAGAGGTAACAAAACACGCACCAGAGATCGAAATACGAATTCATTTCCTAGAACTCCAGCACAAGCACTCCTGCGCCGAGTTCTACACAGACGCTTCGAAGTCTAATGCCGGGGTGTCGTATGCTGCCGTCGGCCCATCCTTCTCAGAATCCGATGTACTACATCCGGAAACAAGTATATTTACGGCCGAGGCCTACGCATTACTGACTGCTGTGAAGCATATAAAAAAATCAAAACTCCAAAAGTCAGCGATATATACAGACTCCCTAAGCGTCGTGAAGGCCTTGATGTCACCCTATAGACACAATAATCCAGTACTTAATGAACTATATTCCGTCTTGTGCAAAGCATACATATCTAACCAGCATATCATTATATGCTGGGTGCCTGGCCATAGGAACATCGAGGGCAACGTTCTGGCGGACGAGATGGCCACGTCAATAGCATCGCAAGCCGTTAACCCTACCGCCGAGGTGCCTGTCACAGATCTGAGGCCTTTCTTGCGGAGGCGGCTGCGGGCCCACTGGCAACGCATGTGGGACGCGGAAAAAGAAAATAAGCTCCACCTAATAAAGCCACAGTTAGGACTCTGGCCCTCTACAACAAAATCGCGCCGAACAGATGTCCTATTCTGTCGTTTAAGAATAGGACACACATATGGCACCCATAACTTTCTACTGACCGGAAGTGAGCCTCCAAACTGTGGTAGATGCGGGGAGAGGCTGACCGTACTCCACGTCCTCCTGGAGTGTAGCGAAGCCGAATCTGAGAGAAGGAGACATTTTTCCTTAGCATACCGCCCACACATTCCTCTTCATCCTCTAATGTTTCTCGGTCCAGAACCGCTTTTTAATACAAACAGTGTCCTAGGTTTCCTCAGAGATGTCGTCTTACATGTTATTAGTCCCATGAATTCGTAGCGCCTCCTCTCTCGAGAGGATGCAAATACGATAATTACTTTGCGTAGCACATGCCTCCAGGCTCTTTTGCTTCAAGGGCTCTAAGGAGGCAGCAGTGCTCTGGCATTTCTTATAATCGTGATATATTTTACCTATCATATCATTCTTTTTATATGCATCTAAATTTTCATAGTACAAGTCATACGTCATCGCCATAATTTCATCATACAGATTTTACGCACTTTAGAGCGTATATTTTAAGGCCTCTTTACAGCCACCTCACACCAACTTCATAGCAATCATAATTACACCGCAAACTCATTACCACAGACATGGCGCTCTTTGGCCACACCTGGCCCTTGCGCCATAGAACTCCACACATCATCATCGAAATGTGAGCTAGCGTCTTTGTGTGTTATCGGGTAAGAAGGGGGTTGCGGCGGCAGGCCCTTGCAATGTTGCGTCACATTGCACAAGAGTGCTTTTATGACTTTCATATACCAGTATCATATACGCGTTAATTATAAAAGAGGCGGAAGAGGCAGAACTATTGAATCATGTGGATTCCACTTATGCTTTCCCAGTTCGAACTACATCCAGAAGTGGGTGAGAATATTTTCTACAGCCCCACTCGCCGTCTTGAAGAATAACTTCTTTTTTGGCATCTATGTAAACGGACCCTATTGAATGCAAGCTAAGCGTTCGCCGTCGTGTGGTGCTCTACTTTGCCTGTTCGCTGTTTCCTCGTTCAGGTTGGCACGATAGGGCGGCTCCCCCTGAAAACGGTGTCGATGCGCCGGCCCTGAAGGAACCCGTGGTAACCGGGAACTTCACGCTGGCGCCATCGCGCCCAACCGGAGGCAGTGCGCGCGGGCGACGCAGTACCCGAATGCAATCGTCAGTGTCGATGAAGATATTGACAAGAAAGGTGGTAACCACCGGAGACGAGGAGCGCCTGCCGTAGTTGCCCGGAGGGCCGACGCCGGCTCCCGTCCAGACGACAGGAGGTACGGTGGATGATGGGCCGTGGACCCTTCGCGTGTCAGCGAGTCGGTCACTCTAAATAGGTTATTGCCTGTCGCACAAGGAAAACATTGGGTAGGCTGTACCCAAGAAGAAGCCGCAGTAGGGTACGTTAAGTATCTTGCGCCTGCTGCAAAGAGTGTGTGGGGGTTGTTGGGTAAAGGAATGACGTAATCAAACATACTAGTTACATTGAGTCATGCATTACAAAGCTGACATGCCTCACTTATGTTACAGGCAGTGGAGCTCTTGTGGCTTAATTTTCCAATAATGCTCCCTGCATATTCGTAATGGAGCCGCTTGTTTTGCAGAGAGTGCTTTGGCACTAGGGTAAAGAAACAGACGCCTTACTCGTGGCTCCCGAGGCTGCCCTGCGCCACTCGAGCCCGCCGCACTCGTTTGAGTTGGGGTTGTTGCCGCCTGCACTTGCGCTCCCTCTGGAGACGGATGCGTCACGCCGTGCTCAAAGGTCTTGGACATCCGCCTGTCTTAGTATACTTTAGGGCGCTATAATGTAAAACTATTCACCTGCCTGTCACGCGACGACAAAAAACCGCAAGAACTCACCGCGTCAAAGTGACGTGTACACATTATTAAAGACGCATTAATAGGCCAATTAAAACTGAATTTTCTTCGGAATAGCCGCAGGCTGCCCCGTCATAAAAGGTATAAAAAATGGCTGCCGTCGATCGCTCGGGCGATGAGTACTCGCAACTTCCGGAGAGCATCGGTTTATATGCGTATAATAAAACATCTTGCGTGGCCCTGTAATGTTTTCGAGCACTTTCGGCACGTTTACGGCCTCATTCTGCCAACTCTCCTTTGCTAAGGATCCGTTTTAGCGTCACTCTAAGCTTAAGTTGCATGCCGCCGTAATTTGCGACCAGCCACCCCAATCTACGTAAGGGAAAGCGGACCAATCGCAGACGCCGGCACCACCCTCTTCATCCGGTTATCGACTTTCACTGCGTTGGGTCGGCCCCATTGAAGCCCTCTTCGCATGAGCGTGCACCTCGCCTCTTGTCAGCCGATTAGATAAGACAAGCCGCTCAGTATAGGCAATGTTATTCGTTTTTCAAGCAAATAAAAGTGACCTCCTGTGAACGAGGAGGGCGTTTGATAGGTTTGTTCAGACAACCCTGCGGGTGACCGCCGGTGCTTGCGTCGGCGGTTACGCAAATTTGACGTCAGGAGATTGGAATAAAAACACATTAGAATAGTTTTACGTTATAGTTCTCCTAGTCTGTTCTGGTGCTCTCATCTTCTGGTGCGCTGGTCCTTGGCTGGGAATATCATGCTGTCTCTCGTCACGGTGGAGCGCTCTACAACGGTTCGTTAACCACGGAAGCAAGTTTTCAAGACATCTGTGCCTCACCTGCCTCATCTTACCCTGGCGACTGCTGCTTGCCATCAAATGAGATGCTCCCTGTCGACCAGTGCCTCACCGGCAACGGTACAGTCGGCGACCCTTGCGACGAAGCTGCGATGGCGGGTGCTTTCCCAGCTTCTATGTCTCCGTGCGCTGCCGCCCTCCACTGGCAGGGCGGTTGCGTCACTGGTCACTTGTCACCTGATGTGCACTGCGCATCTTCAACGTCTTCGGCTGCGCCGATAGTGAGTCAGCTTAAAGCCGGCGCTCCGAACGAAATCTTCAGTGGGCATGGACGCACGACAGGAATGATGGCCTCACACATCTTTTTGTTCATTCCACAGGTCAGTTGCCTTTACATATCAAGACTAAAATCCGACGATCCATTTTTAATTGTGCTTCCATGCCTAGAAGCAGTGCTTGGTCCTTTTTATTCTTTGTTATTGCTTTTGTGCGATGACGTTGAGAGTATTCCCGGTCCTCCGAGCGAACAACAATCAGATAAATTATCGGAAGTTCTGAAAACCTTACGCGATTTGAATCAAAGGTATGAAAGAATGGAGGCTAACCAAAAAGCAATGCTGGACACTATTACAGAGTTAAAAACGCATCAGGAAACGGTGGCGGAAGCGATATCTGAAATTAAAGAAAGACATGCGACGGTAGAAAATCAGACCGGTAGTTTTGTAAAATGGCAGCATGAACTCGGTGACGTGCGTGAAGTGGTTTGTAATATAGCAAAGGACGCTGCATTCCTACGCTCCCGACTGGATGATGCGGGAGACCGCTCTCTTAGGAATAATCTTCTTTTTTATGGTTTAATGGACATCGCCACCGTATCCGCTGTTCAATCGGGGGAAAATATACTGGACATTCTAACTAACACTCTATGTCTCAGAATAACTAGTGACAGCATATCGCGCGCACATCGTATTGGTAGATTCAGTCCAGGGAAGTCACGTCCATTGATAGTAAATTTTGCTGCCTATAAAACGAAGGAAGAAATATTATCGAACCGTCCCATGCTAAAAGAAATGAGTATCTCTGTTAGTGAAGATTTCAGTCCCGCTACACGTCAGACCAGAAAAACTCTTATCGGATACGGAAAATGTCAGAATGTACCATTTAAAGTATGATATAACAAGCTACTAATTGGTAGAAAATGCTGTGCATACGACGCCACTGCACAAAAGGGCTGTGAATTGAAGCCGTTAAGTAGTGCCTCAGATGATGCCACGGCGTCTGTTCTATCCTTAAGATCAGGGCGCAATGTTCTAACAGCGCGCCCATGGGTTAACGCGAGGGGTAGGGACCTCGATCCTATAATATCCAGACTACCTGTTCTTTTTACTAATATTCGTAGCTACTTACCTAAAAAGATGATCTCTGTAGCCTAATAAATGATTGTGATGCAGACATAATAGCATTAACCGAAACGTGGTTGACGAGTAAAGTAACAAACTCTGAGTTATTCTAGTGTAATAAAAAGTATATTTACCGTACTTATCACGCTAACACACTAGGCGGGGTTGTTTTAATCGCTGTTAATGAATGTTCGACTGTTTCCCTGTAGCCATATCATGTAACATAGAATGTGTATGGTGCTGCATTTCTGTAAATTTCAAAAAGGTTGTGATCGGTGTTTGTTACCGACCACCATGTTCAGCCCCGACTTTTTGCGATATCATGTACGATTGCTTCTGCCAGATAAATGTTCGATTGCCCGGAGCGCCAATATTTCTTATGGGCGATTTTAACTTCCCGAACATTTCCTGGTCAGGCACGTGTCCTTTATTAAATACAACTTCCGCAGAATCGAAGAATTTCGTAGAGATATGTGCTGATTTCAACTTGGTTCAGGTTGTTACTTCCCCTACACGTGTAACGAACACCACATCATCTCTTTACATCTTGTTTTAACATCATCAACAGATATCATATCTGAGGTTACACACTCACCCGGCTTGAGCGATCACAACGTCTTACATTTTTTCTTTAGCCTGGCAATTCTGCCGTCGCAAAACAGTATTGAAACCATTCGCGATTATAAAAACGGCAACTTCACCGCTATCAACTACGAACTTGCTGTTTTCCTTGATAATTACCTGCCTAAAGTTGCTGAGCGCTCACTGGATACTAACTGGAACATATTCAAAGAAAAAATTCACGACCTTGCTAACAAGTTCATTCCGAAGAGGCACGTTTTTTTTCGAATAACAATGCTTCACGGTATACTAAATCTTTGAAAGGCCTATGTAACAGAAAAAAAACGTCTTTTTTGCACAGCTAAGCGGATGGAAAGCCAGGCTGAATGGTCTGTTTACAAAGAAGCTCGATAAGGATTACAAAATTTTATTTTTTCAATAACACCCTTCCGAACATGCTCATAAATAATCCAAGAAGCTTCTGGAATGTAGTAAGGCGTAGTGCATCGAAAATCATATCACTTAGCACGTCTTCCGGTGAGCCTATACCTCGGCAGCACTGCGCTACGATTTTAAATAATGTATATATAAAAGCTTTCACTCCATCAGCTCAAGATAACGACTTTCCAAGGCTACCATGCTGCAATTTTTTTGCTATGGATCCCGTAATTTTAAACTCTTCTGGCATAAAAAAAATAATAGACACTCTTAAACTTACGTCTTCTTGTGCAATAGACGAAATCACGACAAAATTTCTAAAAAATACTAGTGAGTTTCCCCCTATCATCTTAGAGAGCATTTTTTCACAATCGTACCTGTCTTCATCCTTGCCTCATGACTGGAAAACCGCAAAGATTATTCCTATCCACAAGTCTGGCGAAACTCAAGATCATTTTAACTATATACAGGCCCATATCGATTACCTCAGTACCGTGCAAAATTATAGAGCACATCATATTTTCTAACCTTGTCAACTTTCTTGAAGAAAATAATTTTTTCTGTAATAGTCAATATGTCTTTCGCAAATTTTTTTCTTGTGAGACTCAGCTGGTAACTTTCACTATTGACTTACATGTATATCTTGATAGTGGTTTTTTGACTCATTGCATATTTTTTTCTATTTTTCTAAAGCTTTTGACAAGTGAAACATTTACTGCTACTACACAAACTAAGCGCACTCAACATTGACCCGGGAGTACTCCGCTGGATCCAATCGTACCTTTCGTCTCGTCCCCAATTTGTTGTAACTAATAACTCCACATCTCACGCGGCTCCAGTTGAATCCGGTGTTCCACAATGGTCTGGTCTTGTCCTCTTTTATTTTCAATATATAATAACGATATACCTGATAACATTTCCTCAGAAATTTGTTTATTCGCTAACGACTGTGTTATATATCGAAAAGTGACTAATGCATCTGATATAGCTACCCTTCAATCCGATTTAAATAACATATCTAATTGGTGCCTCACTTGGTGCATGGAGCTCAACATTAATAAATGCAAATCTATGCAGATTTCTCGTTCTAGCACTACTTGCCCTACCTACGCCCTTAATGATTACCCCCTTCAATCCGTTACATGCTACCGTTATCTTGGCAGTCATATAACTTGCGATCTTTCTTGGAAGCAGCATGTGCAGTATATAATATCTAAAGCTAACCGCTCCTTAGGATATTTGAAGAAAAATTTTTCGCTTACGCCAGCTTTATTAAAACGGTTGTTGTACACGACATACGTCCGCCCCCATTTAGAATATGCCTCATCCGTTTGGGATCCTCATCAGATCACATTAATTAACGAAATTGAATCAGTGCAAAATCGCTGTTTTCGTTTCATCTTAGCTAACTACCATCGCACTGTTAATGTTACGTTAATGAAGAGTACCCTTCAAATCCCATTATTATCTCTTCGCTAGAAAAGAATCACGCATTTCCCTTTTTCATAAAGTCTACTACCACAACGCATCTCTTCGCCCTCTTTGGATCCACCCTGCGCCTAATTATTGGGCTCGTCGTGATTGCGGACATAAAGTGAACGTACCCCGTCATAAGACCGTCGTGTGCTCACAATCATTCCTTCCTTGGGCTTCAGTCGACTGGAATAATCTACCTACATGATTAGTAAGCATCAGTGGCCCCACTCGTTTTAAGAATGCACTAATCAACGTAAGATAATGTATGGTGGCAAATGGCATAATTATGTACTCATTCGTGAACATTGTCTACTTGCTAAAGTGTATTATTTATGTATTTTTCATGTTATGTAAGTCTGTGCTATTTGTTATGAATGCATTACTACTTTTTTCATATTGTTTTTGTTCCTTGGAAATTCCTTGAACTAATCCTATATTTTTTACTCTTAGAATGTATTCTCGGCCCTCCCTTCTGCAATGTACAATTATGTACCTTGAGGGTATCTCACATAAATAAATAAATAAACCATTCCTAGACCCTACGCTTCGAAAGCAGGAATGCCGTGGCCGAGCAAGCGCGAGATTTCTATAGCAAATTACGCACTTGTAGGCCTTATTACTCCTGATGAGAACTAGTACAAGTTTAAGAAATTATGCCTACTGTGGGAAAATAAGCTCTCTAAAAGGCGACCATTTCAGCTGAGATGGATAAAGGCACTGCCGCGTAACGCCTCTCTTCACTCTAGGCGAGGCTTACAGCGAAGTCCAGTGGCAGATTCGGATTTGCCGACGAACTTCGCGCTGGAGCACTCCGCTACGGCGGACAAAACGAAGTCTGCGACTGAAACACTGGCACTCCTGCCAGCGCAATTTGAAACGGATGTGCTTGTGCAGCACCCTGCATCCCTTGCGTTTTTCGTCGTCTTCGGCTTGAACTAGCGTGTGCGTTGTGTTTAGAAGTTACGTGTTTCTTTTTAGGCTCCTGCGCTCCAATGAAAGTCACGCCGCTTGTAAGTCGGCTTCTCTCGTCTGCCGTGATTGCGTGTCGCAAACATCGGAGGCGCAGCGAAGTCTGCGATCAGTTCGGTAAGAACACATTGAGACACCCTGAAGTGCCTTCCGAACTGCATTTCATCAACACCTGTAAAGGTTGTTAAAAATTCGAACTTCGTCCTGTCGTGGCGAACGACGTCGTAGACGCAAGGCGTACCTCGTGGTCAGTTGGCCGGCGGCTCAAAGATGAAGTCGAAAGCTTGCTTCAGTATACTAGCTTCCGAAGCTTCTTCATCGCTTGAGTCCCCGCTGGTCAATTCAGACCTTGAGCTAGATGAATCATCGCTCTTCGCGAGCAGTAAAAACGCAAGTTGACGAGGCGAAGCACCACTCATTTCTTCCGAGAGAGCGCGATTCGCGTTCACGGGTTTGCGCGCCATGGCGGTACGTTGGGTGTGAGTGGCCTGAGATCAAGCGACTCCTCATTGACTACCTAAATTTTTTGCTGAGTAGAGAGCGCTGCCCCGTGGAGTGGATCTAGCGGCGGAGCTGCTCCCAATCTCACAATGAAAGATACAAGAGCCACTCTCGATCTGCCAGCGAAGTAGACTTTCTTCGCAGGGAGCCGAACTAATAATGGAAGTGCTCCGAATCAGCCATTGTAAGTCACTTTAAATTTACCTGCAATTGCGTCCTGCGTGGTGCGGCAACGGCGGCACCAGCGAATGCAAAACATGCATGATTGAGCAATGACTGCTCTTCTCTAGACAAATATAACAAAGTAAAGGGTTGGACATCTATTCATAGATTTGAAAACCTACATGCTTAACTTATGAGACAGCTAATGTGGATGCTATGGTGTTATCTAGCAATCATCCTCGATGGGTGTTTGTAGTAGGCCCGCCATGTTCCAAGTCATGATTGCGAATTGGTATCCCGCTGCCTTGCTACCCGCGCCTCTTCTCGTCATTTCTGAACCCTCTTCTCGAACGTTGATGCACCATAACTTAACCAGCTGGAAATTGCTGCACAAAATAGTACACTTGTAGTGCTTTTAACAGCTGATGAGTACAGGCTCAAATTTGAAGGCTTGTGCCTGCAATGGCTCACGGAGCTCTATGAAATGCGGCCATTTATATTAGAGTCGAAACACATACTGCCAAGTTGTGCCCGGAAGCACCACAGAAATACCGCGTCGTTCCAAAAAAAAAAATAAAGAATTATTTGAGCCACACGAACATGGTCGCTAACCTAGTTCAATTGCCAGGCCTTCGAATTCCTCTGTGAAAATCATTTTCGAAATTTTGCTGGTGCCTGTTGGGTACTCAAATCGTCCTTAAAACACGTCATTGATAGCATATTTCTTTCATACCCAGCGGAGAAACTTTGACTGTAAGCCGACGATCTCTCGCTATCATGTTCCGCACGTCCTAAGAAATTTCATCTTTAATGCTCGTTCAAGGGTTCCCGTAGCGAGGCTCACTATTCGCGGATGTTTGGCCATTTTTTGTAGCGGTTGTACTCCATTGCAGTCGGCTTCATGACCATACGGTCATTTTCAAGTGCTGTTCGCGTCTTCCATATGGATTCCCCTTGGCTAACTAAGCTTCGCACTTAAATTTATACAGTATATTTGATGTATTCGCTCTGTCATTCTCGATCATGAAAACTCGCGCCGAGCCGACACGACAGTACTCCAAACAGTTGCTCCTATACAAGAGCCCACGCAACTGAAGGACACGCCACCTGCAGGCTATATACGTCACGGACTCTGCTCTTATAACGCGTATTGCTGCCGAACTACGCCCTTTTATTTTAACACAGGTCTTTATGCTTCATTATTGCTGCCTCTAGCTTCCCTTTATGTTGAGTATGTCTTTGTGGGCGCTTCATTAAGTCTTTTCTTCGGTTATGTGTACGTCGAGGCATATATATTGCTTGGCTATGGGTATGAGTTGCTTTTCAATTGGTACCACGTAATTAAACGCAACTTCTTGAAAAATCCTAATACCCGAACTCTCTGTGCTACGCTTCAGGCCTAGATATTCGCAAGTGTCTGTAATTCTCTTGCATTGTCTGCTATCGGCACTATGTCGTCTGCATACATCTGTGTAGGAGCATTCGGGTGCATCATTTGTCCATTACGCATGAATGATAAATCAAACCCTAATTCACTGTTATCCACTCGTCTTTCTGTGCCCTTAACCTCAAGACCTCAAGCCTATACAACAATAGAGGATATCCTTGCTGCAGTCCTCGGTGAATTTCCACCACTTCATTACATTTCGGGCCTTCCCATACAAGTGGTACTCGGTTGTCAAGATATATATATATATATATATATATATATATATATATATATATATATATATATATAATCGAGAAGAAAGTGGATTAACCGAGGGGCCCGATTTTTATTAGTCCTATCATAAGAAGCCAACAAACACTGACACCAAGGACAACATAGGGGAAATTCCTTGTGCTTAATAGATGAAATAAGGAAACAGTAAATTAATGGAAATTAAAGTGGATGAAAAAACAACTTGCCGCACGTGGGAACCGAACCCACAACCTTCGCAGTTCGCGTGCGATGCTCTACCAATTGAGCTACCACGGCGCTGTTTCCCCATCCACTTTCTTGGGTATTTATGTGCCCTAGTAGAACCCTGGGAGTGTTAGCCAGCGCCACTACTCACAGACCTTGGCGGCGGACGTGGAACGTCCTTTTTGGCGCAGGCGTCACGAGAATGTGATCTTTTTGGGTGAAGGCAACTGGTCAATAAACCCACATATGCTATCTGAAGGCATCAATGTAGCCGGATTCGAGACCCTCGTTAGGTAATAAACGAGAAGAAAGGGGGTTAACCGTCTCTTGAGTATCTCCCGATAATATAGTAATACTACCCCCCGGTGGCGAAAGCGCCATCACGGTGCTGTTAAATATCCAAGGGGCGTGGAGAGTTGTAAGCCTTAAGTCGAGCGACGTGGACAATGTCACTGGTTGTCACAGCGGAGGACGTAGTGGGCGTGGCTAGAACAATTTCATAGGAGCCATAGGTCACTTGGCGGAGCACGCGATATTGGGCCTGTATAAGAGGAAAGCAGTTTCTCACAAAGGCCAACTTTACGCGATGGTGACCAAAGCAACACGAGGGTGCCGGGCACAAAATAGACACCACTGCGACGGAGGTCGTAGCGTTGCTTCTGTTTGTCTTGCGATACATGTAGACTAACCCCCGCAAGTTGACGAGCATGGTCAGCACGGGTGATGGCATCATGGGCATAAGCGCTAGTTGAAGCTATGGTGGACGGACAGAAGCACAGTGTCTTGTAGGAGCGTCGGTTCATGACCATACAAGAGGTCAAGCGGGGAAAAGCCAGTAGTTTCGAGACGGGAAGAGTTGTACGCAAAGGTAATGTAAGGTAGATCCAGGTCCCAGTCATGGTGGTCGTCTGAAACGTATTTCGATTGCATGTCTGTAAGGGTGCGGTTCAAACGCTCAGTGAGGCCGTTCGTTTGAGGGTGGTAGCAGGTGGTAAATTTATGCTGTGTGGAGCACGCCCACACGATGTCGTCAATGACTTTGGCCAAAAACGTACGGCCGCGGTCTGTTAGCAATTGACGCGGAGCACCATGCATCAAAATGATATCATGTAAAAGGAACTCAGCAACATCAGTTGCGCAACTGGTCGGAAGAGCGTGGGTTACCGCGTAGCAGGTCGCGTTGTCAGCCGCGACTGCAACCCACTTGTTTCCTGATGTCGATTCCGGAAATGGGCCCAGATGGTCTAAGCCAACGATGGAAGGGTTTGGCAGGGATGTCGAGCGGCTGCAGGTAACCACAGCGGAGCTGTGGTTACCTGCGGAGCTGGGAGGGCTTCTTGCGTCGTTGGCAAAGCTCACAAGCGGCGACGTAACGTCGTGCGGAACGGGCAAAACCAGGCCAGAAAAAACGGCGACGTACAAGGTCATACGTTCGAGATAGGCCGAGGTGTCCTCCTATTGGTGCGTCGTGAAGCTCTTCTAGAACGGTTGAGCAGAGGTGTTTAGTTATGACAAGTAGGAACTCAGAGCCGTCCGGATGAAGGTTACGACTGTACAGAGCGTCGTCGCGGAGGACGAAGAGGCGTAGAGTGGCATCGGCCGGTGAGTGTTCAAAACGGTCGATGAGTGCTCTGATGTAGGCGTCACGACGTTGCTCATCGGCGAAATGAAGCAGCTGTGATACTGAGAATACGCAAGCAGCACTGGTAATATTGGAGGAGTCAGGTTCGTCAACAGGGTAACGCGACAAGCTGTCAGCGTCTTGGTGCTGGCGGCGAGACTTGTAGACCACGGAATATGAAAATTGTTGTAGCCTCAAAGTTCATCGACCACGCCGGCCTGTAGGATCATTTAGCGATGAGAGCCAGCGGTCAGTGACTACGGAAAAAGGGCGACGGTAAAGGTAAGGACGGAACTTCGCAACCGCCCAGACAACAGCAAGGCATCCTCGTTCCGTAATGGAATAGTTGCGCTCCAATGGTGCTAGGAGGTGGCTCGCATAAGCAGTAACGCGATCCTGGCCCCGCTGACGCTTGGCTAAGACGGCACCTACGCCATGACCGCGGGCATCTGTACGCAATTCTGTAGGCGCGTCAGGGGCGGAGTGGGCGAGGATAGTGAGTGACGAGACGAGAGAAGCCGGCGGCTTATGAAGTGCCCCACGAGAATTGTACGCCTTTCTTCAAAAGATTAGTGAGGGGTCTAGCAATTGTCGCGAAATCTGGAACAATATGATGAAAGTACGAGCATACTCGTACAAAATTTCGGATGTCTGCAGCTGTCTTCGGAACCGGAAAGTCTCGCACAGCGCGAGTTTCGTCGGGATCAGGCTGCACTCCAGAAGCGTCAACGAGATGGCCCGGAATAGTAATTTGATGGTGGCCAAAATGATATTTGGCCGAGTTAGGCTGCAGCTTCGCCTTTCGAAATACATCAAGTATAGTTGTTAGACGCTCAAGGCGAGTGTCGAACGTTGGCGAGAACACGATGACGTCGTCGTGGTAGCAGAGGCATGTGGACCATTTGAAACCTTGGTCATACGCTCGAAGGTGGCAGGGGCGTTGCATTATCCAAACGGCAATACTTTTAATTGGTATAGGCCATCACGTCTGATAAACGCGGTTTTTTCTCTGTCCATATCGTCAACAGCAATCTGCCAGTATCTAGAACAAAGATCAATAGAAGAGAAATAGCTCGAACCGTGGAGGCAGTCAAAGGAATCGTCTATACTTGGGAGCGGGTAGACATCCTTCATAGTAATGTTGTTCAGATGACGGTAGTGCACACAGAAGCGCCATGTGCCGTTCTTCTTCTTAACCAACACCACAGGTGACGCCCAGGGACTGGAAGGTTCAATGATGTTTTTATCTAGCATTTTTTCACTTAACCATGAATTACTCGGCGTTTCGACGCAGAAATTTGATACGGTCGACGGTGAATAGGCGTAGCGTCGCCAGTAAGAGTCCGATGCTTGACCGCAAGCGTCCGGCCTAAAATGCGATCATCGAAGTCGAAAATATCTCGGTAGGACGATAATATTTGCCAAAGGTCCTCAGCTTAAGCAGAGGGCAGGTCCATCGCAGCCATTTTCTTTATCTCACGAGGCTGGCGCGAGGGACCCGCGAAGCTCGAAAGAATCATCGGTTGATAACGCCGCCACATGATGATCGCCGAGACAATCAACGTTGGCACGGCAAATACCTTGCAGTAGAATTTGCTTTGCCAATCCAAAGTTAAAGAAAGGTAAGCGAGTGCGGTTCGCAGTAACAGTAAGTATAGTGTGAGGAACGGTAAAGTCATAATGTAGTGAAATGTCAGGCTCAGGAGTGACGAGGTTCTCGCCATCAGGAACTGGTGGGGAAGACAACAGTTCAATAAAGGCTATTGACTTTGGCGGCAGGCAAAGAAAGCCGGTGTGGCGTAAGCGGGTCTGGGGTGCGTCAGGAGGTTCGGCGAGAATTGGCCACTCGAGGCGAAGGGTACTTACTGGCAGAGCAGTCAATAAGGGCAGAATGCGCGGAGAGGAAGTCGAGGCCGAGAATTAGGTCGCGGGGGCAATGAGCAATTACGGTTGAGAGGGCAGAAGTGGGGCGGCCGGCGATGCTGACACGTGCCGTACACATGCCGACGATAGGCACAGTGCCGCCATCCTCAACGCGGACGAAGCGTGTCGACGCTGGGGTGAGGAGCTTGTTCAGTCGTCGTCGGAAGGCAGCACTCATAATTGAAAGATGTGCTCCTGTATCGATGAGTGCAGTGACAGGATAGCCGTCAACGTCAACGTCCAGAAGGTTTTCGTTCGTAGGTAACGTGAGCAGAGGATTTGAAAGCAGGGTCGACAACGTAGCTTCACCTCCAGAAGCTGCAGTGCCGAGTGTTCCGGCTGGGTCCGGGAGGGTATAGGCGGCGAAGAGAAGCGGCGGTGTTGGGGCGAACGACACTGATGGCGTCGAGGTAAGGCCGAGTGGCTGTAGCTAATGTTCGGAGCAGGAGCATCAGTGGCCGTGGGTTCATGGCGGGTAGCATAGGCAACAGAAGGTCCAAATGTGCAGGAATAAGTTGTGGCGCATGCCCGAGAAGGTGGTGGCCATCGGTTGCGGCAGTGACGAGCGACGTGGCCGATGCGACAGCAGTGGAAGCGGATCGGCCTGTCATCAGGGATGTGCCATTCGGACGGGTTGCGGCGAGATATGGCAGAAAAGGACTGCCGGGGACGAGGAGGGCCGGTAGGTATTTGGGGAACGCTGGGTTGAGACCTTGAACACACGGAGTTCCGACCCATGTTTTCACATTGCTGTCTCACTACGGCCTGAATCAGCGCAATCGTGGTTGCTGGCGGATCGGGAAGCGTCGCGGAGAAAGCTGGCGAGCAGGCGGCCTCGAGCTCGCGGCGAACAATACGGGCGCGTCGTCTCAGGTGGTGGCCGGACGCGGTCGACCCTCACATGTCGATGTAGCAGCAGTGTTGGGTAGCCGCGTGATGTGGTGTGTCATACGGCGGCTCTTATCTTGTTCAAGGCGACGGCTTTCTTTAATGATGGCATCGATTGTCGACATTTTATCTGCTTCAGACATAGGATTGAATTGAATTGAATTGAATTTATTTCCATATTGAATGGGGGGAAAGTCCGAACTAAAAAGTGAAAGTGAATTCAGTTGAAAGAGGTTCGGACCCCCTTTACAAGGCATACAGTAGAATAAACCAGTGACTAACATTTCAAACATAATATAAGCACAAGAAGCGTTAAAAACAAAACAGCATACATTTCAATATCAAAATTTCAGGCACGGACTACCATTTCACATATTCTCTGTTCGAAAAAAAGAAAAAGAAAACAGAAAATACAGAGAATTGCAGGGTTGTATGCATCAAATGAAATCGTCAGCTTTGCGGCATAGAGCCAAGACGTCGAGAATATATGAAACGTACGGCTCTGTAAATGTCTGAGCATGAGACGCAAGGGCCTTTCTCGCGGCAACCTTGCGGCCAATGGGGTCGCCGAACAGTTCCCGTAGGTTTTCTTTGAAACGGTTCCAACTGGTTATCTCGTCGTCATGCGTCTGGTGCCACACGCGTGGTGTGCCGCTGAGATAAAAGATGACATTGGCGAGCATACTGGTTGGGTCTCACCTGTTATTAGCGCTTGTTGGAATCTCAGCGCTTACACCCGTTGTTGCAGATGGGTCGCAAGCCCCAAGGGTAGCGTTGGCCTGGCGGCCTGGGGCACAACTGGAAGCATCCGAAGGTCCCGGCAAAGCATGAGTCGACTGCTAACAGAACAACTTGTTTGTTCTAGCATCGCAAAAGAGGGGGCGGTCAGGTCGACCGAAGTGGAGAGACGGGAGAGCAGGTTACTCAACAGAAGAAATCGGAGCCTCCCTCTTGGCGTCCGGGGGCAGCTGCTTTTATACTCTCGCAGTTGAGGGCAAGAAGGAACGCCTCGATAGAGGCGCACATGACGGCGCCGCTCGGGCACGTTGAGACGAGTAGGTGACGCATCCGCCGGGCCGGCGCCGTCAGACCTCCTCGCTTCACAGTCGGGGGAGCTCCTCTCCCCGGCTGCCGCGCTTTGACAAGCGTGGGCACCAACATGCACACACACACGCGCGCGCACACGAAGACACGTGGCATTAAAACATGCCTGGACGCGCTTAGCGGGGAGGCGTATCGGCGGCGCTGAACGGGCCAAAATGTCCGCCGCTTTGAACGAAGCCCCGGCGTCCGTTGCATCCGCGCCGGCTATACCGCGCGTTGTAGGCGAAACGTAACAGACCGCCCCGCCGGGGGAAGGAGATCCCGATGGTCAGGGGACTGCATCCGCTGTCCGGAGGGATGTCACTCGATGATGCTCATAACCGAAGTCGGGCGTCCTTCGGCGTTTCTTGAGCGCAGCGCACAGAGAAGGCCTCGTTCTCTTGTTCAGGTTCACACAGGACACTGCAAAGGGACTTCGGGAGAGTTGACATTTTTGTTTTCGTTCCCGGCAAGCGTTAGAACTACGCCGAAACTCAACCGCTCAGTCAGCAAGCACGAAACAACCCTCAGCAAGTCCTGCCAGGCTCTTTCCCCTTTTATACCACTGCCTAGTTCCTTACAGTAGTCTAGCAGCACTCAGAACGCGTCCACAAATTGGAAAATTGCACTAGAAAGCACGTCATCACTTTGACACACTAAACAAAAGCAATATGTTAAAAATCCTGCCTCAGGAAGAAAAACATCAGTAACAAACAACTCTGAGGCTGATTCCTACGTTAGGGGCTTCGACTTAAGCCATCGGCGTTACCGTTGAGAGTCCCCCTTTTGGTAACGCACGTCAAAGGAATATTGTTGCAAAGCGAGGCTCCAGCGCAGGAGGCGGCCATTTGTGGAAGAGATGTTCTACAGCCATTGGAGAGGGCAGTGATCCGTCTCGAAGCATGCGAAGCGGAGATCGCAGCGAGCGACCGTACACCAACTCAGCTGGCGAAAACCCCGTAGCCGCATGCGGCGCGGTCCTAAATGCAAACATCACCCCAGGCAGACACAGCTCCCAGTCAGTTTGGTGTTCAAAACACAATGCTCTCAACACGCGCTTCATGACGGAGTGGAGCTTCTCAACGGAATTCGACTGCGGGTGGTACACTGAGCTGTGTAACAGCTTTACCCCGCACCTTTCGAGAAAGGCTGTCGTCAAAGCGCTAGTAAACACTGTGCCCTGATCTGATTGGATTTCCGCAGGAAAACCAACTCGCGCAAATATGGACAGTATTGCATTGACTATCTCAACTGAGCTGAGTTCTTTATGCGGCACTGCTTCAGGGAACTTTGTCGCTGGGCAGATCACAGTCAAAATGTGTCTGTACCCCGTGGCTGTTACCGGCAGAGGTCCCACTGTATCAATAACGAGCCGTCTAAAAGGCTCCGTAATGATAGGTACCAACTTCAACGGCGTCCTCGATTTGTCCCCTGGTTTGCCCACCCGCTGACAGGTGTCACATGTCCTCACAAAGTGGTCTGCGTCCCGAAAACACCCTGGCCAATAGTATTCTTGCAAGAGACGGTCCTTAGTTTTCTTAACTCCTAGGTGTCCGGACCACGAACCCCCATGCCACGAGCGCAACAGATCCTGACGGTAGCACTGAGGCACGATCAGCTGATCGAACTCCACTCCCCTGCGGTCTAGATACTTCCGGTACAGGACCCCACCTCTTTCCACAAAACGAGCATTTTTCTTGGCGATACCTTCCTTCACATTGCAGCGTATGTTTTCTAGGCTGCCATCCTTTTTTTGCTCGGCTATCAAAGCCGACCGGCTGACTTTTAGCAACCTATTAAGTCCGTCTGACGTAGGCGCGATGAGCAAATCTGTAGATAGCTCTTCTAACTTTCCCGTGTCGGGCATTTCCTCTCCAGTATCTGGTGCCTTCAACGCTACAGGCTCAATTTTATTCAGTTCGGACGTGCTCTGAATATCAGCTTGCTGCGCCTCTGATCCTTTCTCATTGTTCGACAACGTCGGCCCCGCAACTACCGCCTTTGCAGCGAGCTCCCGAACCTTCGATCTGGTTAAGGCCTGAACGCTAGCCTCACCAAACAAAAGCCCCTTCTCGCGCAGGAGGTGATCGGACCTGTTCGAAAATAGGTACGGGTACTGGGGGGGGGGGGGGGCAGCATAGATGACACTGCGGCCTCCGTCTCGAGTGCTCCGAAAGGTCCTTCAATAAGCACTTTTGCTACCGGCAGACACACGCTATGAGCTTCCACGGCTTGCTTGATCCATGCGCACTCGCCCGTGAACACATGGGGTTCTACGTAAGAGGGGTGAACTACATCCATCGTAGCTGCGGAATCGCGAAGCACTCGGCACTCTTTCCCGTTCACGAGGAGGTCTCGCATGTAAGGCTCGAGAAGCTTCATGTTCTCGTCAGTGCTGCATAATGACAAAAACACGACTTTTGTTTTTGTTTCCGGACACTGCGCCGAAATGTGACCCGGCTTCTGGCACGTATAACAAACGCGCGCTTGCCTCGTCTCGAACCGCTTTCTGCGTTCGGCTTCAGCTGCCGCCGTCTCCATACGTTCGGTCGGACTGCTTTCACTCGCATCCGCACTACGTGTGTCGCCCCTTGCTCTCATGGGTGTGAACTTCGGCCTCTCAAACTTGGAGCCAAATTCACCCTTTTGACCGTCCTTAACTCCGCGAGCCCGACGCGTCACAAGCTCCTCGGCTAGCTCAGCGGCTTTAGCCACCGTACTAACGTCTGGCCTATCCGAGACCCAGTACCGCACGTTCTCAGGTAACCGACTATAAAACTGTTCCAGCCCGAAACACTGCACAACTTTCTCGTGGTCACCAAACGCTTTCTCTTCTTTGAGCCACTCCTGCATGTTTGACATAAGCCTGTAGGCAAACTCTGTATATGACTCACTTTTGCCTTTCTCATTTTCCCGAAACTTCCAACGGAACGCCTCCGCTGACAGCCTGTACTTTTCTAGCAGACTCGATTTCACTTTGTCGAAATCCTCTGCCTCCTCTCTATCCAAGCGAGCGACTACGTCGGCCGCCTCGCCGGGTAACAAAGTGAGCAAGCGCTGTGGCCACGTTTCCCGAGAGAACCCCTGCTTCTCGCACGTTCGCTCAAAGTTAACCAGGAACAAACCAATGTCCTCTCCAAGCTTAAACGGCCGCATCAGGTCAGTCATTTTGAACAATACTCGTTCTCCTGCACCGTGTGCCTGACTTCCATTACGAGCGCGTTCCATCTCTACCTCGAGACGCTTCATTTCCAAAGCGTGGTCGCGCTCTTCTTTTTCTTTCTCTTTTTGTTCTTTTCGTTCGCGCTCCTGTTTCTCTTTTTGCTCTCTAAGTTCGCGCTCCTGTCTTTCTTTTTGCTCTCTAAGTTCGCGCTCCTGTCTCGCTTTTTGCTCTTTAAGTTCGCGCTCATGTCTTTTTGCCCTCTCCTCAATGGTCTCAAGGCATTCCGACAGCTCGTCATCCTCAGCTTCTAACTCAAGAATAGCCCTTAGCAGTTCTGGTTTTATGAGTTTGTCTGAGACATCCAGACACAACTCTCTTGCAAGCTCCAGCAATATCTGTTTGCGCAACGACTTCAAATCCATGGCTGCTCTGAATGCTGCTTTCTCTACTGCCTACTATTGTCTTGCCGCAAACTAACCCGGCAGCAACGACAACCACAATTACCAGCTCTGTTTCTGACACTAACAAAAGCCTGGCAAAACTCAGAAGAAGAAAGTCCCGCACTCACCAAACCTCGCAGCCAAGAATTCAGCGCAGTCGTTCCGCTGCAGGCAACCAGTCATCACACAGGGCTCGTTGCACTGCTCCCGGATGGTCGTTGTGCTGCTCAGCATACAGTCAACTGCATATCTTCGCTGCTGGCCTCCGTTGTCGCGATCTCACCGCTGGCAGACAGTTGTTGGAATCTCAGCGCTGACACCCGTTGTTGCAGATGGGTCGCAAGCCCCAAGGGTAGCGTTGGCCTGGCGGCCTGGGGCACAACTGGAAGCATCCGAAGGTCCCGGCAAAGCATGAGTCGACTGGTAACAGAACAACTTGTTTATTCTAGCATCGCAAAAGAGCGGGTGGTCAGGTCGACCGAAGTGGAGAGACGGGAGAGCACGTTACTCAACAGAAGAAATCGGAGCCCCCCTCTTGGCGTCCGGGGGCAGCTGCTTTTATACTCTCGCAGTTGAGGGCAAGAAGGAACACCTCGATAGAGGCGCACGTGACGGCGCCGCTCGGGAACGTTGAGACGAGTAGGTGACGCATCCGCCGGGCCGGCGCCGGTCAGACCTCCTCGCTTCACAGTCGGGGGAGCTCCTCTCCCCGGCTGCCGCGCTTTGACAAGCGTGGGCACCAACATGCACACACACACACACGCGCGCACACGAAGACACGTGGCATTAAAACATGCCTGGACGCGCTTAGCGGGGAGGCATATCGGCGGCGCTGAACGGGCCAAAATGTCCGCCGCTTTGAACAAAGCCCCGGCGTCCGTTGCATCCGCGCCGGCTATACCGCGCGTTGTAGGCGAAACGTAACACGCTGGTATGTTCATATAGCTTTATGCATTCGTCAACGTCAACGATGTACCGACCTCCAGGCCAGAGAACACACCAGGGTTGAGATGTTGGGCAACCGTGACGATTGGAGAAGTCGGATAAGCTCAAGCCGTTACAAAGGCGGTCTCGACACCGGGAGGCATGGTGACAAGCTCGATGTACCGACCACTCCGGAGTTCCGTGTCTAGGACGGGGATTGCTCACCTCCACCAGAATGTTACCTGTAGACAGACACAGACGGAAGAGGCTATTTACAGGCTATTTACACTGGACTGGAGCAAGAGCACCAGGCCGACATGATGATGATGATGATGATGATGATGATGATGTCCTTGATGAGTTTGGCGCTTACCCACTCGCGGGGATCGGCCAAGAGTCGGGCAGACTTTGCTTATGTGTTCAGAAAATGGAAGTAAAAATCTAAAATTTTGTTACATGAATTTCGGCTAGGGAAAATCGAAACGGTTCAGTAGACTGTCATGCTACGAAGAGGAAAAAATTATCTATATCTATAATATATCTATGAAGCAATAGAGGAGGAATGAAAAGAATAATACGGTCATCAATGAAATCGGTTTGATTCAATAATAAATGTTTCTAAGGCGAAGCACACATTCCTGTGTGAGTGCCCAAGCACAGACGCTCCGAAAGACAGTAGTACGGGAGTGTTCAATGGCAGGCCAAGCTGTCGCACTGTAATTTCTAATGTCACTTTCGTCATGGAGGAGAAACGCCGGCATTCCTGTAAGTAGTGCTCAATTGTCTCTGATGCATTGCAAAAATGGCACAATGGGGATATTGCCAGACCAGATCGGTGCATGTAAAAATTTAGAGATGGGACACGACAACGTTGTCTCGTTAATGTAACTTCCGTTTGTCTTGTTTTGCAAAACTTCCTGCTCCAAGGGAATTGTAAGTGGCGTAGTTCCAAGGATGATTTAAGGTTTGATTTTGATGTTAAAAGGATGTATCTTCTGAACCTGGCGGACGTGATAAAACCCATCGTTGGAAGAAGGGGAAGGACTGGGCCGCTGATAGAAGCCTTGGCCAAGCTGTCTGCCACCTCATTCATAAATATGCCTTTGTGCCCAGGTACCCATATTAATCGTAAACTTCTCAAATTACTTGGAGCCAGTGAGTACAAAGTTTTCAATATGTGTGACTCGCCGGGAGCAGTAAGTGAGGTGCACAGCGACAAAGAATCTGTGATTATTACCGCCGTTGTCCTGGAAGATTGTAGCTTTCGTAAAGCTAGGACAACAGCTAAGAATTCGGCTAGGTTTATTGGAGTGAAGTCGGGAAGCCGAATAGAAAAAGACCAGTCCAATGATGATGGCAAAATTACAACTCCTGCCTTTTCTTCACTCTGCGAAGCATCCGTGGCCATAATTACGCTAGTGTGGAGTTTATTCAAATGATCCTGCAGTAAGCCGTTAAGAATATGCAAGGGAAGCTGCTTTGCATTATTTGGGTATAGGTCATCATAAGTAAGAACTAGTGAATTTGAAATGCTGTTTTCCGTGATTATATCATTTATATTTACGTCTTACGGATTCAATAACGCTTCGGATACAATAACTTGTGGCGTGTGAAACCGTGGCCATCTGAATCCAAAAAATTGGACTCGTTGTTTGGTGACGATGGACTGGGATCTTCTTAGTGGGGATTCATAGAGCCTTATAAATGTTTGAACGGTAAGTATTTTAAATCTAGTTTCAAGGGAAGCTAATCGTGCTTCCTTGTAGAGCACAGCGTTGGCTACAAACTTTGGTAGCCCCAGACATAAGCGAAGCGCTTCCTGTTCCAGGAAAACTAGTGGGCGTAGCTTGTAAGCCGCGGCGCCAGGGAATAACACACAACCGAACTCTAGTATAGGTCGAATATACATGCGGTAAATCATTATGAGTGTGTCTCTGCGCATGCCCCATCGATAATTACTTATCCTTCGTAATATCCCCATTGCACGAGAAGCTTTCTGAGTTATATGTTCAATATGCTGACGCCAATCAAGATTACCATCATAAATAATTCCAAGGTTGGAGTTGGAGTTGGAGTTTATTTCACCACAGTGATTCAATGCTTACATATTCATACATCAGGCAAAGATACAATGTGTGGTGTGGAATGCGGGAAAAAAGCTGCGACATAAACGCAGCTTGACTGGCCCCACATCCCAGCAATACAAGGCAGAAAAGTGACAGCATTCGTAGTCATGGAAACAAGTAAATAGGCACATAAATACATAGTGAAATTGGTACAATAAGGAAATATAGTTATACAAAAACGAAAAGCGCATAAAAATTTGTACTCCTCGAGAAGACAAAAAAATCGTAAAAACGCAGCATCTCATACCGCATTTTTTCCTCCAAGAAAACACTTCAAGAAGTACATCATGTCAGTAAAAAAGATTGGACATATCCTGTCGCGAAAGAAGGCGTAATCGCTATAATGAAAAATTGAACTTGTTTAGTATGCGGGGGAGTGAATATTTCAGCATTTGGAGACCATAGTTTGTTCGCCATCGAGGAAACTTCCAATAATCGCTCTGTCTAGTAGGTCGAGACGAGGTGCTGCGCTCTAAGCATGCTATGGAAGTAAGATTATTTTTTCCTTTGTTAAATTCCCTTTTCAAGGACACTAATAAACAATATTCATACATGTTATCAAATCTTATTACTTTGAATTTGTTGAATAAAGACGAGGTATGTGCATTATATTCGGCATTTGCTATACAACGTAATGCATTTTTTTGAAGCGCGAGTAATATTTGCTTAGATTGCAGGGTGCCAGTGCCCCACACCAAAAGACCACGTAGCTGTGAACAAAAAAGCGTGTTATAGATAGTTAACATCTGAGTAGTCGGTAGAAATGATTGACATCTCCTAAGCATGCCTAGTGCCTTACTTAGCTTTTTTCTTACAATTTTACTATGGGAATCACACAACATATGTTCGTGAAAAATTATTCCCAATGCTTTAGCTGTCGAAGAAAAATCAATCGCGAAACCATTCAGGTATAGATTTGTAGTAGCTGTGTACGTTGTTCCCTTCGATCGAAACAGAACGGCTTTGGTTTTTAAGCAGTAGATTTGTAGGGAGTTTACGGTCGACCATGCATACAAGTCACCTAGTGTCGCGTTTGCTGCTGAAATAATCTCATTAACGTCTACACCTGTGAAAAACAAGGAAGTGTCATCCGCATATATGACATATTGGATTGTCTGGTTTATGTTTGTAATGTCTTTGATATAAGTAATGAAAAGTACTGGCCCCAATATACTACCTTGATGTACACCTTGAGGAACTTTTTGCAAGGACGATTGTTCTGTGTTTATACTTACACACTGTAGCCTATTGCTCAAATAACTGGCAATTGAATTCAGTGCAGTGCCTCAGATGCCGCAACAGGGTAATTTTTGTAAAAGGGTATTGCGATTAATCCGGTCCAAGGCTTTAGAGAAGTCAACAAATATACCTAGTGTAAGTTTCCTGTCCTCTATAGTGCCTAATATAATTTATTTTTGTCGTAGCAATGCTACCTCTGTCGACAGCCCTGACCTAAAACCGTACTGAGCCGGCGTAATTACCGAGTGTTTTGTAAAGAAATTCGACAATCTCAAGAATATTAGTTTTTTTATGGGCTTTGAAAACAATGGTAGAACAGATATGGGCCTATAGTTTTTTAAAATCATTTTTGTCTCCCCCCTTAAACAGTACTGTAACTTTTGCATGCTTCATACGTTGTGGGAAAATACCTGTGCCTAAAATGAGGTCATAAATGTATGTTGAAGGGACGACTAATATATCTATAACAAAACAGATTGGAGCGTTCTTCAAACCGTCAATATCTTCCTATTTACTTTTCTTGAGATTTTTGAAAACGCACATAACCTCATATTCATCTGTTGGGGAAAGATAAACCGACGAATCTACTTGTGGGGCGGACATGTAATGTAGTGCAGTGGTGTCACTGACGCTGTCTACCGACGAAGTAAGGTGATCATTAAATTTCTCAGCCAATGCTTTGCCCCTGTATGTTCGATCCCCTTCAGTTATCTCTTCTGCAGTAAAATTAGCTTTAGGTAATGTGGTAAATGAATTTAATTTGCTCCACATCTCCTTAACCCCTGCAACAAACTCGAACATGCAAGAATAATAATTGCGCTTCACTATTTTCATAAATTTAGTTAAATTATTTCCATACTTCCTAAACGAATCCAATGTGTCTGGATCGCGATTTTTCAAGAATTGTTGATACATGCCATTTTTCTTATTTATCATTTTTAACAGCTTCTTTGTGACCCATGGTTTTCGTGAACGTTTCGACTTCTTTATTTCTTTATAGCGAAAATATCGCTTGTAGATACGGGAAATTATCTCCATAAAATTGTCATATGCGGCGTTTGCTGATGAGCACGAGAGCACTGTTTCCCAACTAGTTCTGGAGATTTCGTCTCCAAACTGCGAAAGAGAGTTTTCAGCTATGTTCTGGCACCGAAATTTATACGTTGGCTTTGATTCAATGTGGCACTTATCAATAACAAGATACATCGGCAAATGATCACTAAGTGTAATATTAATTGTCCCAGAAAAGAGGCTTTCACGTGGTAAATTTGTAATAAAAAGGTCCAATAACGTGGCGCTGGTTGCTGAAATGCGAGTTGGTTCCAGTACCACATTTTACAACAAATACGAATTAAGAAGTATGAAAAATTCCGCTTGTTTTGATGTATTAGAAAGCATGTCAATGTTTAGATCCCCACCTAGAACTAAATTGTACTGATCTATATTAACATAAGAGAATATCGCGTCTAGGTGCTGAAAAAAACCATCTAAATTGCCGTCAGGTGGACGGTACACCGCAGCGAAAAAAATTTTTTCGCATTTCAAACATATTACCTCAATATCCGACATACATGAAGATAGGTCATCAAGCAGTTCATAATTTATGCCTTGTTTAATAAGCATACATACGCCTCCACCTCTTCTAAGCGATCTGTTCAGGAAAACTCCGTTATAACCTTCTAGATGCATGTCATCATTTGCCGAAAACCACGTTTCTGTCAACATAATTACAGAAAAAAAAACCGAAATCACTAAGAAACATACAAAATTTATCCTGTTTGCCACGAGCTGACTGCATATTAAGATGAACAAAAGTTAGTGGGGAGTCGCATTTCTCGACCTTTTCATACCTTAACACTGACGGACTAATGCTACAAGTGCTCATTTTAGTTTCTGAGAGGTCAACATGAAATCGCGCATTGTAAAATCCGAGTTTATTGCGAAAGCAATTTTGCGTTCGAACAACAGTGCAACGACAAAAGCGACGACAGCTATCCTTGTAGAACCAATTCCACAACCCCGAACAAGATAGGCTGCATAAATTAAAAATTCTAGCAAAAACAAGGTCCAACACCACGAGCTTTGGTACATCCTAAGAAAATAGAAATAACTAAAATAAATTTTCCCGAACAATTTATACGCGAAAATGCTGTTTTACATGGTAAAGCAAAGATTTCATGAACCGACAGAGATGCAATGTCATGACCATGCGCGGTACTTGACCTACTTGGCAACAGAAAATAAGCATGAAATAAGTCACCGATGTTTTCTTTTGCAGCAGCGCCGTAATATTTGTGCCCATAACACAAACCGCCTCTTTCGCTGCACCGATTTCAGGAAGAACTGGTCATTTTGTTTACATCATCACTGTTTTCAATTTTGATCTTTGGTACGTTATCAGTCTGTCGCGCAAAGATTTCTCCATCGCGCACCCAGACATACTTCCAACCGGTCTCGCGCTTGCGCGCCGTAGCTTGACCAAGAAGTCGTTTCAATTCTGGGCACAGATGTTCGTTTACGAACACCGCTGACCAAGAGTCAATGTCGAGATCAGAGCACTTCAGGCCTACTGCGCGCGCACTCCTCAAAAAGGCATCCCGCCTTTGTCTCTGCTCGAACTGCACAACTACATTTTTTTGCTTGGGTTGTGTGCCGTTGGAACTCTGTGTGCTCGTCCGATATCAGTCGCAGCAAGTGGAACGCCCACCTTCTTTCCAATTTTTATGACCCTTTCAACTAGGTCTTCGGAAGACTAGTACGCAATACCTTTGATTTCGACATTTGCCCTCCGGGAATACTGCTCAGCCCGAAGTATTCTGTTGTCATGGTCATTTACCTGCCGTGCGAGATCAGAGCACTCTGCCTTTAATGCATCATTTGAAGTTCTCAGGGCTTGGTTTTCATTCCTAATTTGTTCATACTCCTTGTTTGCTGTAGCCAAAAAAGATTTAATATCCCTTAGTTCCTTGCGAAAGTCTCGCTCTATTGTGTCTTTGAAATCCTTGAACTCCGCCCTAAGTTCACGCTTCAGCTCATCAAAAAGTAATCTGATCTCCTTTGACATCCTTAAAAGAAATAGCTAAGTGAAAAAACACAAGTTGATACAAATGACAGCAGCGGCAAGAACAGTGAAAATCAAGAAGTGAACCGATTCCCAACCTGCGTAAAAGATGCGCAGAGTCCGTGAGCACACGTGAAGCCTGCTGCCGCCCTTGCTGCCAAGTGAAAGAGCAGGCGGTGCGTTCCGTGCTTTTGTAGGGTCCGTACAGATGAGCCAGCGGGGCAGAAGGGGCAGTGCCGCAGTCGAACTTCCGTAACTTGAAAGGTGATGCTAGCGTAGGAAATGCACCTTTCCCATCCACGGCGATGAAACCTTTTCCACGGCGGTACTTGACCACGGCGGTACTTGACCTTTTCCACTTGTGGGATAGTGGAATGACGGTATGAAAGGGATATAGTAACTGGGTCTTGTAGGGGAAAGACAAGAACAACACTCTTATTTACATTAAGGGACAAGCGAATACTGTCCAGCCATGCTTCTAGCTCGCATCAGTATTCCTGTAAGCATTCGTACAGTGACTGAATATCACTTGCTGATGCAAAAAACGCTATATCATCAGCGTAAACGTACGTACTTACATTTTGATGATGAGGAATGGAGCTGAGTAGGATGTTAAACAGCAGCGGGGACAAAACTGCGCCTTGAGAAACCCCGCGTGTTTGTCTGAATTTTCCCGATGAAATTCCGCTTTGTGCACCGTAAAACTCCCTGCCCTGCAAGAACTCTGCAGTCCCGGTCACGAAGTAGTCTGGCAATCCAATATCCTGCATTCTCTTTATTAATAAAGGGTATTCCACACTATCGTATGCTTTAGAGATGTCTAATGTGACTAGGGCAGCATATTGTTTTCGGTAATGAGCCAAATGAATTCGGCTTTCTAGGCCGATATGTGCGCACCAAATGGACATCCCTGGTCTAAATCCAATTTGGCAGGGGCTCAATAATTCTCTTGTGGTAACAAACTGAACCAGGCGTGCGTTTAATAATCTTTCTATTAATTTTACGAAATTTGATGTTAGAGAAATAGGCCGAATATTGTCTAGGACATACCCTTTGGTTTGGTCTTTCAGCAGAGGAATCACCTTCGCAATTCTCCATGCATATTGAGGGAACCATGCATATTGTACTGAGTAATTTATGGCATCTAACAAGCCGTTATGAGCGACTTCAAACAGAAGTTTAATCATCTTGGTAGTGACTCCATCGGGACCTGGGGCTGCAGCTGGTAAACAGGAAATGGCTTGGGACAATTCTGCCATGGAAATCTCTTCAAAATCTTCTGAAGTGCCCTGCGCGTGAGGAGAGAAGGGAACAGAGGTAGCGAAGCGGGACTCTAACCCTTGCGCGATTACACTTAGAGAGTCAGCTTTTTCACTTGTGGCTAAAACTACCGACTCCCAGTTCAAGGGGAGTGGAATCATTTTTTGGGATCTTAAAAACCGAAATAATGCATGCTTATTATTTGCTTTCGAAAGGAATTCGAAATGTTGGACATTGTAATCGTCTTTTGCCTTACACACCGTTCTTTTAAATCTTCCAGCAATAAATTTATAGTTTCTCCAGTTTTTCGTAGATTGGTTATGCATGGGGCGAGTTGTTTCCATACAGCCTTGCGTCGCTTGTAGTCCCGCGAGCAATCGTCATTCCACCAATTTGTAGAAGCAGTGTTTTTACATGCCTTTAACTGGAACCCTGATCTTTTGCGCGAAGTATCAATGATTGAGCAAACATCCTCGGCTTTCAATCGAGAATTTTCCGTTGGTTTGAAAGTAGCCCGCTAGCAATATTTAAATCTACGGTAATCCACAAAAGAGTGGATTCGAGCCTCCACGGTGGACTGCCGACCTACCACTCCAAACACAACAGGAAAATGATCGCTGGTCGTCCCGACATTCACCGTTTCCCATGCGGATGTGGGAATACCTGGACCTGAAAATGTAAGATGCAGCACAGATTTAAACTGGCCGCGAAGAAACGTAACTGATCCCGAATTTTGACACGAAAAGTTATTTGTGATTGCCCAGTCCCATAGACGCTTTCCGCACAGGTCTGTCGTGGATTCCCATGAGACACGATGAGAGTTGAAGTCACCTTCCAAAATTATATCTTTACCGCATTTTGCCATAACCGAGTCTAGTGGGTGTGTATCCTGCACACCCGAGGGAAAGTATGTATTGACTAACGAGAAAGGCCTACTGCCAGGGAGAGTAATTTCTACTGCTAGAAACTTGCTTGAGACCATAATTAACAGTCCCCCACCTCTAGATGGGCGATCTAGGCGAAAGGACCTAAAATTGCGCAGAGAAAATTGTTTTTCAGGTGATAACCAGGTTTCTTGCAGTAAAATTACATCTGGAGAAATTTGAGACGATACAACGTTTAAATCTGTAGAAGCAGCGAATACTGATCTGCAGTTCCACTGCAATACCCTCATCTATCTTCCAGTGATGAGAGCACCGCAGAGGCCACAGCCTCCTCCAATATATTACCTTTCGGGTTGACTTCAGTGAGGATTTTCTTGGATTTACTAACTGAGTGTGAAGTGGTAGCCTCAAGGGGAGAACACCTCCTTTTATGTGCCCTCACGTCAATTTCCATGTTTGAGATATCTGGATAATCAGGGTTGTCTGGGCTATTAGTTGCCTTGGTTGAGGAACCCGGGACAGACCTGACTTGCTCTATATGGGTTGCGGACGCAATTTCCCCATTTTCCTGAGAGTGGGTTAAACAATCATTCATGTCAGAGCATGATGGCAGGGCAGTAACACTCGGTAATAATTTTTCTAACTTTGAAGATACCTGTCCATTGAAGCATTCCGTGACGCTTTCTACTATGCGCTCCATAATTTTAGCCATAGGCTTTTCAATAGCTTGTGCGATTAGCTCTGGCAGGCTTCGATCAACGACAGCTTGGGTTCGTGCTGTCACACTCGCATAACCATGGGCTCTTTCTTTTACCGCCGCAATCGCCTCTTGGAGTGAGCAGCGCGTTTTGTCCATAACCTCCGTTATTTGGACTTCTTGGATTCTAGCAGGGCAATTTGAGCAATCAGCTTTGTAGGCTCCACCGCAGAGGCAGCAAGAGTCGGCCGAGCAATTAGTAGCGGAATGGCTCCCGCCGCAGACGCAACAACGAAGGCCGGATTTGCAACCACCCGTGCTGTGGCCATAGCGCCAACAATTTCGGCATTGTAATGGACGCTAGGCAAGCGGGTCCACTCTGAATATTAGAGGCCAGACTTTTATCTCAGTAGGGCAAGACGTACCTGCAAACGTGACAATTACTGACTCAGTAGGGACACGTGTATTGTCCACCATTCTGTTGCACCGGTAAACAGCAATTACTCCAGCCGCGGACAGCTTTTCTAGGCTCTCTGTCGGACTTAAGGAGGAGTCTACTCCACGAACTACTGCCTTAGGGCAGGCAAGATGCGGGCGAATGAAGGCAATCACTTGCATCGATCCAAATGATGAGCGCTTAAGTAAGTCATACACACGCCTGGTCTGGCGAACGGCAAACAATCCCACCTCTGCCAAACTGTCGCACATCAGTGATGTGCAAGTAGTGATGCATTTCCGCCTGAAGTTCCGCCTGCACTGCCTTCGGGTTGTTGAGCCGGATGGCTCCTCCATGCAGAGGAACCAGAGCCACAGGAATGCTGCTCACCCCACTACGAAAGAAAGCTTCAAGATGAATTTTATCAGGTGGTAGCGAGGCCGACCAGGGCGGAGATCGCCCCGTGGGTCCCCTGGAGATCTTTTAGACATTTGTGGCACTATCTCCGTAGCAGACAGTGTAAATTTATCTTAAAACCATGCTTGGCATCTACAAAGCTGGACTAAATCCGCCCGACACTTGGCCAAAACCCCGAAAGCTCACTGTTGCGATCCGAACGACTTCGTTCTTCTTCCAAGGTTCCGGGAAGCGGAGCGCCACGTCGAAACAGGCGATACAGACGATACAGGCGAACAGAACAAAAGGCACAGACCCACTTCGTCGTCGTTCTCGCGGCGGCTCGTCTCTTGAGTATCTTGCAATAATATCGTAATTATATTTACGCGAGAGGGAACGATGCACAAACAAGCAGGCCTTCGAGACCGATTCCATCTCTACACGTCAAATCGTCTTCTTTTGACTGGCGTCACTCTTGGTTGCGCCGTAACAATATAATGTATCTCAATGACCCAGATTTTACATGACTTGGAAAAATTATCGCTGCTGAAAACGGGGCCCAACAAAACCAAGTCTGCCGTTCTGTCTTCTTGTTTGCAGGCCATATTTGTTGCAGGCCAGGTCACAGTGGGGATAGCCGTTGTTTTCCAGCGAGATCTTCTAGTGAGTAGTATGGCTACGGCTACGTATGGAAGAGGGCGAGCACTATCTTGCAAGCCGCCTATCACCCAATCGCGCTTATGGCATTGTGGCCATGCTATATTATTCTAGACTTAAAAATACAGGAACGAAGCTTTGTAGCTAGAACTTCAATATTGCTATATATGCTAATTTCAGAAGAACTTCAGTTTGGCGTAGCTGATGTTTACTGCATATCATATTGTTACAGAAGGATGAATGAAGAGAGAGGACGAAGAAGATCGGAGACGCTGACTGCTGCGTGTTGTTGGTGATGAGCCATATAACCTACTCTGATTAATCCTGTATATATATTGTAAATATAGTCTTTCTATACTCACAACATCTCCGCAACATACTGGTGAGAGGTGCGGCGTACCACGGCTGGAAACAGAAACTGAGTGGAGGTCGCATCAACGTCAGCACCATGAATGACGGTGAGGACTCGAGATCATCGCCGTTTCCGCCTCCTACGTCACCGTCGCATGCTATGTCGCTGTCACCTTCGGTTGTCTTTGTGGAACCCAAGGACCCTGGAACTTTCTGCGGGACCGATGGCGCCGACGTTGAAGAGTGGGTGACCATGTACGAACGCGGGAGCGCAATCGACATATAGGACCCTATGCTTATGCTTGCTAACCTATTGTTCAACCTAAGAGGCACGGCAAAGATGGGGTACGAAAACCACGAAGAGGAGCTAACCAGCTTGGACCAATGCAAAGAGAAATTGACAGAGTTGTTTGGCAAACCAGCCAGCCGTAAGATTGCCGCAAAGCAGGAACTGGAGTCCCGTGCGCAATCCCCCACGGAGTTTTAAGTCTCGTACATCCAGGACTTGCTGGCGCTTTGTTGCAAAGCCTGTCACTACATGACAGAATCTGAGAAGGCCGGGCACGTGCTTAAGGGCATTGCTGACGACGCCTTTATTCTGCTCATGTGCAAGAGCTGCTCTACAGTTTATGCAATCAATAAAGAGTGCCGATAACTCGAGCAGACAAAAAGCCGACAAGTCTTGCAGCCATTTGCCAGACTTCCCAATACTGCCGCAATGTCGACGTCTGAAGATCAACTCGCACAGCAGCATGCGTCGCCATCGAAGGACGTGGTGCGAATCGTTAGACGCGAAATGGATGCGATAGCACCCATAGCTTTCTGTTCGCGTAGCCCTGATGCTACCACATTTTCAGTTCCCCTCGCACAAGCCAACGTTCGCCGGGAACTTGAAAAGATTTGCTGGCAGTCTTTGTGGGCTGTCGCCAATCCCAGAGCTAACGAATGCCTTTCTACTAATTTCGCTTCACCCCGACGCTTCTCCCCGCGTTATCGCAATCCGACTGAGTGGAGGACTGCGGACGACCAACCGATATGTTTCACCTGTCGCCGCATTGGCGAGGCCTCCCGATACTGTCGCAACTCGTGACCCTCAACACGTCGCACGCCGACCAACTTGAGCCATTTTGATGGAAATGCCCGCAATGTTTCGCCTACCGCCTAGTCTATTAGCGCCAACAACTCTTCTCGGAACACGCGGTACAGCCGCTCACCATCGACACGAGGACACCACTCCGGTTCACCGCGAACACGTCGCCCATCTTCATGTTCGCCGCAGCCACGTCGGCTTTCGTCCCCTGAGGCTTTAGGCCGCACCCTTTTAGAAAAGTAGGAAATGCAGCCCTCGGAGGTGTATCAGTCGAGGTGGCCAGCGACCAAATGTCCTTTATTGCTGAACGTACAGTGCTTTTATAGCCGCAAGGGGTGTGGTAACCGAGGCGCATATCTAATCTAGGCGAGCACGATGAATCGCCGCACCAGACATGGCACGTGCGTCATTCCCGATACATCTTCCCTCCTGTGGAGAATAGATGCCAAGTACTTGGTTGAAATTGCGGTCGTACCGCACGCGCTGCGGTGGTCTCCTATCTCTGGTAGATCGGCGCAATGTAAGAGCCTGCGGAGCCGTTGAGCTCACAGTCGGTCCAGTCGTAGTCGCGGACGGCGGCGCCTGCGGAATGTTCTCGGAGCTCACAGGCGAGTCTCCAATTGCAGCAGGTGCCGTGGGTTGCAGTGCTTCACACGCTCGTTCGCTCTCCCGGTCGTTACATTCGAGGGCTTCTTGCTGGAACAGCTCACCAGTTGGAAGCAGATGCGGTCGGTTGCGACGTAGCACTCTGTTGTCCTCGGTGACTACTCGATAAGACCTCGGTGCAACTGCTTCGGTAACTTGAGCTCGGCGATTCCATGTCTTTTCCTGTACTCTCACGACATCGCCGGTATTGAGAGGTGGTAACGTTCTCCCCCGAGTGTCTGCCTGGGCTCGCTTGAATGCTGGTATGCTTGGCTGCTGCCTGAAGTCTGGGAGTAGAGTGCGAAGCCTCCTGCCCTGCAAGAGTTCACCAGGGGAGCGGCCATCTTCGAGCGGAGTGGATCTGTAGTTGAGCAACCCGAGCCAGAAGTCTTGTTTTGTTTCTTCCGTTTTCTTTAGGATTCTTTTCACAATCTGAACCCCCTACTCAGCGAGTCCATTCGATCGCGGGAACTCGGGGTTCGACGTGACGTGGCTGAAGTCGTACCTGGATGCAAAGAGAGCAAATTCATAAGACGAAAACTGCGGCCCATTGTCCGTGTGGACTTCCATTGGAATGCCGTATCTTGAAAAGATGGCGCTCAACTTCTCAATTACGGCACTGGATGTTGTACGAGTCAGCTTCTCCACTTCCGAGAAGTTCGAATGGGCATCAAAAACCGACAGGTACGAGCTGCCTCCGTACTGAAAAATGTCAACGCCCGCGCGGTACCATGCATGGGCCGGTGTAAGTCTGATCATAAAAGGCTCACTTTGCGGTTTGTACGTATATTTGCGGCAAACTGCACAACTCTGCAACAGGTTTTTGATATCAGAGTTCAGCCCCTGCCAGAACAAGAGGCCCCTGGCTCTTGCTTGGCACTTGTTCAAGCCCATGTGTCCCTCATGAATACGTTCGAGAACTTCCTTTCGCATTGACTTCGGGACTACAACTTTGCTGCCTTTAAATACAATTCCTTTAATCAATGAGAGCTCGGACGCGAATGGCTTCATTATTCCCACAATGTCACCGTGGCCATTAATGTAGCGCATCACTGACTGCAAGTCCTGATCATTCGCCGTTGCTTTGGCCAGACGGGCCAGTGTTCTAGCGCTTACCAAGGTTGACATGACTGCAACCGCGTGGACCTCCACATCTTCCGTGTCGTTGGAGTAGTCCTTAGTCGCTGTCCCTTGAGCCCTTGATAGCATGTCTGCGAGAAAGAATTTCTTTCCTGGTACATACTGCAGTTCAAAATCATAAGCCATTAGCCTCAAGAAAAAACGTTATAGCCTGGGTGGCATATCACTGATTCCTTTCGCTGCAACACCAAGCAGTGGACGGTGGTCAGTCTCGATAACAGTTTTACGTCCGTATACGAAGTGATGAAATTTTTCACAGCCGAACGTTATCCCCAATGCTTCCTTTTCAATCTGCGAGTACCTCTGCTCCGAGTTGGCCATTACACGCGAGGCATAAGCGACTGGCCGCCAGTTTTCACCATGGCACTGTAAAAGTGCAGCCCCCAAACCATTCTTTGATGCATCTGCCACGATATTAGTTTCTCTGGCTGGGTTGAAAATAGCTAGGAGAGGCGCACTGCTAAGCATGCCGCAGATCATCCTCCACTCACTAGCGTGGTTTTCGGTCCACTCGAAGACAGAGTCATTTTTGATGAGGCTGCGAAGAAGCATAGTACGTTCTGCGAGATTAGGCAAGTACTTGCTGAAATAATTTGCTACTCCTAGCATTCTGTGGACAGCGGCTTTATCCGTTGGGCATGGAGTCTCCCTCAACGACTGCGTCAACGCTGGGTTAGGCTTTATTCCATCGTGGCTAATGACGTCACCCAAGAATTTAATTTCAGTCACTCCAACCTTGCACTTTTCAGCGTTGAAAGTTAAGCCTGCTTTTTCTGCCACTTGCAGCACTTTCCGCAGGCGCGCATCGTGTTCGTCCTTAGACGAGCCCCATATTAGAATATCATCAATGTACACTCTCACACCTTGACAGCCGTCAAATATTTCGCTCAGGATTTTCTGGAAAACTTCCGGGGCTGATGAGATTCCGAACGGGAGCCTCAAAAACCGGTAACGCCCGAACGGAGTGCCGAACGTGCATATAGTTGCTGTGGAGTCATCCAAAGGTACCTGATGAAAACCCGCCCTTGCATCGAGGAGCGTGAAGTACTTAGCGCCGGCGAGCTCAGCTTCTATGTCCTCGCGTCTTGGCATCTGATAATGCTCTCGCTGTATCCACTCGTTGATACTTCTAGGGTCCATGCAAACCCGTATTTTTCCGTCTTTCTTCCGCACGATAACCAAAGGGCTCACCCAGTCTGTCGGTTTCTGGACCCTCTCAATGATGCCACTTCGCTGCATGCGCTCCAGCTCCTCCCTCAGAGGTTCCCTCAGCACCAAGGGCACCCGCCGAGCTGGCTGGACAACTGGCGTCGCATCCTTGCGTAGGACCATTTTATACTGGCGACTCACGCAGCCTGTTCCCTGAAAAAGCTGGCGGAATTCGGTTAGAACGTCCTCACTGCCGCGCGCTGTAGTGCTTCCTACTTTTACAGCATCCACTGCACGTGACACCAGACCAAGCGACTCGCATGCTAGTAGTCCCACTATAGATTGGTTGCCCTTTTTGACGACATAGAAGTTGACGTCCTTCGACCGGCCGTTCACGGTCACTGGTAGCCTTGCCATACCGAAATGTCGAATGACACCACCGCTGTATGATCGAAGCACCGAAGAGCTCGGTTTCAAATCTGCTGCCGTCTTGCATCGTTGGTAGATAGAGTAGGGCAGCAAGTCGGCCTGAGATCCCGTGTCCACTTTGAAGTTAACCATCTGGTCAGCCACTTTCACGTGTACTACCCAGTCCGCTCTCGCGTCGATGCTCGAGACTGTCACATCGAGAATGTCGAAGCTGTCTTGCTCTTCGCCAACTTCTCGGATTTGCGGGCCCTTCTTGCAGCAAGCTGCGAAATGGTTAACACCTCGGCATATGAAACACGTTTTGCCGAACGCAGGGCATCTGCCGGGTATGGCGTGTAAACGATTGCATCTGGCGCATTTCCGAGATTGCTGCTTGTCTTGCATCACTTGCTTATCGGGCTGTGCCGACGGTTCTTTTTGCACTGCATGCTCCGCTTTGCGAACCTGCCCAGACCGCTTCATGACCAGCGCCACGTGCTTATCGGGCTGCGCCCAGGCATTGTTTTGCAGCGATGCTGCTTCCTCCGCTTTGCAAATCTGCTCAGCCTTGGCAAGTGTCAAGTCTTTTTCTTTGAGGAGCTTTTCACGCAGTGGTGGGCTACTGGTGCCAAACACTATTTGGTCGCGGATTAAGGAATCAGCTATTCCCGAAAAATTGCAGCTTCTTGCTTGTTTTCTGAGGTCCCGCAAGAAATGCTCGAATGACACCCCTTCGCCTTGCACTCTGGATTGGAATAGGTACCGCTCATAGACTTCATTCTGTTGTTCTTGGCAGTACTCCTTGAATTTCTTAACAACGGTAGCATAATCTTGCTTGTTCTCGCCCCCGAGAAAAAGGAAGTTGTTAAATACCTCCAATACGTCGTCTCCGGCAGTGCTGAGCAGCAGTGCTGTTTTGGAGGCCGTGGTTCGGGGCTCTTTTGGCGATTCCGTTGCTTCCAGAAAAAGCTCGAATTTCTGCTGGAACAACTCCCAGTTCTTGGCGATATTCCCAGACAACAGTAGTGGTTCAGGAAACTTCAGCAGTTGCTCCATCGTGTATCCATCGACGTGAGCTATCCCACTTCTGACACCATGCATCAGTCGAGGTGGCCAGCGACCAAATGCTCTTTATTGCTGAACGTACAGTGCTTTTATAGCCGCAAGGGGTGTGGCAACCAAGGCGCATATCTAATCTAGGCGAGCACGATGCATCGCCGCACCAGACATGGCACGTGCGTCATTCCCGATACAGGAGGTGTTGCTGCATTGCCGACTACTGCAGCAAATTGTCGGTGCCCACAACAGGAAGTGTAATATACATTAATATAGACGGCGTACCTGTCCAATTATTCTTCGACACTGGAAACCACGTGTCTGTGATGAGTACTATCCTACGTAGACGTTTAAGGAAGGTCCTCACCCCAGCAGCTGCCCGAGTGCTTCGTGTGGCCGACGGCGGCGTGCTGGTTGTTCTTGGAATATGTACTGCACATTTAAGTTAGCCGGTCGTCCTACTTCTGTTCTCATTGCTGTGATCGGCAACTGCCCTCACGACCTTATCCACGGATTGCACTTTTTATCCATTCATTCTGCTCTCATCGACTGCGCGGCCGGCGTTCTGTTCGAACTGCCTCAACTCGCCGATGCTCCGAGCACCACACCACCTCACTTGTGCTTGCTTCACCATGCGCGTCTGTCACCCGAGGAAGTTACTTACGTCACTTTGACCGCCCAGCCGCAAGTTCCTGACGGTGAATATGTGCTTCGCCCCATCAGCGACGTGGTTTTGAAACGGAACGTTGCTGTTCCGCATATGCTGGTCATGGTTACTAATAACGACGTCGTTCTACCGCTTCTGAATTTCAGCCTGTGCCCTCGAGTGATTCCGGCTGGCATTTGGCCAGCGTTTCTAGTGGTTCCGAAATTGAAATTGAGAATCTGAATGCCGAAAGTGGCATATTAGCGTCAATTGCAGCTCACAGCCCTGGTTCGTAAACGTTGACTTCGCGAAAATGATTGCACCTGACCGCACCTCTGCACAGGCCACGGACATACGTATCTTGCTTGAATCGTACAGTGACGTCTTTGATTTCAGCGACAGGCCTTTGGGCCAAACATCTCTTGTTGACCACTGTATAAACACTGGAGACACGAATCCTATTCGTCGGCGACCCTATCAGTTATCGCATGGTGAACGTCAATCATCCAATCAGAAGTGGGCAAAATGCTCCGCAATGGGGTGATGGAGCCAGCAGCCAGCCCTTGCGCTTCGCCTATCGTCCTTGTGAAGAAGAAAGATGGTACCTGGCGTTCTCGTTTCAATTATCGTCACTTAAACAAGATCACGCGAAAAGACGTGCGCCCACTACCACGCATCGATGACGCCTTGGATTGCTTGCACAAAGTGGAATACTTCTCGTCCATCGATTATCGATCCCGTTAATGGCAGATTTCAGTTGTTGAAATGGACCTCGAGAAGACGGCCTTCAACACGCCGGATGGCTTATATCAGTTCAAAGTCATGCCCTTTGGCCTATGCAATGCTCCTGCGACATTTGAACGTATGATGAACTCTCTTCTGCAAGGCTACAAATGAAACACCTGTCTTTGTTACCCTGACGACGTTATTGTTTTTTCTCCCACGTTTGGCAGCCATCTTACCCGACTCGCTGCAATTCTTGCGGTCTTCCGAAAAGCCGGCCTTCAATTGAACCCCATGAAATGCCAATTCGGGCGCCATCATATTACCGTGTTGGGACACCTCGTTGACTCATCCGGTGTCCAACCAGATCCGGAAAAACTTCGCACCGTACGCTGTTTCCATGTTCCACGTTCTGCTTCTGACGTGCGCGGCTTCCTCGGCCTGTGTTCTTACTTTCGCCGTTTCGCCAAAAACCTCGCCGACGTTGCTCGGCCTTTGACAGGTCTAAAGAAGAATATGCCATTCTCGTGGGACCCTGAGCAGGCTCACGCATTCGCCGCTCTCATCGGGTTTCTTGCCACCCTTCCCGTACTTGCGCGCTTTGATCCATCTGCACCGACCGAAGTCCACACTGACGCAAGCGGCCATGGCATCAGCCCTGTTCTCGCCCAACAACCTAATGGTGCCGAGTGCGTGATAGCTTACGGCAGCCGCCAGCTGTCACCTGACGACAGAAATTACTCGCTCACCAAGTGGGCGTGCTTAGCTTTAGTTTGGGCTGTGGCCAAGTTCCGGCCATATTTATAGGGCCTTACATCTTCGGTCATCACAGACCATCACGCACTCTGCTGGCTGTCTTCCCTTCGGGACCCGACGGGACTGCATGGTCCCTGGGCTTTGCGGCTCCAGGAATTTTCATTTAGTGTCCATTACAAGACTGGACGCCTCGACAAGCACGCTGACTGCCTGTCGCACCACCCCGTGGATCCTCCCGATCCTGCTACACATGATCCGTTTAACTGCGTGATGGCTTTGACTGACATGACCGACATGCGCGCTGAACAACGCGCCGCAACCTTACAGCCCATCATCGCCGGAGTGGAATCTGACCGCACCGACAGCACGTGCCGCATGTTCGTGCTGCATGATGACATCCTCTACCGCCGCAATATCAACACTGGCGGCCTTGACTTGCTCCTTGTCCTTCCTCATCATCTGCGATCCATAGTTCTCGAACAACTTCACGATGCACCGACGTTGGGACACCTTGGAGTTTTGCGTATATATGACTGCGTAGGACGCCAGTTCTTCTGGCTGGGTCTCTACCGCTCTTTGCGTCGTTATGTCGTAACTTGAGAATTAAGTCAGCGCCGGAAGAAACCTTCCCTGGCACTTATCGCACGACTCCATCCAAGTGAAGTTCCCTCTGAACCATTCTTTCGCGTAGGCCTTGACCTGGTTGGCCCTTTTCCGACTACGACTAGAGGGAATAAGTGGATCGCCGCCGCTACTGATTACGCGACACGCTACGCGATAACAAAGGCGTTGCCGATTTTCTTCTCCACGACATCATTTTCCACCGTGGTGCTCCTCGAAAGTTACTTACAGAGCGCGGCCGCTCGTTCTTATCAGGAGTTGTCGACGACCTCCTTCGCTCTTGTGCCACTGAGCACAAGCTGTCCACCACCTACCACCCAAAAACAAACTGTCTTACGGAACGTCTGAACCGAATAATCACAGAGATGCTGTCGATGTACGTTTCCAATGATCACCGTGACTGGGACGCCGCGCTAGCTTACGTGACGTTCGCCGATATTCGCCCGTTTATCTCTTGTATAGTCGCGACCCCACATTTCCGTTTGACACCATCCTCCATTCTGTTACACGTGTTGCAACTGAGTACGCTCGCGAAGTCATCGATGGCGCTCACATGATCGCGCTCAAGCCGCCCGATCTCGTTTATTAGCATCGCAGCATATACAAGAAGTGCGTTACGACCGCTGCAATCGCGATGATAAGTTCGCGCCAGGCGCTTGGGTGCGTCTCTGGTCATCATGTCGTCGGGTTGGCCTCTCCCAGAAGCTTTTCTCCCGCTACACAAGGCCTTATGGAGTCCTACGCCAAGTTAACGACGCAAATTACGAGATTTCACCGCTACCCTTTGATGCATCCTCAAGTGAGACACCTGTTGACGTCGTGCATGTTCCGCGGCTGAAGCCATACTTCGCTCGCAATTCTTCGCCTCCTATGCGCCGAGACGGCGCTTCGACAGGCGGGGGTCCTGTTACGGAAGGATGAATGGAGAGAGAGGATGAAGAAGATTGTAGGCGCTAGCTGCTGCGTGTCATTGGTGGTCAGCCATCTTAGCTACGCTGACTCATCCTGTATATATATTTTAAATATAGTCTTTCTACACTCGCAACATCCCCGTAACAATATTGGCCGCAAATAAAGACGGCTACAGCGGAAGCGAACACAAAAACGGCACAGGCGGCACCTTTCAACTGGCTTATTTACGGCAACCCGTGGTAACACATAGACAAAAAAAAAACATGCACAGAATGCAGCAACAAGAACACTTAGTTGCCTAGCGGGGCAATGAATTATCAAACACATCGGTCTCCGATAGAAACAGTGTAACAGAAGTGTGACTAACACAGTGTTCGCCTTTCTTTTTATGGGATATTAGACATTAGACATTATTTATTTCATCATAAATTTGTACATGAACATAAGCAAACAACTGTTGGGCCCATAGCCAAGGCTAGTGCGGGCCCATGTGGTACAGATGCGTATGTGCTACGGTGATCAGGACAGTGATGAAACAAAGGTGCAGTGATTATTCATAATTCTACAGGATGAGAAAGAAGAGAGAAAATGAAACATACATTAGTGCAGCAATAGAATAGTATTACTGAAAAAATATCACCACAAAGACAGAGCAACATACTTAACTAATATCTGAGCGATACAATCTTTTTATGGCAAACAAAAAGTTACTGCCACTCTTCACTTCAATTGGTAAGGCGTTCCAAATTTTGTACCATGATACTGAATTAGTCTTTGACCGTATGTGTTTCGGGTAACTGGTACATTGAAATTTATGTTAGTGGCGTGTCTAGTATTTCGTGTAGGAATCACAAATATACTAAAAGACAATGAGTGATTGCGACATATTATGTTATTCACTAAAATAGCAACTTTCATTTCCGAGGATAGGGTAAAGGGAAGTATTTTCAACCTGGAAAATAAATGACTGCTGGATTCGAAAGCACTAGAAAACGTCATTATCCGCACCGCTCTCTTTTGTAAGCTCAAAAGTGGATCCAAATATGTGTTGACGACCATGATTCGCAACAGTATGTCATGTGACAATGAAAGAGAGAAGAGTAGATTATTTGCAGTACCGAAATATCGAAGTATGCCCTCCTCGCCTTTAACAGCCCGTAACACTCTGGCGCTAGCTTCGAACATACATTATTAATGTGGGGCTTCCAGTTTAAACTACTGTCTAGTGCCATGCTCACATATTTAATTGTGTTCACATGCTCCAGAGCGCTATTATCAACACATATTTGCAGAGGTGCACTGCTAACATGACCATGCCTAGAATGAAAAATCATGTAGTGAGTTTTAGCTTTGTTGAATGTAAGTTTATTTGCTCCAAACCATGATGAAACACAGATTATTTCTGTGTTAGCAATCTGTATTACTTCGTGAAGTGTTTTGCCTGCAAACACTAGTGCAGTATCGTCCGCGTACAGGACAGCTTTGGCAGATGTGAGAATTGAAGGAAAATCGTTGACATACAAAGAAAATAAAATGTTCCTAGGACAGACCCCTGTGGTACACTAGTTTTAACACAAAAATACGAAGACGTAAAGTTAGTAATTTTAACAAACTGCTGTCGGTTGGTTAAGTAACTAGAAAATAAGTTAAAAGTACTGGCACTGAAACCGTAGTATTCAAGTTTCTTTAGTAGTATGGAATGAATAACTGTATCGAAAGCCTTCTTGAGGTCTAGAAATATTACTAAGGCTAATTCATTATTATGGAATGCTTCGTTTATATGCTGCGACACCTCTAGTACTGCTGAAGACGTAGAGCGACCGGTTCGGAAGCCATGCTGAGATTCATTTAAAATGTTGTTTGTGCTCAGGTACTGCTGGAATTGAATAAAAATAACCTTCTCAAACACGGTGTTAATAACACTCAAAACATAAATTGGTCGATAACTTCCAGGGTCATTATTGTCACCGCATTTATATATAGGAGATACTTTAGCAATCGTTAGAGTTTCAGTGTATGTACCGCTTGCGATATTAAGATCGAATGTGGTTGTAAGAACAGGGCAGAGGAGGTCGACGTTATCTCTTAAAACTTTGTCAGTAATGCCATCGTGACCAGCCGCCTTGTTAGCATTCATATCGGTTAATATATTTTGTACTAGAGTATCTTCTATTGGTTTAAGGCAATATGTGCTCCATACTAACGGGTAATTAACATCACATGTCTGATGAGTTATACAGTCAGCTAGAACTGCCCCAACGTTAGTAAAGTGCGTATTAAACTCATCAACTTTTTCGGTGTCAATTCGGCCAGGAGCAATGTGCCTTTTCACAGGTGCACTAATTACATTGTTAATAATGTCCCGCATCTTTCTAGAATTAACCTGAGCCTCACGGATCAGTTGCGCGTTAAACTCTTTTTTCCTGTTACGAATGATTGCAACGCCAAAATTGCGGGAGCTACGAAACTGCTGTAAATAGTACATATTATGTCTTTGCTGTTTCCACTTCTGATACCAAGTGTCTCTTTCCTTAATGGCGCTTAATATAATCTTACTCATTCATGGACATAACGGCTGCTCGTACTTGTGATGCTTGGTTATTTTGCATTCAGAGATGACACGGGAGAGGGTTTTCAGCACCTTGTCACATTCGGTATTGTCTAGAATGAGTACGTCAGAGAAATTTATCTTCTTAATTTTATCACGAAGCAGCGAGTAATTTATTCGACCTGTGCGTGGATTTAGTTCATTCCTAGTAATGCTTCCATCAATAGGTATCAATGCGAAGACAGTAGAGTGACCTGTTATACTCGCATTGTCTACAACTGCGAGAATATTATTATGATTGCATAGAATATGGTCGATCATTGTGGCTGAGGTTGCTGTAATTCTTGTGGGTTCAGAGATTGTGTTCTTGTAATTGTATGATTGAAATAACAAAGGATATTCGGCATTTAGGTCTCCATAAGTGCCTATGTTGAAGTCCTCGGTTACAACTACAGAGTTAAAGTTTCTATCGGTCAAACCAGAAAGAATGGTTTCCAGAACACTGTAAAACTGTTTTAAAATTGAGCTGGGTGGTCGATAGACTACGCCTATGACCATGCCTGTAGGTATTGCGATAAAACGTGATTCAATGTTATCATTACTTTTAAGCAATTGAGGCATTTCGATGAGGGTTAGTTCTTGTCTGACATATAAAGCAACACCTCCGCCACGTGATGAAGTCTGTCTTGGGTTCGATAGAAAATGATAACCGGAAATCGGAATGTGTTCGCAGTTTCTTAACGATGTTTCGGAGAGCGCAATGATGTCGTAGGAAAACTGATGCTGCGCTAAAAATTTGCGCAATAAATCTTTGTTTCTATTCAGGCTTCTGATGTTGCAGTGAAGTATAGACATGCATGGTTTTGCATGAAATTCGGTGTTAACTTCGATAATTGAGTGTCATAAGTTCGCGTACGGTATGGTCGTGGCTTCTCCCGGGAATTTTATCTGCTTGAAAAGTGGCTTAGGGGGTCAGGCATTGCAGTGCGCGGGCAAGTGCGCCAATTGATGTTTAGTTAAATTTTGCTTGTGTTCCCTGGCTCGATCATTCAGACACCGCCACGACTGCCCTATGTAAGACTTGCCATACGCCAGGGGGATTTCGTACGCACCTCCTATATTGAATTTTTCCACAGCCTCATCTTCCTTTAGGATCACCGGAGGCGCGAGGACAGAGCCGCGCAAGTTTTAAAGGGGCCGAAAAGACAAGGGGGACTCCAAACCTGCATGCCATCTTCTTACGTTCTTCTTATGAGGAAGAGCTTGTTACCATGGCCTAAATGCACCCAATAATCAGTAACTCTTCTTTTCTATCATCTGGAATAGTCCCTTTCATTGCGTGAGTAATCTGTTGTTATCTCTTTGGAGCAAGATCAATGCTCGATCCCCGACATTCAGTTGCCGCCGCTTGGAACGCCTGTCAAAATAGTTCTGAGCCTTTTGAGCTTGCAGCAAGTTTTGATGAGCTAGTTCCAAGGTTCGTTCAAGACGTCGTCTAAGATGAACAACGTAAGGCTATGTAGTCTTGGGGCCCTATAAAGTAAAACTATTCCAATATGTTCTTGTTCCACTCTCCTGGAGTCAAATTTACGTAACCGCCGACGCAAGCATCGGGCGATGGCCCGCAGGGTTGTTTACACAGACCTATCAAACACACTGCTTGTTTATAGAGGTCACTTTTGTTTGCTTTCAAAAGGAATAACATTGCCTACATAGAGTGCTTTTTCTTATGTAATTGGCTAACTAGAGGTGAGGAGCACGCTCAAGTGGAGAGAGTTTCGATGGCGTTGAGCAAATGCACTGATGATAGATAACCGCGTGAAGAGGGAAGTGCGGGCGTCTGCAATTGGTCAGCTTTCCCTCACTTACCCCCGTAAACACAAATGCATCTTAGCTTGAAGCTCATACTTGATATAAGTGACGCCCGGTCCGAATGCGCCCAAGACGCTCAATTCGCTTCCTTTGTTTCGTTCACGACAGGCGTCTTTTAAATCAAGTCAAGCGTGGGCTTCAAGTACAGACGCGTTTCTCAATATGGAAATTAGCTTGTAGTGGCTTGTCTAAAGTCGCTGCGGCGTGCGATGGACTTAAAATGCCGCTGAAACGGATCATCAGCAAAGAAGAGTTTGCAGAGCAATGTCGTATACGTGCCGAATAGGCTGGATAATGTTATACGGGCACGCAAAATGTTTGGTTGACCGCAAATGAACCCATGTTCTCCAGAAGGCGTGAGTAGCCAGTACCTGAGCGATCGGCGGTAGCCATCTTCTTTTTCTTTCGGAACGGGACCGTCTCCGGCAGTTCAGGTAAAAAAAAGTTTGGTTCGGCATATAATGCATCTTTAACGCGTACATCTCACATTGACGCAATGAGTGTTCGCGGTTTTGTGACGTCGAGTTACAAACAGGTGAAGTGGGTTTAGCCTGAAACCTTTTGACCAATAGCAGAAGGTAAATGGCGAAAAGGCGTCGAATGAGAAATAATTATTTTCTTTTGTTCGATCGAATCGTGCATAATCAGTGTGTACACATCATGTCAGATTGTGGGCTATCGTGGTTTTCTTGACGTTGCATGACCGATAGGCGAAGTGGGGTGGTCCAAAAGGTTTTTGACCAATCACGGAGGGCTGATTGCACAATTGGACTGGAAAAGTTTGTTTTATTTTTGTGTTATTTACAGAGACTGCTATCCCATGAACTGGTACATTGCAGGATTGGTACAGAAGATGATATATAAACAATATTAGGAAAGTGCATGATTACAAATGTGAGTGCAAAGATTTACAGGGAAAAGAGTACAGTATCATAAAGAAAATACTTGATTAGGCGATTCTCGCACAAAATGATCAACAGACATCTCACGTAATGTGCCATCAAACTCGTTCCACAATTCGACTGTGAAAGCAAAACATGAAAGTTTGAAGCTGTCTAAAAACGGCATAAACGGCACGATGTTAAAGGGAAGCTGAAGAGTCTATCGAATTCAATAAGACGCTCATATACGGATGCGGGAACCTTATAAGCCATGTAGGTAAAATTTGGGGTTTTTTTCAATTAGGAGCGACGTAATCGTCGGTTAAAATTGCGCTGTAGCTCCGCCGCCCGTCGAATGCCGCGCACTGCTGCTGACGCTGACGTAGCGAGCGGAGACCGGAAACCGCGGTGTTGTGACGTCAACTCTAGTGTTTTGTTCCTTCGCAGCCTGCGCGACCGCGCCTGACCGTGCTTGTTTCTGCGTGCGTGCCATCGTAATCTGCTTCGATCGACCCTGCATTCCTTTGTTGGTGCGTCTGCGTGTTTGTAGAGTGGTAGTCAACGTGCGCAGCATCAACTGAAGTGGTGGGCCGATCATGCCGGCTTTCTGTGCAGCCTACAATTGCACGAGTACCAGCGGCCGCGACGATGTTGTCTTCCATTGCTTCCCACAAGACAAGAAGCTTTTAACGAAGTGGGAGGCTGCTGTGAAGCGAAAGAATTTCAAGCCCTCAAGAACGACGGTGCTGTGCTCCAACCACTTCCGTGATGACGATTATCACGAGAATTTATAATTAAAACGTGGGTTGGGTTTGCCAGTCAAGTCGGCTCGTCTAAGGCCCGGCGCAGTGCCGTCAGTGTTCGCGTACACAAGGAGCTCATCACCGCAACGGAAGGTGCATGTTTATCTCCCGCCCTTGACGCAGGTTTCCTCGCAAAGCGCCGCGAATTTTCGATTTGCACGTGTGTTGTTAAACAGCCTGCATGCAGCTACCATAACGCAGTGCAAGTGTAGAGTTTGCATGTGCTGGAAAGCCGGCGCACGCCAGGACGCTACGCTCCCCCCTTCTCTCGCGCACACCGAGAAACTGACCGTCTCACGTAGCCGACAGAATTCGACGCCTTTACGACTTCGGTTGCGAGTAGTGTGCGGATGGCGCACAGATGAAGGTCACTACACGTACTGCATGAACCGGGAAGCTTTTCACGCGTTTAAACCGTCTTTGTAGATTGCCGACAGCTTTGGACAGCGCACAAATGCCGACGATCGCATCCCGCTTACGTTCCACGAGGAGGCATGCTGGAACACAACACTACAATTGTTTGACTGGAAACGAGCTCACTAGATCGGTGAAAGATCGGCGAGATCACTAGATCGCTTTGCAAAAAACATACTCACCAAAGAGCATTTCCAACACGAGGAGATCCCAAGACTTCGCTTTCGTTCGCGTCGAAAGCACTGCTCGCACCAGCATCGTTTGCTTCTTCGAGAGGCCGGCTCTTCGCAATCGGCTCGTACATGTAGGGAGTAACGCCGAACTCCTCAGAAAAACGCAGTCTCTCTAAATTTTCCATTACCTCTTAAATTTTCCATTACAGCACCAAACTACCTGGCACCGCGCTTCATGTGTTGCGGCAGCGGTCGGTCACTAGAGTTGACGTCACGAGGCGCCCGACCAATCACAGGCGGAAACGAGACGCGCGAGCTGGGCGTGTCCACTGCTGCACTTTTCGTCGAAATAAAATATATTTGCGCTTTCTTTCGCTCAATTTCGATACGATATTCGTATTCGAAGGGTTGAAAACCATTATGTACACATGTTCACTCATTTTTTCTGGAACTCCTCTCAGCTTCCCTTTAAGCGGGTTGGTACGGCGAGTGACGCGTCCTGAAGAACTGGCGAAAGAAAAGGGGCTGTCGATACAAGTACGCTTGTTGATAATCTTGTGAAGTAGGATAATGCGATCACATATGCGTCTGTGTTGAAGTGTGTCAAGTGATAACGTGCGGGCGTGAACTGTGGGACAGAAGTGACGGTCATAACGCTTATATATACATCTTGTTGCTTTTTTCTGCACATTTTCAAGTTTAATGGTGTCTTTGGCGAAGTGTGGCGACCAGACCGCCGATGCATATTCAAGTACAGGCCTTTCTAGAGATTTGTACACCCTCAGCTTGCAGTTTTTGGTTGCATCTTTTAACGTACGTTTTAGGAAGCCGAGTTTCCTGCGTGCCTTGGAGCAAGTTAAATCTACATGCTTAGACCAATTTACAGACAGAACGTTACTCCCGGGTACTTCAACTCGTTCACGTGCGTTAGTTGATGCGTGTTGTTAGTGTACGAAAAACGAAAAGGATTTTTCTTGTTAGCGAATGTCATCAATACCATTTTGAAAAATTTAACCTCATCTGCCATGTGTTGCTCCAATCACAGAATGAAGAAAACACATTATTTACAGTAAGCTGGTCGCATTCATTATTTATGTTTGAATACAGAACGCAGTCAACAGCATATAAACGGATTTTAACTAGCGTGTTATTAGTTATCTGCACGACATCATTAATGTAAACAAGAAATAAAAATGGCCCTAGAATTGATCCCTGCGGGACGCCAGATGTTATAAATAAAGACGTTGGTTGAGAGTGATTAAGCGTGACAAACTGTGATCTTAATCGCAAGTAGTCCTTAATCCAGCCTAGTTGTCGGACACCGTGAGTTCCCTTGAAAAAGGCATCAAGTTCAGTAATGAGCTTTCTATGACAAACCAAATCAAATGCTTTTGAGTAGTCGATAAACATGGCGTCCATCTGACCGCGATGATTTAAGCTAGGTGCAATGTCGTGTGTGAATTCAATTATTTACGTGAGTGTAGAAAACAGAGCCCAAAAACCATGCTGATTATTAGAGAGAAGATAATTGTTAGACAAGTACAAGACAACGTGTTTATGAATAATGTGTTCTAATACCTTAAAGCAAGTGCATGTTAACGAAATTGGTCTATAATTGGAGAGGCTTTGTTTGTTACCAGACTTAAATACTGGTACTACGTTAGCTATTTTCCAGGTTTGTGGAATGGTTTAGGTTTGAAGGGATTTTTGTAAAATTACACTCAAGTACCGGGCACACCTCTCAGAATACATTTAGAGATATGTCAGGAACACTATCGGCTCCAGCACGTTTGGTCGCGTCAATTTGCAACAGAAGATTCAGAACTCCATTATAACTTAAATCCAACTTCGGGAAGGATGGAAATTCAGTGACTACACTAAAAAGCGGCCTAGTGTCGTTGTCGCTATCAAATACCGATTTAAAATATTTATTCAACGCTTCAGAGATAACAGGAGGGTTAGAACATGGTTTACCATTAACAACAAAGGATGAAGAACAGTGACCAGACGGAGTAATTGTTTTCCAGAATTTGTGTGGGTTGGTTTTCATGAATGTTGTCAGTGTGGTCTCATAATAAAATTTCCTAGCGTCAAGCATTTTGGTTCGTAGTGCCGTCTTCAAGGAAACTAGAAGCTCACCATCACTTATATGCTGTGACTTACATCGCTTGCAAAATCCCTTTATGCGACGGATAAGTTGGGCAATTACCCTTCTGTACCAGATATGTTTGGGATTTCCTTTAACACACTTCTTGGGCACAAAGTTACCCAGACAGTCATGCAGAACTTTATAAAATCGCTCGACCAACATGTCAATATTACAGTGTTCGCTATTAAATAAAAAATCATTAAAATGGGACGGCAAAGCACCACGTATCATGACATCATGAGCACGAGTGAAGCCAGTAATCATCCTGTATTCTGGTCTTTTGCGTTCAGGTGCAATATTCAATTTAAGAATGACAGCTTTATGATCAGACAGAGCATCACCAACCTCACATTCGAACCCACATTTAACCAACTGCTCATTCAAAAGCACAAGATCCAGCAAAGAGTCACCCCCCGTAGGAGAGTAAAGAACTTGTGAGAAATCGAAAGAAATGAGCAAGTCACACTGTACCTTGTCGCGACCAGTCAATACGAGTGAAGCCCAATTTATGCATAGCAAATTGAAATCCCCACACAAAACCATTTTGTAGTTATTTGATCTGTGTGCTGCAATATAATCATTCAGAGCAGGAAACACATTGTGACCGGCATTTGGAGGACGATATATAACACCTATAACTAACGTTGAGAAGGAGAAGAAAGGGGGTTAACCGAGGGTCCCGATTTTATTAGTCATATCATAAGAAGCCAACAAACATTATATTTTTTTTATATTTCGGGTTCTACGTGCCAAAACCACTTTCTGATTATGAGGCACGCCGTAGTGGAGGACTCCGGAAATTTTGACCACCTGGGGTTCTTTAACGTGCACCTAAATCTAAGCACACGGGTGTTTTTCGCATTTCGCCCCCATCGAAATGCGGCCGCCGTGGCCGGGAGCCAACAAACATTGACACCAAGGACAACATAGGGGAAATTACTTGTGCTTAATAAATGAAATAAAGAAACGAAGAATTAATGGAAAATAAAGTGGATGAAAAAACAACTTGCCGCAGGTGGGAACCGAACCCACAACCTTCGCATTTCGCGTGCGATGCTCTACCAATTGAGCTACCGCGGCGCCGTTTTCCCATCCACTTTCTTGGGTATTTATGTGTCCTAGTAAAACCCTGGGAGTGTTAGCCAGCGCCACCACACGCAGACCTTGCGGGCGGACGTGGGACGTCCTTTTTGCCGCAGGCGTCACGAGAACGTGATCTTTTAGGGTGAAGGCGACTGGTCAATAAACCCACATATGCTACCTGAAGGCATCAATGTAGCCGGATTCGAGACCCTCGTTATGTAATAAACGAGAAGAAAGGGGGTTAACCGAGGGTCCCGATTTTATTAGTCATATCATAAGAAGCCAACAAACATTGAAACCAAGGACAACATAGGGGAAATCACTTGTGCTTAATAAATGAAATAAAGAAACGAAGAATTAATGGAAAATAAAGTGGATGAAAAAACAACTTGCCGCAGGTGGGAAGCGAACCCACACTCCCAGGGTTCTACTAGGACACATAAAGTGGATGGGAAAACAGCGCCGCGGTAGTTCAATTGGTAGAGCATCGCACGCGAAATGCGAAGGTTTTGGGTTCGGTTCCCACCGGCGGCAAGTTGTTTTTTCATCCACTTTATTTTTCATTAATTCTTCGTTTCTTTATTTCATTTATTAAGCACAAGTAATTTCCCCTATGTTGTCCTTGGTGTCAATGTTTGTTGGCTTCTTATGATATGACTAATAAAATCGGGACCCTCGATTAACCCCCTTTCTTCTCGTTTATTACATAACGAGGGTCTCGAATCCGGCTACATTGATGCCTTCAGGTAGCATATGTGGGTTTATTGACCAGTTGCCTTCACCCAAAAAGATCACGTTCTCGTGACGCCTGCGGCAGAAAGGACGTCCCACGTCCGCCCGCAAGGTCTGTGTGTGGTGGCGCTGGCTAACACTCCCAGGGTTCTACTAGGACACATAAATACCCAAGAAAGTGGATGGGAGAACAGCGCCGCGGTAGCTCAATTGGTAGAGCATCGCATGCGAAATGCGAAGGTTGTGGGTTCGGTTCCCACCTGCGGCAAGTTGTTTTTTCATCCACTTTATTTTCCATTAATTCTTCGTTTCATTATTTCATTTATTAAGCACAAGTAATTTCCCCTATGTTGTCCTTGGTGTCAATGTTTGTTGGCTTCTTGTGATATGACTAACGTTGAGAAGGAAATACAAATTTTGCACCAAACTGACTAAGTTTGTGAAAGCTCGGGTAGCAGAGAAAAGTCGATGCCGTCTTTAATAAATAAGGCCACACCACCACCGCGACCGGAGATCTATCTTTTCTTAAGACGCAATAGCCAGGTGGTACGAATTCTTCGTCTAAGATTGAGTTATTGAGCCAAGTTTCGGTCACACAAATTATAGAAGGGTGGTGAGTTTCCATAAGCCAGTTAAATTTAACAATTTTGTTCAGTAAACTGCTAGAATTCACATTTAAGCACGTGAGGCAAGGTATTTCACTTCGAGCATTTTCGCTCAGTAATCTGGTCTCACACTGGTCACGTCAGTCCCGGTGGAGCGATTCACTATCTTCGTTGTTCGCAAGCCTAATACGCGTGTCAGACTGCGAATCCCTCGTATAAGCGGCACGATCGATAAAAAGTTTATCGCGGACCAGCTTAATCTTTGCCCCATTGCGCTTTTCTTCTAGCGCTGATCGCCAAGGCAATGTCCTTTTTTGCGCCGTTTCCCGAGAGGAGTCGTAGAGATACTGTAATTGGTCCCTTTCAGTTTGCTGCATTGTTTGAATATGGCTACTTTTCCATTATAGTCATATAACTTCATAATTACTAGCCTGTGTCCTTTTTTCCTATGACCAATCCTGTGAATGCGCTCCACTGATGAAATAGTGACGCCAAGAGTATCAGAAAATATTACCTTCAACACTTTTTCTTCAATATCCTGTCTTGTTTCGTTAATGCTCTCCAGAACACCGAAAACAATCAGATTATTTCTTCGTGCTCTCTATTCCAATTCAATCAGCCTTTGTTGGTGTTGTTCGACTGTGCGATGAAGATGGTCAACAGTACTTTCAAGGGTAGTTAACTTACCACACAGCTCGGAGAATGATTCTAGTTTTAGTTCAATGCCAGCTAGTCTAGCTTCCATCTGGATCTGCTTGTCCAGGATTTGGCGCAATAACGCCTCTGTTGTTGGACCCGGATTGGTTTCAACGTCCCCGGATAGCATAAGTGAAAGATGTGACCATAACACACTGACCATTTCAAATATGTTCACTGGGAGCGGCAGTATTGCGGCAGCGGCCGTATCTCGTCGCTAAGGCGTTGTTTTGTGCAAAGCTCTCTTATAAATTTCAGTGGTCTCTGCACGTGCCTTCCATATATCGATTCGAACGGCGAAAAACCCAGACTTTATTTAGGTACTGCTTATGCAAATAGAAATGGTGAAAGGAAACATCCCAGGACATAGGCTGTTCCTGGCAGAAGTTGCGCAGCAGCTGCTTGAGGGTGCCTATAAAGAGCTCTACCATTTCGTTGCACATAGGATAGTATGACGCACAACTCAAGTCCTTCATTGCCAGCAATTTATTAAATTTTCTCGTCAAGTTCGACGTAAAACAAGGTGCCTGGTCACATAAAATGTATTGAGGAAAGCCAATCCGAGAAAACATCTCCAGCAATTCTTTGGCTATGGTGACTGCGTCGATAGAAAGTAGGGGCACAGCATCCGGGTATCTAGTGGGAAAATCCATCAGCGTCAGTATATATCTGTTCTCTCTGTTTGAGACAGGAGACAGCATGCCAATAATGTCGACGGCCACTCGCACGAAAGGCTTGTCTATTAGTGACATGTGTCCCAATGGCACTTTGGGAAGTCTTCCTTTAGGAGAGGTCCGTTGGCAAACATCGCGCGAGTGTACGTATCGGCGAACTTCTTGCACTCCGTGCCAGTAAAAATTCGAGGACTCAGTCCGTTGTCTTTTTGACGGCCTGGTGTCCTGACATTGGGTTTACGTATGCCAGAGATAGCACCTGGACCCTCAGACACTTCGGTACCACGGCGTGCTGCACTCATTTACCCAGACAAAACTGAGAAGGCCTATATAAGACGCCTTTGTCGTAAAATAATGTATGCGTTGTGCTTTCTCCCCAGACTCTGCCTTCCCAACTTTTCCTCTACACCTATCTAGAGTTTTGTCCTTTTCTTGTTCAGCACAAAAAGTGCGTATTGACACTTGTAAAGAACTGAGACCTACTTTCGGATTTTCGCTTGCTTCTATGGCCCGGACAAAAGAATCGCCCTAAGGCAGATTCTTTTCGTCGACAGATTCGTTCGGGTCTCGAGATGTCAAAAGGCCTGAAGGTCCTTTTCATTCGCCGTCCGGTTTCAATGGTTAACGATAACCGGGAACGTTTCCAAGAGAGAGATTTTCCAAGCACTTATCTATCATGGTACCTGAAAAATATGGCTTCTTGTACTTGGAAACTCTGGCGATTCACCAGTAACATTACTGCCCATTAAAGCCATGAGCGCAGTGTCGGGTATGAAAGTACGTTGCTCCACGATGGTGTTTCTGCCAGTGTCCTGTAATAAGGACACTACTTGGCCGTAGAGTCTACCGTTCTGCACCAGCACGTCTTTGACTTGTAATAACAAGTATTCTCCATCTCTCTGGTCGTTACTGTGGAGGACACACGAGATCTTCTGCTTTTCTTTGTTTTCCGGCAACATACTGCAAGCTGAAGTAGTACTTTCGGTGCCTTTCTTCTTCCTGCAGTCCCGTGTGCCATGTCCTGACTCCTGGCTATAGTCACTGTAAGGCTTCTTTGAATTGACCTGACATTCAGAAGGCTTCTGGCCGCTTCCATTGCAGAGGAAACACTTGACTGAATTTCTTTATACGCGCGTTTCGTCCTCTTTTACGATGCGGTGTACTGTTACTCTTTAAATGTGAGCAAATTCTTTTGCCGCTGCACTTCTAAGAAGTGATGAGCAGTTTCTGCGATTGACTCCACTGTTCTGCAATTTCTTTCACGCAAGAACAACGTTAATCGAGTATGGCAGTTATTTATGAACTGCTGTGGAACAACTAATTGGCGGACCACTTCAAGTCTTTCCTCGATTGCAGAGTTTGACCCACCGGTAAAATGAGCTAAATAGTCCCGCTACGTACTGCGTACCAGTCTCTCTAGCTTGAGGCTTGCCGTAAGCCTGAAGCGTTGTAGCAATGCTAGCTCCGTCTTGTCATAGTCGGGAGAATCCTCCGGAGACAACCGACCAAACTGTCTCAACGCTTCACCGCCGAGACATGGGTTGAGAATTGTAGCCGATTTCTCTTTCGGCCAACCCTGTCTGGTGGCTACTCGCTCAAGCATATTCAGATATGCGTCCAAGTCATCGCGGTTTTCGTTGAACAAAGTAATTATGTTGTTCGGATTTACGGAAACCGAGGGTTCTTTCTGTCTCGTTGCTTGCAATTGGCTGAGACATATTTGCATGGCTGTCTGCTCCACGCATCTCCGCTAACCTGATGCGCAAATTCCGAAGCTTTTCCTCGCTCTCTAGACTATCTTTTACCACCTCACCTTCCGTTACACGCTCCTCACGCGCCCTTCTCTGTTCCTCATCAATCCGCGCTTTGAATTCTGGACTGACAAGACCCATGTGTACAGCTAACGCGCTAAGCTCGTGGGTACTTATTTTGTTTCTACTTGAAGCCAACTATGGTCACCATCGGCTTTGACCGGTCGCCGCGCACGCCAATTTGTAATGTCTGTTTTTTGGGAGAATATCGTGTATCCAGGGCAACCTCGGTGCGAATAAGAGACAAAGGCGTTTGCACACGAAATACGATCATTTCACCCTACAGCCTCATAAGAACGACTAAGCTATATTTACTGTACATGCAGAAGCACTCAGAAGAAAACATGGTTATAGATGGAATGAACAAATAAGCCGGGCGTGATCAGAGCTACAGTGTTGCTCTAAATGTTTCACAATTCGGCCCATCAGCGACGCGGTAAGTCATAGAGTCACAGTGATGGTACAAACAGGGGATCGCCGGGAAAATTTGTGCCGACACAGACGACGGAGCCGTGTCCAAGAACGCGGCAGTTGATGAACCGCAGGGCCCTTTGTCGACGCTGGCCTAATGCGACACTAGGCAGTCGCGACCAGCCCGGTTAATGACCGTTTCCCAGCTGCGTTCTTTGGGAGGCATCAGTACGGCCGTGTGCTAGATCCCGCTTAGGAGCGGTTGGCGAACGGGTCGTAGCTGCGCTTTGCGGGCAGCGTCGGTCGGGCCGGGGCTCCGGAGCAATGCTCAGCAACGGTCAGCGGGGCCAAGGTTGTAAGGCAGGCCTGGGTTATCTCGCCTGACTGCTAGTCGGCTCCATCTACAGGCTCAGCTCGACCGTGGACCGTCGTCCGTGGACATCCCCGGTACAGTCCAGTTACTTGAAATAGCAGGGCTGCCTCCCAGCTGTGCCTAGACACGCTTTTCTTTTTTCCGCTCCACGAACCGGCGGCGCATCCTTGTCGCCAGTCTGCCCAGCTCCCGCAGCGCACGCTCTGTCGCCTCGTGCCTCGCGCTTTCCTCTCCCTTGTCACTCTTCAGCTTTCCGTCCCCTCTTTGCTACTATTTTCTTTCTCCAGGTTGTTGCTTTTTCCTTTCAGGGATTGTGTTGCAGTCATCGATGACGTCTCAACACAAGTACTGCATCGCGCGCGCCATATCACAACTAGGTGTCATTGGCAAGCGCAGAAAGTAAGTTTTCTATTTCAACATATTTCGCATCTGTCCAATGAGCGCAGAATGCACAGTGAGTCCAAAAGCGGTGACTAAAATGCGGAGCACGCGCCGACGGAGTGCGACCGGCACCTTAAGGTTTTATGTTTATGATCATTCTAGGGGCTGTTTCTTTTTCTCTGTCTACCGGGATTTCGTCTAATAGTTCGTAAAATGTTTCCGACTTAGGCATGGTCTATACATAGCTGCCTATTTCTGAATCGCCACGTTAGCGGTCCATGACACTTTTTCTCCTTGATAACTACTATAAAGCTCACTTCCTCGCTCAGATCGAGCATAACAAAACGATTGTAATTAATGCACGCGTCTTGGTCCTCCATGTGCGTTTCACTATATATCCCTACTTATGCCAGCTGGCCCGGTCACTTTCACTACGTAAGTTATTTTTTTCCAATTAAGTCTAGAGATTTTCTTATTTTGCTTATAGCTGTTACTACCTTTCTACAGCATAAGAAGCCAACAAACATTTACACCAAGGACAACATAGGGAAAATTACTTGTGCTTAATAAATGAAAAAGAAACCATAAATTAATGGAAAAGAAAGTCGATGATTAAACAACTTGCCGTAGGTGGGGAACGATCCCACAACTTTCGCTCCCCACCTGGATCGTTCCGCACCTGAGGCAAGTTGCTTTTTCATCGAGTTTCATTTCCATTAGTTTATCGTTTTTATTATTTCATTTATTGAGCACAAGTAATTTCCCCTTCGTTGTCCTTGGTGTCAGTGTTTGCTGGCCCCTTAAGATATGACTAATAAAAATTGGGCGCCTCGGTTAACCCCCTTTCTTCTCGTTTACATTTCCACAGGTAACTTATATACAGTCACGCTTTCTTGCCCTGCCTTGTGCCGTATGTCACAACTTCACCTTACATGTATCTTTTACCCTCTGCTACTTCATAGGTCGTCTATTAATAGCGAGCGCTTCGCCTTTTGTTGAACTAATTATTCTGATGCACCGTTCCCTTTACAAGCGGCCGCTACCGAGCTCTTAACTGTTTCATTGAAGGGGTATACGCTAGTGGCTCCACAATCTAAATGCATTTAAAATTGTATTCATTATACTGTTTCAGATTACTATGTTCTGAAACGTCTGTTATTAAATACGAGCACTCGTCATTACGCACACAGGTCACCACGTAAAGGTGACCATGCAGAATTTCGTAACGTCTGTAACAGCCCTAGTAGAAGCGGACAACTTGAAGAGGAATATCAGAGGTTGCGCTGTTCTTCGAAACTGTCCCCGCATAACTCACTTTGGTATACCAATTATGATTATAGCCATTTCTCTGCGGTGGTGTTTTGTTCAACACGTCGCACGACTATTAACCTTTCCATTCCCGAAGTATTCGATGTTCTCCAGCTTCACGTCCATTACAGTTATAAAACGTCTTCCCGAGTCTTAGGGCCCTCTAACGTAAAACTATTGCAATGTGTTTTTATTCCAATCTACTGACGTCAAATTTGCGTAACCGCCGACGCAAGCATCGGGCGGGCACCTGCAGGGTTGTCCAAACAGACCAATCAAACGCTCTCCTCATTCATAGGAGGTCACTTTTATTTGCTTGAAAAATGAATAACGTTACCTACACTCAGCGGCTTGTCTTATCTAAGTGGCTGACAAGCAAGAGGGTGAGGAGCACAATCCTCGCCTCTTGTCGGAGAGGGATTCGATGGGGCCGAGCCACTGCACTGAAAAGCGATTACCGGAAGAAGAGGGTGGTGCCGGCGTATTTGACTGGTCCGCTTTTCCTTACTTAGCTTGCGAGGGCTGGTCGAAAATCGCGGCGGCATGCAACGGAAGCTTAAAAATGGCGCTAAAACGAATCCTCAGCAAAGAAGATTTCGCAGAACGAGGGCGTAAACGTGCCGAAAGTTCTCGCAAACGTTACACGGCCACGCAAAAAGACTTATTATATGCAAATAAACCCATGCTCCCCGGCAGGTGCGAGTACCCAGGGCCTGAGCGATCGGCGGCAGCCACCTTTATTTCTTTCGGAACGGGGAAGCCTGCGGCTATTCAGAATATAATTCAGTTTTGTTCGGCATATTAATGCATTTTTAACTCGTACACGTCACTTTGACGCAGTGATTTTCTGTGGTTTTGTGACGTCGCGTGACAAGCAGGTTAATTGGGTGCAGCCCGAAAACTTTTGACCAATAGCCCAGGGCTAGTGGCAAAAAGGTATCTAATCAGAAATAACTATTTTTCTTTTGTTCGGTGAAATCATGCATAACCAATGTGTACACGTCATATCAGATGGGGAGCTATCGCGGTTTTCGTGACGTCGCGTGACAGATAGGTGAAGGGGGGGGGGTGGTCCAAAATAGTTTTTGACCAATCGCGGAGGGCTGATTGCGGAATTCGAATAGAAAAGTTTGGAATAGTTTTACGTGATAGCGCCATTAGACACTTCCTAAGCACGGGCAGTGATTTATTTTACACATGTTGTGTGCAGTGTTCCGCGACATCGAAGGCGCCGCCGGCATTCGTGCCTGGTTGGGAGACAAGATTTAAAGCACATCGACAGAGGCTGCCTCGTAACATCTCCTAGCTATATATTTCATCAGAATCTAAAAGTTGGTTTGCCCTCTTGGGGAACAAAACTTATTTAACTACTCCGTTATTCCGAGAACAAGTCTGGACAGGCACCGCCTTCGTGCTTCCATCGCCACCACCCCGTACGCTATAAATTTCAAAACAGCACTACATAATTTCATACTCTAACCATGTCAACTCCCGTAAGTAGTTTGTTAAAAACGCACGCTATTCTGTAGCGCCTTCATAAGTGTTTGAATGACATTAAATAACAAAAACAACTCACAGCCTCCTCCCCCAGCGGGTCACGTTTGCTCTGCACCGTGGGCCCGTCGCTACAGGAGCGGTCTATTCCGCCGGATGGAATCTGCGACCAGCTCTACTACACGAGCGTGTACGTCACAAGGCGCGCTGTGCTGAGTGTGCACGACGACCTCGGCTGGATGCGCTTCCAGAAGGCGATGGCCGCTGTCTCCGAACCAGTTACAACTGGCGGCTTGGCCTTCGACATGCGTTAAGAAGGCACAGCACATCGGCTGATCAAAATTCACTGACTCATTGACAAGGCTTAGCAAATTCTTTGCAAAATAATAGCAAGACATGGCCCAGATAGGCGGGTCAACGAACCGTCGGGGTGTCTTTTCAAGAAATAGCTTAATTTTTGGGGGTAGATAGGGACTTGGCGAGGGAGTGTTCTATGGTCACGCAGGTGTGATCTGGCTTGGGCATGCGCATGGTTCGAAGAGGCAGCATTGTGTGATTCCCACAAACCAGCTGTTAGTCTGCTTTCGTCCCGTCTTCTTCTACCTCGGTGTCTCGTGCCTAGCGCAGTTCAAGTTCACTGAAAATATATCTTACGAACCAGCCTCCCAACACACTCTCCTTCACCGAAATTCTGGCGGGAATCATCTATGACGACTGTCCAACTATAAGGATAGCTGAAATGGGTCACGTAGGGGGCGGCAGCCGAGTGCCGCTCTGGCGCTTCGTTCTGGGCACAATCCATCTTCTGGCGGTGCAGCTGTGAACGCTTATGAGGTGGCATTACACCGCGACCCTAGCTGGCGTTAAAGAGGTTCACTAATCAGTGGCAATACCGACTGGCTTATATCCAGTGACACATATGTAAATGACCCCCAATTTATACGTTCCTACCTTCGGCACGGGAGCCCGGAAGAAAAGTAGTTTGATAATGCCACGAACGCGATTTGCAACAATAGCAGAGCAACGAGGAAATTATGGAAAACGCCTCAGTGTATGGCACAGGAATAATGTGGACCGACTTTGATTCTTTCTGATGCACACAAACCTCGGTCTCCAACATTTTGGCGAGCGGTTCTAATCGGAGCTCGTCAGTGTGCGTACAACCTGCACGTTTGTTAGCAGCTGGGCTCATTTCGGCGCTCAAATCAAGTTTATTTGAGGAAAGAAACAGAAAAAGACTCCTTGCATGGTAACCATCACCGCCGCCCTCCTCCAACATCTATGGCGAAACAGTCTTTGCCTCAACTTAGCTGAAAGGTAGGTTTCTGACCAACATAGTTTCAGGTCTGTTGATATATACATATATATATATATATATATATATATATATATATATATATATATATATATATATATATATATATGCGAATTTCGCATGCAGTGTGGCATTCATAGGAACATCATTTATCCTGACACATTTACCTTCGCCACATTCAAATTAAGTTCACCACATTCAGTTGCAGTTCATCCAGCACGGCGGGCTCAATTCTGCGCTGTTTGATAAAGTACAATTATAGCGCTCCGGAGCCGTTGCAGAAGCAGTTTACTGTAAATATCGTAATAAACCCGCATACTTAAAACGTATGTTTAAATCGTATGAAGGTATGCATCAAAAGTTTATACCTATGTATAGGCCCATCAGCTTGCTTTCGGTATTGCATATAATAGAAAATTTCCAATAAAATTAGGTCAACACTTCAATGAACCAAGAGAACAAGCTGCGTTCAGGAAGTGAGATCCTACAATGACTCACATTCATGTCGTTAATCAGGTAATTTAGAAATCTGCGGAGTACAATAAACCTCTCTATACGGTGGTCACGTATTGAGAAAATGCATTTGATTCAGTAAAGATAGCAGCAGTCATAAAGGCATTGCGTAATCAAGATGTACAGGAGAAATACTTGAATAGTAGCGGAAAGATCTACAAATATTTCACAGCTACATTTGTTCTCTGCAAGAAAAGTAGACAAAGACCTACCAAGAACGGGGTCAGGCAAGCAGACACAACCTATCCAATACTTTTCACTGCTTCCTTAGAAGAATGATTTAAGCTATTAGGCTGGGAAGGCTTAGAAGTGAAGATCAATGGCGAATATCTCAGCAACATTTGGTTCTCAGGTGATAGTGTCGTGTTCAGAAATCCTGAATATGAAATGCAACAAATGATCGAAGACCTTAACCAAGGATGTGCAAGAGTGGAGTTGAAGATTAATATACAGAAAGGTAATTAGCAATAGCACGGCAAAGAAACAGGGATTCATGATCTCCAGTCAGCCGCTAGAGCCTGCATAGAACTACTTTTATCTAGGTAAATTACTCATGGAGGGCTCTGACCGTGAAGAGGAAACTTACAAAACAATATAAATTGATAGGAGTACATACGACAGGCATTACCATAGCCTGACTGAGAGCTTGTCATCTGTCGTTGGACATTAAATGTACAATCATTACATTCCACCGGTGCTAATGTATGGGACAGAAACTTCGACTTTAACAAAGGAAGCTCGAGAACAAGTTAAGGACAGCGCACGGCTCGAGCGATGAAACGAACAATATTAGGCGTAAAGTTAAGAGACAGGAAAAGATCGGTGTGGATCAGATAGCAAATAGGGATAGCCGACATCCTAGTTCACATTAGGAAAGAAAAATAGAGCTGGGAAAACAATGCAATTCGTAGGGCAGATAGCCGGTGAACCACTAGATTTACAGAATGGATGCCAAGGGAAGGGAAGCGCTGTCCAGAACGGAAGAAAATTAGGTCAGGTGATAAAATTAGGAAATTTGCAGCCGCAAGTGCGAACCAGCTAGCGCAAGACAAGTAAATGGAGATCGCTGGTAGGTGCCTTCGTCCTGGCAGTGGCCATAAATATAGGATGACGATGATGATGATGAGTATTAACGTTGCCAACTTACCCCTTACAATATTCCCCTTGTTTTGCCGACTTAAAGCAAGGTGCCTCACTCAGTTCCCGAAGCACGCGGGGGAAACCTACGATTCGCTTCGTATTAACATTAAAATAGGAACAGATAAATATACTGTGTTATTTGGCAGTCTGATATTTACGCCACAAACATTGAAGTTTCTCTACGTACCACCCCTTATATGGTAGGCCGCAATAATGGCTGCATAATGTTTTCGACCATCTGCTTAGGGAAAGTTTGGAAAGACCTTAACATTTTGCTGTTCATAACTTCGATCAATCATACACACAAACTTTCCCGTATTCATTAGAAGTGTTAACTTTCAGGCCCGTTGACTTTGACTTCAAGACATTGTGCAAACTAACCTACTTTGTTTGAAATCGCAGCTAACAGCGTGGAACTTTCTTAGTTACTTTTCTAAACAGTTTAAACTTTTATTGTGTATTATCCCCCCCCCCCACGGCATCTTTCGACTATCAACTAAATATAAACAACGTGCCCTATTATATCGCTGACGAGAACGGGAAAGCCAACTACTTGCGTGTTTGCGTAATGCATGAAAATGAGGAAAAATAATTTTCTCTAATAATTTTCAAAGTTCATAACCAAAACTCTTCAAACAATCGGACATCACCAGTAACTAGGTTGGCTGTTTAAGTGCAAAGTTTCTTGTATGTGTAGTTCTTTCTGGGTAGTTGGAAGACTGTCTAAACGTTTTTTTAATCGTTCTCGAAGGGGCAGGAAACAATGAGTTGGCTATTTTTGTTTAATTCCCAACTAGCCCACACACTTTAAAACTTTCATGCAACTCACTTAACATGCCCCACGTTTCATCAACCTATAGACTTGTTGAGTAATCTAGTTCCCGCAAATCATCATGAAGACCTGGACACAGCATTTCAAGCGCTTGCATTCGCACTGATGGCTTCGCTATAAAAATCGATTTATAAAGGTATTCGTCATAGCCGTAGTTTAGGTCAGTTATTGATTATGCTATAATGTATTTATTTTAAATACTTCTAATTGCAACACGAGCATATTCAAGAGTCTACCCTATGTGGATGACACAGATGCTAATAGAATTGCTGACAATGAAAAAGACATAAACGAACGCTAATCGACCTCACAATCGGTATTTGGCTGGCTACTTGGGAATAAGCTAACTCCGAACACATCCAAAGTGAACTTGTATTTTGCTGCTAAGAGCTCTCCGGTTACTAAGTGTGGACTATTGCTTTCTGATGAAGAGGCTTTCCAGAATGCACACCATTACAAATTTATAATTTTTGTTAAATATCAACATCTTACGTGCAATAATCAAGCACAAGAAGAAAGGTTTTCCAAAAATATACCAACGTTTTGTAAACGTCGGCATCTGTGTTCACTACAAACACATCTAATCCTTGAGCGCCGTTTTATAGAATGTCATGTATATTGCACTAATGAAGTAACTTACCCAAAAACTTCGCAATCACGTTGGTCCCAACGTAGTGCTAGAACTATTTAGTTATGGCAACCGCACAGATTCAGTGCGATTTAGTGCACCTATCTTCTATGAAGCACCTGAACAATGCATAACGACATTAACTTATGTATAGCAGTTCCCACATTGAAATCTCCGAGGAACGTTCTAACATAGTGCAAATCCTGCCCAGGAACTCAGTAAACCTTAGCATACCGCCCCGTGAGGTCTAATACTCAATATCGACATGTCTGCACAGCGCGAAATGCGAGGCCGGAAGATAGGGCACAACACACGCGCTGTTTTTCTGCCCGCGCCTGTGTCCTGCCTTCTGTCTTCGTCTTTTGTGCTGTGCAGACATGTCGATATTGAATCACCAACTTGCCAGAGCTTCCACACTATCGAACTAATATTCAAGTTTCCCGCAATGACGCAAACAGTGACCCAAAGCAGAATTTTCTGGGTGATAATAAAGATCAGCCAAGTTAAAATGAAAGCCATTTACCGTACCATTACCATTACCATTTTACCATTACCGCATTGCACCAAAAAACTCATGCACGTCTGAACTGCGATTTCCAGCTCGGCCTCGGTTCTACCGAACACGTTGGGTCACCAGTGGGTTTATATATATAATGATTCTTTCGATTTCGCAGCTGAATTCTTAAGGGAGGAAGATTAGAAGATATTTTTTGTCGCTTTAGGAAGCGCGGTCAGGACGAGCTGAAAGTCTTTGGAGTCTGTAAAATCCGTCGAATATTACGATCGACAACGTAGTTTTTTCGCAAATAGGTTATGAATGAGTGAAATCACCTGCAAGGTACGCTGGCTTTCATAAACTTCACACGCCATTTGTTACAGATTTCCGGCAACGGAAAATGGTAGCACTAATTTAGGACGTGGGGCCAGGCATGTAGGAACTGTTTTCTCCCAACGTTTTTAGGCGATCACCTCTCTGATAAATTATTAGCAAGAAAAAAAAAGAAAGAATAGTCTGCTTTTTTTCATAGAAACGGTACACCTATGTCTGCTCACGGCCGCTAAAATGCGCTCACCGTTTATGTTCCAAATTTCTGGATTTGGCAGTTGCACGTGCCACAGGACTTAACGATGTTATCATGAGCCGCTTCTCGAGTCCAGATAAACGAGGTTGCGCATTCACAAATGATGCAGGTAATCTCTAGAGCACACTTTCTGGTAACATCAGAAATAATTCATTGTATTTCTTATTCACTGCGCAAGCATGTAATGAGCATTTCTTCAATACCGAAAAAAGAAAAATCAGAAACTATTGAGAACGCTCTGTTAGACATACGCGTACTAAGGACACGCAATCTGTGAAGTGCCGTATTCGCACGATTCTACCGCACCCCTGATAGTAACGCGCAGCTGTTTTACCATCAAAATGTCAACAAAAATATTACTCGGTGTCGATTCAACCGCGCACATCAAGTAACGAAAGCTGAATCGACGCGTAAGGTGTTCAAACGACCTTGTGTAACAAACAAAAGCGCACAGACAAGCACACCGCTGAATCTTATCGGCTAGTTGCTGTCGAAGCCTGACGACGCCTCTTTCTTACTGTTTGCCGACCACAGGAAGTCATATTCAGTTCTATATAATGCATTACAAAATCCTTTGTCGCTGCCAATTGCCGACGCATGTCTCGGGAACGCCTAACAAACGCGACCGTGCCCGGTTACCCTGTTATTCTGCCTGAAGGATCACCTTACGCTTGAAGGATGCTTCGTAATGAAAAAGTATTTTTTTTTGTAACCGGCCCTGCCACTAGACTACCTCTACAAAAGGCGGCTGATCAGGAGCGCTACGACAGGCGCGCAGCAAACTGTAAAATGGTGACCACAAACCATGGCGTTAATCAACGTCTGTTCGATGACAGTGTGGCCAGCTATCTTACAATGAGCGTCTTTTTTTTTCTTTGAGCTTCACCTTGTTTTTGATCTTGAGTAGCAATAGTTACGATTGTATAATGCACGTGAATTTGAACTATTTGAACGCCCTTTTCATTTAAAAAAGCATGCACGTTAGAATCGCACAAGCATGCTATACGCATTCTTTTAGACACTTCATTCTAGCTTTTCGTTTGTATCATATACACAACAATTATATTCTTTTCGAGTGATTTATTTTTTTCGCTTAACAGTCGCATAATATCTATAGTGATGCCTTAGGCGCGAAACGGGACACTATAGAAAAAGGACGAACCACACATGTGTTGTCCCTAAGGACATGTGTTGACGCCTAAGGCACCGCGATGAACGCTAGACACCAAAATTTCAGTTCCGCAGTAAAATTAATAACTGCTCGCATTATGCGCACACTGTCTAGATGGCTTTGCGCGGATGATTCGTACAACAATACGCGAGGTATAGAGACCGCTTCATGAACTCATCTTGACTTCTGGCGTCCACGCTGTATTATTATGATAGCATTACACACAGTAGTGACATTTTAGGTGCCTTTCTTTACAGCTTTTACATATATGAAATATTTCTCTTTCTGCCTCAAGCTAAACTTGTTATTTACTATAGTCGCAAAATTAAACTCAACCGGGAAACGTTAACGTAGAACACATTTCATGAGCAATTAGTCGAGAACGCCATGTCACGTCGCCACGAATATGGTAGCTAAAGGTTATGCGGACTCTTACTGAGGCTTACATAATTATTAAGCGCCACAAACAACCATGCAGCCCCCTAAAAGAAAGAATGTAGTGCGCGAGCCAAGTTTGCACCGAGCTCATACGAACTGGAGATGGTGCAAACGAAAGTAAGCGCACTATCTATAGTTCGTCCTAAATTGACATATTTCACTCCGAAGGTACCGTACGCGGGCGACGCAATCACATTTTGACCGGCAAGATTTATCAATTTTCTTGAAATGTCAAATCCTGCATTAAAAGTCAATAGTACGTGCCCCAGTGGTTATGCCATTGCTATGTCGAGCTCGAGGTGACGGACTCGATGCCGGCTGCCGCATTGCGATGTGCGCGGACTGCAAAAATGTTTGTGCGTCATGTATTCGGTGCACGTTAAAGCACTCCAAGTGCTAAAACATTATGCCTGCAATATACGACAACTATACCTCTGAGGACAACCTGCGCCGCGAGTATTTTTTATGGGTTGCGCTGCCAGGACTTGGCACGAAAATGGGCATCCTCGCTAAGGACATGGAACCGGTTCGCAGCACGTTCCTCAAGACCTTCACGAATGTCATAAGAAAAGACATGGCCGAAGCATTTCCTCACGCCAGAGTGCAGCTAGGTTATGAAATTGTCGCGATATCGATGGAGGAAATGACCCATCTCCTTCGCCATGTTGATGCCAAGGTTACGGGGATCAACATGGAATTTTTCTTGTTCTTTTTTTTTAATGTGTGGTGTGAAGCAAAAGCTATTCCCTGGGATGATACGCAATCCGCTTAAGACCATCACACTTTCTTTCTGAGGCAACCAACATCGATAAGACGTTTGACACGCAGACCATACGGTAATACAACCGCCTTACGCTGATGCCAAACTATGCCGAAGGTAAAACGCTGTAGGCACTGACAACCTGCGCAAGAAGTGCGAGTGCGCGAGACGCTGCAAAGTTTGCTTGCAGCCAGAGGTCAATTCCATCCCTGACACTATGAAGGAAGAACTTCGGCGGTCACGAGGAGTTCCCGAAGGGCAGCCCGAATCACCGTAGTAAGAAAGCGGAGACCTGCCTTGTGTAGATAAGAGGAGCGTTACTCTCATCCCATATATCCATGGCCTATCGCACCGTTTAAAGGAATTAGGTCAACGTGCGAATGTTAAGGCTGTGTTTTCAGCGTCTAAAAAATTGCAATGTCTGTGCAGACTAACCAGACCAGGCCTCTCTGACAAGCGCACGTGCAAAAAGAAACACCGGGGACCGTTTGTTGAGTGTGTGGAAGCAGTTGTTTACAACCTTCCGCTAAAGTGTGGGAAGAACTACGTGGGGCAAAGCGGAAGGTGCCTCAGCGAGCGTTTAAGGGCCGATTTACGCGCAAACCGCCCATCGCCGCACGCCGCACCGCATGCATGCAGTTCGTGAAAAATGGGCGGTCGTCACGATCGGTCACAAAATTGCATTTACGCTGAAACCGCACGATGCAGTGTGGTTCGCATGCGCCCTCTGGTTGTCCAAATAGGTAACCAACAACTGGCAACATGCATCAGTGAGTTGGCAGCCTCGAGTGCTGGCGACCAGCAATATTTCGCAACGTGCCATGATTTTGTTATTACGTTTGCTGTATTATTCGTTATTTTTTTTATTAGTTAGCTCAAGCGGTATGAATGCGCCTGCATCCACACTTCGGTTTGAGGACGCGACGTCTGTTGAAAGCTGGCAAACATTCGGCAGTGCGCTGAGCAACACTGTTCGAAGTCGGCAACTATCACCAACAGCAGACGACACTAGCATATTTTTGTCGATGTAGGTTGAAGCTTCCGCGTCATGGTGAAAACGCGACTCCTGCACGGTCACATTCTGTGCTGCATGTGTGGCATTTACGTGGTGACCCACCTTTGGAACACTGTGCAGTCGTCTTACCTGTGCCGCTTTTTGGTTATTTGTTTATTGCTACCGCATAATCATCATCATCATCATTTATTATCCCTTAAGGGCCCTGGATTGGGCATTACATAAGGGGGGGGGGGGGGTTAACAAGAGAAATACTCACATGGTTATATGATTATAAAGCGAAATAAAAAGGCAGACAGGCAAAGTAACATTATACATTGTTATGGAACCGTGGTTGAAGGCAAAGACGGAGGAAAAAAAAAGACGGAAATAACACCCATGCAGTTGATCTCCGCATATGTTTGCAATTGAATAAAAAGGTTACAATACAATTCAATATAAAATTCAATTCAATACAACATTCAATTCAATACAAAAATACAATTCAATACACATATATATACAAACAAGTCAAAGCAGAAAATGTGACATATCTGTTATGTCCCATCTTAGGGAAGATCCACGAAGTGAAATACGCGTTGGATATATGAGAAAAGCAGGAAATGTTTACCGATTACGAGAATATTTGGCAAAGTGAGCCGATATTAGCTGCCTGAATTTTGAGTTGTCACGTTCATTGACTAATGGTTCTGGAATCGAGTTCCATTCTTCAATCGCCAATGGTTAGAAAGACTTATTAAATGTGTTTGTCGAACCAGTTATGCGTTGTGCACTCATAGAATTGAAAATACGACGTGATGTCCGTACAGGTGGCACTAAAAGGGAGGTTCTCAGGTCAGGGCGATTATAGTATAGATCTTGAAACAGGCATAGCCGTGAAATCTTCCTTCGATGAGCTAACGAATCAAGATTAATGGATGATTTAATTGCACTAATGCTAACCCGTCTATTATATTCGGAAACGATGAAGCGAGCCGCCCGATTCTGAATGCTTTCAAGTGATTCAATTTAGGTATTGCTGGTGAGGACTCCATATTGCGCTGGCATATTCAAGTTTCGGCCTAACGTACGCCTCATAGGCGAGTTTTCTGATATAACTGGGGGATAAAGAAAGGGCACGCTTAATGAAACCAAGTGTTTTGGATGTCTCTGCCACTAATTTCGCGCTGTGTTCAGACCAGTTTAGTTTGTCGGTGATAGCAACACCTAAGTATCGGTACGATTCAACACGTGATATGGCAGTGGAGTTTAACGAGTATGAAAAGTTAAAGGTGGAACGCTTTCGAGATACTTGCATGCTCTTGCATTTGGATGTGTTTAGATTCATCAGCCAGGTGGTGCACCAAGTTTCTATTATATCAAGGTCTTTCTGGAGGAGTCTCTGGTCAGAGGTGGTAGTTATGCGACGATAAAGAACGCAATCGTGAGCGAAAAGGCGAATTGTGGAGGAGATATTTGCAGGAAGGTCGTTAATAAAGGCTAAACATAAGAGTTGTCCAAGGACAGAGCCTTGGGGTACGCCTGAAATGACTTTGGAGGTTTTGGAGCGGTGGTTGCCGATAACAGTAAACTGGGTGCGGTCTGAGAGGAAACAATAAATGCATGACAATATTAAGGGATCTAGAGAGAGAGAGGCGAGTTTAGCCATAAGACGTTGGTGTGAAACCCGGTCAAAGGCCTTAGAGAAATCCAGGTAGATGATATTAGTTTGAAAAGATGAATCTAAGTTCAGGTGACGGTTGGTAGTAAACTCGAAAAGCTGGCTATCGCACGAAAATCCAGAGCGCAATCCATGTTGTTTGGTAAAAAGGAAGGAGTTCCTGTCCAGGTGAGAGCAGACTTGTGAGTATATGATCTGTTCCAGCATTTTACAAGCAATACATGTTAATGAAATTGGTCGATAGTTTAACGGATCAGAGCGGTCACCAGCCTTGAAAACCGAGACAACCTTGCTTAATTTCCAGTCATTTGGAATTGCTGAACTTGAAAGTGATTGACTAAAAATTATTTGTAATATCTGGCATGAAATATCTCTTGTACCTTTTAGTATCTTGGTAGTTATGTCATCCGGCCCGGGAGCACTTGATGGCTTCAAGTTATCAATGAGTTTAGCTATGCCTTCGACTGAAATGGAAATTGGAGGCATCTGGCTGAAATTATGACTGGGATAGCTGGGTGCGTTTAGCACTGGTTCCCGAGTAAAAACTGAAGAAAAGAAAGTGTTCATGACATCTGCGCAGTGATCTGTGGCGACGTGCGAGCCATCTTGGTCGTGCAAGATTATATTTTGAGGCGAGTTTCGGTTTGGCAACAGGATATTCCAGAACTTTTTAGGGTTATTCCGAATAATGTTATGCAAGTCTTTATGGAAAAATTTCTTTTTGGAATGCCTCAAAAGATTTGTAAAACCCCGGAGGCATTCAAAGTACTTGTCTCGTTTTGAAGCAGAGGCAGAATTTTCGCAGCTCGGAAAAGTCGTTTTTTTTTTCCTTAACAACCGTCGAAGGCCGTCAGAGAACCAGTGCTTATCAACATCTCCGCGAATACAGATCAGCGGTACATATGTTTCCATGAGCGACAGTATTTTTTGCTTGTAAAGTAACCAGTTACTATTAAAGGTTCGGTTGTGAGCAGTTTTACTAAAGTGATAAAGAAACGCCTCCAGTTCAAGGTTAATTTGCGCATAGTCGGCTTTGTTAAAGTCGCAAATATATTTTAAAGATGGCTTGCGGGTGGGAATGGGAATAGCCAAATTAAAAAATAGTAGTTTGTGATCACTAAGGCCACTACTAGTACACGAGAGAGACTGACATAACTCAGGCTTTGAGACAAATACTACATCAAGGATGTTGGTACCACGGGTTGGGATTCTAACAGAATGGAACAGATTAAAGGTGAGAATTAAGTCAATAAATTTCTTCGACTGACGAGAAGATGCTGACAACAGTTCCCAGTCTATATCCGGAAAATTAAAGTCTCCGCATAGGACCAAGTTCGCTCGCGGAAAGCGGGTTTGGAGGTGGAAAAGGACAGAATACAGATCATCAACAAAAGAGCAATCTAAATCTGGCGGACGGTAGCAGGCGATAAGGAAGGTGTTACCAAATTTAAAGGACAGGTTAATACATGGTAGTTCAAGGCTGCATTGAACGGGCACCAAGTGTGAGACTACCGTTGATTTAACGAGAATCAGGACACCACCTCCTCTTCGGCCAGCTCTGTCAAGTCTGTAGACACTAAACGTTCTACTAGCCTCGAGCAGCTCGCTGCTGTTGGGAACTCAGCGCTGACGCCCGTTGTGGCACCTGGGTCGCAAGCCCCAAGGGTAGCGTTGGCCTGGCGGCCTGGGGCACAACTGGAAGCATCCGAAGGTCCCGGCAAAGCATGAGTCGACTAGTAACAGAACAACTTGTTTATTCAAGCATAGCATAAGAGCGGGCGGTCAGGTCGACCGAAGTAGAGAGACGGGAGTGCACGTTACTCAACAGAAGAAATCGGAGCCTCTCTCTTGGCGTCCGGGGGCAGCTGCTTTTATACTCTCGCAGTTGAGGGCAAGAAGGAACGCCTCTATAGACGCGCACCTGACTGTGCCGCTCGGGCACGTTGGGATGAGTAAGTGGCGCATCCGCCGGGCCGGCGCCGCTCGGGCACGTTGGGATGAGTAGGTGGAGCATCCGCCGGGTCGGCGCCGCTCGGGAACGTTGGGATGAGTAGGTGGCGCATCCGCTGGGCCGGCGCCGCTCGGACACGTTGGGAAGAGTAGGTGACGCATCCGCTGGGCCGGCGCCGGTCAGACCTCCTCGCTTCACAGTTGGGGAAGCTCCTCTCCCTGGCTGCCGCGCTTCGACAAGCGTGGGCACCAACATGCACACACACACACACACGCACACGAAGACACGTGGCATTGGAACATGCCTGGACGCGCTTGGCGGGGAGGCGTAGCAGCGGCGCCGAACGGGCCAAAATGTCTGCCGCTTTGAACGAAGCCCCAGCGTCCGTTGCATCCGCGCCGGCCATACCGCGCGTCGTAGGCGAAACGTAACAGACCGCCCCACCGGGGGAAGGAGATCCCGATGGTCAGGGGACTGCATCCGCTGTCCGGAGGGATGTCGCTCGATGATGCTCAAAACCGAAGTCGGGTGTCCTTCGGCGTTTCTTGAGCGCAGCGCACAGAGAAGGCCTCGTTCTCTCGTTCAGGTCCACACAGGACACTGCAAAGTGACTTCGGGAGAGTTGACATTTTTGTTCTCGTTCCCGGCAAGCGGTAGAACTAAGCCGAAACTCAACCGCTCAGTCAGCAAGCACGAAACAACCTTCACTAAGCCCTGCCAGGCTCTTTCCCCTTTTATACCACTGCCTAGTTCCTTACAGTAGTCTAGCAGCACTCAGAACGCGTCCACAAATTGGAAAATTGCACTAGAAAGCACATCATCACTTTGAAACACTACACAAAAGCAATATGTTAAAAATCCTGCCTCAGGAAGAAAAACATCAGTAACAAACAATTTTGAGGCTGATTCCTACGTTAGTGGCTTCGACTTAAGCCATCGGCGTTACCGTTGAGACTCCCCTTTTTGTAACGCACCTCAAAGGAATATTGTTGCAAAGCGAGGCTCCAGCGCAGGAGGCGGCCATTTTTGGGAGAGATGGTCTGCAGCCATTGGAGAGGGCAGTGATCCGTCTCAATGATAAACCTCGAGCCGGCTAGATAGCATGATAATTTCTGAACGGCCCACACGAGACGCGCACACTCTTTCTCGGTGGCGCTATACGCCTGCTCACGACTGGTCAGCTTACGACTAGCATACAGGACGGGGTGTTCCACTTCTCCATTTTCCCGTTGGCACAGTACAACGCCCATGCCTCGCTCACTACTATCGCACTGAACAACGAACCCTTTTGTATAGTCTGGCGATCGTAGCACAGTCTGGCTTGTTAGGGCACTCTTTAGGGCGCTAAAAGCTCTTTCCTTTGTCTCGTCCCAGACGACTGTTTGCGGCTCTGTCTTTCTTAGAGCATTCGTCAGGGGGGCCGCGATATCAGAGTACCTGGGGATGTACCTCTGATAGTAGCCGGCGACACCTAAGAACGACCGAATATCGGTCTTCGTGCGCGGTTGCGGGAAGTCTCAGACAGCGGCCACCTTTATTTCAGAGGCGCGGCGACGACCCCGACTAATCACGCGACCGAGGTAGACAACCTCGCCCTGTGCTAACTGGCACTTAGGAGCCTTGACTGTCAAGCCCGCTTCGCGCAGGCGGGTTAGCACTGCCCGCAAGTGTGCCATATGCTCAGACCAGGATGCGGAGAATATCGCTACGTCGTCTAGATACGGTAAAGCGAATTCTTGCTGTCCCCGCAGCACTTTATCCATGAGGCTTGAAAAACAGTATGGCGCGTTCTTCAAACCAAAACTCAACACTTTAGGACGGAATGTTCCCATTGGTGAAATGGACGCCGCATACCTACTAGCCTCTTCTGTAAGTGGAACCTGCCAATAACCCCTGACAAGATCTAGGGTGGAAATAAACTGAGCGCTACTAACTTTCTCAAGGCGCTCCTCGATGTTAGGGATCGGATAAATTTGATCCTTAGTGATGGAATTAAGCCTGCGGTAGTCGACGCAAGGACGAGGTTCCTTGCCCGGTACCTCAACTAAAATCAAAGGGGAGGTATAATCACTCTCACCTGCCTCAATAACACCGAGCTGTAGCATTTTCTTTACCTCAGCCTCCATAATATCGCTCTGGCGGGGTGACACCCGATACGCCTTGGATCGTACTGGCTCTGGGGAGGTAAGTTCTATGTCATGAGTAAGGACAGAAGTCCTACCAGGGCTCTCAGAGAACAGACCTTGAAACTCTTGTAAGAGCTGGTGTAGTTCGGTTTTCTGCTCAGGCGACAGCGATGCTTTACTGATAAGGTCACTAATGACTTGACCGGTGTCTTCCCTGTTCGTCACTGAGCCTAGTCCCGGAAGCTCGACCGGAAGCTCTTCAGGAACGTTTACCATCATGCACACCACTGCTTCCCGTTGTTTATAGGGTTTGAGCAGATTACAGTGGTAAACTTGCTGTGCTTTCCGCTTTCCTGGCAGACTCACCACGTAGTTGACGTCCGACAGTTTTTGAACAATTCGTGCTGGGCCCTCCCACTGCACGTCGAGTTTGTTTTTTAGCGATGTGCGCAATATCATGACCTCATTGCCCACCTCAAAACGACGGGCCCTGGCTGTCCGATCATAATAAACCTTGGCCCTCTGCTGGGCCTTTGCCATTGCTTCACCTGACAACTCCTGTGCCCTTCTTAAGCGTTCAAGGAGCTTAAGCACGTACTCCACCACGACTGGGTCGTCGCCCCTGCCTTCCCACGATTCTCGAAGCATGCGAAGCGGAGATCGCAGCGAGCGACCGTACACCAGCTCAGCTGGCGAAAACCCCGTAGCCGCATGCGGCGCGGTCCTTAATGCAAACATCACCCCAGGCAGACACAGCTCCCAGTCAGTTTGATGTTCAAAACACAATGCTCTCAACACGCGCTTCATGACGGAGTGGAGCTTCTCAACGGAATTCGATTGTGGGTGGTACACTGAGCTGTGTAACAGCTTTACCCCACACCTTTCGAGAAAAGTTGTCGTCAAAGCGCTAGTAAACACTGTGCCCTGATCTGATTGGATTTCCGCAGGAAAACCAGCTCGCGCAAATATGGACAGTAGTGCATTGACTATCTCAACTGAGCTGAGTTCTTTAAGCGGCACTGCTTCAGGGAACTTTGTCGCTGGGCAGATCACAGTCAAAATGTGTCTGTACCCCGTGGCTGTTACCGGCAGAGGTCCCACTGTATCAATAACGAGCCGTCTAAAAGGCTCCGTAATGATAGGTACCAATTTCAACGGCGCCCTCGATTTGTCCCCTGGTTTGCCCACCCGCTGACAGGTGTCACATGTCCTCACGAAGTGGTCTGCGTCCCGAAAACACCCTGGCCAATAGTACTCTTGCAAGAGACGGTCCTTAGTTTTCTTAACTCCTAGGTGTCCGGACTACGAACCCCCGTGCGACAAGCGCAACAGATCCTGACGATAGCATTGAGGCACGATCAGCTGATCGAACTCCACTCCCCTGCGGTCTAGATACTTCCGGTACAGGACTCCACCTCTTTCCACAAAACGCGCATTTTTCCTGGCGATACCTTCCTTGACATGGCAGCGCACGTTTTCTAGGCTGCCATCCTTCTTTTGCTCGGTTATCAAAGCCGACCGGCTGACTTTTAGCAACCTATCAAGTCCGTCTGACGTAGGCGCGATGAGCAAATCTTCAGATAGCTCTTCTAACTTTCCCGCATCGGGAATTTCCTCTCCAGTATCTGGTGCCTTTAACGTTACAGGCTCAATTTTATGCAGTTCGGGCGTGCTCTGAATATCAGCTTGCTGCGCCTCTGACCCTTTTTCATTGTTTGATAACGTCGGCCCCGCAACTACCACCTTTGCAGCGCGCTCCGGAACTCTCGATCTGGTTAAGGCCTGAACGCTAGCCTCACCAAACAAAAGCCCCTTCTCGCGCAGGAGGTGATCGGACCTGTTCGAAAATAGGTACGGGTACTGGGGGGGGGGCAGCATAGATGACACTGCGGCCTCCGTCTCAAGCGCTCCGAAAGGTCCTTCAATAAGCACCTTTGCTACGGGCAGACACACGCTATGAGCTTCCACGGCTTGCTTGATCCAGGCGCACTCGCCCGTGAACATATCGGGTTCTACGTAGGAGGGGTGAACTACATCCATCGTAGCTGCGGAATCGCGAAGCACTCGGCACTCTTTCCCGTTCACGAGGAGGTCTCGCATGTAAGGCTCGAGAAGCTTCATGTTCTCGTCAGTGCTGCATAATGACAAAAACACGACTTCTGTTTTTGTTTCCGGACACTGCGCCGAAAAGTGACCCGGCTTCTGGCACGTATAACAAACGCGCGCTTGCCTCGTCTCGAACCGCTTTCTGCGTTCGGCTTCGGCTGCCGCCGTCTCCTTACGTTCGGTCGGACTGCTTTCACTCGCATCCGCACTACGTGTGTCGCCCCTTGCTCTCATGGGTGTGAACTTCGGCCTCTCAAACTTGGAGCCAAATTCACCCTTTTGACCGTCCTTAGCTCCGCGAGCCCGACGCGTCACAAACTCCTCGGCTAGCTCAGCGGCTTTAGCCACCGTACTAACGTCTGGCCTATCCAAGACCCAGTACCGCACGTTCTCAGGTAACCGACTATAAAACTGTTCCAGCCCTAAACACTGCACAACTTTCTCGTGGTCACCAAACGCTTTCTCTTCTTTGAGCCACTCCTGCATGTTTGACATAAGCCTGTAGGCAAACTCTGTATATGACTCACTTTTGCCTTTCTCATTTTCCCGAGTCGACAGCCTGTACTTCTTTAGCAGACTCGATTTCACTTTGTCGAAATCCTCTGCCTCCTCTCTATTCAAGCGAGCGACTACGTCGGCCGCCTCGCCGGGTAACAAAGTGAGCAAGCGCTGTGGCCACGTTTCCCGAGAGAACCCCTGCTTCTCGCACGATCGCTCAAAGTTAACCAGGAACAAACCAATGTCCTCTCCAAGCTTAAACGGCCGCATCAGGTCAGTCATTTTGAACAATACTCTTTCTCCTGCACCGTGTGCCTGACTTCCATTACGAGCGCGTTCCAACTCTACCTCGAGACGCTTCATTTCCAAAGCGTAGTCGCGCTCTTCTTTTTCTTTCTCTTTTTGTTCTTTAAGTTCGCGCTCCTGTCTTTTTGCAGTCTCCCTCTCCTCAATGGTCTCAAGGCATTCCGACAGCTCGTCATCCTCAGCTTCTAACTCAAGAATAGCCCTTAGCAGTTCTGGTTTTCTGAGTTTGTCCGAGACATCCAGACCCAACTCTCTTGCAAGCTCCAGCAATTTCGGTTTGCGCAACGACTTCAAATCCATGGCTGCTCTGAATGCTGCTTTCTCTACTGCCTATTATTGTCTTGCTGCAACCTAACCCGGCAGCAACGACAACCACAATTACCAGCTCTGTTTCTGACACTAACAAAAGCCTGGCAAAACTCAGAAGAAGAAAGTCCCGCACTCACCAAACCTCGTAGCCAAGAATTCAGCGCAGTCGTTCCGCTGCAGGCAACCAGTCATCACACAGGGCTCGTTGCACTGCTCCCGGATGGTCGTTGTGCTGCTCAGCATACAGTCAACTGCATATCTTCGCTGCTGGCCTCCGTTGTCGCGATCTCACCGCTGGCAGACAGTTATTGGGAACTCAGCGCTGACGCCCGTTGTGGCACCTGGGTCGCAAGCCCCAAAGGGTAGCGTTGGCCTGGCGGCCTCGGGCACAACTGGAAGCATCCGAAGGTCCCGGCAAAGCATGAGTCGACTAGTAACAGAACAACTTGTTTATTCAAGCATAGCATAAGAGCGGGCGGTCAGGTCGACCGAAGTAGAGAGACGGGAGTGCACGTTACTCAACAGAAGAAATCGGAGCCTCTCTCTTGGCGTCCGGGGGCAGCTGCTTTTATACTCTCGCAGTTGAGGGCAAGAAGGAACGCCTCTATAGACGCGCACCTGACTGTGCCGCTCGGGCACGTTGGGATGAGTAAGTGGCGCATCCGCCGGGCCGGCGCCGCTCGGGCACGTTGGCATGAGTAGGTGGAGCATCTGCCGGGCCGGCGCCGCTCGGGCACGTTGGGATGAGTAGGTGGCGCATCCGCTGGACCGGCGCCGCTCGGGCACGTTGGGAAGAGTAGGTGACGCATCCGCTGGGCCGGCGCCGGTCAGACCTCCTCGCTTCACAGTTGGGGAAGCTCCTCTCCCCGGCTGCCGCGCTTCGACAAGCGTGGGCACCAACATGCACGCACACACACACACACACGCACACGAAGACACGTGGCATTGGAACATGCCTGGACGCGCTTGGCAGGGAGGCGTAGCAGCGGCGCCGAACGGGCCAAAATGTCTGCCGCGTTGAACGAAGCCCCAGCGTCCGTTGCATCCGCGCCGGCCATACCGCGCGTCGTAGGCGAAACGTAACACTGCCCTGAAGGTCTGCGGTAAGCCACGACTCGGTAAGGACCGCAATATTCGAGCAATTCTTCCTTCTTTGATCAGTAGCTGCGAACGTTCGTGAACATGACAGCCATTTTACGATAAGATGGAATGACGTGTGAGCTTTGCGAAGGCTGAGCTAGCTGTTTATAAGGAACCTTGGAAGCGGGTGGTGATCGCTATGACGAAAGTTCGATTACGCGATCCGTATTGGCGTCATATATGTATTGTTTTTTGTCAATCACCAGTTTGTCGTAACGTATTTTGAACGTGGCGTCCCTTTCCTTACCAAAAGAGTACAACTTCATCCGGGCTAACCGAGCATGCACAGAATAGTCTTCACGAACAAAAAATTTTGATTCCTTCAGCTTCGGCCCTGCTGTCAGAATTTTTGACTTCACCTTAATATGTGTCAGTTTGATAATGATTGGGCGGTTTTTTTTATTCTTGGAAGCGGCCCATTCGATGCGCACGTTCTATATCATCAGCATTTATCGACACACCAAGATGCTCCGAGCAGAAAGAGATTACATGCTCCTCTGATTTCTCCCAGGTTTCACCAGCCGCATCCGTGATACCAAAGAAGATCAAGTTCGACCTGCGCAACCATTCTTCTGCGTCATCCCACTTCTCTGTGAGGTTTTTAATCTCGGAGAAAAGCCTGGTAACTGTTGCGACAACCTACGTCACTATGTGCTTGGTTGTGTACGGCGCGCTGGCGCACTTTCTGTAGCTGTGCTAGCGAAAGCTTTTGTTGTGGACAAGCGACGCACCATCGCTACTCGGCTGGACGAAGCACCAGCGCGGAGAAACGGCAAGTAACCCCATCCTGAGTCGAGTTCTGAGAATCCTGCGTCGCCCTCAGCGTCTCGGCTACCGGACAAGGACCGAGAGTTTGCCCCTCGAACACTTGCAGCTCTCGCATGCGTCTTTTGTAGAGAATAAACGCAGTCTGTTTTCTTCCACCAACCGATGCGCACTCTTTTCACGAATGGGGCCAGACCCTGTACATAACACTGGCGATAAGGCAGGAGTTGCGAAGCGGATCTATAAGTTTTCGAAGTTAAGGCCATGGCTACAGGACGAGCGCACGGCGCTGTCGAGCCTTTCTCGGGCAAATTATGGGAATCGTGGATCCAGCGCCTCGACTTTTACTTCGTGGCGAGCGACGTCAGTGAAGAAGTGGGCACTTCTCACGCTTTGTGGAGCCGACACTTTCGAACACCGTGTGCGCGCTGATAGCGCCGAAGATCCCGGCAGAAGTCAACTTAAATGATTTAGTGACACTTCTTAGGCGGCACTTCGACACCAGGACATCCGAGCTTTAGAGCCGGTACGTGTTTCAAAGACCCGACCAGCGGCCAGAGGTGTCGATCAGCAGCTACGCTGCGGCCCTCGGAACCTTGACAGCCGACTGCAACTTTGGAGCGCTGCCTTCGGCTAGAATATCGACGACGTCACCTGACACCCGAACGACCGCTTTAGCGGCGAACCCAACTATGCCATCCCAAGATGTGATGCTGCTGGACAGGTTCGCCGGCGGCGTCTGGGACGAACATCTTCCGCAGAGACTGTTCGCAGAGAAAGCCTGACATTTCAAGGCGCTGTGGACTTAGCCTTGTCAGCGGAAAGCGCGTCAAGGGATCAGCGAGATATCAAAGGAGTGGAAAACTCGGGGGAAATTAACAGGACGTCGCAAATCAAGCCCGGTGGCAAGCATACGTAGCGCGACATTGCTATCGATGCGACGGCTTGCACGACCCTGAAACTTGCAAATTCAAGACAGCCGAGTGCCGTTTCTGCTCCAAGGAAGGTCACGTCGAGCATGCCTGCATCTAAAAGAAAAAGAAAAACACGGAACCATGCTCCAACAACTAGCAGCTACGGGCACACAGTGTCAAACCACCACCTGTCAGCAAATCCTGCTGCAAGCTGCACACAGATAGTGTACGTAGACACTGCCCCAGGTTCCTCGTGTACTTGATAGTGGAGGGAAAGCCAGTCCAGTTTGAGGTGGACACAGATACGGCATGCTCCCTGATAAGCGAGGACACGGACTACAGAAGGTGGAAGAAAAACACTCCGTGGCTTTCATGCGAGCCGCTCGATTTGTGCACATGGTGAAGTAAACAATTACACGTCCTGGGCTCCGCACAAGTTCATGTGATGTTGAGATCAAAGGACTATCTGCCGGCATTGTTGGTTATGAAGGGCACTGGGTGCATCCTCTTAGGAAGAGATTGGTTTTTGGCACTTCAAATTCAGGTGAAGCGGATCAACCATGCTGGAGAGCCAGCACTAGAAATTACAGAGGTCGTGGGAGGACACCCAGATGTCTTCAAGCAAGACAGGAAGACATTGGAAGCTATACGGGTCCTTTAGTTCACCTGAAACTCGAAGACGGTGTGACAGCAATGTTTTGCAAAGCTCGTCCGATTTCAGTTGCGCTGCACGTGCTTATGGAACATAAGCTTGACCATTCACAGCGCCAAGGCATCTTAAACCAACGCAGCATACCAAATGGGCAACCCCATTGGTACTTGTTCAGAAGACCGAAGGTACACTCAATGTCTGTGGTGACTACAGGAGTACTACTGTTAATACTGCTACTGTCAATGCAGCAGCGAAGAAGGCATCTTACCCACTACCAACTACAGATGAAGTGTTTGCAAACCTACATGGTGGAACCCTCTTTTCAATGTTGGATCTTTATCAAGCACATCAACAACTGCAAGTTGATGAAGAAACAGCGGCACTGCTCACAGTGAACACCACAAAACGACTATTCAGGGTGGAATGCCTCCCGTTCTGAATTTCCGCTGCACCAGCTATCTTCCAGTGCCTGAGGGAGACAAAGATACCTGGAATTCCAGGGGTGAGTGTTCACCTTGACGACATCATTGTCAACGGGAATAGTGCAAATGAGCACGCACAGCGTCTGAATCAGGTTCTGTCGAGACTAACTGAGGAAGGCTTACGCCTCAAGAAAGAAAAGTGCAGGTTCGAAATTACGTCAGTTTAGTTTCTGGGACATCAAATTGAGGGCAGTGGTGTTTGCAACACCGAGAAAAAGGATGAGGCTACACTTCAAGCACCCAAACCATCTGACAAGTCATCCCTAAGGGCTTTTCTGGGCCTTATTTCATTTGACGACTGCATTTTGGAGAACAGAGCAATGGTCGTCGTGGAATCGTATAAGCTTCTAGAGAAAAACACGCCCTGGAAGTGGAAGAGCAAGCATCAAGCCAATTTCGAGACACTTAAGGATATGATTCATGAATCTACAGTGCTCGCTCACTACGACGAAACGAAGCTCCTTCTTTTGTCTGTGGACGCATCGTCGTACGGCGTTAATGCCGTCCTCACTCGGGAAGATGCTATTTGCCGAGAGGCGCCCATTGCATTCAGTTCATGAACACTGGAAAGAGCCGAAAGGAGCTACTTCCAGCTCAACAAAGAAAGTGCAGTAGTAATCTACAGCATCAGTCATTTTCATAAGTACATAGCTGGCCAGCATGTGACCATAACAGATCGCCAGGCATTGACTGGAATCGTGAGTGAAACAAAGCAAGTACCCCGGGTATTTTCATCAAGGATTATGCGATGGTGCCTTAAACTAGCAACGTACGATTACAAGTTGCTGTACAGGCCTGGCCTACGGCACCAAAATGCGGACACTCTAAGCCGACTTCAACTACCGGCACAAGTTGAACCTTATCCTCCAAGAGATGTGCTCATGTTGGCTACCATGCTCAGCTTCGAGCTTTCATTGCGTCAAGTAGCACGAATGACTCGACAGGACTCAGTTCTGAACCAAGAGCTGGAGGCTGTTTCAAACGGTGAAGTTCTTAAACTGCCAAAAGAACAGTTTTCATTGTGTCGGAAACTGGAGACTGAGCGTTCAGCGCAGGAAGAGTGCCTTGTTAGAGGCTCCCGGATGGTAACTCCCAAACAAAGGCGACACTACGCTCTTAAACTCCCACCTGCAAACCACCATATAATTGTGGTCATGAAGGCATGTACACGAAGGTACTTTTGTTGGGCAGGCATTGACGCAGATATCGAACGGCTCACTAGAAACTGTGCAACTTGTTGTCAACACCAAAGGGCACCAGCCAGGGCACCAGTGCCCAAATGGGAACGCACCAGAACGCCTTGGGACACAGTTCACGCAGACTTCGTTGGTCCCAAAGAAGGCAGAATGCTGGCTAATTGTGCACACATCCAGCGAATTGTTGGAAGTGTGCTCCATGCATAATACACAGTCTGCCACATTGATTGAGGAACTGCGGAACCTTTTCGCAGCTTTTGGGCTCTCTAAAAAATTGTTACTGATAACGGGCCATCCTTTGTTTCAGTAGAAGTAGAGAGCTTCCTAAAGAAGAATGGGGTGACCCATGTAAGAAGCACACCGTACCATCCTACAACAAATGGCCAAGCTGAAAAGATGGATTTTGAAACAAAACGAGCATAAGCCAAAAACAAGGACGGAACATTCGCGTGTAGGCTGGCCCACTTTTCCTAGAGCAACACACCACCATCTGCACATCAACGGGTGAAATGCCAGCTGAACTTGGGTTCGGGCGTGAGCTGGATACACCTCTCACGTGCATTCAGCCCCAAGCAAAAGCTAACAAAATCCATACCACCTCCAACAGGGTCACAAAATCGAGAGTACTCGCTGTCGGACAAGCAGTTTTCTTTCGAAACTTCGGAGGGAATCCGATCCGGACAGGGAGAACGGTTTTGGAAAAGCTAGGCCACAGATCGTGGTTCATTAAAGGCCCCAAGAGGTTAGTGCGATGACAATGTGACCACATCAAGCCCGGTGTTTTGAGACGCCCCACAGAAGATTCGGCGACACAGGATAAGGGCTGTACGCTAACCGCGAGCAGTGTCCCACTCCCATTTATGCTTGGGATAAAAGCAGATAACTCCACGTCGTCAGAGGGCACTCTGTCAGGAATGTTGAAGCCTTCGCAATAATCGGTGACCAAACCAGAGATTGGCACTGCCCCTGAGACCGTGCCAAACACAACTGCAGAGTCATGCCCGCAGCGGGAACAACACCCTCCGGATCACTACGGCGACTCCATCTGAGAAGGAAGGAAAATGTTGTGTACAAGCGATGCACCACCACTCCTCGGCTGGACAAGGCACCAGTGCAGACGAAACAGGAAGCGACCCCGCCCCGAGTCGAGTTCCGAGAATTCTCCATCACCCCCAGCGTCTCGACCACTAGACAGGGAACGAGAGTTTGCCCCCTCGAACACATGCGGCTCTCATCTGCATCTCTTGTAGAAAATAAACTCGGTCTGTTTTCTACCACCAACCAATGCGCATTCCTTTCACAGATGGCGCCAGACTCTGTACGTAACAGCTTGGAAGAACGCGCATACATGAACACACAGGTGCATCTAAGCCAATGAGCAAGGGATCTGTCACAGCAACAGCGTAGCCTGCTGAAGCGCCGCAGAATTATCTATTAACATACTCCTATACATATGGTTCTATTATCACAGAATACAGCTGCGTTGATTGACAAGTCACTTCGTCACCGAGCACGCGTGTGAATCATCAACAGTGGCTTGTTGATTTAATTGCACTTTGCTGCTGAGGTCTCTTTATCAGCTGTCAAGTTAATAGTGAGCCTACAATTGCTTACATTATGTAATATGGCATCGCACTTCTGAACAATGATGTAACACCGAATGAACGTACACGAGCGCACAGAGCTAGCATTTGTTCATTCTATGTTACGTCATTCTTTCAAAGTGCACTGCCATGTTAATTCATAACTAAACAACTAGCCATCAGTACATCTTGAGCAATTGATTACAATTATGACATAGATAAAAGAGATATGTACATATCACAGTTACTTCTTCAGGCAGAGATTCTTGTCAAGTATGTTTTCAAGAGAAGAATGTTTGCATGAAAAGAAATATTAATTCATATTGCTGAAAAGACATCCCATATAGGCGTAAATTCACCTAATGTTTACATTTCTTGTTGGTGCTAAAAATGTCCCTGCCAATAGAAGTAGTGTTATGTCATTCATGACTTAAGAGATGACAGAGGTTTACAGGGCACACAAGACAGCAATACCCATGCATAAAGGCCTGGGTGGCCAATCTGCTGCCCCTTCACTATTTGTCCATACCTCTATCAGCATTTAAACAATGTACAGCCTGTGATCAAAGTGAATACAGGCATGCTTGCTCTCTCAGCAATGGCGACAATCAAGGATGATTGCTGACCGTTTGCTGCTGTCAACATCATTTATGCATGCATTCTCTTTTTATTTTTTTCCCTAGATAAAAAAGAAGCTTGCATAGTCAGTGAGCTATAGCGAAGCAATGTTATTTGATAGCGTTGGGCATGGTCGTAATCTCATTCATGTAGTGACCACCTAGCTAGCTAATGCACAGCCACATTAAAAACCAAGAGAAGTGTACAGGATAACAAACAGGTGCACAGTATGTGCACTTTATCTCAAAGCAAAGCAAGATTATCAAGTGACTATAGAGATCTAGATAAAGGGGACGCAAGCATTGAGGCCCCCTAGTACTTCGAGCCTCAACGATTACATCCCCTTGATCTAAAACTCTCTAATAAGCTTTGCAATGAGTGCAGTGATCTTGCATGCGAAATGGTTGACGTAGTAAGTCGTTTTATATTTGCCTTTCTGAATCAGTAACGGCTTAAACAGGTACACGACAATGAAATAAAATGCTGGCTCACATGGTGCACAAGACACAAGTAGGGGAGAACATTTGCCATGACTGCTGTAACACCAAGTCCAACATGCAGTAGCTTGTAGGCAATGAATGCACGTTCATTGTGTCAGGGCAACTTGCACCTACCCCTAATGAAAGAACAAAATGTCTGCATCGTAGACATTACTTAATTAGCAGCATGTGCGGGGCAGCACAAGAAAGTAAAGGAACGTTTGTTGCCATTTTTTGTTTTCATAACCAACAGACAGTTTCTTGGGTGGAGCTTTATGAATTCGTATTATGTTCTGTGTAAATCTGTAATGTGGGCATGTTCTATTATCCAATCAATTCATAAGTAGTCAAATGAATGCAGGTAGCCCCATAAACACTGTGAAACGGAACGCAGAAATTTCCAGTTAAGAAGCCATAATGACTCACACTCCGTGCTGACCATAAAATAGGAAAAATGCGTAGTGGCAAATTGGGTGCACATTCTCATCTGCCATACAAATGCATATATTACAAGTAATCTTTCACTCGTTCTCGTATTGCTTACAGTTGCACGAACCTTACTGCAGCATCCTCTGTGGAGTAAAATAATCTTGCCAGTCACAGCTACTTGTTCACTCTAATAACATATATTAGCCCCCAGGCTCTCCTGTATTGCTTCATGCATGCTACAATAGCATGGCTGTGCTCAACCACCTCTTTCCTTTCCACTGAAATGAAGATAGCACATATTTGTTACCAACATATGCTCTAAAGCATAACTGTTTATCATTCTTTAAGCCTCTGAGAAGTAAGGATGGATGTTCAGCCTTGCTGTTGTGGCATTTCATAGGGTCTAACCCACTGTCATATTTCTAAACAAGCAATGATGAAATTATGTAATCAAGCCATACCATTAGTACAACTGAGGTATTGCTTTCCCAGGGAGCCTCAATGCCACCTCCCCAATTTCGTCAATAATTGGACATGTTGACAACCTCGACATGTTGAAGTTACCTTCACAGCCCGTGTTTAACACGACATGTTTTAACATAGTTATCAGTTCACTATACTTATGGCAGAAGAACAGAATACACAGAACAACAAAATCAACTTCTCTCTCAAAAGCTGCTTTTTGCCACTATTATATGCAGCAAAGTAAGACTTCAGAAAGCACAAATATGGCTTAGAACGATAGAAAGCTGAGCTAGTTGGTAAGGATTCACTGTGCAAAAAATAGGTGAGGTGCGCAGACAGGAAACAAGAGTAGAGAAGTCCACTTCTCTACTCTTGTGTTCTGTCTGCACGCCTCACCTCTTTTTTACATGACAAATATGGCTTGGGCGCATCTTCGTGCATTGTGAGGTGGGCGAATGTTAATTTCTTTCCAACAGAAATTGAACGAAAATAGTAAGTGTCAAATATTGAATAGTGACGCGACGACGTGAGTACGTGTAGTAGCACTATTTATTTCCGTATATTTAGGTACTACATCTTAACCAACTAGTGCGAAATAGAGCTAACTATTGGGGACAAAGGAGAAGTTTTAAATGCAAGGCTACTAATGTTATATAAAGAAAAATACTTGAATACTGTATCAACAACTTTAGAGCCTCGTTGCAAAGAAGCTTTCCAAGAAATAATGGCTGCTGTATGAAGAGGTTCTAAAAATGCAAACTAAATTGTTTGAAAGTTGAAAGTTGTTTTAAACATGAAAGTTGTAGAAAAAACAAACATAATGAAGGGCCAATGTTTTGCGGACACATGTAAAAGGACTTGTTGCAAGGAAAACAGCACAGACTTGTCACATAAAAGATAAATCTGCTAGATCGAGATGGCTGGTTGGCTTTAGGCAAAAAAAAAAGCCTATGGTAAAGTTTTGTGGCAATATGGCTAAAAGATACATTCGTTACCGTGCTTGCCTTTGGAAGGCTGCATACGCTTGTTCACATGCAAGTACTTGTATCATATTCGTTGTTAAAAAAGATTCCAATTTATATATTGACACAAAAGCCTCCTCTGATCACGGAAAAAGAATAGTATTGTCATATAGTATACATAACATTTAGAACACATTTAGAACATCAGACTACTATTTTTCACATTACGCAAATACTCATGAAAGACAAAACTGCAAGAAACAGCATAACACTTTGGCATAATCCTTAGCTGATTATATCGAGTTTCCCATTTCATGAGGCAAAGCTGCATAGGGCAGATGCGATGTGATATCTGTTATTCAGAGATGCGTTATTGCATCTGAGCACAAGTGTTATACAACTGATTATTGTGGGAATAAAGAAATAACAGGCATTGATTACCATTATGTCATCATGTCACTTCTATCTGAAAAGTGACTATCATATGAAGTCAAACTTGCAACTGGCAAACTTGCATTGAGAATCATGTTTATGTGCCCATATATGTGGGCCCCATGAACCGTTGCTTTAAGTTATGACCAATTTCGTGTCATTCCTGTATGTAAATGTGGTTTTGCACTAAACACCTATAAAACTTTCGATAGCATCCTAGTACATTTCCTGGAATTTGCACCACAGGTTTTCTTTTGCAACACCCTCTTCGCACCAATGATAAATGCTGCAGCCAGTAAATTAGAGCTTTAGATTATTTCCTAAACTGCTTTCATTCCAGCAAGTAGACGCCGAGCAGACGCTGCGCCGCAAGTGAACATTCATGAGGGCATTCATGCTTGCTTTTTCTTAAGGTGGCTGCAAGGTAAATGGAGGGAAAGTGTACAGGTGAATCGAAGCTCCGCTGTCGCATGAATGTAAACAAAGCTTCTGGTTATGGCGTCAAAACATTTTTTTCATCAATCCTCCAACAATGGAGCATGTACTGACAGGATGGAAAGCAGACACCGAGCAGACGGTGCGGTGCGATGAAGACACCTTGAGGGTCATTCAGCCTTCCTATTAACTAAGGAGCCCTGCAGCTTCCCCAGTGCGGCAAGGAACTACTGAGATGGAGTACAGCTCACAGAACTTGTTGTTAGCGTGAAAGGTTGGTGTCGTGCTCCAGGGCTTCCGTGAACGAAGAGGCAGACTGAACGTGAAACATGTTTTATTGCATGGCAGCAACTTAACGCGGCAGAATGACAGCCAAGGAATATAAGGACAAAAAAGTACACCACAGCTTGGCGGAGCAAATGGAGCAAAGTGTGGCACCACAACCTTGCCAATCTGGAGATCGCATGAGCCAGCACATGCGTGACGCGTGGGCGTGGTTCACAGAAGCCACCGCCAACGAACCTCCCAGACATTGCGTGCTACTTTGGCACCATCCCATAGCTACCGTCACTGCACTTCGCTTTTATTGGCACACTTTTGCCATACGCTCCTCTCCTTTCTGCCTCATGGTTTTGCTGCACCTTTCTATCCACTTTCCTCCTCATGCCTCTTCTCACTCTCCGATTTTTAATCTCCCACTGCATGCTGCCTTCGCTCTAATCTTTTGCTGAACTCGTTCGCTCAGTTTAACCAAGCGAACGAGTGGTCCTCACAGCACGACAAAAGCTAAAGGAAATGCGCTGAAAAGTAAATGGAATGACCAGAGAAAGGAATATCCAGAATACATGCACTATAAACCACGTTAAAGGATTGACTGAATGCATGATAGACATGGTCTACAATATACCTTTGACACGTGGGGCTGATTACATGGACCAAACAGGCAGGTGCATAAATGATTGACTGTGCGACCACCTATACAACAGCAGTCTGATACAAGCACCCAGAGACCTTGCCATACACTGCGCTTCATGCCGTATCTTCTACAGGATGGGGATCTTGCTCAAATGTAATAACCAAAGAAAAAGAAGTCATGGAAGCCTACAACATCAAGATGACCCCATGTGCCATCTATATCACTCAGCAAAGAGATTAGCTTAATGACTGACAATAGATGGCATGATTAGACTGGGAAGGACATCCTTGAACATGCGAGTAGGCTATATGAAGGTCTCATTTTCCGAAAAATAGAACACTTGTTAGTTTGCACTCGGGTGTCGTGCATTGTTTTTATCTCTTAAGCCCTGTCCCTGTCACTTTGCGCAAAAGTTCACGACCGCATCTCGTGACGTCACGTCGACCATTATTGGTGGACCGCTCGCTTGCGGTGCGGCCATGGGCGGTACACCGGTATAATGTAGCAGAAATGCGGGGTAGGTTCGTTGACGCTCACTGCAGGCATTGCAAGTTCGCTGTTGCCAGGGTGGATGACGGTGACCACTCGACGTGTGCTCCAGCACACAGAGACTGCTCCATTGCAAGTATAGCCCGAGGTAGACTAACTCGCGAAGTTATAGAAGCAGAAATGATTGATAAGCTTGGGGATAAGTGTGTGTCGAAAGCACCGATTGCCCTTTCCCGCAAAGAGTTATCGTACCTGCGCAATGGTGTGTAAGAAATTTTTGCAAACAGCGCATGTGTCATGTACGCGAAAAAGCGTCCCTTGCTCGAAATAAAGATTGTTTCAAGTTAGCGCCTGTGTGTGTCACGTCTCCCTTTCTTCCTTGTCTTTTTCATGCGCTATAAGCCTGACGACCTAGGTCGCCTCGACGCGCCGTCACGTTCTTCCTCCGCGCTGGGGCTGCCATTACGACGCCAGCCATGGCGGCCGCCAACGCGTGCGCTTTCGGGCTTCTCAAAGAAAGCCATGGCCTCCGAGATTTGCGGCGCACGCAGGTTTAGCTCTTGATTCACGCGGAGAGAGTTCTGTGGTTCTGAGTTCTGCACCACGGCGCTCGCACCCGAGGGCCATTCGTCCATCGAGGACGCTTTCGCGCTCTCCGGTGCACTGTTGCCACGACTTGGGTGGGGCGAGAAAAAAAAGGAATGTGGACTTCTATGATCCTGTACTGATCAGGAAATGATGGCAAAAGGTGAACGGTGGGCATAGCGCTTACTGGCGGCTGTCTATTCTCAAATTCATAACAATCATTGTTCGCACATAGTTCCACTACATTCACGTGGGTATGCAGGAGTGGTATATATCTCCGAGAGTTGGTCGTGAGACGAGTAGAAACTGTCAACAGCCACCGACTATTCTTCGACCAGTTGAACTGCGTATTTGTCACATATAAGAGGGAAGACGAAATAAAATGGTAGACGAAGAAAGGTTTCAAGAAGACGACGAGGATGGCGTTAAGAATGACGTGGATTAACCGAAGACGAAAGAAGATAAAGAAGAAGTTCCCAGTGAGGTGACAAGAGATGATTGGTGGAGAAGTATCCGGTGAGATGGAAAGCGACGATTGGTGTAGAAGAGACGAAGACGAAGAGAAGGATTACGTGGACTAACAAGAAGGCTATAAAATGGCGAGGAAGGGCGAGACACAGGGGGAGAAGAAAGCAGCGGAGACTCGGCGGGTGAGGGACGGTTCGACCGGAAGAGAGCGACGCCGGCTAGTGCTCCGGTGAGCTCGCGTTCTACGGCTTTGCTCCGCAGACTTCCTGCCGTTCCTGAGTCCGTTCCGGGGAGTCCACGGAGGACGCCACCACCTGCTACGGCCAGGGGTGTCTCTACCGCTGTCACCACTCTTCCGGGTGGTGCCCCAACGCCAACATCATCGGCCACACCTCCACGGGCGCTCAGACCAGGAGCGTGTACGACGCAACCAACGACGCCTCCAGCGACGCCAGTCCTCGAATGTCGAACGCCACTCCGACGCCGGCTACGGGACCCACACCACGCCACATACGCACCGAACCAGATGTGAGCACGAACGCCAACCACTATCAGTAGAACGCTAGTGTAGTGTTACTGGGTCGTGTGTACTGACAGTCTTTGTATGTTGTGTGTTAGTTTTGTTAGGCTTGTGTGCTGCTGTTCGTGCCGCGTGGGTTGTATTAAATGTGCGTCTGTGTGGGTACGCCTGTCGCCTAGTCCATTCTTTCGGCCAGAGTGTTCTCCGGAGGAGATCCGTGACAGTATTTAGGGTTGGCTTTGCTAGCGAACAAACAAACCAAAACTCACAGCGATAGGTCTGCTAGTTCAAAGGTAAATTTTCAAGGTGAACTGTCACTCACAGTACAAGCAGACAATGTTTCAACTGAGGCACAGCAAGCTTTACTAAAGGTTTCATCGCGCATTAAACAAAGTAATCGTGTTCAGCTGCGACGTTTGCAGGCCATTGCCTGCTTCGTGCGGCAGTTTCAAAGATTGAAGCTAAACATTTCGACAGAATTGCCTGTCTGGTTGGGAAATTGATTAGGACTCCAACCAAATAATTGAATTTTATTAGCCCGACGTTTCGGAGCCTATTCGGCTACTTCTTCAGGGGGTTGTTCTTCGGGGGGGGGCGGGGCGGTGTGCAGCTTTTAAAGAGTCGTTTGTAAAGAAAGGAAGGGGGAGGTGGGGAGACACTTCTCAGACGGGAAGGTGTGGGGAAACAAAGGGGGGAGGGGTTGTTGACGGCTGCCCTGGTGCTGGGATGACCGGAGCTGGGGACAGTGCCCGCGAGGGTGCCCTTGATGGGAGGCGGGGGGGGGGGGGGTGAGGGAGGTTACAGGGTAATGCCGACGTTTTTGTATTGGTGAAACAACCCGGAGTCTACCTGGCTGTGCATCCTTTTCTTCTTTTCGTCATGTCGCCAAGGCCATGGACATACACCGAGGATAGGCTGCCCTTCACGCGGTTTATGTTATTCCCCGTATTCTGAATGTGCCATGACTCCAGTAGTAGTCTTTTCCGCGAGTTCGTCTCTGTTTGAAGGATTTCAGTTTCCTGGAAAGCAATTTTGGGGTCGGCGTGTTCAGACTGTTCGGCGACGGCGCTGCGCATACGGTTGAATGCTCTGACGTCGTTCTCCTGTTGTCTGATCCTTTCGTTTAGATTTTTGGTTTCCCCGATATACGACGCCGGACAGTCGGCACAGCTGATTTTGTAGATGACGCCTTGAGCCTTTTCTTTAGGTGGACGATCCTTTAGTTTAGGTAGGAGGATATTGAAAGTGTTTATCGGTTTGTGTGCCACTTCGAGGCCTTCTTTTTTTAATATTCCGCGGGGCGCTTCGCTGGTACTTCTGACGCACGGGATGGACGTTCGCTTCTGGGGTTGGGGAGAAGTCAACGACTGAAGGCCCCGCAGTTTGCTTCTTCATTTTTGTTTGGTTGTTTTTCGAATGAAGTCATCTGTGTAGCCATTCCTCTTAAGTTCGTTGAGAACCGTCCTTTTTTCTTTCTTTCGATCCGATTCCGATGATGAATGAGTTTCGGCTCGTTTGAATAAAGAATTTACAACAGACGCCTTGTGGTTTGCCGGATGGTCGGATTGGAAATGAAGGTTGCGGCCTCTGTGGGTTGGGTTTCGGTAGACTGAAAATTTTGGAATGCTGTCTTTTGTGTAACTTGTACATCTAAGAATGGGAGCGATCCGTTGTGTTCGCGCTCATATGTGAACTGTATATACGGGTCCATGGAGTTTACGTGTTTCTGCAGGTTTTCGACTTGCCTTGTCTTCACGATGCAGAAGCAATCAACTACGTACCTGAGGAAGACTTTTGGTTTCAGGGAAAAAGTATTTAGAGCTCTCTCCTCGATGCTCTCCATAGTCAAGTTAGCCATGGCAACGGAAATTGAGGCCCCCATAGGAGTTCCTTTAACCTGTTTGTAGTAGCTGCCTCGGAAGGTGAAATAGGTATTGGACAAGCACAGTTCGAGAAGGCGGCACGTCTCGTCTACACTCAAAGGGTCTCGCTCGCTGAGCATATTGGCGCGTTCCAGGGCATCCCTAGTTGCGGAAACAGCCAACTTAATGGGTATACTTGTGAACAGAGAGATTACTTCAAAACAGACCAGACAGTCATCATCTTCGATATGTACTTTTGATGTGAGTTTGATGAAATTCTCGGAGTCGCGCACGTGCGATGCTGTCCTTCCGGTGAGTGGTGATATGATCTGATGCAAGTAAGTGGATAGTGATTGTAGTGGGGAACACGAAAAGTCTACGATTGGTCGTAAGGGGATTCCGGGTTTATGGAGTTTTGGCAAACCGTAGAAAGCTGGGGCGGATCCGTTCCTACACATTAGTTTTAGGTAGATATTTCAAGAATTCGGATGGCTGCAGAATATTTCAATGGGCGTCTTGTTCAGCACCGATTGGGTTCTCGTTGTGGGGTCCTTCTTTAGTTGCTCGTAATCTTGGGTGTCAAGTAGGGTGGACGCCTTTTCCTCGTAGTCCTTTATGCTCAATACAACGCTTGAGTTCCCCTTGTCCGCCGGTAGGATTACAATGCTTGTGTATTTTTTCAGTGTTCTCACTGCTCTTATTTCGTCTGAAGGTAAGTGGCGTTCTGTTCTGCGGTTGTTATTGGACCTTATTATGCCGATCGCTTTCAGTCTGACCTGTTCCCGCACTTTGGGGTCTACTTGCTGGTTGCCGCGCTCAGGGGCGGCGATCATCTTGGGGAGGGGTGGGTTATCTGTGGTAACATTGAATTAGTGACCTTTTGCTAGGATTGAAGTTTCTTCGCTCGTGAGCTTCCTCGATCATAAATTGGTTACTGTGTCTTTTTCTAACACTCCTGTTTTCTCGTTTTCGTTGATTAGGGAAGAGAATTTCTTGTGCGTTTGACTGTGTTTCGTTTCCTCTAGGGAGGCCACGGCCTTCGCAAACGATTCAATTGACGAAAAGAGATGGGGTACCTGGTGTTCAAGCTGTCTTCAGCCCCCCGCCTCCCATCAAGGACACCCTCGCGGGCACTCTCCCCAGCACCGGTCATCCCAGCACCAGGGCAGCCGTCAACAACCCCCCCCCCCTTTTTTTTGTTTCCCCCAACCTTCCCGTCTGAGAAGTGCCTCCTCACCTCCCGTGCTCCCCCTTTCCTTCTTTACAAAAGACTTTAAAATCTGCACACCGCCACCCCCCGAAGAACAACTCCTTAAGAAGAAGCCGAATGGGCTCCAAAATGTCGGGCTAATAAAATTCAGTTATTTGGTTGGAGTCAGTCTCAAGTCCTAATTTCAAGGATGGATGCAGCGATAAATTATGTGCAAATATTGCAAATATTCATCAGTTTATCAGTGCATTATAGTTGCCGCTCTAGCAGGCATTGTCATGATCATGAACATTAGATTTAAATCATAATTACACAGAACATAAAAATCCGCGTGTCTGCTTATGGCATGTTTGTTTTAAGAAAATGTATTCATCTATTAATATAATACAGGCCTTCAATGGGAAAACTACGGTTACATCAACGTAAAGCAAGTATTATGCAACAAGGCAAGAAAAAGCTACAACCTAACAAAAGCTTTATTCACTCAATGTAATAGCGCCCAAAATTAGTACAGTCAATACAAAAAGTACAATTGAAATGAAAACGAGAAACAGGATAAATTATGCACGGCGAGCTACTACTAAATAGTACATGAAGATCATCGTACTGAGTAGTCGTACAACGTGGCAATTGCTGAATCACCACAATGCGAAGTGCAAAAAGAAAAGAAAGGAAGAGACAGAAAGACAGAAAAAAAGAAACAATGTACCGCAAGGCCGGAACTAATAAACTCTGCCATGAATGGTGTGCGATCCCAAAGGTGATTTGTATAGAAAAATCATTTTTAAAACATGTGTGCTAAAAGATCCATCGATAAATATAGAGATAAATACAGGAAAAAATAAAGGCCAATGGTGAACTAGATGGTTGAGACGTCAAAGTGTTCGAGGACGAACTGCAAGATTGCCTATGATATAACCCGTGCAAATATTCCGCAACACGTGAAAAGCGAGATGCTGCGCACATTGAGACCTCACGCAGTCTGCTTCTACGGCCGCCTCCACGTAGACCGGATGATGATTTTGACGATGCTAATTATTTATTGGCATCCCCTTTGAAACGGAGCGATGACCAATAGTCACCTAGGCTGCTTGACTTAACAAGGTGGCTACACACGTTTTTCATTCCAGCATTTTTGTGTACACCTCCTTAATCTTTCTTTTCCTGCCTCAAAACTTGCCTATCTACCTTGTGCTGCTACCTATGCCGGAGCCGTTGGCTTGCGGAGTCATCCAGGAGCGGCCGGGCCGGCGCGACCCTGAATTACTTATTTTTTTTCAATGCTGGGAAGCGCGCCGAAAAGGACGGCGGAGCAAACTGGGCCAGCGCGAGCAATCTCCGTAGCCATGAGAGCACGAATGTTTGGCGCGCCCCGACCACCGCCCGTTGTGCTTTCACTGCGGAGCAGGCCGCGCAATGTCCAATGCCGGTGTCCATACCGCGAGACGGCATACGATGCTTCGCCGTCAACCCGCGGCGTCTGCAGCAAGGCGAATGACCTCGTGACATCGTCGACAATTTCGCAGCAACCTAACGACTTTCCCGTTCGCCTTTGCCAGGGCGCTCTCGCTGTAGTGCCGACCGTGCACCCGTGGCTGGTCGATTAGCCTTCATCGGGAAAACTGAAAGCGGCAACCGATAGAAGTTTGGTTCTGCTGTGCGCTAAAATGCCGAAAATCCTTCGCCGCCCATGACAACGCTGGAAGACCCGCCTTGTCGACGCAGTAACCACATGCGGCCATCTAGACGAAGCCTTGAAGGAAAGAACATGCCTCTTAAAAAAGGCCCGACGACGCAACGTAACAACAGCGGGACAATGCGATGCAGCCATGATTGGCGCCATGACGCAAGACTGAGGACCGCCCCTCGACGTGCTTTTCAACGGCCACAAAGGCGGGCACAGGAGCCGACTATTCCGTCGTCTTTGGATCCCTCGCCGCTAAGTTAAAATTCAGGGTTCCATGAGGACGGACCGTATATCTGAACAGCTAGAGGTCACCTAGTAACGCCAGGGTTGTATAAATCTGATGTTAGACTACACTTTCATTATCTGGGACCCGTAAACTGAAACTAACATAGCTAAATTTGAACGAGGGAAAGAGAATATTGTTCACTTTATTAATAATACTTGCAGACGTGCCACAACAACTGAGGTTTGAGAAAGATTTAAACTTCAACCTTTAGCAAAATGAAATCGTAAGTCAGGACCAATGTTTCTATACTAATTCATTAAAAGACGTTAAGAAAATGACATCGCCAAATGATCTAATTTTATTCCTTGTATACCACAAGGCAAACATGTCAGCTGATTATAAACCCTTATCGAACCCAAAGCAACTGTTTCAATTATAATTTCCGCCATCTGTCAAAAATCGTAATGGTCTAAAATCATTACTGAAACCTACAATACCATTAAAACCTACAATACCATAGTTTCTGTCGCATTTAGGGAAATGAATGCTGTTTTCCTTCTTTGTACGTGACACTGGACTTCGTCTCGTTTGAGCTTTTTATGTTTTTCAACTTGCTGCAGTCTGTACTTGCACTGTAATATGCTATAAGTAACCAATTGTATCCCATTGTTTTTTCCCCTGCTAAATTTCTCAGTGAAGAATTGCAGTATAAATGAATAAATGAATAAATGAATAAAGTAAGATAAACTGTGCCCACAAGAACAAGTAACAAGAACAAGAGACGAGCACAATCATCGATCGTCGAAATCTGATCTTGGGTCCAGCGTCGGCTGCTTATCCACAACGCGTCCAAGATTCCAGCGTATATTTGCCGGTGCTCGTGTGGGTTCTAAAATTCACAACATCTTGCTCGTCGCACATGCAAACTGATAAGATATCGGCAACGCAAAAAAGCGGTAATGGTCGAAAATTTTATTTATTTATTCCTTTATTTATTTGTTTACTTAATACACACAGCACACCTCAATCTGGTCCTAGCAGGGCAGGCATGCGTAACAAATTGCAAATAAATATAAAGCACAATCGTAAAAATTGTAAAGTGAACAGAAGCAGACACAGTTGCAAACACAATTGCAACACAATCATAAGAGACAACAAAATGAAAATATAACACTAATGCATTGTACATGATAAAATAAATAACATTATAATCAACATACTCTTCGTAAGGCTCACTTGGTAGGTTCCAATCAGATATCGTGCGTGCAAAAAATTAAAACTGAAACGTGTTATATAGCAATATATGGAGTTAAAGAATGGGTTCGATGATAGGTTGTGTGTGCCGTGGATAAAGGAGATAAGTAAACTTTAGGGTCAAAGGCAAACTTAAGATTTAGAAGTGTATAAAGAAACTATAGACGGTTCTTCGTCCGTCGTATTCTGAGTTTTTCAATATTTTTTGGCTGTCATGGGCTCGCTTGGCGAGTCCAAGTTTGGATTTAGAGCGAATGAACTTGGATGTGTTGGTCTATTGTGGTGGACTGTCGGTCGACATTATTGCTATTCTTAACTTCAGGGGATGTAGGAGAAAACCCGTGCCCGAAGACTGCTGACAAGTTACAACAAATCTTGGATAATCAAAAAGAATCTGATGACAAGATGAACACCATTACAAAAAATGTCGCTGATATGAAGGCTGAAAGAATAAACATGCGTCTCATGGCCGTGCAGGAAATGCAAAAGAAAATTGATAGATTAGAAAATATAGTGCAATAGCAAGCTGAACGACTATTGGATTATGAAAACAGAAACAGAAGAAGTAATCTATCAATTTTCGGTGTTCCCGAGGCCAGAACTGAGAGACAAACAAATTTGCGGAAAGCCGTCGTAGATAAAATTCTGAGAAGCATGTTGGGGGTAGAAACGAAATTGGTAGAAAGAATTCATCGCAACGGTAAAAAAAGATAAGGTCGGGTAAGAAGAATAATGATGAAGTTCGTGGATCATCGCGAAAAAGAGAAAGTGATGCACAAATGCAAAAAAACTAAAGGGCACTGCTTTCAGTATCAGTAATGACTACTCAAAAGAGACATTATGAAATTATGGGAAAGTACTGCGCCGAACCGAGCTAAGGGGTAAAGGGTCTCACTTGTGTATGCTAAAGATAAATGGACGCATGTTTGTTTGGGATCAAGAGCAAAATTAACGGCGTCTCTTTAAAAGCCGGAGTGACAAGATCGACAAAGACGAAATGACTCCAACAGCAAGTGCGCACGACCGGCATGAATCCTTTGACTCGGATAGTCCTGCCAGCAGCTCAAGAAAACCGCCCCAATCACAGCTGCGAATTCTTGTGAAAAATGCCCGTAGCATCGTGAAACTATGGTATATTCCACTGGCGCATAGTCCCATGTAATATTACTTACAGAAACATGGCTGGGTGAGGCAATACGCCGTGATTGCATTATTCCTTCCATGCACAAATTGTTTAAGTGGGACAGAGATTTACGAGGGGGTGTTGCTGCCATCATAGTTAAGAATTCCGTCCAAGCTTCTACGATTGAATGTAATGTTCGTGAAAGTGTATGGTGTAAGCTTACATTCGCAAACAGTGTACTTCATTGGCGTAGTTCAAAGACCACCTGCGTCTTCACCAAACTTTCTGGATTTGCTAAGCGAATTCCTGGTTGACCATGTTAAGAGGAGCACGAGGCTCATAATGGCTGGAGACTTTAATTTGCCGCACGTTAACTGGCAAAGTTTATTGCACGGCGAGAAAGAAACAATTAGCTCCGAAAAGCTCTTAGGAATAAAATTTTGCCATGGCTTGGAACAAATTGTGCAAGAACCAACTAGGGTTACGGAAATGTCAAAGCCATTGTTGGATCTTGTTTTCTTATCACACAACATAATAGACTATTCATTAGAAATCTTGAAGGGCATATAAGACGATAAAATGTTCTTTTTAAACATACAGACCAATGCGCGCAGTGTAGAGAGAGCGTTTTTTTCCGCTAAAAGGAAAACACTTTAAAAATACACATGACGCCTCCATCATCTATATTTTAGAATAACAGTTTAATGACTTCGAGCAGGCATCAAAGCACAAGTTTGTGGAGTAACTGTGGCAAAAATTTAAAAGTAGCATCGTAACTTGCGTCGGGCGCTTTGTTCCAACTCGTATTAAGAAAACGTGCAAACAAAACCCCTGGATAACACGTAGCATTATCCACACGAAATGGAAAATTAGAACATTACAAAAAGAGAAAGTGAGAGCGATGGATGGCTATAAAAATTGAGATGAAAGAAGCTCTTGGAAATTCGAAAATACAGTTGGTTGATCCCACGCTTGCAAACTTTCTTAAAAGTCCAAACACAAACTTTGGCGTTACTTCAGTGAAAGAAAGGGAAAAAGTGAACAGACTGAACATGAGGGAAAAGTCCTGACACGAGTTGAAGACTTATCTGATACTTTAAATCGCTTCTTTTAGTCTGTTTATACAACAGATGAAGGTGAGGATATAGGCGAATACATTAACAGCGACTTGAGGACCGCAATGTAACCAGTTATTATCAGCTGTGAAGGTGTTTTACAATTGCTGCTTGAAGTAGACGCGAGTAAGGGAAGCGGGCCGGATGGTCTGTGAAATGAATTTTTGGAACAATATGCCGCATGGGTTTCCTTTTACTTAGAGAGATAATATTTGCGAAGTCAAATGAAACGCATTCACCTCCACAAGACTGGCGCATGCAATAGTATTACGCGTTTTTAAAAATGGCAACCGTACGCAAGTAAACAATTACCAACCCACATCCTTGACGTCAGTTTGTTGCAAGGTCCTAGAACATCTTTCATCTTGGGTACTAGGCACAAACGTACACAAGAAACAAGGAAGGAGAGGGTTTCGTGTGTGTGTTCGCTCCGAGTACCCAGGAAGAATTGTGACCAACCCGCTCAACATGACGTCCTTTAAGGCTATAAACCTAGAAAACGTTATTTAAAAACATATTATTAGTTTTCTTGACCCTAACGAGTTACTTTCCACAATCCAGCATGGATTAGGAACGGTCTTTCTACGGTCACACAGTTAACAGAAACACCCCATGATTTCTATTCGAACATGGATGCACACCTGCAAACAGACGTAATAAGTGTTCATTTTAGGAACACTTTGCATAAGGTGTCTCACCGTTAATTGCTTTTTAAGCTTGATGGAATAGGAATAGGTAAAGGAGTAATAAAATGGATAGAGCCCTATTTATCTCTTTGTGAACAGTCTGTAAGGATTGAGACTTGCCCTTCAAGTCCATTGCTTGTGTACTCGGGGGTTCCCCAAGGTTCCGTTTTGGGACCAATACTGTTTTTGTTGTTTGTTAATGATATCAGTGGACTAGTTGAACCGCATATTATAATTAAACTTTTTGCCGATGATTGTTTGATTTATTTCCCAATAGCTTGCGAAAGTGACCAAAATAATCTAAACAGATGCTTATAGGCATTAGATGAGTGGCGTTTAAAAAGGGACATGGAAACAAACAACAGCAAAACAACATTTACGCATATTCGCTCAAGTAGTAGCGAACTGTCCTTCACGTACCACATCGGAAACCATCCTTTGAATAATGCAGCTTGTTTAAAATATTTAGGAGTCAATATTATGAACACATTTCAGTGGCACTCACACATTGATAATATATGTTCCAAGGCAAACCAAAAACTGTACTCTTGAAAAAAAGCTGGGATGTGCTACTCGGGATGTGAAATAAACAGCGTACAAAATTTTTGTACGACCAGTCTTGGAGTACGCTTGTGTTGTGTGGTCCCCTCATCAGAAAGTCCTGAAGGCAAAAATAGAAATAATACAAAGACGGGCAGTCCGTTTCATATGCGGTAAATACCGACGCACGGAGTCCGTTACAGCCTTGTTAAAATCATGTGAACTAGAGCCTCTAAATGAACACAGGGGTAAACAGAGGCTAAAGTTTCTTTTCAAAATCATGAGTGGGCGAACAAAAATATGCAAGGATCTATATCTACAACCTCTAGGAAAGAGATGCGAACGTCTGAAGAACAGAGGAGCTATCCAACCTTATTTAACACGCACTCATGTTTTTGTTTCTTCTTTTTTCCTGACACTATTGAAATGCGGAGCACATTGCCTAATGCAGTTGTGAGGAAAGAGGGGTCTACCTACCTTTAAAATGCGTTAGATACTTTCTTCTGCGAGGATGTATACTAAATTTTGCTACGAGCATTTATGTTGACTTTTTTTTGTATAAATACTGTTCTTTGCTCTTTGGTTTTGTTGTTGCTGTTAACTACCAACAGCGTCAGTGAATGTAGATGTTACAGAGAATGAAAATTATGTATCATGTATTCTTGACACATCACCCTCCCTGCTTGACCCCAAGAACGGGGTTGACCGTATGGAATAAATAAATAAATAAATAAATAAAATAAACTTTACAGCTTTTGTATTTTCGTGAGCGGAAATACGGGCAGGAATAAACCAAGGTGAGAGTACAGGCCTTTCTGAACTTACAGCTTTTCCTTGGATGGCTTCTAGTTTACTGACATTAACTTTAGTAAAAGGATCCCATACGACGCAAGAATATCCTATTTTGGATCTTATACACGTGAATTAAGCGACGTTTTTAATGCTCGAAGGTGAATTCCTAAGCTTATGCTTTCAAAAACAACCTGCGGAAGGCGGAACAAGTAGCGTTGTCCATATGCATGTTCCAGGAAAGATCACTAGTTACTGCAACGCCGAGGTGTGTGCAGTTGCTAACCTTTTTTGGGGACAATGCGCCTAGTGTAAACGTATAATTGAATGCTGTTGTGTGTGTGTGAGAGAGAGTTATAAAAAGAGAGAGTTTTTTTCTGGTGTTTGCAACCATACCATATTCCTTAGACCATTTCAATACATTATCGAGGCTTGAGCTAAGGTTTTTCTGCTGAACAATACAAGTAATTTCACGGAACAGCACAGTCATCAGCGAACAGTCTGATTTGTGTCCCGGGTGTTACTACGTTAACAATGTCATTTACATAAACTAATAACGACAAAGGTCCTAGAACGCTGCCCTAGGGCACACCTGATGTTAAAGGAACACAGCTCACTTCATTTCGATCCACTCAAACAAACTGATTCCGTTCGGTCAATTAATCTGCAATCCATGTAATTAGTACACCAGGCATCTTTACGCTTTAATATTAGTTTTTGATGAATAGCCCTATTAATCCCTTACGAGAACCTACAAATATGGTATCAGTTAGGTCATTCTTATGCAGTGTTTTTGATAATGTATAAACTACCGTAATTAAATGCTTTACCGCAGAATAACCTTTCCTAAATCCCTGCTCAAAATTTGTTGATATAGAGTTTTATCCAGGGATCCTGGGATGCCTTTAGCGATTACGTATTCAAGGAATATAGGTATTGATCGTGTTACTGATATAGGACGGTAATTTTCTAGTAATATGAACGGTTGCCTTTCCAAAAGATAGGCACAACTCGGGCTGTCTTCCACTCACTGTGTAGTTTCGATACATGCCGGTGCGTCTTGCACCGAGCGACACATCTTTAATAGCTGTTGCAAAAGTCATCACAGGAAAAAGAACGAACAACCCACGCGTGTACATATCATCTTGCTTCTTTGAATGGAATGTTCAAATGTACTGCGCGGTGATATCAGCTCTTCGTCATAAAATTAAGTCGTAGCAGGTATACACTGCTGCTGATCTTGTGTAGAAGGCAAATTTGATAAGTTCTGTTCTAGACCTTTCAAGCTGGCAGTACAGTTAATAAACAAAAGAAATATAATTATATTTATTTGCAAACGTCTCCTTATACTTAGCTTCATAATAATGCAAAGAAGGCAGAATATGTGTCCTACTGTAATTTTGTTGCGGAACACAAACTGACCAAGGTATGCATTTTCGCCATTAAGCAGTTGAATTTCTCATTGGCAAATTTGGTTCTATCGCTTAATTTCATACAATAAATATTATATCCACGCGGGTACGTGTTTATTTTTTTCCCGTGATTATTTTTTGCTAGTGAGGAGTTTGGTTTAGGTATACGGGTTGTGTGTCAAGGGTTGTGTACAAACTCCCACATAGGTTGCGGGCGGCAGCACATCAGTCAAAAAGCAGAAGCTTTAACGACAGGGCGCGTGAGCACAGGTCAAGGTGGTAGATCACACGCAAACATTTTCTTAAATTTAAAGCAAGCATTCAATTTTTTTCTGAATGAGCACGTCTTATTTAAATTATCCAACTCTTTAAAATGCAGCAAATGAATAACTAATTTCTGGCATGTAATTTTAGCCATAAGATGTGGTAAAAGTTCTAGTCGCGCCAGCAGTGACAAGTAACCAATGAATCGCTGAATTGAGCAAAACTTTGTCCTTTCTGTAGCTAAGTAGGGGTCCTGTGCAATGAACTTGGACAAATGCGCCGTGATAAATTGTAAGAAAGAATTTTCAAAAAACTAAGCAAAGCAGAAGAAAATGCCACTTTGGATAAAATGTATTTGCATAATGAGCTGTAAATGCAATAATACTCAATAATTTCGTTGCAAACATTTCTATGTGTGGAATGAGTGCACAAAATTTCATTTCAGCATGTTCATTGAAAAGTTATCAAAGTTTGCGTAAGGTAAGGTTGAGCAAAACCTGGATTTCAGAAAAATGTAAACAAACCTTTCAACCTCGCGAAAGATGTCAAAACTACACTGAAGCCTGAAATGCAGCAGCTTCATAGCAGGAACCGCGTGAGATGCACAAGGGATGTTCGTGCGGCTGCTCGGTGACAACATTAAATGAAGAAAAAAATTATTTTCAAAACCATTTATATAAAAGAAATAGTACTGATTTTCGGTTTTGCAATATGGGGTATGCCGAAGCGTACGCATTTGGGATGGTTGGTTCGTGATTGAGAGGAGTAAACAGCGCTAAACAACAGGACTCTCCTTGTCATGTTGTTTAGCACTGTTCACTGCTCGTAATGGGGTATGCGATGGAAAACTCGCTGAAACTCTCGAACCAATGATGATAAGAAGGTAATCTTTTTCAGCATGATGCTGAATCTTTCGGCATACATAAAATGTAAATCAATAAATAAATAAATTTTGGGGTAGAAACTTGAGTTTTGAATGTGGCCTACCACCTTGAATGTGTGCAGCAGATATGGAGGGCACAAGGGTGATCATTGTGCGGTTGCGAATGAGATTACCATGGAAGCAGGTTGTTGAAAACCGGAAATGACAAGCTGAAAACGGAGAGTGCTTGTGTCAGTGAGACATCGAATGTTCTCTCTAGAGAAGAAAGAAGTTTTCTGGAAGGTTTTGCGTGAGTGCCTGTTATGTTTGTGTTCTTGATGGCTGTATGTAGTGGTTGGAATTTTGCGTGTGCAATTCGCCTAAAAAGCTTACCTCACTCTGTGCTTCCAGAGTATTTTCAACTTTCATTATTGCCCATTTTTCTTAGTATAGAAAGGCCGTTCTGTCATCCGCCAGTTTTAAAAGGAAGCCGTTTGCCTCTAGTTGCTCGGGATTCTTCGTGTCCGCGTTTGCTAACTTTGGCCACACAAGAAGAATGCAGAAAGTCCATTGAAGTTGTCGAAATATGCTTAGGCATGCCCCCAAATTTCAGTTGGCCCACCCCCAAATTTCGAGTTTGCTCACCCGCAAACTTCAAGGCACCCCCCCCCCCCCCATATTTAAGTTGGCCCACCCCACATTTCAAGTTGGCACAGCCACAGATTTAAAGAAAGCATGAACCACTTTTTATCGAAGTGCAGAAAGACGCTTAAAATGAAAATAAGCTATTCACGAAATACTTTGCTACAAAAAGTACTGCAATACGTTCAGCAGAGGCGGAGCTTTTGGCAAACACAGCCTCTGCTGTGCTCCCGTTCCTTCTTCAATGCGTTAAGCTGCGAAGGCTACGGCGCAGTGGGGATTGTCCACAACACTCCGCCTTCTAAATATCATGGCGGCACGCAGTTCAAATTTCATTTTGGATGTCAACGTGGACGCCACGACTTCCGCCTTTGGTGCCTGCGACGCGGTAAACATAAGCCAAGCGCGTTACTCTGCAGGGAGCCTGCCACCCCCCTCGTGAACCAGGCGCCAACGCGGGGCGAAATTCCAAAGCCGACATTTAAGCTGCCGAAAACAACAGCACGAAAGCACAGACAAATAATAAGAGGCCTTCTGGCGCGCTAGCGAACGCAGATTGTGGTGCAAAGATACAGTCAGAGCCCAGAGTTGTCAAAACTATACAAAAAATATTCTTCAAATAAGGCAGTCACATACATACATGCACACTTCGACTAGGCATGCTATCAGGAACACGCAATCACACTATCGACACGCTATCAGGAACAAAGGAAGCCTCAAAGCAGTGAAGAAGAAACTAGGAATAGGTAAGAATCACATGTACGCGTTAAGAGACAAAGCCGGCAATATCATTAATAATATGGATGAGGTAGTTCAAGTGGCTCAGAAGTTTTATTGAGATTTATTCAGTACCAGTGGCACCCACGACGATAATGGAAGAGGGAATAGTCTAGAGGAATTTGACCTCCCACAAGTAAAGGCGGAAGAAGCAAGGAAAGCCTTGGGAAAGATGCAAAGGGAGAAGGCAGCTGGGGGAGATCAGGTAACAGCAGATTTGTTGAAGGATGGTGGACAGATTGTTCTAGAGAAACTGGCCACCCTGTATACTGACACATGTAATTATTTGTCTTTATCGGGTGACATGTTTCACCGCCTAACAAATGTTTCACAGCTTAACAAATGTGAGACGGCATTTCGCAGTCACAGCGACGCCGGGTACGATCTGAAGTGGCCCACGTAGTGCGTCTGAAGCCCTTTTACGCACGCTGACGAACTTCCTTATTTTTGTTTTCTTTGCTACGAGTGCTTTTCTTTATTACTTTCGTTTGTTTGCAGCATCGGATCGATGCTTTTTAAGAGGGGGGTATTGACACGTGTACTTATTTGTCTTTATCGGGTGACATGTTTCACCGCCTAACAAATGCTATTGTACAGCGCAGGACGCGCGTGCATTTATCGGAAACTTCTGGAATGTTATCGATGCTTCCATCCGCTGTCTGTGACCGAACTTCTGTAATCTGATCTCATGTGAGCGCGACGCGAAAAATGTAGAACTCTGTGGAAGGCACGCGGGTCCCAGCGATTACTCTGGAACATTAGACGACTGCTGTATAAAATCCGACGCGCTTGACCCGCTGATCAGATTTTCGGCGATCGCCGACTGTGTTCGCCGCTCTCATTGTGCTTTAAGTGTACCCTGTTTTGTGGGCACAGGTTCGCCCAATAAAAGCTAGTTTTGCCTTTCACAGTATTGCTACTGTGTTCTTTCACGTCACGACCACGTGACATCTGGTGGAGGTGCTTTGCGTTCATGTACCGGACGTCCCCACAACGCCGTGACCCAACCCCTCACGCGGAAGGCAACACCAATGTCGCCAAGAACCACCGAGGTAGCCGCAGGCTGCAAGGACTACCCGCGGAGCACGGACTTTTGCCGGAGACGACCGGGAAGATCGCCACCAAGTCCACCCCAATGGCAGCCCCAGCGTCCCCCGTCGTGCTACAGCAGCCCAGGGAGCCTCCGATGGTCCGCGGTTCAACGTTCGAGGACCCGGAAAACTGGCTTGAGACGTGTAAGAGAGTCGCTACATTTAACAACTGGAACAGCGAGAACAAACTGCGTCATGTCTTCTTCGCATTGGAAGACCCTGCCAGGACGTGGTTCGAGAACCGAGAAGCCACCTTAACGACCTGGGAACTGCTCCGAAGCGGCTTCCTGCAGACATTCGCAAGCGTCGTACGCCGAGAACGAGCGCAAGTGCTATTAGAAACCCGGGTGCAACTACCAAATGAGACAACCGTGATCTTCACGGAGGAAATGAGCCGTCTATTCCGCCACGCCGACCCTGAAATGCCTGAGGAAAAGGAAGTCCGCCTAATCATGCGTAGCGTAAAGGAGGAACGTTTCGCCGGAATGGTACGGAGCCCACCGAAAACCGTCGACGAGTTTCATCGCGAGGCCACCAGCGTCGAGAAGACACTCGAGATGCGAAACCGGCAATTCGAGCGCCGCACGAACTCGACAAACTACGCCGGAGTTCAGTCATTGGCCACCGACGACCTACGGAAGACAATCCGAGCGGTCGTGCGGGAGCAGCTACAGTAGCTGTTCCCATCATAACAACCTCAAGTGGCTTCGATTGCCGACGCCGTACGTGAGCAGCTCCAACAATCAAAACTCGCAGTAGCCCCTGAATCGCCGCAACCTCAGCCGCAAGCGATGACCTACGCCGCCGTCGCCCGCCGCCAAGGTCCCCCTCCACGACCGCGCCAGGGCCCCGTAACGCCGCAATACCGTCGAACACCACCGCCAGCACGCCCACCCGTCGCCCAGCGCAGCTACTCGAGGAAGACAGATGTTTGGCGCGCTCCTGACCACCGCCCGCTCTGCTACCACTGCGGAGAAGCGGGTCACGTCTACCGACGATGCCCATACCGCGAGATGGGACTGCGAGGTTTCGCCGTCAACGCTCCGCTCCCGCAGCAAGGTGAACGCCATCGCTATATCGCCGACTACCTCACCGCACTCAGTGGAGCTCTCGACGACCGTCGCGTTCGCTATCACCAGGTCGCTACCTGTCGCCGCAGCGCCGACCATACACTGGCCCAGCCCGGGGCCGGTCAGCGAACCCGTATCCGGAAAACTAAAAGCAGCAACCGATGGAGGTGCGGTTGCTGTTCGTCGAACAGACGAAGATCCTCCACCGCCGACGATGACGCCGAAGGAACTACCTCGACTACATAACGACACGCCGCCGTCTCGACGAAGTGTGAAACCAAAGAATAGCACGACGGAAGACGGCCTGACGACGTCCCATGCCAGCCACAGGTCAACGCGACACAGCCGTGATCCGACGCCAAGACCTAACTGTAACGCAAGACAAAGAACCACCGACCTCGACGTGCTTGTCGACGACCAGGCAGTCACCGCCTTAGTCGACACAGGGGCCGATCACTCCGTCATGAGTGGACACATCGCCGCCCAGTTGAAGAAAGTTACAACTGTATGGGAAGGCGCTCAAATTTGAATCGCTGGAGGACACCTCATTACGCCTACCGGAATCTGCACGGCAAGAATTACCGTTCATGGCCGGACTTACCCTGCCACCTTCATTATCCTCCAACAGTTTTCACGAGACGTCATTCTAGGCGTGGCCTTCCTGAACCAACACGGTGCAATCATAGACCTGAAGTCAAAATCGATAACGCTCTCGGAAGATCAAGCGATACCGCCGGAGAGGTCTCGTAGTCAGCACGCCTTGAGTGTGCTCGAAGATCAAGTGAGCATCCCGCCTCGCTCGAGCATTGTTATTTTGGTCGGCACAGAAATACCCGCTGACGTAGAAGGCGTCATCGAAGGCGACCAACGTCTACTACTCGACCGTGAAATTTGCGTCGCTAGAGGAATCGCTCGACTGCATGGAGGAAACATGAAAGTGTTGCTGACAAACTTCAGGCAGGAGTTCAAGCACATCAACAAGGGCATGATGATCGCATACATCGAGGAAATTCTGGAAACCAGCAATGCGTTTGGCCTCTCGGATTGTGCCGCATGTACCCCGACAACCGTAGTTCCCGAACCAGACTTCGACATAAATCCAAGTCTCCCCATGATTAAGCAACAACAGCTGAGAAGCTTACTTCGACGATACAAAGAGTGCCTTTCGGCGTCATCAAGGGTTGGACAAACGCCAGTCGCAAAGCATCGCATAATAACCGAAGAGTGTGCTCGACCACTCCGCCAGAGCCCTTATCGAGTTTCTACACGAGAACGTGAGGCTATAAGACACCACGTCGGCGAAAAGCTGCGCAAGACATCATCCACCTGTCCAAAAGCCTGTGGAGATCTCCTGCAGTATTGGTGAAGAAAAAGGACGGAACCCTACGTTTCTGCATCGATTATCGTCGTCTCAACAAGATCACAAAGAAGGACGTATACCTCCTCCCACGAATAGACGACGCATTGGATCGGCTCTGCAACGCTAAATACTTCTCGTCGATGGACCTCAAGTCTGGCTATTGGCATATAGAATTCGACGAAAGAAATCGGAAAAGACCGCCTTCATTACCCCAGATGGCCTCTACGAGTTCAAGGTTATGCCATTCGGAGTGTGCTCGGCTCCGGCAACGTTCCAGCCCGTGATGGACACGGTTTCAGCAGGATTGAAGTGGCAGACCTGTTTCGTTTACTTGGATGACGTCGTCGTCTTCGCCGGAAATTTCGACGATCACCTCAGGCGGCTCGCGACAGTTCTAGAGGCCATCAAGTCATCGGGGCTTACTCTAAAGCCGGAAAAATGCCGCTTCTCTTACGACGAGATTCTGTTCCTAGGCCACGTAATCAGCAAATCTGGTGTCCGTCCAGACCAGCAAAAGACAGCTGCCATCGCACAGTTCCCGCAACCCATCGACAAGAAGGCAGTGCGTAGATCCCTTGGCATGTGTGCCTACTACAGGCGCTTCGTCAAGGACTTTTCACGCATCGCTGAGCCGTTGACACGTCTAAATAAATGTGATGTTGAGTTCAAGTGGGAAACGCCGCAGGCCGACGCATTTGAAGAACTCAAACCACGCATGCAGACGCCGCCGGTACTTGCGCACTTCGATGGGTACGCCGATACAGAACTCCATGCTGACGCCAGTAGCGTAGGCCTCGGTGCCGTTCTAGTCCAGAAGAGAAGCGGAGTCGAACAGGTGATAGCTTACGCTAGCCGGTCGATCTCAAAAGCGGAAGGCAACTATTCTACGACCGAAAAGGAATGCCTCGCCATCGTTTGGGCTACAGCTAAATTTCGCCCTTATCTTTATGGCAGGCCATTCAAAGTCGTCAGTGACCATCACGCGTTGTTTGGCTAGCGAATATGAAGGATCCTTCAGGACTACTGGCGCGGTGGAGCCTCAGACTACAAGAATACGACATCACTGTAACCTACAAGTCCGGACGAAAACACTCCGATGCCGATTGCCTATCACGCGCCCCCATTGACGCGCCGCCGCAACATGACGAGAATGACGAGGCCTTTCTTGGAATGATAAGCGCGGAAGACTTCGCTGAACAGCAAAGGGCAGACCCGGAGCTAAAATGCCTCGTCGAATATTTGCAAGGGCACACAGACGTTATCCCCAGGGCATTTAAGCGCGGATTATCTTCCTTCACGCTTCAAAACAATCTACTCGTGAAGAAGAACTTCTCACCAGTCCGCGCCAACTACCTTCTTGTTGTTCCGTCGGCGCTGCGCCTAGAAGTACTGCGCGCCCTACACGACGATCCGACCGCCGGGCACCTCGTCTTCTCCCGGACGCTATCGAGGATACAAGAAAGGTATTACTGGCCACGACTAACCGCCGACGTTGCCCGTTACGTCAAGACATGCCGAGACTCTCAGCGACGCAAGACACCACCCACAAGGCGAGCCGGATTACTACAGCCGATCAAGCCTCCTTGCCGACCTTTTCAGCAGATCGGGATGGACTTTTTGGGACCGTTTCCGACGTCAACGTCCGGAAATAAGTGGATCATCGTGGCGACGGACTACCTCACCCGCTTCACTGAAACTAAAGCTCTGCCGAAAGGCAGCGCAGCCGAAGTTGCAAAATTTTTCGTCGAAAGCATTCCGCTGCGACATGGCACCGCAGAAGTCCTCATCACCGACAGAGGAACTGGCCTTTACAGCGGAACTCACCCAAGCCATTCTTCAGTGCAGTCAGACAAGGCACAAGAGGACAACTACCTACCACCCAGAGACGAATGGTCTTACGAAGCGCTTGAATAAAACCCTCGCCGACATGGTAGCAATGTACGTCGACGTCGAACACAAGACCTGGGATGCCGTCCTGCCGTACGTAACCTTCGCTTACAACGCGGCGGTGAGAGAAACAACACAGATCACGCCATTCAAGCTGGTTTACGGCAGGAACCCGACGACGACTCTCGACGCCATGCTGCCGCACGTGACCGACGAAGAGAATCTTGACGTCGCTACCTATCTCCAGCGCGCCGAAGAAGCCCGACAGCTCGCGCGCCTACGGATCAAGAACCAGCATCGTACCGACTGCCGACACTACAACCTCCGACGACGCTTCGTCGAGTACCAGCCCGGTGACCGTGTTTGGGTTTGGACCCCAAGACGTCGACGAGGACTCAGTGAGAAACTATTGCGACGTTATTTCGGACCCTACAAGATAAGCCGACGTGTTGGCGAACTGGACTATCAGGTCGTGCCAGACGGCATTTCGCAGTCACAGCGGCGCCGGGCACGATCTGAAGTGGCCCACGTAGTGCGTCTGAAGCCCTTTTACGCACGCTGACGAACTTCCTTATTTTTGTTTTCTTTGCTACCAGTGCTTTTCTGTTATTACTTCCGTTTGTTTGCAGCATCGGGTCGATGCTTTTTAAGAGGGGGGTATTGACACGTGTACTTATTTGTCTTTATCGGGTGACATGTTTCACCGCCTAAGAAATGTTATCGTACAGCGCAGGACGCGCCTGCATGTGTCGGAAGCTTCTGAAATGTTATCGATGCTTCCATCCGCTGTCTGTGACCGAACCTTCTGCAATCTGATCGCATGTGTGCACGACGCGAATAATGTAGAACTCTGTGGAAGGCACGCGGGTCTCAGCGATTACTCTGGAACATTCGACGACTGCTGTATAAAATCCGACGCGCTTGACCCGTTGATCAGATTTTCAACGATCGCCGACTGTGTCCGCCGCTCTCATCGTGCCTTAAGTGTAGCCTGTTCTTTCGGCACAGGTCCGCCGAATAAAAGCTAATTTTGCCTTTCACAGTATTGCTACTGTGTTCTTTCACGTTATGGCCACGTGAAAATAGGCAATGCCTCATTACCTCGAGCGTACGAAAATCTTGGAAGAACGCCACCATAATCTTAATCCATAAGAAATGGGACGCCAAACACTTGAAAAATTAAAGACCGATCAGCCTACCGTCCGTTTTCGACTACGCATTTACTAAGGTAATCTCAAAGAGAATCAGAAACAGCTTAGACTTCTGTCAACCATAGGACCAGGCAGGATTTCGCAAAGCCTACAAAACAATAGACCATATTCACACTATCAGTAAGGTGATGGAGAAATGTGCGGAATATTGCCAACCCTTATATACCGCTTTCATTGATTACGAGAAAGCGTTTGATTCAATCGAAACCTCAGCAGTCATGTGGGCATTACGAAATCAGGGTGTAGACGAGCCCTATGTAAAAATGCTGAAATTTATGTTTAGCGGCTTCACAACCACCGTAGTCCTCCATAAAGAAAGCAACAAAATCCCAATATATAACGGCGTCGGGCCGGAAGATGCGATCTCTGCGATGCTATTCACAGTGTGTTTAGAGGAGGAGGAGGAGAGTGCATGCTAAGTGACCTGGAGAGGCAAAGCAGAACGGTGGGTCTAAAAGTAAATCTGCCGAAAACTAAAGTAATGTTTAACACTCTCGGAAGAGAACAGCAGTTTACTATAGGTAGCGAGGCACCGGAAGTGGTGAGGGAATACATCTACTTAGGACAGGTGGTAACCGCGGATCCGGGTCATGAGACGGAAATAATCGGAAGAATAAGAATGGGCTGGGATGCGTTTGGCAGGCATTCTGAGATCATGAACAGCAGGTTGTCATTATCCCTCAAGAGAAAAATGTATAACAGCTGTGTCTTACCAGTACTCACGTACGGGGCAGAAACCTGGAGGTTTACGAAAAAGTTTCTACTTAAATTGAGGACGACGCAACGAGCTGTGGAAGGAAGAGTGGTGGGTGTAACGTTAAGGGATAAGAAAAGAGCAGATTGGGTGAGGGAGCACACGCGAGTTAATGACATCTTAGTTGAAATCAAGAAAAAGAAATGGGGGGGGGCATGGGCAAGACATGTAATGAGGAGGGAAGATAAACGATGGTCATTATGGTTTACGGACTGGATTCCAAGGAAGGGAAGCGTAGCAGGGTGCGGCAGAAAGTTAGATGGACGGATGAGAGTAAGAAGTTTGCAGGAACATGACCACAATTTGCACATGACCGAGGTAGTTTGGGGAGTTTGGGGAAATATGGGAGAGGCCTTTGCCCGGCAGGGGGCGTAGCCAGGCTGATGATGATGATGATGATGATGATGATGGGAGTGAAGAAATAAATGAAGAGAGCAAAGTTGGCTAAGATGCTCGCAGCAGCCTATGCTACTCGTCTACTATATTGTTATGTATGGAAAGACACAGGCGAAAGATGCTATTTGCACGCTATTTACACTGGAGCCAGGCAGCCAGGCTGACACTCGCTCGTGCCAAGGGCACCGACCAACTTCTTCGTCTTTCTCGCGGCGAACCCGCCGTGGTTGCTCAGTGGCAACGGTGTTAGGCTACTGAGCTCGAGGTCACGGGATCGAATCCCGGCCACGGCGGCCGCATTTCGATGGGGGCGAAATGCGAAAACACCCGTGTACTTAGATTTACGTGCACGTTAAAGAACCCCAGGTGGTCTAAATTTCCGGAGTCCTCCACTACGGCGTGCCTCATAATCAGAAAGTGGTTTTGGCACGTAAAACCCCATATATTATTATTATTATTATTATTTCTCGCGGCGGCTCCTCTCTTGAGCATCGCTCGATAATATCGTAATATTATTATTTCACCAAGTGGTTCAAGGCCCCTTTATGTTGACCCACCGACACATTTGAAGTTGGCCCAACCCAAGTTTCAAGTGGACCCACCCGCGAATTTAATTTGTCGCACCCACACATTTCAAGCTGGCCACCCCAAAATATTAAGTTGGCACACCTTCATATTCAAGTTGACCGAAGCCCCAAATTTTAATTGTCCCACCCCTACTATAATCTTAGCTGTGCATTTTCTAAGGCGCATATGTACCCCTATGGGTACAATCTTTGGTTTTTATGTTTAAATTGTTCCTGATCGCTCACGAAGCTTCCAGTCAATTACATTTACACTGTTATAACAAATAAATGTCTTGTAAATCGCAAATTACAGATCTTTGTGGAGATACAAGGCGTTACACTTTTCGCGTGACGGCACTGGGATACACGCCAAAGAGTGCTTATGGATTAAAATTTTGCCCGGTCGCAGAGACAGTACAAAGAAGAGAGTGGTGCACGGTGTGCTGCTTCTCCAAAAGGCATCACATGACGTCATCAGGTGACATCACTTGACGAAGACGCCATTGCCTGACGTCACATTTACATGATGAAGTCATAGGCGATGTCTTCACGGGACAATCCCGTTATCACATAACGCTTGACGTGATGTAATCACGCTACTTTTGGCGTGACACGACTTTGCGCGACGTTTGACGTGATTACGTAATCACGTTACACTATCATGAACGTTCCCGGAGACAGCACAAAGAAGCGGGAAGTGCACAGTGTGCTGCTTCTCCAAGAGGCATCAGATGATGTCATCAGGTGACATCATCCCTTCACGATAACGTCGTAGCGTTACGTCGCATTTGAAGCGATGACGTAATCACGTTTCCATTTGTATCAATGTTGTATCGATCTCTTAATAACCTTTTGCCATGTATCATATTAAGTGAATTCAAACTTGTTATCGATAACACAACTACATTTGCTTTCTATCATAATTTGGTTTTACCTTTAATTCGAACTACTAACAACCTCCTTTCTTAGCACATCATTTATAATAAGATGTTCTTTTATTAGTTGCTCGATTTCTTTCTTCTCACGTTTCTAAAACACTTGCACACTAAATTCTGAGGTGTGCTTGTGTAGCATAACAGCCGCCAGTGATATCACGTATGCGCTTTTCATTTCTTTAAATGTGCTTTTAAATAGGCTATAATATTTGCATTTTCTTGTTGGTTCCTGCTCTATGAGGATAATTTCTATTCTTTTGTATGTTAGAGCAATATTGCACAACGCATTGATATATTTTTGCATTGGATTGTATTTTGGTGTTTCTCGTTTTGTTTTATTTTCGGCTTTTTACTATTTTCTATCTTACCTCTATTATCCTGCTTTCAATACTGTTATTAGTTTTACGCACCAACAGGAGGCCCAGTTACAGCTTCGTGATCTGGGACCTCCTTCTGTGTCTGTGTTTATGTAACCCATTTCGTAAGTAAAATCATTCTGATTGTGTTTCTGATTCTGTGTGCATGGACATAGCGAAAGAACAATGCGGAATTGTCTTGAAGCGCTTGCTCTTGCTGTCGGGACTTGAAGCGCACATCCTGCGAGAGAGAGAAATATTGTGAAGAAGGCCCTATTTTCTGCAGCTCTTTAAGGAGCACGACTCAGCGCCTCGGGGAAGCGGAGGGGGGATGGGAAGAAAAAAGCAGATAGAAAAGGTCGAGGTGGGTCGCAGAGCCGTTGGCTGTCAGCGGTATCTAAGCGACGCATTGAAAAGTTACACAACGAAGCGGTGTCGTGCAGGAACCAGTGGCGTAGCTAGGTCGGCTGGCACCCGGGGCTCATAGGTCTTCTGTCAGCCCCCCCCCCCCTCCGGGTGTTGTCGAGGAAGGCTAGGATATCGATAATTTCCGGGTTTCAGCAGCAGTGCAGCCGCCTTGGATACCGCGCACGTCCCCGGGGTCCCCCTCTCCTTCGCTTTCTTTCCCAGAGATGGGGAATGCAGCTGGTATGCACGCTGTTTTTTCTAAGCCAAATAACACAGGGTGCTGCACTGATAACGTGTGATAAGCGTATGTGCACATCTTTTGTCAGACTTTAAGGCTTGGCAGCCAATACAAATGCGGCATCGTGGCAAATACGGCCCACGTCACAAGTAACGAAAAATATCTTTCGAAAGTTTTAATTACCAATTTTAGCGGCAACATTGCATTTCAAAAATTGAAGGCCGACATTCATATCTTGCCCAACAACTTCACAAAAATCGTCGTAGGTACTATGGCGCGCAGTATTTTGGCTGTGGGCGGCCCTGAACAAAAATGAAAATTAAATTCTGTGTCAGTGACGGTGATCTCCCCACCATATTAGAAAAACGGAAAACGCCATCTGCCTCCTTGCTGCGCGGGCGCCAATGCTATGACAATTACGAGTTCTCTGCATTCTGATCAATTAAGCCTTGTTATTATTTGCTGCTATACGGACAAACGTGATTATCCGAGCTGCGGTACCACCAAAAGATTGGGAACAGAACAGAGCACGCTTCGCGTCGATTCTTGGCGTCCCCATAAAAAGAAAAGAAAGGCCGCAATGAAGCCCATGCCAGCGAAAGCGCGCACTACTTTCGGTCTGCACTCGAAATACAGAGGGTTGAGGGATCAACGTCACTGGTCCACTATTTCATATTTCTTTCCCTGCTGCCATACTGGGCGCCGCCCGCACTGCCAAAGTACTGTAGGTTGTAGAACCCAAAACGATTTTGTTTAAGAAGTTTTTGTTGAGTTAATATTATGACTTTGAGTCGTCAATTCTCGAATTGAAGTGCTTCCTTTATAAGTACTTATTAAGGGATTATTAAGGATATGGTTATTACTTATCTGCCATATTTTTCTCGCTACCGAGTTCCTAGTAATCACAAAGACACATGACTTCGTAGAATATCGGGAAATATCGTTACAAAATAAACCTTTCTTAGATAAAATTCTGTGCAGCTGACACAGACATTTTACTTGTGACATGAATTAACACAGCAACAACAGTTTTCTGAAACTTTCGAGGGTAAGAAGGGAAGCATGAAACATAACGGCAGGTTTCGCAGCGACTTCTCGGAGCGAGCGGGAGAGGCGAAGTAAAAGCGAGCCGAACATCGCGGCGGGCCCGTGATTACAGCATGTCGAGTCATACGCCGCCAATCTCTTCGGCCGCACTGAGTCTGAAGACGATCCAGAAGACTTATGAATGAAGACTTATGAATGAAAACTTATGAAGACGTATGCAACGTCGCTCTCAATGAACGCTTCGCCGTAAACGCAAGCGCCGGGCGCGCTGGTTGAACGCCCTCTTGCTGATGTCCTTGTTCGTCTTCGCTGGGCGTTCTGACTCCTGTGACTCCTGCTCCCAGCATGAACGCACCACACGAGCGAACCCCACATGAAACGTTCCGCTAAGGCGAGTAGATTAGCGACCATTTTGCGAATTAAATTTTTTAGTGCGCACACTGGTGCAATTATTTCGTGGGGTGTTGACAGAGCTGCAGCCGACAACTCTGTGACGCAGCGCATCGGGTACATGAGCTCGGGCTACTGGATACCGGAGCATTCTTTGCCATTTGCGCCCAGTCAAACCAGCGGAAAGAGGGGTGTTTTGAGGCGTATATGACGCCCCCCCCCCCCCCCTCTGGCCCCTTGCACCCGGGGCCCACGGCCCCCCGGCCCCCCCTGTTGCCACGCCACTGGCAGAAACGTAAGAAGGTGCCTGGAGGCGGAGCTGGGGTGCCGGCCGGGGAACAGCACTTGCAATGCCGAGACCGCAGGGAGTCCCAGCCGTCCAACTGACGCATAGAAAGAAGCCTCCTCTTTGGAGAAAGCGGGGCAGGAACAAAGAATATGCTCGATTCTGTCGGCCGCGCCGCACGCTCAGCAGGCCGGGGCTCGAGCGAGGCATTTGCTGGTTTTGTGCGTGCCATTTTTTAGGACCGTAGTGGAGCGCAATGCGACTGCACTTTTCATAGACGAACGCAAGGTCGTAACTTGATCCATGAGGCAGCGCGTTGAGGAACGTGCAATGAGCCAATCCCCCATCGGAGCACGCAATGCGAACGACAACTACAGCAAGGAATGCTCGATGCACTGTTGTCGACGCAATCAAATGTTTAACCTCCTAGTGCCATCTCGCCCTGAGTGCATGGGTGCCACACGAAGGTTGCGCATGGTTAGATTAGGTGAACTCGGGGCAAAGCAATGAGAGAGGCGAAGCAATTCCGGTAGAAAGATAGCGCAGTGCTTCACTCTCATTTTGCGGAAAGATGCACTGATATGAAAATGTGGGTACGCCATTTAATCCCTAGTAGACGACAATCAAATACAACGTCTTCCTAAGCGAGTTAAGGTGCGAATGTGCGGGAATCACAGCGCACGGCACTCCATCGCATCAACGCTGGCGTGAGTGGAGCAGGACGGGCGTCGAACGACACTATCTTTGCGATCGGATCACATTTTTAGACTGCGCAACATTCGGAATCGACACACATATTTTGCCCACACTATCTCTCGGATTGGTCAAAAAGAAGGCTACAAACTCAGATACCCGGTAGAGAGAAGGTGGACAACTCGCTGTGATAGACATTGTCTTTAAAATACAAATGTCGATTCATGTGTTGTGACAATTTGACAACAAAGATGTAGTTCTGCCCTCCTCAGTGATAGCTCTAGCCAGTATTTTCTCACGCGTTACGGCGTTAGAAACGTTGGCGACTGGTTTGACGCGTTGCTTTTATCTACGTACATGTATCATGCTTAGTGACAGCGTAGGAAAGCACTTTATTAACAGGTATGCGCTTCATGGTCATTGAAACAAAAAAATCTCTGGGAAATGTTAGACGTCGACTGCTACGTCGACTGCTAGAAAGCAGTCGACGTTGTTTAAATGCGTTTCATGGGCGTTGTTCATGCCACGCAGCTTGATTCGACCGGTGAGGTGCTGCGAGCTAAGCTAGTGATACACATCAAAATCCTAAGCACAAAACTGTCGAGCAGGACCTTGGTTCACCTTCCAGGAGATTTTCGTGAAATAAAAATAAAATCTTCTGCAGTCGGGTGTCCCTATGACGAGAAGACAATCTTCGTATTTCTGGCAATGGACTCGCATAAACTCACTGAGAGGCGAACACCTAGAGTGGCGAACAGCTATGTCTATATTATACGCACCGGGAGGTCGAAATTCGATTGCGCGGACAACAGCGCATAGGTTATGCCTTCCAAGTTGTCGTTAGCCATTCGTGCTCTGATGTGATGATGGTTCAATACAAGTTCCGCAACGCGCTCTCCCATAGAACAAGTTACCACTCCTCGTTCGGGTAAGAAAATTGTTCTCGCATCCCTCTCCATTCTGCGTTAAGTGAAATGTACGCAGGGTACGTGCATCAAGGCCCGTTATCAGAATTCTTTAAGTGAGCCCGTGAACAGATCTTGCGATTACTGTCCAAGAACCTGTCGAACGTCTTCTGCCCCAAATTTTCTGTTTTGCCAATTCTTGCTTCCCAAACCATCCTGGGTCATTTTAGTGTCCCAAAAGAAAGGAACCTGCAACCACGAGCGCGTCCTGGACCCGCATGTCGCAGTAGCGATACTGTTTATTCGGTCCCCTTTATCCCTTTGTAATTCCCAAGCAACAGAAATAATGCAACTTCTTTCTCCAGTTTAGATTAGTTAATGCCAATAGACTCAATTTGCAAAACTTTAAAGAATGTGGAGGAGGATCGTTATTTAAAAATGATCTTAACGTTTGGTAAGTTTCTTACCTGGAAACATCCTAATGTGAAACAACAACTTAAAAGATCTCATACTCTCTGTCGATCCTAGCAAAGTGCAGCATGTAGAAAAGTTCCGTAGTGTAAAGGGAAGTTACCATAGGTTAGCGAAGTCTAGGATTACTCGAAATTTCAACAGGCATAAGGCAAAATAGGTTGAGGATAACATAGAGGCAATCAATAAAACCCTACCTAGACTGATTTAAGAAGCTGCAATAGATGTGGAAAGTACGGCACCATGGCAAACAGTGGGTGAGCTCATCTAAATAACAAAGCAGCCTCTAAAAAAACGAAAATATGAAAGTGTCTAACTTAAGAGATCAGATAGAATGTGCTGAATTGTAAAAGCTGATAAACAAGAGGAAATTAAGTGACATTTGGAATTATGACGTCGGAAAGATTGAAGAAGCAGTAAAAAATGGCTGCAGCATCCAATCAGAAATAAAAAAAAACGTGGCATCGAACAGAGTAGGATGTATGCAGCGAATGTCATGATGATGAAATGAAAGACGCAGAATTCTTTTTTAAACATTTGTTAGCCTTACACTACGCACAGCAGCCACACAACCTTCACTGAAAGTGGTGAGGAACAGGATACTGTAACTAGCGATAAAGTTCAGTTTCAGTTTATTATTCTTTGAATACAATGAATTGGTAAGATACAATATACAGACGAGGGTCTGTATATTGTATACAGACCCTCGAATATAGTATGCAATATGTACGAATATGTTGTATACAGACTCAGAATATACTGAAGGGCCTTGAAAGACATGTCCGAGAGTATACGGCAGGAACAGGTGGCATAACAGTAAGTTTAATCAAATATAGAGATATATTGCATGAAAAATTTGCGGTCTTTATGCGCAATGTCTTATGACTTCAACTTCACCAGGGAGTTGGAAGCATGGCAGCAATATACTAATCTATAAAAAGGTAGACGTTAAAGTATTTGAAGCCGATTAGCATGCTTTAAGAAATGTGTAAGCATTCGCCAAGGTAATTTTCAATAGAATGAGGGCAACACTTCTACCTATCAAGTGAACAGGTTTGCTTCAGTAAGAGATATTCTACAATTTATCGCATCCATATCATCAATCAGGTGATTGAGAAATCCGCGAAGATCAACCTCTCTATATGGATTTCACAGATATTGAAAAAGCATTTTATTCAGTACAGATACCAGCAGTCATAGAGGCATTGTGTAATCAAGGAGTACAAGATGCATACATGAATATCTTGGGAAATATCCACAAAGATTCCACAGCTACTTTGGTTCTCCACAACAAAGGTAGAACGTTATCTCTCAAGAAAGGGATCAGGCAAGGAGGCACAATGCCTCCAATTCTATTTATGGTATGCTTGGAAGAAGTATTCAGGCTACTAGACTGGGAAGCCTTAGGGGTGATAACCAACAGCAAATATCTCAACCTTCGATTTGTAGCCCCTATTGCAGAACTCAGTATCTAGCGTCCAGTGCCATGGCGGATTATGGGCCCATAGCCGCGCGCTGGGTACTGGTGCGACAAACAGCTCTAGCGGGTTAACTACGCGGTGCCTGGCCACCCTATCTATTTATTGATTATAGAAAACAATAGCGAGCATTTTAGTGCAATAAAAAATTAAAACAAGCAAAATCTTGAGCAGGGTTCGCTCGTCGAACCTTCAGTGCCCAAGCCCGGTACCTTACCACTATGCCACGCCATTGTAATAATTTTATTGCCTGTTTTGTACTATTATATCGAACAACAAATGAAATTTGAGAAAACAAGATAAATTAGTAAGCTTTCAGCACCATGTCAACCTTACAGGGCCGACTAAGAATTCTTTGAGCACGGTCAAGGGTTCAACCCTTTACAGCCACGCAGGTGCACACTGTTATGCTTTCTGAATTTCTACAAATTTTGACATGCATTCTCGTAAACACATTCGTGCAGGCCGAACGTCCGGATCACAGTGATACAATGCAATACGGGCGCGCCATACACAGTGAAGGCTAACTAGCATAATAAGGTCAAACGGCAGTTCATCATCGTTTTCTATAGATAAATATCTAATACCCTGTGGATCTAAAGGGAAGTCTTTGATAGTCCTCTGAAGTACATACCAAAAGAAGGCACCCGCCCAATAATCTGGAACTACATGATCTATAGTTTCTGGTTTCTTACAGATCACGTAATGCGAGCCCCAGGGTAAGAAAAAACCACGATCTTCTAAAAAGGTTTTTTTTGTCAACGTACCCGTGTGAAGCTTAAAAAAAGACTTGATTCCTGGCATTACTTGCATTCTTTTCACCCGCTTAAGCACGTGTTGCCCCTGGCCTCCACTGTATATGGCCCTGTACATTTGCACAGGGAGAACTACATTGCATACATCTTTGTACAAAGTTTTGCGTTTCACTGAAAAAAAAGTACTCATTTGAAAATCTAATGGACAAGAACCGTACACTTAAAATAACTTCTTTAAGATATTCGCAATGCGGAGCGCTCATATTCTCTGTACAGACTACATAGCCAGGTAACGCGCTCCTTAGCCTCACTTGGCACACCGTGCGCAAGGAAGGATCGCTTAAGTCGCAGAAAAATGAAAACCGGTTTATGACCTGTCGTATAAAAAGGTTCGTCATTCCCAAACCTCCGTCTTTAACTCGCCTGAGCAAATTTGTTCGGCTTTATCGTTCCCAATTCGAAGCTCACACAAATACTGCGAAGACTTCGGACAACTTCTGTATATTTATCCTTGAACAATGCAATACCTGCATTACATGCCAGAGTGTTGCGACAAAAATAGATTGCAAACTGTAGCTCTTGCAAACATTGACAGATGCCCACCTTTCCACTTGTTCACTTTTATCCGTGTTTCTCTTGTTTGATCTTGCCAATACTCATCGTTATTTTTGTAATATTCCAGTGGGACGCCTAGGTATTTAACGGGTGTCGTCAGCCACTTGACGTGTTGGCGAAAGTGACCGGTGTGGAAGGTCATTCTCCGTGCCAGAAGCCGAGGCACTTTCCCCAGTTTACCATGCTTCCAGTTACCGTGCCGAAACCCTTCACTACAGCGATAGCTGCAGCTACACTGTCTTTATCTGTACAACAAACTGCGACGTCATCCGCATGCGCCAGAATTTTAACTTCCGATGCATTTATTCTGAAGCCGTGAATACTGCTGTTTTCAGTGATGGCTTGGCACATTTTTTCTACATATATATACTGAACATAAGGGGACTCAGGAGGCAGCTTTGGCGTACAGAACGCTTTAGGTTAATGGGGACCCCCACTAACTTGTTAACAAGTAAACGCGTAGTGCAGTTTCGGTACGCCACCAAAACTACCCCATCTCTAATGATGGATCCCATATTAATGTGGTCTAGAATGGCAAGCAAAATAACATGAGGTACACAATCATACGCTTTCTCAACATCGAGCTGTAGAATTGCTATTCCTGCTTGTATAATGTCGCAGCACTCCAACACGCACCGCGTCTTATGTATATTAGTCACAATCAGCCGCCCCATAATGCCACATGTTTGGTGAGGACCAACCAATTCCTTAATTACTTTCTGTAGCGGCCTTGCTAGCACTTTCATCAAGATTTTATAATCACAATTAGTTAGTGATATAGGCCTGTTCGAGGAAACAAATTTTAACTTCTCATTCTCTTCTGTCTTTGGCATTCATACAGTATGTGCTTCCCCAAGTGACCGGGGCAGGACATTTAGTTCATAAGCCTCATTAAAAAGAACTGTAGGCACATGAGACAATTTTTTAAAACATCTTGTAAAACGAAGTGCTCAGACCGTCAGGCCTTGGCGACTTGCCGAGATTCGAGTTATCTATAGCCTTTTCTACTTCCGTTTGTGATATGGGTGATTCCAACTCTGTTCTGGTGACATCTCGCAGCCGTGGCATTCTCTCAAGAAATTCTTACTTAAACCTCTCTGCATTCATATGTCTAGAAAGAAAAGGCGCTTCGTAATGGGGAGCAAACGCACGTCCTATGCTGTCATTGTCTGTCATTAACATCCCGTTATCTTCAATAACATCTACATGGTTCCGCCGGGCGCGAATTTTTCGAGTCCAAGTGCGGGTTTTGTTGGACGTTCATCTAGAGCCATCGCGTCTACCCTTGCTCTCATTTGCGCTCCGCGATAACGGTTCTTATGATAAAGCTCAAGTTTCTGTTTGATACTACTCAGATGTTCGGCATACAAACTTGGCGTTTCGCATTCAAGCGCTGTTAGCTTTTCAAAAATCATGTTGAACCCTTTCTCTTTCTTCTTGGCTTCAAGCAATAAAATGCTGCATCTTTCTATCGCTTTTTTATCTGCTGCTTAAAAATTTCCCGCTGCTGTCCTATTTTGTCCTCACTCTCTTCATGGATATTCTTAATTGCGTGCATCACTGATTCATTGAAAGATTCATGCCTTAATAAATTGGAAGTCAATTTACATTGCTCCCATGAAAAACTCTTGCTCTCTTTCCCTTATCCTATTTGACATTTTACAAGACAGTGATCAGTAAAAGAAATTGGCAAAACACGATAACTGCGACACTTTGGGATCGCATCCACTTACAAGTACAGTCGGTCCAAGCGGGCATGGCTGTTGCCCTGAATATCAGTGTACAGGTACAGTGAAAAGTAAATGGAAGGCACGAGAGCGTGGCAAACCATGTCGCAGCGCTTTCTAACGCCGGCTCTGGTAACTGATTAGCCCGGTCGCCAGCAAGCAGCGCGCGCTATCAGCCGACACTTTTCTGTAGCGTACAGGCATCACTTTTGAAGGCTCGAACGGATGCTTCTTGCCTTTCAAGTGCGCCACCAAGAAGTTCTATGGCGCTATCTGCGACGTGTTTGATGAGCAATTCGCGCCATTTGATAATACTCAGCAGCGAGCACTGCTACGACTGTTTAGTCATGCTTTTGCCGTGAGTGGCGTGCTGTGGAGCACTTGTTTTATTTCTTGTGCTCAGGTCGGAGGGATCGATTGCACCGTTTCTTCGAAGCGCGATGCCGTCCAGAATACCTGAAGATGTACGGCGCAACATAATTCGCCTCTGCTTTGAAGGTGTTCCTCAGCGCACTATAAATCCCCGATTTCGCCAATCGATCGGCGCTGTGAATAGGATTTGCGAGGCATATCGACATGAGGATGGCCGCATTGAAGATGCCCCTCGTTCAGGGAGACCACGATCCACATCGACAGAAGTCGACGAACTCGTCGTGGCAGCGGTGGTGGCTGAACCATTCCATAGTGCGCGGGAAATTCGAGCAGCCTTATCTCTGAACATCAGTGAGGCTACAATCCGCGGACGCTTGCGTGAAGCCGGGCTGAAGCAGGACACCTTTGCTGCACCCTACGCGCCGTTCTCTGTGCTTATGCTAAATTTACCCGTACGCTGTGGCCTCGTTTTCCGGCAAAGGCTGCTAAGTCTGTTTGGTGCTGACAATGCAACCCTGATGTAGCCATGTTGGGCGTTTTCTTCAGGCGGTGGGAGAACCGGTGAATATAGGGGATCACAGCTACGCTTTCTTTGTCAAAAATAAATCAGGCTAGTGTGCCTTATTTTTACCGGAATCTGCTTAAGCAGTCATTCTGCTACGTAGTTCATGAAATGATATGGGTATCCAGATTCACATAGACGTTTTGTTTATGTCTATTGCTTCAAGTTTCGATGCACCAGATGATCACGTAACTTTTTCAAAGCATTGCTAAAGCCCATTTTTCCTATGTCCCTATTGACATGTTTACAAAACGCTGTATCAAATGGGGGTGGCTTGATAGCGCGGGGATGATAGAACCCGCACGTTTGATAAGTTGAAACAAATAAGTCTAAGAACGGCATGACGCCATCACATGGCATTATAATCGAAAGTAGTTTGAAGCAGACTTAGGCACTCACGTATGACAGCACATTTATGGTAGAAATCTTCGGACGTGCCGTCATTTCGACATTTGGACCATGATTGTGAGAGTGTTCAACCTGTCATATGCGATCCTTTAAATCTGCTTGAAAAGCCACGTGATGTGTCAGCAAACCTTCCATCGCATTATCAACGAACGCATTAGAATTTTGCTTATGCCATAAATGCTTACCACGTGGCTTCAGTTATCATGCGTGCTTTATTATGTTTGATTTTTGTACGGTCACCAGCTGAACAAGTCGAGTAAAAATGCACGGGGTTCGCGTGCCCAAGAGGCTCCAGAAGAGGAAGAAGAAAATAATGAATATTGTGAATAGTACAGTCACAATCAAAAATACGTGGCCCACAACTCTGGGCGCTGGAACCGCTGCGGGACCACACCGGGGCGCTGCCATCTCCATCGGGCGCCTCCTTTGCGAGTGCACCGAGTGACGCCAATCTTCGCCCTTACTCTCGTGCTGCCAAGTCACGCGCTTGGTAAATTTCAAGTGCGGCGTTCGGCTGTTTCGCAGCTGATGGTGAGTGCACAGGAGGGTGCTTCCATTTTGCTTTGTTCGCCGTGCTGCCGTATTTCTTGGCACGGCGGCGGCGGACGGCTTCCGGGCACGGCTGGCAGGTTCAGGTGGTTTCTGCAATATGAGCCTAGTAACGCTTTCGCCTTAAACGAGAATGGAGCATTAGTCAGGGCGGGCGTTGACACCAACAATGGGGTGGCTCTTTACCTGCTACTCCTATGCACCGATGCCTTGCCATGGCGTCTTTCGTTGAGAGCCTGCATGCACGAGCGCTGTCCGTTCAAACGCCAAGCAGGGAATCGCGGCACACAAGGACGCAAGGCGCACGTAAACATGAAGCGTGAAATCAGATCGGACGATGCCAGGCATACGTTCCGTGCACTTAGCCGAACGGCCAATTGCGAGCTGGCGCGGGAAGGAAGGCAAGCGCTCACTGACGAACCCTCTTTCCAACTGACCGTCAGCTGCGAAACAGCCAAACGCCGCACTTGAGAAGTATCAAGTGCGCGACTTGGTTGCATGAGAGTGAGGGCGAAGATTGCCGTCACTCGGTGCACCCTCAATGCAGGCACCCGATCTTAGCTCGATGGAGATAGCAGCGCCGCGGTATGGCCCTGCAGCAGCTCCTGTGCCCGAAGCCGGGGGCCACGTATTTCTGATTGCCACTGTACATTATAAAATTGCTTGAAATAATAAAACTGTGCATTTCCTTACAGTGCCTCACCATCTTTCCTGATGACACTCTATCAAATGGAAAAACGGATATAAAACATACAAAATAATAAAATGTGCCTTGAAAAGACCGCACCCTTACACATAAAGCATATTTATGACATTGTACGCACAATGCACAAAAAAGGGAATAGCACCCATATGCTTGCCCATAACCTGCGGTCACGATGCGAAACGTCACTTTTAGACTGACTGACACAATGTCGCAATTTTGTGATCCCATCCTTTATGTATGCTATCTAGAGGCTTCTTTAAGGAATTAAAGGAGTGTGATGTGATAATGTAACGACGAGACGCACCCATAGCAATTCACCTGCGTAGAGAAGCGGGTATCGCCATTGTTCCTTAAATTTTGTGCATGCCTCCTTCTTGCGGCCATTGATGCAGAGACCGTCTGAATGACGGCGTCCGTTTGCTCTGTAATCTACGCCAACGTCTTCGTATTTGTGAGCAATACGCCTATTCCCTTTCGTTTCATTGCTCATTACGCGGCCTTTATCTTCTCTTCAACTCCTTTGTTAAACCTCCAAGTTCCTGCTACAAATGTGAGTATGTGTAAAATACAAAGATTGTGCCATTTTCCTCTCAAGAATGGTGCGTAAGCTCCCGGCGGTCATGACTTAGTAATGTCTGCCGTCGTATTCGCTGCAACCCATTTTGATATGTATATTCCTGTCTTATTGTAGTCATTAAAGGATATTCGGCGGCGTAGGAGGATTAGTGCGGATTTTAGTTGGGATTTTAGTGCGAGGTGCTTGCTTGTGCAAAGAGTATATTTGGATAGCAATCACCATTGTCGGAGCAGCCCATTGCTATTGTTGGTGCCATGACTGCTCTCTACAGCTTCCCAGTGGATGTGCTGGTGGCCATCAGCAGCGTCAGTGCTATCAGCGAGAAGGAGTGTACTGCCATGTCGCCCTCGGTTTGCAGTCTGCAAATGGAACGTCACCCACAATTGTAAGAATTACGTGTGAGCGGTAAACGTTTGGGCACAGAATGCTACTATGTGCACTGATTCTTATTGCCGCAAAGCACAATAGAAGACATCTATACCATGCACACAATAGATCACTAGTGCTCTTGTCTAATCTTTTGTCGAGCCTTCTCCTCACAGCAATTTCTCCTTTTCATCAACTTTTCCCCAACTTGCAAGCTTCCGCAGAACTGACTTGCCATAATCAGTGTCCAAGTCCAAGTCTAGTAACCTTCGCTCTGCTGGTTAGCACGGATAATCAATCAATCAATCAGTCAATCAATCAATCAATCAATCAATCAATCAATCAATCAATCAATCAATCAATCAATCAATCAATCAAGTTTATTTTTTGCGCTATGTACACCGAAGAAAGCTGGTCGGAGAAAAAAGCCACACTTTCGCAGCTTGACAAAGCTCCAGCAACCCGTACACAGCAGTGGTAGCGTGCGGAGAAGACAAAAGAGAGAAGAAAAAAATTCTTATACAACGCAGAGAAGTCGTAGAAAAATATAGCAGAAACCTAAGTAAGCATACAATATATTCCAGTGGCAATAGTTCATTATAGGCATTGATTCGAGGATATCGAATAAAATGCCCAAGGCTTGCGCTTCGCCAATGTAATAATAGAAGGATAAAAGAAGAAATACAGAAACTGCCGAAACTCAAACGCCATGCACAAAAGGGATGCCAGAGAACATGACGCAAGGCTCCGGTCATTCCGTTGGAATAAACAAACGTACAAGCAAACGCCAATCGCAGGAACACGGTAGAAACATAAACAATGTTTTTAAGAGCTAGTACAAGGAAACGTTTTAACACTGCCGATGTTACCAGGATCGTCCGGCGTGAGATCGAGGCCGCCTATCCGGCTGCCTTCGACTCCAGTCCCACCAACACATCTGCAGTCACGGTCCCACTGATCCAGGCAGTTGCCCGCCAGGAGTTCGAAAACATGGGTCTCCACAGCATCTGCTCGGCCCATCGTCCTGATACCCGCCCGGCTTCTTCGATTTCGCTGCGTCCCGCATCTTCTTACCCACCACGTTCCCGCAACCCATCTGAATGGCGTACTGCTGACGACAAGCCCATTTGTTTCCACTGCCATCGAATCGGGAACATTTGTCGGCACTGTCGCAGTCGCTGGAGTTCCCCGACCCGGCCTACTTATACTGCCTACTCTAGCCCCCAAGGTGGCCCTTCTCGTCCCTATGTCGCACGCTCCAATAACGCCGCCGCTGATTCTCCTGCACCGAACCGCTCCTATTCTCGTTCGCCTTCGCCCCAACGACGACAATCTCGCTCTCCCCAACCCCGTCGCTCCTATTCGCCGACTCCCTTCGGACGCCGCTCCCAGCCGGAAAACTAGACGATGCAGCGCTGCGAGGTGACGCTGCATTGCTCCCTACGCCGCCAAATCCTCTACTGACGTTGCCCACTCATCTGAACCTTCTTGACGTGCAAGTCGACGGTTTTTCTGTGTCTGCACTCATAAACACTGGGGCGCATTTGTCCGTAATGAGCGCTGACCTTCGTAACCGGCTCAAGAAAATTATCACGCTCGCCACGACGCCTGTTGTCCGTGTCGCCGATGGCGGAACAGCCCCCGTAATTGGTATGTGTACCGCCCGCGTGTGCTTCGCCGATCGCTCAACAATCGTGCTATTCACAGTCATCGCTCACTGTCCCCACGACATCATCCTCGGCTTAGATTTCCTCTCGCACATTCTGCTCTCATCGATTGCTCCGCCAGTACTCTCCGCCTCGACCTGCCTGTTCTGGATCCCGCTGAACAACACCCTACTCGCCTCAGATCCGTCGACTTCGTTCGCTTGCCACCTTTGGCACTGACTTACGTTGATTTCGTGTCATCCCCACCAGTCCCCGATGGTCACTACATCGCGGCTCCTATGCAAGACGTCCTCCTTATACACGGGATCACAGTACCTAACACAGGTTTATCTATTACGGCGAATTGCGTCTGCCTGCTAGTGGTCAATTTGGCTTGACGACACAAGTGCTGCCACGCGGGATGTCTCTGGCCTAACTTTGCTCATTCGAGGGTCACTCTGTAGCACCGATTTCAGTAGACGACAATTCAGCCGATCCTCCTCTACCGTCGCAGTCGGCAACTTGTACCATCGCCAACTTACAAAACATGATTGCACCCGACATGCCTTCCGAGCACGCTCGTGCGCTCTACCGCGTTCTGATTTCCTACCAAGATATTTTTGACTTTAACGATCGTCCTTTGACCCAAACAACAGCTGTTAACCATCGCATTAATACCGGAGATGCCCCTCCTATTCATCGCCGCCCGTATCGCGTATCACCGGCTGAGCGTCAAGTTATTCACACCGAAGTTCGCAAAATGCTTGCCAAGAACATTATTGAAGCGTCATGTAGTCCATGGGCGTCACCGGTTGTGCTGGTAAAAAAAGAAGGATGGCTCATGGCGCTTTTGCGTGGATTATCGGCACCTTAACAGGGTTACCAAAAAGGACGTGTATTCCCTACCTCAGATTGATGACGCCCTTGACTGCCTCCACGGTGCTCGCTATTTCTCCTCTATTGACCTTCGCTCCGGCTATAGGCAGATTGCTGTGGACGATCTCGACCGCGAGAAGACTGCCTTTGTAACACCCGACGGTCTTTATCAATTCAAAGTGATGCTGTTCGGTCTATGTAACGCTCCTGCCACTTTTGAACGCATGATGGACTCCCTCCTTCACGGTTTCAAATGGTCCACGTGCCTGTGCTACTTGTATGACATTATAGTATTCTCCCCAACATTCACTACGCACCTCGAGCGCCTCTAAGCAGTCCTGGACGCTTTTCGGCGAGCCGGTCTGCAACTCAACGCATCGAAGTGCCAATTCGGCTGTCGCCAGATTACCGTCCTTGGACATCTCGTTAACGGGAACGGAGTGCAACCGGACCCAGGCAAGATTCATGCTGTTACGCACGTCCCTGTTCCAAAGTGTGTCAAGGATGTGCGCAGCTTCATCGGCCTTTGCTCGTACTTTCGCCGTTTCGTGAAAAATTTCGCGGCCATAGCACGACCACTAACCGAGCTTTTGAAAAAAGACGCCCCTTTCCAGTGGGGCGATAACGAGGCCTCTGCATTCTCGCTTCTAATCGACCTTCTCACAACGCCTCCCGTTCTGGCCCATTTCGATCCTTTTGCGCCTACCGAAGTCCGTACTGATGCCAGCGGTCACGGAATTGGCGCAGTACTGGCACGACGCCAGCGTGGCCACGACCGTGTTATCGCTTACGCCAGTCCGCTCCTCTCGCCCGCGGAGCGCAACTATTCCATCACTGAGCGTGAGTGTTTGGCCCTAGTTTGGGCGGTGGCGAAGTTCCGCCCATACGTATATGGCCGACCCTTTTCCGTTGTCACAGACCATCACGCGCTTTGCTGGTTATACTCATTGAAAGACCCTACAGGAAGACTTGGTCGCTGGGCCTTACGCCTCCAAGAATATTCGTTCTCTGTCACCTACAAATCTGGCCGACTACACAAGGACGCTGACTGCCTGTCTCGCTACCCGGTAGACGAGCCTGACGACGCCGACAGTAGTACCGCCGACGGCATTTTCTCTGTGTCTGCCTTCGCTAACATCGCCGATGAGCAGTACCGAGACCTATCGCTGCGAGCACTCATCGAGCGTCTGCGCTCTACACCTACCGACGCATCCGTAAGCCGATATGTCCTCCAGGGCGGCTTTTTGTACCGAAGGAACTTTCTCCCTGATTGTTCTGATCTTCTTCTTGTCGTGCCAAAACATTTACGACAGACTGTTATTTGAGATGCATCACGCACCCACTGCAGGACATCTTGGGGTAACCCGCACGTACGACCGCGTCTGCCGCTGCTTCTATTGGCCTGGTCTCGCTCACTCCGTCCGACGCTAAGTTGCTACCTGTGATCCCTGCCAGCGTCGGAAAACACCTCAGGTGCTACCTTCCGGACATCTCCAGCCGATCACCGTCCCTGTGGAACCGTTCTTTCGTGTTCGATTAGACCTCCTCGGTCCCTTTCCCACGTCATCCTGTGGGAACAATTGGGTAGCCGTCGCAACTGATTACACCACCCGATACGCTATCACGCGGGCTCTCCCTACCAGTTGCGCCACTGACGTCGCGGACTTTCTCTTGCGTTACATTATCTTAGTGCATGGCGCCCCGCGACAGCTGCTTACTGACCGTGGTCGTAACTTCCTCTCGAAAGTTATCGCCGACATTGTGCGTTCCTGCTCTAGTCAACGCAAGCTGACTACCTCATACCATCCTCAAACCAATGGCCTGACAGAGCGGTTAAACCGTACTCTAACCGACATGCTGTCCAAGTAGGTTTCGAAGGACCACCACGACTGGGACGTTGCCCTTCCTTGCGTCACATTTGCTTATAATTCTTCCCGGCACGACACCGCCGGATTTTCTCCATTATATCTACTCTACGGTCACGAACCGACCTTGCACTTTGACACAATACTTCCTCCTGCTGCGATCTCAATAACCGAATACGCGCGCGACGCCATCGCCCTCGCCGACCATGCACGCCAGCTTGCCCGTGCTCGACTGACCGACTAGCAAACCACGCAGCAGCGTCAGTACAACGCCCGCCACCGTGACGTACAGTTTTCACCTAGTGCACTCGTGCTCCTGTGGTCGCCCTCTCGTCACGTCGGACTTTCAGAAAAGCTCCTTTCGCGACACACAGGGCCCTACCGCGTGCTGCGCCAGGTGACGCCTGTGACATACGAAATTGCTCCTGTGAGCTCAACGCAGTAATCTGCTCTGGCGTCTAGTGATGTCGTGCACGTCAGTACTCTCAAAACCTACTACACTGCTTCAGACTCCGGCCTTTATTCGCTCCGGGACGGCGTTTTTGACCCCAGGGGTAGTGCTATGGGATAGTATTTCCAATGACGAAGAGCCGAGCAGTAAGAAGACGACGACGACGATTAGAAGCTAGCGCGGGCTGTTGCCTCTTGGCCAAGTGCAGCGTATTTGTCTTGTCTTGTCTTGTCTTGCGTCCCAGACAGTGGCGCGTACCCACTATGGGGGATTGGCCAAGAAGCAGGCGGTTTTCCGTAAGGTTAGAAGTATAGAGAAACTAGATTTGAATAGTGGAGCGTGGGACGATAGAACTGTAATTTAGACTTGCAATGAAAGTATTGGTAAGAATTTTGATAAAATAATTTATCGTAAAGAAATGAAGTAATAGAAACTATGGATAATTGTAGAAAATCAGCAAGGTACTCTTTTTGTCTCTCTAATAAAATTGTAAACAGCAAGAAAAGCATCCCGGTGGCTGGTTCCCAGTGAAGTTGCCCCAAAAGAAAGAATGTTTGTCGAGGTTAGTGATAGGCCAAGTTTGGTAAATGAGTATTCTAATATTCTTCTTTGTCTTAGAAAGCGGCGGTATGAGAGAAAATAATGCTCGATAGTTTCAGGTGCACTGCAATAAGAACATAGAGGGGACGTCGCGAGACCAGACCTGTGTAAGTAAAAATTTAGAGGAGGTATACGGCATCTCAATTTTGTGAAAGATACTTCCAATTGCCTTGAAGGACACCAATTAATATTCCATGGGACGCCAGAATGGTGGAATTCTGAATACGGTGTTAGCATGGATATTGCAGGATTTTGAGATATAGCGAAATTTCTGTACCATGCCGCGGTGACATAAGCTGATGTCGGCAAAACAGATATGATAGGGCCGTTAAGGGATGCTCGTGCGAGTGAATCTGTCATTTCATTCAAGTGCAGCCCGCGATGTCCCGGTACCCAAACAAAAATACTTTTCGTAAGTACGGAGGTATCATCGAACGAAATGTTCTTTGAATTGCTGAATTTAATGATGCAGTTAGTGCTGTGCATACAGATAGCGAGTCGGTCACGATAACAGCTAATGGGTCTTTTTGGGGGAGTTTTCGTAATGCTAATATAATCGCTAATAATTATGCCTGAAATATAGGTGTGAAGTCGGGAAGGCGAAGGGAGTAGGACCATTGAAGAGATTCAGAGAAGATCCTCACTCCTGCCTTCTCATTGCAAACAGAACCGTCAGTAGCTACTACGTTGTCAGTGGTTAGCTGGTGCAGGTGGCCGTGTAAGATATTAATTAAATATCGCCTTGGTAATAGTTTAGCATGATTAGGAAATATGTCCTCGAACTCAATTTTGAGGTCTGTAAAGGCATCATTTGAATGGTAAACTTGGCGTATGGATACATCCAGTTTTTGTAACTGTGCTTGTACGAATACTATCTGAGGGCTGTGCAATTTCGACCACGATACTTGGAAAAACTCAGCAGGTTCAGTGATAAAGGCATATTGCGTACGTCTTTTTGAAAACTGATAATTTTTTAAAAATGTCTGAACCGTAAGCATGCGGAATCTGCAATCTAGGGTGGGTATATGAGCTTCCTGATATAAAACAGCGTTGGCAACAAATCTAGGAAGCCCGAAGCATGACCGTAGAGCTTCTCTTTCTAAAAGTATGAGAGGTTTAATTTTGTAGGCGGGACCACCGGACAGTATCACGCAGCCGAATTCTAATATGGGCCGAACATGCATTTTATAGATCATCAGTAAGGTATCCCTGCGTAGTCCAGAGCGACGGTGGCTGAGCCGGCGGAGCATAGCTACGGCTCGTTCTGCCGTTGTTTTAATATGTTCAATGTGACTGCGCCAGGTGAGTTTGCCATCGTAAATGACACCAAGGTACTTGACTTCGTCAACTTGAGGAATGATTTCCTGTCGGTATTGTAAAGTAATTTGCACCTGTGCAGTTAATGGGAATACCAATACCCCACTTTTGCTAATATTTAACGACATGCATAACCCCTCTAGCCATGTCTCCAGCATTCCTAAGTAATTCTGCAACGACTGTTGTAGTGAATGTATATTATTTGCAGACGTAAAAAATGCGATATCGTCCGCGCAAACATAAACATGTACTTCCGAACACAAAGGAATTGTGCTTAGCAAAATATTAAATAATATAGGGGAAAGAACGGAACCCTGTGGTACACCTCTTGTCTGCTTGTGTTTGGACGTCGACATACCGTGTTGGTAACAATAAAACTCTCTATCTCTTATAAATTCATAGATCCAAGCGGTTATATATTTTGGGATATTCGTAGACTGAAGTTTATCGAATAGAATACAATGTTCTGCACAGTCGTATGCTTTTGATAAATCTAGCGTCACCAAAGCTGCGTACTCTCGTTCGCGGCGAGCGAGTTTAACGCGGCTCTCTAAGTCTACATGGGCGCACCGTGTGGAGTGGCCAGGACGAAATCCAATTTGGCAAGGACTGAGAAGGGTGTCATCCTCCATAAAATTTGTTATACGGCCATGAAGAACTCTTTCTATTAATTTGACGACATTGGAAGTAAGAGAAATTGGTCTTATGTTGTCTAAGTCAAGTCCAGCTGATTTTTTCTTTAATAGTGGAATAATTTTAGCTATTCTCCACTCTCTTGGAACCCATGTATTCTTGAGAGACAAACTTATTTTGTTTAGGAGGTCCTGAGGCGCATTATCAAATAAGACTTTTAGCATTCCTGTTGTAATTCCATCTGGACCGGGGGATGACGCTGGCAGCGAACTAATAATGCGTTCAATCTCTGTCGCTGTTATTATCCCAAAGTCGTCTGCCAAGGGAAGTTTCTTTAGGTTTAAGGGCAATTTATGTTTGAAACGTTGCGCAAGTCCATGAGCAATTTTTTCAACTGATTCCGATACTTCTTTTGTTGTCTTCCTGCGTCTTCCTGCGTAAAAATATTCTACAGCAGGAACATTTTTTCAACAGTCACATAAGTGCGCACGTAGAAAAAAGAAAAGTTGACTTCATGCTGATCGAGTCAATCTCATAAACAATTCAAAAGTAGTTTTACGAGACAAGGTTAAAACGTCGATCTGTCTAGTGTTGAGGGTAATGTGTGCCAAACTCGTTCTGTTCCGTGGGTCGTGTGCGAGAAAGGTATGTGCCATGGCGATCTGTAGCGGAAAGGATAGACATTGTTAGGTTCTATAAGATTAGTGCGTTCTAGAAACGTAAAAAGACTGGATGATTTTTGTAACTGCACGTCAGTACATGTACACATTTTCAGCCTTCATTATCGCGTGTTTTTTAAAGAGCGGTGCTGTGTGTAGTAGATAAGGCACATTTTCTATGGCACGAATAGCTCTCTTCTGAAGTAATTTAATTCGGGTTAGGTTAGTTGCAGTGGTATTAGACCGCACTAGTGCGCGGTAACAGAGCTGCGAGTAAAAGAGCGCATTATACAGAAGCTTTCTTGTCTTACATGGTAGCAAGTGCCGGTAGTGGTTTAGAATGCCACCGTTTTGCTGACCTTTGTAAATAATTGCCGAACATGGTTATTCCACGACATGCGTCCGGAAAAGGTAACGCCAAGAGTCTTAACCGATTTTTCGATTGCGATACTGTAGCGTTCTAGAATAACGCGGCGAGCAAGTGCTATGTTTTTATTTTGGGTCCCATACAACAGACATTTTGTTTTTGATTCGTTGAATGTCACGCTGTTTTTTCGGCACCGCTCTTTCAACTGGTGGTACAAATTCCCCGCACTACGTGTTACTGTTTCGAGGTCCTTACCACTAGCAAACAGAGCGCAGTCATCCACGCACAGAACATTTTTGCAAGTTGTATCAATCGTGCCAATATCATTATTACAAAAAAGAAAAAGGATCGGTCCGACAATGCTTCCCTGAGGAACGTTCGATTGAATGAGTCTCATCTGCGATTGACAATTGTTAATTTAGACAAATTAGTAACGCTTGGAGAAATAAAATTATTCCGCCTGCACCGCAGTTTTCTAACTTCGTAAATAGAGTTAAATGGTCCGCAGGATCAAACGCTTTGCTAAAATGGAAGTACACCCCTAGTGTCAAAAGCTTATTTTCAAAATTTTCTAATATTTCTTTTTGGGCCAAGAGAGCGGTTTCTGTGGAGAGACCTTTCCTGAAGCCGAATTGATTATCTGTAATGAGTTTATGTTTACTTAAAAAACTGTCATTGTGGACATTATTTATATTTTCTAAATACTTTGCAAAACTCGTAAAATGGAAAGTGGGCGGTAGTTGCTGACAATGTTTCTGCCACGGCCTTTGTGAATAATTATGACCCTCGCAGTCTTCATTTTGCTTGGAGATATCCCTGTTAGAAGCGCCGCGTTAAATATATGAGTGAGTACGGGGGCGATCAAGTGCAACGCATGCTTAATGGGTCTAATTTCCAGATCATCAGCGTTACAGCAGTGGCTGTTCTTATAGGTTTGGAACAGCGCAATTATTTCGGAGGGGTTGGTAGGGAAAAAAAAACACGCTTTGGCTTAAGCTGGTAGTGTGAGCCGCTGCTTCGGCCGTCTGCACGCCTTTCCCTATTTGAATGAAAAAGTGATTAAAACAATCTGCAAGCTCCGTATCACTCATCTCCTTGTTGTCAATAGTAAGGCCACTGACTGGATCATTGCCTTTGTTTGGGTGTAATATGTTGTTTAGTTTTTCCATACAACTTCAGAATTATTTAGGCAATCGCTATGAAAGACGCGGTTGTAGTATTTGGCTTTTGCTTCTTTTAGCATCTTATTTAGCTTATTTAGAAATGTCTTAAATTGCACCATTTAGCTGTGTCACGTGATTTTATGAAACATCGATAAAGCTTAAATTTTTCTTTTACTAGTCGGGTGTCCTTGTGCGTCACCCAGGGCTTGCGGGATTTCTTGTTTTTGCGGCTTTTTATCGGAAAACAAGTAAAGTAACTGGTTCTAAACATTTCAAGGAATGTTCATAGGCCGCATTTGCCTCATTTGAGGCTGTTACGTCCGGCCAGTCAATCTGCGCAATCTTGGCCCGAAAATGCTGCAAAGTGGTCGGCGATATTTCGCTGTAAACGGGCTTCGCTTATTTCGTTGGTTCCAATGATTTGTTGCGCTCTACCACAAGAAAGATAGGGAAGTGGTCGATAATGTCAGCGCATATTGTTCCGGACACAGTTTTATCTACAGGGTGTATTAGGTATAAACAAGTTCACCGCAGATGACGTCCGTGAAGAGACACGCGTGGGCGTTGCGAAAATCGTTACATCGCAAAATATGAAAAAAAAAGTCAAGAGAAGCAGTGCAATCGTTCGCCACGTCAATGTTTAGGTCCCCAGCGATAGATAAGACACTCATTTTTCTGCAGCAAAAAAAAGCAGCCTGTCAAACTATCTTATAAATTAGGACAAGCTTCCATCTGGCAGCCTGTACACGACAGTAAGAATAGTTTTTATTATTCTTAATAGACAGCACCTCGTAATCATTTGTTATTGCACTGTAATCCTTTAAAACTGCAAAATCTTGAAGTGTACTCTGGATGGACAGCCCTCCTCCCCTGGTGCCTGTGCGATCTTAGTGGAAATCAGTGTAGCCCGGAAGTACAACATAATCGGAGTCTTTAGCGTACCATGTTTTCGGTGAAAAGCAAAACATCAAATCGGAGCCCGCCCGATTCCAGTAAGCAGGAAAGCTCATCTCGTTTACGCGAGATTAACCTCGCATTCAAGTGAAAAAGTTTTAAACATTTTTTTTCCGCCATTAGCTGCACCAATCTGCGGAAAAATCTTTGGGGAGAACGCTCTCAGTCATTATTTTGCAGGGCGAGATGACCAGACTTGGGAATTCGATACGGGTTCCTTTCAGGTTTCACTGCATATTTTTACCAAGGTTACTCTCGCGTTGAAGTGCTACATCATCGGCAGATTCAGTGCGGCGGGCGAAAAATGTGTCCGTTCTTGGTCCATACAAAGCGCCAGTTGTGTTCACGTTTTCAAGCCACGGCCATTAACAAGAGCCTTTTTCAGGAAAGAGCAAAGGTGCTCATTTATAAAGGTGGGCGGGTCCTCCGATTCAGACGCCGTTTCCGCCAGCAGCAGCTCAATGCTTTTCATTTGTAAGTTTCTTTTTTCCGGCTATTCTCAAGAACTTTGTCCCGCTTTTTCCCACCGCTGTAGCTGAATAATAATGTTTGTCTCTTTTTTGTTTCTGGTAGGGACACTGTGACATACGTCCACATCGCTAGGTAATATCGGCTCACCTAGGGCTTTCCCCAACGCCTCTAGAATGTCAGGGATGCTTTCATTTGGTACTTGAAAAACATCCTGAACCTCAAGATTTCTGTGTCTACTGTACTGTTCAGACATTATGAGGTTGGTCTAACACTCTGCAAGTTCGCTGCTAAGTACGTGGACGTGTAGACGAAGGTCTTCGTTTTCTCTTTTCAAGCTTTTATTTTCCTTTAGGGTAGCTTCCAGCCGCGGGTTTCTCTTATCAAGGCTCTAACTGATATGGTTCAGGCCAACATTCATCTCATCTATCTCTGTCCGGAGACCGCAATTTTCCAAGTGAAGTTACCGCTCCATTGTGTCCCTAAATGTCTTAAATTCCGTTCGGATCACCATCATCATCATCATCATTGTGGTTACGCCCACTGCAGGGAAAAGGCCTCTCCCATATTTCTCCAACTACCCCGGTCTTGTGCAAATTGTGGTCATGTTGTCCCTGCAAACTTCCTAATCTCATCCGCCCACCTAACTTTCTGTCACCCCCTGCTACACTTCCCTTCTCTTAAAATGCAGTCCGTAGCCCTTTATGACCATCGGCTACCTTCCCTCCTCATTATATGTCCTGCCCATACGCACCCCCCCCCCCATTCCATTTTCTTGATTTCAACTAAGATGTCATTTACTCGCGTTTGTTCCCTCACCAAATCTGCTGGTTTCTTATCCCTTAATCTTACACCCACCATTCTTCTTCCTATAGTTCGTTGCGTCGTCCTCAATTTAAGCAGAATCCTTTTGGTAAGCCTCCAGGTTTCTGCCCCATACGTGAGTACTGGTACGACACAGCTGTTATACACTTTCTCTTGAAGGATAATGGCAACCTGCTGTTCATGATCTGAGAGTACCTGCCAAGCGATCCCAGCCCATACTTATTCTTCTGATTATTTCAGTCTCATGATCCGGATTCAGGGTCATTACCTGCCCTAAGTAGAAGTATTCCCTCACCACTTCCAGTGCCTCGCTACCTATCGTAAACTGCTGTTCTCTTCCCAGACTGTTAAACATTACTTTAGTTTTCTGCAGATTCATTTTTAGAACCACCATTCCGCTTTGCTTCTCCATTTCAGTGAGAATGAATTGCAATTGGTCCCCTGCGTTACTGAGAAAGGCAATATCATCAGCGAATTGCAAGTTACTAAGGAATTCTCCATTAACTCTTACCCCCAATTCTTCCCAATCCAGGTCTCTGAATACCTCCTCTAAACACGCTTTGAATAGCATTGGAGAGATCTTATCTCCCTGCCTGACGCCTTTCTTTATTGGGATTTTGTTGCTTTCTTCATGGAGGACTATGGTGGCTGTGGAGCCGCTATAAATATCTGTCAGTATTTTTACATACGGCTCGTCTACACTCTGATTCCGCAATGCCTCCATGACTGCTGAGGTTTCGACTGAACCCAACGCTTTCTCGTAATCAATTAAAGCTATGTATAGGGGCTGGTTATATTCCGCAGATTTCTCTATCACCTGATTGATATTGTGAATATGGTCTATTGTTGAGCAGTTTTTACGGAATCCTACCTGGTCCTTTGGTTGACAGAAGTCTAAGGTGCTCTTGATTCTATTTGCGATTATCTTAGTAAATACTTCGTATGCAACGGACAGTAAGCTGATCGGTCTATAATTTTTCAAATCTCTGGCGTCCCCGTTCTTATGGATTAGGATTATGCTAGCGTTATTCCAAGATTACGGTACGCTCGTGGTCATGAGGCATTGCGTATACAGGGTGGCCAGTTTTTCTAGGACAATCTGCCCACCATCCTTCAACAAATATCCCGTTACCTAGCTGATCCTACCCATCTGAATTTCCCCTTTGCATAGCCCCCAAAGCTTTTTTTTGCTTCTTCCGGCGTCATTTGCGGGATTTCAAATTCCTGTATTCTGTGCTGTCTTCCATTATCGTCGTGGGGACCACTGGTACTGTATAAATCTCTAGAGAACTCCTCAGCCACTTGAACTATTTCATCCATATTAGTAATGGTATTGCCAGCTTTGTCTCTTAACGCATACATCTGATACTTGCCAATTCCTAGTCTCTTCTTCACTGCTTTTAGGCTTCCTCCGTTCTTGAGAGCATGTTCAATTCTATCCATAATATACTTCCTTATGTCAGCTGTCTTAGCCTTGTTGATTAACTTGGAAAGTTCTCCCAGTTCTATTCTAGGTGTGGGGTTAGAGGCATTCATACAGTGGCGTTTCTTTATCAGATCATTCGTCTGCTGCGATAGCTCACTGACATCCTGTTTAGCGGAGTTACCACGGACTTTTATTGCACATTCCTTAATGATGCCCATAAGATTGTCGTTCATATCTTAAACACTAAGGTCCTCTTCCTGAGTTAAAGCCGAATACTTGTTCTGTAGCTTGATCCGCAATTCTTCTATTTTACCTCTTACCACTAACTTATTGATCGGCTTCCTATGTACCAGTTTCTTCCGTTCCCTCCTCAAGTCTAGGCTAATTCGAGTTCTTACCATCCTATGGTCACTGCAGTGCACCTTGCCGAGCACGGCCACATCTATGATTCCAGGGTTAGTGCAGAGTATAAGGTCTATTTCATTTCTAGTCTCGTCGTTCGGGCTCCTTCACGTCCACTTTCGGCTATCCCACTTGCGGAAGAAGGTATTCGTTATCCGCATATTATTCTGTTCTGCAAAGTCTACTAATAACTCTCCCCTGCTTTTCCTAGTGCCTATGCCATATTCCCCCACTGCCTTGTCTCCAGCTTGCTTCTTGCCTACCTTGGCACTGAAGTCGCCCATCAGTATAGTGTATTTTTTTGACCCATCGCAGATTCCACGTCTGCAAAGAAGTTTTCGACTTCCTGGTCATCATGACTGGATGTAGGGGCGTAGACCTGTACGACCTTCAATTTATACCTCTTATTAAGTTTCACAAAAAGACCTTCCACCCTCTCGTTAATGCTATAGAATTCCTGTTTGTTACCAGCTATATTCTTATTAATCAGGAATCCGACTCCTGGTTCTCGTCTCTCTGCTAAGCCCCGGTAGCACAGGATGTGCCCGCTTTTTAGCATGTATATGGTTCATTTGTCCTCCTAACTTCACTGAGCCCTTTTATATCTCATTTATGCCCTCTAATTCCTCCAATAGAACTGCTAGACTAGCCTCACTAGATAACGTTATAATAGCGTTAAACGTTGCCAGCTTCATATTCCAATGGCGGCCTCTCCGTATCCAGGGATTCTTAGCACCCTCTGCTGCGTCACAGGTCTGACCACCGCCGTGGTCTGTTGCTTCGCAGCTGCTGGGGACTGAGGGCCGGGGTTTTGCTTGTTGTATTCATGTAGGAGGTTGTGGCCAAGTAGTGCGCCAGGGTGGCCAATCCTGCTCTGGTGAGAGAGTGCGTTACCGGTTCTGGGATCAGGCCGCACTGCATGCCTGTTTGTGCAATTTTATCAACACCCGGATGTTTTTTAATCCGGTTGAAAATTGCGTGGCACCAGGATTCGAACCACGGCTCTACCTCTACGCCACCGCCGCACTCGTTCGGAACTCCTCTTTAAATTACAAAAAACATTTTCTGAAATTCTTCCACCCTCACTATCGCGACAAAGTACACCACGTAGAATATCGCATGTACAATACTGGCAGCAGCAGCAACGAGACAACAGAAGCGAACGGACCGTGGGAAACTGCGCTAACCTGTAAAGTGCCGAAGGGAGATTACGTTGTGCACGCGCGCTCCCACTGCTGCCAAGTGTGCTCCACTGGTCCGGTGCGGTCTTTTATAAGGTGCAGTGGTCACGTAGTCCGGGCGCGACGCGGTGCTTCTGGCGCTTGTGGCGTCAGCGATGACGAGGCCAAGATTGTCGAGCATGCTTCATAGTCCAGCCACCGTCGTCCAGCATAGGCCAGCTCTGCAAAGTGCCCAAGGGAGATCACCTTGTGCACGCACGCTGCCACTGCTGCCAAGTGGCACCAATAGAGCGACTACCAATAGAGCGACTACCAATAGAGCGACCGCCCCGGTAAGAGGTAGGTCACGGGTTTGAAACCCGCACGTAGACCATTTTTTTCTTCAACGGGGAAGCTTTCTTACTGAGAAACTCCTGAGAGTTTCCTTTGTAGGTTGGTCCTATATTCAGGTGTGTGACAATGCTTCCCTTTCGTCAAGAAAGTAGAAGATGCTTTTGTTATCTCCGCTGTGATAGCCGCTGCTCCGTCAGTGATGATCAATTCTGTGTCAGCGTGTTGAGGCAGGACGTTGTCGAGAAGGAACAGAACTCGTCGGTGTCACTACGATTAGGCAGAGCTTTTCATTTCAGTGAAGCGCGGGAGGTTGTCAGCAGCCGCAGCAGCAGCATCGGAATGCGGCCGCCGCGGCCGAGATGCATTCAGCGACCTCTCACTCAGCAATAATGCTACACTCGGAAAAAAGGGGAGCGCGAATGGAGCAACTGGCTCTGTTCCTCCTTCTGGCCGGCGAGTTCCTTCTCTGAGCGAGCTTCACGCGCCACGCCCTCTTGCGGCAATCGTAAGTGGAGGAACTTTCCTCCCTCAGCACAAGCGCTGCGTATGACTGGGACCAGCATGAGGCGCTTGGTTACCCCATGATTTCTTCTTGCGTATCGTCATTTCATCGGCAGCAATATATCGGTTCTATGTCTACGAGCACCAGTGGCTATTCGTTTACTGACTGAGTGCGTTTGTGTGCTTTCAAAGAAAAACTGCATGACAAACTGCAACGACGCTTTACAATCGTTGGTCGATGTTCGTGCGATACCATTAACGTCAGGGGAGGAAGGCTCGTCGCAAAGCAGGCAAATTATTTCGATCTTTATCATTCATGCGCGCGTACGAGTTGCGCTCAGCACTAGGCAATACGTTTTAGACGCAGTCTTTGTAGACAGCATTTACTGCACTGAGATGCAAGCAAGCTTTTATAATGTATTGGTCTGATATTATAATCTTGTAGAGGATAATGCTTAAGTGTATTTTTTTTCTTCATTCTCGCGACATATGCGACTGTCGTGCGATTATTGTTGGTGCAAAAGTGCCCATTAGGTTTTGTTAGCAAAATATGTGTATATGTTCAGTAGAAACGCGTACGTGTTGCGACAGTGGTGCAGAAAGTGACCAACATAGCATACAGCGCCACTGAAATTTCTGGTCACAGTGGCTATTGGTGTTTTCCTTATGGTCTCGGTTTAGAATGCAGTTACTGTGGCCGGATTGCGGTGGGGGCAGAATTTGAAAACTAATGTAGTCTCGTGTCAAGTTTTTATGCACATAATAACAAATTATTCTACAGCATTTCGAACTAAGCTGTTTGTGTGGTTTAAAACAAATTAGGCCAAGTGATCTGATACATTTTTGTTTCATGCTTATAATTACAATTTCAGTTTGATGAAGACTTTGTTCACTTTTATAGTGTAATCTGTCTTTCCATTTCAGTATGACATTTTCACGTTTGAACTCATTCCATGGCTAACTAGAACAAGGACTGGACTTTTATGTGCACATCCTTGAAGTGGAAGTTCAGCCTGAAAAGGCACCACTTAATTGCTTCTATAACCTGCATGGCCCCTGAAAAGAAGTACGGACACACCGCCATGCAAAAAGCAAACGTTAATGTTCCCCTGCAGAACAGTCACTGCAAATTTTCCGACGTGGTGCATGCTTTTACAACTCAGTACGGGTGGGCATCAAAAGGTTTTGATCATTAGGTATAATTACGAAGGCTATGTTAATAATATTTGACCGGTACAATTACTGAAGCCTATGTTCATTATAGTGCAATTACTGTGCTATTATATCTTGTACGTTTTTGCATCTAATGCTAGAAGCTAGTGTCCTGAAGGGTGGAGAACATTGACACTTTCAGTGTTCTAATGTTGCGACATTTGAAAGGCAAGAGCGCCAAAAAAATTACCATTTAATGAAGAGCATGCTGCGATGGTTGTACATCATACGCCACTATTATGAGGAGGAAAAGAAAGTTCCGAATTTGTCAGATATCACTCCTTAAGAGGCCTAGAGTTGGACTTTTGCTAGAATTTTACGTGCACATCCTTGAAGTGGAAGTTCAGCCTGAAAAGGCACCACTTAATTGCTTCTATAACCTGCATGGCCCCTGAAAAAAGTACGGACACCAGTGCCATGCAAAAAGCAAACGTTAATGTTTCCCTGCAAAACACTCACTGCAAATTTCATTAACTGATGCGAAAATATCATGGTATGTTCTTCATGGGCGTCCGTCTTCTCACTGATAATGCACCTACACACTCATCTGAAGTGGCTGCTGTGAAAGCAAAAGAATGTGGCCGTGAAATATTGCCTCATGTGAGAGCTGCTACAACGAAGGTCTACATAGGATTAAACAATGTTAAAATGAATGTGTGAATTTGAGAGGCATCTATGTAAGGAAGCCTTAATATCTATAAAGTAAACTAGTTTTCATGTATTCATTTCTCGGCAATGACACGAACTTTTCTATACACCCTCTTAAATGTGCATTTAGTATGTGTGTGTTCAAGGAATATTCCAACGTTTACTGCCTAAGCACACCATGAAGCATGCGTGCACAAGTAATTAAGTATTTTATTGTGTTTGCTGGTTTCTTTTAATGTCTTGCAAGAAGTACTTGGTTCATGAATTTCCGTCGATGTCAGAGTCTTGGCTGCTTAAGTATCTCCAAGATTGTAGGTCTCCAGTATTATAAGTGTGTGATAATAAGGCTAGCTTTCGCACGCCAAGCGACAAACAGACGCGACGAGCGGATGATATGTGACTCGCGGCCTCTCGGTAAGCGCTGAAAACTTTTCCCTTTTGTATTTTTACACACAAGTGTTAAGTGCCGTTCAATTGCAGCGGAAATATATGGTGTACCGAGGCGCGTTCAAGACCGGGTGCATGCATGAGATTCGGGAAACAAGAGGTTAGGGCAACGGAGAACTGACACTATATCGTGCAACACGAAAGTTTTACGAAAAGGGCTTTGTAAGTACACTACCAGCATACCTTGCACATACTTTCTAGGGACAGAACTAGAAAATAAAACGCAGGCAAACTCCGAACGTTTGCGCCTGCCGCGATTTTCAATTGATAAGCCCATAATACCTATAAACTAGCTTATACAGATCTTGAAAACGTATTCGGGGAACCTAATACGCAAATAGATGTTGGCACTACACACTTTATAACACACATGATCAAGAAGTAATCCGCAGAAACTTACGAGGCGCCCTGCCAAAACGGGCTTTCTTTGACGATGCAAAATTTCTGACTAAAAGAAACAGTGAAAAATGACGGGAAGGTTCTTCTTTACAGAATTCACGCAAAGGATAAGAAAAAGAAAGTAGCAACAACACCTTGCGGTAAAGTTCGCACACAGATTTTCACCACGTCAGAACAATCGTATATGCGTCCATTCCTTTTGTCAACATCTGCAGTTATTCTTTCTAGCTTGTTTTCATTGGTATTCCCGAGAATTGCATTGCGACCGCGGTGGTAGCAGAGCCGTCAATTGCTTACAAGCGCGAAATGTTCAAACCATGTCTCATTGATCGAAGAAGGCACCACTGTAGGATAAATGAGGCATACAATTCCCGACTGCCTAGCGTTTAGGCCCGCAGCGTTTCCCGAAAAACTACGGGGTCAGTTACCGCCCCCCCCCCTCATTTCCTCCTTCTCATTGGCTCTAGTATAACAACAGTCCGAAGCTGTACACATGTCGAAGACACCATTGGGAGCTGTCAAGGTTGGCTGCTTTGCGCAAGGCTCAGAGTGGCATTGATACTGCGGCACGACTCGACATTCTGAATTGCTACCCGGGTGCGCGAAAACTAGGAAATGCAGCCCTCGGAGTTGGTGCTGCATCGCCGAATACTGCAGCAAATCCTTTGTCTGTGCCCACAAGAAGTGTAATTGACATTAAAATATACGGCGTACGTGTCCAAGCATTCGTCTACACTGGAGCCCACGTATTTCTGATGAGTGCTAGATTACATAGACGTTTAAAAAAGGTCCTCACCCGAGCAGCTGCCCGAGTGCTTCATGTGGGCGACGGCGGTGTGCTGGTTGTTCTTGGAATGTGTATTGCGTGTTTAAGTATAGCCGGCTGCCCTACATCTGTTCTCTTTGCTGCCATCGACAAGTGCCCTCACAAAGTTATCCTTGGATTGCACTTTGGATACCATCATTCCGCTCGCATCAACTGCGCAAATGGCGTCCTCAATTGGAACTGCCTCAAGTCACCGATGCTCCGAGCACCGCCCCACCACACTTGTGCTAGCTTCACGATGTGCGTCTGTCACCCGAGGCAGTTACTTACGTCGCTTTGAACGCACATCCACAAATTCCTAAAGGTGAATATGTCGTTTGCCCCATCATCGATGTGCTTTTGAACTGGAACGTTGCTCTTTCGCATGCACTCGTGAAAATTACTAATAATGGCATCGTTCTTGCGCTTCAGAATTTCAGCCAGTGCCCTAAAGTGCTTCCAGCCGGCATGTTCTTGGCCAGTTAGAAAAAATTTCCGAATTAGACATTGAAACTCTGAATGCCGAGAGTGGTTTCTTAGGTCCAATTGCAGCTCACAGCTCTGGTTCACTAACGGGTGACTTCGCGACGAGATTGCACTTCACCTCGGCACAGGCGACGGACATACGTCTCCTGCAAGAATCGTACCATGACATCTTTGATTTCGGCGACAGGCCTTTAGGCCAAACACTACTTGTTCGCTACGGTATAAATACTGGAGACACGAATTTTATTCGTCAGCGTCCCTATTGTGTATCGCATGCTGAACTTCGGGTCATCAAATCAGAAGTTGGCAAAATGCTCCGAAAAGGGGACATCGAGCCATCAGGTAGCCCTTGGGCTTCGCCTGTCGTCCTTGTGAAAAAGAAAGATCGTACCTGTCGTTTTTGCGTCGATTGTCGCCACTTAAACAAGATCACGCGAGAAGACGTCTACCCACTACCAGGCATCGCTCACGCCTTGGACTGCTTGCACGGAGGTAAATACTTCTCGTCCATCAATCATCGATCCGGCTGCTGGCAGATTTCATTTGATGAAATGGACCGCGAGAAGGCGGCGTTCATCACGCCGGATGGCTTATATACGTTCAAGGTGATGCTCTTTGGCCTATGCAATGCTCCTGCCCACATTTGAACATATGATGAACTCTCTTCTGGGAGGCTACAAATGGACCACCTGTGTTTGTTACCTTGACGATGCTATTGTTTTTTTCTCCCACGTTCGGCAGCCACCTTACCCGACTCGCGGCAAATCTTGCGGTCTTCTGAAAAGCCGGCAATCAGCGGAACTCCATAAAGTGTTAATTCGAGCACCGTCAGATTATTGTGTTGAGACACCTCGATGACATATCCGGTGACCAACCAGATCCGGAAAATGTTCACGCCGTGCGCAGTTTCCCTGTGCCATATTCCGCTTCTGACGTGCACTGCTTCGTCGGCCTGTGTTCTTACTTTCGCCGTTTCTTCAAAAACATCGCCTTCGTTGCTCGGCCTTTGACAGATCTTCTAAAGAAGAACACGCCATTCTCATGGGGCCCGGAGCAGGCTCACGCGCTCGCCGCTCTCATCGGGTTTCTGACCAACCCTCCCATATTAGCCCATTTTGATCCACCTGCACCGACCGAAGTCCACACTGACGCAAGCGGCCATGGCATCAGCCCTGTTCTCGCCCAACAAAATATTGGTACCGAGAGTGTGATAGATGACGCCAGCCGCCTCTGTCACCTGGCGAGAGAAATTACTTCATCACCGAGCGGGATTGCTTTCCTTTAGTTTCGGCTGTTGCCCAGTTCCGGCCATATTTGTACTCCCGCACGTTTTCAGTCGTTACAGACAACCATGCACTCTGCTGGCTGGATCCCCTCCGGGTTACGACAGGATGGCTTAGTCGCTGGGCTTTGCGCCTCCTCGTAACACCCCCGTAACAGCCCCGTAACAATATCGTGTACCAAGGCACGTTCAAGACCGTATGCAAGTATGAGATTCGGGAAACAAGATTTTAGGGCCACGTAGAACTGACACTATTTCGTGCAACACAAAGCCTTTACGAAAAGGGCTTTGCAAGTACACTACCGACCCACCTTGCAGATACTTTCTAGTGACAACACTAGAATATATAAAGCAGGCAATCACGAACGTTTGCACCTGCCGCGATTCCCTCTATATAAGCCCACAATACATAGAAGCTAACTCATAGAGATCTTGAAAACGTATTCGGGGAACCCAATACGCGAATAGATGTTGGCACCCCACACACTCCACACCACTACAAACGTCTCAAGAACTTATCCGCAGCAACTTACGAGGAGTGCTGCCAGAAGAGGCTTTCTTTCAGGATGCGAAATTTCCGAACAAGAAGAACAAGCAAAAATGAGAGGAAGGTTTTTGTTTACAGTATTCGCGCAAAGAATAACGACAGCAAGTTGCAACAACATCTTGCTGTGAATTTAACACTCTATCGCATATGCGTCTCATCGCATATGTGTCCATTCCTTTCGTCAACATCTGCAGTTATTCTTTGTGGCCTATTTTCATTGGTATTCTCGAGAATTTCATTGCTACCGTGGTGGTAGCAGAGCCGTCAATTGCTTACGAGCCCGAAATGTTCAAATCAAGTCTGTCTAATTGAAGCACGCATCACTGTAGGTTCATCGTCATCATCATCGGCCTGGCTGCGCCTACATCAGGGCAAAGGCCTCTCTCATACTTCTTCAACTACCCAGGTCATGTGCTAATTCTGGCCATGTTGTCCCTACAAACTTCTTAATCTCATTCGCCCACGTACCATACTGCCGCCCCGTGCTACGCTTCCCTTCTCTTAGAATCCAGACCGTAGCGCTTTATGACCATCGGCTACCTTCCCTCCTCATTACATGTCCTGCCTATATGCCCATTCCTTTCTTCTTGATTTCAACTAAGATGTCATTAACTCGCGTTTGTTCCCTCACCGAACCTGCTGGTTTCTTATCCTTTAACGTTACACCAATCATTCTTCTCTCCATAGCTCGTTGCGTCGTCCTCAACTTAAGTAGAACCCTTTTGGTAAACCTCCAGGTTTCTGCTCCGTAGGTGAGTACTGGTAAGACACAGCTGTTAAAGACTTTTCTTTTGAGGGATAATGGTAACCTGCTATTCATGATCTCAGAATGCCTGCCAAATTCACCTCCAGCCCATTCTTATTCCTCTGAATATATCAGTCTCATGATCGGGGTCAATTTCTGCCCTACGTAGATGTATTCCCTTAACACTTGCAGTGCCTCTCTACCTATCGTAAACTGCTGCTCTCTTCCGAGACTGTTAAACATTACTTTAGTTTTCTGCAGATTAATTTTTAGAACCACACTTCTGCTTTGCCTGTCCATGTCAGTGAGCATGCATTACAATTGGCCCCCTGAGTTACTAAGCAAAGCAATATGATCAGCGAATCGCAAGTTTCTAAGGTATACTCCATGAACTCTTATCCCAAGTTTTTCCCAATCGAGGTCTCAGAATACCTCCTGTGGACACGCTGTGAATACCATTGGAGAGATCGTATCACCCTGCTTGACACCCTTCTCTATTGGGATTTTGTTGCTTTCTTTATGGAGGACTACTGTGGCTGTGGAGCTGCCATATATATATTTCAGTATTTTTTACATACGGCTCATGTACACGCTGATTCCGTAATTCCTGCATTACCGCTGTGGTTTCGCCTCAATCAAACGCTTTCTCGTAATCAATGAAAGCTATACATAAGGGTTGGCTATATCTCGTACCTTTGTCTATCACCTGATTGATAGTGTGAATGTGGTTTATTGTTGAGTAGCCTTTACGAAATCCTGCCTGGTCCTTTGGTCGAAAGAAGTCTAAGGTGTTCCTGATTCTATTTTCAATTGCCTCAGTAAATACTTTGTAGCAACGTATGGTAAGCTGATCTGTCTGTAATTTTTCAAATCTTTGGCGTCCCTTTCTTATGGATGGAGATTATGTTGCCGTTCTTCCAAGAGTCCGGTACGCTGGAAGCCATGAGGCGTTGCGTATATGGGGTGACCAGTTTTTCTGGAACAATCTGCCCACCATCCGTCCACAAATCTGCTGTTACTTGATCCTCACCAGCTGCCTTCCCCCTTTGCATAGCTCCCAAGGGTTTCGTTGCTTCTTCCGGCGTTACTTGTGGGATTTCAAATTCGTCTAGACTATTTATTCCCTCTACGAGTATCGTCGTGGGCGCCACTTGTACTGCATAAATCTCTATAGAACTCCTCAGCCACTTGAACTATCTCACCCATATTAGTAATGATAGTGCCGGCTTTGTCTATTAACGCATACATCTGATTTTTTCCTATTCTTAGTTTTTCTTCACAGATTTTAGGCTTCCTGCTTTCCTGAGAGTATGTTCAATTCTATCCATATTATACTTCCTTATGTCAGCTGTCTTACGCTTGTTGATTGACTTGGAAAGTTCTGTCAGTTCTATTCTACCTGTAGAGTTTGAGGCTTTCAGACATGGGCGCTTCTCAATCAGATCTTTTGTCTCCTGCGATAGCTTACTGGTATCTTGTCTAACGAAAATACCACCGACTTCCATTGCACACTGCTTAATGATGCCCATAAGATTGGCGTTCATTGCTCCAACACTAACGGCCTCTTCCTTAGTTAAGGCCGCATACCTGTTCTGTAGCTTAAAGTGTAGGTTAAATTAGGCAAACCCACAAAGGGTGGACAAATGAACGGATCTCTTAGGCATGTAGGGCCTTCTGTGCCGTACTTTTCGGCGGTAAGGTAGCCGAGCCGCCTGCCGGATTATCTTACTGAGCCATGTCAAATGCTGGGTTGCGGTAGTCGGAAGTTCAAATCCCCCGCCCCGTTTTTAAACTTTTTTTTGACGATCGTGTATCTGAATTTGACATTCTCCAGTGCACTACATCTGCTGGCTTGGAGTGACGCCTGAGGCCGGCGACAGATGCCGAGAGCTAGTGGGGCTATACAAATCCAGGTACAACTAAATTAGGAAGGTCCACTAAGCTTGAACACAGACACTCCGTAACCAGAACAGGAATTGGCCTCCCTGGTTAAGTATTCAGCCACAGCCTCCCTTATAATATCTGCAATTATCCAATGACCCTCAGTCCCCAGCAGCCGCGGAGCACCAGGCCACGGCGGCAGTCATACCTGTAATGCAGCAGGGGGTGCTAAGAATCTCTGGTTTCGGAGAGGCCGCCAATGGAAACTGACCCTGTGAACCTTTAACTGCCGAACTCTGTAAATTGAGGATAGCTTAGCAGGGCTCTTTGAGGAATATCAGACGTTGTTTGGGATGTTAGCGTCCTCAGTGCGATTAGAAGAACTCGCAAGGCTAATGCTTTGCTAAATAAGCGCTTTGTCTTTGCTATAGATATCTCCCTGATAAGAAGCAATACGGGGTAGGATTCCTAGTTCATAAGGACATAGCGGGCAACATTGACGAATTGTATAGCAATAATGAGAGGGTACGGGTGGTCGTAATCAAACTTAATAAGAGGTATAGATTAAAGGTAGTACAAGCCTACGCTCCAACATCCTGTCAGGACGACGAAGAAATAGATCAGTTTCATGAAGATGTTGAATTAGCGATGAGAAAAGTGCAAACTCGTGAGACAGTAGTAATGGATAACTTCAATGCAAAAGTAAGGAAAAAGGAGGCAGGTGAAAAGGAAATTGGTAACTACGGCGTCGATTCTAGAAATTCTAGAGGAGAGATGCTGATAGAATTCGCAGAAAGGAATAAGCTTCGAATAATGAACACTTTTTCAGGAAGCGTAGCAACAGAAAGTGGACCTGGAAAAGCCCTAATGGCGAAACAAGAAACTGAAATTGACTTCATACATTCTACTGTTACCAGCATAGGGCAGGATGTAGAAGTGATAGGTAGCGTAAAGTGCAGTGATCATAGGTTAGTGAAGGCTAGGATTCACCTCAATTTGAACAGATCAACAGGTCAACTTAGAGGCAGTAAGGGTAAAAGCACGCAAATTTAGGCTGGTACTTGCAAACAAATATGCAGCCTTAGAACAGACTGATGATGATGATTACACAGAGGTAATGAATGAAACCGTAGCTAGGCTGGCTTCAGAGTCAGCAATCGAAGTAGTGGGAAGTAAGGCACCAAGGCAACGCGTAAGCAAGCTCTCCCATGAAAGAAAGGACCTAATAAACAAAGGACAAATAATGAAAGTCCCCAACTCAAGAGATAAGATCGGCAAGGCCATAAGTGATATTCGAAATTCTAACGTGAGAAAGTCTGAAGAAGCGGTGAAAAATGCCCACAGGCTGAAATCAGTGAGAAGAAAACTTGGCATAGGAAAAACCAAGATGTATGCACTGAAATATAACCGGGGTAATATCATCAGCAATCTCGAATGTATAATAATAGCAGCGGAATAATTCGATACTCACCTGTACAGTACCCAGAAGACTCAGGAGTATTCCATTCGAGGCAATAAATAACAGGATACAGAAACTCCGCCTATAACTAGAGATGAGGTCAGAAGAGCCTTGCAGGAAATGAAACAGGGAAAAGCGGCCGGAGGAGATGGAATACCAGTCGATTTAATCAAAGTTGGAGGAGACGTAATGCTAGAAAAACTGGCAGCTCTCTGTACATAGTGTCTATCAACAGCAAGGATCCCAGAAAATTGGAAGAATGCAAACAATATACTAATCCACAAAAACGGAGACGTTAAAGAAATGAAAAATTATAGGCCCATTAGCTTACTCCCTGTATTTCTGACGTCATACTGATACGCACTTTGTGTGTGCCTGAGCCACAGACACGTGATAAGATAAGCGCTGTGCTTTCATTTCTTTTAACTAGTTCTCACACAAGTTTTGTGACCATTATGGCTGTATATATTTCACGACGGCACATTAGAAGGAATTCATTCGTGGTCATGGGACGACGAGCGTCTGTCTGACAGTCTGACATGGTGTAAGAATTGGCTATGTCAAAGCTGACTACGATGTAGCGCTGGAACAGCCCGTCAACACGAGAACTAGCGCCTACTTCCACAAGAGCAAGTCCTTCCGGTGACAATCGTCAAGCAACGCTTCAGCATGGCAGGAATTAAGCCTCCTAGGCCTTTTGACTTCCAGAACGCTGTGGACTGGCCCGCCTGGATGGACGAATTCGACGACTACAGATTCGCATCCGGACTACATGAGAAACCAGACGAAGTACAAGTAAGGGCTCTTCTCTATGCAATGGGCAGAAAGTCACGGGAGATTCTTCGGTCGCTAAACGTCTAAGACGAAAAAATGGAGGATTTCGACCTTGTAAATTGAAAACTTAAGGGCTATTTCGTCCATACCAAGAACACAATCTACGAGATCGCTCGCTTTATTCTACGCCGCCAACAGCTGGGAGAAACAATAGACCAGTTTGCAACCGAGCTTAACAGCCTAGCAGACAGATGCGAGCTCAAAGTAATGAAGGAACGCCTAATAGGAGACCGCTTCATAGTAGGACTACGAGACCAGCTTCTCTCGGAAGAACTACAGATGGATCCTAATCTCACGCTGAGCACTGCTTTGGCAAAAGCGCGTACAAGCGAAACGGCAAAGAAACAGCAAGCCGAGCTAAAAGAGCACGAGGGCAATATCCCAGAAGCTTGCGTCGGTACAGTAAAGCCCGAGAAAACCCCCGGAAAGAGCAAAACGTTTACACGCGGTCACAAGCCAGCTTATCGTGGAAAGTTCTGCAGTTTCTGCGCCGGACCATTTCATCCGAGAAGCAGTTGTCCAGCGAAACAATAAAGATGCGGGTTTCGCCGAAAGTTGGACCACTTCGAAAAGGCGTGCCGAAAAAAGAGGCAAGCAGACAGGAATCTTGACACTGCCGAACCTGATAAATTTCTTGGCACGGTCGAGCAATCGGCGAACACACCATCTGAGCACTTCGTCACGGTACTGATAAATGACCATAAGCTCCGCATGAAAGTAGATAGGGGAGCCGAAGTGACAGTCGTCGGGGAAAATTTCCCTTTACTTCCGCGTTCTCTCGACAACGCAGGTGATGTTAAAGGACCGAACAATGCAATCATTCGTACAATCGGAAAGTTTGACGCTGAAGTAGCTTCGAAAGATAACCGTTCGAAGCAGACCATTTACGTCGCACATAACTTGCGCACACCCTTGTTGAGACTACGAGCTATCAAAGCCCTAGGAATCGTTCGCTTCCTAGATGACTTAGGAACTGCTGAAGACATCGTAAGGAGGTATCCTAAGGTATTCCAAGGCACGGGTTCCATATCTGGGGAACATACCATACGTCTCGTTCCGAATGCAACACCGTACGCCCTATCTACACGCAGACGGATTCCTATTCCCATGAAGGAAAAAGTCAAGCTAGAACTGGACAGGCTAGAATGAGAAGGAATGACACAAAAGGTCGAAGAACCGACAGAATGGTGCGCTCCTATTGTACCCCTAATGAAGCCGTCTGGAGCAGTAAGGATATGCGTCGACTTAACTCAACTGAACCAATTTGTCAGAAGCGAGCGTCATCAGCTACCAACGATAGAGCAAGTCATGGGAGGCTTCCAGGAAGCCAAGGTCTTTTCTAAACTGGACGTGAATTCTGTATTCTACCAGATTAAGATTTCCGAAGAGTGTCAAAATCTCACCACTTCTATAACGCCGTATGGGTGGTACTACTACCACAGGTTGCCGTTCGGGATCACATCCGCACCAGAAAATTTTCAAAGAAAGTTCTCGCAGGTCGTCGAAAGCCTAGACGGCGTACTCAACTACATGGAGGACATTCTGGTGTACGGCAAGTACAAAGTGGAACATGACAACCGCCTTCGTAACGTGCTCGACCGACTGGAACAAACAGGAGTAACCCTCAACAAGGTAAAATGTTTCGCTGTTGAGCAAGTAGCATTTCTGGGCATGATCTTTGACGCCAGTGGGGTGCGCCCAGATCCTGAGATCAGAGCAATCAAGGAGTTGCCTCGATTGCAAAACGTCGCTGAGGTTCGTTCCTTATTAGGCATGATGAACCACCTCGCAAGGTTTCTTCCTGATGCTGCGTCTATATCTACGCCTTTACACAGCCTCCTCAACAAAGACAGTGACTGGTGTTGGGGAACTCAACAAGAGGAAACTTTTGAGAAGATCAAGACTACTCTCAGCTCTAACAGATGCCTGGCAAAGTACAACCCCATGTACACGACAATCGTTTCGGCGGACGCGTCTTCGCAAGGACTTGGCGCTGTACTACTCCAGGATCAGCAATCTGGCGAAAGATGTCCAGCAGCATGTGCCTCCAGATCGCTCACGAAAACAGAACAGAGGTATTCACAAATCGAGAAGGAAGCGTTGGCTTTGACCTGGGCCGCAGAACGCTTCGATGAATTTCTGAGAGGCCTCACGTTTTTATTTGAGACAGACCACAAGCCCCTCCTTCCGCTACTGGGTCGCGATCCTCTCGATTCTCTTCCACCAAGAATCCAATGGTTCAGAATGCGCCTTATGCGGTACTCGTTAACGTTCACGCATGTCCCGGGTAAAACCATCGCTACAGTGAACACTCTTTCTCGAGCCAGAGTGATGAACACGGGACTGTCTATCGGAGAATTGTCTGAAGCTGACGTCTCGGCTCACGTGGATGGAGTCGTCCGATATGAGCTCTCAGATGACATGCTCGACTGCATACGCTCAGAGCAGGGAACGGGCCCCGAGTTCGCATGACTGCTCGAAGCTTCCATGCAAGGTTGGCCCGCAAAAGATCGGCTACCACAAGTTCTCAAACCATTCTGGGCGCATCGTGCCAACATCACGGTTAGCAAGCAGTTGCTTCTAAAGGACGCCAGACTAGTAATCCCAAGATCTCTGCGGAAAGAAATGCTACATAGAATCCACGAATGGCATCAAGGTATTTCCCTCTGCCGCGCAAACGCTAAGGAATCAGTCTGGTGGCCGTGTATTAGCCAGGAAATTGCAACAACCGTAGCCAACTGCCAAATTTGTGCTGCAGACCGCAGCCAATTTTCCTACCCGATGACCCCATCTGAAACAGCTGAGCTTCCATGCGTGAAAGTCGGAATTGATTTATTTGAGATGAAAGGAGCTGCCTATCTTGTTGTTGTCGACTACCATTCTAGGTATCCTGAGCTGGCCCTATGGGATCAAGGAACATCGTCACAGGTGGTCATTCAGCACCTGAAAAGCATCTTCACCAGGCATGGGATCCCTAAAACGGTAATATCTGACAACGGACCACAGTTCATCTCATTTGCTTTAATTGATTTTGCCAGAAAATCGGCTTCAAGCATGTCACAACGAGCCCTCGTTACCCACAAGCTAGCGGGGAAGTTGAGCGCATGATAGGGACTCTCAAAAGACTACTGAAGAAAGCGCCGGGCCCTTACATTGCCTTGCTGAACTATAGAAACACCCCGGGGCCCAACCAGCTATAGTCCAGCGCAACTGCTAATGAGCCGCCGCTTACGCTCACGAGTGCCATGCATGCCATCCGCTTTAAAACCGCGAGTGGTAAACATTTCTTGGAAAAAGCAGGGCATAAAATACAGACAGAAACAAAAGATGTATTTTGACAGACGTCATGCTGCGAGACATCTTCCCAGTTTATCCGCAGGCAACCAAGTATGGCTCAGAGACAGATGCGCCGAGGGCACAGTCCTCCGTCCTTCCTCAACACCAAGATACTACTGGGTCCAGACTGCAGGGGGGACCGTACGCAGAAACAGACGCCATGTGTTCCTGCTCCCAAACGGAGGAGAAACCCGTCCCGGCCGAACAGCCTCAACATAGCAGCCTGCCAACGGACACAACCGACAACGCGGACATCGTGGCTAAGCAGTCGTCCGACACCCAAAAGACCCTTCCACCGAACGAAACTTCGAGAGCCGAGCAAAGAACGAGGCGATACGGTCGCGTCGTACGAGCGCCGAAAAGACTCGGCATTGATGACTGATTTGTAAAGTGCTTTCCTTTCTTGGTAGGCACACAGTGCTTGTAAAACGGGGAAGATGTGACGTCACCCTCATACGCACTGTGTTTGTGCCTGAGCCACAGACACGCGCTAAGATAAGCGCTATGCTTTTATTTCTTTTAACCAGTTCTCACACAAGCCATGTGACCATTCTGGCTGTATATATTTCACAACGGTACATTACAAGGGATTCAGTCTTGGTCATGGGACGACGAGCGTCTGTCTGACTGTCTTACCGTATTACATAAAATATTTAGAAAAATAACCTGCAATGGAATAAGGGCAACACTGGACTTTAGCCAACCAAGGGAACAGGCTGGCTTCAGGAAGGGATACTCTACAGTGTACCACATCCACGTCATTATTCAGGTTATCGAGAAATACGCACAGTAGAATAAGTCTCTCTATACGGCTCTCATAGATTACGAACAATCATTTGATTCAGTAGAGATGCCAGCAGTGACAGAGGCATTGCGTAATCAGGGAGTGCAGACCACTTACGTAAGTACCCTGAAAGATATCTTCAAAGATTCCACAGCCACCCTAATTGCACACAAGAAAAGTAGGAAGATACCTATCAAAAAAGAGGTAAGACAGGGAGACACAGTTTCTCAAATTCTATTCACTGCGTGCTTGGCAGTAGTATCCAAGCTAATAAACTTGGAAGGTTTAAGAGTAAGGATCGACGGCGCAAACCTCAGCAACCTTCAGTTAGCCGGTAGCATTGTTCTATTGAGCAAAAGTGCGGACGAGTTACAAATGATTCAGGACCTTAACAGGGAGAGTGTAAGAGTGTGGTTGAAGAATAATATGCATAAGACAAAGATGATGAACAACCGGACAAGGGAGCAATCGTTCAGGATCGCAAGTCTGCCTGTAGAGTCTGCGAAGGAGTACGTTTACCTAGGTCAACAAATCACAAGGAACTCTGGCCATGAGAAGGAAATTCACAGAATAATAAAAAATGGGTTCGGTCGCATACGGCAGACACCGCGAGCTCCTGACTGAAAGCTTACCATCATCATTGAAAAGGGAGGTGTACAATCAGTGCATGTTACCTGCGCTGACATACGGGGAAGAGACTTGGAGACCGACAAAGAAGCTTGAGAACAAGTTAAGGACCGCGCAAAGAGCGATAGACGAACAATGCTAGGCATAACTTTAAGAGACAGAAAGAGTGCGGTTTCGATCAGAGAGAAAACGCGTATAGGCAACATTCTAATAGACATAAAGAGAAAAAAATGGCACTGGGCGGGTCATGTAATGCGCCGACTAGATAACCGTTGGACCATTAGGGTGACAGAATTTGTACCAAGAGAAGAGAAGCGCAGTAGAAGACGGCAGAAGACTATGTGGTGCGACGAAATTAGGAAATTGGCGGGTGATGGTTCGAATCGGTTGGCGCAGGACAGGGGTAATTGGAGATAGCAGGGAGAGGTGTTCGTCCTGCGGTGGATATAAAGGACATGATGATGATGATATTGAATAAAGTGAACCTGCCATGCTGTAGTTGAATGAATTGTGCTTTTATGTACTGTTGTTCTTTCACTACATTCAATTAAAGTTGCTTTCAAACCAAAGCAAACTTAAGATGTGGTCTACCAAACTGGCGAGCTTTACAGGTCAGATGTGACGTGCTCAGATGTCACGAGTATTGAGTGTTATCCATGAAAAATGCTTTTCACTTGTCCTGATTCAGTTTCAGCTACTCCTTCCAAAATCCCTTCTTCCTACCAGTCCTGATAATTACCTGCCTTACCTTGCTGCACCAGCCCTTGTGAGCATATACTTAGCTGTGCTATATATCTGCTGCTTGTAATAAATTGTCAACAATCTCATATTGCCACTTAAAAGCCTATCGCGTTTTACTCGCTAATTTGATAATGAATCAATCTACAGAACGCATAAGTACTGCCCCAATATATGAAAAAAAAATCGCACAACAATGATTCAAAATGAAAGTAATATAACACAACAACAAAATTATTGCAACAACAGTAAAAAGAAATATGTGACCAAAAACAGAAGCGCACTACTCATGCGGAAGACTGTCTTAAGGCTGTGGAAGAAATAAGCAGGTGCCTGTAACGGTTGCAGTAAGGCGTAACAATAATGAAGTACTATGGTTATTCCAGAAGCAAAAAACGAAAAGAAGACGTGAACACTACTGCACTATTGTGCGCACAGTCAACAAGCAATATGTACAGTGCTATAGTTGCTGTCCACTGAACAATACATTGTGATTTTGTCATTCTAACTTGCCTTACAAATAAAATATAACTACGGTGACCAGTATTCGTATGCAGGCAATTTGGCATATAAATATCAACTTTTTTGAACCTAAGGACGTCCTGACAATTTACAGTGCCAACGCCATCAGCGGACAAGCTAGCATTACCCATTGCGCAGCCTTTCAGAGTGCACCGCATGCATTTGCATGTGTCCCACTATGTCAATCCGTGTTCAATGTCACCAGCAGCCACATGAAAACCCAGGCTCTGCCATGTGTGCATGAAAGTGTTCTTCAGAACTTCAAATCTTGACAAATAGCCAGAATAGTGAGGAAAATGTATTTTTTTCTGTCTGCAAGAGGGATTCGATTGAGCGTAGTGAATAGAAGGTGCCTGTGACTTATGAATGCCAACAGAAGTGTACACTGTCAGGTTTCACTTTTAAGCACCTTTTTGTGCCTACATAACGGAAAACTTCAAAGAGTGCTGGTCTCTCAGTGGCATTGGGATACAGCATACCATAAACAGGCGATTTCGATACAGACACGCGCGGACTTGTCCACAGATGAAGCATCAAACAATTCGTTCTGCCGCTCCTATGAGCGTTTAAATCACGTACATCTGTAATGCCATTGCAGATCAGTATTTGAATTAAATCGGCTGGTCACACAGTAAAATTTGAGAATGCAAAAAAGAAATATGAACATGCATGAGCTTCACGGAATAGTTTGTGTCCATTACGCGCCAACATCAGCCTTGTGGCTAGGTTTTCAGGCTCGCTTCGCTGTCTCGTAATGTGCACCAGGCAATCACAGGCAAGCACTGGGCGGAAGTGCAGTGGAAAAATTTGAAGTCATGTGATGCTGATTGAATTAAGTGCCACAGGGGAAGCTGTGATTGCTTTAGAAGCGCGTGCATACAGGCGCCACAGTATGAACAATTATGCATGTCGCAAGGTCACACTGCTTATCCACCACTCTAGCTTATCATGGAGGCACGGTCCCATCGAGAAACAAAAACAAATTCATAGCGCTAGAGATTTAAAATATGCATTCAAGTCACCAATTACGCAACATTTCGTGGGCAACATTTTGGAGCTGCGAAGTAAGCCAGTGCATACCTTTATTATAAGTTCGCTGCCGCAACATTACTGACTGATATTTTCGTTCCAACTTGCGCTGCACCGTCTTCGTGCAACACCCTCCCATATGCCAAACTCGTGAAGGCAGCCTTGAGAAAGCTGCTCGAAAATTGCGTAATGTGTCAAAACCTCGCGAAATTCACTGCTGCAGTAGAGATCTGGTGGATAGGAATCCTATGTGTTACCATGCATTATTGCATTGCAAACAACTCTGATGTCAATCCGCTATACTCAGCACTCAAATTTTTGCGATAATTGATTACCATAGTGTGTTCTGGCTACAGCCCATTCATGTGACTATAACGCAATAAATAATTTAAATAGCATGCTTTACTATTATATTTCTCAGACTACAGCGAAAGGTTTGCCTTCAGAAGGCAAGCTCTTAGCAGAATAGTTTCTTTTGTACTTTCGAAACGCATTGCATAAAATGCTGTGAGTGTAAACTGCCAACATGAAGTTTATTTGCATATATTTCAGAACTTAGATTTATGCACCTTGGAATAGAATTATTAACTTACTATGACGTCCTTAATTGAGCAAAATATTTTTTTACTTGTGTATCATACTCTGTCTCTGCATGTTTAACATACTATTCCTTGTGTATTCATTTCACAGACCAATGGTTCAATTCTATATGAAACCTCAATGGTGCGCCTAAATCTCCAGCAGATTTAGGTGACTTACTTCAGGTCCAATTACCCTATACCTCTAAAAGTTAGATAGCTTGCTCTTCAAGGTGCATACTTCACTTACGTACTGTCCATCCGATCTTGCTACGCGTTTTGGAAACCACCGATGACTCTGAAAGCAACCACTAAAGCTTTGATAACTCACTGTTAGCCTAGATATTTGCAACTTCGCCTGCAGATTACATTACCCGGAAAAATCTTGCGGTCCTGTTACACTTTTCCTTGTGCACTTCGTCAACGGTCCAAAGCGGTCGCGAGTGGTTAACCATAGAATTATAATACTTATCGAGGGACCTTAATGATAATAAGAAACAGAATCGAGCGCTGCCGTCCTTGGGCCGCGATTTCGTAGCGATGGCCGCGATGGCTTCCGCTGTTATCATCCGCCGTTTGCGGTCGGCTGATCCCTTCCACAACGCAGGCGGGGCGTCGCTCTGGCCATTCACTCAGAGCAAAAAATAATCTATAGCGCCAGGAAAGGCACCACTACAAACTCGCGCACTTGAGTCACACGACTGACGTAGTTCTATCGACGATCACGACGTGGTTAACGGCCGCATAATGACGCCGCGCATGTGTGGAAGCTGCAGACGCTGCTAGCGGAACGATTAATGCTTAAACATGCTTAAACATGCATCGAATGTGCTATGCGAGTGTTCTTGCTTTCCGCCCTCTTCAAAATGCGGCCACCGCGGCTTCCAACTCACCAGCGCAACGCTGTAGCCATGGGGCTACGTTAAGGCACTGTAATTGAACCCCTGAATATTATGCATCTTTGTATAAAAAGATGGGTGTGCACCACCAGTGCCTATCATACGACACCAAATTTAAGCGTAGCATCACCACACAATGTCTAAGTTTGCAGAAAACTGATGTACGCACTGGCACCATTCCGGGTCGCACTTCCTGCCTACATAAGCTTGTGCGCAATAAAGTGTACTCTGTACAGCGAACACCGTCAGTGTGTGCGATGTGTACAAGTGGTGCTGGTGTTTTGGGGTATGCTTGTGTACGAATTATATAATGTGTATGTGGACAAACAGCAATGGTACCTGTGAGAGTGTGTGTTGTTGCATGCGTGAACTGGCGCAACGATTCATACGTATCTATCAGTTTCTCTGCATCGCACACTGTACTTATTCCGCATAGCAGCTTTGGAAAAAATTTGTCTTCCTTTTTCGCAATCTCGTTGTGGCCTCCGAGACCGGTGCGCCCTGCGTGCGAATCTCGAAGCCTTGTAATGGCGTCCCGAGTAACTTACTGCTTGCTTCATGATGTTAGCGGGATCAACCGACGCTATTAGGTATAGTGCAGTGTGCCTATCATTACAGTTTCTCGGCGCAGTTTTGCTCGCGCTCGTATCTGTGCTCGTACTTGCTTCGTGTTAGAGCGTTGATTGCGCGGAAAAGACTAGTGTGCTCTGCGACTGGGTAGGTATGCAGTACAAGTTTGCTCTAGGATACTCAGTCGTGCGAAGATGAGATGGACCACTCTGCTCTAAGCGCGTTGTTTACCGCCTTTTAGCGTGAGCGCCGATTGCTCTGTGAACGTGCACGTGACGGAATCCGCTACAGATGGCTACACCTTGTGATCCTTGGAGAAATTACCACAGCGAGCCTTGAGGTTTTCGAGTGACAATTATTTTGTTGTACCCTGGTCTGCCTCAAAAATGACATGTTTTCTTGCTGGTGGAGGAAACTGTGCGAAGTCAAGGTTCTTACTTGTGTGCTATAAGTCGCGGGTCGCTTTTTTCGTCGCGAGGATAGATTGCATTTTTTACAAGCACTGCTCCTGGAGGACACATGTAACCGGCAAACGGGGGCCTCAGCAGAGCACCCGAGGTTATAATACAGCAGGCGTGCAGGATCTCCAGTGCGCCCAAACATTTGGTTTTCTGGAGGCACCTCCAATAATGCGAGCTTATGACATGTTGTTACAATCAGTAAAAACTCGAGTGAATAAATATAATTACATCCAGCCGCCAACTTGTCACGCTAAGCTCAGCGCTACCGCGCCCCACGACTTCTGCAACACCAGTCAGAACTTTGCCCGAATTCCGTATTACGAGGTGGTCACCCGCACAAGTTTGTCTTGATTGCAGTTACTGCGTTGCATTGTCATATAGCTGATAGTAAGCTGAGCGAGATTTCTTTTTTTTCTTACGAGCACGAGAAATGCACTTACGAAGCGCACACATTCTATCAGCTTAGAATAGATGAAGTTGTTAAGCCTATAATCGTATTAGGGGCTTCGCAAGCCTTACGTAAGCCATCTTGGTTTTGGAGGGGAAGCAGCTGTTTCTCCCATGCAGGAAAGTTACCCCCTTAAAGGACGAACACAAGGGACATCGCCGTTCCACCTTTCATGGATCACTCCTTTTTTTTCCCTTAAAGTGTACGTCATATCCACTAAGCTACTGCGGCAGGATGTCGGCAGTACCGGCCCTCTTGTCATTCATGTCGACGAGGCGCGCTCTATTCTAACCGCCTGCAGACCCACACGCCGCCTGCACATCCTCCGCCAGCTGGGTGGATGGATGGATGCTATGAGCGTCCCCTCTAAAACGGGTTGGTGCGTTGCTAAATCAAGCTTTCTTCCTTGTTTTACCGGATGTCTCACCTATTCTTTAACTGACAGATAATTCCCAGCATCAAACTTTCTTAACCATTATTCGAAACTTTGTTTCTGTACGCCTCTGCTGTTTGTGATCTTCCTACTTTTCTCCCACCAAGCCCCCAATGGCCTTTTACTAGTCTCTATCGTAGACATGCTCACTTTCCCCCTGCTATCCCTGAAACCAAAGGCTTCAAGAAGGGGAGCGGAGCCTAAATCAACATGAACACTTAGTTTAATAGTAACTGTGGGTTCTAGGGCATCATGACCTCGCTTCAAAAAGTAAAGAGCTTACCTTTGAGTTATCATAAATTGTTTCTGTCTTGATTTCATTTTAACGCAGCAGCGTTAAGGAGCTCGTGTCGCAGACAAGCCGGTGGCGTCGGCGGCGCTGGCCGTGAGCGAAAAATGGCGGAAAGCAATTAATAAATAAAAACAATTTGCAAGATGGGCTGGGTAGGAATCGAACCAGGGTCTCCGGAGTGTGAGACGGAGACGCTACTTTTACTCAGCCAGAAGTTCGATGGTTCAAATCGCGACAAAAGCGCCTCTAGTGAATGCGGTGTTGTCTTAGAAACGTGCCGTAGAAAGTTATACTGCGGCGTACATTGGTAATTATGAGCATGTAAATTACAGAAGTCGCAGTTAAACGAGTAGCGAAGCACGTTTCCACTACATTTCTTCTGCGCTTGACGTACACGCAGAGCCATATTGCGGCAAACACAGAAGACCCTCTCCTCGCAATGTACAGCGCTGCCCCAGCAGGTGGCGTGCTACTCGCCCGCTCTTCCCCTTCGTCTCGTTTAAGCGCATTGGGGCCGTGCTGGGACCGGTGCGAGGATGCCCAAATAACCTTGCGTTTAATAAGTTTTCTTGCTCTCTCCCCTTCCAACTTCCAGTGTGTGTCACTCGAACCCTCGTTTTCAGGCGACGCGGCTCCTCTTTCCGCTCACAGAGCGATTCCTAGGTGCAGCGTCCGATGCGGGACTCCTCTGACGTGATCGCTGCGTCGTAGCGCGTCTGGTGGGAAAGCGTCCCCTGCGATGTGTGCCGGGCTGCTGGCGAGGAGTCATGCGTCTGCGTGGTGCTCCCAAGCGAGATAGAGGACGATCCCTTCGAGACGTCAGCCCCATGATCGCGTCCGCCTTCATGGCGCGTCTCGGTCCAGCTGTTCGTGCCGATCACGCCGTGTGGCTCGCGTAGATTGTTTCTCTCTCCGAGACACCGAGTTCTTTGGTTCGTTCCGTTTGCTCAGGCGCATGTTTCGTCTTTGTGACTCAAGAGCATGCCAAGTGAATCAGTGGGCGGTGCGAACGGGGTGCGATAACACTACTGCGTTTCACTCTTGAAGGCGAAGCTTAAGCGTCCTCCAATTTTTACATCATTGATAACTATGCATAGCTGGTTTCTTTTCTATTTCCACCGCCGAACACATGATAACAGCCTCTCTAACTTTGTGTTTGACGTCCTTAGTGGATTTGTTGCTTACTATACCAAACTCATACTCGCTAGTAAGCTAAGGTATTTGCTAAACACAACTTTTTTGCTAAACACCAAGGTAGTTGCATTCATTTACATCTGGTATTTCTCGGCCCTGTATTGACACTGTATAACTCTTGCTTGGGCTAGTTGGTTCATGCTTGAAGTAGTAGAGGCAAGGCGCAGAAGACCAGGACTCAGGAAGAAGAACACAAGCGACAGGACCGGCGCCGGTCCTGTCGTTTGTGTTCTTCTTCTTGAGTCCTGGTCTTCTGCGCCTTGCCTTTACTGACACTGTATGTTCACTGTTTTCATTGAATGTCGAAAGACTTGATCTTTAATGCTAAATTTCAATCGTAAATTCTCAACCTCCTGTCCGCAGATATTAGCCAGACGTTACTACTTTGCCTGTTGGACAGCAACACAATTTCTGTCATACGCACAAGACAAACCGGGGGACTGGTGTTCTGCTGTCGTACCCGCCTGTTTCTATGTAAGGTTAAATCCGATAATCGATCCTTCAAGCGCCTTTTAAATTCTTACCATGTACACTGATATGGAATGAAGGAGATAAAAGGAATGCTTGTCTTAGTCTTTGGAGATATCGACTTTTTTCTCGTTCCTCATCGCTTTTCATTTAACAAAAACGGCATTTTCTATTTATTTGTCCCTGACAAGCTGTGTGCAGTTGTTGCCTATGCCTTCTCCTTCCAGAATACTCCCAAATGGTTGCGGCTCACGTTGTCGTAAGCTCCAGTAATCTCCAAAGAAGCATCATACTGACACGTGGACTTGTTTATCTCTTTCGGGTGAGCGTTCTTCACCGTCTAACAAATGATATCGGTCAGCTAGGGACGCACCTTCATGTATCAGGAGTTTCTGGAACGTTATCTATTGTTCTATCCACTGTCTGTTATCACCAAACCTTGCGTAATCTGATTTCAAGTATGCAGGACGTGAATGGTGGAAAACTTTCTGGAAGAAAGTTCCAACGATTAGTCTGGAACGTTTGATGGCTCGTGTATAAAAGCCGACGCGCTTGACCCGTAGATGAGATTTCCGACAATAGCCGTCCATGTTCGCAGCTATCACTTTGCTTTCAGTGCAGCTTGCTTTTGTGGGCACAAGTTCGCCCAATAAAATGTTCGTTTTTTCATTCACACTTTGGCGCTGTATTATTCACCGTCGCTACTACGTGACAATACAACAGTATCTTTTCTTCTATGAATATTTGAATACACTGAGTAAGAACAAATAAATCATCATCCAAACTTCTACAGCTTCTGAAGCCATTCTGAAGGTCAACCAATATTCTATTATGTTATGCCCAAGCTTGCAGTTTCAATTTATCTTCCAGCGTTGATAACCTGCATATTACCAATGAAATGGTCAACGGTCCATATGAGCGCATTCTATCTGTGTCCCCCTTATATCTTTAAAATATTTCTTATATATTATATAAATAAATTATTTATAGTATTATTAAATTAATATAAATTAATAAGTTTTTAGTGTTCGCCTATCTCGTAAGCTTTCTTTTGGTGCTCTCAATAGATCTTTGCTTTATGGTCGTGGTTAGGCTAACGGAACCGCTTGTAACTCAGTGGTTGTGTGGATCAGAATTTACTCTTAAGCTTTCTTCCAGTTGAAGTTTCTCAAATTTGGATCTCAAATTTCTGGACGCCATGAATCAGTGATCGCGCCCCTGGCAGCATGTTCTTTCCCTAAGTTAAACTTTTGCAGGAGTTCCAAGACAACGTGAAATGGGGACCTTATTGCAGTTTGTACATATTTCCTTTTTCATTCCAGGCACTTATCTATGAAACATCAGAGGTTTGCCGTTAACTCACCCCATTTGACAGGCAGTGCTTTATGCCTTGCATTTACTCTAGTCAATACTGCATGGAATGTTAATGTGGCTGGACGTGAAGTTATGCAAGAGCTATCGATGTGCCTGACTATCAAGTCAAAAGAAGTTGCTTGAGAAGGGCCCAAGCGATTGTAATAATATTAATAATATATGGGGTTTTACGTGCCAAAATCACTTTCTGATTATGAGGCACGCCGTAGTGGAGGACTCCGGAAATTTAAACCACCTGGGGTTCTTTAACGTGCACATAAATCTAAGTACACGGGTGTTATCGCATTTCGCCCCCATCGTAATGCGGCCGCCGTGGCCGGGATTCGATCCTGCGACCTCGTGCTCAGCAGCCTAACACCATAGCCACTGAACAACCACGGCGGGTATCCAAGCGATTGTGTCCTTTCAAGAGTTATATTTGCTAGTTCCTTCCGGGTCTTATATACGCTTGACTTATGCGGACTAATTTATGCTGCTTCGAGAACTTGTGAAATGGGCATTTTAGTATGTTGCCTATGCATTTAGAAATGGTTTTTGCCCTAGAAGTGGCGGACGATGAAACGGGAGTAAAAGGCACACGAACCCCTACTTACAACTTATTTATTTCGAAACAGAACATGCGTTAACATATAGGAGATAGTATGGTATGCTCACTTTCAGTACACTCTATATCAGCAATTTTTCGTTGGAAAGTGCGAGACAAGACATGCTTACACAATCGTTACCTATCTGTCTTATAGCCATGGCTTCGATGAGAAGGTGAGTAGCAGTAGTTTGAGAACAATTCATAAGTATGCACTTGCACAGGAGCGGAGCTATTGTTCATTAGTCCACTTTAATTAAAAGTGCCTTAACAGAGTAGACGCTGAGCAAAACGTGCACTAGGTGAATGCAGGAGCCAGCGTTTCGACAAGTGGACTTGTCTTCTTCAATGCGACGTATGCTTTCCTCGCCACAGTATATATAGGTGGGGTTCTTCTAAAGGGGAGAGGGCGTGAGGCGGGAGGATGTGGAAACGAGGGAAAATGTGTTAGCGTGTCGAATTGAGAGCAAAGGAACGCTGTGTACAAGGCCAAAGCAAGGGCACCCCCCACCCCCCGCCGCGGTTTGTCAACGCACGCGCGTTAGCCGGCGTGTCAAGGGCGTCTGACACGCCGGCTGACAAAAAAAAGGGCAGGGATACGCCAAGATATCAAACGAAGTGTTGTTGCCTATAGCTGCAAGTTTAGCATAGCGAATAGATTCTAAAGCTCCCTTTGAAACGTTTATGCCTATTGGTTGCAATGTCTTGAACTTATGAATAAGATATGATTCTCTGTATTGTCTTTCTCGTTCAGAACGGAAATTTGACTAAGATGTGGAGATTAAGTTCATAGAGTTAACAGAGTAGAGACGCAGGTGAGTGAACAGGCGCTTGAGTTGGTCTGGAAAATTTATTTCAAGTGTAGAAAATGAAGCAGCATGTGTTTTGATGGCAAAAGCATCAAAAACATATTGATATCACTAAAAACTAACTGGACGTATTTTGGTTCTCCGTGAGTTGTTCCGGAACAGGTCCTAAGTCGTTGCTGTATTTAGCCAAAATATTGATCACTATTCAGTAATGTTATTGTCTAGGTTTTCCCAGCTCAGCTGGAGCAGGTGTATTCGTTGGCGGTGGCGCGACCGACGCACCGCGTGAACGCCTGATCTGAAGACCTGCGTTTGCAGAACGGGTGGCTTGCGTTGTCGTCATCGTGGCCGCCATCTTGGAGTATCAGCCTGTTCACAAGTTGCGTAATGAAGATACCTGACAGCGTGAAAGACGCCTGGCGCTGAGTGACAAATTGACAATAGAGATAATTCACTGCAGCCTGAACCGGTTCTTGTAGGTATGCACTGCCTAAATATGTGGGCCAATGCCGAAGAACGCGCGGTCTAAGAACCTAAGCAGTACGACGCTCCTGCTACTCCCTTCACGTGAGTGGTAACGCGATAGAGTGCCATACGTAGCGACTCCACTCCAGTCTCACGTGCAACTTCCTCAGGAATAAATTCTCTTTGATCGACGTCAACTAGAGGTGGAATCGCTTTTCAAGTGTCTTTTTTCTTTAGTTTGCTGATAACTGTACAGAAAGAAGAGGTTTAGAGCCAGCGATGCAATCGCTCGTGCCAGCGCCATCTTTGTCAGTTGCTCGTTCCACGAACGGCATCACGGATGCCTGTAACTGCCTTCAACATAGTTTGTGGTGTCGAACGCGACAGAAGACTGGCACGCCAGACGGAGGATGGATCGACAAGTAGGCACAACAGAAGTGTAGATCAAGCCGCTGCGGCAAATTTTGTCCCGTCTCGAATTACGTGCAGGACGATGACTGCGCTAACCACGATTAGCGACTATATTGCTGACCTCATGGACGATAAAGATGAATACGAGGCGGAAGCCTCCGCAGTTCTGGAATACCACGACAAGATACGCAACACGATGAGCCTGGCCCATTTCCTACTGAATTCTCCTGCAGCGCCCAGAGAGCGCACTTCCCATAGTGGTGTGAGCGAAGCCAAAGCCTCTTGAGAATGAGTTGCCCTACCGAAACGGAAGGTACCCGTTTCCTCCAGCGTACTTCGCAAGTGGCAGTTGCTCTAAGAGCATTTCCAGGTCACGATCCATAACAACCACGTGCTGTGCGAGATCGAGAATTTTCGGATTTAAGGTCATACTTAACCGAAACAGCGAAGTGTGCAATTGAAAACGTGCGCCTGCTCTTCTAAGGTTTCAGTGCTGCGGGAACTCTACGAAGACGTCCGCATTCACAAGCTGACTCATCAGCCTCGGGGTTCCAGTGTCAGTCATACTTCATTGTGTCCTTGTGCGCTCGCTTACCAAATATGTCACCATTCTTGACTATACAGATATCGGCAAAAGTATCACCTAATGAGAAATTCCCGAAATTCGGCCTCTTATAACCCTCATCTTTATAACATTAATGGTTTGTCCTACAAATATCTAGGAGTTCACATAAGTGCTAACCATTCTTGGAAAAATAATGTTAACTACGTTATTAATACTGCTAATCGTATGTCACGTTATTTACTCCCCAACCCTTCAAGGGCACCGTAGTTTCTTAAATTATCATTACAAATACGACGAGGTGTACTGTCGTTCACAACACTGTGGAACGCTAGGTAAAGGAACTGCAAGGGCTGTCCGTAGCACGGGGCTCACTCGCGATCAAGGCACGATCCTTCGTCTTCCTCGTCAGTCGGCACATACACAGGGGCGCGTCTGCTTCATTACAATGCCCTGGGATCGAAGCGTAGCCATCCTGGCGCCTCAGGGCGCGGGGAAGATGAGTGGGTCGTAATGGGGTTTCAGGCGGTTGACATGTACTGTCTCTCAGCCACGACGACGCAGGTCTGGTGACACTGTGAGCGGCTCGACAATGTAGTTGACTGGTGAAGCGGCCTCGATGATACGGTACGGCCCGTGATAACGCGCCACGAGTTTAGAAGAAAGGCCAGGAACGTGTGCTTGTATCCAAAGCCACACAAGCGAAGCAGGAGCAAAGTTTCCGATGGTTGATGAGCATGGTCATGTCTTGTCTTTTGACGTGCTTGTGTCTCCCTAGTCAGGGAACGTGCCAGCTCACGGCAATCTTCAGCATATTTGGTGACTTCGGAAAGCGGAGTATACTCTGTAGCGTCAGGTTAGTATGGCAGTATGGTGTCCAATGGTCATGAAGGCTCACGACCATACACAAGGAAAAAGGGGGAGAAGCCGGTGGTCGCGGTATTTCGGTGTTGTATGCGAACGTAACAAAAGGGAGTGTGGTGTCCCAGTTGGAGTGATCGAATGAAAGGTACATCCGCAACATGTTGCCAAGAGTGCGATTGAACCGCTCGGTCAAACAGTTGGTTTGGGGATGGTACGCGGTCAATTTGCGATGAATTATCTTGCACTCAGCGAGGAGGGCTTGGACACCCTCCGACAGTCCTCTATTACTCAGTAGTTCTCGGGGAGCACCGTGGCGAAGTACGAAATTACGAAGGATGAAGAAACCAACCTCATGGGCGGTCGCTGCTGGCAGAGCTGTAGTCTCAGCGTAGCGAGTAAGGTGCTCTACGCCGACAATAATTCACCGATTTGCACACCCGCTACATGAAAGCGCACCGTAGAGGTCAATGCCGACGCGGTCGAACGGACGAGATGAACACGGTAGCGGCTGCAACGGTCCTGTTAAACGCTGGGTAGGTGTCTTGCCTTGTTTGCATGTAGTACAAGACTGAATGTACTTTTGCACAAAGCTGTACATGCCTCGCCAATAATAGCGCTGACGCAACCGTGTGTAAGTTTTGAGGACGCCGGCATGAGCGCTTAGAGGACCAGCGTGAAAAGACGCGCAGATGTCAGAGTGCATATGACGAGGTATAACAAGGAGCCATTTCCGACCGTCGGGCATGTAGTTGCGGCGATATAGAATGTTGTCCCGCACGGAAAAGTGGGTTGCTTGGCGACACATTGCTCGTGTCGAAGGGGCGCCAGACGGAGCGGCAAGGTAGTCAAATAACATTGCAAGTGTTGGGTCCCTGCGTTGCTCTATGGGCATGTCAGTGATGGCCAACGGTGACAGTGTGGACGAAGAAGGGGACAAAGACGCCATATCAGGTGTCAGTGGGGAGCGAGAGAGCGCATCAGCGGAGTGCTTGCGACCGTAGCGGTACATGACGCGGATGTCGTACTCTTGCAAGCGAAGCGTCCAACGTCCCAAGCGTCCAGACGGGTCTTTCAAGGAAGAAAGCCAACAAAGGGCATGGTGGTCAGTAACTGCGGCAAATGAACGGCCATAAAGGTATGGGCGAAACTTCCTTAGTGCCCAGATGATCGCTGGGCACACCTTTTCTGTGACGGAGTAATTTAATTCTGCTGTCTTTAGAGTACGGCTCGCATAAGCGACGACGTATTCATCATAGCATGCTTTCCGTTCTACTAAGACTGCGCCAAGGCCAACTCCGCTGGCGTCGGTATGAACTTCCGTGGGAGCATCAGGATCGTAGTGGCGAAGAATCGGTGCTGAATTCAACAAGTGGCGCAACTGCGGAAATGCTGCATCACATTCAGGTGACCACGCTGCTATGCCGTTACTGGCGGAAACTAAACTTGTCAAGGGCGCCATGATGGATGCGAAATTGCGTACGAAGCAACAGAAATAGGAACATAAGCCAATAAAACTTCTCAGGGTTTTGATAGACGTGGGCTTTGGGAAGTCTGCAACGGCGCGGAGCTTGTCTGGGTCCGGGAAGACGCCGTCTTTTGAGATAACGTGACCCAAGATGGTTAGCTTCCTCGCAGCAACACGGCACTTTTTGAAGTTAAGCTGCAAGCCGGCAGATGCGAGAGAGGTCAGGATCTAACGCAGGCGAGCGAGGTGTGTCAGAAAATCGGTTGAGAAGACGACGATGTCGTCGAAGTAACATAAAAAGGTCTTCCATTTGTGGCCTTGAAGGATTGTGTCGATCATACGCTCAAAAGTAGCAGGCGCGTTACACAGCCCCAAGGGCATGACGTTAAACTCGTAAAGGCCATCGGGTGTAACGAATGCGGTTTTCGAAAGGTCAGGTTCGGCCACAGTAACTTGCCAAGACCCAGAGCGCAAATCCAAGGAACTGAAATTTTCTGCGCCTTGTAAACAGTCAAGAGCGTCATCGATCCGAGCAGTGGATAAATGTTTTTTCTCGTTATCTTGTTTAGGCGTCTGTAGTCGACACAAAAGCGAATGGAGCAATCTTTTTTTTCTTACCAATACGACAGGTGAAGACCAAGGACTTTGAGAGGAACGGATGACTCTACGTTTGAGCATATCGTCCACTTGCTCTGTGATGATTCGGCGCTCTTCAGCGGAGACACAATACGGGCGCTGTCGCAAGGGGGAGTAGGAACCGGTGTCGATGGTGTGAGAAACTCCGGTGGCACTGCCCAATGATGCCTGATGACAGTCGAAAGAAGAGAAAAACTTGTGAAGGAGAGTGAGAAGTGGGCGGCGATGAGATGGGGAAAGAGCAGGGTCGATAGCGTTGTCAAAACTCACTCAAGGTGATATGACCGAGACCGAAGCGGTGGCGTCAACGTGACGGAGGAAGTTGGTAGGAACATCGAGATAGCTAACGTAGTCGACCACCTAGAAGTATCCTACGGTCTCTCCACGCAGTAGGCTGATCGGATACTGGTAGTAATTGGTGACCAGAATCACAGTTGATCCAGATGTTATGGTAAGCTCGGCAAACGGAAGAACAATGCCTTTGCGCTGAGCAACCAAATCGGACGGCGTGAACAGTACAGTGGCGTCAGATGCGGCATCAGACGACAAGAGAACAGCCATCGACGACTCAGGGGGTATGGTTGTGTCGTCATCAACAATGATTTTGTCGGCAAAGTGATGAGAGCTGGTCAGCAGTGATTCACATAGTGGTAAAAGCGACACTTCTGCACACGAACAGTCAATGACAGCATGATGACGTGACAGGGAATCCCAGCCAGGGATGAGGTCGTGAAAGCACGATGGTAGCACAAAACACTCAATTATGTGGAGAACGTCGTTGAGGAGGACAGGGGCCGTGCATACAGCTGAAGGGTGAATTCGCTGCGCGTTGGCAGTGGCGAGCACCAGGCCAGAGGGAGCTGCAGTTACTTTTCGTAATTTGCGACAAAGGCCCTCGTGAATGACTGAAACGGCTGCTCCGGTATTGACTATTGCCACTGCGGGTACTCCCTCTACAAAAATGGTAATAACATTTTGCGGCGAAGAATGAGGTCTTGAAAGCGTCGATGTACTTGCAGTTCTTGCCTCGGGAACTGCACCAGTCAGTTTCCCGGTTCAGTGGGAGCTCGACGACGCAGGGGCGAAATTAAACGGCGACGAGGGGAAGGGGAACGCGAAGTTTCTGACCGACGATCAGTATCAAGACGTCGCGGTGAAAATGGAGGCGTGGCGGCGTATTGTGGCACGTAGCTGGGTGTGTGAAAGGTGGTACGCGTAGTTGGGGCGCGTCGGCGACAAAAGCGCACCACATGGCCAGCAATGCCGCAGGCGAAGCAGATAGGCCGGTTGTCTTGAGTGCACCACGTCTCGGTGGGACGAAAAAAGTGTGGTGACGGTCGGGAAACTTGAAATGAAGCCGGATGCATGGGCGATGAAAAGGAAGCTGTCTGCGCAGGTGGCCGTGCAACCACGGCGGCATAACTGAGCGGCAGCGACGTAGGGTGATTGGCAAACTTGGTATGGGCCAGCGGCACACTCATAGGGTTGGGTGGGGGGGTTGTAGGAGCTGCAGGAAGCGCTTCAGATATCTTATTTCGGATGGCTTCCTGCAGCGTTGGAGGCAAAGCTGCCGTAGGTGCGTCACTGTGAGGCAGCGAGAGCTGCCCGGCCACCTCTTCAAGGATAAAATCTTTGATATGCTGCGAGAGGGTCGAGTTGGTTATTTCGGTAGAAACCGCGATGCTCGAGACGGAATCGGCATGCTGAATGTTCTGGCGGGCGATGGAACGTTGGCGGCGCAGCTCGTCAAAGCTCTGGCAGAGGTTAATGAGGACGGATACGCTAGTTGGGCCTTTGGCCAGCAACATCTGGAATGCGCTGTCCTCGATGCCCTTGAGGTTGTGTTTGATCGTGTCATCCTCTGACATGCTGGGATTTACCCGCTTGCACAAATCGAGAACATCCTCGATGCAGCTGGGGAATGTCTCTCCAGGCTGCTGTGCACGCTGGCGTAGGCGCTATTCAGCGCGTAGCTTACGCACAGCTGGGTGATCAAACACTTCGGCAAAAAGAGTTTTAAACGCGGACCAGCTTGTAAAGTCGGATTCGTGGTTGAAGAACCAAAGTTTGGCTACATCGGCGAGGTAGAAAGGCACGTGGGTGAGCTTAGACTGGTCATCCCATTTGTTATGGGCACTTACACGTTCGTACGATGACAGCCAGTCTTCAACGTCGTGTTCGGCGGTCCCACTGAATATGGGTGGGTCGCTTCAACGAGGGACGCCGGCGCAGATGACAGTGGCAGCCGGTGGTGCAGGCAACGAGGTGGCGGGATCAGGCATAATGCAGGGCGATCTTGTAGGCACGGTTCGAGTGCGCAGCTCCAGGACGAGGCGAAGGATCTCAGCAAACTCCACCAAATACGACGAGGTGTAGTGTCGTTCACAACGTTGTGGAACGCTAGATAAAGGCACTGCAAGGGCTCTCCGTAGCACGGGCCTCACTCGCGATCAAGGCACGGTTTTTCGTCTTCCTCGTCAGTCGGAATATACACAGGGGCGCGTCTGCTTCATTACACATACAGCACTTACAAGATATACGCTTAAATATGCATGCGCTTTTTGGGATAAAGGCAAGGATTTCTTTTTCACCGACTAAAATTGGTGCAACACCGTAGCGCGCTTTTACTTTGTAAATTTATTCCTGCTTTTCCAGTGTATCGTCGATGAAATTTACTTTGCAGTTTCCCGACATCGGCTTGAGCAGGAAAATGCCCCCTTTATCAATGTTCTACGAGATCTTTCATAATACACACCTGAAAAATTAACTTCTTAGTGAGCTCACTTATCACTTATGTTGTACTACCCACCACCATAAACTTGACGTCCATTTTTTTTTGCTGCACTAATTTGTATTCTGATTTATTCATCCCACAGACGTCCAAAGAAAGGAATCACTTGCCCACCAGCGTCATTGCCATTATCTATGTTTCTGTATTTAAATGTGCCGTTGAAGGTTATTGTATGCTTTAACTGCTTATGACGTGTACTTTATTTCTTACGCCATTCTCTTCTGTAATACGTTCCGCCATAGAAGGTGTAGAAATATATAAGTAACCAAATATACCGTCCGCGCATGAAGGAGACTGAGGCTGACGCTGGTGCTACCGCAAGGTCGCGACAAGAGCAAGTGCAAAAGGTCATGAATTTCGCTCAGCTGCAAGTAGAAATTAAAGAGAGCCAGGCCTCTCCTTCAAGGTCTCTACCGACAAACATCCCCGTAGTACGCAGGTGCAGCGAACTGTCCCTACATTCAAACGTTATGCCAGCTGCTTTAGATTTGGCCGCAGCATTTCCACCGAACGACTATCCCGGCTGTGTGGTGTGCCATCACCGAGAGCACGCGATAAAGACGTGCCACGTCACATTGTCAGCCGATGAATCAAGATCAACAGTGCGGCTAAGGTATTTCAAAAATGGGGTGCAATTTTGCGGTAATTCCTGCGAATACGGCCGAAGAGCCAACAGTTATGCCTTTTGGAAGCGCGCAAATGCAATGCGGCTTAGGGAGTGTGTTGAAAACTGCAGAGAAAAAAGAAGTTGAGAACGCGAGATTCGACGGCTTATGCCAGAGCCAATCTTAGTCAGCTGTTCGATCATAAAGCGCATTCGGTGGACGTCAGTATCTGTCCTCATCAAGTACCGCTATAACGTTTTAGCGTTTGGAGTGGCGGGGTAATAGTGATTTTTTATTCACTAAACAGTAACCTGAAGCACTTTGCAGGTGCGCCAGCTGGAATTATTGAGCGAGTCAGCCCTGTTCGCGCGAAGCGATATTCGCCTGGGCCTCTCCTTTGAGATGGGCGTCACAAGCTACGAGCTCCAAGACCCTGCCACTCGCCGCAATAGCGCGCCGTTCGCGCCATGCGTCCAATACTCGCTGAATAGCTACGATCAGATAAGTACCACGAAAGCAGTAGGAGTCAAACAATTTTTAAGGACAGCCTTTGTTGTGGATTACCATCACTCCTGTGTATCAGCCGTTTCTAACCTCTTATCGTGGGCCACGATACTGGAGATAGTGCAACCTTAAAATGTTGGCCGACATGTGCTACTCTGAATGCGCCCTTCGGACCGCTGGTCGCCGTTATGTTCCGCAAGCGCACTATGAATGAGAGTGGGTGCGTCGGTGTTGTCGGCGCGGTTGCTCATCTGGTGCTGCTGCTCAGACAAAGTCCAAGGCCGTGCGAGTTCGCGACACTCCTCACTGTGTCTCGCAGTGGAAGAAGCGGGCGCACATTCGGATGTATTCGGGCGCTACGGGAAAGAGCGTATTGATGCTGTGCGACTGATGGCGGCCTTAGAATAATAAAAAAGGGCCAAAACCAGTGGTGCTCTGAGCGAGGGTGTTGTATGCGTAAGTGAAAAAGAGCAAAACGAGGTCCCAATATGTGTGGTCAGAGGTGACCTACATTGCAAGGATATTGCGATGCGCAGGGTTAAAGGATGAAGTAAGTCCGTTGGTTTGAGGGCGGTACGATGAACAAAGTGCACTGATAGAGGATGGCCTCTTGGACTTCGGACAAGACGCGCCCGCGATCACTGAGTGGTTCCTGAGGTGCAGTGTTACGGAGGATACAACTGCAAAAGAAGAACGTGCCAATGTCGTGGGCTTTATCTCCGGGAGGGTAGCGTTTCGGCCTGTCGTGTGAAATGGTCAACTGCGGCAATGGGTTAACAGTAGTTTTCAGAAAAACTCGTCAATAAAAATCAATGCTCGCACATCTAAACGGCCGTGCAGGTGAAGCGTAGATTTTGCAGACCTCCTGGCGACCGCGAGACTCAAGTTTTCTGGCATTGGCGATGAGGACAAGAGCCAACAAAGTTTTGAACATTAGCTGTACATATTTCGCAAATAGTAGCACTGCCTTAGCCATTGGTAAGTTTTGAAAACTCCAGAGTGCGCACACTGTGCATTAGGATGGCAGAATGCGGATATTTTGGAATGGAGACTTCGAGGTCTGTTGTTAGGATCGAAAGCTGGGCGTGTTGGTTGAGGTAATTTTATGTTAAAGGCGCGAATGTGAAGATCGACAGAGAGAGAAACACACACACACACAAGGCGCCTCTTCTAACATTGTTTATTCAGGGGAAAACATCCACTATTGTTTATACTAGAACCGCTATCACGGTTCACCTTTGCGCATTCGCGTTCACGTAAAGAAACTCCTTTTGCGACAAGGAGATTCATGCAACACTTGCAGATCTATCGTCTGCCTGAATGTTCCTCTGCTACTTTTTAGCTCCTCTCACTCAAAGCTTGCGAAACGCAGCACTGTTAACATGTGCCAGCTGAATGTTTTCTAGAAGCTCTGTCCACAGGGACCCGCGGAAGTTTTCTTTTTTTTTTTAAAGCAGATCGACCGAATAGAAAGGCAGGCTGCCCACAATTTTTTTCTGCTTTCCATTGCCTGAAGAATCATCAAGTCGCGAACTGGCCCAGCAGCCACCTAGCGAACAAGGAAAGGTGGCAGTCATACCATACATACACCACATGTCGCATAATTTGAAGATGATCGCCAAGCGAGCTAACCTAAAGGTTAAGTTTTTTGCCCCGTGCAACCTTTCTGGGCTCTTCAATATGACCAAGTCCTTTTTCGCAAGGCACCGGCCTGTGTCACAAATCACATAAATAAATACGTGGATACGAGGCAGGGGTAGTTTCTAAAATTTCATTTTCGTGTGGTGTAAGTACGTGGGCCAAACAGAGAAATTCCTGAATTATAGGCTGAGGCAACATCGAAACAATGTTAGGAATGGGAGAGAGGGCCACCTCGCAAATTATTTCCGGTATTTGAAATCTAAGAAAATTTGGACGCCTGCGGTGCGGTAGCCATAAGGCTTAAGAAATGGGTTAGTCTAGTAGCTCAGGCCAAAAGGATCATTGAGGCAGGTGTAGGTGCGGGAGTGTTGCAACAATCTCATTATCGCAAAAAGATTTGCTTTACCTGTACAGGAATGCCCACAGATGAATTGCGATAGCGCTTTTTGTATGAAACAGTGGCATTTCTTTTTCCTGGTTTAACATTATTGGAAGAGGCGCCGTGTGTTCGCGTTTCTCTCTTTGTCCGTTGTCGTTTTCGCGCCTTTCAGATCAGATCGAGGTGTGTGGTGTGCAAGGCCAGCGACGAAAATGAATCTGACTGTTGCCTCTTGCGTCTTCGTGAGCTGTAGGTGTGGTGGTGTGAGTATTCTACGGGTGAGTGTGAAGTGTTGATTGATTTCTCGGTATGTTGTCACTCTAGTGAGCTCTTCAGTTCTTGCTTATGACTGCGAATGCACGGATAAATATCCAAAAGTAGTTCAAGAACACGCACCTTCGTTATAGCTTCGGTGGATTCCGATAGAAGCGCATCGCTGACTGATGCAACTTCTCCAATGCGTGCGATCTTCGAGACCTTGTTCAGGTTTTCATATTCCTGGCTGAAGTTCGCCACTATTACTTGCGCTTTTTCTCAGTGTAATTGCACCGATTTCTCTGTCGATCAGCAGGTATAGGCCGTTCTGGACGATGGCTTCTATGCCTCCAGCGTCTTCTCCGCCGATGGAAATCAATATTCAAGCGTGAGGCGTGATACTAAGTTGATCTTCAAGTACACTTAGGGCACAATAACTGAAAGTCCTCGCCATCGTATAGCTTGATTTGTGGACAGCATTATCGGCTTGGGCCTTAAGTCGATGACTGCTCCGTTTTGGCTCAGCAAGCACATGCCGAGAATTACGCCAGCATTGTTGCGGAAAAGCAAAGACCGCTGGGTAAGTCCGCACATATACTGTAACTCTTACCGTGCAGGTTCCGGTCAGCTTTATGAGGTGTCCGCCAGCTGTACGGATTTTCGGGTATTCACAAGTGCAGTTTACGTTCATCAATTTGGTTACCAACGGTCCACTTACGACAGAATAGTCGGCTACTGTGTCGATTAGAGCGGTGACGCTCTGGCCATCGATAAAGACGTCGAGGTTGGTGGTTCTTGGCCTAGCATTTTGTTTAGGGCGTCACATCGGATCATGGCAGCGTCGCATCGTGCCGGTGATGTGACGTCACGTCATCGGGATTTCTTGAGTCTGTGTCTGCTGGACATCGAGGCGTCGTCTCGATCATGGTGTGGAGTTGCAGCATTGTCTAAGTGGCTCTTGCAATGTCATCGCCAACGGCGGTTGCTCTTCAACATTTCGACGAACAGCAACCGTATCTCCATCGGTTACTACTACATCGGTTTTGCAGGTATGGGCTGACCATCCACGAGCTGTGCCAGTGTATGGTTGGCCCTGCGGTGATAGGCAGGGTCCTGGTGACGGCGAACGGGTAGGTGGTCACCGATGCCTCGAGGTCGTTCGCGTAGCTGTGGACGCGGCGTATTGACGGCGGAGCCTCGTAGTACCATCTCGCAATATGGGAAATGGTCGTCGAAATTGCCAGCTTCCCCGCAAGCATAGCGGGTGATAGCATAGCGGGGAGCACGCCATACGGCTGTTTTGCATGGGACTCTGCGCAGGTGGTCAGACGGGCATGCTGGGGCTGGCGGTGGTGGCGGCGGCTGGCAGGAAACTGCGGCGGGGCATGCGCGGGCACGGAGGGGGGATATGACAGCGTGAGGCAGCGGCGTTGCTCATCGCTTCTGGCTGAAGCTTCGGCAGTGCAGACGCTCCTAGTGATACCTTGATCTCCTCGCGTATTCTGCCAGCAATCGAAGTCACTTGAGGATGCGATGAAGGGAACAACTTCTGAAGCTCCTCCCGAACGACCGCTCTGATGGCATTGCGGAGCTCATCGGTGCATAGTGTTCGAACTTCACCGTAGTTCGCCTTGAGCGTTCGACATTTCAGTTGCCTGTTCCGCATCTCTAGCGTCTTTTGGATGGTGGTGACTTCAGAAAGAAATTCCTTGTGGGTCTTCGGCGGGTATTGTAACATTCCGGCAGAGAGTTCTTGCTTGACAGTGCGCATCAAAAAACGCAGTTTATATTCCTGGGTGGTGGTGGAGTCGGCGTGGGGAAATGGTTAATTTTCTCCTTGAAGATCTTGACGCTCTCATCTGGGAGTTGTCCTCGGCCTGCTTATGTATGGCGCAGTTTGTACTCCGGTTTCCAACTGTAGGAGACCGATATTCTTTCGAAAGTCTTGAGCCAGGTTATGGTATCGTCAGATGAAGATCCGCAAAAAAAAAATTATGCAGAAATTCCTCTGGAGTTGTCTACCTATGCGGAAGCATTGTGTCACTTGCTCACAGTATGCAACGTGAAAAAACTCTGGGACAAAAAGTAACCCTACGGGACTGACTTCACACTGGCGGTATTTATATATTATTGACAGGTATACAAGTATATGCACATGCGCGCAAAGATTTACATGAAACCAATTAGCAACGAAACAGAAAAAGAACCAACAAAAGCCAAAAACACGAGAATGAAAGCTTAGACATTGAGAAATGCTAGCTGAGCATGCCTTCACCTTCCAAGCATGCAAGTTCTTTGATAGATAAGGCAACCAACGGTTTGCTCACGCAGAGACATTGTATGTGTGTATGCTTTATTTAGACAAAAAACTAAGTGCAGTTTAGCGGGGGTAAAATGGGGAAAAAAGCTGCTCGTAGCAGCTTGACCAGCCCCAAATACTCTTACAGCCAACGGAGCTGCCTCGCTGACCAAATGTGTTTGGTTATCTTTACTATCATAAATCACTGTGGTTCGCAGGAATTGTGGAATGCACTCCACTCGTGCTGGCATACAGAGCAAGACATCCTTCTTTTTCATTCCGGACATTGTTCGGGGTATTCACGCAAGCACTCATTGAGGCATCTCTCCGTCTGGCCCACGTAGCACGCTTCACAGAGATACATTCACCTCCTGCAAGCGTGGGTGTTTGCGCAATGGATGAGACACTTGGCTTCAGAGCGTGAGGTCGTAGGTACAAAACCTACCACCTCTATCGTTTTTGACGCCATATCAAATATATGGACACTCTAAGCGGATTTTTGGCGTCACCATCGCCGGGAGGTTCCCCATATGTATATATGCGGCATATGTATGCGATATGCCGCTCCTTGCTATACTACATGCAGAATATGCGGCTTATATTGCCACAGCATTCTCAAACTAGTGTGGCCCATACCAGGCCTTACATTTCTGACAAAATTATTCCTAAGGATTTTGATAATGGGAGCACACAAGAAAAAGTTATGAAACGATAGACCGAAAGCGCAGGTATTTTATCGTTAATCTTCTCAGGCAGAAATCTGAAAAGAGCGAAGCAATAACAGAGCTCCAACCTGAAAATGACGTAATTTCAAAGACTTATTTTACTCTATTCCTCACAAAGAGCTCTCGCTGTGCATTGAAAAATGTAATGACACTTACGGGAACGTTGCCTTTCTAAATGATTCACAGAGGCGTGTTGAAGCCTTTTTAGAGTTATTGTCCTTGTATTTAAGATCCACCTACGTGTCTTGGAATGGAGATATTTTCCTTCAGAAGCAAGGAATATGCATAGGTTCGTCTATCGCATCGATTCTTAGCGACCTGTTCCTAGCCAACATTCACAGAACCCCTAGCGGCGCGCCTAATAAATTCACTGCTTGCTCGTGCGTTCAGGTTTGTTTATGATTATTTAATTTTAATGAAAACGTTGAAAACAAGGCTCAGTTGCCGTTGAAACACCGAGAAACAACTTTCAGAGAGGCTAGAGCCATTCGTGATCACAAGTGAAGAGCCAGACTAGATCAGTTAGGTTTCTTCACGTAAAACTGAGTCTGGGCTCCAGTCATTGTTGTTGGCAATACGAACCGCGTGCAAATAGGCCTATTTTGCCCTTCGAATCTGCGCATTCGAAAGCCGTAAAACGAGCCATAGGTAAGTCATGTTACGGAAATGCGTTGCAAAAATCGTGCCATCACAGCATTGCTGACAGCTTTCGGGAGCAAACGCGCAGGCACACGGAGGCAGGTTATTTTTTTCATGCATTGGCATCTGTGGCACAATGTTTGCTCAAGGAAATCGGAAACAGGACACCATTATCTGGGAAGGAGCCTTGCGGTCCAAGCACACGAGAAAGAATAGTGGTGATGCCGCACTTTCATTCGCTCGCGCACCGAGTAAAGAAAATTGAGAAAAGATGCGATGTAAAAGCTGTGGTTTCCACACCGGAAAAATTGCTGAGAATTTGCGCAAAGGTAAACCCAGGTGCCGCACACAATCGAGGCTGTGAAACACAACACAGAAAAAATGTTTGTCGACTGCACAGAAGGAGTGGTATATTCTATTCCACTTCAGTGCGGCGGAAAGTACATCGACAGACTGGACGATTTTTGAATGAAAGATTAAAGGAGCATGAATATAACGTTTCAAAAGCAGTCGCCGGACACCTTGGAATACATTGTAGAGATTGCGGAAGTCGGCCATTCTTTAAGAAACGCAAGATTGTGAGCAAAGATGTCAGCCAAATGACGCGAGAGATAATTGAAGCCGCTGAGACTGCGCGTTAAGGAAGTATGTGCAGGAGCATGCCATCAGTCTCCCTTAGTGCAAAGGAAATAGATTTCCTCACGCGCTAATTTGAAATTTTGTATCCTGCTCCTTTTTTGCGATGTTGAGTGCAGTAAAAATGATCTTATGACAAAGCCGGCTTGGCATTGGTGGACGGCCATGTATGTACAATTTTTTTTATGTTTTTTTTGCTCCCCCCTCCCCCCCTCGAGTATCTTCCTGTATTTATTTCATCGACAAAGGAATAAAACGATAGTTGCAAGTAGCGCTCTGTGGTGTGTGTTTCTCTTCTGTGTCTCTCTTCAAAATGTTGCACAATCCAACTTTTAATATGCTTTTGCAGCGTTGTTAAGATGTACGCGGTCGTATGAGTAAGTTTATGGTAGAGTATCCAATCGTAGGCAAAGAGTCTAATGTTCACAAGAAAATTGTGCGTGTAAATTATAACTACATATATAAACAGAAACAACACACGTGCCAGTACGCCGCATTGGAGAAGTGGAGGAGTAAAGTAAGCTCAGAAGCGTAAATTGCTGGACCAGTTGGTTAATGTTTAAAGCGAAAAGAAACCAGCGAAACCCAAGAAGCAGAACCAGAAGGAGCCACACACACACACACACACACACACACACACACACACACTGTACACTGTTTGTGCCTCCTTCTGGTCTTGCGTCTTCGTTTTTGCTGTTTTTTTAGACTTCAAGTAAGCTCTTACGAGTTGGTTCGATTAAGCTTCAAGATATGTATTCGGTTGTTAGTGTATTTTTTATGCAGATGCCTAGAAGACGTTTGCTAATGTGAAATCTCATTTTGGTATTACTTTGCGGCTTGACACGAGATCAAGGGCGCTCTAACGTAAAACTATTCCAAACTTTTCTATTCCAATTCTGCGATCAGCCCTCCGCGATTGGTCAAGACCTTTTTTAGACCACCCACATTTCACCTGTTTGTCACACGACATCACGAAAACCACGGTAACTACCCATCTGATAAAGCGTGTACACATGGATTATGCATGATTTGACCGAAGAAAATAAAAATAGTTATTTCTGATTCCACGCCTCTTCGCCATTAGCCCCGGGCTATTGGTTAAAAGTTTTCGGGCTGCGCCCACTTCTCCTGCCTCTTACGCGACGACACAAAACCGCAAAAACTCGCCGCGTTAAAGTGACGTGTACGCGATAAAGATGCATTAATATGCCGAACAAAACTGAATTTTCTTCTGAATAGTCGCAGGCTGCCCCGTTCCGAAAGCAATAAAAGATGGCTGCCGCCGATCGCTCAGGCACTGGCTACTCGCACCTGTCGGAGAGCATCGGTTTATTTGCGTGTAATAAACCTTTTTGCGTGGCCGTGTAACCTTTTAGATCACTTTCGGCGCGTTTAGGACCTCGTTCTGCCAACTCTTCTTTGCTGCGGATCCGTTTTAGCGTTATTCTTATGGTTCCGTTGCATGCCGCCGCGACAGTCGACGAGCCACCGCAAGCTAAGTAAGCGAAAGCGGACCAATCACAGACGCCGGCACCACCCTCTTCGTCCGGTTATCGATGTTCAGTGCAGTGGCTCGGCCCTATCGAATCGCTCTCCACTTGAGCGTGCTCTTCGCCTCTTGTGAGCCAAATAGCTAAGACAAGCCGCTCAGTGTGGGCAGTGTTATTCGTTTTTCAAGCAAACAAAAGTGACCTCCTATGAACGACGAGATCATTTGATTGGTCTGTTCAGACAACCCTGCGGGTCACCGCTCGATGCTTGCGCAGGCGGTTACGCAAATTTGACGTCAGGATATTAGAATAAAAACACATTGGAATAGCTTTACGTTATACGGCCCCAAGTGTTCGTGCAAAATTAAGGAAATTAAGATATATTTGTTTTCGGTTACTTATGCAATTCCAAATGTTGCGTATTATTTGAACAAACTGAGTGTCTGTGAACTATATATCGCGGGAAATACGTTGCGATGGAGGTAATTGTTTTCAAGAAAAAATGATATCCTAAGGATATTGTCAAAAAATTTCGACACGCAGTGGTTGTTACAGATAGCCGAACAGTGAAGGGTTGACTGAATTGTGAACGATATTGTTTTGCTCCCTTCAAGCCTTGTGCTTGGAGTCGATAGTTAATCTTCAAATAGTTGAGTACTTCAAGATATACAGTGCTATGAAAAACAAAACACACACGAAACGCACAGAAAGAGAAACAACTTTATTGAAATTATGATTCTGCGGGGCTACTGCTAGTCAAGCCCCTCTTCCAGGGCCCCACTGGCTATTGCGACTCGCCGGGCCTGGTCGAGGGTCGCCAATTGGCTTCCCAAGTCCCGTTTGGAGAGGCGCGCCTCCCACGACCTTGCTAGGTGCGTCGTTAAGTAGTGGCAGGATGGCGTCTGCCGGACGCTGCGTACACTGGTAAGTTATGGGTTTAATTGTCGGGGTGGAGTCGCACCATGGACGTGTTTGTCGGGAAAATTTTTGTGGAGTCTGTGTAATGCGAGTGTGGTCAGGCGTTTGTTTGTATTCGGCGCCCGTCCCTCGCCTGTCACCTGCTGAGCTTGGGGTGAGGTGGAGAGGTCGAGCTTTTGCTATTGTTCCCTGTCGTTGTGTTCCAAGTATGTCTCTAGGTGTGCCACCGGAAAGGCGTCTGTTCGAGCGGTATGTAATGCGGCTGGGCCTCTTATACCTCGAGCCAGGCAACCCGCAAGACCGCTGCCTTCCACTCCAGTGTGCCCCGCACACAAGGTTATCCCGTCGTACACTTGGAGGCTTCGTCCCAATACTCGAAGGACCCCGGCAGGCAGAACTCCCCAAAGGAAGGGTCGGCAGGGGTCTTGCGACTCTGTGAGTATATAAGTTGACTGGCGTCTCAGCGTCTCGGATGGCCACATTGCGCTGGAGCGCTTGATGTGCGTATTGAAGCTGCTACGGTCGGCCTTCCCCGGTTCTTCGCGACTGCCCCGTAAGTGGGAATAACCGTCTGTCCTGGGGGTAAAAGCTCGCATCAGTAAAGTACTTGTCTGTGTCCTCCTGCCTTTTGCGCAGGATGGCCCCTCGGGCTTGTCGCCGTTGCGCCTGGTAGTAAATGTTCATGTTACGTGGGATGGGGTCCACGTGGATTCTTGCTCGTAGATAAGGCGGCATTAGTATCTACTCGTCTCCGCAGAACTGTAGAGATGGGGGGCAGTATAGTAATGTTAGCACAGCAAGCCCTTGGGGTGTTGCGCTGAGTCTCTCGCGCTGGGCAATGAATTTTGCTGCGGCGAGTTCTTCCTATGGGTTCCCCATGCCCAGCTCGCTCACGCGGTCTTTGCTCGTGTTTCGGGCAGGCCGAGGGCCGCCTTGCAGGCAATTCGGATCAGTTGATTTTCTTGGTCGATGTCGGTTTGTCGGGTGTCTTGGACAGGGAGAGGAATTGATATAATTCTGCTTATGACGAAGACCGGGGCTAGTTTCACAATGTCTGTCTCCTTCATTCCCTCTCTGATGCGTGCGATGCTGTTATTGAGGCTAGTAACATTGCGCACCGTGCGCTTGAGTTTGGATAGGGCGATGCCGGCACCGTCCATTTCCTGTATATGCATTCCGAGCCCTCTTATGCGCTGGACGTTTCTGATGCCTTCTCCGGCGAGAAGTAGTTCTAGTGGTGGAGCACTGTTGGCTTGAGTTATTGGTGGTTCAATATGTATGTATTCAATATTGTTCGGGGCAGATTTTATGCAGGCATGCTTTATGCATGATTCGACTGTTTAAGTGCTCATTGAAGTGTGTTCTGTTTGTTTCCAATGAGCCTTTGGTGGCCTAGAGCGTAATGTCGTCGACGTAAATTGACGCGCTGAGGTCTTCGTCTTTCTTTAACTTTAGGGCGAGTTTGCGCATTCGAATGTTGAATAGAGGCGCATAGAATATTGCACCCTGAGGCGTGCCGCGCTCCGGCATTTCATATGGGAGTGGCCATGACGGTCTGAGTGTAGTTGTGGCAGTGCGCCCACGCAGAAAATCCTTAATGTAATGTAATATTCTTTCTCCGCACCCGACATCCTCAAGTCCCTCTAGTATATGGTGCCGAAAGCCTTTTGAACGTCATGGGCGAGCAGGATTCTGTGTAGACTTCCCGGTAGAGGGCCGAGGACCCCGTCTATCAGCAGAAGGAAGACGTCCTTTGCAGAGCCTTCCCCACGAAAGCCGACCATTCATTCCAGAAGGAGCTTCTTACGCTCGAAGTGATTCTTTTGCAGGGAGCGCACGACTCTTTCAAAAAGCTTGCTCATGCGCGATGTTAATAAGATAGGCCGCAGCTGTCGGATCACGCCCGGCTTGCGCAGTTTTAGGATTATGATGACGTTGGCCGATTTCAATGGCGCTGGTACCCGACCTCCCTTTTTCCAGATCCGATCGATGAACAGACACACAATCTGTCCGATGGCTGTGTCACTGATGTTGCGGAGCGCAGCATTAGTTACGCACTCTGGTTTTGGTGCGATGTTTTTTTTTAGTCTGCGTGCCTGCGTAAGCTTCCGTGAAGGTTGGCTTCCCATGGTTCCCATGGTTGGCTTCCCCATGGTATTCTTTGGTTGCTGTTGCAGGTGTTTAGAGCCTCACCCATGTAGGTGTTTTTGAGTTGTTGCAGCAGCTCAGTCTTCATTCCTTGGTACTATTCTATCAGTGGCCGTATGACATTGGCCGTCTCCGTACGCGCACTGGTCGGATACAGCATGCATCAGTGTGGCCCTTGTCTTCTTGGTGCTCTGTGCACCTTAGAGGCAATCACAGGTGCTGTGCCAGTTGCTGTTATTGAGTGTTCGAGTTTAGGTGTTTGCTTCTACCGGCAGTTGGTAGATTCGTCGCCTTAGCTTGCGGTTCTGGCACTCTCTTGTCCACCTCTTGCGAAGGCTTAAATGAGCTTCCCAGAGATGGACTAAGTCGTTGTCTATAGCCCGTGTGTCCGGTGCGGCTTGGAACTTCCTAGTGGTGGCAGTGTAGAGTGCTCTTAAATTGTTACTCCATACTTCTGCCATAGTGGGTGCCGAGGGGGCAGTCTGCTGGCGTTCTGAATATTTCTCCCAGTCCGTCAGCCTGGCTGTCCGTACGGGTGGGCGGACCTTTGCAGTGTTCACCGTCATGCATAGTATGTAGTCGTCGCTGCCTAAGCTTTCCTCGAGGTTACTCCAGCTAACACCGCTGTCATCGTTGATAAACGTAAGATCCGGCGTAGTGTCCGAAGCCATGCTGTTGCCCCTCTTTGTAGGAACTCCCGGGTGTGTGAGCAGCAGTAACTGGTGGGCCTGGGTGGAGCGCAGGATATTGATTCCCTTGCTCATATCTCGCTTGTAGCTCCACTCGGTGTGCCATGCACTGAAATCGACAAGCAGAATTAATCGGTCCGGCTGTGACAGCAGTGTCGATGAGTGGTTCAGGATTGTAAAGTGGGCCCTGCGTTCGCTAGATAGACTGTACACGTGCACCAATATACATTTACGTCGTCATTTCTTGACCGGCCAAATTGCGACTATTTGATGGCGTTTCGAGCCCCGGTCTTACGGTCCCGGTAATGGCTAAGTCATTCATTGCAAGGGTCGCCACCGCTGTGTGATTTGGGTCGACATAAAGGTGGTAACACCCGATTGATTTCGGCGTTTCCCCGACTTCTTGTAGGCAAATGAGTTCGGGTAGGACTAGCGCCGCCTTGGTGTATTGTATGAGTGTAGCGTGTTTGTTGTGTAGTGAGAGACAGTTCCACCGCCAAATAGCAAGATTCTCTTGTTGTCTAGGTGCTGTGTTAGCCAGGTTTGGGAGTGCCCGCAGTTGCTACCTCAGTCTCCGTGGTTACAATGTATTTGACATGCGGCTTATTGTCGCCTATGCTGGATTGTCACTTGCGGGTCCTTCTAACCCCTTGGAGAGACTTATCCACCTACTGTCTCAGCTCCTGGAACTCCTTGTAAATGGGTTGTATATGTGTCTATATGTTGAAGTTCCTTTTTCATCTGAGCAAACATGTCTTCCATTTGCAGTGTGAGCGTTCTTTGCAGCTCCGCGAAGAGTGTTGCAGGTGATATCGGTGAATGTGGTGAGGTCTGTAGAGGGACCCTCGTGTCTCGGAGGTGTTGCGCGTGTTGTTGCTATCGAGTAGATAGTTGGGGTTTCTGTGGTCCCATGTGGGCTTTGAGTGGTTCTACATAGCCTTTTAGTATTTCAAGCTCATGTTTGATGCTAAGTTAAATTTCAGCTGGTTGTTTTCCACGGGAACGCGCTGATATTATTCCCTCTTTGTGATGGATTTGGTTGTGGAGGACGCAACCTCGGCCGAACTTACCTGTGCAAGTGTCTTCTGAGGGGTCCCAGCACCGTTCGGGGCGGTAGGCATCCCTGCTGGCTTCTTCACCGGAATGCGGGAACTCGCACGAGTCTGCCTCAGTTCGTCTGTCTCAAGTGGTTGTTTCAATCGCATGTTGCAGCTTAAATCACCTGTGAAATGAGCCCCCCCCCCCCCCCCGCAGGAGGCATAAGGAGGCACCGTTAATATGGCTGTCCGTCGGTATGATTTTCAAGTCCACGTAATTTGCAGATGCGGTGGCCTGGGTTGGAGCAGACAGCCGTGCGATGCCCTTTGTCGCGGCGGATCTTTCAGACTTGAATTGGGGCGCCGAATGGGCGGCACGAAAATTCCCCTCCGTTAGTTGCAGACCGTCTTGGGCAGTATGGGCCCACTTAAGTTCAGGGCGGCACTCGGTGTCACCTATCTTGAGCGCCTGTACCAGCTCTACACCGTGCATGCGCACCCGCGCACTTGCAAGCAATGTTTCGGCTCAAGTGTGCTGCGTAATTCCGTGAACCACTCCTCTCAGCACGTCTTGTCCAGTGGCCACGCACACTTTGACGGCATATGCGCGACCATCAATGGTATACCTCTGGCTTTCTCTGCCACCTCATGGTGCTTGGTGGAAAAATAGCTATGTTAGATCCCGGGTTCATTCGTAAGTTCAATTGGTCCCCAGAGAATTGGTGTTGGCAAGCTTCGATGACTGCTGTCGCAAGTGCGGGTGTTATGATGTTCTGCAGGGGTAGTCCCTGATGCGGCCTCATTGTGAGTTTAAAGTCATCTCTCCGTAATGGCGGCAGCTTAGGAAACTTCTTTCCTTTTCTAGTGGTAATGGTTTCCGAAGTGAGTTTGGCAGCCGCGTTGTCGTATTTGCGTTCCAATGCTTGTTGTTTGCGCTGACGCAACGTAAAAACCGTCTTTCAGTCGGCTCCCGTGTCGAGCGAGTTTGAGGGTGTAATATTTCCACTTACCTCCTCGTGGTGGTTGTGCCTGATCGCAGGTGTGGATGGCCCCGTCAGGTCCATTCCGTCGTCGTTTTCGACTTGACGAGCTCTTGTTCCAGACGTACAAGACTTTCGCACCACGCCGTGGCTATAGTTAGGTCTCACTCTGGAGCCGCAGATCGTGCCTCCGCGGCAGCCGCTACGGCTGTGCCGGCATTAGGCTTAGCAGTTCCGCGGCGTGGTACTGGGGCCCCATAACGTAAAACTATTCCAATCTCCTGACGTCAAATTTACGTAACCACTGAAGCAAGCATCGGGCGGTCACCCGCAGGGTTGTCTGGACAGACCCAGCAAATGCTCTGCTCGTTCACAGGAGGTCAATTTTGTTTGCTTGAAAAAGGAATAAGATTTTCTACACTGAGCGGCTTGTCTTACCTAATTGGCTGACAAGAGGCGAGGAGTACGCTCAAGTGGAAAGGGATTTGATGGGGCCGAGCCACTGCACTGAAAATCGATAACCGGATGACGAGGGTGGTGCCGGCGTCTTTGACTGGCCCGTTTTCCCTCACTTTGCTTGTGGGGGCTGGTGGAAAATCGCGGCGCCATGCAAAGGAAGCTTAAGAATGCTGCTAAAACGGATCCTCAGCAAAGAAGAGTTGGCAGAACGAGGTCGTAAATGGGCCGAAAGTGCTCGAAAACGTCACACGGCCACACAAAAATCTTTATTATACGCAAATAAACCCATACCCTCCAGCACGTGCTAGTAGCCAGTGCCTGAGCAATCGCGGTCAGCCATCTTTTATTCCTTTGCGAACGGGGCAGCCTGCGGCTATTCACAACGAAATTGAGTTTTGTTCGGCATATTAATGCATGTTTAACGCGTACACGTCACTTTGACGTGGTCAGTTTTTGCGGTTTGGTGACGTCGAGTGACAGGCAGGTGAAGTGGGTGCAGTCCGAAAACTTCTGAACAATGGCCGAGGGCTAATGGAGAAAAGGCGTCGAATCAGAAATAATTTCTTTTTTGCGTTCGACCAAATCATGCATAATCAGCGTGTACACATCACATCAGATGGGGACCTATGGCTGTTTTTGGGACGTCGCGTGACAGACATGTGAAGGGGGTGTGATCCAAAATAGGTGGGGGTGGACATATGAAGTGGGGGTGGCTGATTTCAGAAATGTAATACAAAAGTCTGGAATAGTTTTAGGTTATAGTGCCCCTGGCCTGTCTTAAATCGCTCCTCCCCGTGAGGACACCCCTAGGCCGAAAAAGCGGTGTCCACTGATGCCTCGTAACTTCAGGGTTCTGTCGGTGTGGGCTGTCGATGGGTCACATTGAGCTTTGCCACCGCAAAATTCATAGTATGCACAAGATTGGCGCTGGTTGTGCTTTTATTTCAATTTTCTGATATCTGTTACCACATTTCATATTGCCAGTAACGAACTCGCTCATCTGTCAACAGCTGTTAGTTCAACAATTCTTTTCAGAAACGTATTAGGTATATGGTCAGGCAAGTGTGGCTTCTTTAACGTGAACGTTGAATTTTTTTTGCTGTCCATGCACCGTTGACCAAAGCAACCCCCGGCTCCGAAAATCATTGAGTTTTGTCTAGAATGTCTTTTTCGCACTCGAAAAAACATTTCACTGCGAGCACTTCAAACTCGGGAGTGATTTCACGACAGCGTCCATGCACCGGGAGTTGCAGAATGCAAGCACAAAGCAAGCATATCGCATCACATCCGAGCACAAAGTTTCAAGAGCGTCTTCATGGCGAACGGACTCGCCGTGGCATCTCGCGGAGGCTGCAGAATGTACGGAGCGCATGGATATCATCTTCGAAACTTTATGGGTATAAAGTTCTTATAAACTTTTTTATCTGAAACGTGCATTGGTATTTCCAAAGTTGTGCTTCCGTTTTTCAATTGCGGAACATTGTTGGTTTTAGGCTGTTATAAACATTTGACCCCAAAGGTGTATTGACTTTTCTAAAGTCGTTCATCGCTACAGCAAGGCAACCAAATCAACCCACTATCCGATAAGTTGACAAAGCACGCAGCGAGGTTCGATGAGACGAAGCGTTGTGGTTATTTATTTGTGCCCGCCATCTCACGCAAAAAACTATCCAGATTTTTCTCACCTACTCCAAAGCATCCATGTCAAGACACTAAAGCCAGCAAAGGTAGCTACGTTCTTATGTATTTTTTCAACTTTGCTTTTATTCACGAGGATACATTGAGCCTCTTCAATTATTTTGTTCTCGCTACCCTACCCGCGGGCTGCCAGAGCCAGCAAGAGCGCATGCTTTTTTACGTGTTGCCTCGACCACCGCGCGGCGCAGTTCGGTGCGCGTTCGGTTTTCTCTGGCCGAGTGGGTTTTTGCCTGGAAGAGTTTCTTTCTTGCTAGCAGACGAGAAAGAGGAACAATGGTGGCTCGCGACCATCACTTTAGGGACTCGACGCATTGCACCGTGTTCGCTTGAGAGCAGCATCTCGGGAAAGTCTTGTCTAGCTGGTGCAGGATACCGAGAAGTATGCGTGTGGTTCTGGTGGACCAAACGTCTCACGTTTTCTTCGATATTCCTTCGGTAGCCACTTTAGGGGCCCAAAGTAGGCATTCGATTGTGGAGATACTTTCCTTTGAGTTGTTTCATTTCGGTGCCCCCGCCCCACAAAAGGAAGAAAGACATTGTTGTGGCACAGCGAATTGCCGCATGGTGAAAGTTCGATTTTGTTACTTCTTTTGCGAAAAGGAAAGCAATGGGCCACGGGATGCTTCACTTGCCGTATACTCTTATTATGTTATTGAGATAGCCATTATATGGACGCTACCGATGCATTACTGCAGTCGCCCTCATGTTCCGTATAAAGTCCACGGGCGATAACATCGGGACCGCGCGCCGCATACTGTATGGTCGAGTGAAAGCGTAGGGGGGGGGGGGGAGGGGGGTGTGGCACCGAAAGCGGAGCGTTAAGCGGCCAAGCGGATTTTCCGCGCGGCAAGGCGGTGAGCGCGCGCCTGTTCAGGCCGGACGGCTTGCCTGGCGTCACGCACCGCATGGGAGGCGGAGCATTTAGCGTTTTCGTGGCGCACGTGTGGCCATCTCTTGGCACCGGTCGTCCGTCCTCAACGCGCGCGCGCGACCGTCGTCACCGTGCCACCGTCGTCCGGCCAGCCGCTCTCGCTTGCTAACGACTTGTCAAGAATGATCAGCTCGGACGAAGAAGACGAAATAGTTGGAATTCTACTCGCCGCTTCTTTAGCAGCTTTTCAAAGCGAGCAGCTGAAAGCTCGAAGGAAGACAGCCTGCCAACGTTGCTGATGGGTTCGCCCCACCTTGCAGGAACGAGAGAGAATGGTTCATGCCAGTGGTTTGATTCTTGTATTCAGTGTCCTTGTGTACGTAGTGTCTCTTGTCATATAGCATCGGGCAACATTTGCTTGTGTCGATCAAAAGTGCAACGCAAAATCCAGATCTCTCGGTGGATGCCATTTTGAGTCGGCTTGTCTCTTCGAGCCTTGATTGTCTGCGGGAACGCGGGAAGCTCCGGCACGGTGAGAAAAATCGATCCGAGACCGATCGGACTCCCACCTCGTTTTCCGCCTGCTTTGCCCACTCGGCGAGGATGTTTTCGCCGCTTTCCGTTTTCCGCCTGCCCACTTTGCCCGCTCCGCCTTCGGTGTGAATGCGCCTTCAGTCTTGTGTGCGCAAAGGAGAAAAGCAGGGAGGAAGCGCGCCGCCTTCCGTCACGCCCGATACATCGGGGGGAGTGGATGGAATGGGGGCCAGATCTAGGATTCCGTGAATCTGTGATTGCGCAACATGTTTATTTGTCTTATTTGATGCATTAGATACAGGGACTTTTTCTTAGATACGTAGATTAATTGAAGTCTGATACGCATATTTAAATATATTGTTGCGAGGCTTTGTGTATAAGTGCAGGGGACTTTCTTTCCAGTGACACTTTTCTGCCCTTTATCAAGCTGTATCTTCGCATTTCTAATGTAAGAGGGCGAGTCAAATGAAAGTGAGCCTACCCACCCCGCGCAATAATGGTTCGGTTTATTATCTGCGAGGCATCACACAGGCACCTCTTATTTAAAAAACTGACATGCAGGGGTGAGGATAAATGTTCTTTAATTCTCTCATACACTGAGTTGAAAATGGTTGCGTGACGTAATGGACGCTCCAGAAGTTCAGCAGCGTGGTGCCGTGAGATATTTGACTGCTGAAGGTGCTTTCTAAAAAGAAATGAGTCGCCGTATTGCTGCCGTGTTCCTTGAACATTGCATTTCATTGGCCAGTGTGAAGAGTTGGAGCAAATGGTCCAAAGAAAGACAGGAAAGTTACAAAGACGATCCAAGACAGGGCCAAAGCCACCATGCAATCAGCAACAACAAAATTGCAAAGGTTGATGAGCTGATGAGACAAGCACCGAGGATCAGCATCGACGAACTGGCCGAGCGTGTGAACATTAGTCACGGTTCCGGGCATGCCATAATTCATGAACATCTCGGTTATCGGCTCTTGTGCACGCAATGGATGCCCAAGATTTTGAACCACCGCCAGAAGATGGAGAAGTTCGGCGCTACCCTGATTCATCTGATCCGGTATCACGATGCTGTTGAAGACTTGTCTGCAATTATGATCGGGGTCGAGTCATTGTGCCACTACTACGAGCCTGAAACATGACGGCAAAGCTTACAGCGGAAACATTCGAATTCACCACCCCCAAGAAAGCAAAGGCCGTCATTTCCGCCGGAAAGGTGTTGTTCACTTTTTTTCGATCGTCAAGGGCCATTACTGATAGAATTTGCTCAATCTTGCGAGGCTATCAATTCTTTCTGATATTGTGAAACGCGGGATCGGCTACGTGTCTCAATCAAGAACAAACGACTTGGAACATTGACAAATGGGGTCAAGTTGTTCAACGACAATGCCCGTCCCCACGTCTCTGATGTGGTTAATATAAAACTGCGAAGTTCAAGAGGGAAACGCTGCAATATCCGCCATACAAATCAGATCGGTCGCCTTGCGACTTCCACATTTTGGGGCAATTGAAAAAGCCAGCTCTAAGCAACCAGATTCTTGTCGGACGATGACGTGAAGGAGTCAGTTGCAGACTTTTTGGAGCAGCAACCCAAGGAGTTTTATCAGACGGGAATCACACTACTTGTTAGTCAATGGGACAAATGTCTGATTGCTCATGGAGACTACTTTTAAATGAAGTACTCCGTTTGTTATATATTCGCATTGGATCACTTTGATTTGACTCGCCCTCGTATATATTGCAGAACACCTGCTTTTTATACGTGCTCTCTGTTGCGACTATAATTTCGATGCGATTACTTACGAAACAGGACCGGTGACAGTTGCTTCTGCGTAATGCATTGGAGCAAATGACAGCGTCATTGAGATTTTTCACGGGCCATTCCATGTGTGCAAGAATGTAAACAACGTTCTTGAAGGACAAAGTTTCATTAACATATTGATCCTCAACTTGTTCATTTATTGGCCCTTACATTTTTCATATCAGCGGCATGCAATGCTTTGCTGGTTCCGAACTGATAAAGTTCTAAAGTTCGTGCGATATTTTATTTTCTTATTGAATAGACAAAAACATGGAAGCATTGATATCAGTTACTTTGGCCACAATTTTTGGCACATAAGAGTATATTCTTTCATTAAAAAACTTATTATTTTACTTGTTTGGACAGTGCGTAGCATTCAAGAATTCGTTTGCAGGATCTTGCAACGGCAATGCAGTTATTATTCATGTATTTGATTCCTCTACAAATTGTTTAAGAGTAAGCTTTAGCTCGGGCCCAACTTCGATGTGATCTATTCAGATACATGTAAAACGCTGAAATGCTTTGCTGAGATAACCCCTGGATCAATTATAATGAAATTTGTTGCATTTGAGAGAGAAAGTTGAATTCTAATGTCTGTTGGAAGCGGAATTTTGATTTAGGGCCGGAATTTCTTTTTAAATCTTTTGAAAAATTCGAAAGCTCGAAACAATAGAAGCACGATGTTTACAAACTAATAGATATCACCGTTCTGTACACGGCATCTACTATAACTGTCAAAGCGGACAAATTTGCTATGTCATTTTCTATCTTGCGTGAATTGGTTACGTTGTGTACAAGGGTTCTGCAAAAGCCGTATTTCCATAATACTAAATTTTTTGAGGCTCATGTGTAACATCAATTTTGTTCCGCTGTAGATGCACTATTAGGTGCAATTCACAGAATTCTGATATCATTTTTTATTGTTGAGTTAGAGTTTTAAACTTGACAGTTTCGTTTCCTGAAAGTTTGCAATTTTTGCCAATTTTTAATAAAGAATTGACAACCTAAATGAATATTCGAAACGAACAGTCACTAAGATATTTTCTTTTAAATGCAACAAACCTCGTCACATTTGGTGCATTGGTTGCGGCGAAAAACGAATTCTCCTTCTCGATGTAGCTAGATAGGAGCGCCAAGCTAAAGCTTCCTCTTACGGAGGAGGCCGAACTGCAACGTCAGCCCCCCCCCCCCCCCCCGCGAACAAAATTTCTGGCTACGCCAGTGTACTCCGCAGATAACTTTTACGTTTTTATGTTTATCGGCACAGGTGAGAGCGATAATGCGGACACGTGCGGAGGTTCCTGAATGGAATATATTTATGTTGCTTGCTTTCCAAAAAAAAAAAAAAGACCAGTTGGCAGTCTGCGCTGCGGGTGTGGTGTGTGTTTCTTTCTTGTGTGCTCGTTTTTTTTCGAGCGGTTAAAAAGAAGCGTCTAAAGCTATGAACCAACTAGCCCGCCACAACGTCCTCCTCAACTACGATCGTAATATTCTCTTCGGCTTCCTTTAGTTTTCAATCTCAGTTGCTAATGACTTGAGTGAGCTTGTAAACAAGGCTATGTTCGAACTTTTTTAAATAGTTTGTTTGTCTTTTAAGTAGAAGTGCTTGAATTGGGCAGTTTCCAAAACGGTTCGAATCAAAATTTTAACGAAACACGACCTCCAGATAGCAAAGCTAATATGAAACATCTGGTTCTTCTTGGATAATGGGAAATGTATAGTTTTCGTAGAGTTCATGGGGCAAAAAAAAACAAGAAACAGAAGCCTATTTGCATTTATTGGTACGTACATAAAAAACTTGGTGAAACTTGCTCTGCCGGTGAACTAAGGAACTTGTAAATATAAAAACTTCTTTCAGTTATCTCCTGCAACAAAACAGTGAGAGTAATTAAAAAGGGTGCAGCTCGTCACTTCATGTATGGTAGTGTTGCGTTCTTCGGGGGAGATAGGTGCAATACTCAAGCAGTGTGCAACCGCTAAACCAAGAATGTAGCTGAAGCGAACGATTCGACAAATGGTCTTGTATTCGTCAAGGCAGCCAGTTCTACGACTTGAAGCCTACAACTTCCAGGGAACTTGTCTCTCTCATATTTCAAATTATTCCAGTCTGCATTGCTTTAAATGTATGCGAAGGTGGTGAACCAGTTCATACAATAAAGATCTTTATCCAAATAGAGACAATTTTTTATATGAGCTGCCTAGGAATGCAGCATTTTAGTTGAGTGACTAGTAACCATGAGCAAAAGTTCGCTGTCCCCTCGGTCCTCTCAAATACTGGTGCCTCAATTGAATAACCGAGGCTCTCTGGCAGCATAATTATTTAGAACAGCGTTCACTAGCACCACAATCTTTCTTTCAAGATTACAATGCGTTATTGTTTTACAACGAAAACGAATATTCGACAATTTCAAGTATTCTGTGCAGAATTAGAATACGAATCGATTTTTAAAGGTTATTCGTTCGTACTGAATGATTTTTACTTCACCTCGCGTTCTTAACATATGTGATACACAAAATATTCACCGACATTTACGATACTCAAAATGCAAAATTTGAGCGCCGCTGTATACGTGTTCTCAAGTCGCAATATATTGCCTGGCGCCACGAATATGTCCCATGTGGCCCACTGTAAACGTATCGAACTGCAGCGCGACAGCCTTGCTAATCGGGAGATCGCGAGAGGCAGCGCGTGGTTGATGCGTGGGCGCGGTTCACAGTAGCCGCCGCAGGCTGACATCCGCTCGTGCAGCGCTTTGTTTTTATATATAGTATTAGTGGACGTGCTCGCCGCATTCCATCGGTGAGCAGACAACGGTGCACTACTGGGACGCCATCTCGTAGCGGTCGTCGTAGCAGAGCCCGCCTTGTGTGGCACGGCGCCTTTCTGCCCACGCTTGCGCCACACCTTCCTCCTCCGCTTTCCTCCTCAGACTCTCTTCGCTATCGCCGTCTTTCATCACCTGGTGCGCTCCGCGTTCGCTCTTTCATTCTTCGTTGTACTCGTTCGCACGGTTGTGCCGAGGGTCGCGGACGCTAAACGCAAACTGGCGCCTACGAGCTTCGCTCTAAAAGTACGGCTATTCGGTTTGTTTTCATTTGCTGTACTGTGGACGTTATCTTGAATGCAATGATATAAGATAGCTTTAGGCCGCTGCAAGACTGTTTATGGGTTACGATCTACATCCTTAAATATAGTTGCTCGAAAGCGCTTCTTTTTGGATAGTCGGGTATCCAGCTCTCTTTATCTGCAAAACTAATAATTGAATTAGGTTTCGCAGTATAGTGTCGTGAATGCGAATAGTGCACAGGGTTATCCTAAATTACTCCGGTTAATGTGCAGATTACTACGTTTGTCCCTACCTACACGCCGGAACGATTAGCAGTAGTTCAATAAATTGCTTTCTTCTTCTCTAGTTGCTTTTGCCCTCTCGGACGAAAAGATAGAATCACTAGGAATATTTTCAGAGTATCGCATTTGTTTTCTGCGAGCCGCCACGGCAGAGGTTCGCTTGTGGCAAGTGACCCCTCTTTGAGTACTCGAAACGTCAACAACAAAAGAGTATTCGAGAATAAGAGTGGCAGATTTGCAAATGCACTGTAAATGTGATAATATCCACAGCACGTCAAACTACTCGCATAAACATCATTGGTCAGACCACAAATGGAATATGCAGCCGCCATCTGGAACCCTCATCAAACGTATATCATCAATGCACTCGAGTAAGTTCAGAATCGTGCGACTAGATTCATCCATTCTTCATATTCATATAGCATCAGCATTCCACACTTAAATGCACATTCTAGCTCGACATCTCTTGCTTTTCTTCGTCGCATCGCCATCATACATTCTTTTTACAGCTCGCTAACCCGCCCACCTTACGTCACGCCATCATCTTCACGCATGTCACCGCGCATCAGCCATCAACTCCAAGTTTCTCGTCTTCGAACACGAACTGTCGCTTTTCAATCTTCATTTTTTCCTTGAACTGCCAAGGACTGGAAGGACCTACCCTTCAATGTCGCTGCCATCACATGCCATTCACAATTTCTATAAACTGTTTAAACTTGTATTTCAATGTAACACCTGCCTTTTGTTGTATCCACATGTTAACCACCCCTTATGTAATACCCCGAAGGGGGTCTTTAAGGCAAGAAAATGAAATGAATTATATTCAGGGAGTAAAATACGCAGTAAATATACATAAGCACGTCTATTTACCATTACGTATGACCGTATACGAAAATAACCTTACGCCTCACGTGAATGAAGCGCTGTTAACGAGTTGCTTACAACGCGGATTATGCTCCTTAAATGGCTTATTTCTTTGACTATGTAAATGGCAGGCACGCATTCGCAAGTAAAGATATTGTGCAGAAACCACCCACGATGACCGTCAATGTAAGCGAATAGCCCGACCGAACGAACGGGTGAAAGAAGGAACGAGCACGCGAACGAACGAGCGAATGAGCGACCGTCCCGTCCCCGCCGTCTTTCACTGCAACTCGACAGAGCGAGAGCGAACGCGTGACCCTGAACCCACCCGTCCCCGCGAATTGTTTGCACGAGAGCCCTTTCCGTCGGTTCTTTTCATGATTCGTCTGGGGACGCAAACGGGCGCTTGAATGAGCCTGAACACCGACGGAACATTCAGTCGGCTGTCAACCTGCGTTTCCAGCGCAACACAACCCCAATGCGAGTGCGCCAATAACCATTTTTGATACGAATTCACTGAACGCATGCAAGTAAGCTTGCAGCTCCGGACCTTGCGAACGTAGCACTTGACGCAAGATGTCACCCATCAAGCCAGGGCGACAGTGTGAGAGCATCGCAACCATCGCTGCACATTTCATGCACTGTTCTGACACTTACCGCGCAGTACGTTCATGCCCATCGGTATCTTAAAATCACGTACAATAACCATTTTGAGAAACAAAAAAAATATTTCAATTTAGCCGTACGGAACGCGATATGCAGGCGCTAAAAGCTCAATTTCTTATTCAACAAACGGCAGCAGTGCATCGGCCATGTATAGGTGGTCAGGGAGGGATATGGCTGCCGCCGCCCAATGTTGCCGGCATGCTGCGTACCTTTGTCGTACTGTGAACTATTCCCCATTGTTTCTGCGAAAAAGAGCCGCTCAGGGGCACCAAGTGAAGAATACCTGAACCGTGCTTTATGCATGATTAGGTTGGCTTATGATTTGACAAAGGTTAAAAGCCGTCGTCATGTCTTCTAGAAACTCCTAAGATAAGGCGTTCGTGAAGCTTATTGTATGTTCGCATCTTTAAGGTTAATATCACCAACTAATATCAGGATAGTTTCAAGCAAGGGGAGCATGTACGTAGATAGGTACTGCAAAACTTCGTGTTTAGAAGAGTGTCTCTCTTGTATTGTGAACTTGCGGATGCCTGGGACGCTCTTAACTCCTTCGTGCCGCGCTACAATCCCTAGCTGTACTAAATTATTGCGAACAGTAGCGCAATTATTTTTAAAGCTTCCTGTTGTCTAGTTGTTCGACTTCCTACTCCTGTATAGACTTGCTCTTGCTGGCGGTGCCACACGGATTGTGTGCTGCCATCTGCTAGAAGTGCGACGAACTGAGACGAAACCAGCTCGTCCATGTCATTGTAGTAAAGCGAAAAGTATACTGTCTACGAGCTGACCGCGCCCTTCGCTATTTTTACCTCAGACATGTGGAGAAATCAAACTCTTTCATGGCACAAATGAGGTTAAGGTGAAAAAGATCTGCGTCAGCTAATCACGCTTGATAGAAGGGGGAAGCAGTCGGGTAGTAAGAGACGATAAGAGGACATAAGCTCTTTATTTAATGAAATAAGAACGTTTACGAAAAGACTACTATTAAGCAGAAGTTGAAGCACTTTCGACGGTCAGCTTCTTAATTATTGGGCATCACCCCACATTCTGGTGTTACCTTCATTGAGTAAAAGGCTACGATCGATCAGCATGCTCTAGCGGCATCATAAATACATAAGACAATGAAGGACCGCCCAAAAGGAGCTAGAACACTAGCGACGAGGCACCAGCCGTCATGTACTTGTGTAGTGAATTTGTAGTAAGATAAGTGGCGTGTTGAAGCAAACAAATGCATGAAAACAGTCATACGCAGAGAACGCGCCACTGGTTTTAATCTTTCGCGAGACTGACTGAACTTTCACTCTCGCCAGAGCGATTTAGAATTCCCTTACCACATTAATCTAGACTATATTTGCTAACACTATCGTTGATATATCTATAATCAATGCCATGACGACATCAAATATGGGGCGAATAGCACAGTGCTACACAATTCAGAAAGCGTAATACTCGACGGAACTTTCTAGAGGTCCGAGAATATTCAAACGTTTGCAATGATGAATCAAATAGTGTCATTTATGATTCTGTCTTGGAGTCGAATAGTCACTAAATATGTATAAATATGAATACTTTTCAAATACATTTTGGATATCTTTAAACATCAATCACCTGCAAGCTATCATGAAATTGGAGGAAAAATAGGACAGATTTTATGCCCACGTGCTTAGAATGAGCATAAAGGATGAGAATATTTGCAATGTAGCAGCCTATGAAACTCAGGAAGCCACACTTTACCGGCTGGACGGCTATCATTCGCATTGTCTTTTGCTCTTGCTTATGCGAAGAAACTGATCATTTCTGGCTAATGCTCTATTGGTGTTTTAGTAAATATCGCGTCGTAAGTTGCAATGCAATGAAAAAACATGCTAGCGTTATGAATACAAGGATTGGGAACATCGTCGTATATTCATTGAGAAAACGGTTGCTCGTTATTTGAAAGTTGTTTGAAAATTATTCGATTTTCAATTTCATTTATTTCTTGCACTATTGGATGGGTTTGTGATTCCGTCTTAATATTACAATTCGCAAACCCCTACAGGGTCCGCAATCAGTATTCGCGAACGGTGGCTAATGGCTGTCAGATGTTTATTTTATTGTTCTTTAGAAACATATTTCTGGAAAGCATGCATTAACCACCTAATAGTTTCAGGAATTCGCGCAAACTTTGAAAGCCGTTAGTGCATTAGAAGCTGCAGACAATGTAACAGACACTTTTCTTACCTTATGAGAGCAAACCTTTACTTAACCAGTAACCATTTCTAAATATTTCAGGTCGGTCGTTCAACTGGAAAAGTGTTCAGGATTCCAACTATTGAAACGAATGTTGGAACCAGCAGTTCCTGGATTTTTTTCTTTGATGACGAATACTCTCTTATCGAAAAGGTTCGTCAAAACTTCGTACACGTCGTCTTTGTTAAAATTCACACGGCGTGAGCTTAACACTTGTGCTTAATAAATGAAATAAAGAAACGATAAATTAATGGAAATTAAAGCGTATGAAAAAACAACTTGCCGCTGGTGGGAACCCAACCCACAACCGTCGCATTTTGCGTGCGATGTTCTACCAATTGAGCTACCGGGCGCTGTTTTTCCATCCACTTGTGGGTTCGGTTCCCACCTGCGGCAAGTTGTATGTTCATCCACTTTAATTTCCATTAAGTTATCGTTTCTTTATTTGATTTATGAAGCAGAAGTAATTTCCCCTATGTTCTCCTTGGTGTCAGTGTTTGTTGGCTTCTTATGACATGACCAATAAAAATCGGGCCCCTCGGTTCACCCCGTTTCTTCTCGTACATACATATATATATATATATATATATATATATATATATATATATATATATATATATATATATATATATATATATATCGCAAAGTCTATGGAAGACGGTCATCGCACTTCCTACTTTATTCAAAGGTAGTAGCGACGGGATGATATTGCCTTGCTTAGTAACTCAGGGGACCAATTGCAATGCATGCTCACTGACCTGGTGAGGCAAAGCAGAAGAGTGGGTCTAAAAATTAATCTGCAGAAAACTAAAGTAATGCTTAACAGTCTCGGAAGAGAACAGCAATTTACAATAGGCAGTGAGGCACTGGAAGTCGTAAGGGAATACATCTACTTAGGGCAGGTAGTGATGGCGGATCCAGATCATGAGACGGAAATAATCAGAAGAATAACAATGGGCTGGGGTGCGTTTGGCAGGCACTCTCAGATCATGAACAGCAGGTTGCCATTATCCCTCAAGAGAAAAGTATATAATAGATGTGTCTTACCATTACTCACCTACGGGGCAGAAACCTGGAGGCTTACGAAAAGGGTTCTACTCAAATTGAGGACGACGCAAGGAGCTATGGAAAGAAGAATGAGAGGTGTAACGTTAAGGAATAAGAAAAGAGCACATTGGGTGAGGGAACAAACGCGAGTTAATGACATCTTAGTTGAAATCAAGAAAAAGAAATGGGCATGGGCAGGACATGTAATGAGGAGGGAAGATAACCGATGGTCATTAAGGGTTACGGACTGGATCCCAAGGGAAGGGAAGCGTAGCAGGGAGCGGCAGAAAGTTAGGTGGGCGGATGAGATTAAGAAGTCTGCAGGCATGGCATGGCGACAATTAGTACATGACCGGGGTTGTTGGAGAAGTATGGGAGAGGCCTTTGCCCTGCAGTGGGCGTAACTAGGCTGATGATGATAATGACGATGAGTAGCGACGGAGCATAATACAGTGGCCCATCCATGAATGAAGAAACTAACTTTTACTGGGCGAACTTGTGCGCAGAAAAGCCAGTTATAATACCCTAGTTACACGGGCAGCTTAACCGTGGGTAAACATAACTGCGGGTAACTCGCTCAACCGAGGTTAACGCGAACCGTAGTCCGCCAGAGTTACGCGGGCTATCCCAATCTCGGTTAATGGCCTGATAACGCGTCACGTGATCTCTTGTGTACAGGCTTCATTTTGAATAATTTTTCTTCGACATTTGATTACAGTGGTATAAAGATGTTATTTTTCATCAAAACAATTCTCATATTTGAGTTTTAACGTGTAAGACTGCGTTTTGCACGTGTAGGTCATTTATTTTCGACACTCCTGCTCTCAGTTGCGAGCATGCCCGGTGGGCATACAACTATATAAAAAGTCAAAATTAAGGGTCACTAATGGGTGAGTATAAACTAAAACTAACCCAACAGAACGAAAAGTTAAAGACATGCTTAGTGAGGAAATGAATGTTTCAACTAACAAACGTTGGTTACATAATTAAAGGTAGTACAAGTTTACGCGAATGCACTCTGGAGCTACACGCTTGAATTTACAAAAAGAAAGAATAAAAAAGGAAGAAAAGGCAGTGCTTTCAGGTATTAATGTATGTACCCGGCGGTTTCACATTGCACAAATTATCACAAAAAGTACATATTAAAAATGCTGAAGTTATAAGTTTAAAAGCAGCGCGATTAAACTGGACGGAATATCGAGACGCACACAAACACACAGCGTTTCTGTGTCTGACTTGCTCAGTCTCATTGCGCTGTTCTTAAATTTTGAAATTTGTGTGTAGCCGTCATCTCTGTGTAGAGGCGCGCGTTTCGACTGCTTGAGCGCAGAGCTGGCCGGCCCAGATGCGCCGCAGTGTTCGCATCAGGCCCACATGGCGCGCGCTTTGCAAGAAGCGCCAGCGGTGCACTCGGTAGGAGTACCGCCCGCCGTTTAGCCCGTTTCCGAAACGTCAGTCATACTAAACCGAGGTTGCCAAGCTCGGTTGGCGGTCAACCGCGATTAGCGGTCTAACCGCCGTTTAGCCTGCCGTGTAAGCGCGCTAACCGCGTTTAGCGATAACAGCGGTTACGTTCACCGCGGTTAAGGTGGACCGTGTAACAGGGGCATTACGCTGAAAGCACAGCGACTGCGGCCAACGCGGTCGGCGATCGTCGAAATCGGATCTGCCTGTCAGGCGCACTGTCTTTTATTCTTGAGCCATCGAAGGTTCCAGAGCAATCGAAGGTTCCTGAAAGGCTCACCAAAGCCAAAGTGCAATTGCATGGGAGCGGTACCGCCCATTCGTTAAACAATACTTAAACGAACTTAAAGCTGCAAAAAGCAAATTCTTTTCCGACGACCTACTATCAATACTTCAAACAAGGGCTAACAAATTTTGGCGCATGCTTTCCCCTACGTCACAACCTAATCGAATAGACCTCACAAACGCTAACGGAGACCTTGTCGATGCCGCGCATTGCGCTTCTGCATTAGACGACCATTTTTCATCCGTGTTTTCCGCTGCTAATAATACAACTGACACAGGAACTTTGCCCGATTCTGCCTCTACAGCAATGCCAGGAATTGAAGTCTGTCCGGAAGGAATAGTTAAATTGGTTAACGATCTCAAACATTCATCCTCGGCCGGCTGTGAGAATATTAAGAGCAAATTATTGAAAGGTACCATATCACTCACAAGCCAGATACTAAACTTGATCTTCATGCAATCATTACAAACAGGAAACGTCCCTGACATATAAAAGCAATTCATAGTAAAATATTTTGCGCGCACACGTGACAAGGACACAGTGGAGGGGGGACACACGAGCGCTCGTGTGTCCCCCTTTTACTGTGTCCTTGTCACGTGTGCGCGCAAAATATTTTACTATGAATTCGTACCAACTCGCCCAACTATCAGTTCTGCTGGATTCAAAGCAAGCTCAGGTTATCCCACTTTTTAAAACAGGTAATCGCGTGAACCCAGCAAACGACCGTCCTATATCCTTAACCAGCATCCCATCGAAAATGCTCGAACATGCCATAGCTTCAAACCTAATGACCTATCTGGAATCCATCAATTTTTTTCTTTGATCACCAACGCGGTTTCCGGAAACAGTTGTGCGAAACTCAACTGGCAGAATTCCCACACGATATGCATTACATGGACGTAAACCTTCAAATTGATGCCATATTTTTTATATTTCTCTAAGACATTCGACCGTGTCCCTCATAATCAATTGCTCTCTAAACTGTGTAACCTTGGAATCCCTCCCAGTGTAATTTCCTGGCTAGAAATTTTTGTTTAAAAACCGGGAGCAGCTCACAACTACAAATAACTACGACTCGCCTCGCTCTGACGTAATGTCAGGCGTACGCCAGGGTGCCAGTCTTTCCCCGCTTCCCTTCCTAATAAACATAAATGGCTTGCCCACTAGTATACTCATCAAGTTAAGGCTTTTTGCTGATGATTGCGTCTTATCCTCTCTCATTAGTAGTCCAGACGACAGCACTACACTTCAACATGACCTAGGAATAATTGCATCTTGGTGTGACATATCACTTATGCCATTACGCTTAACTAAATGTAAAATTATGTCTTTCACCCGTTAAATCAGCACAGAACGTTACACCTATAAGGTCAAGTCATTTTCGGTTAGCCGTACATTGTCATACAAATATCTTGGAGTGCATATGTCACCATCGCTATCATGGTCAACCCATATTCAATCCATCTGCGCAGAAGCCTCGCGCACACTCGCATACATTCGTCGCCAACTGGAAATCAGCATCACAGGACATAAAAAAGCTAGCGTATCAAACCTTAGTGCGACCGAAGCTCGAATATGCTTGTTCAATTTTGCACCACTCACAAAATTATCTTACTAACGATTTAGAAAGGATCCAAAACCGCGCCACCCGTTTTATAAGCTCCCAGTACTCAAACGATAACAGCATCACCGCACTGAAAGAATAACCAAACCTGCCGTCACTTGAATCTCGTCGTATCGTTTCCCGATTGTGCCTTATCCATGGTTTTTTCTATCACCCTCAAACACGACACTTCCTCCTGCAACCAGCCACATCGAACTTCATCCAGCATAAATCACAGCCACCCTATAGCACCATTCAACGGCCGAAGTTCTGCAATGAATAACTCATTATTTACCAATGGTATAACACTGTGGAACAGCCTACCCGATAATATAGTCACGTGCAGTAACCGACAACTTTCCGCAATACGCTAAACAATCACATGTTGCAAGCTAACATAATATACTCGTCCTACACCGTTTAATGAATGTTATGTTACGTCTTACTATGTGATATTGTCATTACTCTTGCATTGTCTACCTTGAGTAATGCGTCTTTTTCGCTTTGAGTTTTCGTTGAACTGTGTATTATGCCTTGTATCTTATGCAATGCTTTCGGGCCTTTAAGGTGAAATAAATGAACTGAAATGAAATCGGTGGTGCCCACGTGTCTTCGAGGAGGTTCTACACTGTTCTCGTCGCGCATGCAGTCAGAACACAAGCTTCGGTGACAACAGACAGCAGAAAGATCCATCGATAACGTTCGAGAAACTTTCGATAGATGCGGGCGCGTCCCGCGCTGAGCGATGACATTTGCTAGGCGGTGAAAAACGGTCACCCTAAAAAGAGAAACAAGCACATGTGTCAACGCCCGCCTCTTAGAAAGCATTGTCCCGGTGCTACAAACGTAACAGGAGAGCGAAAAACAAAAGGGCGCCTATTAAACAGCAAGAAAACAACAAAGCAACAAAGTCCAAAGTAATGCAGTAAAAAAAAAAGTAAGTCCAAAGTTCAGGTATGCAAAGTCCCAAAGTTCGTTAGTGCGGGCAGAATGGCTTAAGTCGCACAACTTGGACTATTACAGGGTGTGAGCGGCGTTGCAATGATAGCGAAATGCCGTCTGGCACGACCTCATAGTCGAGTGCGCCAATCCGTCGGACGATCTTGTAGGGTCCGAAATAGCGGCGTAAAATCTTCTCGCTATGCTACTCGCTAAGCTTCTCGCCACCCTAGCTTCTCGCTAGGGTGGCGGCAATGGAAAAGAAACCTGCCATGAGTAACTACTTATAAGGAAAAAAACGAAATCAGGAAAGAAACCATTTATGATAACTCAAAGGGAAGCTCATTACTTTTCGAAGCGAGATCGAGATGCCTTAGAACACGCACCTATAAAGCGAGATATAAGAAGGAAGAAGAAGGATGTGCTTGCTGCGGCTGCGGTAAAGCTAGGGAAACTACGGAGCATGTTTTATTAGAATGTGAAGACGTCTACCCAGCGGTCGATTTAGGCACCACTGGCCTCCCTGAAGCCCTTAGGTTCAGAGGGAGCAGTGGTAAAGCAAACATGTCCACAATAGACATTAGTAAGAGGCGACTGGAGGATTGGTGGAAGAAAAGTAGGGAAACGACACAAGACGGAGACGTACAAAAGCACAGTTCGCAATAGGGGTCAGAAAATTTGGGCGTGGCAGTACAGAGTTTTTTTTTTCTTTTTTCATTGTTTAACCTATGTAGGATATTAGGCAATATAGTAGCAAGAGCTTGGTGGCGCAACCCACTACCCCGTTCCAAAGGGGACGCTCATAACATCCATCCATCCATCCATCCATCCATCCATCCATCCATCCATGCATCCATTCAAGTTCTCGTCGGCGTAGCGGGGCCCAAACCAAAGCGCTGTCGTCGGGCTGGTACTCGAAGTACCGTCGTGGAAGGTTGTAGTGTCACCTATCAGTGCTCTGCTCGTTCTTGATCCTGAGGCGGGTGAGTTGTCGGGCTTCTTCGGCGTGCGGTAGATAGGTCGCGACGTCAAGATTCTCTTCGTCGCTAACGTGCGGCGACGAAGAGAATCTTTTCATGTAAAAAAAAGCAGTTGAAGACCAGGGTTCTACATGTTCCTTGGTCTTTCGTCTGGCAATTTGTCCTATTTTTTAATGTACCCGCCGTAGTTGCTCGGTCGCTATGGTGTTGGGCTGCTGAGCACGAGGTCGCGGGATCTAATCCCGGCCACGGCAGCCGCATTTCGATGTGTACGAAAACAGTCGTGTACTTAGATTGAAGTGCACGTCAAAGAACCCCAGGTAGTCGAAATTTCTGGAGTCCTCCACTACGGCGTGCCTCATAATCAGAAAGGGGTTTTCGCACGTAAAACCCCAGAGTTAAGATTTTTTTAAAGCGCTGGAAATGCATGAAATGTCGATATAACAACTAACCGAACAGTCCCATTTAGGTGCTGTTCGAATATCTACGTGCTGCTATGCAGAAGCACGCAAGAGGTAACCAACCACCTTGGTCCTTCGGAGGTTGGTCCAGTTCTTTCGGCATGATCAAGGACTGGCATGCGCATCGCTTCGTATTTCGCAATTCTTAGCGCGAACTACGTCGTTGCTCAAGGAACAAGAGGCATAAAATAAGCAGCAGTGCACTGAGGGCACTGCTTTTATACGGCATCCTAAGTGGGCCTATTTACTGTAAAAATGTCAGAGTAATCGATGCAAACACTGGCTTTACTTTCTACTTTTTGCCGGACTACTATTCGTATTCGCCTGGCTCATCCCTGACTGTAACGATTCCTTTCTTCCAGACTGGCGCTCGAAAAAAGTTCTGGGGCCCTATAACGTAAAACTATTCCATTATGTTTCTATTCCAATCTCCTGACGTCAAATTTGCGTAACCACCAACGCAAGCACCGGGCGGTCACCCGGAGGGTTGTCTGAACAGACCAATCAAACGCTCTCCTCGTTCATAGGAGGTCACTTTTGTTTGCTTGAAAAACGAATAACATTGCCTACACTGAGCGGCTTCTTGTATCTAATTGGCTGACAAGAGGCGAGGAGAACGCTCAACTGGAGAGGGATTCGATGGGGCCGAGCCACTGCACTGAAAGTCGATAACCGGATTAAGAGGGTGGCGCCGGCGTCTACGATTGGTCGGATTTCCCTTACTTAGCTTGCGGTGGCTGGTCGAAAATCGCGGCGGTATGCAACGGAACCTTAAGAATAACGCTAAAACGGATCCGCAGCAAAGAAGAGTTGGCAGAACGAGGTCGTAAACGCGCCGAAAGTGATCGAAAAGGTTACACGGCCACGCAAAAAGGTTTATTACAAGCAAATAAACCGATGCTCTCCGACAGGTGCGAGTAGCCAGTGGCTGACCGATCGGCGGCAGCCATCTTTTATTGTTTTCGGAATGGGGCACCCTGTGGCTATTCCGAAGAAAATTCAGTTTTGTTCGGCATATTATTGCATTTTTATCGCGTACACGTCACTTTGACGCGGTGAGTTTTTGCGGTTTTGTGACGTCGCGTGACAGGCAGGTGAAGTGGGTGCAGCCCGAAAACTTTTTACCAATAGCCGAGGGCTAATGGCAAAAAGGGGTCGAATCAGAAATAACTGTTTTTTTCTTTTTTCTGTCAAATACTGCATAATCAGTGTGTACACATCATATCAGATGGGGAGGTATCGCGGTTTTCGTGACGTCGCGTGACAGATAGGTGAAGCGGGGTTGGTCGAAAAAAGTTCTTGACAAATCGTGGAGGGCTGATAGCAGAATTGGAATAGAAAAGTTTGGAATAGCTTTACGTTATAGCGCCCCTGCTGGCTGCTTCTTGAAGTCCAGCTCCCAGATTTGTCGAGAGCCTGCAGTCCACTTTTTAATCGCGAAAAGAAACTCGCCGAATACCTGAGGGCGTTTCCAGACCAGAAACAACAAGGCGACGAATAATTGCGTTGCTGTTTAGTAAATTTCATCCGGCACAAAAAGATGACATATATTGTCTTGCAAATAGTTATTTCTGGAATGTCTGGAGGCCCGGAAGGTGCCTGCCAAAATGTCCAGATGAAAGACAAGATATATACGCGAGTGATAGCGTTCTTGTGAGTTAACTGCTTCTCCGCTGCGCAACCGTTACTTGGAAGGGCAGATTTCTATTACTAGATTGACTGAATGCCAAGAAGCTGCCAGGCACCGTGCCGCGCTGGTGAAAAGAACAATGGAGTTAATTTTCCTGAGGGGCATTAACGGGACGTGGCACGATTGATATGGAAATAAAGGCGAATATCTAGAGGAGCAGTAACACACACTGATAAGAAGTGCGCCACAATCCACTAAACAGATCGATGATGCACACTGTCTTGATGATGTACACCTAATCGAGGGCACTTCCTAATTTAATATATGGAGAAGGCATTAAAGCACTTGAACATAGCCTGCTTAAAACCTTATCCACTGAGATTGTCAGGTTCCTTGAATGTGGTTTGTAATTAATGTTATACGTTTTCGTGAGGTCAATATAGCTTCAAATAATAGTAATAGTAATAACAATACTATACTAAAAGCTCATTTTCCATCACAATTGTGGAGGAGGCTACAGGTAAAACATGCGTTTCATGAGGCTCGAGACAAGCTCACAGCCAGCTCTGTATTGCATATTGAGCATGATGATCGTACTAGGCATTCAATCGTCCGACTTGCACTGTGCCGCATCCACGGCGATGAAGAAGGTTCATCGGCTCAATGAGATATAGCTCACCGGAGACGTTAGTCCTAGAACACGGTACGGTTGATGATATTATCGCAGGTAGGGAGATAAAGACAAATAAAATGCACTTGAAGGAAACAGCGCTAAAAAGAGGACGGTGACGAAACGAGACAAACACGGTGCTCTATTTACAGTTCACAAGCTGACACGGCACAGCCAATATGGCCGACAGTGTATCCTAGAAACACTACTTCGTCGTCTTCGTCCTATTGATTGACGTCGTCTTTGTCGGCGGTTCTGATCGCAGTACCGTGACATTACCTCAAGCGGTGAAAGCGTCTGCCCTGCAACTTCTAGAAAGCAGCCCAATGGTGTGGTTTGAGGCGATCAACGAGGATGACGTTGCAAGAAGAGGACGATGTGGAAGCATCCAGTGGAGCTGTTTTGTACGCGATATCGTTGTCTTCAAGGACGACGTGGTTCGGGCCGGAATATTGGGAAATCAGTCTTTCTGATAGGCTTGTAGAGTCCGAGGAGCTCGTTGTCCGGTAGACCGGGCTTAAAATTTGTGCAGTTGTACATTTGTGCAATTGTGCAATTTGTGTGTGTGTGTTGGTGCATTTCTAGGATGCTTAGATGTAGTACAGGCCGCATGGCAACCTTGCCATTTCCAAGACTGAGGCGTCATATGCGCGCCACTGGTCTGGGCAGGCTGTGGACGCGCACTGTGATAATATTGCCTTCCGCAATGCTAGTGATGTTAGGAGCGCTTTCGAGGGTTTTAAATATGCCTGAGCGATTGCAGAAGTCTTTTTACATGTCTTGACGCTGCACCTATGTTTTGGGCAGTTCTGTATCGGTGCTAAGCACTACGGCTCCAGTTTGCAAGTCAGGAAGGGCCGCCAGCTTCTCGCTCTGCAATAAACGAGCAGCTGTCAACACTTCTGGTACCTCCGGCGCCAGATATGAATAGGTCAGTAGCCTAGTGTTTACGGTCGCTTCTGCTTCTTCTAGAACCCTGCTCATGTAATAATATAGAATTCACCGTCCTAGAAGGTCCCTCAAGCTGTCTTTCATTGACCGTACCATGCGCTCCCAAAATCCACCCCGATAAGAAGCCTGATCAGCAGATAATTGCCACGAAAAGGGATGATCTGACAGGTAATTGCCAGCCTCAATTCCCCGAACAGTGTCATACAAAGCGTGAAGATCACGAGAAGCACGCTTTACTTAAAGAGAATTGTCAGAGTAAATCACTGCAGCAAATCGATAACGTGCAACAAAACATCGGAAAGCGTCTAGGATAGTGTTGGCTGTTGAGCACAAGACAAGCTCCGCCTGATTAGCGCTAACCACTGCCCAAGTAAACAACATGATGTAGGATTTATGTGTAGGCTCACTTTAAGGTACAGTGGTCCAGTAAAATTCACACTAACAATGTGAAACAGTTTAGATCCATTCACTCGGTCAGCAGGTAGCATGGCCATTGGAGCTGCCACAGGCTTCGCACTTAAAGCGCGTGAATTAGTGTATCGTCCAGCCACTCTTTTCACGCACTGCTTCGCCTTAGTCACACAGAAACGCTCTCGGAGTTCTACAATGGTCCTTCTGACACCCACGTGCGAAAGCCTCCGGTGCAAACACGTTGCCATGAGTTTAGTGGTGCTGTGATTATAGGGAAGCAGGAGCGAGTCCTTGGTGCCATCTTGATGCGCGACATTACCAAGTCTTGTTTGAATCCACAGCAAACCATCCTCCTCCACAAGAAAGGGGTCCTAAACTCTGATCTTAGACGCCTAGTGTAGGTTCTCGCCGTGCCTGGAGAGCATCGCACGGGTAATGCGAAGACGTGGGATCATTCTCCACCTTCGGCAAATTGTTTTTCCATCCACTTTCATTGCCATTATTTTATCATGTCCTTAATTCGATTAGTAAGTACAAGAAATTTCCCCTATGTTTTCCTTGGTGTCCTTGTTTGTTGCCTTCTCATGATAGGATTCATAAAAATTGGGCGCCTCGGTTAACACTCTTTCTTCTCGTGCCTAGAGGGCTGATAATTCAAGGCCGAATCACTGCTTTTGGGCAATTGAAAGGCAATATCTTTGGGAAGCGACAAATTCCGACGTTAGCTCTTCTTTAGGGGTTGTCAGGCTGTTGCAAGTTGCGACCAATTTCAGTATCTATGCTGCGATCCACAGTGCCAGCAACCAAGAACTACATCTTAAGAAGTCGATGGCAGGGTGCACCGATGTTGTTGAAGCATGGAGCGTAACGATGTCTACTCCTGGCTGCTCGTCTTGTACAGTAGGCAAATTGGCAGACAGGGCTTAAACAATTCTCCGCATTTTGCTAACAAAGCTGGTTCTCTACACCAAATTTCGCTGTAAATCAGAGACCGGACCGAAGTGCCCCAAGAAAGTACGTCCGCTGGGTTTCCTTTTCCAAAACAGCGGTTCCACTGACAAGACTCGGAACTATGTTGAGTTACAGTGACCCTGTTACTGACAAACTATCGCAACCTCGTAGCGACATGTGAGATACAACCAAGAGCCATCGCTTAATCGGTCCAAAGATAGCGTTTTGAAGAAGGGATTCCCTGTCTGTAAGTTACAAACTTCGCAAGTCGGGCAAGCAGTAAAGCTCCAGCATGCTCGAGCTGTGGAAATAAAAGCTGCTTTAGCGGAGCTACTCGGGCTTTTGCCATGATCATCTTTACAGATACTTCTTCGTAGTTCTGTCTTTACTGAGCCATAGCAGATGTGTCGCGCTGCCTTGCGGTAGCTCATATGAACGCAAATCGATAGTGATTCACTAAATCCGCGGCACTATCGGGAACTTCTTTGCACCATGTATTCCACTTATGAGCAAGTTTTGTCACAATTTCACTATGCTATATAGCGATGTCCTATTTGTCAAATACGCTGAAAAAGAATCTTGGCGCCCGATGAGAAATATAGCTGCAAGACATACAGCTAAAACAGAGAAACACCTATCAAAAATGAGAAGCTTTCGAAAAAAACCAAGGCGTTTCGGCGTCAGCACGGAAGTCTTGTTCACAGACACATGGGTGGACGAGGCGAGCTTCCGTACGTTTTGTACGTGACCAAGACACCCAGCGTACGCAAGTGGAAGATTGCCATCCTGCCTGTTTAGCGTTTTCATCGTAGTCTGGATAAAAAGCGATTCCAGATATTGACGGGAACACCAGTTTTTTTCTTTCACTATTATGTCTGTCTTGTCCCAGTGTACCTCGTGATTAGAAGTTTATTTCAGCAAGAATACAACTAACTTCCGTGCCAATCACCCTCGCTCGCCGCACTTCGTTTTTCTTCCTTGTTTTTGCGCGAGCTATTTCTTTGCTCTTATTCAGCAGGCCCACACAAAGTGAAGGAGTCAATAAACGAACGAGGTTGCCCACACTGAAATCGACTTATCGATGGCGGCTGTCATAAAGTGACTTCTACGGTGTCTGCGATGCAGATAGGCGAAGGCGGGCAATCTGGCATGCCTTTGCCACTTTAGCAATGGCGTAGCCTTCGTACTCAGACCGGGACTCAAAAGTAGTTAGAAAGAGCATGTCGAAAGACAATGTTGCTTCACGTCCAAGGAAGGAGATAGAAACCGGCAGATAGAAACCTGCCGTTTCATTCGTGCCGTTTGTAGTCTTACACAAACGGCACGAATGAAACGGCAGTGTACCAGTCATTATGATGTGATGAAAGACATCGATACCATATCTGCGATTGTTCGATTCAGGCCATTCATTTGAAGGTGGTACGCCGTTACAAGCCTCTCATTAGGGCCACCAGAGCTACGCAAATCTTCCATAACCTCGGTTCGGGAGAAACGTCGAGGAACATCGTGGTGTAAAATGACGTCCTGCAGCAGTAGTTCAGCGATGTCTGTAGACTCTAAAAACTAGGGAGAGTATCGCAAGTGTAAAGGGGCCGATTTTCTCTTCAAAGCGTTGTTTTGCTCTCGCAAAATATCGGCTGGAGTGAAATGCATTGTTAACTCCTTCGCCAAGAAGAGAGTGAAATGTTATTTTCACTCTGCCCTTAAGAGAGAGAGAGAGTAGAATCACCGTCCCACTCTTGAAGCAATAGAGGACAAAACGTACCGCAAGCTCCTGCTTCATTTGTAGGAGGCTGGCCCGGAACATGGCGATGTATCACTCACGCACGCTGAGCAAAGAGCACACCGTTTTGCTACAAACAGGCAGCCACAATGCAAAGAGAAGCGGAGCCAGCGTTCTACTTTTTCACTCGGAGTTGCCCCACCACGCGCGTGCACAATATTGTCACGTGGTGGTGACGTAGAAGAACACAGTAGCAATACTGTGGACGACAAAACTAACTTTTATTGGGCGAACCTGTGCCCACAAGACAGGCTACACTTCTAGCACAACAATAACGGCGAACACGGTCGGCAATCGTCGAAAATCTGATCAGTGGGTCAAGTGCGTCGGCTTTTGTACAGCAGTCATCGAATGTTCCAGACTAATCGTTGGGACCCGCATGCCTTCCACAAAGTTCTACTACATTCGAGTCACGCGATGAAATCAGATAACACAAGGTTCGGCGACAACAGACAGCGGATAGAAGCATCGATAACTTTCCAGAAACTGCGGATACATGCAGACGCGTCCCGCGCTGTGCGATAGCATTTGTTAGGCGGCGAAACGTGGTCGCCCGTTAAATATAAGTACAGGTGTAAATACCCCCCTCTTAGAAAGCATCGAACGGATGGTGCAAACAAACGAAAGTAATAAAAGAAAAGCACTCCTAGCAAAGAAAACAACAAAATAAGGAAGTTCTTCAGCGTCCGTAAAAGGGTTTAAGACGCACCACGTGGGCCACTTCAGATCGTGCGCGGCGTCGCTGTGAATGCGAAATGCCGTCTGGCACGACCTCATAGTCCAGTGCGCCAATACGTCGGATGACCTTCTAGGGTCCGAAATATCGTCGCAGTAGTTTTTCACTGAGTCCTCGTCGGCGTATCGGGGTGCAAACCTAAAAACGGTCGCCGGGCTGGTACTCGACGAAGCGTCGTCGGAGGTTGTAGTGTCGGCTGTCGGTCTTCTGCTGGTTCTTGATCCGCAGGCGGGCGAGCTGCCGGGCTTCTTCGGCGCGCTGAAGGTAGGTAGCGACGTCAAGGTTCTCCTCGTCAGTGACGTGCGGCAGCATGGCGCCGAGCGTCGTCGTCGGGTTCCTGCCGTCGACCAGCTTGAACGGCGTGATCTGTGTTGTTTCTTGCACCGCCGTGTTGTAAGCGAATGTTAGGTACGGCAGGACGGCATCCCAGGGCTTGAGTTCGACGTCGACGTACATCGCTAGCATGTCGGCGAGGGTCTTATTTAGCCGCTCCGTAAGACCATTCGTCAGCGGGCGGTAGGCCGTTGTCCTCCTGTGCCTTGTCTGACTGTATTTCAGAATTGCTTGGGTGAGCTCCGCTGTAAAGGCCGTTCCTCTGTCGGTGATGAGGACTTCCGGGGCGCCATGTCGCAGCAGGATGTTTTGGACAAAGAATTTCGCCACTTCGGCTGCGCTACCTTTTGGCCGTGCTTTTGTTTCAGCGAAGCGGGTGAGGTAGTCCGTTGCCTCGACGATCCACTTATTTCCGGTTATTGACGTCGGAAAGGGCCCCAGCAAGTCCATCCCGATCTGCTGGAATAGTCGGCAAGGAGGCTCAATTGGCTGTAGTAATCCGGCTGGCCTTGTCGGCGGTGTCTTGCGTCGCTGACAGTCTCGGCATGTTCTGACATAACGGGCGACTTCGGCGGTCAGGCGCGGCCAATAATACTTTTCTTGTATCCTCGATAGTTTCTAGGAAAATCCGAGGTGTCCCGCGGTCGGATCGTCATGTAGGGCATGCAATACTTCTGGCGAAGTTCTGACGGGACAACAAGAAGGTAATTGGCGCGGATGGGTGAGAAGTTCTTCTTCACGAGTAGATTGTTTTGAAGCGTGAAGGAAGATAATCCGCGCTTAAATGCCCTGGGGACAACGTCGGTGTGCCCTTCCAAATATTCGACGAGGCCTCTTAGCTCCGGGTCTGCCCGTTGCTGTTCAGCGAAGCCTTCCGTGCTTATAATTCTGGTTCGGGAACCATCGGGAACCATATAAGTCTGGCTCGGGAACCATCGTCGTCCGGGTAGATGCGGCCGAATCCGAGAGGACAAACGCATTACTGGTTTCCAGAATTTCCTCGATATACGCGATCGTCGTGCCCTTGTTGGTGTGCTTGAACTCTTGGCTGAAGTTTGTCTGCAACACTTCAGTTTTCCCTCCATGCAGTCGAGCGATCCCTCTTGCAACGCAAATTTCACGGTCTAGCAGTAGACTTTGGTCGCCTTCCATGGCGCCTTCTACGTCACCGGGTGTTTCGCTGCCAACCGAAATAACAATGCTCGAGCGAGGTGGGATGCTCGCTTGATCTTCGAGAACACTCAAAGCGTGGTGATTGCGAAAGCTCTCCGGCGGTATCGCTTGATCTTCCGACAGCGTTATCGATTTTGACTTCAGGTCTATGATTGCGCCGTGATGGTTCAGGAAGTCCATGCCGACAATGACGTCTCGTGAACACTGTTGCAGGATAACGAAGGTGGCCGGGTAAGTCCGGTCATGAACGGTTATTCTTGCCGTGCAGATTCCAGTCGGCGTAATGAGGTGTCCTCCAGCGGTCCGAATTTGGGGGCCCTCCCATGCATTCTTAACCTTCTTCAACTGGGCGGCGATGTGTCCACTCATTACGGAGTAATCGGCCCCTGTGTCGACTAAGGCAGTGACTGCGTGGCCGTCGAGAAGTACGTCGAGGTCGGTGGTTCTTCGTCTGGCCTTGCAGTTGGGTCTTGGCGTCGGATCACGGCTGCGTCGTGTTGAACTTAAGCTGGAACGTCGCGTCGTCAAGCCGTCTTTCGTCGGTGTTGTCTTGGCTTCCTGACTTCGTCGGGACGGCTGCGTGTCGTCATTCGGTCGTCGAGATGGTTTCTTTGTCGTCTTCGTCGGCGGCAGACGATCTTCGTCAGTTCGACGAACAGCAACCGCACCTCCATCGGTTGCTGCTTATAGTTTTCCGGATATGGGCTCGCTGACCGGCCCCGGGCTGGGTCAGTGTATGGTCGGCGCTGAGGCGAGAGGTAGCGGCCTGGTGATGGCGAACGCGACGGTCGTCGAGAGCTCCACTGAGTAGCGGCGAGGTAGTCGGCGATATCGCGAGGGCGTTCTCCTTGCTGAGGGCGCGGAGCATTGACGCCGAAACCTCGCAGTCCCATCTCCCGGTATGGGCATCGGCGATACACATGGCCGGCTTCTCCGCAGTGATAGCAGAGCAGGCGGTGGTCGGGGGCTCTCCAAATGTCCGTCTTCCTCGCGTAGGTGCGCTGGGCGACGGGTGGGCGTGCTCGCCGCGGGGGCGGCGGGCGACGGAATTGTGTCGTTGCAGGGCACTGGCGTGGTCGCGGAGGGGGACCTTGACGGCGTGCGACGGCGGCGTATGTCATCGCTTCTGGCTAGGGCTGCGGTAATTGTGGTTGCAGCTAGGGAACTCCAAGCGATTGGTGCACCTCTTCTTTCACGATGTCGGCGATCGAAGCCACTTGGGGCTGCGACGAAGGCAGGACCTTGCGCTGTTCTTCGCGCACAATGGCCTTGGTGGTCTCCTGAAAGTCGCCGGAATCCAGTCCTTGGATGGCGTACTGCGGCGTGAGCCCCTGGCGGTTATATTGCCGGGTGCGCATCTCCAGAGTTTTCTCGATCGTCGATGCCTCTGCAGAAAACTCAGCTACGGTCTTCGGCGGGTTACGAATAAGTCCTGCGAAAAGTTCTTGCTTGACGCCCCGCATCAGGAAGCGGACTTTTTTCTCCTCTGACATTTCCGGGTCGGCGTGCCGGAAAAGACGGGTCATCTCCTCCGTGAAGATCGCGATCGTCTCATTTGGCAGCTGCACTCTGGTTTCTTGTAGTGCTTGGGCTTGCTCTTTTCGCACGAAGCTTGTAATCGCTTGCAAGAAGCCGCTTTGGAACAGGTCCCACGTCGTTAAGGTGGCTTCTCGATTCTCGAACCAGGTCCTGGCGGCGTCTTCCAGTGCGAAATAGACATGCCGCAGCTTGTCGTCCCTGTCCCAACTGTTAAACGTTGCGACCCTCTCATACGTCTCGAGCCAGGTTTCCGGGTCCTCGAATGTTGATCCGCGGAACGTCAGAGGTTCCCTGGACTGCTGCAGCACGATGGGAGACGCTGGGGCTGCCATTGGGGTTGCCTTGTCCACAAACTTCTTGGTCTTCTCAGGTAGAAGGCTGTGCTCCGGGGACAACTGTTGAAGACGGCGGCTTGCTCGATGCTCCGGGACTACGTTGGTGTTCTCTTTGCGGTCCGGGCTTGGATCACGGCTTGTCGGGGCGTCCGGTACATGAACGAAAGGCACCTCCACCAGATGTCACGTGGTGGTGACGTAGAAGAACACAGTAGCAATACTGTGAACGACAAACTAACTTTTATTGGGCGAACCTGCGCCCACAAGAAAGGCTACACTTATAGCACAACGATAGCGGCGAACACGGTCGGCGATCGTCGAAAATCTGATCAGCGGGTCAAGTGCGTCGGCTTTTGTACAGCACTCATCGAATGTTCCAGACTAATCGTTGGGACCCGCATGCCTTCCACAAAGCTCTACAACATTCGAGTCACGCGATGAAATCAGATAACACAAGGTTCGGCGACAACAGACAGCAGATAGAAGCATTGATAACTTTCCAGAAACTTCGGATACATGCAGACGCGTCCCGCGCTGTGCGATAACATTTGTTAGGCGGCGAAACGTGGTCGCCCGTTAAATATAAGTACACGTGTTAATATCGCGGAACAGCACAGCATAAGAGAAAAGCGATCCGTCCCGCGGGCGCGAAGACGGCCATCCAAGGGAGATGCGCCGCCATGAAAACAGGACAGTCTGTTCTCATTCGTTGCATATAATAAATCCTCCACGGTAAATGAATTCTAACTTAGGTACCGATTCTGCGTATATGACATGCTATCGCCAGGAAGTCGTCGCGTAGTTTAGCCGACGCGATTGACAACGGTCTAGTATGCGCTTTGCGTCTCTCGATGTCAATCAAAAAAGCCAGTTGTAGCGATAGCAGCATTTGATTTTGTCACTTGGCGCTATCCGTAAGAACTTTAAAAATCGCAAACGCTGCCAGAACCATCGTGTGCTAAATAAGACCTGAGGCGAGGGAACGCATAAAATGGTTTGTTTACCAGTCCATGATACCGAGCCTATGCGGAGCGTGCTTAGCGTGCGTTTTCTGGATATAGATTTATTCAGTTTGACAGTCTGCTCTGTACGGAAGGGTGTTGAAGTAAGGAGTCACATAGCAGAAGGCGTGATTTCGCTTGCGGCATACTTTCGTTCACTGCACTATGGAGGTACCACGACCAAATAAACCAAAGGAAATAAAAACAATACATGACTATGCTCGTGTTGATGTTTCCAAAATGAGCCGCATGTTCATAGCTTTTGTGGACGAATTGTTGAACAATTTCGCAAGTCGATTAGTTAACCACAACGGCTCCTAACATAGAGACAACGTTAAAAAAATGGAAGATTGCTGTGTGCAAAGATTAACTCTCCCGTCCAAAGCAAACGATTCTTGGTTCACACGTGATGTCAAGAGAACTATTACCAAGAAACAAACAGGCGTTTAGAGAAGCTGCAATATAAAATACTTATATAGACTGGAAAAATTACAAAAATCTGTCAAATTTTACGGAGACCTCAATCAATGGAACTAAAAACAAATATTTTAAATGTACATTGCCTACTCTGATTATCACCGACCCTGGAAAATTTTGGCTGGTCATAAACTCAAAAGAAAAGCTATCGAGCGTACAACTCAAATGTTAAATTGGTGACCTACTTTCGATATAAGAAACTGGCGAAAATTTTAGTTAGAATTTCCCTTCGGTATTCTCAGACGAGCTGCCGCTACAATCTACGATGTTTCAAGTGCAAGCAATTTTGCACCAGTTTACAGCTATCTCGATAACAGAAACAGGCGTAGCACGCGCAATAGAGAGGCTTCCATACGAAACATGCCCTGGGCCGGATGGTATCAGCGCAAAACTTTTGAAACTTGCAGCAGATTATTGCTCTTACCTTTTGTCCCTAACCTTTCGTCTAACCTCGAACTACCACCCTATTGCTATACTGCCATTATTTAGTAAAATTCTCGAAAAACTAATCGTAACACGCTTATCAAGTTATTTATCCAAATTTCGTACCCTATCACTAAACCGATTTGGGTTTAGCGAGGGATACTCAACTGATTTGTCATTAATATTGTCACGTGGTAGTGACGGTGAAGAAAGAAGCAGTACGGTGGAATACAAAACTAGCTTTTATTGGGCGAACCTGTGCCCACAAAACAGGCTACACTTATAGCACAACGATAGCGACGAACACGGTCGGCGATCGTCGGAAATCTGATCAGCGGGTCAAGCGCGTCGGCTTTTATAGAGCAGTCGTCGAATGTTCCAGACTAATCGTTCGGACCCGCGTGCCTTCCACAATGTTCTACACCATTCGCGTTACGCGATGGAATCAGATAACACAAGGTTCGGCGATAACAGACAGCCGGGTAGAAGCATCGATAACTTTCCAGAAACGTCGGATACATGCAGGCGCGTCCCTCGCTGTGTGATTACATTTGTTAAGCGGCGAAACGTGGTCGCCCGATAAAGATAAGTACACGTGTCAATATTTCTAGCAGACAAGATTCGGCAGGCAATTGACACTGGAAATTTTGTTGGCGCATTATGTATTGACCTTTCTAAAGCAGTTAATTCATTTGTTCATAACATACTTTTTGCTAAATTAGACTCTATTGGTATAGCTGTCCCGGCACTGCGAATATTACGTAACTGTTTGAGAGATAGAGAATATACTGTATCAATAACCAGCACTTACTCACACGCTAAAACAACAAACATTGGTGTACCACTGTTGTTAGGATAGGTTAGGATCTCTGTTAGGACCTCTCTTGTTTTTAATATAGACTAACGATCTCCCACAGTGCCTGAAGTCTTCTGACTGTATCCTTTACGCTGACGACACTACCATCTTCTCCTCGGACAAAAGTCTTGATTCATTATTCTGCAAGTAGCCACGAGGTGTAACCTGGTGCGGACTAAACAGACTACACATTAACACTACAAAGTCTAACTTCATCATCTTCTCAGCTAAACAAAAGCATATCTCAGTGTATCCATCGCTAACTTTTGCTTCAAGCACACTTTATCCTACTGATAGCGTACTGTTTCTTGGCGTTATATCAGGTAAACACCTAAAATTTGATGAGCATGTTTTATCCTTAACAAAGAAGGCAGCGTATGGAATTAGAAAATTAATTAAAGTTCGCAATTTCTCTAATGTGAAGACGCTCATCTCCTTCCACTACGCCTTTATTCACACGCATATTGATTGTCCCCTGTCATCATGGGGGAACACGTATCCTACACATTTATCCCCACTACAGCATACGCAAAATCAAGGAATTCACGTCATTACACGCAGCAGCTACACATTGGAAGCATCTCCATTGCTCAGGGCCGCTCTCTTGTACACGTTCGAAAAGCCGACGTTCGATTTTGCTTAGAACTACAGATAGCTGAGCTAGTCGGTAAGGATTCATAATGCAAAAAAGAGGTGAGGCATCCAGACCGGACACAAGAGTATAGAAGTCGGTGTCGGCGTTCGTGTTGGCCACTTCTGTACTCTTGTGTCCTGTCTGCACGCTTCACCTCTTTTTTGCGTTCGATTTCGCCTCACGCGATTGGCCTAGATTGGCCTAGGCCGCGATATCGGCGCAGCCTGGACACTCGCGCGAGGCGAAATCGAACGTCGGCTTTCGAACGCGTACAAGATAGCGGTCCAGATATAACGGTATTATATTGTTACAGGTACTAAATAAATACTCACTTGGAATACTTGTTTATAGCTCTGTTAACGGAAAGCTCCCATTCCTTATAGTTACTAACAGCCGGTATACACATTCCACGTCTACGCGTTTCGCTTGTACCAACAGCTATTTACTGCCAAAACCTAAAATAATTATGGTAAATTTACTACTAGCTCTTCAGCCACACTACTTCGGAACTCATTACCCTGTATTATTAAGATACTCTCTCATATTCCACATTCAAATCAAAGCTTCGCTAATTTTTGCACTCAATATAACTATTTGACCGTTATCATTATATTAAGTGCTTTGTGTCATTAAATATTTTACAGTGCTAGCTAGTTACTAGCTCAATATCGTGTCTTGTGTGTTTGCATATAGCTGCATTGTATTTACACATCCTACTCATTTGTAACGGGAGGTCCCGTGCACAGTCTGGTGACTCTGGCACGTGCCTCTGTATGTGTGTATAATACCCATTTGTAACCTTATTGTTCTGCAAATAAATAAAAAGAACGGTCACTGGACACTTGATTTCTTTCAGATGATTGGAACATTGCGCATGTAATTCCTTGGGGCTTTAAATCTGGTTACAAACACTTCGCTAACAATTACCGTCCCATTTCTCTTACATCTATTTGCTGCAAACTAGTTGAGCAATATAGAGTCAAATAAGGTCTCACATTGAATCTAATAAATTACTTTTTGACAACGCACACGGCTTTCAGGGTAACCGATCCTGTAACACCCAGTTGTTTGAGCTAGTAACCGATTTACACAACTCCATGAATGGGTCATTTTGCATCGATGCAATCTTTTTTTTCTAAAGTTCGATCGCGTCCCTCACCAACGTCTACCAGCAAAACTACGTAGCGCACAGCTAGATAACAAAACATTTAACTGAATTAACGCTTTATAACCAACACACTTCAGATTGTTAAAATCGATCACTACATATCTCACCACACGCATGTCTAGTCTGGTGTGCCACAAGGATCAGTTTTGGGAACATTGCTATTTTTAATCTACATAAACGATATTACGACTAACATTCAGAGATCCATACGTCTTTTTGCCGATGACTGCCTAATATATAGAGCAATAGCAAACCAGAATGACACTCTAACCCTCAAATCCGACAGAACGGCTCTTTCAGAATGATGCAGCAAATGGCAGATGAAAATTTACACCAACAAAACTAAACACGTTAAATTTGGTCCGTCTCAACTTCTCGCCTAACGAGTGCTTAATTAATTCTGCAGTGGAAACAGTTTCGTCGAATAAATACTTAGGAGTTCTGTTCACTCGCAATCTAAAATGGCATGATCATGTAGAACTAATGACTAGCAGAGCTTTCAGAAAACTAGGCATTCTAAAACGTCGCTTCCACCAAACTTCAGGCATTTAATTCGCTAATTAAGTCATTATTAGAGTACGCTTCTAACATATGGCATCCACATCAAACTTACCTTACTGACACGTTGGAATCAATTCAAAGTAAAGCCGCTAGATTGATGTCGTCCTCATATTCTCTTTATCACAGTGCGTCATCCATAAAAAAACCCCTTGGCATTTTACCTCTCGTAATACGCAGAAAATTTTCACGATTACCCTTTCTGCACAGTGTTTATTACCGTGACACTGCCTTTTCACGCAAATTCATTCATCCAGCAGCCCACATCTCCACCCGCATTGACCACGAACTCAAGGTATACCCACCCTTCGCACGAACTAAAAAATACTTACACTCACCTTTAGTCTTACCAATAAATGAGTCTAACGCCTTTCCGCAATTTATCGTCAACATTAAGGAATTATTGCTATTATTACGGCTTTACTAAACTACCTTAATGAGCAAACCTGCCATACCAGCTGATCTTTTCTAAACTACCATGTTATCCTGCTTGAGCGCCCTACTACCTTTGGTCACTGTCATGTATTTGTTGCATTATTCTAAATAATGTCGTAGTTCGCTCTTGTGTTATTGTATTATATAATCATTACCACATGCTAATACTAGATGCACTGTATCTTCTTAATGCTGAAAACAGTGGTGTTCTTTATTTTGTATTTTGATCTTCATGCTTATAACCACCGTTTGACGTTTCTTGTTCTTGTTATTCCCCCTGTGCAATGCCAGTTTCTGGGCCATTAGGGTAAATAAATGAAGTGAAAGAATGAGCCGTGCGCTTGAAGGTGTCTTTCGCCCGTGGGTAATCTGCGACCCTTGAAGTTACGTGCAGCGCCAGTGCTAGTTAGAAACTTTATAGCAGGCATTGAGCTGCATGCTGCGTGAGGTCACTTGCGTGCGTTATCTTCAACGTGCTGGAAACGCAAGACGACTTCATGTTTTAGGCTGAATGACAGCTGTTTTTGCTCATGTATTGAAATGGTGTGATTATATCTCTAATTTTACGTCTCGTGCTGCGGTTTGGAACACGGTACGAATGTGAAAGTGTGCTTATGTGTATGAATTCGGTCACTTGTCAAGCGGTCAGCTATGCATCGGACTGGAATAGAACGGCTAATGTGCGAAATTACAGTTGCAGGGGCGTTTTGCATGCGCTGACTGTTTTCGACATGCCTGTGCATTTGCTAATAAGAGTTGGCGCTTCAGAGTTATGTCATACGAACACTTGTATCGCCCTTCATCTTGGTGTTACAAGCGTAATGTGTGCATTTTGCTATTGCATTACAGATGAAGTATCTTTGTCGCTTTATTATTTCTAGCGGAGAAATAAATTATCAAAATAAAATGTTGCATTAATTCTGTGTTACCAATCGTCTATCATACGCAAAACAGAGAGTTTGTCTAAAAGGCTCACGACTGTGCTCTAATCACAACTTTTACGTGCCTTGAAGAATCTAAACTTCAACATATCAAACTGTAGCAATAGTCGAGTTTGTCAGAATCGAACTCCATTGCGTACTTCATAAATGAAAATAAATTCATGCCGTTTAATAAATTTAGATGCAGTGTGCAGTGAACTGTTTCTTGTTATTCTTGAAATGCAGGTTAGCTTGCCATAACAAGCCTTGTTTCCCATTCTTATAGGCACACCTAGTAATATCCATTGAAATGGAGGACCATGTTATCAGGCCTACTGAGCATCTTGTTAGCACATAGGATCCTCAAATTATGGCACGAGCAGTGGCACAACCGGAGATTGTGCCGGGGGCACATTTGGCACGTGCATAGGATGTGTCACAAGTGGCAATTGCGGCACACCAGGTTAATGACAGACTTATGACATTAGACAATGAGCAATATTCTATTTATTAATCGAAGTATTGTAACATATGTGCTGAACGAGGATAAACTGTCGGTTATTTCTTCTTTAAATCTAAAAATTGAAGTTAATTTAGCAATGGACTATTGCAGGCATTTAGATTTTTCGCATGCATTTGAGTAGGAATACTAAGAGTCGAGACTTTCTTTTAGTGCAATGACCTTATTTCTTCGCTCTCTTCATGTGGTTTTGCCCCATGTCCTCGTGTTGACTTCTGCACATGATGTTTTTCAGGCACCCTCTTTATATAATTGAACAAGGCCGCTGCAAGGGCACAAGGGTGTCAAAGCGCCAGGCCAGCATCACTCCACATGGTGCAAAGGAGTGTGCTCTAAAGTATCAAAATGCCTTGTCGTGCAATTTGGACGAGAAAACTAGAATGTGGGTATATTAGGTGTACTATGACTAAATGTCACCAAAACTTTCAAGAGGCAGTATGTCACACCAAGATCAAAATTTTCACATGGGGTGCTATAACGTAAAACTATTCTAAGTTTTTCTATTGCAATTCGGCTATCAGCCCTCCACGATTGGTAAAAAACTTTTTCGACCACCCCCACTTTACCTGTCGGTCACGCGACGTCACAAAAACCGCGATAACTCCCCATCTGATATGATGTGTACACACTGATTATGCATGATTTGACAGGAAAAAGAAAAACAGTTATTTCTGATTCGACCCCTTTTCGCCATTAGCCCTCGGCTATAGGCAAAAAGTTTTCGGGCTGCACCCACTTCACCTGCCTGTCACGCGACGTCACAAAACCACAAGAACTCACCGCGTCAAAGTGACGTGTACGCGGTGAGTATTCGGAACAGAACTGAATTTTTTTCGGAATAGCTGCAGGCCGCCCCATTCCGAAAGGAACAGAAGATGGCTGCCGCCGATCACTCAGAAGCTGTCTATTCGCACCTGCCGGAGAGCATGGGCGTATTTGCGCATAATAAAACTTCTGGCGTGGCCGTGTAACGTTTTCGAGCACTTTCGGAACGTTTACCCCCTCATTCTGCCAACTCTTCTTTGCTGAGGGTCTGTTTTAGCGGCATTCTTGAGCTTCCGTTGCGTGCCGTCACGATTTTCGACCAGCCACCGCAAGCTAAGTAAGGGAAAGCCGACCAATCGTAGACGCCGGCACCACCCTCTTCATCCGGTTATCGACTTTCAGTGCAGTGGCTCGGCCCCATCGAATCCCTCTCCAGTTGAGCGTTCTCCTCGCCTCTTGTCAGCCAATTAGATACGACAAGCCGCTCAGTGTAGGCAATGTTATTCGTTTTTCAAGCAAACAAAAGTGACCTCCTATGAACGAGGAGAGCGTTTGATTGGTCTGTTCAGACAACCCTCCGGGTGACCACCCGGTGCTTGCGTTGGTGGTTACGCAAATTTGACGTCAGGAGATTGGAATAGAAACATAATGGAATAGTTTTACGTTATAGGGCCCATGCTCTAGGAAGTCATCATGACATAGCCTATATTTAATGTCTTTGATGGGAAATTCAAGATTAAGTACGCTCACTGAAAAAAAGCACATAACAGCAAGTGTCATTGAAAAGGTAGAAATAGGTTTTAAAGAAAAGTTTATTAGTTTTGTGAGAAGCGGCCGCTTCTTTCTTGCCTCTCAACAGATATATCCATGTTACAGAAAAACAGTGGTACAATAACATTGCAGATATGCTTAGTGACGTAATACATACTTGCAATAAGCACGGTGTCCGTGTTGACTACAAAAAGCAACAGCTCATGCTTGGTTACCTGCTGGCATAATTCAATAGCACGTAAATTTAATGGTGCAAATACAAGCAAGTGCCATTCTGCATTTTAAACACTGTCATGACGCAGATATATTTCCTTGTGTTCCCTTTTATCTATTTTTACACATAATTTTAGAACTACGGCTTCCTCCTAGGTTGAAGAAAGTGTAAGCAATAAAGGCAGAATATTCCAGGCTTAATAAGTCATTATCGCAAAGTCTTTAACTGTTTACATCGTGGTGCGTGCCCTATGTCTTAATTAGAATTGACGGAGTCGCTTGGAATTGAAAAATTAATTTGGCACATGTAAAGTAGTCATGGGTACTTCTGGCAGGTACTTACGATTTCGATTAAGGCGACTCAATCTACTTGCCAGCCAAGTACGCCTGTGGAGGCAGGGATGTGTTCAATGCAAAGAACTGAGATCATCTGCGTGGAACACATGTTCATCAATTAGCGGATGTGAACATATGGCGTTGATCAAGCAAAAACCCCTTAGATTGATGGCTTCTGCAGGAATAACTTTTTTAAGGGAAAATCAAAGCATTTTTGCACATAGTAAATTTCTTGATTTATGATAGAGTGAGGCACTGTATTCGTCTTCCCTGACACATGTATATTTGTTCTGAGATGAAGACAAGCTTCTGTGAAGCCCGAAAATATTTCTTACTTTAGCGTAGCTCAACCACTTCAGTTGGAAAAACAGCTTTTGTTTCACGTAGTTAATTCATTGCGCAAGCATGTGCATAGCCAAATGCAAGATCCACGGGCATGAGAGGGGTATGTAAAACAGGATGGTGCTATTCCAAATTTATGATTTGCCTCTTTGTGTTTTTCATGCACTGCCCTGCCTGCACAGATGCTTATGTCACCTTTGATGCACCATATTCTCACCTGATTATTGGTTCGCGTCTGCAGCCATTCTATACTTGAGTTTGATTGCATTTTCAGCAATCACAATAACTGATCATGTAACTATGCAAGCTGCTCCTGAAAAGTATAGCGTTCATACTGTAATGCGTTATGAAATGCTACCACATATGTCAAGAACTATGATGCAGAAGATTTTAACGCCAGTGCAGCTTGCAGTACTATACTCATTTCACTGCACACTAGATAATATTGTAAACTTAATTTATTAATTTGTGAGAAGGTGCAATGAATCTATCTCAACATCACCAAGAAACTACTTTCGTGAGGATGCCAACCAAATAGAAAGTATGATACGCCACTGTACCTCTTTGAGACCGGGTGGGATGTTGCTGCAGGACCATGACAAGACACACGCTTATAAACAGTGAGGTACAACCCATACATGAATAACTTAAGATAATTTGCTTATAATGATAACTAGACCTGCGGCCTCACATGAGAATATACGACAGATTTCGATATGTACTGTACCTTAAATCAGGAACATGCATACATTGTATAGGATGTTATCAAATGAGCTGCTGTCTTAGAATATGGCCCTGAAAAAGGTTTCTCACTCAGTTTATCTACGTTACCAGCCTTATGCTTTGCAGCTCATCTGGTGACCTCCGCCATGTAAGTACGTGCGTTTTGTACTAGGAATGTTTTTGCAGGCCAGTAATGTGGCGCGCACTTCTCTTTTTTCTCAATGTCAATACTTTGTGAGTTTGGACAGGTTTCTTCTATGTTTAACTTTCCCTTGTATCTTAATTTTGAGAACATGCAGGGAGTTAAAATAAAGGATGTTTCTACACTGCAATACTGATGAAACTTCGAGAATCTAATTATGTTTGTTACAAGATGCGTTGTAATGTTCATGGACATCACTGTAATACGATTTTATGTGTGTGTCCGTATGTTTCACGAAATATTATTCAGTTTGTCTTGTGACTAATCAATAAAGATCTGACCTTTTAAGGAAAAATAAGTTTCATTTGAGTAACTCAGCTACTACAGCTTACATCCAATTCACCAATCATAATTGCAGGAATGTTGCGCAAAGCAAAGAAAGGAGAGGAATTGAGCGAGAAAACCACACACGACACCGGAGCGCAAACTACCAACTGATATATCTCGATAAACTATCAGCAGTTGATAGTTTGCGCTGAGGTGTCTTGTTGTTTTATCGTAGACGACCTGTCCCTTCGTCGCTCTGCACGACAGTGTTAGATACGTCGGACCAACTAGCCCACTGGGGAATTTTCCTGAATTATAAGTGCTGGAGCTGCTTATGAAGGAATAACATAGTCTCCACATGTAAGTATTGCGAATCCCTTCTAACGTGACCATGGCTCTACATCATGAGTGCTTTCACACCATTGGGAAGACTACTAGCACTGTGTTCTGAAGGAGTAGTCTGTCTATTAGAAGTGCAAGCATTTTGTTTGGAGGAGTATAAACACTCGGTTTCGAGGCCTACAAGTGCTCGGTTTGGGGCAGTATAAGCACTGGTCTGGGGGAGCACAAACACTTTCGGCGAGTACTATTACCCTTGTGAGGAGAGAGTATTAGCAATCTCCGGAAGAGTACTAGCGCTCCCTTGCGGTGGAGTAACAAAGTGCTGTCGGGGGATAAATCCCCCCTCTCTCTCAACGGGGGTCGATCTACTTGGAAAAAGGGAGTTAAACATGATACAAGCAGACGCTCCCCCAAAGAGAGATCGCAGAGCTCTCTTTGTTTTCAAAGTGTAGCAAAACTCGTCGCGAGCAATGTTTCCAGGTCGGATAAGGCGGCGTAGCGCGAAGCTAGAGAAACTGTAGCCCAAATGTAGCCAAACATAAAGAAGAGGAAAAAAATGTGTAGGCAAATGTAGCCATTTTTATTTGCAGTTTTATTTCTCTATAGATTTTCGCATTCGACTACAGCAATCCCTTCTTGCGCAACCCGCCGTGACGGCCGACCCTTCACACTTTTTGGTTGGCCCCCGAAAATCGCTGGAAATGGCGAACACACAGAAATTAATCTCGAAAGTAAGCACAAAAATAAACTTGGAAGACGCTTTGCCTTTAAGAGTGGAACGCGATAGCATTCAAAGATCCATGACTGCTTCTTACGCTTCCCGGCAACTGCAGCTTATGGGACCGCAATATTTACCTGCAAACGCTGGTAAATAAAACATCCATATAGACCAGTGCACAGTATGGCATGGCGCTGTGTGGTGTGGTGGGGCGCGCCGTTCAGAACATGCACTACAACCATTTTAATATTGTGGCTAGCGTCATCTGGAACCAGTCTGCTTTGCCGGAAGCCATTTCATGGTTATATCTACGGTTATATCATGGTTGTATCTACGGGAGAGCCAGCAATTCTTTTATCATTTTCTCTCTTGAACCATCTTTTTTCACTTAAGCGAGAAAGGCAGTTCTGGGAATATCACTCAGAGAGCCACCCGCTGTGCCTACCCGCCTGTTGTACTTACTGTACTAGAAATTTCACAAACTGTTTGGTCAATGCCGAGTTGTGGCCTCATGACTCTTTTGTATATTTCAGTTTTCTAAACATAAATAATTTTTTGCTCTAGTTGGTCAAAAGCTAACGGCCATTTCGGTAGATTTATTTAAGTTCTTACTCGGTTTCAGGTTGTAACTACTTGGGCAGACGGCTGTCGTGGAGTTTAAAGTCGGTTCGAAGCCCAACGGCGATTGGGTGTGCGTGTTTGATCTGCATGGCCTGATTGGTTTTGGTCGACGACGAATTGAGATTAGTCGCCTTGTTAACTTCCTGGGGGTGTGTCGGGACGCTTCCCAAGGTCTTGGGAGATTTCGCGGTGGATGCACCAAGAGACCAGGTCGGATGAAGTGCTGCTCCTACATCATTAATTAAATAGGCAAATTATACGAACATCGATTGCTAAAAACAATTTACTTGTCATCCCAATACGTAAAGAATTATTTTCCATCGCTTGCCAAGCTAGAACTCGGCGCTAATACAAAATGTACGCAGGAAATCCTGAGGTATGAAAGGTACCATGGTTTCGAAACAATTACAGCCTGCAATCCTTAACACCTACCGTACTAAACAAATATAAGCACATAGTTATTCCAACTAAAAAGGGTTTGCTTGATTACTTTATTTCATTGAAATGACAGTGCAGTATGTCATATTCCAGTGTAAAGTGCAATTTGTTATGCATACGTGCGATGTGTCATGTTTACGGAGTACGAAGCCTTCTGCGTATAAGTAATGTGAGTGCTACTGCCATGTGAAGTACCCTGGGCCTCCATCAAGCTGATGCGACAGCTTTTTGCCCAGGTGTCCCGGCAGTTTCATTTGTTTCTGGTAAATAAACCCGATTGCCTGATTTAATAAATAAAATGCTAGTACGTAATGTGTCGTGGAACTATCGACAACTTCAGCGCTGCAATATAGTCTAGGTTTTAGCTGCGCAAAATTTTTTTTAATTTGCCTATACCAGATAGCACAATTCTAAGCCTTGAGTTAAATTACTCGAGGAAGCGCCGATTACTTCCGCGAGAAACCAAAGCACCTATAGGAATATGTAAGATACATACACTAATTAACTCTGTAATTATTTGCCATATGGCACCTATTTATATCTACGAACTGTAGCTAGTGAGTAGGCAGAGCATATCGCCTAAGGAGCAATTTTGAGGATGGCACCAATCTCTAGATATGCGCCATCCAACTTGCGGTAAAGGTGGGCTGTTCTTCTGCACCTTCTTAAGAAGTTGAAATTTTATTTATCGAATCACAAAAGTATTTGGAACGCCAAAGCATTTCGTCAGACCCTTTAAAAATGTATATCAAGAAACTTGTGTAGACCTGAGAATTCGCTCCAGGCTTGCGAACTCACCGGCTAGACATCGTAGAAGTATGAGCAGTTTAACGGCAGGACTGAAGAAGACTTGACAGGACAGACGTTCTACAGGACAGACTGGCTACAACTCGTAAATTTAAATAGGTGCCCTAAAGTAATTAATTAAAAGATAAGTAGCGTATGTTAAAGATTCAAGCAAGCATACTGATTTCTCGTAAAAGTAATGTCCGCCTCATTGAGTAATTTATCGCAATGGCTGAATTGTGCAATGTGTCATAGGCAGTCTTACAATTTTGCAGCTAAAGAAGAAAGGAACACCTGGCACAAAGGGTCGTGAAATACCTAATAACTTCGTCTGTACGTAGGAACTTTGAACGGTCCCAGAAATTAAAGTTTTGACGGAGGTAAGCAACCTTGTTATGTTGTTTACGGTAATACTCCATATATTCATTAATTAGATAGATAGATAGATATATAGTACTTTTATTCGTATCAATTCTCATACACAAAAATCAGGCCTACCAAAGCCTCACCAAGGGCTTGAGTGGCAGCGCCTGGCAGACAGCGAACATTAGCAAAACAAAGAATAGAGATATTGCAACAAACTCGACAAGCAAACAAAAAAAGAAAATTTAACAACTCAGAGAGACAAATATGGAGACATAACTATTACAACATCAAAAGGGATGACAACAATATGGAATTAAGATAGTAACACTCGATTAAATAATTACGGGGTAGGAAGCAACGCAGAGACGTACCGCAAAATTTTTTTCAGGGTGTATTTTGTTCTCATGCGGAATACACTAGGTGACATAATATTGAAACAGGCAGGTACATAGTATTGACGTGTGCGCTTTCCGTACCGGGTTGAGGAGCGAGGAATGCAGTAACGGTATTTTGGTCTTAAATCACGTGCAGGAACATATGGAATGGTGAACTGACTGCACCAAAAATGTTTAAGCGCAATAGTTTCTGTTAATAAAGCGTTAAAATTTGGAAACTTTAATCTTCTGAAAATATCAATGTTATTACCGATGGGCAGGTCGTAGGCAATATTTTTTAAAAGTAAACGCAGAAGCGAATTCACCCTGCGCTGCCAGCGAACAGTGCAGTGACCATAAACAGTGATTCCGTATCTTAGTACACTATAGGCTAGAGCGTGTGTAACACATTTACGGACAGAAAAAGGCATAAAATATCTAATATTATACAGGACACAAGATACAGCACGAAGTCTTTGACAAACGAAAGAAAGGTGCGAGTTCCAAGAGAGATCACTGTCGAAGATCAGGCCAAGATATTTGACCGAATGCGCATATTTTACTGGAACACAGTTACAATGAGAACAGGAGGAAGTATGCAAATAAACAGGATGACTCAACTCAAATTTTTTTAAAGGGTTATGAAAACATATAAGTTGTGTTTTAGAAGTATTAACATTGATAAGGTTAGACTTAAACCAGTCCATAGCTTTAACAGCTGCCGTCTGTAACATTGTTACAGCATCAGTGTATTTCTTTGCGCGCGCAAAAATGACAGTGTCGTCAGCATACTGGAACAATGAAACAGGCACATTGTTAGCAAGATCATTAACGTATAGATTGAATAACAAAGGACTCAATATAGAACCTTGCGAGACTCCAGAATTAATTGCCGTGAAATCGCTATGGAATTGTGAAATCGACACATATTGGCGCCTATTTTGTAAAAATTTAGTAAGTAAATGTAAAAATGAACCTCGAAATCCCAATGTAGAAAGTTTATCAAGCAGAAGGACGTGGCAGATGCTATCAAAGGCCTTGCTTACGTCAAGAAAAAGAGAGCATACGACTTCATTCTTATCAAAAGCTGAATTTAGTATGTCAGAGAATTCTTCAAGAAGATCTGTTGTTCCTTTTCCTGGTATGAAGCCATACTGACAAGGTGATAGAACATTGTGCGTATTCAAAAAATTCGTCAAGGTAAGTAATAGATGCTTTTCAAAAATTTGGCCAATGCATGGCAGAATAGAGATAGGTCGATAATTACTCATAATGTTTCTGGAGCCACCCTTATACAAAGGTATAACTTTAGCAGTTTTCATTGAAGTCGGTATTATACCCCTGGAAATGATACTATTAAGGATAACTAGTAGGACACCCTTAATCGCTTCAAAATTTCTGCACAATTCAGAAACAATGAGGCCGTCATGACCAGGAGATTTGCTGCGTTTAAGACTGAAAAGTATACACCTTAAATCACTTTCGGTAATGTCAGGAAGGAAAGCAGATTCCATCACACTGGGAGGCATAGGACAGTCGTTACGCGGGGTACCAGATGCACCAGAAACCAGAGAAAATAGTTTGTTAAAGTCATTCGCAATGCGATGTCCATCTTTCTGGAAATGAGATATGAAATACGTATCATTATAAATAGTAGCGCTCGCTCCTTTCAGGTTATTTACCAATAACCATGTTTTCTTGCTGTTAAAACGTGCGTCTTTAAACTGAGACCTAAAGTGGTTGCGCTTGGCCAGACGGATCATGGCATTAACTCGGTTTCGTTCATGTTTAAACTGCAGTCGTAGTTGAGAACAGTTTGGAGCACGTCTCGTTCGAGCCCAGAGCAGATCTTTTTCTTTAATAGCTTCCAGTATTACGGGCGACATACACTTATTGTCTAAATTTCGTTGCTTAACGATCACCATGCGTGAAGATTCGGCTTTGTGTGAACGAAAAACCTCGACGAAACTGTCATATAAGTCTGCAGGGGACACATTGTAAATAAAAGAATCCCAATCATACTTTGCTATTCTTTCATCGAAACGCTTATAATCAAGTACTGATACGCTTTGCTGGCTGCGCAAAGGTGCAGGGTGGCTGGAACCATCCGTTAACGAGCAGCAGACGAAATAGTGGTCTGCAAGCTTGACTTCAACCACAGCAGACCGCACCAACCGGTTTTGAGAACGCACGTTTATGTGGTCGATGCAAGAAGAGACCAGCTGCCCAGATAAGTATTCCTCACATGTAGGGCTGTGGATTTTTGTCTCTAGTCCCCACTTTGATAAAGTGTCAAGATAATCTGCGACTGTTGGCACAGTTGGGCGTAGAATATCGATATTCATATCCCCGATAATGCACACGTGTTCTTCACTGGAAAATGTTGATATTGCAGAATCAAGCTCAGCTAAAAAGATTCGACCGTTACAACACGGAGGGCGATAAATTGCGAGTAGAATCAACGACAACCAATTGTCGTTGATTTGAACCATTTGGGACGTTTTTTTTTTTCCCGCGTAAGGAGGCATACTGTCCGTTTGCACAGGATTGAGTTTTATATTTGTTTTCATTGCTCTGCATTTCTCTAGTGCCGGTGATATTGACACGTGTACTATAGCGCAGGACGCGCCCGCAAGTATCGGAAGTTTCTGGAATGTTACCGATGCTTCTCTCCGCTGTCTGTGACCAAGCCTTGTTTAATCTGATCGCATGTGTGAACGACGCGAATAATGTAGAACTTTGTGGAAGGCACACGGGTCCCAGCGATTACTCTGGAAAATTCGGCGACTGATGTATAAAAGCGGACGCGCTTGACCCGCTGATCAGATTGTCGACGATCGCCGACCGTGTTCGCTGCTATCGTTCTGCTATAAGTGTAGCCTGTTTTTGTGGGAACATGTTCGCCCAATAAAAGCTAGTTTTGCCTTTCACAGTATTGCTACTGTCTTCTTTGACGTCACGACCACGTGACAATATTTATACAGAACAAGCAAAAGAACCGAATCAACGCAGGCACAGTTATTTACAGGCTGAGCTCGAGGCACGAAGTTGTGGACAGCACGTATGTAGCTCTCCATGTGGACACGCGTGGAGCGACAACAGACGAGGGAACATTCTTGCGCTAAGTTAAAGCTGAATGTTAAATTTGTCGTACCTTGCGTTTAATTTTTCGGCACACTTATTGCATCAAATAACCCTACTTACCTCGAAATCCCCCTCCTGTTAACCGGTTACGTGCGTAGATCTTCGGTGACTCGTGCAAAAAAGTGTACACAAGCATTAATTTTGTATATTTGCTTACATGGCGAATGTGCTATGTAGTTGATTAAAAATTATTACTCACATTCCTTCAGTCTGTGCTGGCAATTTAGATTAGGTAATCTGCGATTTGAACGCCGTGTTTAATTACAACGAGAAGAAACGGGGTTCACCGAGGGGCCCGATCTTTATTAGTGATATCATAAGAAGCCAACAAACACTGGCACCAGGAACGACATAGGGGAAATTATTTATGCGTAATAAAAGAAATAAACATGCGAAGGTTGTGGGTTCGATTCCAACCTTCCGCAAGTTGTTTCTTCATCCACTTTCATTTCCACTAATTTATTGTTTCTTTATTTTATCTATTAAGCACAAATAATTTCCACTATGTTGTTCTTGGTGTCAGTGTTTGTTGGCTTCTTATGAAGTGTTTCATTACAGTTATTTGTAGGGCTGTTTCAATTGTTCCCTATGGACCAATCTGTGCTTCGCTGAAAAAGACAGCCAAGGGCAACCGCATTCTTCTTTGCAGCCATGAAGTCGCCAATGTCAGCAACAACTTCCAAGCCAAATTTGAACAGCGTGTTTAACCGGGAAGAAAGGAAAAACATTGAACGGGAACACGGCGTTGCGCCTCGTCGTTTGCAGCAGCGATCCAGCGCTTTTCCGTTTCCTGCACCGCCTCTACTGTTTCCGTCATAATCAGAGCTCGTCCCCGCCCGAGCTTGGCTTTAATTAACGGCCGTGGACGCAGGCGAAATTCATTAGGGCGCGCCAGTTCCCGTCAGGTCCCGACGTCCATAAAAGCCCATCCCCCACCCAGGGTGACAGCGCCGAAAAGGAGGCTTGTGTGGAGAGCGTGCGTAAATAAATGAAACGCCGAGCGGACTCTTCATAGAAGCGGAGCACAAGGATCCGACACCGCCGCGCTTCGCTTGCCCTGCCTCTCCTGTGGCCTTCGCCTTTTGTGAGCGGATAATGAAACAAATCAGGGGCAAAGGCTCTCTTGGGGCGAGCTGACGTTGCAGACAGCATTACTGTTTGATTTTTAAACCCGAGCCGGATCCATCAGCACAAGTGGCAATAGCTTGCATTCGTAAGCACAAGCGCCAGCTTAACATGACGGAGTAGCCCCGATGCCTTTGCAACGAGCTTTCGAATCAACATCGCTTGACAGGTGCTCCTGTTGTAGTCCTCCGTGGAAGCCAACACGGTGAGAAAGGAACATCTCTCCGCGTTGCGCACGAACAGGCTCAGAATGTTTGCGAATATTTTCGTTCTCCTTATCGTCGGCATCATCATCATCGTCATTTCGTCGTCATTATCAGCATAATTGTATGTCGACTGCAAGACAAAGGCCTCTTCTAACGATCTCTAATTACCGATGTCTTGCGCTAGCTAATTCTAACTTCCGCATGCAAATTTCCTAATTTCATAACCCCACCTAATTTTCTGCCGTCCTCGACTGTGCTTCCCTACCCTTGGCACCCATTCTGTATTTCTAATTATCCACCGGTTACGCGCCCTACGCATTACATGGTCTGCCCAGCTCCATTCTTTTTTGCAGCGAAGCTGCATTTGTCGAGGGCTCCACGTATGTTTCATGTTTATGCGTCAACAACAAAAATACAGCTAGGTGAGCGTCAGCCGATGCTGGAAATGCTGCAATACGGAAGTGCAGCGGAAGGGAAGCGGGCTGCAAGCACTCTGCCCCTAATAATAACGATAAACCAAGATTCATTGTTTCGAGTCGATTGGTACACTGTAATTGTTTGTTAAGAGCCCATTGACTCGCCACCAGGAGGCGCTGCCATTATACAAAGAACAATATGTGTGTAACAACACACCCTTGACTCGCAAGAGAACAATGTCACCGAGTGTGGGGATCTATGCGCCGTACAAATGAAAGATTGATATACACTGTGTATGCATCTGCAGGCACACCGAGGTGTGATATCGAGAAGTTCATGACCACACACTTCGCATTCGGTTAGCCGTGATGACGCTGCCCCTGAGATCATTGTTGATTACAATGTGAATATTTCAAAACAACACAAGAAATTGTTCACTCAGTTTGTGCTGGAAGAGTTTGCTTTGAAGTGCCACATCAGTACATGTCACTCAACTACTCAACAACAGTAGTGTATTCATTTAGCTTTGGCCAAGGCTCTAAGGTTGCAACAAAACCAATCAGTGAATACACTGTAATTACAAAACTATCGTCAATACCATTACCGAATGATGAGAATAAATGCCCTGTGTCTATTAACCATCTGTGATAAGCTACAGCTTCACTGGTCATCTACCCTCACATACTGTAACGGCACCTCAATTTTTTCCTCTTATAGTCAACTAGAATGCCGGCTATCCCCATTGTTACACTCTAAAAACAAAGACAGTTCCGGACACTGCCTTCTGGGGAGTATCTGCTTGCCCCATAATTCACTATTTTTGAGAGTAGACAACCCCCTTTGAGAGAGAGTAGAATAACTCCCCCCGACAGAGTTTTATCACCCCATCGCAAGGGAGTGCTAGTAGTCTTCCAAAGAGTCTTCGTACTCTCCCCACAAGGGTAATAGTACTGCCCCAGACAGACTACTTCTACTCCACCAGAGTGCTAGTACTCTTCCCAATAGTGTGAAAGCACGATCTAGAGTCACGGTCACGTTAGAAGGGATTCGCAATACCTGCAAGTGCGGAATATTTGATTCCTTCATAAGCAGCTACTGCACTTATGCTAGGTGAATTGGATGTAATCTGTAGTCACCGAGCAACTCAACCATTTTCACTCTTGAAAGGTTAAAATCTTTATTGATTAATCACAAGGCAAACTGCATCATAAATTGAGTAACATACTGACAAATACAAAAAATCAGATTACAATGATGCGCATGAGGGTTACAACACATCGTGTAATAAAATATAAGTTTATCTTTTAGAGGCTCATCACTATTACAGTGTAGAAATACCCTTTATTATCAATTGGCTACATCTTTTCAAAAATAAAGTATACAATGGAAAGTTAAACAAAAACAAACATGCACAAACTCACAAGGTATTGACACTACGTTCGAAGAAAGATATGCGCCACAATACTGGCCAGCAAACGCATTTCTGGCACAATAAACAGGCACTTATATGGCAGAGGTTACCAGATGAGCGGCTAAGCATGGGGCTGGTAACATGAATTGTGCAAGAAACGTTTTTTGTGCCATATTCTAAGACGGCAGCTCATTTGACAACGTTCTGCACTGGGTATAGATGTTTTCGACTGAGAGTACTGTTCATTTAGAAATGGGTTGTATACGTATTTTTATGTGAGGCTCTAGGTCTAGCTAGCTTTGCTTATATTTCACATAAAGTTATTCATCTATGGGCTGCACCCCATTGTTTCTAAGCGTATCTCGTCTTGGTTCTGCAGCAATATCCCAGTCGGTCTCATAGCGGTACTGAGGCACAGCATATTTCCTATTCGGTTGGCGTCCTCACAAAGTAGTTTCCTGGTGCTGTTTGGATTCCATCCCTTACACTTTCTCACAAATAAATAAAATTTGATTTACAACATTACCTAGTGTGTAGCAAATTAGTATAAAACTGCAAGGAATATTAGCATTAAAATCTTGCGAACCAAAGTTCTTGTCATGTATGGTAGCTTTTCATTTCGGATTACGGTAAGAATGCCATACTTCTGAGGAGCAGGTAGCATAATTACATGATCACTTATTGTGCCTACATTAAAATGCAATCTAACTACTGTATGGCATGGCTTCGTATTTAAACCAAAAATCAGATGTGATGATTATGATGCATCAAAGGTGACATGAGCATAAGTACGGGCAGTGAAGTGCATTAAAAGACAAACAAAGAAGCAAATCAAAAATTAGGGACGGCACCATTCTGTTTCACATATCCCTTCTATGCACATGCATTTTGCATGCGGCTAGTGGGAGCGGCCCGCTGCGCGCTAGTGCGCGCCCTAAAGGACCCTAATAAAGTTTTTCATCCATCCATCCATCCTATGGATTTACTTGAACAATGAACCGACTATCTGAAACCGAAGCTTTTTTCCTACTGAAGTAGATAAGGTACGCTAAAGTAAAATAAATTATCACGCTTCACAGAATCTTCGTCTCAAAAAAAGTATATATTTAGGTCTGGAAAGGCTAATACATCGCCCCACTGTGCACTCTATCTTAAGTCCAGAAATTTGCTATCTGCAAAAATGCTTTAACTTTATTTTGCCTTATAAAAATTATGTCTGCAAAAGTCATCAAGCTAAGGGGCCTTTGCTTGATTAACACTATATGTTCACATCCGCCAACTAATGAACAAGTGTTCCACTCAGATGCTCTCAGTTCTTTGCATTGAACACATCCCAGCCACCACTAGAATAATTGGTTGGCAAGTACATTCAGTCACCCTAATTAAAATATCAAATACCTGCCAGAAGCACTCACATGACTATTTCACAAAAGGAGAAGCCACAATTGTGCATGTGCCAAATCAATCTTCAATTGCAAGAGACTCTGTGGCTCCAATTAAGACGTAAGGTGCGCACCATGGTGTACACAGTTACAGGCCGTAATTGCTCCTGGGACAGCGAGTGTTCGCGGTCTTTGAGTGAGATCTGTCTATGTTTGCACGTGCGCGGGTGACCCAGTGCTTGGTAATTTAAGGAGTAAGCGAATGTTTACTTCAGTTTATTCAGCCCATGAAACTACGAGCCTTGGTTCGTGCAATTGTTCGAGCAGTGGTTCATGCAGCATTGGAGTGAAACTGCTACATTTTTGTTTTTTATATTTCTAGGGGGTTCAAAAGCAGTGCTGCGTACGCTAATGTTTGTTCCTGGTAGCGGAACGCAACGCACTGCCGTAGCCCAGTGGCTTTGGTGTTGCGCTGCTGAGCTCGAGGTGACGGGTAGAATCTCAACCGCGGCAGTCGCATTCCATCAGAGGCAGAATGCGAAAATGCGCGTGTACGTGCATTTCGTACACGTTTAATAAACCGAGCTGCTGAAAATAAATCTGCAGTTTTCCATTACCCTGCACCTCATAAGAAGATCTTGATTTTGGAACTTAAACCTTCAAATCTTAAATTTACGTCGCGGAATTACATTGACAATCGACATTGTTGAGTGTGCCTACTGAACTTGTTATCTCGTTGCTGTGCTTTCTTTAGTAGCCAATAATTTCTTTTAGATTTACTTATGGTCAGAATCCAGTGTGACAACTCCAGGTCTTCCTTAGCATAGGAAACCAGCTATCGATTAAGCGTTTGAGGTATTACCAACATGGTCAAGGAATATCAATGTATAGAGTTCGAAGTGATTGCAGAGCATGACAACGATGAAAGAATGATACACTGCATTACAACCACGACAGGAATCCAAGGGCCTGCCTGAAACAGAAGACGTTATCTGGTATTTCTTCTCTTGCATTATAATCCTTCTCTCGTCAGACTCATCTCGAATATCAGAAGAGTCGCGATCTTCTAGGACGACTCTTCGCGTTTTATTGCGAGTCAAACGACACATGCGCAAATGTTGACGCTGGTTTTGTGACTCTACTCGCGCAAAAGTGGGTCTTCGGAAGAAAAAAGAGAGTCAAGTTGCCGTGACTCACTTTTTACTCCATTTTTCTTCGAGTGTAGTGCAACTAAGTCACCCCCTCGTATGTCAGGAATCGGCCGAGGAGCTTCGGGCGGCGGCGTAGCGTTGGCGGCTGCACCCTCGATAGAGGAGTGTACGACATGGAAAGCATGGAAAAGCGCATGCGGGAAGAAATGGAGAAAATGGAATGTCGCATGCTACCAAGCCTACGGGCTAGCGTAGAAAGAATTGAAGAGACGCTAAGCAAGAAAATTGAGCTGAACTTGCAAGGAATGACAGAGCAGACAATTCATAAAATGTTAGAGCCGCATCTCTCAAAACTCCATGCTTACGAGATTAGGATGGACCGTAAGTCACAAGGATTCGCAGAATGCTCCCGCACTAAGACACCCAGATTGACAGGAAAAATGCGCACCAGGCAGATTGCGTCTGATGACGCGCTTAATCTGAGTACAGAACAAGGACTGACCTCTTCCAGTTCCAATACGGCTCGTCAAACTAAGTTAACTATATAACAACGGAACTGCAGGGGTTTTAAACGTGAGCGGGAATCCCTGCAACAGTATGTGGGCTCTCTAGATGAGAGGCCGGATGTAATCGCGTTACAGGACGTTAATGTGGCAGCTAAACTTAGGTTGTACAGTACGCATCAAACTAACACTTCGACTTGCATACATGAATATAAGGACAGTACGGCTTCAACTATAGACCTCGAACTAAATACTGAAATAGAACATGTGTTTATTCGTGTCCTCCCTAACACTCGTTCCAGTAAAGGGGCGTACGCACTTAATATATACAGCCACCCGCAACACAGGACAGCAGTCTTTGACGAAATTTTTCGGAAAGCAGCGCAGGCTGCAAATACCACAGCCTCTCATTATAGTGGGGGATTTCAATGCGCACAGCTTTCTTTGGGGTTATAACAACGAGAACGTAAAAGACTGGAAATTGGCAGCAGCAATATCGGATGTGGCTTTTACTATTCTGACAGACCCGTACATTCTGCAACAATGGGCAATAACGTTTCAAGGGACACATGCCCCGATTTAAATCTAATCAGAAATGCTAAAAATTACGAGTGGCAAAATGCGCATGAAACCTTACGCAGTGATCATTATATACTCAGAATTCGCCTACACTCGAAGAAAGTTGCACTACACTCGAAGAAAAAATGGAGTAAAATGTGAGTCACGGCAACTTGACTCTCTTTTTTCGTCCGAAGACCCACTTTTGCGCGAGTAGAGTCACAAAACCAGAATCAACATTTGCGCATGGATCGTTTGACTTTCAATAAAACGCGAAGAGTCGTCGTAGAAGATCGCGACTCTTCTGATCTTCGAGATGAGTCTGACGAGAGAAGGATTATAATGCAAGAGAAGAAATACCAGATAACGTCTTCTGTTTTAGGCAGGCCTTTGGATTCCTGTCGTGGTTGTAATGCAGTGTATCATTCTTTCATCCTTGTCATGCTCTGCAATTACTTCAAGCTCTATATATTGATATTCCTTGACCATGTTTGTTAATACCTCACACGCTTAAGCGATAGTTGGTTTCCTATGCTAAGGAAGACCTGGAGTTGTCACACTGGATTCTGACCATAAGTAATTCTAAAAGAAATTATTGGATACTAAAGATAGGTGATAGGAATGATAGGAATGATAGGTGTAACGTTAAGGAATAAGAAAAGAGCAGATTGGGTGAGTGAACAAACGCGAGTTAATGACATCTTAGTTGAAATCAAGAAAAAGAAATGGGCATGGGCAGGACATGTAATGAGGAGGGAAGGTAACCGATTGTCATTAAGGGTTACGGACTGGATCCCAAGGGAAGGGAAGCGTAGCAGGGGGCGGCAGAAAGTTAGGTGGGCGGATGAGATTAAGAAGTTTGCAGGGACGGCATGGCCACAATTAGTACATGACCGGGGTTGTTGGAGAAGTATGGGAGAGGCCTTTGCCCTGCAGTGGGCGCAACCAGGCTGATGATGATGATGACTAAAGAGTGCACAGCAACGAGATAACAAGTTCAGTAGGCACACTCAACAGTGTCGATTGTAAATGTAATTCCGCGACGTAAAATTAAGATTTGAAGATTTAATTTCCGAAATCAAGATCTTCTTATGAGGTGCAGGGAAGTGGAAAACTGCAGATTTATTTTCAGCAGCTCGGGTTATTTAACGTGTACGAAATGCACATACACGCGCGTTTTCGCATTCTGCCCCTGCTGGAATGCGACTGCCGCGGTTGTCATTGTACCAGTCAACTCGAGCTCAGCAGCGCAACAGCAAAGCCACTGGGCTACGGCAGTGCGTTGCGTTCCGCGACCAGGAACAAACATTAGCGTACGCAGCACTGCTTTTGAACCCCCTAGAAATATAAAAAACAAAAACGTAGCAGTTTCACTCCAATGCTGCATGAACCACTGCACGAACAATTGCACGAACCAAGGCTCGTAGTTTCATGGGCTGAATAAACTGAAGCAAACATTCACTTACTCCTTAAATTAGCAAGCACTGGGTCACGCGCGCACGTGCAAACATAGACAGATATCACTCAAAGACCGCGAACACTCGCTTTCACAGCGTTGGCATGATGAAGGACGCTTACAGAGCGGACCCAACGCTTCTCCTGCCTCATCCGTCAAAGCGTCTCCGAAACTTGAAATTGCGCTATCTGAGCGCCCCCCAGCTTTGCATCGATCAGAAATTATCTCGAAGACAGCGCGAGGGTGGCGCATAACCGGGTTAGAGCAACGGCCAAAGGAGGAGAAGCGCGCTAAACCAGTACCTCCCTCCCCCGGCTTGTGCGCGTTTTATCACGTGACCTCCTACAGATACTTGACTTGGGACGCCCATCCAGCCTGGCTAAGCCTCGAACACTTCCTTTAACGCGCACAGCCAACGGCGCGGGATAGGATCTTATCGCACTTGACTTTATGCGTAAGCTTACGGTAACACCGACAGATACATTTCGACGGTTGTGTCCATATAACTGCTGTCGCAAATTTCGCAATAAACAGAAAATTTTAATAAGGATCAACAACGCTGCTTCTTCACGTCGTCATACAGCGGTGAATGATATTTATAGAAAATGTGTTTCTAAATCTCCGCCAAATGACTGCGCTCTCATTTGGTGACAGCGGAACACAGTCGCAAGAACTTGTGGAGGAAATACCGGAATTCTGGCAGCTTCAGGCGCACTAGATTATGCAGTAACATGGGCGGCTTTATAGTTCTACCTCACATCAGAACAAACTGCACTCGACAGAGATCAAGGGCAGCCGCACCATTATAGCTAACCAAATTAGGCACAATTACCCCGCGTCTTCGCACTTCTAGCACGCTCCGACAGCCCAACGATGGATATTTCAATCGTAACCATACTCGGACGGGCAAATTTTACTTCAGCGAAGTGAACGTAGCGGGTATTTCAAGACGCGTGTTCAATTCATGGCTGTTTCATTCCATGAACATTACTTACGTGACGCAAAATTATCAGTGAGCAAAACAGTTTTTATTTCAACGCGAGGAAAGAAAACCGAAACTATGGATTTGCGCAGTTGTGCGGGTACAAAATGATCTAAAGCCGAAGCCGTCAATGGCATGACGCCATTTTGCAGTTGTGCTGCATCACGCGCGAGTACGTTGTTGTTGAGTGGTTCTGAAAGCGCTGCGTTAGGCGCGACTGCAACCAGGCGTTGCGGTAAGTTATGGTGGCAACTTCGTTCGGTGCTGTGTGAATGCGACGACGGGGACCTCCGCCAGCAGCAGCGTGTCGCCGATTTCGTGATTACCGACATCGCGCAAGGGCAGCTCGCCGGACCGTCAGAAGCGCCCGAAGTGTTGCGGCTTGCACTGCGTCTTCCGTTGTGATATGAGAGATCACAACGCACAAAGACGACCAGATGCACACGAAAGACTACCAGCTGGGAGGGACCTGTGCCATATTTCTCTTAACGTCTCCGGTAAGGTTATCCCGTTTTGTTCCGAGTTTACAAAGGGCGCGTACTCGGCCCTTCCGGTATGGCTAAATTTTGCGCCACGTTTCGCTTGGCAGTTCACAGACGTTTCTTAGGCAAGCGTGCGCGTATGTATGCGAAAATACTGCTGGCAGACGGAAGCCTCAGGAGAGCATCTGAAATTATTGCAAAGCTGTACTGCCAGGAGAAACACCGTTCTTAACGACTCTAGTGACGAGCGGCCTATCGCATCGAAAAATCCGTAGAATATCAAGTACTGCGTAACTTGAAGTGTAGGTACCATACTAGCATTAGTGTAACTTTCGTTGGCGGAGACAGGTCGTCGAAAACATTGAAGACAGCTTGGGTATTCTGAAGATTTACTAGGGCTTTAGGTATATTACCGCGAATAATAAAAGGGCTACAAGGCTGTACAAAGTGTCAGGCGATGTGGCAGCACGGATATTTTCAGAGCGGTAAAGCGGCTGCATGCACAAGCGAAGAGAGACAGCGCTTTAAAAGCGCTGAAACAACAAATTTTATGTTCGTTTGGCTGTAAGTATAAAACACATTAGCGCACAATCTAAGCCTACATATAATTCATTATTTTTTACGAAATCCTTATTTTCACGGTTGTAAATATTTAAAAGCATGAATTTGCTGCAACCTTTATGATGTAAATCCTACTAGGCCTACGAAACCGGGGTGTGTTATGTGGTGAATTTATAATATTGCTACTGGATTTTCTATTTTGAGCCCTGCGTTTTATGAAAAGAAGGGTCCTTTTATTTGTAGTTTTATGTTAAGGCGTATATGTGGCAAGCATAAAAAAGTTAATTGCAAAGTTGTACCTGCATGTGAGCTGTGTAGCTCACATGCAGGTAGCTGTGTAGCTCACAGCATGTGTAGCTGCATGTGAACCCAAGCTTATCCTGTCTTGGCTATTGCAACGTGCATATAACAATTTTAAGTATATACAGCTGCAGTTGGCTTAGTCGCTGTAGCGTGTTTTGTAAAACTAGAACGCTATGCATTATTTTACTGCTTTCATCCAGCTATACCTTTTTTTCGTGTACTACGAAACGCTGACAGCATTGAATGAAATGAAGTGTGGTGTATTTTTCTATTAATTTAATAAAGGAAATTTCGTCTGCCGTGTGTCAGATATTAGTTTACCTTCTTGTACTAAACAATTCATTAACTCCGCTGATACTGCTGTGGTCCTCTGTATTCTTGTAATTTTAAATAATATTTTATTTTAGGTATTCAAGAAATGGCAACATCCAGAAGTCGCCACCTTATCCAGCACGGTATTGGTGAGACAAATCGTAGCAGGCACTTTTGCATATCAGATTAGCATATGTTGCTATTTATTGTGATTTTTGTGTCCACTTTCCTGGCCTTTAATTATTTTACTAATATTGTGCAAAGGGTAATACTTTTACAGAGGGACAGAGTAATTGCCCAAAGGCGAGACATGGCTGGTGGAGACAACACACACGAGCCTCCTTTGACTTTATCTAAATGTTGCGCAGTTACTCTGTCGTTATGTACCAACAAGCTCAAGTTCCTCATCAGCTACATTTACTCATTCTCCGTTATTACAATTTCATTGACACAACATTAAAAGCACAGAGACTTGAAATGATGAAGCGCTGACGAACAAGGAGCATCGCTGGAGCTAATGTTTCCACAAAGGAGATAAGTTTTCTTGTAAAAACGTTGGCTCCAGTGAAATTTCTTGTTCTATCATTGTTTACGATTAAAAGAAAGCATTATTGCTCTTGCTGAAGTATTATGCATTATGGAATAAAAATCAGCAGGGTGAAATGCCTGGATGTCAAAATTCTTGTGTATTCTAATGCTACAGCAAAAGCCAGAAAAACAAGATCTAGAGAAGAACATTGTTATTTTTCACTACCCAGTTTGGCCAGCTTCATTCAGAGCTTACAATTTGTTGCATTAACGATCACTGGAATTCATTAATTGAATTAGCTTGGCGATTTGCTTATATTAAGAGATGTTGAACTTGTAATAATGCAGCTTAAAATAATTCATGTAAATAAATGTACAATGACATTTTATATGTCAGGCTTGCAGTTGACTAGCAGATCACTTGGTGGTATGAGCTCAGGTTTCAACCGAGCTTCCATGCACAAATCGGTTGCACATTCTTCTTTCTCATTTGTTGTATTTTCATAAAGATAAGTACCGGTTCTTTCTTGTCGGGGTTGTAGTTGTGTTATAGGACCTTAGTGTTTACATTTATTTGTATTGGAAGCCATGTTACACAGACAGCTGAATTTTTCTTGTAAATTGTGATATGGTAGGACTAAGAACATTTCTGCAAATTTGTTGCAGGTACACTCTGGCAGCTCCCGCCCCTGCTTCCTACCACCACCGTGTCCTGTCTGCGTCCACTAGGGAGTTGGAAACCTTTGGCGGCTCCTGCCACTGCGTCCTGCCACCACCATGTCCCGACTACGTCCACTAGGGAGTTGGCAGCCTTAGCGATGATGCCAAGCAGGCTGGCAGCCGGCAGAAAGATTCAGGTAAATACGTGTAATTAAGCGGCGTCTTTCTGAGTGAAGTGACTTGTAGCCACCTGGCAATGAAGGAATTAACTTCGAAGCAGTTTAGACTCCCTGCTATCGGCGCAGGAATGCTCAAGTTCATGCATTTTTTCTTAGCCGCCTAGGGGCTATGTGGATAAGACGAAACGCAATGCAAATTATGGAACTAGTGGGAGACCACCTGTACAATTTCTTTTCTTGCTTAACACAAAAACTACTTTGATAGAACTTTACCCATTTAAAAACAATACAATGTGCTCTCATATATGGTATTTGGCATAAATTTACTAGCACTGCCTCAGTAGTAAGTATGCCAATAAACTTACACCAAAACTGACTTTTTTTTGCAAGTTCATCCTCATCTCTGCGCACTGCTGCATAATTTAGCTTTCTGAAACAAGTTTTTGCCCATAGCACAAGTCTAAACATGTGGATTACATAAATTTGCAGCTTTTGCTGTGCGCCAGTTCTGTGAAAATAAAGTTAATAAGCCATTTTGTCCATTTTTAATGACCCATAATAAGCTGAGCAGTGGCTAATAAGCAGTTCAATTTTTGGTGCAAGGCCTCTCTTCATTGTCCTGAAAAATTTGGCGATCTTAATGAGGGAACCAATTATTTGGCTATGCCTTTTATGATTTATTTATTTATGTAGTCATACTGTTATCCCTCACTTGAGGGTCGTTACAGGGAGGGTCAGTAATTGAATTGTACATAGAACAAACACTGAAAATCATTTGTAGAAGAACATTTGTAACATATAGAACATTTCTTACATGCAAGGAATAAATAATAAGCTATACAGTTTGAGCGAAATACTTATGAAGGCCAACCTCAAAATCAGTCACAGTATTTTTTTGTACCACATCATTCGGTAATTAATTCCACAGTTTAAAAACGTGGGGAAAGAAAGAAAGGCGGAATAAGTCTGTTCGAGCTATTCCTGGTTGCGCAAATTTGCTGCGTGTTGTTCGTGGGAACCTTTTGTGAAAGAGCTTTAGATAATCATCCTTGTTTATTTTCACCTCTGCGTGTAGTATCTGAAAAAAACAGTTTCAATCCCTGCTTCTGCCTTCTTGATTAAAGTGGTTCCAAGCTACATATATTTAACATTTCAGTTGCCGAGTCACGTCGTCAATATATAGAGCAGATAAAGTGAACTGACATTCTCTGAATTCGTTCTAGTTTATGTTTTAAAACATTATGCTGGCGGTTCCACACAGCAGCAGCGTATTCCAGGCTCGGACTGATATATGTCTTGTATGCAATCAGCTTGACTTCTTTCGTCGCCTGGCGCAACTTCCTTTGCAGGAAGCACGACTTCTGATATGTTGATTGACAAATATTTTCAACATGGGGAAGCCAGTTCAATTTATCTGTTACAGTTATACCTAAATATTTGAAACTACATGCTTTTACCAGTATAATATCTGCAATATTATAAGGGAATGAGATCACTTCCTTTCTTTTTGTTATGTGTGTGTAAGTAGTTTTGTTTAAAATTAATTTCTCTACCACATTTTTGACACCACGAGATTAAGTTTTGAAGGCACTGGTTGATTTTAAATTTATCTTCGCTGCATGTTACCGGACAATAAATTAGGCAGTCATCTGCGAAAAGCTTAATTTTTACAGGTGATTGGGCAACCGCTCAGATATCATTAATGTATAGCAGAAAAAGTAGTGGCCCTAGTACGGAACCCTGTAGCACGTCCGAATACAGCTCACGATTTGCCGACATAGTATCTGCCACTCTGACTGCTTCTTGGCGATCATTTAAATATGCTCCTATCCAATCGAGAACATCAGCACTAAGACCCAAAAGCAGTTTACGGTGTGAAACTTTGTCAAAAGCCTCCGCAATATCTATGCTTATAGCATCAACTTGCTCACAGGCATCTATAGCAAAACAGAAATCATGAATGGTTTCAATCGGCTGCGTTACGGCCACTGCAGGTTAGGCCAATGCGGGATCCATGCTGAAACAAACATAAGTCATTTTGTTCCAAAAATTGTCTTTTTTGTCTTTTTCTGTCTTGATGCTCAGTTTTTCATGGTTCTTTTGTATTTGTGTATGTAATTGATAGGTTCATAATTCTTGTTATACAGAAGGCTAAAATGCAAACTTATCACATTTTCTGTTCCTTTAATAATCTACAACACTGCAAAGTGTTCAAGGAATGTAACCTAACACGGGCTCTGGTGCAAAATAAATTTAAGAGCAATATAGAGTACTTATTTCAAACACCCATTATTTTTGAAAAAGTCAGAAATCTAGGAGCATAAAAAAGGAAATATTGAACTAGAGAAACATGGGTTCCCCACATAAGACTGGTAATAATGTGACTTTCTTTCACTGCAAAGATACTGGCACTCGCATACAAGGTTTGAGACATGAAAGCTATGATACCCTTGGCATTTCTCAGTGCCTATTTGCCACACTGACGAATGTCAAAGCCATCGTAGGTTTCACGCACACATTGGTTGTGTTACACGTTTTCAGTATTGCATTTCTCATACTCCAAGGTTTACAGCAGTGCTTTAAATGGCAAATGTATTTCCTAATTTTGAGAATTTATTAGTGCAAGAGCAATGGTACAGATCCTGTAAAAATAATTTTACAGGTTGCGTGCTTCTTCTGATGACATAGCAGTGACGTGGTCGTGGGATGGATATCCTTATTTCAGATTTAAATTTTGGCTTCTAAGTCTGAGTTAGTCTCCTACACTGAGTATTCTAGGTCGGAGCCCATTTACTAGAGGAAAGTGAATTAAACTAGGAATTATAATCATCAAAAGATTTTGTTCGGGACACTAATGTGACAATCACCAAGGTTATTTGTGCATTCATTTACAAATTCATGAGGATATAGTTTATGACTGCTTTCATTCATGCAAGAACAAACGTTTGTTTATTGTAAAACTAGAGTTGGCTGCCCCCATTTGTATACAACCCCTTTACAGGCTAAAAATTCTGTGTTTTAATAGCCTGTTTTTGGTTTTGCGCACTCAATGTTAAGGGATGCAAATGGTGACATAAAACAGAGCGCAAGAATGCCTAAGAAATGTAAGCAGGGCGTAGAGATTTTCAGCCAGATGCATGCCTGTGGTACTTATAAAACTCCCTATGGTATACCTGAAGGCATTTTCTAACACTTTGGTACAATACACTGACACCCACTTACTAAGGGGAAATGTTCCTCGAGACAACTTTTTTTAATTATTTGTACTAGAGATTTGAATATAGTGCCATTCAAAGAGTGTTTTATGTAGACTTAAATTGTCATTGATTTTTGTGTAGCTGCTGTTTTTAGTTATGTCCTACACAGTGGAAAAATATTTTGTGGGCACATTCTTTTGCACAAAATTTTCACAAATTGTTTTATGCTGCATCTTATGTAGCTAGTTGTATACCGCAATGTGGCGACACCTATCCAGACAGCTTATACAATTACTGGACCTATGCAAAAAATATTACGCCACCTTAAATAATATTACAGATCACAATTTCAATGAGATATCAGCATTTTGCATATCTTGAAGAGTATGTATGCCAAATTTTGTTTGTATAGGACATTTTTAAGTGCACAAGGTTATTCTCATGCTATTGTGAGAAAAAATTATTGAAGTATACTTAATAATTTTTTTTCGCAATAGCATGAGAAGTATGCAAGATTATTAGGCAGGCAGGTAGGCCTGCCTCCTAATCTTGAATGTTTCTAGTAACTTTACATGCTGCTTGAATAGATATCGGCACATTGCCGTCTACAAAGAGCTGAGTTAGCTACAGCACACTGCTTTTTGTAAAAATTTAATCCACAATAATGTGCCCGCAAAGATCACTGTATTTCCCCGTAGTGTAGGACATAACTCAACAAGCAGCTAAACCATAACTAATGATATATATGAAATCTGTATGAAGAACTCTACAATGGACTCTCATTTGAAACCTCTAGTACAAATAATCAAAATATTTCGAGTAATATTCAATCATCAAAACGTGCCCCTTGCTATAGTGACCTACAACATAGCGACGCAAAGTTGAAGGCATGTCCACTTGTCGAAGCGACTCTTGGCTGTTTTCCGAGGGGTTGCTGTTAAACACTGAATTTTCCTGCATTTGCCGGAAGTGCAGTACTAAAACGTTTGTAAATGTGCAATTGGGATTGGCACACTAACAGAAAAAGAAACAGTTCTGTGAAATACAGAATAGACTATAACTTTGTTCGACATTTACTCCATATCTTTGTTTTGTGTTCTGTACTGAGTGTTTCAGCGGTGACTGCCGCTAATTATTGAACATAACTGCTTCATGACAATGTGACAATTTTCGCTAAAAGAAATATATAGCAGAGGCAACCATTAGAATAACGGTACTCAATAACGTCTACTTTGTAAGAACTCGGACTAGCACCAGTTCTGAGATACACAACCCCAAAAAGCAATGAACAAATAGGTTTCTCTTCCACACAGAATTGTCCCACAAGGCTTACAAAAGGCTTTGTGGCAAAGTAATATCTGAAAACGCAACGCATGTTCCATCAAGTATGGTGACAAATATTTCAGAGCAGTCAGCCTCAGGACTTCTACAAACTAACAATACATTCAGCACTGACTAGCTTAAATAATGGGATACCAGCGATCTTGTTGAAATTAATAAAACTTCAATTATTGTAATCTTGTTTAAGAAGACATTTGCAATTGTGATGCAGTTCTAATCTCTGTCTATTTTGTAAATATTTTCCAATTATTTTTTCAGGCTACAATTTTTGGTAATAGAGGTATTCATTGCAGAAAAAGCTAGGACATGGCATTTAATAAAAAAGGTACTGGTCACTGTAGATTTTCTGTCTTCAGCATTTGTACTGTTACACAGCTGTTTCTTGAAATCTGAAATTATGTACCCGCCTCCTTGTGTTAGCAATAAACAGGGAAATCTGTCAGTATGTTTTGTTTAAGATACAGCTGATCAACCCGATAGTTAGGCTATTTGCTAATTATATGTCATAACGATAATAGTTCAGGACCATAAAAACAGATTGGTGCTGACTCACAACTGTGGCCAGCTACATCCACGCAGCTATGTCATATAATGTACATGTGTTCAGAAGAGCCCAACTCCCCAGAGAGAAAGCAACAGTAACTCATTGTTTGCCATCTGGTACAAGCAGTTTAAACTACAGATGTAATTTATGCTCAGTAAATACATAAAGCAGTTATGTGAGGTGTCTTATTTTAGGTTGCAAGTTCGCTTGTTGCTTGTAATCTTGCTTGTTTTTATTTTGTTTCATTTGTGAGCATGAGTGGCTTGGTTGCCTTGGCACATTATCTCTAAAACTGTTTCTTCATCACTGGGAGTCACGAAAATTCGTTTACACATAAAATTCCCAGTTACTACAATGTTGGGGTTCGAGCTTAATTATCTTACCATTTTTATGTTTATCTACGAAGTAGTTTTATCGTTCATTGAAACATGTCCACGCAATGCACAGTGGGCACCCAAATTATAAATATCTGTTCTTGCTTTCTACCTTGCTCTCGAGTTTTCTAACCTTGGTATTGGTGCAGTGGCCTGTGTGCACCTGCAGAAAAGTAGGAAAGTGGCCAAAGTTAAAGGTCAACAACATAATAAAGATACAAAGCAAAAATATATGTTTGCAACTGTGCTCCATAACCAGAGTTTCGCTTAGAATTTTAAAAACAAAATTGACATCCCGCTATGGTGTGAGAGTTGCTTTGGGCACCAAGTGAACTGCGTAACACCTGTGCTAGAGGACACAACAAAGCAATATATCACTCCAGATTGGAGCGGCAGTAAAAAGTTAAGTGCTGATATTTTATTTCACGCACCATTAATGTGGCTTATCATCTGCTCCTGTTGTGTGGGAACGCATACATTGGGAAGACAATCCTTTGCGCCAATGCTACCTTAGCACGACACCAAAGAAAGGTAGAAATCAAGAACAGGTGTTCACACTTGGTTGCCCACAGTGTATTATCTGGATGTGCTTCACTGTATAAAAGACTACTCTGGTAGATAATCATAAAGACAAAGACAAAAGAATTAAAAGAGGTATGTGTCAGTCATCCGTTCGTGACCTCCAGTGTTTGTACAAACACTGCTTTCTGTATGTGTGCCAAGCCACAGGGAGGCTTTCCGTAAATCAGTCATGCTTGTTAATGTAAAAATTGGAATAAAGAAAATCGCAAGAAAATTGCATGATTGATTTCTTAATGTGGTACCTAATGTAACTTATTCATGTATGTGGTCAGGGTAGATTACAGCCAGTGCATAATGTGCTCTTACAGGATGATTTGTGATGAGTGAAAGAAGCCTTCCTCACATCTTCCTTTTTGTTTCTTTTGGATATTTGTGCACCATGGTGTAATGTTACAGCTGCGTGCATGCAGCTGGGTATAGTTTGTTGATGTGTTCTGCTTCGTTCCTTGTCGTCATCATTCATGCGCTGTCATTGCTGTAACAAAATACAGCTACCTGTGCTACTTATTTTGCCAGCGTGTTTGCATTATGGCAGTTTTTGTATTAGTGGTTATTTTAATCTGCGAAATTGTCTGTGTCAGCTACTATACATAGTCTTGCAAAAGTATGTTTGTCAACATAAATAAATGATCAGTATAAATGTTGCTGTATTTATTTTTGTAATATTGTCAGTTATGAAGTTTTTATACACTGTTGCATGTTGTATGACAGAATAAAATTGGATGCACAACTTCTTAACGTGTGTTTTTCAGATCAATTTTCAACTCGTGCTAACACGCAAAAGTTGCGTGGGAAAAGTGCCGACAAGAGTACCATAAGGTAAGACAGCTGTTCTTACTGTTAGATTGGATTATCAATTGCCAACCAGTTGTTTTCAGCAAGCATAGTATAATGCATAGATTATGTAATCTAAGTTGTAATATTGTTTTTATTACACTTCATTATCTCGGTCTCTTTTGTACATAAGTGCAGCCTTCTTTATTTATTATGTGTAGCTTACTTGCTTAGGATGTAAAATCATAAGTTCTAAATAAAAATAAGTCTCTGAGAACAGTGAAATAGGTTTAACTTATAAATCTTATGACATATTATAAGAGACCTGCGGGGTGGTGAATTAAGCTTCTACATAAGTTACAGAATATTTTGGGGTTTCATTGTTCTGAGTGGAATCGCAGTGTCGTGCATGTGCCGCTGCAGGCTACATATTGGATCTTTATTTAAAACTGTTTTGCTTGCTTGGCCAGCCATGCCAGTATAACAGTAGTGAGAGACGTTTTGCTTTCATAGTGATTTTGTGCTGACTGATACATTTGAATTTTTCAGAAGACAATGACAAAGAGTGATGAAATATTAACTTTTTCTTGCTAATCTGCCATAGGCTTTGTGGCAAGTTTGCTATGGATTCTTTATTATCCTATGTTGTCTTTTCACAGTAGTCATCTTGTGAACTAGCCTTAGTGGTGTGTACTTACAGCAGAAGTTGTTCACATATATTGAAAAGCGGCTCGACACTGCCATCCAAGAGTTAAACCACTTACATAAATTAGCTATTTTACTATATTTGAAAGAAACCTGCACCACGCACTAAGGGTAACTTGGCACACGCTGCTGGAGTCATCAGATTCATCAAGAATAGTTAACCGAATCCTTCAGCAGTGGTCATGTGACCCTTTATCTTGAGTCATCTGACTCATCTAGAATAATTAACGGACTGCCGTTAAGTAGAATAGTTAACGTCAGGTGTGTACCTGACGGCAGCGGGGGAGGGTTGTCCTGTTTCATCGCCTGAGCTGAGTGTACTTGAAGTGCTGTAGAGTTTAGTGGATGGTTCGCTGCCGTCTTCTCTCTCAGTTTTTGTATCTCTAATTTGAGCCTTTCGTTCTTAGCCCTAGGTTTCTCATTAGACAGCGTGAGGGGAGGCAACCACACTGGCCCAGCTAACCTTGTTGCTGCTCGTTTTGTTTCCGGGACTGTGTTCTGGCTCGGGCCTATCGTGTTTGTCTGGTGGACGACCGCCTCCTCTAGAGCCCCCTCTCAAGGCTCCCGCATGCGGTAGAGGCGAAGGGGTCTCCCCCTGCATCCGAGCTTGCAGGTCGGGGTCTTCGCTTCCTCCAGCGTTCCTGGAGTGATGTTGCTGATTGACTTTTCCACTGATGGGCTTCCGCCTGGCCCCAGTTCCCGCACCGCCTCTCCTGTACTTCTGCGTGCACTGAATTGACCACGTGGCATAGGGCGACCACAAATCAGGCAGCTGGGCTGACCCTCATGGCCCTCTTCTAGATTCGTCTCGCCGAAAGCCTGCATCGACGGGCCTGCGGATTAGGGCAAACCGATCGTGCCGCAGCGGGGACAGGCCGGCGTCGTCTTGCGGTAGAGGCGAACCGCCACAGCTTCTCCCCAGTAATAAACGTTGAACGGCACCTTCCGGCCTTCGAACGTGATCGCTGCTATGTTGGTTTCTCCTAATTTTCGGACTCCTACTACTGAAGCCTCTTGCGAATAAACAGCTTGAGTAATATCCGCTTCAGTGACTGTGGTACCCACTTTAATAATACCACGGCTTGTGTTGTCCGATGACTTGAGGTACGCTTGAACCACTCGGGCCTTTCCTCTGAGTTGGAGCTGTCCGATCGCAAGGACCTGACGAATAAGCTGGGCGTTCTTGATGCCAATAATAATTATATTCTGGTCCCAGGCCGGCCAAATAGCCAACGCCTGTGACGCCCGCGGAATGCCGGTGGCAGCGTACATTGCTTCCCCGGTCTGGTTGCTGCCCTTAAATTGAGAGGTGCGAGGTTGAGAGTTCCCTTTGGCTTGATGATGACCACAGCGTCTTCCGCTTTGAATTAGGGCATAAGTTGTGGCTTCCAGCGTTTACACTGAGCTTGCTTGCCAAGGACCGAAGTGGTGAAATGGCCGTCCCTGCCGCCACCGTGCCTCCCTTGATGTTCGGAACGGGGGCGCGTCGAGGTTGCTCGCTCCCACTGTCATAACTTTTACTAGATGGTATACTCCGTAGTTTCATCAAAAACTGGCGTCTCCGCGGTCGAAAGTTCCATTTTTCGGATGCTGTCTGGGTCATAGCCCCGCACGAGAGCCATGGAGTCTGGTGAGGTCTGGTGTCGCGTCCGCGGCTATCGCGCCTACGACGTTCTCGTGGTTCATGAATAAAGTCCCGTAGAACAGCCAAAAATTAGCCCACATGGATACGAATGGTGTTCACGGCTTCCCGGTAACTTCGCGGATGTAGTTCAGCTGGTTTCGGGAAGTGCAGAACAAATTTTTGGCGACAGGACATCGATTTGATGCAGCTGGCGTGAAACGCGTGCGCTGTCCTCGACAGCTCGTCTTCTCGTCTATTGAATCTCACTGAGACAAGTGCTTGACGCTTTCTCTGATTCCCTAATACTATAACTAAATTCTCTGCTTTTAGGGATACCTTTGACGCATGCGCGGCGCCTGGCGTTGCGGCGCAGTTAGGAGAAAAGCCGCGCGGCCGTGCGACGTAGGCAGTTTCTCGCCTACTCAATCTTACTGAGACAAGTTCGTGACGCCTTCTCTGGTTCTCAGCATTGCTGAAGCTAATTTCGTCGCTTTTTGGGGTATTTTGACGCACGCGCGCCACGCCTGGTGTTATGATGCAGTTAGGAAAAAGCCGCTTGGCCGTCTGACACAGTTAGTTTCTCGTCTACTAAATCATACTGAGACAAGTTCGTGACACTTTCTCCGATTCCGCATTACTATAACTAACTTCGCTACTTTTTGGGATTCTTCAGAGCCACGCTCGCTGCGCATGGCCTTGTGGCTAATTTGGCAAAAAGAAGAAAGCCTGGACTTGGATACACAGTTAGTTTCACGTCTGCTCCTGAGACAAATTCATGACATCTTTTTTTTTAAGATTCCCCATCACCATAACTAACTTCGGAACATTCGGGATACCTTTAAGGCATGCGCGCTGCGCCTGGCCTTGTGATGCCACTAGCAAAATGCCGCTCGGCCATTTGACCCAGTTAGTTTTTCGTCTACTGAATCTTACTGAGACAAGTACGTGAGGCTTTCTCTAATTCCACATTGCCGTAGCTGACTTCGCTACTTATTGGAAGTCTTCGGAGCCATGCGCGCTGCGCCTGGCGTTGTGCCGCATGCAGTTAGCGAAAAGCTGCTCGGCCATTTGACAGAGTTAGTTTCCCCTCTACTGAAACAAGTTTGTGACGCTTTCTGTGATTCCCCATTACTAAAACTGACTTTCCTAATTTTTAGTATACTTTTGAGGCACGCATGACCCGCCTGGCGTTGTGACGCAGTTAGCGAAAAGCAGTGCAGCCGTGGAGACGCAGTTAGTTTCTCGTCTACTGAATCTTACTGAGACAGTTTCGTGACGCTTTCTCTGATTCCCCATTACCGTAACTAACTTCACTATTTTTTGGATACTTTCCCGGGACGCGCGCCGCACCTCAGTTGTGACGCAGCTGGCAAAAGGCCGCTAGGCCGTGTGACACAGTTAGTTTCTCGTTTACTGAATCTTATTGAGACAAGTTCGTTATGCTTTCACTGATTGCCCGTTACTGTAACTAACACCGCTATTTTCGGGATACTTTTGAGCCATGCGCGCTGCGCCTGGCGTTGTGCCGCATGCAGTTAGCGAAAAGCTGCTCGGCCATGTGACAGAGTTAGTTTCCCCTCTACTGAAACAAGTTTGTGACGCTTTCTGTGATTCCCCATTACTAAAACTGACTTTCCTAATTTTTAGTATACTTTTGAGGCACGCATGACCCGCCTGGCGTTGTGACGCAGTTAGCGAAAAGCAGTGCAGCCGTGGAGACGCAGTTAGTTTCTCGTCTACTGAATCTTACTGAGACAGTTTCGTGACGCTTTCTCTGATTCCCCATTACCGTAACTAACTTCACTATTTTTTGGATACTTTCCCGGGACGCGCGCCGCACCTCAGTTGTGACGCAGCTGGCAAAAGGCCGCTAGGCCGTGTGACACAGTTAGTTTCTCGTTTACTGAATCTTATTGAGACAAGTTCGTTATGCTTTCACTGATTGCCCGTTACTGTAACTAACACCGCTATTTTCGGGATACTTCTGAGTCAGGCGCGCCGCGCCTGGCGTTGTGACGCAGTTAACGAAAATCAGCTCGGCCGTGGAGACGCTGTTATTTTCTCGTCTATGTATCTTAATGAGACAAGATCGTGACGATTTCTACGACTCCGATCATTACTGTAACTGATTTCGTTGCTATTTAGGAAACTGTTGAGGCACGCGCGCCGCGTATGCTCTCGTTCCCTAACGGATGACTGCGCGAAGACGATTGCACCTGATGTCACCTATGCCGAGGCGACGGACATACGTCTGCTACTCGAATTGTACCTAACATGTTTGACTTCGATGACAAGCATTTAGGACAAAAATCTCTTCTTCACCACCGTATCAATCAATCAACAAATGTTAATTTAGCATTCATTCGTTTACAAAAAATGAACACTAGGACAAGAACTAAAAGCTGCTTTTTTGCAGCTTGACAAGGTTCTCGCCCATATACATGACAAAGGGGACAGAATAATGTTTGTATACTTTAGTCTGTGGAATGTACAAATGTATAAGTGGAAACGTCTAAGGCGAAATGTACAATCAGTGATACAAAGCAGTGTGTTAGTCAGTACAAACAACATATATGAATATACAGTATATGACAGAAATACATAAATATTTTCAACTGCTGAAAAATTTATCATATAACGTTTTCTTGACATACGGAAACATAGGTAGCAAATGAAGATGTGCATCAATTTCTTGCAGGTTACATGCTATATGCCAAAATGGCATCAAAACGAAAAACTACTTAATTTAAAGGAGCTAAGTACTGACTTCCCCCAGCCAAAGTAACGTTAAAAAACTAATTACTGAGTTTCAATTAGGAAGTCTCGTATTGTTTTTCTAGTAATGTCAGTTATCTCTATACCATTTTATGAAGTTTATTTAATAAGGATGGGACGCGACTGGCTAGACGATTTGATCCATAATTCGTACGGGAGAGTGGTAGCTCCCGTCTCTTTCTTTCCCTAATTTTATAGGATATATCTGTTCGTTCTGTTAGGTTGCACAATCCCAAGAGCGCTTCATTATTAGAGTTAAAGTAGCTCTGGTATATTAAGGCAAGGTTAACGTCATATAAACTTGCTAGACAAATGATATTATACCTTGAATATAATTCAGATGTATGTGCGTCGAATGGCGCGTTTGCGATATTACGAACAGCCTTTTTTTGTAGCAGTAGTAATTTACTGATATTTTGCTTTGACGGGGAACCCCACACAAGGTGGCAATACATTAAATGAGATGAGAATAGTGCGTTATTAAGGATCAGCTTAACTTTAGATGGTATCGTCTCACGGAGTCTACAAAGCACGCCGCAAGCTTTGGCAAAACGCGATGCAATAAGTTCCACATTTTCATTCCACGTTAGTTTTTGATTAAATATAACACCCAATGTGTTAACGTTAGGAACAACTTCAATTACTTCAGAGCCAACCTGCAACAGTATGTCTTCACTCAGATGTTTTTGTGGAGGTGCAAGAATAACAGCTTTTGTTTTTGTTGTATTTAATTTGAGAGCGTTAACCTTGCTCCATTCAGTCAATTGTTCTAGTGTGATATTTGCCAACAACGAGAGATCGCCGATATTGCGAGACTGAAAGAAGAGGCTGGTCTCGTCCGCATAAATGATGAAGTTTGCGTCATTAGAAATGTTGACAATGTCATTAACACATATATTAAACAATACTGGCCCTAGTATACTTCTTTCGGGAACGCCCTGTGTAATTTCCCGGAGACGTGAGTCTGCTGACGAAATCGAAACGAGTTGTTTTCTATGATTAAGATACGATTGTAAGAGTTTGAGAGAAATGCCTCGAAAGCCATAATGTTCTAGTTTAGTCGGCAAAGTCTGATGATTTAGCCTATCAAATGCTTTAGAGTAGTCTACGAATATTCCTAGTGTTAGTTCCTTATGTTATAAACCGTTTAAAATGAACTCTTCTTAGGTTAGCAGAGCCAATTCAGTTGACATTCCCGCACGGAACCCAAATTGTTTACTTGATATGATGTTTATCACAAAATGACTTTAGTCTCTTACAAATAATTTTTTCTAGTCCCTTGGATAATAATAATATTTGGGGTTTTACGTGCCAAAACCACTTTCTGATTATGAGGCACGCCGTAGTGGAGGACTCCGGAAATTTTGACCACCTGGGGTTCTTTAACGTGCACCTAAATCTAAGCACACGGGTGTTTTCGCATTTCGCCCCCATCGAAATGCGGCCGCCGTGGCCGGGATTCGATCCCGCGACCTCGTGCTCAGCAGCCCAACACCATAGCCACTGAGCAACCACGGCGGGTCCCTTGGATAGGACAGGCAGTACTGACACTGGCCTTTAATTCGACAGCTTATTTTTGTCACAGGATTTAAATAAGACTGCAACTCTCGCGTGTTGCATTTTTCTAGGAAAAATTACTGTTGACAGCGATAGGTTAAAAATATGAGTAAGTACTGGGAGCAAGAGATCAAGCGCAAACTTAATAGGTCTTATTTGAAGCCCCTTCACATCACCAGATTTACTATATTTTAGTGACATGAAAATTGCATAAACTTCATATGGATCTGTAGGTTTAAGAAAAGCTGTATGCGCGTTACGTGTGCCCAAATACTTGGTTACTGCTGTGTCGTGAGTACTTTTTTCCAGACTGGTGAAATAATCATTAAACACATTTGCTAATTCTTTGCCTCTTAGCGTTCTATCTTCAACTACAAGTTCAATGTCAACACTATTGTGGACATCGGAATGCAAAAGCTTTTTAATTTCGCACCATAATCCACTGCTCCGATTACTCACTTCTTGAAATAGGTTCTCGTAATAAAGCTTTTTGGCATTTCGTATAAATTTCGTAACATAGTTCCGGTATTTCCTAAAGACTGCAAGATCATGAGACAAACACAAACAAACGTGATAAACTTGTGATTCAGTGAATCCTTCTCAAGGATCATCCTAAGGCATTCGTCATAAAGCCACTGTTTCCGTTTTCTCACTGACTTCTTTATTCTTTTATATTTAAAGGAGTTGTCATACGCTCCTTTAAGGGAGCGCATGAGTTTATCGAATGCATCATCAGCGTCCTGACATAGAAGCACCGAAGTCCAATCAATATTATTAATTTTTTGCCGGAAAGTGTTTAATGTTTTGTAATTAATTTCCTGGAAAACAAATGACTCAGACTGACGCACTGGTTTTGAAGCCTGATGAAGCCTACAGAACATGTATATCGGCAAATGATGGCGCATATCAGCCACAATCACTCCCTATTTGGTAGTATCTTCAAAACAGTTAGTGATGAATAGATCGAGTAGTGTTTCAGATGTATAACTTACACGTGTAGGTTATCTAATAACATTCCTGCAATAAAAAGAGTGGGGGAGTAGTTGTAGTTCTTGGGATTGCGAAGTACTTCGTAGAATATTAACATTTAAATCCCCACCCACGAAAAGGTTCATGTAGTTTAGACACACGAAGCTGAGAATCCTTTCAAAGGAAGTAATAAAGTTATCGATCTTTCCATCAGGTGGGCGATACACAACCACAAAAACGTATTTTTTGTACCGTAAGCCTAGAGCTTCATAATCTGGAGTTATAGTAGAAATCTCAGGGATCAAGGTGCAAGAAAACTCATTCGATACTAACTGCAGCACGCCGCCTCCGCGACGGGAAGGCCTGTTTAAGAAAAAAGATTGATATACCGCTAGGTGAAGAACGTCACTCTCTTGCTAGCACCAAGTCGCAGTAGCCATTGTCACATTAAATTGAAAAGAAAATTTGCTTAAAATCATGGAAAACTCATCGCACTTGTTCTTTGCAGATTGCGCATTCAAGTGCAAGAACTTCAAGTAGTTGCAGTCGTGCGGCGCTACAATGTCAGCAGGTGTATCCATTCATAAACAACAGATAAGATTAACACGAGCAAATAACAAAAACGCGTTTAGCTAACAGTGGCGGTACGTTGCATTTTGTCCAAGTCTGATTCAGACGAAATACACAGGACAGGGGATGTGTCTGTCTGACGTGCGAAAATCTTTCCGTTCCTAGCCCATGCGAACCGCCAGTTTACTCCTTTTTTCTTAGCAATGACTATACATAGCAGCTTCTTGAGCTTGAGCACGAAGCTGAGAATCCTTTCAAAGAGAGTAATAAAATTACCGATCTTTCCATCAGGTGAGCTGGACACACCAATCCTATTCGTCGGCGTTCATATCGTGTATCGCATGCTGAACGTCGAGTCATCCAATCAGAAGTGGACAAAATTTTCCGCAAAGGGGTCACCGAACCATTAGCCAGCCCTTAGGCTTCGCCTGTCACCCTTGCGAAAAAAAAGGTGGTACCTGGCGTTATTGCATCGATTATGGCCAACTAAATAAGATCACCCGAACTGACGTCTACCCAATACCACGCATCGATACGCCTTAGACATGCTAGGCCGGAGCTAAGTACTTCTCGTCCATTGATGTTCGATCCGGCTACTGGCAGATATCAGTCGATGAAATGGACTGCGAGAGGACGGCCTTCATCACACCTGGTGGCTTATATCAACTCAAAGTCATGCCCTTTGGCCTATGCAATTCTACTGCGACATTTGAACGTATGATGGAATCTTTTCTGTGAGGCTATAAATGGACCACCTGTCTTTGTTATCTTGACGACGTTATTGTTTTTTCTCCCACGTTCGGCAGCCACCTTACGCGACTGACTGTAATTTCTGCGGTCTTCCGAAAAACCGGCCTTCAGCTGAACTCCACGATGTGTTAATTCGAGCGCCGTCAGATTATCGTGTTGAGAAACCTCGTTGACATATCCGGCGTCCAACCAGATCCGGAAAATGTTCGCGCTGTATGCAGTTTCCCTGTGCCATATTCCGCTTCGGACACGCACTGCTTCGTCGGCCTATGTTCTTACTTTCGCCGTTTCCTCAAAAACTTCGCAGACGCTGCTCGGCCTTTGACAGATCTTAAGAACACGCCATTCTCATGGGGCCCTGAGCAAGCTCACGTGTTCGCCGCTCTCATCGTGTTTCTGAGCACTCCTCCCATACTTGCCCACTTTGATCCATCTGCACCGACCGAAGTCCATACTGACGCAAGAGGTAACGGCATCGGCGCTGTTCTCGCCCAATAGGAGAATTGTACCGAATGCGTGACAGTTTACGCTAGCGGCCTGCTATCACCCGCTGAGCGAGGTCCCAGGAAAGAATTCGCGACCATGTATCGACTACTGCAGGCTCAATTTAATCACGACGGACCAGACATATCCAACACCGTATATCGAGGAAAGGCTTGAGAAAGTGAGCAGTGCTGATTTCATCTCTACGCTCGATTTAGTCAGAGGGTATTGGCAGGTTCCGTTGACCGAGAGGGCAAGCAGGCTTGCGGCGTTTATTTCCTCGATGGGAACCTTTCGTCCGAAAGTCCTGAGCTTTGAATTAAAGAATGCTCCATATTGTTTCTTTAGCCTTATGGACAGGTGCTACAAGGAATGGAGCACTTTGCACTTCCGTATCTCGATCACATAGCAATTTTTTCTTCATCATGGGCGGACCATATGCAACACCTGCGAACCGTGCTGTGTCGTCTACGAGAGGCCAACTTAACTGTTCAGGCTCCCAAATGCCAATTAGGGCGCGCGGAGGTAGCTTATCTAGGTCATGTAATAGGGCAAAGCCATCGTCGGCCTTCCGAGGTTACACTGACCGCAATTGACAACTTCCCGCAACCACGAACCAAACGGGACATCAGATCATTCCTTGGCTTGGCGGGTTGTTACCAAAGATATATCCCGCGGTATTCCGTTATTTTTTCATTTCATTTCATTTATTGTACCCTCAGGGCCGAAGCATTACAGAGGGGAGTGGCAAAAAAAAACATTTCTGTGAAAAGATAGCTAGTTCTTTGACGGATGCTCTCAGAAAAACAGAACCACAAACGGTAAAGTGGGATGAGGCAAAAGAAAAGGCTTGTAGTATTCTGAAGAAAGCATTAACGAGTCAGCCAGTGTTGAACGCGCCCGACTATTTTAAGCCATTCATTCTTCAGTGTGATGCCAGTGACAGGGGGGGGGGGTGCTCTGTCAAAGGAGAGGTGACGAGAACGAACACCTTGTACTGTACGCCAGTAGAAAGCTTTCAGTTCGTGAGGTAGCATACAGTGCATCAGAAAAAGAATGCGCCTGCGTAGTATGGGCGGTGCAGAAGCTAGCTTGCTATGTGGCTGGTTCAAGGTTCACCAAAGAGACTGACCACTGTCCCCTCACATGGCTGCAGTCCATGTCTACGGAAAAACGGTCGTCTTTTGCGCTGGAGCTTGGCTCTTCAATAGTATATCTTCGATATTCGCTACGAGAAAGGTACGCTTAACGACAATGCCGACGGTTTGAGTCGTTGCCCGTAGAGTACCGAAAGCCTCATGCTCATCCGGGTTTCCGTGGCATCTTAACGCGACAGCGTTAAGAAGCTCGTGCCGCAGAAAAGCCGGTGTCGTCGGCGTCGGGGTCGGTGTCGGCGTCGGCGGCGTTGGCCGTGAGCAATAAATCCCGGGAGGCACTTCATGAATATTTACGTTCGCTCATACGTTTTGCCGAGTTCATATGTTTTTCCGAAGTAAAGCCGATTGTTAGCTGATTTTAATAACCACGTGTTAACGCTTTCAAGAAATGGCTGTTTTAGTGTTGAGGGGGGAGGACGCGCGTAGGGAATGGGAAAGGTTTAGGGGGTTTTCTTTTTTTTTAACAAGCCGGGTGTGTCTTGGTGGAGGGTGGCCTTGTGCTTGCTGCTTTGTGGTTGTGGGTCCCGCACTGTTCTGGGGTGATTGCTTGCCCACGCAGGAGACGAAAAGTTGCGAGACCTGCTAGCAAGACCAATTTCACCGGACCGGACCACAAACAAAAGTCACAAGAGTGCCACGAGGACTGATGACCACTTCCAGGAATCTACCTGCTACGAACTAAGGGTTCTTCACCTCTAAGGGGAATTCTGCTACCGAAACGCCGATCCTTCGTACAGCGGCTGCTGGCCCCTACACGTCGGTATCTTCCTCCCCCGCCGGAGATGCTGTTAGGGTTGACGTCTGACACCACGTGTTCAAAGGAATTTCAACCGCCCATCTCCCCCTGCCTCGTCCAAATAAGGCGTGACTTCGCCTGCTATTGTGGGCGTCCTGATCCACGTGCAGAAAGAACTTTCTCTCACTGGACCTTTTACCAGGCCTCGTCGAAATGAAGCGCCACTTTCTAGTTCGCCATGACCGTTTCGAGTGTGCCTGTCTGCCGGAAGCCCCGCAGTGTGCACCCTCTTTTGTGTGTGTGTGCGTGCGAGTTTAGAGAGGCCCTTTCCTCGAATTTGACCTAGAAGAGAACTTCCACGAACCTGCAAAGCGCAGAAGAGGCGGACAGGCGTCTACAATTCCGGGAGGCGGGACGACTTCCTCCTTTCAGCAGGCTCGGTACCCAGAGGAGGAGGGGCCCTCTTTCCGTGCCTGTAACGTGACATCGACGGAAGCAAGGTCCCGCCCACGATTGTAGAGCCTATTTATGGGGCTCCGAATTGTACTTTTCAACACTTCATGCTCTTCTCATTTTCTTTCGTCTACCTTTGAATAAACCGTGCAAGTTTCGCACTAGAAAATCGTCTCGCCCTTGCTTGGTCGCCATGGTCTTCCGGATGCCTGCAGCCCGCCGACAACGCCACGCTACCCAACAATAACCTCGGTCGAGCTTCGATAGGCAGGCGTCGCTACTTCTCGGCAGCAGTACGATACGCTACCCTGGAGTACGCAACAGGCGGCGCTGCTTTCCTCCAACTGCGTCACAACGCCAGGCACGGCGGGCAGGCCTCAAAAGTTTCCCACACAGTATCGAAGTTATTTACAGTACTCAAGAATCAGGGAAATCGTCGCAAGCTTGTCTCAGTAAGATTTAGTAGACTAGAAACTAACTGCGTCAAATGGCCGAGCGACCCCTTGCTGACTGCGTCACAATGCCAGGCGCGGCTCGCGTGCCTCAAAAGTATGACAACATGTTGATAAATTAGTTACAGAGTCAGGGAAAGCGTCACGGTCTTGTCACGGTAAGATTCAGTAGATGACAAAATAATTGACCCACACGGCCGCGCAGCCTTACGCCAACTTCGTAACAATGCCAGGTAAGGTGCACGTGCCTCAGAAAGTTGCAAAGTTAGTTGCAGTAATGGGGAGTCACAGAAAGCGTCACGAACTTGTCTCAGTACCATTCACTAGACGAGAAAATAACTAGGTCCTTACAGGCGCGCTGATTATCGCCAACTGCGTCACAATTCCAGGCGCAGTGCGCCTGCCTCAAAGTACACCAAAAAGTGCTGAAGTTAGTTACAGTAATTCGGAATCAAAGAAAGCGCCATGAGCTTTTCTCAAGGAGACCCAGTAGACAAGAAACTAAGTGCGTCACACGACAAAGCGCCTTTTTGCTAACTCCGTCACAGCGCCAGGCGCGGCGCGCGTGCCTCAACAAAGTGTCGCCAAAAGTAGCGAAGTTGTGACAGTAACTGGGAATCAGAAGAAGCGTCAAGAACTTTTCTCACTAACGTTCAGTACACGAAAAATTTACTGCGTCACACGGCCAGGTGGCTTTTTGCTAACGACGCCACAAAGCCAGGCGCAAAGCACGTGCCTCGAAAATATCCGTAAATGTAGAGAAATTAGCTACAGTAACACTGGGCGTCAGAGAAAGCGTCACGAGATTGTTTCAGTAAGATTCAGTAGACGGGAAACTAATTGGGTCTCCACAGCTGCGCCCCTTTTCGGCAACTGCGTCACAACGCCAAGCACGGAATGGGCACCTGGGAACTGTCACAAAAGGTAGCGAAGTTAGTTGCAGTAAAGGGGAATCATAGAAAGCGTCAAGAAATTGTTTGAGTAAAATTTATTAGACGAGAAACTAACTGCGTCACACGGCCGAGCGGCTTTTTGCTAACTGCGTCGCCACCCCACGCGCGGCGCGCGTACCTCAAAAGTGTCACGCAAAGTAGCCGAGTTAGTTACAGTAAAGGAGAATCAGAGAAAGCGTGACGAACATGTTTAAGTAGATTGACCAGGCGTTAAACTGACTACGTTACGTCGTTGAGTGGCGTTTCGCTAACGGAATCCCACGGCCAGGCGCAGCACGCATGCTGAAAAATATACCGATACGTAGAAAAATTCGTTCCAGTAATGCAGATTTTTAGAGAAAGCATCAGGGACTTGTCTCAGTATGATTCAGTAGACGAGAATTAACGTCTGCTCCACGGCCACGCTGCATTTCGCCAACTGCATCACAACGCCAAGCGTGGCACGCGTGCCGCGAAAGTATAACAAAAAGTAGCTAAGTTAGTTACAGTAATAGGGAATCAAAAAAGTGTCACGAACTTATCTCAGTGAAATTCAGTAGACGAGAAACCAACTAGGTCACAACGCCAGGGGCGGAGCCCACGCCTCGAAAGTATATGAAGAAGTAGCAAAGTTACTTACAGTATTGGGGAATCGGAGAAAGTGTCACGAGCATGTCTCAGTAGCATTCAGCAGACCAGAAACTAAGTGCGTCACATGACCAAGCGGCCTTTTGCTAGCTGCGTCACAACGCCAGGCGCAGCGCGCATGGCTCGAAGATACCCCAAAACGTAGAGAAATTAGTTACCGTAATGCAGAGTCTCGGAGAAAGCATCACGAACTTGTCTCACTCAGATTCAATAGGCGAGAAGTTAACGTCATCTCCAAGGCCGCGCTGCATTTCGCAAACTGCAACACAATGCCAGGCGCGGTGCGCATGCCTCGAAAGTATCCCAAAAGTAGCGAAGTTGTTTACAGTAATGGAGAAGTAGACAAAGCGTCGAGAACTTGTCTTGATCTTCACGGCCGCGCAGCTTTTCGCCAACTGCATCACAACGCCCACCGCAGGGCGTAGATCAATGTTTTTTTCCGAAAAGTAGCGAAGTTAGTTATAGTATTAAGGAATCAGCGGTGTCAAGAACTTGTCTCAATAAGATTCAGTAGACGAGAAACTAACGAGGTCACAACGCCAGGCGCGGAGCGCGTGCCTCAGAAGTATCTAAAGAAGCAGCGAAGTTAGTTACAGTAATGGGGAATCACAGAAAACGTCACGAACTTGTCTCAATAAGACTGAGTAGAGGAGAAACTAACGCATCTTCACGGCCGCGCTGCTTTTCCCCAACAGCATCACAACGCTAGCCGCAGGGCATAGATCAAATGTTTTCCGAAAAGTAGCGAAATTAGCTATAGTAATGGAGAATGAGAGAAATCGTTAGGAACTTATCTGAATAAGATTCAGTAGACGAGAGATTAACTGGGTCACAACGCCAGGCGCGAAGCGCTTGCCTCAGAAGTATCTAAAGAAGTAGCGAAGTTAGTTACGGTAATGGGAAATAAGAGAAAGCTTCACGAACTTGTCTCAGTAAGATTCAGTAGACGAGAAATTAAGTATAGTCGGATGCAACTTTAGAAAAAAGGGGGCGTTTACTCCTCCGAGGCGGATGCGCATGAGCATCCCCCAATGGGCGCGCACTGTGGACCGACGTAATGAGCTGGACGGCCGGTTACCTCGCCGTCGGAGAAGATGGCCGCCCGGGATTCGATCTGGGCCAAGTCGCGTAAGCTGTGAGCGTCAACCCCTCGTCACAGTGAATTCCTAAACTGTTGGTGATTGTCTATCATGCCGGAAATATTATTGCGAGCTTACGATGCGGCCTTTATGCCGCGTGCGTTTATGCTAAGCCGTGATCCGGCGAAGAAACATTGCAGCGAGCATCACTGACGCTCCTCTACGTTTTGCCTGAAAACAGGATCCCACGGCGGCCGCTGCAAACACGCATCCTGCGTGTTTGCTCCATGTTTTTTTTATTTATTTCGCTCCCGAGTGATGTTACCACGAGAAAAGCGTGCGAAGGTCTGGTGTCTACTGTCAGCCGAGGGTGTGTTCGTGAACTGTGTCGCTGCGTCTCTCGTCGGACGAGGTGAAGTGACGGAGCAAAACCATTCTAAGGAGAAATGAGAAAAGCGTGCGCGCATGAAACAAACCTATGAGTGTCTCAACAGAAAATATTTGCAAAAGAAGCCTCCAACGCAAAGATTTGGCGCCGTCAACTTAGCGTTAACGATCGTTGTCAGCAGTGAGATAGCCGAGCGTCTAACGGCGGTGTTCAAGCGTTGTGTAGCCCCGTCGATTGACTGCTTTCCACCAGTGCTCACCGCGCTTGCAAGCTGTAGAATGCGTGCTGTGGCACAGTCAGGCATAAGTTGTGCTGCCAGCGCTCCCATATGGTTTCCCACAACATAACTTCGCGCTGCTTTTCGATTCTCGCGATATGTTGCAAATAAAATTCCTGAGACAGTGTTAAGAGAACGGTTAAAAAAAACGTACGAGAAGGTAGGCACAGCAGCTTGCGAGCCCGCTCCTATAATACCTCTTCCCTCGCCTGTTTGTAAATGTGTATGTTTTCTGGCAATGGTCTTTTTTTTATTTCCCACATTTCTTTATATTTCAATTTTTTTTTAGTTTTCGCGTTTGTGTGTGAATACGTGCCTGCTTCCATGCGTCTTTGCGCTTACTCTTATTTCCGTCCTTTTGTTTTTAATTAGCATTTGCTTTTGCCAGCTTTCTTTCAGCAAAGGCTTTTTACACATTGTCGTTAACCAATCTCATTCAAAGCACCAACTGCTGTACACTGCAGGGCTGGCCTCTTCCATCTCATTAAAACATTCCTCACTGGTCTACCTCGTCTTCTCAATCTGCCTATTCACTGTGTTTTCTGTTGCTTCTTGTGTTGTCGCTGCAGTGTGATTAACCAACTTTCTCAAAACAATTTTTGATCACCTATGAAAACAGAAACGTTTACAGATGCATTTTCTTAAAAGCGTCATGTGGGTTGCACAGTAACTTTGCCTCTTAGCTCTATTCATGTTTACGCATCAGTGTATGTGGCAGCTCGCCAGAAGTGCACATGAAAGGCTGCATATTGTGAAACAACACCTTGCAATGCTGTTGCATTTTCATGCATTCAGTCTCAGTAAACAGACGGTTTCGCTGCCCATCACATACGGTGGTAAAAACTTTCAACACGAATAACATTATGCAGTGGGGTGTAATTTCCTGTTTGACGCTTTCGTCGGTACAAACACATTTTTCAGTAAATGGAGCCCAGTAAAGCAGTGCACTCAGAGGTTTTGCAACTTTCATCATTTATTACTTCACCAATGTTATTGTCTCAGACTGGCCATCGATCGCTATGCCGATGGCTTGTGAATTAAATAATTGCCTCAATAAAACACATTCAACTTTAGCCAGGATATTTTAGTGCATACAATGCTAGCTGAGCATTTAAGGGTGAATAATTGTGCTTACATTTGTGTTACTTGCCCGGCCAGATAAACAAATAGAACAATGGCTGTGGCATGACTGTGATTTGATGCGCAGACTGCTAATGGTGCCTATCAAGCGTGCCCTCGCCTACTGTTACGAATAGCTACCCGAAGGAGTATTTTGGGCCTCACTAAGCTAATGATATTTGATAATCGTTCTCTTATCCACATTACTTGCCTGAGCGATATGACCAAAATGTGCTTTTGCATGCAAACTGCTAAAAGTTGCGGTCAATTTCCCGTTGACTACTGCCGTTTCATCTACAATGGCTACAACATGGCTGCACGTTGAAGTGCAGATGCTAAAGGTGCCTTTCAAGCGTGCCCCGACGATTGTTATTTCATCACAGGGCCCGTCATGCTCGCAGGTGGCTGCCCAATAGAGTATTTTGGGCCTTCTCACATTAGCCGTATTCATCTCAACACGCTGGAAAAAAGCAGTAGGGGCAGCACAACTTCCTGGAAGCAGGCCGCCTAACAGGGGCATATTGCTCTGCCTTGATCTCATGTGTTCAGGTGGCTTGATGAAATTAAATGACTGTGCACTGGTGTAAACCGAGCCGGCGGTGTGTTTTTGCTATTGCTTGGCTGCATCTATTGGCCTTTAGGGGCATGTAAACTTGACAATGGCTCCGACACGACTGCTATTGTCTTCCTTTAGACACGCAGGCTGCCAAGATTGGCGGTCAATTTCGCCTCGACTGCTGCTACTTCACCCTAGTGCCCGTCAACTAGAGAATGTCTGGCCTAGTGAGCACTTTGGGCCTCACTAAGCCAATGATGATTTATAACTGTTCTATTATTCACAACACTTACGTGAGCCACATAACCAAAATAAACAATGCAACCGCATGAATGTGCTTTGCTGTGCCGGCTGCTAAGAGTGGCTGTCAATTTCACTTTGACTACTGCTTTTTCTTGTGAAGCTGGACAGTGGTGCCCGAATGAACATTTTGGGCCCCACATAGTTACTCAGGGTTAATAACTGTATTTGCATTCAGATTTTCCAAAATTTAGCACGTTTCCATGCCAATACTTATATTGAGAACGATCTGTGCAGGACGGTGCTTGTTCAGAATTGAGCTTCCATTAAAAGGAATATGCCAGCAAATGAAAGGCTTATTTATTTGGGAGGTCACGGGAGAATGCTTGGCTGCTTCGAACCCACCGGCAAAATTTAGGTAGCCCTAATAAGGCCTGTTCTTTCGTTAATAAGAAGCTGTTAGGCTTCGTCGAGTGGCTAAATGGTGGACAGCTCGCAGTCGGAGTCACTGTCTTCAGTGTCATCTTCACCCAGTTAGATGATGATGATGATAATGATGATGATGATGATGATGACGATGATGATGACACTCCCAGACGTATCAAGCCTGAACTTTGCCTCCAGGTCATCAAGTGGTGAATGTTCTTCCTCCAATCTTCCGCATTGCTTGCTTGAATTTTTCCCTCAAGACGTCTTCGACCGTGGAAAGCTTGAAGTCTGTGTTGTCCGCAGCGATGCGATTTTTCACCTTTGCCCACACGAGCTCGATATGATTAAATTCCCAGTGGTACGGTGGGAGCCTGAATACAATGCAACCGGCCATTTCAGCTGCATTATCTACAATGTAGCTCAGAGAGCGTGGCTTTACAGATGCTACCAACTCAAGCAGCTGCTTTTAACCATCCTTTTGCTGTAGGTGATGTTTTTGCTTTTGAGCAACTCCTGTATTTTTTTCCCTTCTTCCAAGCTGTCGTCGGCAATTTCTCTTCTCGCCGGGAATGTAAAGGTGCATTGTCCAAAACAATGACGCTACCAGCAGGCAACTTCTGCAAAACGTCATTAAACCATCCCTCGAAGCGATTGCCATCCATTTCTTCGTGGTAGTCGTCTGTTTTATGGCCTCGGAATATATCTAAGCAGCCGTCCACGAAACCTTCCTCGCCGCCGATGTGCGTCACAATCAGGCGCCGGCCTTTTCCAGAAGGTTGTTTCAGACCCGTCGACAGGTCATTTGCTCGAGCCTATAGGCGTCCACGCTTCTGCACCACGGTATCGTTCCCACACGATTGACCCAATGTGTCCCACCATCACCCATGTCTCGTCTAGGAAAAAAGATCTTTCGACGTAGTGTTCCACGTCACGAAGGTAGCGATTCTGCCATTCAGCGATGCCATCCAGGTTGATAAGGAGCGAATTGCGGTTCCTTTTCTCGTGCTTGAATCCGATGTCGACACGCAGGTGACGCAAAGTACACCGATTCAATGATGGGAGATCCATGCGATTCAACTCGTTAGTTATCTTCTCGACCGTCGGCATCTCGTTGCGGCGAAACAAATCGTGCACACATAACCTCAGCGCGCACAACGTCAAGCTCTCATACTTCGTGCTGGTCTTCTTTTCTCCGCATTTCGTGGGTGCTTTCGCGAGGGCGTCGATAGTTTGCCACCCGAAATATGCGATGCTTTGACCTCCCTCCTCACCTTGAACACTGTGATTTCGCTGACACTGAGCATCTCGGTGACTAACTTCGTCGTGGCCTCCGCGCTGCATTCAGGCTCTCTGGTAAGCCAATACGTGTAGCAGTGGAGGATCATGTTGCATGAATCGCTGTTCAGGATGTGGCCACTTTTGTTCTTCTTGTCAAGGCTCCTTGGTGGCGTGGACATCGAGGCGACACAAGGCTCGTTAGCAAAAAAGGATCGCATACCGATGTCACCCCGCTGGGCTCCATGTCGGAAAACTCGCGCAGAATGCCTTGCGCGAATGGCGAGATTGCAGGCTTGCAAAAAAAGTGAGAAAAAAATTGGTGAAAACACACACACAAAAGAAAAATACAAATTTTATGTTATTTAACACAAAGAGTATTTATTTAAAACGATGAATGAAGCATTTCTGTAGATTTCCTCGAGTATTTACGCCCCAGGTTTGTAGTGGTTGCGATAAATGCATTGTTTTATATAAGTACTTGTTCAATAGCAACTGATTCATTTTAAGCTCGGAAAAGGAGTAGTAAATGTCCCGTGTACATGTAAACAATTGAAAAAGCCATGCAAAGCTGGCTCTCTACTTTTGTCAGTCGCGCAATGAAACTAAAGAGCAGACGACGGGCAGCGTTGTAGAATGCACGGGGTTATAATTCTGTCGCGAGCCGGCATGAGCGGTGGCACATGAGAGCTCTACTAAAGCAGTCATAAAAATACAAAAGTCTTTATTTATACCGAGAAATGCGAGTTTCAGAAGCACGATTTTTGAGCGGGACTATTTTTGTGGCGGAGCCAATCGGCTTCCGCGCTTCGGCCGTTTCGGCCGGGGCCTCCCCTTTTTTTCTAAAGTTCTATCCAATAATAGGTCACAACGCCAGGCGCGCAGCGCACACCTCAAAAGTATCCGAAAATGTAGCGAAGTTAGTTACGGTAATGGGGAATCACAGAATGTGTCACGAACTTGTCTCACTAAGATTGAGTAGACGAGGAACTAACGCACCTTCACGGCCGCGCTGCTTTGCGCCAACTGCATCACAACGCCAGGCGCCGGGCATACGCCAAAGGTTTTCCGAAAAGTAGCGAAATTAGTTATAGCAATAAGGAATCAGAGAAAGTCTCACGAACTTGTCTCAGTAAGATTCAGTAGACGAGAAACTAACTTGGTCACAAAGCCACGCGAGGAGGGCGTGCCTCAAAAATATCCAAACATGTAGCGAAGTTAGTTGCAGTAATGGGGAATCACAGAAAGTGTCAAGAACTTGTCTCAGTAATACTGAGCACACGAGAAACTGACTTGATCTCCACGACCGCGCTGCATTTCGCCGACTACACCACAGCGCCAGGCGCGGCGCGCGTGCCTCAAAAGTATCCCAAAAAGTAGCGAAGTTAGTTACGTTGAAGGGAAATCGGATAGTGTCACGAACTTGTCTCACTAAGATTCAGTAGACGAAAGAGTAACTGCGTCACATCGCAGAGCGGGTTTTTGCTAACTGAATCACACAGCCAGGCGCGGCGCCCGTGTCTTAAGGTATACCACAAGTAGCCTACATAGTTATAGTTATGGCGAATCAGAGAAAGCGTCACGAACTTGACTCAGTAAGATTCAGCAGACGAAAAGTGACTGCGTCACACGACCGAGCGGGTTTTCCTAACTGCGTCACAACGCCAGGCGCGGCGCGCGGGCCTTAAGGTATCCCACAAGTAGCCAACTTAGTTATAGTAATGTCGAATCAGAGAAAGCGTCACGAACTTGTCTCAGTAAGATTCAGTAGACGAAAAGTGACTGCGTCACACGGCCGAGCGGGTTTTTCTAACTGCGTCACAACGCCAGGCACGGCGCGCGTGGCTCAAATGTATACCAAAATGTAGCGATGTTAGCTATAGTAATGCTTGGTGTCAGAGAAAGCATCATGAAGTTGTCTCACTAAGAGTCAGAAGACAAGAAACTAACGGCGTCACACGGCTGAGCGGCTTTTTCCTAACTGCGTCACAACGTCAGGCGCAGCGTACGTTCTGAAAAGTATGACAAAAGGTATCGAAGTTAGGTACAGTAATTGGGAATCAGAGAAAGCCTAATGAAATACCCTCAGTAAGATTCAGTAGACGTGAAACTAACAGCGTCACACGACCGATCGGCTTTTTCTAACTGCGTCACTACGCGAAGCGAGGCGCGCTCGCCTCAAAAGTATCCCAAAAAGTAGCCAAGTTATTTGCAGTAATGGGAAGAAAGGACGGGGAATGCGGGAGATGTAAATTCAAGACGATGAGCAAAACATGAACAAGGTGAATGCATGAGCCAACGTTTCGACAAGTAGACTTGTCTTCTTCAAGGCGACGTATGCTTTCCTCACCACAGTATATATAGGTGGGGTTCTTCTAAAGGTGAGAGGGTGTGAGGCGGGATGATGCGGAAACGAGGAAAAAAATGTGTTAGCGTGTCGAATTGAGAGTAAAGGAACTCTGTGTACAAGGTAAAAGCTCCCCGCAGGGGCGTCTGCGTCAGCAGGCGTTTGGTGTGTTGCGACACCACGTACCCGAGCACATGGGGGCTGGACCCTCCCGCGTGTAGCCGTGCGCGGCTTAGCCATGCCCGGGGAAAATGGGACCCTGGAGGTTGAGTCGATGCCGGGTGTTAATATCTTTACGGCCCCTCGGCGCAGGCAACACACCTCTTTGGCCTCGGCTTCAAGTAGACGGCACCCCCGGACTGACCCACCCGGGGGAAATCGGCAGTCGCCTCTTCCTGTCTCTCTCTTCGCACAGCTTCGTCTTTCCCTCTCACTTTTAGTCTTTCCTGTCTTCTTTTTTCTTCTGATAACTTCCAACATTACTGGCGGCGAGGGTTAACCTGGTGTGCTATGACCTACTTTCGTTATAACATATGTGGTTATAGCGACCACGTACAGTTGGCATGGTAGGGCTTGCTTCACCGCATACCCTGCCGTGTCCCCTTGTTGGGCTCGGTGGTGGGTGACTGGCGTCGTCGCTGAATACTCTACACATTTTATGGGAACTTCCAACCCCTTCTGTACCGATCGTCCCTCTAAAAGGGGGCGCACGCATGCTACGTTTCTGTTTTTTCTAAAAGGCACTCAGACTTTCCCGAAATTTAACGTTGACCACAGTGATAAACCTGACAAGAAAGCAAGAACAATTTCACCATTCGTTGTGGCGGAGCAACTTGCACAGACCATTGGAGGCTGCTATAAAATCACCAAGCTGGCCAGTGGGGACCTATTACTAGAACTAAAACACAAAGCACAACACGACATGCTAACAAACCTTGTACAGCTTGGAGACATCCTTGTCAGTGGGACAGCACACCGAACCATGAATACGGTCAAAGGCGTAATCTCTGACACTGACTTGATGGACTTGACCGAAGAAGAACTCCTGGAAGGATGGAAGGATGAAAACGTAATAAATGTACAAAGAATAAAGATCAGACGTGACAACAAGGAGCTGCCAACTAAGCACCTGATAGTTACCTTTGGCTCTAGCACATTACCAGAGACATTAGAAACTGGATATATCAAAATCAGAGTACGACCGTATATCCCAAACCCTCGACGTTGTTTTAAATGCCAGAGGTTTGGTCATGCTTCCCAGAGCTGCGGAGGGCGGCTAACATGTGCGAAATGTGGCTTCAATGATTATTCTGCATATGACTGTAAGGCTGAGCCCCGTTGTAGCAATTGTAATGGTGGTCACCCAGCCTATTCTCGATCATGCACAGTCTGGAAAAAAGAAAAAGAAATAATTACGATAAAGGTAAAAGAAAACATAACTTTCAGAGAAACAAGACAACGCATCTCACCAACATTTACACAGAGCGCATCTTTCGCCGAAGTGGTACGTCGGGAGGCAGTACCACAACGGCACTTGGCGGACGCCAGCACCACGCGTAGCGAGCGTGCGGTAACGCCACCCGCCCCCATGGTGGGAGCAGCAAAGGCTGCCCTACCTCTCCCAAATTTGTCCACAGTGAAGACCTCTGCTAGTGCTGGCACCAGTCCGCCCAGCTCCGAGGTCAAGATAATCCCACCAACCACCAGGGCGGTGGGCTCCAAGGCCTTGTCTTCAGAGACAAGGCCTTGTCTCTGGCACAAGGCTCGAAGGCCTTGTCTCTGAAGACAAGGCCTTCCCGGAAATCACACCGCTCGCAAGAGCGCGTGTCCAGTGCCTCTCAAGAGGCCATGAACACAACACCCAGTCAGAAGGCGAGGTTGACGCCTAAGGAGCGGCGCGATTTTGTCGACCGCTCCAGGAAAGACAAAACTCCAATTACAGGGCCCCAAAGGGCACTGTAAGCTAAATCAAGTTCATTCTTTTAGACACATAGCACGACATTTGTTTCAATATGAATACACTAATTATTCAGTGGAATATCAGAGGCCTGCTTTGCAACCTCGATGATGTCCAAGAAATCCTTAAAGAACTAACTCCAAAAGTGCTGTCTGTCCAAGAGACTCATTTAAAATCTAAACATAAACACTTCCTTCGTCACTACGTTATTTTTCGGAAAGATCGCGATGATGCCCTCGCATCATCCGGCGGCGTAGCCATCATAACTGATAAATCTATAGCCTGTCAACACTTACGGCTACAAACACTCTTGAGGCAGTGGCCGTTCGTGCTGTACTTTTAAATAAACTGATGACCATTTGCTCTTTATACATACCGACGCATTTTCAGCTTCACAAACACGAATTCTAAACAATAATAGATCAGTTACCAGAACGATATCTTGTGCTTGGAGATTTAAATGCACACAGCAACCTATGGGGTCACTCGCGCTGCGACGCGAGAGGTCGCCTGATTGAACAGTTCCTTTTTTCTTCAGGTGCATGTCTTTTGAATGGGAAGGAGCCAACGTATTACAATCTGGCAAACGAAACATACTCCTCAATAGATCTTAGCATTGCATCTCCTACTCTTCTACCTTACTTTAAACTGAAAGTTATTAAAAACTCATACGGGAGTGACCACTTCCCTGTAGTTCTAAGCACATCAATGTGTAAGGAATGCCTTCCAGAATTACCTCGCTGGAGAACTGACTCAGCTGACTTGCAAAAGTTCAAAAATATTGCTTCTTTATCCTGGGACGACATGTATGCTTTAAGCATAGACGCTGCGGTTGAATATTTTACGGTTTTTCTCGTTGACAGCTCCTCCAAATATCACTTCATTTATTGAAGCCTTAAAGGCCCGGAGGCATTACATAAGGCGGGGGCAAACAAAGTATGAGGAACTTTTAATCACGCTAAAGAGGTAAAAGAGGAAGAAAAGATAGACGAAGAATAAAAAAGGAAACAACGCTCAGGAGGGAACCGAGCAAGCAGTACTATCATCAATATCACTGTAAAGAAACCATAATATACAACAAAATACATACTACATAAATACTATTAAAACATATTATGCGTGAGAACTAATGACTATCAATTAATTACTTAAAAGGGGTCAATAAGCAAATGCATTTGAGACGAGCCATTCTAGGTATAGTGGATTGTTAGTTTCTCACGGAAAGTCGCGTGGTCGGCGGAAGAGACAATACAGTCGGGCAGAGTGTTCCACAGCGCTATTGCATTTGGAAAAAAAAGAATCCTTCATCGAAGACGTACGGCACTGAATGTGCGCGATTGGACAGCTGTGGTTGAGGCGGGGAGAGATTCTAGGCGGGGGTTGTAGTCGAGGGTGTCTGGCTATTGGGTGATAGTAGTAAGTGTGAAGCATGGAGAGACGCGAGATGATACGACGTGATTGGAGACTGGGAAGATCGAGTGCGCGTTTTAGTTCAGTTATGCTGGTTTTACTTGAGTAGTTTGACATGATAAAGCGTGCAGCACGATTCTGAATGGCTTCTAATTCGTAGGTGAGATATGCTTGCGAAGCGTGCCAGATAGATGATGCGTACTCCAGTTTCGGCCGAACGTATGTCTGATATGCAAGTTTTTTTACAGCGGGCGATGCAGATTTCAGATTGCGACGCAAGAAGCCAAGTGTGCGCGAGGCGTTTGCGCATATTGTTTCAATGTGAGTAACCCATGATAATGATGATGTCAAGTGAACACCTAGATACTTATAGCAGTCTGTTCGTGGTATTGTAGTTGAGCTTATGTGGTACGCGTAATTTGTTATGCTGCGCTTACGTGAAAAGGACATACATTGGCACTTATTAAGGTTAAGAGGCATGAACCATTTTTCACACCATGAAACGATAGTGTGTATGTCTTCTTGTAAGTCAATGTAATCACCAGTGTTATGGATGGCGTTGTAGATGACGCAGTCATCAGCAAAAAGACGAAGTCTAGTTTTTGTGTTACATGGCAGGTCATTGATATAGATTAAAAATAACAGCGGGGATAAGCCTGCACCCTGGGGGACACCGGATGTAACATCAGAAAGGTGTGAGTCATGAGAGTTAGCGGATGTGCATTGTACGTGTCCTTTTAAGAAATGTTCGATCCAAGTAATCAGTGATGGGGGGATTCCAAGAGTCGATAATTTGGCAAGTAGGTGACTGTGAGGGACGCGGTCGAAGGCCTTCGAAAAGTCTAAGAAGATGGCGTCAATTTGAAGGTGATCGTCCATGTGTTGTAAGATTTCATCGGTGAATTCAGAGAGCTGAGTTTCGCAGGATAATAGTTTTCTAAAACCATGCTGATATGAATAGAAGAAGTTAATTGATTCAAGGTAGTGCATTAGATTGGTTGCTATGATATGTTCCAGCAGTTTAGAGGGGATACTGGTTAGAGAAATTGGACGATAGTTACATGCTTTTGTTCGATCGCCAGATTTATGGACGGGAATGATTTGAGCCTTTTTCCAATCGTGGGGAACTTCACCAGTACTGATTGATTGCTGGAAAAGTAAGCTAAGTATTGCGCTTGACAGGGAACTGGTGTTCTTAAGTAATTTGCTGCTGATTTGATCGCAACCAGCCGAGGAGGATAATTTTAGAGCCTGTATTAGGCAAGCTATTCCATCAGCGTTAATCTGGATATCGGGCATTGTGGACAGCGAGTGGCATGGTAATTCGTCAGAACTGAAGTTTATAGCAGGAGAAAATACTGATGTGAAGAAATTGTTAAGGGCTGTAGCACATTTTTCAGTGTCAATTAGTACATTGTCGTCGTCTGATAGTTGTAGCTGAGTTTGGCGCTTAGGCGGGGAGATAATCTGAAAGAATTTACGAGGGTTGGAGTGAAGGATTGATAAGAGGTCAGTTGAAAAAAAAATTTTTTTTGGAAGCTTTAAATTCCTTGATGTATTTTTTGACGCTTAGTTCGTACCTATGCCAAGCTCTGTGGTTATAAGTTAACTTTGCTTTCCGATAATGGCGTTTTTTCTTATTAAGTAGACGTTTTAGGTGTAGCGTAAACCACTGGTTATTTTTGTCGGTATTTATGAGGATAGTAGGGATATATATGTTTTTTAAGTTTAGCATAGTGTTTTTATATAATTCCCAATTGGCGTTGACCGAGCGAGCAGAGTATGACTGTCGAAAATCTTCGTATAAGAGTGCAAGTTCGCGGTTGAATGCGTCGAAGTTAGCTTTCTTGTAATCAGTGATTAATTTTTGCGTTGGGGCTTTCTTCTTTAATGGTAATGAAATGCCGATATGAAGTACGTTGTGGTCGCTAAAGCCAGGGAGCGAAGTCAATTTTTTTATGTTTTCCGGGCTAGATGTTAATAAGAGATCCAGGGTGTTGTCGCCCCTAGTTGGGCATGTTATTGCTTGGTGGAGGTTAAAGTCTAGTGTTAATTCAAGAAACTGTTTGGGTTCACTACAGGGTGTTCTGTTGGGTACTGAAAGTAGTGGCCAATTGATGCTGGGATGATTAAAGTCTCCAAAAAGGAAGATAGGTGTAGCGGGCATATCTTTTTTTATTTGTTCTAAAGAGAGGCGTAAGAAATTGCAAAATGAGGGTTTACTATCTGGTGGACGTTAACAGATTCCAAACACTATTTTGCCGATTGTACTGTGCAGGCTTACCCATGTTAGTTCGATGTTGTCGTCGTGATTTATCAGGGATGATGGTAAGCTGTCTTTAACGGCGATTAGTGCACCTCTCCCACGTCTATCGTGCCGATCGCGTCGGTAAACTGTAAAGTTAGGGTAGGATGGAAAAACTTCGTGGTCGCCGACGTCCTTATTTAACCACGTTTCCGTTAGTAAAATCATATCGGCTGTGGTGTCGTCTATGAAGCTTTCGAGTTCGTCACGTTTTAGAATTATACTGCGGATGTTAGTGAAAACCACGCTAATGTCAAAAAATGAATCAGGGCGGTTTTTTGGATGAAGCAGGCACGGAATTTCTTGTTTGTCACTGCGGCTGGTCAGATAAGGTGTCAGTTGGAGCTGGCATTTGATTGCTGTTAGTTGTTGTGGTATGTTAAATGACTCTATCGGATGTAGTATCATAAAAATAGCATCTTCTGCCTACAAGCAGCTTGTCCAGGCTGAGCTTAAACGCGCATTTTTGGGGCTTGATAAATGTTAACAATTTTGAGCGTGAAAGGCGCGTACTTGGGGCAAAATCTTCTCTGACGGCAAAACATGTACCTTTTAGCTTACGCCCACATGCCAATATGTTTTCTTTCGTCTTGAAGTGGGCCAGTTTTACTACTATAGGGCGTTTTTTTGTTTCGGAGAATCTTCCAAGTCGGTGTGCACGCTCAATATCGCTAGCGTTCAATGTTAAACCAAGATTATTTTTGCATAGGTCTAGAATTTTGTTCTCTGAATCTCTCCAAGGTTCTTTATCGGAATCGTCAATGCCAAAGAAGAGCAGGTTGACTAGCCGCATACGGTTGTTGGCGTCAATGTTCGCGGCTTTCAGGGTAGTGATGTCGTGCTGTAGTCGGCCGATAATGTTAACAGCGGTTGAGGTGGTTGGATCTTGTTGGTCTGAATCTAAGATGTTTGAGCGGCTCATAATTTCAGCTATAAGTTTGTCTTGGGTAGTTTGGGTTGATTTGATTTGCTCAAGCTCTACACGAATTGCGGCTTGAACACTTTCTAATCGTTTGATAGCGTCGAGGATAGGCAGGAGTTCAGCAGTAGGGGATGGACCGGGGTTAACCTCAACGTCACCGGATAATAGGAACATAATTTGACACAGAAAATCGAAGGCAAACGCATCGCGACAAAACAACGCCACACCGCGACACTTCAAGTCGTAGGGTCACGACACCGCCACTATACATCTATCATCCCTACTAAATTCCTTAGAATGGGTTAGATAACAAACCTGGAAGGTTAGGAGCGTTGTGAACATCGTTGTTCTGGTGGTGTTGTGCCCCGTGTAGTCGGCGATTCCTTGCTGTTTATATGGCGCGCAATGTGGTCTCGTGGTTGCTGACGTCGGAGAGTTCCAAGGTTGCCAGGCGGTGTGCCGGCCTCGTGCTGGAAACAGGCGGCTGATGCCATTAGGCTTGATAGGAAGCAGGGGGGTTGGCGGAGAACTCGTTTCGTGCAGGTAGGCGGTTCCAGGCGGGCTTTCGGCGGTCAGGGAAGGGCATATGGGTCCAGGTATCAGGTACGTCAGTACCTGGAAGGTTAGGAGCGTTGTGAACATCGTTGTTCTAGCGGTGTTGTGCCCCCTGTATGTAACTATATCCCTGTAACTAGTGGATTGTCCACAAAACGCCGTCTTCCGTGGTTGAACGATAAGCGTTGAATAGCGCGAAAGAAGCAAAACAAGGCATGGGGTTTACTTCGGGATTCTCCGACAGCAGAAAATATAGTCAATTTGAAGCAGGTCAAATCCCAGGGTCGGAGAACGCGCCGACAAGCTAGAAGAGAGAGTTGGAGAAAGTATATATCGGGCATTAACTCATACACTGATGAAACAAAGGTTTACAATAGAGTGAATAGAATAAAGGGTCGACAGCCTTACTCGCTGCCTTTGGTGAATACTCAAGGATACAGCGTGGAAGATCAGGCGAACTTTCTTGGCGCACATTTCGAACAGATATCCAGCTCGTCGCACTACTCTGACACATTCCAAAGGTACAAAAGGCAAATAGAAGGAAAACCACTAGACCGGAAAAGCACAAAATGCGAGGCATACAAGAGACCTTTTTGCATGGCAGAGCTTCAAGGAGCCTAAACAGCTGCGACAAATCTGCCCCCGGTTCTGACCTCATCCTATATGAAATGCCAGAACATCTGCCGCCTGAAACTCAAAAAACCCTTCTTTGTCTTTACAATTCTATATGGTCGTCCGGCCACATTCCCTCTGCTTGGAAAGAGGCCATCATAATTCCTATATTGAAACCGGCTAAGGACCCTTCTTTGGTAAATAGTTATAGGACTATAGCATTGACGAGCTGCTTATGCAAAGTTTTTGAGAAGATGGTAAACAGTCGCCTAGTACATTATCTAAAAATAAACAAGAAATTAGATCCATATCAATGTGGCTTCAGAGAAGGCAGGTCGACGACAGATCAGCTTGTACGCATGGAAATGTACATCAGGGATGCGTTTGTCCACAAACAGCTTGTATTATCAGTGTTTCTTGACATGGCGAAGGCGTAGGATACTACGTGGCGCTTCGGGATCCTTCGGGATCTTTCTGCAATGGGCATTCGCGGCAACCTGCTGAGAATAATTGAAAGTTATCTCTCTGACAGGACATTTCGTGTTAGAGTTGGCAACGTACAGTCTCGACCATTTATACAGGAGACGGGTGTGCCGCAGGGTGGAGTACTGAGCTGTACGTTATTTATTGTTAAAATGAACTCCCCTCCACACCGTATTGCCTCGCACACTCTTCTACTCCGTCTATGTGGACGATGTACTGATAAGGTTCAGGCCATGTAATGTTAGCATTTGTGAGAGGCAGCTGCAACTTGGCCTGAATAGATTCTCAAGGTGGAAGGACGAGAATGGTCTTAAGTTGAACCCCCAAAAAAGCACATGTGTCTTATTTTCAAACAGGAGAGGTGTACTACCACAACCAGACATTAACCTTAATAGAGAAAGACTAACTGTTAGCCCTGAACACAAATTCTTAGGTGTTATACTGGATACAAAGCTTAACTTCATTCCCCACTTAAAATATCTTAAAGAAAAATGCCTGAATACCATGAACCTCCTCAAGCGGCTCTCTCGAACAACTTGGGGCAGTGACAGGAAGTGTCTGCTTAGCCTGTATAAGAGTCTCGTACAATCACGCCTTGACTACGGAGCCGTGGTGTACCACTCCGCAACAGAGACTGCGCTAAAGATTCTCGACCCAATTCACAATCTCGGTATACGACTGGCAACAGGCGCCTTTAGAACGAGCCGTGTTGAAAGACTCTATGTTGAGTCCAACGAATGGTCCTTACATCTACGCAGAACATTCCTAAGTTTATCATACTACACTAAGGAAAAATCAGACACCTGAACATCCATGCCATTCCATCGTTAGCGACCTCTCCGCTGCCAGATTTCACCGTAACTGCCCACTTATTAGAACTCCTTTGAGCCTGCGCTTGGAAGCAATGGCAGAAAAAACAGACATACACTTCCCAGAAAATATTCTAATGCCTCCCACTCGCCTTCCACCGCCTTGGGAATGGCAGACCTTGGAGTGCGACATCGCTTTTGTCGCAATAACGAAACATGCACCTGAGGCACACATACTATCACACTTCCTCGAACTCCAAGCGAAGTACTACTCTGCGAAGTTTTATTCAGATGCTTCCAAATCATCTGCTGGTGTCGCGTATGCAGCTCTTGGGCCATTCTGTTGCACCTCCGGTGCTCTAAATCCCAACACAAGTATTTTCACAGCTGAAGCGTACACGATACTCTCAACTGTAAAACATATCAAAGAAATCTCAGTAAGGCCATCATTTTCACAGATTCATTAAGCGTAATAAGGGCCTTAATGAGTTTTCGAAAACATAAGAACCCTGTTTTTAATGAACTATACGCACAATTATGCCTAGCCTTAATGTACAACCAAAACATCGTCCTATGTTGGGTACCTGGCCATAGAGGTATAAAAGGTAATGTAGCTGCTGACGAAAATGCAACGTCATTCGCCTTTAATGAAACGGATATGAATAAACCTATACCAGCAAAAGAACTTAAGCCCTTCTTACGCCACAAACTGAGGAAGTACTGGCAGGACCAATGGGATAATGCAGTATTGAATAAGCCACACGTAATCAAACCAAAATTAGGGAACTGGATAACTGAAAGAACAGCAAGACATAAGGAGGTGCTTCTGTGTAGATTAAGAATAGGATATACGTACGCCACTCACTCCTACCTTTTGACGGGAAGCGAACCTCCGACATGTACCAAATGTGGCAACAGGCTTACAGTTATTCATGTTCTTATCCAATGCACTGAAATAGAGGCAGAAAGGAAAAAGTACTTCCCCTCCGCTTATCTCCAATACATACCGTTACACCCAGCATTCTTTCTGAGCAATGAACCCCTTTTTACTTTTCGAACAGTATTAAACTTTTTAACTGAAACTGACACCTTAAATGTAATTTGGCCAGGCTACTTGTAGCACAGCCTCCACCTGGAGGTCGTAGCTGCAATGAAACCATTTTCTAGAGCACATGCCTCCCAGCCTTTGCTTTCAAGGACTTGCTGAGGCACTAGTGCTACAGCGATTACATATTTTACTGGTAATCCATATCTCGTGAAACATCTATTTTCATCGCACACACGATCAATCGCTCATTTTTTATACTTGTATTTTACGCACTTCAGAGCGAATAAATTTTAGGTCCTTTTATAGCCACCTTGCACCATATATATATTTTCCACTTTTTAGCGAATATTTTTAGGCCACTATATAGCCGTGTATCATATACTCCCCACAATCAATACTCACATATCATTAACAAGCACGGATCATCGACTTGGCGCTCTTTGGCCACATCTGGCCCTTGCGCCAGTAAACTCTACAAATCAATCAAGGTCAAAGCTAGGGCATCCCCCCCCCCCTCCACCCCGGTCTGTCAACGCACGCGCGTTAGCAGGCGTGTCAAGGGCGTCTGACACGCCGGCTGACAAAAAAAAAGAAAGAAAAGGAAAGGAAAGGAAAGGAAAAGAAAGGAAAAAAAAGGGAGGGATAAGCCAAGAAATCAAACCAAGTGTTGTTGCCTATAGCCTTAAGTTTAGCATAGCGAATAGATTCTAAAGCTCCCTTTGAAACTTTTATGCCTATTGGTTGCAATGCCTTGAACTTATGGATAAGGTATGATTCTCTGTATTTACTTTCTCGTTCAGAACGGAAATTTGACTGTAAGATGTAGAGTTTAAGTTCATCAAAGTTATGACCTGGTTGGCTGAAATGCTCGGCGACGGCTTTGGGAAGCTTTTTAGCTGTGTCCGCGCGATATCCGTTTAATCTGATGTTCACTGATTGTCCTGTTTCACCGATATATTGTTTCTTACAGAAGGAACATTCAAGCATATAAATCACATCCGAACTTGTACAAGTGAGGCTAAATTTGACTTCATGTGTATAACTATTTGCGGTGCTTTTAATTTTAATGTCACATTGAAGGCGGCTGCAGGTTTTGCACCTAGGGCGACAACATGCTTTTATTACGGGGGAATGCTGTTGGCTGACTTTTGCGTGCACTAACATGTCTTTGAAGTTCTTGTTTCGGCGATAGGCAACCCTGGGTACATCCGGGAATGCTTTTCGCAGACGATTGTTACTTGATAATATTGGGTGGAATTTTCTTAGGATGTTGTTTATGTTTGGGAGTGCATTAGAATATCTTGTTATAAAGGCCGGCGGTCTGTCAGATTCTAATGTGGGCTGTCTCTTCGCCCATTCCGACTGTCTCTCCAATCTTGACGCGGCATCATAAGCTCTATCGAGAGCAAGTTGGGGATAGTTTCTTTCTGCTAGCGTTGATTTAAGGTCATTTAGGTGGTGGATATAATCGTGGTCTTCGCTACAGATTCTTCTTTTTCGTTCCGCTTGTCCGCCAAAAATTCCTTGCTTGCAATGTCGCGGGTGATGACTGTTGTAGTCTAAACATTGCTAGCTATCTGTAGGCTTCCGGTAAAGTGTCGTTCTCGCTTCTCCGTTTTCTATGTAGACCATCGTGTCCAGGAAGTTCATCTGACTAGGAGAGTGGTGAGCAGTAATTTTAATACTCGGGTGAAAGCGATTGAAATGGCTAATTAAGTCGGTTGAGGCGCTTGTGCCGTGTTCCCATATTATAAATATGTCGTCAATGTAACGAAGCGAGGTGTGGGGTTTTAAAGGGTAGGATTCCAGCAGGTGTGCTTCAAGCTGTCCGAATAAAATGTTCACATACGTGAGAGCGAATGGCGTACCCATGCTAGTGCCGAAAATTTGCAGGTAGTGTATAGAATCGAATTCGAAATAGTTGAGCGTGAGAACTAACCTAAGGAGCGATAAGTAAACTTCAGGAGCGTGCGCTTGGGGATTGATTGCGAGTGATCTAGAAACGGCTTCAATGCCTTAACTCATGGGAATGTTGGTGTAAAGGGCAGAAACATCCAAAGTGACTAGAATAGCGCGGTCGGAAAGGATTTGGTTGGCGTTGATGCCGTCGATAATTCGAAGGAAGTGCGGCGTGTCTTGAACGAAAGATGGGAGGGTGGTGGGTATGTTTGACAGGTTGTAATTTAATAATTTAGATAGTGACTCAGTAGGTGTGTTGTTATTAGACACAATAGGCCGACCTGGGATTTCTGCTGCAATTATTTCTTCGACCGGAACTTTATGTATTTTAGGAAGAAGATAAAAGCGGCCTGCTGTTTTGTTCTTGGGCATCACGGAGCGATATTAAGATTGCGTGATTAGTTCCCTGGATAGGAGCTCCGCTATTGTGCTTATCACAATATTGCTGTAATCTGAAGTTGGGTTAGGGTCGAGTTTTCCGTAATGGGTGTGGTTGCTCAGTTGTTCAGAGGCATCATTCTTCTACTTTTTCATAGGCCTATATACAGTAATGGGGAATCAGAGAAAGCGTCACGAGCTTGTTTCAGTAAGATTCAGTAGACGAGAAAGTAACTGCGTCACACGACCGAGCGGCTTTTTCTAACTACGTCACAACGCGAAGCGAGGCGCGCGCGCCTCAAAAGTATCCCAAAAAGTATCGAAGTTACAGTAATTGGGAATCAGAGAAAGCCTCATGAAATTGTCTCACTAACATTCAGTGTACGAGAGAATAACTGCGTCACATGGCCGAGTGGCCTTTCCTAACGCGTCACAACGCCAGGTGCAGCGCTCATGCCTAAATAGTATCCCAAAAAGTAGCGAACTTAGTTACAGTTATGAATACTTTGTTTAGCGAAAAACAACAGGCACAACAAAGACGACCCCCCACCCCCCAGGACAAGGCGCTACTCTCAACTAGCATAATTTTATTGCGTGACTCCTTTATAGGACAGCTGAAACTAGTGGAACATGCCCAGTGAGCACCAAGCGGTGGAGCCACCAACATCCGATACCAAGAGCGCACTTATGCGACAGAATCCAAAAAACCAAATTCAGCGCTGTACAATGTTAAGTAAGGCACACTAATGCACTGTGACCCCAATGACTGAATGAAGAATGCTTCCGTTAACTCGGCTCTTTTTCAAAATTGCGGTATCACGAAACATGGGTTTGCACTTGCATATCTTAACTTGCTGAGCCAAATGGGAACTTGTGCCTGTTCGTATGGATGGCTCATGTTCTCTAAGGCGCTCGTTAACACAACGGCCTGACTACCCTACATACACTTTACCACATGTCAAGGGAATCTTATAAACCACACCGACGATGCAATCTACAAACTTCACGTGGTTCTTTCCACAATCTGGTTTTTTACTTGTTTTACAAATACGGCTGCACAACATTGACAGTTTCTGAGGAGCGGAAAACACTACCGGAATTTGGTATCTAGTGGCGACATTCTTTAGATTGTGAGCCACTCTGTGGCAATACGGCACAACTTCAGGCCTCTTCTTTTGTGTGTTGCAGAAAAGAAGAGTAGCGCCAGAAGAGTAGCGCCTTGTCCGGTCGTCTTTATTGTGTCTGTTTTGCGCTAAACAAAGTATTCATGGATTCGCACCAACTAGCCCGCCAATGCATTGTGTAGTTAGAGTTAGTTACAGTAATTGATCGTAAGTGCCCAGTTACAGTAATAGGAAATCAGAGAAAGCGTCACGAACTTGTCTAAGATTCAGTAGAAGAAAAAATCGCAGGAAGCTTAAGCTTCGTCTTCAAGAGTGGAACGCGATAGCGTTATCGCACCCCGTTCGCACCGCCCACTCATTCGCTCGGGATGCTCTTGAGTCACACAAAGACGAAACGTACGCCTGAGCAAGCTGAACGAACCAAAGAACTCGGTGTCTCTGAGGGACAAACGATCTACGCGAGACAAACGTTGTGATCGGCATGGACAGCCGGGCCGCGATGCGCCTTGATGGCGGACGCGATCATGGGGCTGACGCCTCGATGGGATCGTCCTCTATCTAGCTTGGGAGCACCACGCAGACGCATGGCTCCTCGCCAGCAGCACGGCACAAATCGCAGCGGACGCCTTCCCACCAGACGCGCTACGGCGCAGCTATCACGTCAGAGGCGTCCCGCATCGGACGCTGCACCTAGGAATCGCGCTGTGAGCGGAAAGAGGATCCGCGTCGCGCGGGCGAGTGGCGCGCCACTTCTCGGGGCAGAGCCTAAGATTGCGAGGAGGGTGTATTCTCTGTTTTCCGAAAAGATGGCTCTGCGTGCGCGCTAAGCGCAGAAGAAATATAGCGGAAACGTACTTCGCTACGCCTTTAACTGCGACTTCTGTAGTTTGCATGCTGATAATTACCGATATACACCGCAGTATAACTTTATACGGCGCGTTTCTAAGGCAACATAAGGCATTGACTAATCATTCACTGGAGGCACTTTTGTCCCGCTTGGAAGCATCGGACTCATGGCTGAGTGGTAGCGTCTCCGTCTCACACTCCTGAGACCCTGGTTCGATTCCCGCCCAGCCCATCTTGCAAGTTGTTTTTATTTATGAATTGCCTTCTGCCATTTTTCGCTCACGGCCAACGATGCCGACAACACCAGCTTTTCTGCGGCACAAGCTCCTTAACGCTGTCGCGTTAAAGTAGCTGCGCCACATGGCCGAGCGGTTTTTCCTAACTGTGCCAGAACGCCAGGCGCGGCGTGCATGCCTCAAGGGTATCCCAAGAAGCAGCGGAATAGTTACAGCAATGCTGCGTGTCAAGGTAGGCGTAACGAACTTGTCTTAGTAACATTCAGTTTGCTAACTGCGTCACAACGCCAGGTGCGGCGCTCGCGCCTCAATAGTCTTGTCTAACTTGTCTAAGTAGGATTCAGTGGACGAAAATTCACTGCGTCACACGGCCGAACGGCTTTTTGCTATGTGCGCCACAAAGGCAGGCGCGTGGAGCGTGCCTCATAAGTAAGAAATTACAAGAATGTTCAGGATTAAAAGAAGAGTCGCAAACTTGTCCCTGCAAGATTCAGTACACACGACGCTAACTGCGTCACACAGCCGAACAGCCTTTCGCTAACAGCGCCACAATGCTGTGTGCGGCGAGCGTGCGCATAAACTATCGAAATAAGGTGCAATATTGTTGGCGCCCATATATATAGTCGCAAACATATCCCACTACGATTCATTCACTCAAGTTAACTGCGCCAGGACGTCTGAGCTATTTTTCGCTAACGGCGTGACGTGTCTCTGTTCCAAGCGTAAGCCTAATTGCTTGCAGTGGGTCTGAGACTGTCAGACAAAATTTCTTACCTAGCCGTAGTCCAATAGTGATGTTGTGCCTTGTCGAAGTACAGAAGTAACGCAAGGTATATCCGCTGAGCCCAACAAACCAGGCTACATGAAAAAAAGAGAAATAAAAAAATACCCACAGATGGGGCGCCATACTGGTGAACTTCACATGCGTAGCCGGCGTCGCTCACTTCGGTGCTCCGTCTGGCGCGTGAGGCTTGCATCTGGCATGTCTAGCCTGCCATTAGCTTGTTTGTAGGCAACGCAAGAAGAATAAGCCGAGAAGTTCATTTATACGCCAAACGTTTTAATTGTAGCGGGAAATAATTACAAAATTACTGGATCTCAACTTTCACATTTCACGAATTTCACATTTTTGTTTCGTTGCTGGCGGCCTGTAACGGACGGCATTAATACTAGCCTGACTTATTTCCTGTTGCCAGTTTTTGCTGGGTGTGGCCTTTTGTTGAATTTCTCTATGGGCATATATGTGGTCGAAAGAGCCACGGCAGAAGGCGGCGGACGTGCTAACGCAGTGCTTTCCCGCTGAGAACGTCGGGGAGTTTCTAGTCCGCGGCACGTTGAGCCATCCATTCTATCATCTGACGGACAGACTTAATAACACAGGTGATATGCCAATCTGTTTGCGTACTTCTCGTTACGATAACCACCGATCAGGTTAAATATTTCCGTACCTTCGTTTAAAATTTTATGTCACCTCTTGTCCTGCGCTCGTCATCCACATTCACAGAGTGGAATGCTACATGAATTCTTTTTCTTTTGCATATTAGCACGTGTACTTGTTTACCTTCATCGGGTAACCACTTGTTCACCGGCTAACAAACGTTAAAAAGACTGTAGCTCGGCGCAGGACGCGCCTGCGTGTTTGCAACATTGTCGAATATTATCGATGGTTCTATTTGTTGTCTGTTGTCACCGAACCTTGTGTAACCTAAGTGTATGCGCGACACAAATTGTGTAGTACACTCTGGACGCGATGCGAGCACCATCTATATTTTTGTAACCTTCGATGGCTCAAGTATAAAAGTAGTCTCTGTTCTCTCTAAAGAAGTATCTGATCTGCAGGGCAAGCTCTCCACCGATCAGATTTTCGGCGATCGCCAACTGTGTTCGCCACTATCATTGTGCTGTGAGAGTAGCTTCTTTTTCTGGGCACAGATTCGCTCAATAAAAAGTTCGTTTCGCCATTCACAGTTATGTTAGTGACGGTGAAGGACGCAGTAGCTGGTGACATCTTGTGGAGGTGCTTTTTGTTCATGTATCAGACGCCCCCGACAAGCCGTGACCCAAACCATGACCGCGAAGGCAACACAAACGTTGTCCCAGACTATCAAACAAGCAGTAGGCTACAGCACCTGCTCTCGGAGCACGGACTTCTACCTGAGACGATCAAGAATTTCTTGACCAAGACAACAACACCGATGGCAGCCCCAGCGTTTGAAGGCCCGTAAAACTGGCTTGAAGCATAAGAAAATTTCGCTGCTTTCAATAACTGGAACTCCGACGACAAGCTACAAGATGTGTGATTTGCCTTAGATGTCACCGCCAGAACGCGCTTTGAGAACCGGGAGTCTACACTGATGGCATAGGATCTGTTCTGCAACGGCTTCCTGCAGACCTTTAAAATCGTCGTCCATAAAGAAAGGGCAGAATCTCTTCTAGAAACCCGAATAAAGCTACCGAACCAAAACGTTACAATATATATGGAAGAAATGGCCCGTGTGTTCCGCCACACCGACCTGAATACGTCCGAAGAAGTTCGTTTTCTCGTGCGGGAAATAAAGCAAGACCTGTTCGCCGACTAATTCGCAAACCCGCCACGCACCGTCGCGGAATTTTCACTGGAAGCCACTGCTATCGAAAAGTCCCTGGAAGTGCGTAACCGACAATACAACCGTCAAGCGCTTTAGTCCGAAAAGCGAGATTCAAACATTCGGCTCCGACGAGCTCCAAGAGGCCATGAAAGAAGTTGTACGTGGAGAACAACAAAGGATGTTTCCTTCCATGTAACCTCAAGAAGTGCTGAAAACGATGCGAGCACTACATATTTTTTCTGGAACCTTCGATGGCAAATGTATAAAAGCAGTATCTGATCTCTTAAAGAAGTATTTGATCTCCGAGGCAAGTGGCCCGCCGATCAGGTTTTCTGCGCTCAAGCATTGCTGACATTGTTTGAGAGGAGATCTAGAACCCACTCGGAGTTCCTGAGGTGCAGCCAGAGTCGCCGAAGCCCTAGCCGGAAGCACTGAATTACGCTGCGGTTGTCCGCTGGCCTCCGCGAATGCGCCAAGGCCCATGCAGTACCGCCACAATTCCGTCATCCGCCACCACCACCTGCTCGCCCATGCTTCGCCCAGCGCAACTACCCAAAGAAGACATGGCAACAATGGCAGTTCCTGAGCAGACATACCCTGCCACCTTCGTTATCCTCCAACAGTGTTCACAAGACGTCATTATCGGCGTGGACTTCCTGAATCAATACGGCTCAATAATTTAGCTGAAGTCGAAGTCGATAACGCCACCGGAAGATCAAGCGATACCACCGGAGTGCGCTCGTAGTCCTCACGCCTTGAATGTGCTCCATTGCCAAGTCCACATGCCGCCTCGCTCCAGCATTGTCATCTTCGTCGGCACCGAAACACCCGCAGACGGAGAAGGCGTCAACCAGGGCGACGAACGTCTGCTACTCGACCATGAAATTTTGCGTCAAAAGAGGGATCGCTCGCCTGCGCAGTGGGAAACCGAAAGTGGTGCTGACAAACTTCAGTTAGGAGTACAAGCAGATCAACATGGGTATGACGGTCGCATACATCGAGGAAGTGGCGGAAACCAGCAATGGGTTTATCGTCTCACATTCTCCCGCATCTACGTCGACGACCATAGTTCCCGAACCAGACTTCGACATAAATTCAAGTCTCCCCATGAGTAAACAGTAACAGCTTAAAGGCCTTCTCTGACGGTACGGAGACCGATTTTCGACGTCGTCGAGGATTCGACACCTACCAGTTGCAAAGCATCGCCTAATAACCGAAGAGTGCTCTGGACCACTCCGACAGAGCACCTACCGAGTTTCAACGCGAGAACGTGAAGCTGTAATGGAAGAGATCTAATCAATTGCTGCACGACGACATCATCCAGCCGTTAAAAAGCCCGTGGGCATCTCCTGTAGTCTTGGTGAAGAAAAAGGTTGATGATTGATGGATTCCGGCTCATAGCAGAGGTAGCATCAAGGGGATACCGCCAGACCACATCTGCTCAAGTGAAAATTAAGTGTTGCAATATGGCAACGCAACCTCGTAAATTACACGTCCAAATGCCGCTGACGACACCATTGTTGGTTCAAAGAATAATGAAGAAGCGTAAAGTGGGGTAGATTTTGCTAATGAGTGGCCCATTTTGTCTTCGATCAGAGAAAACTGCCTGTATCTGGCTGCAGTGATATGCGCAGTTGCTGGCAGCACACATATCACCACACCCCTTAAAGAAGTTCGTGCTAAATAATCGACTGTTTCATCAATATGAATATCTCGGTGGCCCGGGACCCATACTAAATGAACTAAAGCTTAAGTGGAGTAGAGATAATATTTGACACGTGTTCAAACTTGTCGAATTTGTAGACGCGTTAAGCGCGTTGCACGCAGAAAGACAATCTATGACGATAGTGACTTTTGTTGTATGAAGGGGCAACTTTCGCAAGCAAGAACCATTGCCAGAAGTTCGGCCCGGAAAATTGATGTGTAATCTAGTAGGCGAAGCGAAGCAGACCAATCGAAGGATGGTGAGTAGATTCCCACGCCTGCCTTCTCTTCACACGAAGAAGCAGCTGTCCCTATTACATTGATTGGGAAAAGGGTGAAATAGTCTTGTAAAAGGGCATTCAATTATGTGGGGGTAGAAATTTCGCGTTATTGGGAGAAATGTCTGCAAATTGAATTTTGAGCGACAACGTGAACCTATAAAACGGAATGATATACCTAAGGGGAAAATTGAAAGGTGCAAATTGGGCCTGCACAAATACAGCCTATGGGGTATGCAATCGTGACCACGTGTTCTCAAAAAATGAATTTCGTTCAATAATAAATGCGATTTTGTACGTCGTAGAGGACTTTAAGTTCTTAAGTAGTTTCGAACCGTAAGCAAATGGAGTTTTGTGTGAAGAAAAGGTAGGCTCGCTTCCTGGTATAACACATCATTAGCAACTAATTTTACAAGACCTAAACATAGTCGAAGAGATTCTCTCTGTATAAGATCAAGTGGTGTTATTTTATATTTTGCACTTCCGGAGAACAAAACACGGCCCAATTCTACAATCGGTCGTACATTTATTTATTTATTTATTTATTTATTTATTTATTTATTTATTACAATATTTCAGCGCCCCAAAGCACTACAAAAAGGAGTGGGGGGGGGGAAATGGCAAAAAGTGCAGCTAACAAAGAAAATACTACAATGTGATCTTGAACCCGTGGTCATCAGTTATGCTGGGGATTGCGGAGGGAAGGTGGTTCCATGCGACGCTTGTTCTCGAAACAAAAGCGTATATTACACAATTTTGTGCGACATGATGGTAGACCGACCTTGTAGCGCTGATCGGTCCTTGAAGATCTATAATCAAGTTGATGAAACAGAACGCCCTTCAAATCGTTGTTACAATAGACTTTGTGAAAAAGGTTAAGGCGAGATGACTCTCGACGCAACGAAAGGTCAGGCAAGTTTAGGGTTTTCTTCATAGAAGTGACACTGGAATGACGTAATTCGATAAGATGAAACGTGCTGCGTAATTCAGAATGGCTTCAAGAGTTTTAATGAGGGTAGTCTGAGTATGATCCCATAAGACACATGCGTATTCTAATTTAGAAAGTACCAAGGTTTTGTAAAGTGTTAACTTGAGGGACGATGAGGCATCAAAAAAGTTTAGACGCAGATAACGAAGCATGCGATTAGCGTTATTAGTTACGTATTGGACATGCGTATTCCACGAAAGATTAGAAGAAATGTGAACACCAATGTATCTATAACAGTCAACGGATGGTAATGGAATATCATTGAGACAGTAAGTACGCGGACAATGATTAATGTTGTGGCGGCAAACTTGCATGCTTTTACATTTAATTGTATGAAGTGTCCTGAGCGGTTAATTGCACCATTCAAGTACCCTATCTGATCGCGTTGCAGGTTGAGATAATCGGCATGGTTAGTATACAGAGTCATCTGCAAACAGTCGGACAGTTGAGGAAGAAAGGCAAGTAGGAAGATCATTTATATAGATCAAGAAAAGCAGAGGGCCCAATACGGACCATTGCAGGTCGCCAGATGTTACGGCAGAATTAGGTGAACAAAGGTCATTAGTCGACACGTACTGACTACGGTTAGAGAGAAATTCCTTATCCATGCAAGTTCATTGCGGTCAATGTTAAGTTCATTAAGGTTAAACATAAGTAGATCGTATGAGACGGAGTCAAATGCTTTAGCAAAATCTAAATATATGCAATGAGTATGAAATTCATGATCCGAGTTAATAAACAAGTCGTTGGTAAAACATAGCAATTGCGTTTGGCACGAAACTGCTTTACGAAAGCCACGCTGATAAATACTGAAGGAACCGAACTCAAGGAATTCAATGAAGGGACCTGTATGGGTTTCCTTTGTAGCAATTGCTACGAACGGGTGGATGTCTGATTTTCACTTTATTCATTACTTCTCTCCCCCTTGCGGGTTCCCGCAGAACTACTACGTCGAAATATAAAGAAGCATATATCTAGCGTGGGGAAAAATTATTGACGCAATATTCGCTGGTTTTTGTATGAACTTTTTTTATCGAAGGAATCAGAACCGAGCTTTTTTATTCCTGGGCTTACAGAGGAAGTAATGATGTTTTCCATCATACTCGTCTTTGGCATTCAATACTGTTCTCTTGAAGTAGCAGCTGCGTACTTGTAATCACTCAAGTTACTCGGACACTGATTGTGAACTAAATTTTTCCAAGAGGCTTTCCGTCGTCCATAATCGCGCCTGCACTGCGAATTCCACCAAGAAGATGCAGTAATTTTACTTGTGTTGACATTAAACTGAGACTTCTTAAAGGAACTTGTTAATGCAGTGCAATTCTTCATAGGTCATATAGCCTTGTCCGAATATCGAGCGTCTTCTCAAAAGTTGTGACCTCCGAAATAAATTCGGCAACGGTCTTAGGAGGGTTGCGTATCAATCTGTCGAAAAATTCTTGCTTCAAAGTGTGCATCAGGAAGCGAACTTTTTTGTATTCCGAAATGTATGGGTCTGCGTGTCGGAAGAGGCGAGTCGTCTCCTCCGTAAAGATCGCGATGTTCTGTTTCGGCAGCTGCATGCGGCTTTGCAGTAGAGCTTGGTAGAGCGTTCATGAGCGTCGTACGCTTTGCGCAGGACGCTTTTGAACGTCTGCAGGATGACGTTGTGGAATAAATCCCATGTAGACAGGGTTAATTCTCTGTTTTCAAACCAAGTCCTGGAGGCGTCTTCTAAGGCGAAGTATACATGCCGGAGCTTGTCGTCGGAGTTATAGTTGTTCAATGCAGCGACCATTTCATATATTCCAGCCAGTTATCCGGGTTTTCAAATAATGATCCACAGACGGTCGATGGCTCCCTGGGCTGTTGCAGCGCGATGGGAGACGCAGGAGCTGCCATTGGTGTTGACTTGGCGACAATCCTCTTGGTCGTCTCAGGCTAAAGTCCGTGCTCCGGTGGCAGTCCTTGCAGCCTGCAGCTACCTCACTGGTTCTTGGCGACGTTGGTGTTGTCTTCCGGGTTCGAGCTTGAGTCATGGTTTTGTGGGGTCGTCCGGTACATGAACGCAAGGCACCTCCACCAGATGCCACGTAGTAGTGAAGGTTAAAAGCACAGTAGCAATAGTGTGAATGACTAAACTAAATTTCGTTGGGCGTACCTGTGCCCCCAAAAAACGGGCTGCATTTAAAGCACCACTATAGCGGCGAACACAGTCAGCGATCGTCGAAAATCTTATCTGCCGGTCAAGCGCACCGGATTTTATACACGAACCATCGAAGGTTTCAGAGTAATCGCAGGTGCCCGCGTGTCTTCCAGAAAGTTCCACACCATTGGCGTTGCGCATACATGCAATAAGACTACGCAAGGTTCCGTGACAACAGGCAGCTGATAGAACCAAAGGCAACATTGCAGAAACTTCCGATAGATGCAGACCCGTCCCACGCGGAGTGGTAACATTTGTTCGACGGTGAAAAGCGCTCACCCGTAAAAGATAAACAAGTCCACATGTCAATACCAAACCTAATAGGTTGATGGTCACTGGTTGAGGCACAGTCGACAGAAGACCAGGAAGTGATGAAGAAAGGAACTTAGATGACGTCGTTGCCTTTGCCGGAAATGTTGACGATCGCCTTAGGCGGATTGGAACAATACTAGAGGCCATCACGTCATCAAGGCTCACTCTGAAGACGGAAAAGCGCTGCTTTGCCTGCAACAAACTTCTGTTCTTGGGCCACATCATCAACAAAACGGGAGTCTACACTTCTCCACAGAACACATCTGTCATCGTTAAATTTCCGCAGCCCACCGATAACAACGGCATGCTCGACTTTTTGGCTTGTGTGCCAATTACAGGCGCTTCGTCAAGAACTCTTCGCACATACCCGAGCCATTAACTTTTCTCGCGAAATCAGACGTTTAATTTAAGTGGGAAACGACGCAAATCGATGCACTCGAAGATCTTAAACGACGCCTGCCGTTACCACCAGTACTCGGCCATTTCACTGAAGACGTCGACACCGAAATCCACACAGACGCAAGTAGCCCAGGCCTCGACGCTGTCCTAGTCCAGAGGAAAGATGGATTTCAAGGGGTCATTCCTTACGCTAGTCGCTTGCTGTGGAAAGCGGAAGACGATTATACTACGACGGAAAAAGAATGCTTTCCCAACATTCGGGCTACCATGAAATTCCGTCCTTGCCTTTCAAGGGCAGGCCTTTCAAAGTCGTAAGCAACCACCATGCTTTTTATTGGGTGGTAAACTTAAAGGATTCTTCAGGGAGCCTCGCCCGTTGGAGTCTCAGAATCCAGGAATTCGACGTCACCATCGTCTTCAAATCCGGACGCAAGCACTCTGATGCTGACTGCTTATTACACGCCTCCAGTGAACGGCCATCGCAAGACGACGAAGATCACGATACGTTCCTAGGAACAACAAGCTCGGAAGACTTCGCTGAATAACCAAAAGGCCTCGTCGAGTATTTGGAAGGCAACACCGACGTTGTCCCTAGGGCATTGAGGCGAGGGTTGCCTTCGTTTTCCCTGCAAAATGACGTCCTCGTAATGAACTTCACCACCGTCCGCGCAAACTACCTTTTCGTTGTGCCCGTAGCATTTCGACCAGAAATCTTTACGAGCTGCATAGGGAAAGTGCTAGGAAAGTACTAGACAGCCGGGCGCCTGAGATTTTCCAGTACGCTCTCAAGGATGAAAAAGAAGTACTACCGGCCGCGCCTCACTACCGAAGTCGCATGGTACGTCAAGACATGCCGAGACTGCGACGCATGACGCGCTCAACAAGGCCAGCAGGACTGCTACAGCCAATGGAGCCACCCAATGGAGTCCCACATTCGCGCAAAGAGCGAATGTGGGACTTTCAATCGTTCGAAAGCCGAGTGGAGTCGCCTGCTAGCCTGGAACAGTCGAGGAGGTCATTCGCTTCGAAGCATGGAGGAAGGAAGTAATAGGGGGGAGCATGCCGCAACGTGATTTAATCCGTTGTGGCGGCCCAAAACGTGATAGAAACGTCAGAGCGTGCGGTAGGCTTTATTACTCCTGGTCGATTTTTTTTTCGATGCACATTCCAAACCATTTGATGCTCTTCAACTAAACAAAAACATGGCTACCACCACAGCGCTTTCACTTAATGGCTGGCTCAAGTTTCTGGATTTTGGCATCGAATCGCGGTGTTGCGCTATGCGTGTACGTTCGGGGAGCCGCATCAGAGAGAATGCGTCGCAAACCTGTCAGAAGTTGAAGGCAAATGTTGCAGGCCTCTCCGAAAGGTGCGCGGCGTTGCTACACTGCTGACTTCTTTTGCGGTAAGTATTCACTGCGGTTCGTGTTGCAGTAAATTGCATAGTATGCCTGTTTTCATTTCCGAAGCTAAGCTCGCATATCTGTCACCTATAAAGCGAGGCTAAAAATTGTTCTTTAAGCTAGTCATTTCTCGTGTGAGGGATAAAGCAAAGTTTAGTTGGAGTTGGAGTGCACCTTTCTTTTTCGTTCGCCGATAAATGCAATGTTTCACCCGCCGTGGTTGCTTAGTGGCTATGGTGTTGGGCTGCTAAGCACGAGATCGCGGGATCGATTCCTTACCCCCGCGGCCGCATTTCGATGGGGGCGAAATGCGAAAGTACCCGTGCACCTATATTTAGGTTCAGGTCAAAGAACTCCGGGTGGCCCAAATTATTCCGGAGTCCTCCACTGCGGCATGCATTATAATGAGACCATGGTTTTGGCACGTAAAACACCATAGTTTTTTGTAATAACATTGTATGCGTCCGATGACCAACCGCTTGTTATTGTTCGCAGTACACAGTGTTCGAAGCAGGGCCAGTGCTTGGGAACATGGCGGAGACCGCATGACCCGGCCGTATATCGGTCTCAAACCCCAAAAGCTGGAACAAGCGCTGTTTGCAGTTGTTGCTTCTTTTCTTAGGTGCAGATAAATAGACAACGCACCGCGTTTCTCGAGAGAACAGCATAGCACGTACGTAACAAATGCAATTCACCGTTTCTTGCGGAAGTGAGCGTCATCTGAGGCAATAAGCTCCACCACGTTTGGCCTGCAAGGATGACTTCGCTTCCGCAATGCGATCAATGGCATGTATGAAAGCCCTCATGCGTAAGCAATTTGGCGGTGTTGTACGCAGCGGTAGCTAAAAACTACCGCTGCGAGTGTGAAAACGTACTCCAAAGAAATGAGTGTGTAATACCAGAAGTAGTACCTCGTGTGCACCGTGTCAGTCATAACCTGAAGAAGGTAGCGACCAGATATGGCATTTAGGTTGTCTTATCGGCTCCCAATAATTAGCTCAATTGTGCCCCCCGATCACACGCCAAAAGCCGCGGGGCTGCCAGAAGCAGCACGCCAAACATTTCAGTTACTCTGTTGGAGCGGTGGTCTACGAGATGCCCTAGATTGTGGCAATCATACGTTGGACAAACTTTGTATTAATGAGAGACTGAGGGAGCATGCTGATAGTATCGATAAGTGTAACAAGGCGCATCTTCCTGCGCACTGTAAAGCCGGTCCTTGTACGCCATGGTCTGAGCAAGTATTCATTCTTAGAAAAAGTAGGAACCAAACTGGAAGAGAGTTGGTGGAAGCGTTTTATATCAAAAATAAAGGGTCCGATTGTGTCAGCGATATATCTATCGTGCTATATTCCGCAGGAATGTGCTTTATCCGAAGTATGTTATCATGACCATGCCATAATAACATACATGATGATGATAACATACATGTCATGATGTTGTCATACCTTGGCTCCCTGCGCGTAAGCGTAAGTTGTCTTTTCTTCTATACCTTTTTCAGGCTGTCATTAAACAGTTGGTAGTTTGGCGCTTCACTGTCTTCCTTTCTCCTATCGCTTTTCAAGAAGTGAATATTGCGCCACAAAGTATACCTAGGAAATCGTCACTACCGTCTGACAATATATTACAGCGCTCACAGTTCTGATACCGAATATTTTTCCGTGACAACTTCATCCTCTTTAGCTACAATTCTTGCGCTTCATAATTGTATAACAAAAGCACTTATGGGATAAATTGCGTTGCGGAAGATTTGTTACACGCTACGATGAACTTTGCTTTATCGAACCGATGCACTTTCAACTTCTGTACTACAGTCATATTATTGCCATTCTTCTTTCTGACTTGAGCAATCGGATTTCTTGCTTGTGTATTCCACCAATGTTCAATTTATTCTTTAAATTTTATCCCTACATCTTATTCAAAACTGCATCTCACGAATGCCCGCTCATCACTAATTAGAATGGCTGATAATAGTCCTGCATGTGATGTTTCCGGATGCGACAAGAACATTGACCATTTATGTGCCATTGTCGTCAATTTCAAGCACAAAGACAATGTTTGTCCAACACATTGACGAAATTAGATGATCATCCTGTGAGTGAACAGACAGTACTAGAGCACCGTCCCCATCGATCGTCGGCTCAGAAGGCAGTGAAGGCGCTTTTGTGCTTTCTCAAAACGTCTTGTTTGCGCGAGCGGTTTTAACTCAAGTACTGCCCGTACACGTCTCTACACCTTCTCTCTCCCTTCTCTCTCTTCCCCTTCTCCCTTCCCCCAGCGTAGGGTAGCCAACGAGGCCTTTGACTGGTTAACGTCCCTGTCTTCCTATATCCTCTCTCTCTCTCGCACCTCTCTTTCTTTGTCAATAAGCTTAAGGGCACATATATTGAGATTTTATGCATGTGAAGGGATCCGCCAAGTTTATTGTTGGTGTTTGACTGGTCTTCACAGAGAAAAACGTGCTTTTAATGTCGAGTGGGAAGCTGCCTTCCGCAGCCTCCATTCTCTGAAAAGTATGGAAAGAACAAGATGGATGCAGATGGCGTAGCGACGCCTCAGCCTCTCTGTAGACTGAGATATGCTATAGCACCAAGACCAAGTATATACCGTTCAGAATTTACTGCACGTGCTCCCGCACTTCTGTAGGCTGTAATAATAGTTGCTTTCATCTCGCAATAAACTATATGCCGGTTGTGCCGTTTCCCCACATTCTTCAGGTGCAAATAGACACGAACAAAGAAGACACAGTATGTGGGATGAGCGCTAATTTTTCTTGAGACCAGTTCTTAAAAAGCTTAGTAGAAACAAGCGTGATAATACAGCTTTCACAGGAACCTTACACAAGCCTGCCGCTGCGCATTAGCTCAGATCATCACACGTCACACGGAAGGCGCGCTGCAGCTGGGTTCTTCTAGCCTGCTAGATCGGAAGGTGATGTATCGGAAGTTTCTCCGGATGTTATCGATGGTTCTATTTGCTGTCTGTTGTCACTGAAGCTTGTCTAATATGATTACTTGTACGCGCGACGCGAATTGTGTAGAACTTTCTGGAAGACATGCGGGTGCTAGCAATTGTTCTGGAACCTTCGTTGACTCGTGTATGAAAGCCGACGCGCTTGCCCCGCAGATCAGATTTTGGCGATCGCCAACCGCGTTCACCACTGTCGTTCTGCTTTGAGTGTTATTTGTGGGCACAAGTTCGTCCAATAAAAGTTCCGTCATTCACAGATTTGCCGCTGCACGTGTGCAACTCTGCAGACGTGCAAATAGTTGCAGGTGTACTTAAAAGAAGTAATCGACTCATGCGTGCTGCTATCTTGTCATGTATTTAACTGAGGGCTATCGTACGAAATTTCTGCGCTGTTACTTAAATTTTATCCGACGTGTCAGCTTACAGCTTTCTTCGTTTGCACACAGAATGAATGACATAGTAGTGTATAAGCAGTTTCTGGCCCTTCAGTGCTTCCTTAGACAAGCGAATGAAGGCTTGTTTTCAGGATGCAACGTGTCGACTCAGCCTCAGTATTCTGCCGTCCGCGATAAGTGCGAGAAATACGGCGCCTTGCACTCAAAAGAGCGTGGCACCGCATTTCAAATCGCGAGATATCAGACTGCTCATTTCGGTGTCACTATCGATCAGCGTATTAATTGCTCTCGCGATCACGACACAGCAGCTGCATTTTACGAGCGGCACTCGCTGGTCCTGCCATCGCTTCGTGGGAACCATTAAGGCGATTATAATTAATGCTCTGCACCTCCCACGCTTCAGCACCTCGAATATTTATCGGTCAGCTCCTTTCTTTGCCTCGTTTTCCTCTGCCGGCTAATGTAGTAAAAACACAACAAAAAAGAATGCAGGAAAAGAGTGACAGTGCCGGCCTGCTTTTTTATTATGCCTGCCTTCTCCCAGTTATCTCGGAATTATTTGCGGATATTTTTCATGTCCGAAAGGACCTCCAGAATAGCCGGGGCACTAGTAAGGAAGGGCGAGCTTTTTATTGCCCCATTACGCCGGGGGAGGGGGGAGGGAGGGGGGCGGCAAGGTAAGAAACGCAGCGATGCTCGTATTTTTTAAATTTTCCTTCCTTTTTTTATGTCTTTTTCAGCGACAACTGCCCCACGAGCATCGCACGACCAAAGAAGGGCATGAGGTGTAAAAAAGCAAGAGGGACAATTACCTCGATGATGACAGCATAGAGAAAAAAGGGTGGAGGCTATACTTTGTTCCTGATCTGTATGTTTGTCTTTCCCTTTTGAGCACAGAGTACGCTTTCATTTAAGTCATGCCTACTGCATGGCTGCTGCGATGATCAGCGGTTCTGGCACCGTAGTCTACGGCGCACGCTTTAATAGAACGTGATGCTAAGAAGGAACGTAGTACTTGCCGTGTTGTAAATATGCGCGGTTTCACATCTGCACGCACAAAACCTGAAATAAAGGGACCCTTGTTATATCTGTGCAATGTCATATATGGCACACATAAATATATATGGTTGATCCTTCTTTCACAGGAATCGGTAGAACAAGAAATTCAAATGTGTCTTCACAGAAGATCTTGCATATTTGCTCCGTGAGTTCATGGTCCACTGCAGCGAAAGGCGCACGATTTGGGCGTCGGCGACCAGGTTGACCACGCGCGCGGCGTCCTTTGCGCGGCGTCCGAAGGTACGGGTATTTTGGTCCAGGCTCGTAGTGTGTTTGGCAGACAGTTGAGTTGCGACGCGCACAGCTTCAGGAATGCAAGTGGTAGAGTTGACAGCATATGCCGCGAACGCGCAAAGGCGTTCCACTTCATGCTGGCGCGTGTCTCGCCGAACCATGCAAAGCGAGATTCACCTTCGCCGTCGTTCCTTTTCGGTGCCGCTTAGCGCCGCAGTTCTTTTAGTTGGTGCCATCGCAAGCGATGCAGTAGGCGGCGTGTAAGCACTGCTGATGCATGTTGAAGCTACGCTCCGTAGGCCTAATCGGACGCGAAAGGCAAACCATTCGAGGAAACCCCTGGGCGGAAAGCCTGCACGGCCTCACCAGGCTACATGGCGTTGGAGTCTCCCTGCGCTGAGCGTTGCCAGATGGCCCCAACAACAAATAGCCAAATGATCTCAAAATATAGCCCAAAAATAGCAACTCCAAATTTTCTGAGAGCGAGAAGTAGCAAAAGGCATAGCCAAAACGTTTGATGATGTTATGCAGGCGCCTTATAGATGGTGTCCAAATCTCGCCGCATATTTTTCCAGCTCTAAAATTACTTCCGCCGCATAAAAACAGCACAGCACTGACCTCAAGGTCTTCGTGAATAATTCTAGTGAGAACTGCCACTCAGACGTGCATTTAGACACCACTTATTGTTACAATGAACTGAAGTATTTCTGTTCCGATTTACTCATGAAGTTATTGGTATTTACTGAGCCACGTTCTGAGCTAATTTATTTCACGCCTAGCTTTACCCGATGTATTTTTCTATAAGCTTCGGGCAAAATATTGCCGGCTCCAATTTCGAGGATTATATTCAGCTGGTGAGGATTGAATTTCCATGAGGCGGCCCCAACTCAAGGCCTTAAAATAGGAATGCCTTTCCTAGAAGTTTGAGTTATAAAATAAACATGTTATTTTCCCCCGCTCCCTCTGTTTCTCCTTCACTTTACTCGAAAGCAGCTCAACGCTGAATTAGCAAATACTGCTGCTTGTAGGCACACTGGACTCTGGAGAAAATTTAAAACCTCGCATTTTCCTAGGGCGAAGAAGCGGCTGTTGTCGCTGCAAATCGCCTTTGAGTGCGTACCAACAGAAGGAGCTGCTGGCCCGGAACAGAATGGGTGAATTAAAGTTTATGGTTCTAATTGCTACCTGGATAAAGGCGCTGGCAATAATCCAGGTGGTATTAGTGTCGACAACACTTGAACTGCGCAATACAAATATTGGATTGACCAATACAAGGATTGTGAACAATACAAAACAAGGATTGACCAGCAACATTCGAGTAGTCTGAAAACGTGGACGTAAGTTTCTGTGAACCCAGGCACGAATGCGTGTGTTGCCGAATGTTCGACGGGGGCTGCGTGCTTTACTTCGACTGCGATTAAAAAAAATAAAGAAATTGAATTCCACTAGCCAACACACAAAATCTATTTCACGGGCCGCGCACGGCGTCCAGAAGTTAAGGACAGCGTAAACCCCTTTGTTTAACAAATTGAAGCCCTATACACAAGAACAGGAATTTGGTAGAACACTATATAAACCTTTTCAAACTGCCAATAACTCTGTGCCCAATGAGCACAGCAATGTGTAAAAAAATAATAAAATATGAACGTAACAGCAGTACAAACACCTATTATGTTTATCGAACGTAGTTCTTCTTTTTCATCACAGCTTGAAAATACGCGTGAGCGAAGTAGAATGTAGTGTATCAGTAGTAAGACGAACGAAGAGGAATTACAGAGGTACTAAAATACGTGCATATTGTCACGTATGACTGGCGTCAGTGCGTACTTCTGTGTCAGCATCCTCATCAAAATGACCGAGCACAGGAGGAGAAGACAATCGATGTTGTAGCTCCGCAAAGGCAGTCTGTTGTTCATCAGTCCAGAGGAATGGCACGTCGTCATGTGTATGGCGAAATAGCGGCTCTGCAATCTTCGAAAAATTTTCAATGAAACGTCGATAATAGGCACACAACTTTAAAAACCGTCGGACACTTTTCTTGTCGGTTGGAGTGGGAAAAGCAGCTACGGCATCAGTCTTCTCGGGATCGGGCCGAACACCTGCCGCGCTCACGACGTGACCAAGGAACTTCAGTTCCTCGTAACCGAAATGGCATTTCTCTGGCTTGAGTGTAAGGTCAGCCAATCGAATGGCTTCGAGTACATTCCGAAGGCGTCGAAGGTGCTCGTCAAAAGTCTCCGAAAAGATAACGACATCATCGAGATAGACGAGGCAGCTTTTCCATTTGAGGTCAGCGAGAACGGTATCCATCATTCGCTGGAATGTGGCTGGCGCGGAACAGAGGCCGAAAGGGAGTACTCTAAATTCGTAAAGGCCGTCCGGAGTCACAAACGCAGTTTTCTCGTGGTCCCACTCATCTACTTCAATTTGCCAGTAGCCACTTCTCAGATCGATAGAGGAGAAATACTTCGCGCGCCTCAATCTATCCAGAGAATCGTCGACACGAGGCAACGGGTACACGTCTTTCTTTGTGACGTTGTTTAGCTTCCGGTAGTCCACACAAAACCGAAGCGTGCCATCTTTCTTTTTAACGAGAACGACTGGCGATGACCAGGGACTGCATGAAGGCTGTATTACGCCGCCTTGAAGCATTTGCTTCACCTGCGTTTGAATCGCATGTCGTTCTGTCGGGGAAACACGATAAGGCTGTTGCCGTATGGGGGGCACGTCGTCATAGGTGATGATACGGTGTTTCGTAATCGACGTTTCACGTATCTTCGACGACCGTACAAAGCAAGAGTGGAACTCGAGCAACAGCTCGCGTAGGGGTTGTTTGTTCTCTTCAGGAAGCGTTGGACTAATGTCGACGTTGCGTATAGGTGGTTCAGCATTGTCGATTGCCTCGGAAACAAAACACTCAGTGACATCGGCGATCGGGTCGGCGTAGGCGGTGACAGTACCGGGGAAAAGGTGCCGGTGTTCGTAGCTGAAGTTCGTGACAAGAAGCTCACAGTGGCCATCATGGAGATCAATAAGGCTTCTTGCTACGCAAACACCTTGAGAAAGCAGGAGAGAGCGATTGCTTTCTGCGGCCGCTTCACCGTATAAGAGTCTGTCCCATGCCACCTGAACCACGACACTTGCACGTGGTGGTAACGTGACAGCGTCGTCGATGACACGAAGAGGTGCTCGAGGGTGGATGGTGTTGGTCGTCGATGCGGCGCTCTTTGTCGAGGAAGTGACGAGGCGTTCTCGAATGTCGATGATAGCTCCGTGCTCCCTGAGAAAGTCCATACCGATGATTAGGTCTCGAGAACACTGAGGGAGAATGCTTAAGCTGGCAACAAACGTGGAGCCACGAATCTGTATTCTTGCCGTGCACATGCCGAGTGGGGTGATGATGTGCCCGCCAGCTGTACGAAGTGGCGTTTGATTCCAAGGCGTCGTCACTTTCTTCAGAAGGGTGGCCAGTTTTTCGCTGATTATAGAATAATCCGCTCCAGTGTCCACTAAAGCAGTCAATTCACGACCGTCGAGCAGTACAGGAATGTCCAAGGAAATTCTTTTTCTGTAATCAGCGGGTACTGTCGTCGTCGGTGTATCGTCGGTCCGTGTACGTGTTAGTAGGGGTCCTTGAGTACGTCCAGACTGAGCGGCCTCGCCCCCGGAGGCCGCTGTGGTTAGTTTTCCCGGCGCGGGCTGGGCGACCGACCCCGCAGCACGCTCGAATACGTACGGCGAGTCGGAGAAAACCGCCGCGGCGAAGGGGAGCGTGACTGGTGTCGAGTTGATGGGGATCCGCACTGCTGGGCAACGTATTGTTCAATTTCCGGGGGACGCTGGCCGAACCTAGGTCGCGGCGAGTTTGCTGAAAATCCGCGTAGTCCGAGCTCTCGATAGGAGCACTGTCGGTAGACGTGCCCAGCTTCGCCACAGTGAAAGCGAAGGGGACGGCGATCAGGTGCCCGCCACACGTCTGATTTCCTTGGGGCCTGTCGGTGGTCCTGGTAATACGAGGCCGCTTGGACGGGCTGTAGCATGGCCGGGCACGCTGTGCGAAGCAGGGAGGGAGGTGGGGCAGGTTGCCTCAAAGCTTGCGCATACGACATACGGGAGCTGTCAGTTCTTAGCGGTCGAGCTTCTGTGTTGAAGGGTGGTTCTCTTAGCGCTTGCTGGACTTCGTCACGGAGAACGCTGGACAAGGAGTTGAGCGTCGGCTGTGAGGGTACCGACAGCTTCTGGAGTTCTTCGCGGATTACGGAGCGAATGAGCTCTCGAAAGAAATCGACGTGGCCCCCGAGAGCTCCGAAGAAGTCCGTAGGTGAGGCAGCGTTCACTTGGCGTTCGTATGATGGTGCCCGCTGCCGAAGCGTCTGTTCCATGGTGAAGGCCTCGGAAAGAAATTCTGACACAGTCTTGGGAGGACTGCGCACGAGACCGCCGAACAGCTGCTCTTTCACTTCGCGCATCAGGTACCGCACCTTCTTTTCTTCCGACATGATGGGGTCGGCTCGTCGAAAGAGACGCGTCATGTCGTCGACATACATTGCGACACCTTCGTTCGGCATTTGTATACGGGACTGGAGATCACGCTCAGCTCGCTCCCGGCGATCAGGGCTCGCATACGTCTCAAGAATCCGGCTTTGAATTCTGGCCATGAATTTAGGGCATCTGCGCGGTTCTCGTACCAAACACGTGGACCATCGTTCAGGCTGAAATATACGTTTTTCAGTTTCTCTGCGTCATCCCACTTGTTGAACGCGGCAACACGTTCATAGTGGACCAGCCAATCTTCAACATCCTCATGTATGGCGCCGTGGAAGGGATTTGGCGTTCGCGGATTCAGTAGCGTACACTGAATCGGCGTTGGGCCTTCCATACCTGTTGGCGTGGTCGGAGCTGCCATTTTCTCGGCGAGGAGTCCAAACTCAGGGGCTTGTCCACGGATCCTTCTGCTGGCGCGGTGTACAGGCGTAACCACCGGTACGGAGCTGGAGCTCCTGCTGCTCGGAGAGGTGTTGTGCATAGATTAGATTACCCCGCACCTCCACCAGTTTGTCACGTACTAACGCAGGAGTAAGTGACAGTACGAGCAGCCAGAGACGAAAAAATGCCAAGCACTAAGCGACGGTTCTCCAGCTGGCGCGGGATCCTTGACCTCGTCGTCTTCTTCGCCGTTTTGCTGGGCACGCAATGCTGAATGGTCGCTGGCTCATAAAACCAGGTGGCAATATAAAAAGTTAGCTATAATTGCAACTACTCGTACGTACATACTTTCAAGGGAAAAATTGTCGCAGGAGTACGGTGTGAAAATTGACGAGTTATCATCCTGACGGTGGCAATCATTTAACAACCTTAGGTGCGCAATTGCCTTGCCATCTTCACTGTGTACGAACATTCCTTTCATATATTTACAGAGCTTATAATTGTAATATTATGCGATGTTCAGAAAGTAGCGCGAAACAATAGAAAATTTCAGGTAATGCAAAGCTGATTCATTAAAACAAAGAATAAAAAAAACATTGCGTAGAGTCCCTGCTGATACTTCTCATACTTGGGATTTAGAGAAATGTATTAAATATACAATCCAGCCCCGTTTGAGTTAAACCCCCACTGCAACTTGGACCACACATAACTGCAGAGTATAAACGCGACAGAAACGGTTCATCTGGCTGAAAATCTTTGTAGCCCTCCCCACTCTCTACCAGAAAAAACTTAACGCAGCGTCTCGTTCGAAGCTCGGGTTCTGAGATTATTCGCCGTCAATGAAACCTGGCTGAACAACACGCTTTCGACAGCTGCATTTGAAAGAGGCAGCGCAAGTTGGGACAAAGCAAGCTCAGACAGCAGGCGGAACATAATATTTCCGGCACTGCTTTTTCCATTCCTGATGCTAGCCCACAACTTGCTGATGGTTGGTGATACTAGAGCAGAATATTTCATTTTAATGGACAGTCGAGGTTACTGCGCTTCACTGAGCTTGTACAGGGCGCGTCACCTTTGTGTAGAGCGTGAGAACGACGGCCTCCGGGGCACTCCGGAGATAGCCAGTGACACCTAGGTAGTGACTGGGCCCGAGAATAGATGCGTCGGCCGCTGCGTGCCTAATCTCGAGCCTAACAGCCACCGTTGTTACGTTCGACCTGCGGAGGCTGGTGATCTTCGGGGAAGTGACAGTCGCCAAACGAACGGCACCACCATGTCTACTGCGGCGACTCGCTTTCTAAGGACGACACTACGACAGTCCGCTGCCCGTCGACGCCACGTCTACGCGCGGTCGGCGGAATATGTATTGTCAGTTGATTTGCCGTCACAGTCATGGTTTGTTTGAAGCCGTGGAACTCCTGGAAGAAGGTGTATTGCTGCGCCGTCTCGGTCTTAGAAGTCGTCAGTCAATGGACAGACGTGGCGGCCACTGTCTGCGGAGTCAACTCTGAGACCAAGAGACGCCTGCTCAGGGCAAGACCCATGTCTGTGAGAACCCTCTCACCTCGGTGTGGTCAGTGATACCTGTGGGAAGTGAGTGTGTAATCCCTCCCCCTCAAAGGTGGGTAGGCGACGACGACTTTGGACGCTCCCATTGGTCGAAAGTTGAATGGTCGTTTTCCCTCACCTAGGGATCTAGGAAGGACAGAGTATTTAAGCAGCCGTCGTCGGTTTTTCAGTGTGCATTCGCTTTCAGTCATGCTAGAGTGATTAACTCTAACGTTCTCATATAGATACTGTAAATAAATCCCATATTCCTCGTTCTCGAGGAGAACAACTCCCTCCTCTCAACAACGTCCTCAGCGTGGATGAGTTGGGTGATGGCTTGGGCCAGCTACCATCTATGTCACGCCCGACCCCAACCATTACAACTGGCTGGCAGCGGTGAGACGTACTTTGCGACGTGGTGCTGTGTGTGCGAGAGTGCTTGATTACTGCTTTGACCCTCTAGGCTTCATTTTGTGGTTGCTCTGTTTAGAACAGTAGGGAAGCTGGATTGTTGATTGATATCTAGGTTGTTTACCTAGGTAGGTTTAGTGAGCAGGATCAAAGCAGTAAAGAAGCAATCATCGAGTTAAGCACACTGCTGAGAGGCGGGTTGTTGATTGTCGGTGAGGAACTGGGCCTAAAGGTACGTAAGGGAATGCTAAAATCAGAATTATTGCAGCTAATTTCCGAACAGGCCAGTGAGGATGACATTGAAAATGGGTTACAAGCTTTTAGGAAAAGAGAAGAACGGGACACAGAGGAACGCGAGAAAGGTCGCGAGTTAAGAAAACTGCAACTTGAACTTGAAAGCAAACGTTTGGAGTTGTCTCAAGGATGTGAAGGGGCTCTGGGACGATCAAGTGAGGCAGAATCATACCGCATGGACAGGCCGTTAAAGCCATTTGACGTCCCGAATGACATAGGCAAGTTCCTAAGACATTTTGAAAGGACTTGCAAGAAGATGAACTTCTGTCCGAGTACATGGCGACAGCGGTTGTTGTCTATGTCGCCGAGAGGCTGCGGAAGTAATTGCCAGACTCAGTGCGCAAGAAGCATATGGTTATGCGTAAGTTAAGGCTAGCGTTTTGAAAAAATAGTGCCTTTCAGCCGAAGCTTTGAGAAGGTTGAGAAGCACAGGCAAGAAGTATAGCGAGGGATATCGGGAGTTTGCATATAACCTAAAGGAGAACCTAGTCGAATGGTTGAAAAGCGCGGAACCATACGAGAGCAAAGATGATTGTTCAATGCATGTGTCTAAAGAAGTTTTACAAAAGCATCTCACAATCTGCGAAACTGTGGGTGCGAGACAGAGGAATTGTAAACACTGTGGAAAGGGGGGCTGAATTAGCCGAATGGTACACAACGCGTAGAAAGCTGAACGCCGACGACGGAAATTGGGACGGTTGAAATGGACCAAGGGAACCATTTCCGTTCAAAAAGGGTTCGCAGACTAGACGGCCGGAGCCTGTAGACTCGGAGGAAAATCCCTCAGAAAAGAGCGAGGAGAAATCAAACGGAGAAGCCTGCACAAAAAGAGCAGAAAATAAAGTTCGAATCAGTCAGACCCATGCGCTGCTTAAGGTGCCATAAACACTGACATATCGCTGTAAACTGCAGGAAGCCTGGTGTGGTTTTCTTCTACGTGGATGAAAAAGACGAGAATATGGAACTTTTAAGCCCACATCTTCCCAACCTGAAAGGTAATGACAAACCATGCCGGGTGCTGCGGGACAGTGCCGCCACTATGGACATTGCCCATCCGTCTTACGTGACGGTAGATGACATCACTGGAGATGTAGCATGTATCAAACAGGTAGTAGAAGAACACAACGTGTGTGTGCCCATGGCCAAAGTCACAATCAGGGGTCCGTTCGGGGAGCTCGTGACCGAGGCTGCAGTTTCCTAATTTTTGTCGCTGCAGTACCCTTAGGTTTTTTCGAATCGGTCAGATCAGTGACAAAGGGCTTAAACTGGGAGAGGGCGTAGTACAGGCGTTGGCGCGAAGCCAAGCTCCTAAAATCATGCCGCTTTCCGCCGAAAATACAAAAGCTGCTCCAGCGGAAGCAGCAAAAGAAGTAACTTCAGTAACCGAATCCGAGCTAGGCTTGAGGGACGAAAACACGGTTTAGGAAACCCTGCCAGCTGACCAGCTCAATGAGAGCGGATCACTAGGGTGTCAAAGTTCATGCCTGAAGGAGGAGCTAGCTGACGCACTCGCAAGTGAGACAGGGTCGTTTTTTCTATATTTTCTTTATTTATACAAGTACCTGCAGCGCCACAAGGGCATTATTGCAGGGGAGGACAATTAGAGGAAAATGAACATGTGACCAAAACATAAAAACAGCTAAGCACAGGTGGTAAAAGCAACAAAATACGTAACATCGATGAGTCATCTCGACGGGAAAACGGTCTTCAGTGAATTGCGGTGCGAAATCGCAACACAGAAATGGAAAGGGTACATTATCGCATGAAGCGCAATGCCAGCCAAATGATATAAAGTAAACGGGATGATAATATACTATGCCAGACTGCGTGACAATAAAGACAGAAACTCTGAACACGTTTTACATTCACCAATGCTCTTGGGAAGACTATTCCAGTGTGCAGAAGCATGTGGAAAAAATTAATTAGGGTAGGCATCAGTGCGACAGCGCATTTCAAGAAATTTCAGCTCGTGATCACATCGTTTAGAGATGAAATGGGGAGGGAAAATGTACAAATTCTTATTTATTCCTTTGAGATCAGAATAAATTCGGAAAAAAGTGCTAATTTTGCAGTTAATCGCCGGTGTACTAGTGCTTTCGAAACAAGGTCCTCTTCAACTAATGTAATATTGCTACGGAAGTTATAATTACCAGAAAGAAATCTTGAAGCGCGGTTTTGGACGCGCTCATGCTTTTCCTTAAGTATAGAGCTTTGAGGGCCCCATACGTGGCAAGCGTATTCGAGTACCCGACGAACATTTGTTATATACTGCAGTGCTTTTGCTTACTGGTGTGGGGGGAGGGGGGGCTTTATAAAAATTAAGTCTAACAAGCTTTAGCATACGAGTTGATTTTAAGGTTAAGTATTCAATTTTTCTGTTCGATGTTAAATTTTCTGAAAAATAGACCCCGAGCTATTTGTAGTGTTGGACCTTTTCAAGAAGTAGTCCACCCAATTTATACACTGATCTCACAGGAAAGCTTTTACGGGTGAATGACAAAAGTTGACATTAAGCACTGTTCATAGACATGCCTCACCTAATACACCAAGCATGAATTTTGCTTAGATCATTTTGCAAACTACTACCATCACAATCACTTTGTACATTCCTGTATATGGCACTATCATCAGCATAAAACCTCACTTTGCATTATAGATTGTGGACAATGTCATTTATGAAGACTCTAAATAACAAAGGCCCCAAAACAGACCCTTGGGGCACGCCAGAGCTTACAGTGACCCCCGCAGGGGCGTCTGCGTCAGCAGGCGTTTGGTGTGTTGCGACACCACGGACCCGAGCACACGAGGGTTGGACCCTCCCGCGTGTAGCCGTGCGCGGCTTAGCCGTGTCCGGGGAAAAGGGGATCCTGGGGGTTGAGCCAATGCCGGGTGTTTGGACCTTTACGGCCCCTCGGCGGCGGCAACACACCCCTTTGGCCTCGGCTTCACGTAGACGGCACCCCCGGACTGACCCACCCGGGGGAAATCGGTAGTTGCCTTTTCCTGTCTCTCTCTTCCTCTAATCTTCGTCTTTCTCTCACTTTTTATCTCTCCTGTCTTCTCCTAGCTTCCACTTACTTCCAATTTTTCCAGGCAGCAAGGGTTAACCTTGTGTGAATAGCAACCTAGGTTATTTCGTATTTGGTTATAGTGGTAACGTACTGCTGGCGTTTACAGGCCGTGTTTTACGGATCCTGCAGCGTCCCCTTGTAGGACTCCATGGTGGGTGGCTGGCGTTACTGCCGAAATTACAATCTCTTATGGCTTCTTCTTTCCCCCCATTACCTGATCGCTCCCTCAAGAGGGGGCGCACCGATGATGTCTTTGAATTTTTTGCCCGCCAAAAAGAAACTTTTCCTCGTTTCCATGTAGTGCACTCTGAAACACCAGGCAAAGCCGTGCGAACAATCTCTCCATTCCTCGTGTCCAAGTCTCTTACCCAAGTTTTTGGTACAGGTTATAAAGCATCCAGGATGGCAAGTGGCGATCTCCTCTTGGAGCTCCGCAACCAGAAACAATATGAAAATCTACCCAATCTAGTTTCATTTTGTGACGCCAAAGTAGCAGTAACTCCTCATCATACCATGAATACCACCCGTGGCGTAGTCTCCGATGATGATTTATTGGAGCTGACTGAGGCTGAGCTCTTGGAGGGCTTCAGCGAACAGAATGTCATAAATGTGAGAAGAATCAAGATGAGGCGAGACGGAAAAGAAATTGCGACCAAACACCTAATACTCACCTTCAACTCCAGTGTCCTGCCCGAGTCAATCGAGGCCGGGTACATCAAGCTTCGTATAAGACCGTATGTGCCGAATCCCTTGAGATGTTTCAAATGCCAACGTTTTGGCCACAGCTCGCAGAGCTGCCGAGGCTGCCAAACATGCGCCAAATGCAGTGCCCTTGAACACACCACTGAACCATGTAAGAACTCTCTACACTGTGTAAACTGTGACGGGGACCACGCCGCGTACTCGCGGTCGTGCCCCTCCTGGAAGAAGGAAAAAGAAATTGTGACTATAAAAGTAAAAGAAAATATATCGTTCAAAGAGGCACGAAGGCGGGTAGCATACCTGCCAAAGAAAACCTTTGCCGATGTGGCGCGTCAGGGGGCAGCGTCACAACGGCCTCCGGCGGCTGTCCGACCCACAGTCAGTGAGTCGGCAGTCACGCCATCTGCCCCCACGGTGGTTGCAGCTAGCGCTGCTCCGCCAACCGAGCAGACGGAGCCATCGACCCCGAAGGTGGGCGCAGCCGAGGCTGCCCCAACCTCCGAGGCCCCCTCCAGCGCTGGCAACGGCCAACACAGCCAAATCCCTCAGGGAGCCCCATCGACCTCCGGGCTGGTGGGCGCAGGGGTCTTGACCTCCAAGGCGGGACTCCCCCTGAAAACCTCTCGCTCGCAAGAGCACGTGTCCGGAGCCTCACAAGAGGCAATGGACACTACACCTGTCCCCAAGGCGCACCAAGCGCCTAAGGAGCGTCGAGAATCGCTCGAACGCTTCAGAAAAAACAAAACACCTATTACAGGGCCTCGAAAGGGCTCTGTAACCTAAGGCATCTTTCCGTTTTCCGTACACACAGCACTAATTTACATTAAATATGGATACACAAATCATACAATGGAACGTCAGAGGTCTCCTTAGAAACCTTGATGATGTACAAGAACTAATCCACCAACACAATCCAAATGTGCTGTGTTTACAGGAAACACACTTAAAATCCAAACACACAAACTTTCTGTGACAGTATATAACATTTCGCAAAGATCGCGATGATGCTGTTGCATCATCGGGCGGTGTCGCCATTGTTATCCATAAGAACATTGCGTGTCAACTTTTACAGCTACAAACGCCTCTCGAAGCAGTGGCGGTTCGAGCTGTTCTCCTAAACAAACTCATCACCATTAGCTCTCTTTACATACCCCCCCATTACAAATTAACGAAACAAGAATTTCCATCCTATATAGATCAATTGCCAGAACCTTATGTTGTTCTCGGCGATTTCAATGCGCACAGCTCCCTCTGGGGCGACTGTCGTACAGACGCGCGAGGTCGTCTCGTTGAACAGTTCCTCTTTTCTTCAGGTGCGTGCTTACTGAATAAGAAGGAACCCACGTATTACTCCCTAGCAAACAGAACCTTTTCTTCAATAGATCTTAGCATAGTTTCCCCGTCCATACTGCCCGAACTCGAATGGGAAGTAACGAACAATCCTTACGGGAGCGACCACTTCCCTATACTGATAAGAACATCTAAAGAAAACGAATATCCTCCGCAAGCTCCTAGGTGGAAGATAGACACAGCCGACTGGGAGAAATTTCGAACTCTCACTAACATCTCATGGGCTGACTTGTCTTCTTTAGAAATTGATGCTGCTGTGGAATATCTTACATCATTCCTAATAGATGCCGCATCAAAATGCATATCCGAAGTGAGTGGTCTGGCATGCAAACGACGTGTGCCGTGGTGGAACAGCGAATGTAGGATCGCCCGTAAGAATCAGAACAAGGCGTGGGGGTTGCTACGCGCTTCTCCCACTGCAGAGAATCTTATGAACTTTAAAAAAATAAAGTCCCAAGGCAGGCGAACCCGCCGACAGGCCAGAAGAGAAAGCTGGCACAAGTTTTTATCAAGTATTAACTCGTTTAGGGATGAGGCCAAAGCCTGGAACAGAGTAAATAGGATTAGAGGGCGCCAAACACATTCACTCCCCCTGGTAAACACGCAGGGAGATACACTGGAAGACCAGGCAGACTCACTTGGGGAATATTTTGAGAGCGTGTCAAGTCCAACAAATTACACATAATCCTTCCTCAAATACAAAGAAACAGAAGAACGTAAGCCATTAACAAGAAAAGGTCGAGAGAATGAGCCTTACAACCGTCCCTTTAGCATTGCCGAGCTAAGAGCTGCCTTGATCACATGCAAGAGCTCTGCACCAGGACCTGACAGAATTATGTACGACATAATTAAGAACGTACACACTGATACACAACTGACTTTACTTGCACTTTTTAACGCTATTTGGGCTGCTGGATATCTTCCACTTGCATGGAGAGAAGCGATTGTGATTCCCATTCTGAAGCAAGGTAAAGATCCTTGGTTGGCGTCAAGTTACCGCCCGATAGCCCTCACAAGTTGCATTTGCAAGCTGTTTGAGAAAGTGATTAATCGGCGACTCATACATTTCCTGGAATTAAACCAAATGCTTGATCCCTTTCAGTGTGGCTTCAGGGAAGGGCGGTCCACAATTGATCACCTTGTGCGCATTGAGGGAAATATTCGCGACGCCTTTCTACATAAGCAATATTTCCTATCCGTGTTCCTCGATATGGAGAAGGCGTACGACACAACGTGGCGCTACGGAATCTTGAGAGACTTGTCGGGAATGGGCATCCGTGGCAATATGCTCGCCCTAATAGAAAGTTATTTGTCCAACCGTACCTTCCGAGTAAAAGTCGGTAATGCACTGTCACGTCCTTTTACGCAGGAAACTGGTGTACCCCAGGGAGGTGTGCTCAGCTGCACTCTTTTTATTGTTAAGATGAACACACTACGTGCTTCACTGCCACCGGCCATTTTTTATTCCGTATACGTCGACGATATACAAATAGGCTTTAAATCCTGCAACCTCGCAGTATGCGAGAGACAGGTACAGCAGGGCCTGAACAAGGTTTCCAAGTGGGCTGACGAAAACGGATTTAAGATCAACCCCCACAAAAGCTCTTGTGTTCTTTTTACTAGAAAGAGAGGCCTGGTTCCAGATCCTTGTGTTCAACTGTGTGGACATCAAATACCCATAAACAAAGAACACAAATTTTTAGGTAATATACTAGACTCCAAGCTTACTTTTATACAGCACATTAAATATCTTAAAGAAAAATGTCTAAGGACAATGAACTTACTTAAAATTCTATCCCACTCAACATGGGGTAGCGACAGGAAGTGTCTGATGAATGTTTATAAGAGCCTAATCCGATCACGATTGGACTATGGTGCCGTCGTATATAACTCTGCCGCTCCGAGCGCACTAAAGATCCTAGATCCTATCCACCATCTAGGTATCCGCTTAGCCACTGGTGCTTTCAGAACAAGCCCGATTGAAAGCTTATACGCGGAATCAAATGAATGGTCGCTCCATCTACAGAGAAGTTACATCAGCCTTACATATTTCCTAAAAATACACTCCAACCATCAGCATCCATGTTTTAACGCTGTTAACGATATGACCTGCTCTACACTATTCCATAATCGTCCTTCTGTAAGAAAGCCTTTCTCGCTTCGAGTGAAGGAGCTTAGTGATGAGATACATGTCCCACTCCTCGAGCTTCGCCTAAGGCATCCAACCAAGTTGTTACCGCCTTGGGAGTGGCAGGTCATAGAATGTGACATATCCTTTTTAGAAATAACAAAACACGCGCCAGAGATCGAAATACGAACTCATTTCCTAGAACTCCAGCACAAGCACTCCTGCGCAGAGTTCTACACAGACAGGCATTTGCCACCTGTTCAAGTTTTTCGCTGGCAAGACCTGGGGAATGTCGCCTAGTGCCATGTTACAACTGTACAGGGTGCTTTTTCTGGGATTTCTGCGATACAGCTTGCCAGCAATAAACAACACAGGCAAAACGAATCTACGCACAATACAAAGTCTTCAGGGTCAAGCGCTCCGGATCTGTCTAGGCCTGCCTCAGAGTGCTTCAACAGTGGCGACGATAGCAATCGCTAGAGACCACCTTGTCAAGACCCACATTGAAATTGAAGTACTCAGGACCCATATAAGGCATCTAGCCAGGACTCCTCATCACCATTTAGCCTCTCTACCAGCGGACAGGCCCCACTCATCTTTCAGCCAAACGATAACTGCATATGATGAATCATTGCCAGCTTGTTTCACTCCGGCTGCGAGACCTTCGATCCCTCCATGGTGCCTCGCTCAGCCAAAAGTCAACCTCGCAATACCTGGTATCTCGAAAAAAGCTGATCTGTCATCACCAGCCCTTAGACAGCTCACGCTACTATATTTGTACGAGAACTACCGTGACTCTACGCATATTTACACTGATGGATCTGTCCTTCCAAGCAGCTCCGCGGCGGCAATCGTCATACCAGCGAAAGCTACAACAATCAAATTTAAGACGACCCACGCGACAACATCGACGGCAGCGGAGCTCGCAGCGCTCTTTACTGCTCTTCATCACATTGGTGATGAACCGCCACACAAATGGACAATATTCTGCGATTCGAAGGCGGCACTGCAGTCTCTACTGTCACCTTTACGACGCGGACCGCACGAACAACTAATATTCCATATTACAGAGACATTACACCATATAAGTGATGCAGGCCACGAAATAACCTTTCAGTGGCTTCCAAGTCACTGCGGGATCAGCGGCAATGAACGGGCGGATCACGCTGCCCGCTCAGCTCATACTGAGGAGTGCCATGTCCCAATTCCTCTTTCTAGAACTGACGCGGCACGGAAGCTCCGCCTACTTGCTCGGCAGTGCACCGCGTCGCAATGGAATGAGCCACATTTAAGAAATCCGCGACTGTACTCACTTGATCCAACATTAAGTCTTCGAGCACCCTCACAGCTTCGCCGTAGAGAAGCCACGCTTTTATATCGACTTTGGTTGGGCGTTGCCTTTACTAAAGCCTATGCCTTCCGCATAGGGATGACCGACACCCCAACCTGTGACCACTGCGGCCATGAAGAATCAATTGGTCATATTTTGTGCACCTGCCCGCAGTACAGTCCACAGAGGGCATGCCTTAGCCACGAACTTGAACAACTGGACGACCAACCGCTATCCGAAAAAAGAATTCTGCAACATCGAAAGGACCTACCGTCACAGAAGAAGGCCGTGCAAGCGCTTTTGCGCTTCTTGCGATCTACCGGCCTGTGTGAACGACTTTAACTGGAACGCCTTTTGTGTGTGTGTCTCCAGGTGTGCGCGTTCGTTTTTTTTTTTTTTTTTTTGCGTTTTCCTCTCTGTCATCTTTCTAACCCCTATCCCCCATCCCCAGTGTAGGGTAGCAAACCGGAGACTCATATCTGGTTAACCTCCCTGCCTTTCCTCTTCATTCTCTCTCTCTCTCTCTCTCTACACAGACGCTTCGAAGTCTAATGCCGGGTGTCGTATGCTGCCGTCGGCCCATCCTTCTCAGAATCCGATGTACTACACCCGGAAACAAGTATATTTACGGCCGAGGCCTACGCATTACTGTCTGCCGTGAAGCATATAAGAAAATCAAAACTCCAAAAGTCAGCGATATACACAGACTCCCTAAGTGTCGTGAAGGGCCTGATGTCACTTTATACACACAAAAATCCAGTACTTAATGAACTATATTCCGTCTTGTGTAAAGCGTACAGATCTAACCAGCATATCATAAGATGCTGGGTGCCTGGCCATAGGAGCATCGAGGGTAACGTTCTGGCGGACGAGATGGCCACGTCAATCGCATCGCAAGCTGTTAACCCTACCGCTGCGGTGCCTGTCACAGATCTGAGACCTTTCTTGCGAAGGAGATTGCGAGACCACTGGCAACGCATGTGGGACGCGGAAACGGATAATAAGCTCCACCTGATAAAACCACAGTTAGGATTCTGGCCCTCTACTGCAAAATCACGCCGAACAGATGTCCTATTCTGTCCGTCTCAGAATAGGACACACGTTTGGCACCCATAATTTTCTACTCACCGGAAGTGAGCGCCAACCTGTGGTAGATGCGGGGAGAGGCTGACCGTACTCCACGTCCTCCTGGAGTGTCGGGAAGCCGAATCTGAGAGAAAGAGACATTTTTCATTAGCATACCGACAGCACATTCCTCTTCATCCTGCAATGCTCCTTGGTCCAGAACCGCTTTTTAAAACAGACACAGTGCTACGTTATCTCAGAGATGTGGTCTTACATGTCATTAGTCCCATGAATTCGTAGCGCCTCCTCTCTCGAGAGGATGCCACTGCGATAATTGTTTTGAATAGCACATGCCTCCAGGCCCTTGTGTTTCAAGGGCTCTAAGGAGGCAGTAGTGCTCTGGCATTTCTCATAATCTGATATATTTTACCTATCGTATCATTCTTTTTATATGCATCTAAATGTTCATAGTACAAGTCAATTTATTACAATTTTATTACACAGATTTTACGCGCTTTAGAGCGTATATTTTAAGGCCCCTTTACAGCCACGACACACCAATTTCATTGTAATCATAGTTACACCGCACACCCACTACCACAGGCATGGCGCTCTTTGGCCATTCCTGGCCCTTGCGCCATGAAACCCCATACATCATCATCATCATCATCATCATCAGCTTACAGTGACAGGTGTTGATTTAGTGCCGTTTATTAAAACATGCTGTGTTCGCCCCGACAAGTAATTTCTAATCCAATCTACTGCTGCGGGGTGTATTTCCAAACAAGATAATTTATGTAAAAGCAATGCACAAGAAACGGTGTCAAAAGCCTTCCGGAAATCCAAAAATATGCAGTCTACCTGAAATCCATACAAAAGAGTAAAAGAGATCATGGGAGAACTCTACCAGTTGAGTCGTGCATTACAAGCTAGGCCTGAATCCATGTGGAACATTTGAAAAGAAATTAATGCTTTGAAGGTGTTTCATTACTACACTGTATATAAGGTATTCTATTGTTTCGAAAAATACACATGTTAGAGAAATAGGCCTGTAGTTCTCTAGTACAGATTTGGGACCGTTTTCTTGAATAGGAACGACGTGGGCTACCTTTCACTGTGCAGATAATGAAATGGTATTTAATGATTCACTAAACAGAGCTATTAAAAATGTGCAATTTCTTGTGAGCAGCATTTTTATACCTGCGACGGAATACCATCAGGATCGCCAGCCGATTTGCTGTTCAGATTGGAAATAAGCTTGAGAACACTGTGATATGTGACAGTAACCATAGGCATATTCCCGTACACAATTTCGTGTATTTCAGGCAGTTCACCAGTGTACGTCTCAGAAAAAAACACTTTTAAAATAGGAATTCAGACAGCAAGCCTTCTCATAATCATCAAGCACTGCTTTCTCGCCAACTGATAAACTAGGGACAGTGCTGCCATCACCGGCGTCAAAGAACTTTGATAAGCTCTTGCCTGTGAACAGTCACTGGCAGCCGAGCAAAAGAATGATTACAGCTTAGCTAAATTGCATCAAACAGCTAAAGAAGGCATTGCTAGGCGCCACGTGACGATACAAAAGAGAGGAGGATTGTTCTATCGGCACTACAGAAACCGAAAGGGTAGGATTCTAGGTCAGTTAGTCGTGCCTACTAAGTACAGGGAGGACTTTTAAGTCTCTGTCATGGAAATGGGTGGTCTGGCCACCTAGGCATAAACAAATCAAAGGAAAGATTGCTTATGGAATACTACTGGCCTGTCTGTTTCAAAGACGTAGAAAACTTTGTAAGATCAGGCGACGCCGGCCAGCGCCCGAGTAAACCAGGAGAAATATGGAAAGCTCCACTAAAAGTAGCGCCCTTAATAACAGAACCTTTCAGACGACGAGTGATAGACACGGTAGGCATCTACCAAAGACAAAGTCGGGTTACAGGTAATTGTTTACCATGCTGTGTCCGGCTACAAAGCTTCCGGAAGCAATCCCTCTGAAATAACTCAGCTCCACCGAAGTAGTAGACATGCTTTTGACAGTATTAGCACGAATTGGGTTTCCAGCCGAAATTCAGGCGGATCAAGGATCAGTATTCCCCTGCCCATTGACTTCCACATTCTTACAAATGTTCGGGGTAAAGTTAACACATAGTTCAGTCTATCACCCTCAGTCAACTAGTGTAGAGAGGTAGCATTCCGTGCTTAAGCGAGTTTTGCGGGAACTCTGTTGCGAGCACAACGAGGACTGGGAGAATTGCCTTCCGGCCACTTTTTTGCATTGCGATCGGTTCCTCATGAGGCTACTAGGTTGTCGCCAGCAGAACTAGTGTATGGGAGGACACTCCGTTCTCCACTGAGAATGTTATGAGAGATGTGGGAGGAAAGGGAAGAGAGTCCAATAGTGGTAGAATACGCGCTTAATCTGCTGGAACGGCTAAGCGCAACAAAGAACTAGTCGAAAAGAACATAAGAGTAGCTCAAATGAACGCCATGTTCTATTACGACAAGAAGGCGAGGCTTCGTACGTTTAACGCTGGAGACCATGTAATGATCCTCAAACCTTCAAGAAGGAACAAGCTTGAAGTTCATTGGGACGGACCGGTTAACGTGTTGCACAAACTTTCAGATACTAGCTATGCTCCGGAAATGTGCGGTCACAGGAAGAAGGTGAGAATATATCACTACAATTTGATGAAACCAAACGTAACGCGGAGCGGAGTCGTTAATTGTACCATCAAGGAGCAGGATGACACTAATACCGAGTTTAATAAGAATAAGTCAACCTCCAACTCTGAAATCAGCCTGGAAGAAGTGGTAAAACATTCGGTAAGCTCGCACGCTCTTAGACCCAAGCAGCGAGTTGAGCTAAAAGGAATGTTAGGGGAATATCTCGGCAGATTCAGCCATCGGCCAGGTAGAACCGAACTAATAACGCATGAAATAGAGCTGACATCAACCGAACCCGTAAGATCAAAGCCTTAGTGGGTGTTTCCAGGACAGAAAGGAATTATGGAGACAGAGATACAGCGAATGCTAGAGTTGGGAGTTATTGAGCCTGCTGCGAGTGATTACACGTCACCGCTAATACTTGTAGAAACCCGTAATAAGGACCCTCGTCCGTGCGTTGATTGCAGGAGGTCAAATGCCATCACTAGGGATCAGCTGTACCCGATACCTAAGATTGAGGAACGAATTGAAAGAATTAGCGCTGCTAAATACATTTCAACCATAAATCTTGTGCGGGGATACTGGCAAGTTCCCATTTCAAAATGTGCCAGCTGGTATGCCGCATTTATCTCACCTGTAGGCACTTTTCAGCCTCTCGCCTTCATCTTCGTGCTGAAGAACGCACCGTTAGCTTCTCTAAGTCATGATACAGCAATTTTTCCGGACAGCTGCGAACAGCACGTATCGCAGCTCAAACATGTGTTCTCATGGTTGAGGTAAGCCGGCTTAACGAAGAAGGCGGAAAAGTGTAGGTTTGCCTGGTCACAGGCTACTTATCTGGGCCATGTTGTCGATCAGGGAAGGAGATGGCCGGCCGAACTGAAAACAGCTGCGATTGGAGAATTTCAACCGCCACGCACGAAAACAGACATTCCTTCATTTTTAGGACTTGTGAGGTACTGTCAACGGTACATTCACAATTACTCGCAAATTACAAGTCTTTTAATGGACGCCCTCCGAAAGGGAGCACCGAATCGCGTGCACTGGGATAAGAACAAAGAGAAAGCTTTCCAAAGTTTGAAAACGCTCTTGCTTTCTCGTCCTGTGCTTCGTGCACCGGAGTGCGCAAAGGAATTCATAGTTTAGTGCGACGCAAGCGACAGGGGTATGGGCGTGGTACTTAGTCAGGTCGGCGACGATAATGAGGAACATCCTATCCTCTATGCCAGCCGTTAACTAATTGCAATAGAGGAAACCTACACCGTTTCAGAGGAGGCATGTGCTCGTTTAGTTTGTGCCGCCCAAAAGTTGTCGTGTTACTTGTAAGGACCGAGGTTCATCTTCAAGTCCGACCACTGTCCTCTGACGTGGCTCAATTAATGTCACACAAAAATGGCCGCTTTCTCCGATGGAGCCTCACTCTCCAAGAGTATAACTTCTCCGTTAGATATAAGAAGGGTAAGTTGCATAGCAATTCGGATTATTTAGAGCAGGCTAATTTGAATTCTGCGTTTAGGGATCCCACCTAAATTTTGGGGTTGTTATTGTTAATTTTGTTAAGCCAAGAAAGTCCCATGAAGCCAAGGTCGCGTTTAGCACGACTCCCTCTATGATGGCTCAATTTGCCAGCATGAAATTCCTTCCAATTTGGCGTCGCGAAATGCAGCATTCTCTTTACTGCGCTTATGTTTTCTTTGAAGCCTAGCTGGTCTAAAGTGAGATCCAAGGTACGTCATATTGGCGCCAAGCCGTGTTGTGGGGTTCGTTTTGCAGTTGCCTGTCCTTGTTGGATTTTCTGGGCGGTGTCATTATTTCACATCTGGTCCCTGCAAGCCACGGCATCCCCCGCCTTGCCCCCAGCCATTCTCTTCCTGCCAAGTGGTTATCAGCACTGGCCAGTCGACGTTTTCCAGGCTATGGAGAAGCTGTTACGTTGGACCTGCGGAGGCAGACGATCTTCGGGGAAGCGGCAGTCCACAGCCGAACGGCGCTACCTTGTCTACTGTGGCGACTCGCTTTGAAAGGACGACACTACAACAGTCCCCAGCCCGTCAGCGACACCATGTCTAGGCGCGGTTGGCGGACCATGTATTGTTAGTTGATTCGCCGTCACCTTCACGGTTTGTTTGAAGCGGCCAAACTCCCAGAAGAAGGTGCTTTGTGGCACCGTCTCACGGGTCTTAGAAGTCGTCAGTAAATGGACAGACGTGGCGGCCACTGTCTGCGGGGTCAGCCCTGGGCGCCTGCTCAGGGCAAGAGCCGTGTCTACGAGAACCCTCTCACCTCGGTGTGGTCAGTGAAACATGTGCGGAATTCATCATCATCATCATCATAATCATATGTACTTTATTTCTCGTCCGAGCGAGCGAGTGAGTGTGTAAACTCTCCCCCTCAAAGGCGGGTCGGCGACGATGACTTTGGACGCTCCCATCGGTCGAAAGTTGAACGGCTGTTTGCGCTCACCTAGGCATCTAGGGAGGACAGAGTGTATTTAAGCAGCCGTCGTCGGCAGTTCAGGGTGCATTCGCTTTCAGTCACGCTAGACTGATGAACTGTAACGTTCTCCATGCAGATATAGCAAATAAATCGCATATTCCTCTGTCTCGATGACAACCAGTCCCTCCTTTCAACAACGTCCTCAGCTTGGATGAGTTGGACGACTGCGTGGGCCAGCTACCATCTCTTTCATGCCCGACGCCAACTATTACACCGTTAAGCAGGAGACACACGGTCCGATTTGGTATCTGATCCGGCGTCCGACGCACTGGAAAGGCAGCCGGAATCAAGGTGTTTTATCGTGCCGAAGCGCTGGATCAGCGTGGGACAAACTAGACAGGTCTTCATCGTCCGAAGCGTCCGACAACCGCACCGCCGTTTGACCCCAGCCAATGACCGCGCGTCTGGCATATGACGTTTCTTGACGTTCTCTATGCAGAAGCGGTGCTAGCGCGCCGGTATCTCGCCGTCGCCTCCTCCCCCCCTTTTTTTTTCTTATCACCTACAATTCGTTCACGACACAAAATAGTTACCATATGAGTAAAATGATCTCGAACGTGTGCCTGTTTTGCAAAGCAACGCCTAGTGTCATAGGGAAAGCTAGTACACTAGCAATAAGCTACTGGTGAGATCGGGAGACGCGATGCGAGGGCATTTCGCAGACAGCACAGCCCGACCATCTCAGCGAGGCTGCTCGCTTGGCTTGCACGTTTGCGCTTTGCAACCACTGCGTAGAGTAAAGCAACTGAACCTAATTACGTGTGACCTAAGTACGCAGTATTAATAATTTTAGCAAAAATAAAAGCTCTTAGACGAGCTAGGCCTGTCGGCCCTATCGCAGCACATCTGCGACCGTCAGTGCACAACGCGTCGCTGTAATGTGTTTTATCACTCGCACAGGCACAATATTATTGGCAGTGTTCTCGTAATGTGAAGCAGTGTTGTGTAAAGTTGTTTATATATTGCGTTTCTCGACGTGGATATTGTCACGTCATAGTGACGGTGAATAAGGCAGCAGAACTTTAATTAAAGAAACTAGCGTGTTACTGGGGGAACTTGTGCCCTCGAAAGCAGGCTACACTCGAAGAACGATAGCGGCGAATGTACTCGGTGATCGTCGAAAATCTGATGAGCGGGTCAAGCCCGTCGGCTTTTATACATCAGTCGTCGAATGTTCCGGAGTAATCGCTGGGACCCTCGTGCCTTCCACAAAGTTCTACATTATTCGCGTCGCGCGCACATGCGGTCAGATTACACAGGGTTCGGTCTTAGACAGCAGATGGAACCATCGATAACATTCCAGAAACTTCCGATACATTTGTTATCGCACAGTGCGTCCTGCGCTGTGTTTTAACATTTGTTAGGCGGTGAAACGTGTCGCCCGATAAAGACAATTGCACGTGTCAATATCCCCCTCTTAAAAAGCATCGACCCGATGCTGCAAACAAACGAAGGTAAGAAAAGCACTCGTAGCAAAGACAATATCAAAATAAGGAAGTTCGTCAGCGTCCGTAAAAGGGTTTAAGACTTTCCACGTGGACCACTTCATATCGTGCGCGGCGCCGCTGTGAATGCGAAATGCCATCTGGTGCGACCTCATAGTCCAGTGCGCCAATACATCCGATGATCTTGTAGGGTCCGAAGTAGCGTCGCAATAATTTCTCACTCAGTCCTCGTCGGCGTATCGGGGTCCATACCCAAACACGGTCGCCGGGCTGGTATTCAACGAAGCGTCGTCAGAGGTTGCAGTATCGGCTGTCGGTACGCTGCTTCTTGATCCTTAGGCGTGTGAGCTGTCGGGCTTCTTCGGCGTGCTGCAGATACGTAGCGATGTCAAGATTCTCCTTGTCTGTGACATGTGGCAGCATGGCGTCGAGCATCATCGACGGGTTCCTGCCGTAAACAAGCTTAAACTGCGTGATCTGTGTTGTTTCTTGCACCACCGTGTTGTAAGCGAAGGTTACGTACGGCAATATGGCATCCCAGGTCTTGTGTTCGATGTTGACGCACATTGCCAACAAGTCGGCAAACGTTTTAATCAGGCGTTCCGTAAGACCATTCGTCTGAGGGTGTTAGGCAGTTGTCCTCCTATGCCTTGTCTGACTGTAATGCAGAATGGCTTCGGTGAGCTCCACTGTAAGGGCCGTTCCTTTGTCGGTGATGAGGACTTCTCGGGAGCCATGTCGAAGCAGGATGATTTCGGTGAAAAATGTTGCCATTTTGGCTGCGCTACCTTCCCGCAGAGCTTTAGTTTCAGTGAAGCGGGTGAGGTAGTCCGTCGCCACAATGATCCACTTATTTCCGGACGTTGACGTCGGAAACGGTCCCAAAAAGTCCATCCCGATCTGCTGAAAAGGTCGGCAAGGAGGCTTGATCGGCTGTAGTAATCCGACTCGCCTTGTGGGTGGTGTCTTGCGTCGCTGAGAGTCTCGTCATGTCTTGACGTAACGTGCGACGTCGGTGGTTAGGCGCACCCAGTATTACCTTTCTTGTATCCTCGATAGCGTCCGGGAGAAACCTAGGTGCCCGGCGGTCGGATCGTCTTGTAGGGCGCGCAGTACTTCTGGACGCAGCGCCGACGGAACAAGAAGAAGGTAGTTGGCCTGGACTGGTGAGAAGTTCTCCGCGAGTAGATTGTTTTGAAGCGCGAACGAAGATAATCCGATTCCTACCTCCCTAGGGACAACAATGGTGTGCCCTTCCAAATACTCGACGAGGTCTTTTAGGTCCGGGTCTCCCGTTGCTGATGAGCGAAGTCTTCCGCGCTTATTATTCCAAGGAAGGCGTCGTAATTCTCGTCATCTTGCGGCGGCGGGTCAATGGGGGCGCGTGAGAGGCAATCGCATCACAGTGTTTTCGTCCGGACTACGACAGTGATGTCGTATTCTTGTAGTCTGAGGCTCCACCGCGCCAGTCGTCCTGATGGAACCTCTAATTTAACTAGCCAACTCAACGTGTGATGGTCGCTGACGACTTTGAATGGCGTGCCATATAGATAAGGGAGTGTCACGCATAGGTTGAAACCTGGTAGGCTTGCTTGAGCGGGCAGAACGAACACATGAACGCAAGGTGCAGCACACAGAACATTTATTCAATAGGCTATTTTAGCAGCAGTAACACACGGTAACATTCGACACTCATTGCACACGGAATGCGTCCTCCCTTGCTAAGCTGTACTCTCGCACTACCGTGTATACGAACGTCTGTGCGGCGATCGTCTATACGCTATAGTAGGGGCGCTTACAGTACCGGTTCTGTTTGGTGTGGATATCGGCGTCCTCCGGTGTGGGGACCGTCGTTGCAGTCTGGTCGTCTTCAGTCGTCGCTGGTGTCCGGCGTCACCGATGCCCCGGCCGACGTGACTAAGCCACAGTCGCTGAGGAGCTGTCGCGCTCCGGCAGAGTAGGACTCATGCCGGCTGGCGCTCGCGGTGCGCGCCAACCAAGCTTAGCTCCCTAGACGGGACGGTGACTGGCTGCAGCCAGCCCCCGCGCGTCTACGTTCAGCGGCGCAAACGCTGACTTGTCCTGGCAGGTAGGTCCGGGTCATCTGCTCGCCGAGCCTGGTACTCGCGCGGGACGTCGATGTGTCACCTAGGAACTGTGGCAGGACCCAGAGAGGCGATCTCTGGCCATCTTCTCCTGGAACGCTGCGCCCTGGCCAACACGTCCTTCCCTGCGCGCGCGTCTTCTCCAAGATGGCCGCTCCACGCGCTCGCTTCACTCCTTCTTCCTCGTCTTCTTTCGTTCTTTACGCTTGTCACCCCTGACAGGGCGAAATTTAGCTGTAGCCCAAATGATGGCGAGGCATTCGATTTCGGTCGTAGAACAGTTAGTTGCCTTCCGCTTTTGACAGCGACGCGCTAGCGTAAACTATCACCTGTTCGACTCTGTTTCTCCTCTGGACTAGAACGGCACCGAGGCCTAGGCTACTGGCCTCAGTATGGATTTCTGTACCGTCGTACTCGTCGAACTGCGCAAGTACCGGTGCGTCGTTTGAGTTGTTCAAATGCGTCAGCCTGCGGCGTTTACCACTTGAACTTAACATCACATTTAGTTAGACGCGTCAATGGCTGAGCCATGCGTGAAAAGTCCTTGACAAAGCACCTGTGGTAGGCACACATGCCAAGGAATCTACACACTGCTTTCTTGTCGATGGGTCGCGGGATCTGTGCGATTGCAGCTGTCTTTTGCGGGTCTGGGCGAACACCAGATTTGCTGATTACGTGGCCTAGGAACAGAAGCTCATCGTAAGCGGAACGCAAATTTTTCGGCTTCAGAGAGAGCCCTGATGACTTGATGGCCCCTAGTACTGTCGCAAGCCGCCTGAGGTGATCTTCGAAATTTCTGGCGAAGACGACGAAATCATCCAAATAAACGAGACAGGTCTGCCACTTAAATCCTGCTAAACCGTGTCCATCACGCGCTAGAACATTTCAGGCACCGAACATATTCCGAATTGCATTACCTTGAACTCGTAGAAGCCGTCCGGTGTGATGAAGGCGGTCTTTTCGCGATCCCTTTCATCGACTTCTACTTGCCACTAGCCAGACTTGAGGTCCATCGACGTGAAGTATTTAGCATTGCAGAGCCGGTCCAATGCGTCACCTATTCGTGGGAGGGTGTATACGTCTTTCTTCGGTGATCTTGTTCAGATGACGATAATGGACGCAGAAACGTAGGGTTCCATCCTTTTTCTTCATCAAGATTACAGGAGATGCCCACGGGCTTTTCGACGGCTGGATGACGTCGTCGCGCAGCACTTCGTCGACTTGGTGCCTTCTACCTTCAGGTTCTTGTGTAAAAACTTGGTAGGGGCTCTGGCGGTGTGATCGAGTGCACTCTTTGGTTATTATGCAATGCTTTGCGACTGGGGTTCGTCGAATCCTTGATGATGTCGAAAATCACTCTTTGTATCGTCGAAGCAGACTTCTGAGCTGTTGCTGCTTAATCACGTGTAGAATTGGATTTATGTCGAAATATGGCTCGGGAACTATAGTAGTCGGGGTAGATGCGGCAGAATGCGCGAGGACAAACGCATTGCTGTTTTCCAGAATTTCCTCGATGTATGCGATCGTCGTGCCCTTGTTGATGTGCTTGAACTCCTGGCTGAAGTTTGTCAGCAACACTTTTGTGTTTCCTCCGTGCAGTCAAGCAATTCCTCTTGCGACGCAAGTTTGACGGTTGAGCAGGAAACGTTGGTCGCCTTCGATGACGCCTTCTACATCAACGGGTGTTTCGGTGCCGACCGAAATAACAATGCTGGAGCAAGGAGGTATGCTCACTTGATCTTCGAGCGCACTCAAGGCGTGGTGACTAGGAAGGCTGTCCGGCGGTATCGCTTGATCTTCCGACAGCGTTATTGACTTCGACCTCTGGTCGATGATTGCGCCGTGTTGGTTCAGGAAGTCCATGCCGATAATGACATCTCGTGAACAGTGTTGGAGGATAACGAAGGTGGCAGGGTAAGTCCGGTCGTGAATGGTAATTCTTGCCGTGCACATTCGAGTCGGCGTTATGAGGTGTCCTGCAGCGATCCGAATTCGAGGGCCTTCCCACGTAGTCTTAACTTTCTTCAAATAGACGGCGATGTGTCCACTTATGACGGAGTAGTCGGCACCTGTGTCGACAAAGGCGGTGACAGCGTAGCCGTCGAGAAGCGCGCCGAGGTCGGTGGTTCTTTGTCTTGCATTACAGTTCGGTCTTGGCGTCGGATCACGGCTGCGTCGCGTTGACCTGTGGCTGGTATGTGACGTCGTCAGGTCGTCTTTCATCGTCGTATTCTTTGCTTCTAGACTTCGTCGGGACGGCGGCGTGTCGTTATGTGGTCGAGGTACTTTGTTCGGCGTCTTCGTCGGAGGCGGATGATCTTCGTCAGTTCGAGGAACAGCAACCGCACCTCCATAGGTTGCTGCTTTTAGTTTTCCGTAAATGGGCTCGCTGACCGGCCCCGGGCTGAGCCAGTGTATGGTCGGTGCTGCGGCGACAGGTACCGGCCTGGTGATGGGGAACGGGTCGGTAGTCGAGAACTCCACTTCGTAACAGCGATGTAGTCGGTGATATCGCGAGGGCGTTCACCTTGCTGCGGCCGCGGAGCATTGACGGCGATCCCTCGCAGTCCCATCTCCCTGTATGGGCACCGTCGGTAGACGTGACCCGCTTCTCCACAGTGGTAGCAGAGCGGGCGATAGTCTGGAGCACGCCAAAAATCTGCCTTCCTCGGGTAGCTGCGCTGGGCGACGAGTGGGCATGCTGGTGGCGGCGGCGGTTGTCTACGGAATTACCGCATTACAGGGCCCTGGCGCGGTCGTGCGGGGGGACCTTAAAGGCGGCGTAGGTCATCGCTTCTGGCTGTGGCTGCGATGATTGCGTTTGCACCTCGGGAACTGCAAGCGATCGTTGTTCTTCTTTGACGATTGAGGCGATTCAGGCCACTTCAGGTTGCGATGAAGGGTATATCTGCTGAAGCCCCTCTCATAAGACTGCCCTGATATTCTCGCGCAGGTCGTCGGTGGCCAGTGATTGAACGCCAGCGCAGTTTGTTGACTTGGCCCGACGGTCGAATGGCCGGTTCTGCATTTCCAGTGTCTTCTCGATGCTCGTCGCCTCACGAAGAAACTCGTCGACGGTCTTCGGTGGGCTTCGTTTCATTCCGGCAAGAAGTTCCTCCTTCACACCACGCATCAGCAGGCGGACTTTCTTCTCCTCGGACATTTCCGGGTCGGCGTGGCGAAACAGACAGCTCATCACCTCCGTGAAGATCGCAATCGTCTCATTCGGCAGCTGTGTTCTGGTGTCCAGTAGAGGTTGGGCTCGCTCTTTTCGCACGACGCTTGTAAATGTTTCCAGAAAGCCGCTTCGGAACCGGTCCCACGTCGTAAAGGTGGCTTCTCGATTCTCAAACCACGTCCTGGCGGCGTCCTCTAATGCGAAATAGACATGTCGCAGCTTGTCGTTGCTGTCCCAGCTGTTAAACGTAGCCACCCTCTCATATGTCTGCAGCCAGCTTTCCGGGTCCTCAAATGCGGAACTGCAGAACGTCGGTGGTTCTCTGGGCTGCTGCAGAATTATCGGGGCCGCTGCGGCTGCCATTGGGGATGTCTTCTTCGTCGTCTCTGGACGATCTTCTTGGACTGCTTTCTTGGCGTATCTGGCAGAAGACCGTGTTCCGGGGGAAGCTGCTGTAGCCGGCGGCTGGCTCGATGTTCCGGGACGACGTTGGTATTGTCTTTGCGGTCCGGGCTTGGATTACGGCTTGTCAGGGACGTCCGGTACATGAACGTAAAGCACCTCCACCAGATGTCACGTCGCAGTGACTGTGAACAAGGCAGCAAAACTTTGATTAACGAAACTAGCGTTTTATTGGGCGAACTTGTGCCCTCAAAAGCAGGCTACACTCAAATAACGATAGAGGCGAATACACTCGGCGATCGTTTAAGATCTGATGGGCGGGTCAAGCGCGTCGGCTTTTATACGTCAGTCGTCGAATGTTCCAGAGTAATATAGGACCGGCGTGCCTTCCACAAAGTTCTAAATTATTCGCGTCGCGCACACATGCGATCAGATTACACAAGGTTCGGCCACAGACAGCAGATGAAACCATCGATAACATTCCACAACAAAAGCTTCCGATACACGCAGGCGCTTCGTGCGCTGTGCGATAACATTAGTTAGACGGTGCAATCGGCGATGGGTAAAGTGAAAACAAAATACACTATACTGATGGGCGACTTCAATGCCAAGGTAGGCAAGAAGCGGGCTGCAGACCAGGCAGTGGGGGAATATGGCATAGGCACTAGGAATAGCAGGGGAGAGTTATTAGTAGAGTTTACGGAACACAATAATATGCGATTAATGAATACCTTCTTCCGCAAGCGGGATAGCCGAAAGTGGACGTGGAGGAACCCGAACGGCGAGACTAGAAATGAAATAGACTTCCTATTCTGCGCTAACGCTCGCATCATACAAGATGTGGACGTGCTCAGCAAGGTGCGCGGCAGTGACCATAGGATGTCAAGAACTCGAATTAGCCTAGACCTGAGGAGGGAAAGGAAGAAACTGGTGCATAAGAAGCCGATCAATTAGTTAGCGGTGAGAGGGAAAATAGAGGAATTCCAGATCAAGCTGCAGAACAGGTATTCGGCTTTAACTCAGGAAGAGGACCTTAGTGTTGAAGCAATGAACGACAATCTTGTGGGCATCATTAAGGAGTGTGCATTAGAAGTCGGGGGTAATTTCGTTAGACAGGATACTAGTAAGCTATCGCAGGAGACGAAAGATCGGATCAAGAAACTCCAATTTATGAAAGCCTCTAACCCTACAGCTAGAATAGACCTGGCAGAAATTTCGAAGTTAATCAACAATGGTAAGACAGCTGACATAAGGAAGTATAATATGGATAGAATTGAACAGGCTCTCAGGAACGGAAAAAGCCTAAAAGCAGTAAAAAAGAAACTAGTAATTGGCAAGAATCAGACGTATGCGTTAAGTGACAAAGCCGGCAATATCATTGCTAATATGGATGAGATAGTTCAGGTTGCTGAGGAGTTCTATAAAGACTTATACAGTACCAGTGAAACACACGAAGATAATGGTAGAAAGAATAACCTAGAGGAATTCGAAATCCCACAGGTAACGCCGGAAGAAGTAAAGAAAGCCTTGGGAGCTATGCAAAGAGGGAAAGCAGCTGGGCAGGATCAGGTAACAGCAGATTTGTTGAAGGATGGTGGGCAGATTGTTCTAGAGAAACTGGCCACCCTGTATACGCAATGCCTCATGACCTCGAGCGTACCGGAATCTTGGAAGAACGCTAACACAATCCTAATGCATAAGAAAGGGGACGCCAAAGACTTCAAAAATTATTGACCGATCATTGCCTACAAACTATTTACTAAGGTAATCGCAAATAGAATCAAGAACACCTTAGACTTCCGTCAACCAAAGGACCAGGCAGGATTCCGTAAAGGCTACTCAACAATAGACCATATTCACACTATCAATCAGGTGATAGAAAAATGTCCGGAATATAATCAACCTTTATATATAACATTAATTGATTATGCGAAAGCGTTTGATTCAGTCGAAACCTCAGCAGTCATGGAGGCATTGCGGAATCAGGGTGTAGACGACCCGTATGTAAAAATACTGAAAGATATCTATAGCGGCTTCACAGCCACCGTAGTCCTCCATAAAGAAAGCAACAAAATCCCAATAAAGAAAGGGGTCAGGCAGGGAGATACGATCTCTCCAATGCTCTTCACAGCGTGTTTACAGGAGGTATTCAGAGACCTGGGTTGGGAAGAATTGGGGATAAGAGTTAATGGAGAATACCTTAGTAACTTGCAATTCGCTGATGATATTGCCTTGCTTAGTAACTAAGGGGACCAACTGCAATGCGTGCTCGCTGACCTGTAGAAGCAAAGCCGAAGGGTGGGTCTAAAAATTATTCTGCAGAAAACTAAAGTAATGTTTCACAGTCTCGGAAGAGAACAGCAGTTTACGATAGGTAGTGAGGCACTGGAAGTGGTAAGGGAATACATCTAATTAGGACAGGTAGTGACTGCGGATCCGGATCATGAGACAGAAATAATCAGAAGAATAAGAATGGGCTGGGGTGCGTTTGGCAGGCATTCTCAGATCATGAACAGCAGGTTGCCATTATCCCTCAAGAGAAAAGTTTATAACAGCTGTGTCTTACCAGTACTCACGTACGGGGCAGAAACCTGGAGGCTTACAAAAAGGGCTCTACTTAAACTGAGGACGACGCAACGAACTATGGAAAGAAGAATCATAGCTGTAACGTTAAGGGATAAGAAAAGAGCAGATTGGGGTGAGGGAACAAACACGAGTTAATGATATCTTAGTTGAAATCAAGAAAAAGAAATGCGCATGGGCAGGACACGTAATGAGGAGGCAAGATAACCGATGGTCATTAAGAGTTACAGAATGGATTCCAAGGGAAGGGAAGCGTAGCAGAGGGCGGCAGAGGGTTAGGTGGGCGGATGAGATTAAGAAGTTTGCGGGGACAACATGGCCACAATTAGTACATGACCGGGGTAGTTGGAGAAGTATGGGAGAGGCCTTTGCCCTGCAGTGGGCGTGACCAGGCTGACGATGATGATGATGATGATGATGACGACGACGACGACGATGACACGTGTCAGTATGATGTCTTCTCTGGCGAGCAAGCTGGGGCGCTGGATCTAGGTGGAGCTCACACGCTCGGTTGCATGCACCGTGTGCCCCGAATCGTCGTGTGCCGCATGCCGGAGCATGCACCCGCATTCGTGTCGGACGCCGAATCGTACCGTGTGTCTCCTGCTTTAGACGTCGTCTCCGGAGCACCCCGGCGGCCGTCGTTCTCGCACTCTGCACAAGACTGACGCGCACTGTAGATCCCGATTCCAATCTTCACGTTTCTCAATCTAAGCGGCTTGCAGAGTTTTCGGTAAAGTTACTGGGTAAATAAATAACGTGGCGATTTGCGTAAAAACCAAGCAATAAGTAACCCTCGAAGAACATTGAAGGACCATGGATGAAGACGATGCGCCACAACATGCGTACGTGTACTCGATCTGTTGTGTAAGTCCACATAATAGTTTACTATATGGCAGCCGGCATGAATCAGGTACTCGACAGCTGTCAGCCCCACTGCTTTCCTTACTGGATCACGCGTGAATCGGCAGCAATGGCACCGAGCCCAAAAAGATGAGAGCTTAGTGCTGGAATGATGTATAAACGTGGCAGCCATGACTTAACGTCATCATCCGAGCGTCGACACTACCTAAAAGCATAGCCTTCGAGATTACTTGCCTATCTTTGTAGCAGCAATGAGCTTTGGGTGTGTTTTTATAAACCGGTGTTCCTAAATTTATTCAGTGTTGACGTGTCCTTGGGACTTGCAAGTCCTTAAGACAAAAATAGCCGAAATATACCCATGTTGCCCACTCGCAATGTCCGACGCCAATCCGCATAAAAAGTATCCCAATCTGGCAACCCTGGTCGGACTACCGAAGCACTCACTGTGCGCGCTTGTGTGCGTCATTATGCAGTAGTTCCATTCGCCGCTTCTAGATGGCGGCACCATCCACCTCGAGAGAGAGCATATTTTATTCGTTCGCGCCGACATCACATCCGTTAGATGAAATTGATGGTTCACACAGGCATAAAACAATTTCGTGTTCAAAAATAGGCCAGCAAGGAGGGAACCGCTGAAATAAAGACTGGCGAGGAGTACACAGTTCAACTGATGTCAGAGCCTTCAAACTGATTACTCAGTACTGCAGAAACTTACATGGACCCTGTTGTACACTTTCAGCAGAAGCTCCACGTGCTCATGCTTTATATATTGGTACTTAGTAACTAGTTAACGACAGGGATCAAACAAGGTACAAGTTTCTGACAGGACGAGTAACCTTCGTCGGGGCAGCAAAGGCTTTCCTTAGCAGCGTTTATGTACAGGGCTAAGCGATTGAGGCACGATATTCGGCGCTTCGCTTTAGGCACTATTAACACGATAGCATTAAGGAGCCCGTGTTGCAGAAAAACCGGCGTCGGACGTCGCTTTGGCAAAAAGGTTTTCGAAGTACTCATACCAAGGCCCTCCATGTGACGCACAGAATTTATTGTATCGGTTCAATTTGTAAAACTAAAATACGTGGAAAAATCGTAAACTACGACATACACACAACCTAAGGACATGATAGCTCTCGGATTGTAATTTTACTATACGAGAAAACATATTTCTGTTACGTGAAAACCCGAAGGAACCCCGTATACGGCGTTTCTATCATTTAATGACCTGCCGCGGTGTCCGTTATTTGCGTGCGCCGGCGCGCAGGTGTCTTGGGGGCCACGGAGCGGCGAACCTGGTTCCTTGCAATACCTCCACCTGACGCTCGCCTCCGTCATATGACGGCCTACGCAAGAGGCCGCGTTTCTACTACAAAGGCCGCCTTCGTGCATACCGTTCGTGGCCAGCTTTTAACGGTAAATATTACGGTTACATACGCTCCAGTTCCGGACGCGTGAGAATTTAGCAGTCGGGGACCTTTGAATGCTATCGCATTCCACTCTTAAAAGCGAAGCCCACTAGCGTCCTCCAATTTTTTTCGTCCACCGGTGGGCGTCAAGGACATTGAGCTGGCGCATTTTCGTATCACATAAACTGTAGAGCCTTCGCGGTGCCTTCCGAGTGCGTTCTCCCCTTCTGCAATAACAGATGGCGCAAAAAGCGGCGCCGCCATGCTGTCACAGTATCGCGTTTTAATCGCTGAGCAGTGTAGGTGTAGCCTACAGTGCTCAGCAGTATGTAAGGAAAGCCTACTCTCCGCTACAAGCACTAGCACTGGAGGGCGAGGAGACTATGCTGGCGTATAGCTACTAAGGAGACCAACTCCCTCTCAAAAAAAGGAAGACGTCGCACTTTCGCCCGAAAGGCACAAGGGCCCCTTTCGTGCTTTCGTGCATTAAAGAATTGCACGATCTAAGGTTCGTGGTTTTATAGGCCACATAAATTGCAGTAATCCTTCACTTACGATTAAAGTTAGCACACCTGATAAGCATAAGCACACCCCAATCGATGACGGTGAGCATTCGGTGCCTCAACGCTGCCATGATGAGCCGTGTCGGCGAACGCCAGCTTGTTCCAAAGCGAGCGCGTGGTGTTGTCGCGCACTTCACCGTTACAGGTGTTCCGCGACTCCAAAACTTGGATTGTGTGACGACCCACACTGGGTAAGCTGCAAGACAGAGCGAATGAAGCCTCCAGCCAACTTTGGCACTCACGTTCACCCTTAGCCAACCTTGGCGCTGACCGCACATGGCATCCTACATCCTACTTATCACCCAACCGTCATACATATCATCTCGCTCTGACCACAGTTTCAAAGTTGGTGTGCCGTCTTCACGTACTAAACTTTGTAGTAAGGCATTCATCCCTAGCACAAAAAGATAAGCCATCCTGGATACCGACACCTTCAAAAGCACCATTCATGAAACGCCACCTTGAATACTTTGTATCTTGCACAATTTTTTGTTATGTTCACCCTCTCCTTTCTGTAATGCCTTCGGGCCTTCAAAGTATCTGAAATAAATAAATCAATAAATAGACACCGACTACGGGGAGTCTACGGGGGCTGAGCACCCCTCCCCTCCGGGCGATGCCAAAGCCCCTCGCACGCTCACACTTAAAGTGACATAACCAGAGCTTTGTCACCTAATCATTTGAGGTTTCTTTTCACTTTCCTCGAACTTTTCACTAGAAATTTTACTGGGGCTAATAGCTTACTGCAACCTTGTTGGCGCGGACGCACACGGCTTTTAATTGAGACTTTCGCTTTATTTCTGCAAATCCTGACAATAGGAGGACACGCGCATTAGAAACACTAGTGGCACCTGCCTCATCTGTATTTTCTCCTTTCAGCATTGTTTTAAATTTCCACTGTAAGCATCATGCGCATATAGAATATATTTAAATACACACACAGGATAAAGTTTATTATATATTTGAAAGAGGTGGAGTTAGCCAATTAAAAATTATTTCTAAAGGTATGGATAGCGTATTCCTAGAGAATGAATATGTTACTGTATGTTCACTGCGCTTCAAATTGCTTGCGTGATTTTTTGCCCACGAAAGAAACCTATAGACTTGAGTGTTCCCTTCGGCAGTGTTTTATCAATGGCATGTGAAATGCACCTGAATGTTGTGTGTCTCAGTATGGCTGCTCTTTCCGGTAAGCATTGCTGACGACTCTTGAAAACAAAAGAGACTAGTGAGCTAGTTGGTGAGCCGCGATATTGAAGCAGCGCACTTACATCTCACACGTACACGTGTGAGATGGTGTGAGAAAGGAGATACACATGCGATGTGTGTGTCCTTTCTACGCGTACGTACCAGATTTAAGTGCGCTGCTTCAATATCGTATAATATCATGAAATAATAGATTTATAATAAATTACAACATTTATTAGGGATGGCAAGAGCGTCACTTGCACGCAAAGGTCATAAATTTATACAGGGCGTCCTAACATGCACCAACATTTTTAAAAAGAGCAGTGCGTTACTCGAAGAAAACCTAGTGCATATTGTTTACAGTACAGTGAAGTAGTTGTCAGTAACTTTTTCGTTACTCATATTTCATTAGACAATTGTATTTAATTATCTAACTCGAGACGTACTATCCTAATTATCAAAGTTTCAATGAGGCATTTCACGGAACAGCCAAGGGACATCCAACTGCGGTATTTTCGGCGAAGTAATAATTGCGTACAAATTTTTATACGATTGATAAATAAACCCTACGAAATATGGAGAATACTATGTGACTGCGCTCCCACCCACATATTAAAACAAGGCACTCTAACATGCTCCCTCTGAGTTATCCAGAACGAAAAAAATGAAAGAAACAAAAACATCACGATCGAGCTAGTGCTTTATCTGCCGCGCCCTGGCCGAAGTAACACGTCGCGTTTGGCGTTGGTTGGAAACGAGCTGTGATAGCTGTTATCTTAGCGTAGATAAGGTGCACAGATGGTTCTTTTTTTTTTTGCCGCGAGACCTATCACCGCAACAGCGAATTGATAACGTGAGTTTAACGAATTAAAGGTACCTTTTCTTTCGTTCCACACTCCATGTCTTTCTCTAGTGAGCAGAAGGAAAACATGATCCTTGCATATATATATATATATATATATATATATATATATATATATATATATATATATATATATATATATATATATAAAGTTGAATATCGATTAACGGAAATTTCTTAAACGTAATTTCCGCTTAAATGGAGCTGTCGCATGTAGTTTGGTTGGTTTTGTATTCACATAACGTAAAAACACTTTGCCATAATCATCAGTTTTTTCCGGTTCCGGCTGTTTCTTGTTTTTAGTCGTAAACCTCACCTCGTTGGTAGTCAGCCGTGTTTGCGCAACGAATGAGCAGTTCTTGTGTTAGCGCACTTCTTATTCTAGTCGTTCGTCAGTTGAAGTTGCAGAGGTTACAGGGCTTAGCCTCCGCCGCCTCGTTCGTGCCGTCGTTGTGCCATTCGTGCTTCATTGTCGCGTTGGCGTTTTCTAACATCGGTGGCTTGTAAGCGCTCGCGAAGTTGAGGCCTAGCCTCTGTTGTTTCAATGGCGGCACAGAAGCGTGCACACCATGCGCTTAGGTTAGAAAAGAAGATGGACATTATTCTTTACATCGAAAGGTTCTTACACGAAGTCATCGCTCGCGACGAAGCACGGGGTCCCGAAAAGCAACTTAACGAGGATCCTGCACCACAAGGGGAAGCTACCGTATGTCTTCGAAAGCTCGCTATTCGGGCCCCAGAGGAAGCGTCTGCGACAAGGCGACCACGAAGAACTAGAGAAGTGTCTGGAGTTGTGGCTTCGGAGAGCCCGGAGCCAGAACATTCCCATCAACGGACCACTAATCCGTGCCAAGGCAGAATAGTTTGCCTTCAACACAGGGTAACAAACTTCTTGTGCAGTGAGGGCTGGCTGACAAGGTTTAAAGACAGAAACGGCCTCGCTTTTCGCACCATTCCAGGAGAAGCCGCAGCAGCTGATGCGACAGCGTGTTGCGACTGGCGCGCAGGGTGGCTTCCGGAGATTATGCGTCAATTCGAGGACGATGACATCTACAACGTAGATGAAAACGAGCTTTCTTTATGCTCCTGCCAACGAAATCGATGGCTTTCAAAGGTGAGAAATGCACAGGTGGCATACTGAGCAAAGAAAGACTGACTGTTCTTGTAGGAGCGAACATGTCGGGCAGCGGCAAGTTGAAGCTGCTTGTGAACGGGAAATCGAAAAACCCTCGCTGTTTTAAGGGCATAACTAATAGGCCCGTCACTTACGAGTCAAACTCAAAAGCGTGGATGACGCAAGCCCTCTTCAACAAATGGCTGCACACCGAGGATGCGCGATTTTCGCGGCAGAAGAGGAAAGTACTTTTCCTTGTTGATAACAGCCCTGGACATGGGACTGTAACAGGACTGAAGTCGATTCACTTGGAGTTTCTCCCGGCCAACACCACGGCACTGTTGCAGCCCATGGATCAGGGAGTTGTTATTCAAGCCCTGAAAGCCCGCTTCCGCAAGGGTCTCCTGCAGAGGATGCTGGTGTGTATGAACCAGAATAAGGAGTACAAGTTGGACATTCTTGGCGCCATTCATCTTATTGCCGATGCCTGGAGGCAGCTGACTGCTAATACTATATCAAATTGCTTTAGGCACGCGGATTTTTTTCGAGTGACCAGGCATCCGACTTGCAGGATTTGCCTGAATGTGACGGTGAAGATGCCCTTGAGAGGCAGGAGGTAGTAGAGCAGTGTGCTTTAAAGGAAATCCATTTGTACTTTGATGAGTACGTGCACATCGATGGTTATGTTCTGACTTACCCTGAAAACGCGGTGGAGAGCATTGTTGCTGAGGTGTGTGATGAAGAAGAAAGTGAGCCAGAAGAGAATTCTGAAGGGGTAGCACCGTGGAGCCTACCACACTTCAAGGAGCAGAATCAGCTGTGCAGTATCTCAAACACACACCAACATTTCAAATCTGAAATGTTTGCCCCAAGCTTAAGTGCCATGGTAAAAACAAACCTAAAGATGAAGTTCCAAGGTCTCAAACAAAGCAAAATTGGTGCATTTTTAGTGCACAGTGACTAATTGTTGTCAAATGAACTTTGTGAGTGCTGTACCAAAACCTCTTTTCCAGTTCCATAAAATGATATTAAATGTGCACGCACATAAATCTGCACTTTTGCACATCTCTCTCAGTAAACGGAATTCCTGTTAAATGGAACTAATTTTTTCGGTCCCTTGGAGTTCCGTTTATTGTCTACTGTATATATATATATATATATATATATATATATATATATATATATAGATATATATATATATATATATATATATATATATATATATATATATATATATATATATATATATATATATATATACATATATCTCAAGGAAAAGTTCTGTAGGTCCGGTGCATAGATAGTTGAAGAAACGAAGGAGCACACTTACGAAAATTCCATTTTTAATGTTGTAACGTTTCGGCCGTGGCACGGCCTTCGTCAGAATACACACAGATACAAGTGCGCACCCGCTTTTATGGGCGTGCGCACGTGGGCATAATCAGCAGTACATGCGCGTGTACACTTGCAAATAATAACAGAAAAGTGCAGCAGTAAGTATAACATACGCCGATAAATTATATGTATGAAATATCATTGTGGTATCACGATGATGGCACATGAAGTTACAGGATGATATCAATTGCGACATGGCAAAACTAGGAATATATATATATATATATATATATATATATATATATATATATATATATATATATATATATATATATCAGTCATGGAAGTGTGGCGGCAGACCAAAGGCATCGACTATCATCAGAAATTATGAACACCTGAGACAAACCGGCAGCTTCAAGAAATAACGGTGGAGGACTTCATCGTTGAGTCTCACCCTACGCACGGCTGTTCGAGCATTTATGGCCTTAAACCCTCATGCTAGCATGCGGGACGTGGCCGCGCAAGTACCCATTTCCAAGGCATCAGTTTGTAGGATTATAAATCACGGCCTTTCACCCGTATACCACCTTAACCAGCACCAGTGCTTGGAAGATTTATAGCGAGCAGTAGAATCGTCTAGATTTCTCGAACTGGGTCCTTACAAAAGCCGGTAAGTCACCGGACTTTTGAGCAACATCAAGTGCACACATGAAGCCAAATTTCGCAAAAGTGCCTAGGTAAATTTGTATAATGCGCACTATCGGAGGGACTCGAATCCACACTGGGTAAAGCGGAATTGGCACTTGTACCAGTGGTCACTCAACGCTCGGATAGGAATTTACGCCGGTTCTATAATCGGTATCATCTTCTTCGATCACACACTGACTGGACAGCGTTACGTGAGCAAAATCCTTGAGGCAGTGGTGGATGAGTTTCTCAGCGAAGTCCCACTGTCACGTCTTTCATTTCTGTGGTATCAGCAAGACCGGGCACCCACACACAGCAGAAACCGATAGCGAAACTAGTTGGATGCGACTTCTCATGCGCAACAGATTGGAAGTCACAGGCTTGTAAATTGTCCGGCTAGGTCACCTGACCTCTCTCCACTCGATTTTATTCTTTGGAGTTAGTTGAAAGATCGTCCTCACATGATCTAGACGGATGTCATATTAGTTCAAGGCGAGGATAACATATGTCTGCCGTAGAATTCTCTCTTCGGTCATCAGTAAAGCCACTGAAGATTTGATGAAACGGACACAGTGCTGCGTAGCTACAAAAGCAGACCTATTCCAATACGTTCTTTGGGTAGCAGCTGGTGTTCAATGAAGCTTACGAATTCATAGATAATATGGACACACTAAATGCTTATGTTCTTTTTTTGTACAGTCATCCTGTGGCTCGTTCAGAAGTGGCATATTTACATTCTTGAACGCATCGGTTTGCCTTTTCTCTGAACGTTGGTCACTTCCCGGGTTGTTTATTTCGCTTTTATTTTTGACGCGAACCGGTTTTGGCAGCATGTAAGAAGTTTCATAAAAAAATTAAACGGTCACTTTAATTTGGCCTTGGTCTGAAGCAAGTTTCTGGCACAAAATATAGCTTCGCGCGCACTTTTTCTATGCGGTGTGAGCGAAGCCGGGATTTTGAGACATTCTGTGCCGATTACATTGCTTTTCGCATTTCGTGCGTTGTCAGAGGGGCGCTTCGGCCCCGTTATCAAGGGGCTTTTGTTATCAATGGGATCAGTCGGCATCGAGAGACAGATAATAAGTGCGACGTAGAATTGAGAGGAAGATATAGCTACGAAGCCGCGAAACCTGCTGTTCTTGCTCCGTCCGTGCCATTATCAAGGTGATGCGCGTCTGTTCGGGTTTGTGACAGGTAATGCAGTTGCTTTCAATCAGTTTAGTTAGGGCGCTTTGTTATGATGCGGGTGGAAGGGCACTCGCCGGGTATGTTTAATACTTCGTGAGTTTTCTTTGTTAGCCTTTAAAAATTCTACGCAATTAGTACGCCGCTGAAAACGCCTGTGTTAGATGTCATTTTTGGGTGCTTACAAATGCCTCATGGACACATTGAAAATTAAGACAGTACTGTACGACTTAGATAAATAATTGCAATTACCGAACAATATCGGAGTAACGAAAAAATTACTAGTGGCTACTCCACTGTGCTGGAAACAATATGACACTAGATTTACTTCGAGTAGAGCAACTACGCTTTTTTTAAGTCTTGGTGTCTTATAGTTGGAGAAAGCTGTATAATTCACTCAATAACCGAAACGAGGTCAAGCAGGATTCTCTAGAAATCAAAATCAACAGCAGTCACGCGCAGCAGCGCCAATATTTGGACTCACATAAGAAGAAAAAAAGAGAGGGGGGCTGCAGTTTCGCCGGAAAGGCAAAGCAGTAGTAATGATAGCCAAGTATGTGACAATTACACGAAGAAAGACTACGCCACCGAGAGGACTCGGGCTGTGAAATTGAACTGTCTCCTACTATGAGGTCTTGTAAACACTCATATAACGCCGTTCCTTCAGCGCTCAATTCTTCGAGGTCACACGAAGTGTGTTGAAGTGCACGAATACTCGGGTTCTGAAAGCTGGTCGGGCCCCCGCCCCGGCGAAATGAAAGCTCTCCGCTTCCGTCCCGCGTATTGGCGGGCGTGCAATGTTCGTGCTCAGCTACGCAGAGAAAGCCACGCACGCTGGATATCGCGACCCCCAACTTCTGGTGCAAGACAGGTGGGAGGATGAAGCCGATGTCCTACTCGGGTCGCACTCATATGCTTGTCCTCGCACCCGCAGCATATGGCGCCGGCCGCTTATTCTTTATACAAGACGGAACGTTAACGGCGACTCGATAACTTGCCTGAATTGTCCATATCATTGTTACAGCACGAAGCATCGGCAGGTACTACACTTATGTTGGAATTCGTATTAAGCGATGCTTTGTTCGATCTTTGTGCAAATCATAACACGCATGTTATGCGAACTTACCGCTAATGACGGAATTTCGTTTATCAAGATGGCGCAAATGTAATGTAATGAAAACATGTACAGGGTGTCTCAGCAAAATTTCGCCAGAGTTTAAAGATATGCCGTTTCCCTCTTAGACGACACAACCAAATCCATGTTGCTGACTATTGTTTGCAATAAGTCACACTACTTTTGTATTCTGCCTAAGTGCATAATTATTCAAGATTAGTTAACCAACTTCGAAAGCAATGAAGTTCGGCAAGAAATTCCTATTATAAAGTTGCAGACCGCTTTGCAAGACGTCCGATTAATCAGTTTCTAACTTTCTATTTATTAGGCGCAGTGTTTTCCCGCTTACTTCACATGCCCGCAAAACAGACCAAAAAATACCACGTGACATGTGCGCTTCCGCACCTTGATTTCAGCACTCCCAAACACTCAGCGTACAAACGAACATATCATTTAGCCGAATGGGCTGCCGCAGCGCCTGCTTATCGCTATCATGAACCGCCGCGAGGCAAGCTCATCGATGATGTAAATCGCGCAGCCAACGCCTGCGTTACTGCCTTCTCGCCTTTTAAGCGGCAGCCGACTCTGCTAGATGCTATGACCGTTTGCACGAGAAATGCTTGGGAGCGCTGCAATCACGACGCGCATCAAAGGGCTTTAGACGCGCAAGCGGGCATGTCACGTGGTATTTTTAGAGCGCAGTTCTTTGGCGCCCGTTCCTGCGTTTCGCGTCGCCGTTGTCCCTCACCGTAACCAGCTCCGTAGTCGGGGGGAGCGCGCTGCGCTAGGTGCGCGTCCACCTGGCGCCATCTCTCGGGCACGGCGTGAGCCCTGCTCTCTTCGCTCCTCCTCCAATGCTACGCCGGTGGCGTACTGTGCGGCGGCAATAAGAGCGCCGGCTCGGTGGCGGCTGTGCTCGAAGATGTGCCGCTGCCCAAGCCGAGACGCATAGCCACCGCCACAGTTCACCACTGCGTGTACCCTTCCTCCGTGGCGGCGACCGCGCGAGGGCGCGCGGTGTCCTCCGGTTGCCGAAGCATCGGCTCGGTAACAGCGGATGACGGTGCGCGCTTCCCAAGCCGAAACGCAGAGTCACTTGACTCGCTATCAGCGTCACTCAGTGACTGCCACCTCTTCGCCGCGCAACGTTCCTATGCGCCTACGCGCTGCCTCCCGCGACCTCCCGCGACCTCCCGATAAGCGAGACAGCAGGCACGTACTAAGTATTATTTTACGGGGGGCCCCTCAAGGTAACATTTCTATACAAAAGAGGGGTGGGGATACTATTCGCCATAAAGGCGCGTAGACCCACTACAGAGAAATGAAATAAGGTGTATCTCACTGGGATGCCTGTGAGCTACACCTTATTTCATTTGCCGGTGAGTTGCACCTCTCCTTTTCTTGGTAAAACAGCGACCACATCAAATGCACTCGTGCAGTGAAGAAGCGCAGGAATAACACGACTAAGAACAAATAAACAGGCGAAAATGTAAAATAAATATTTCCATAGCAGAATGCAACTTAAAAGACACAGCAACTGGCAACCAAGGCACATGGACCGCACGACGATGTGTTACTCCGCCAGTCAATCATAGAAGTAAACTAAGACCCCTGTCACACTGGGAGTTTTAATGTCATTCGAATCTAATGGCATTCGGTGCAACGAATGTCATTCGCCCGCGGAGGTGCTACACTCGAAAAACTAATGTCATTCGGTCGCGATGTCAATGGCGATCATTCCAAAAAATAAAAAAAAAACGGGGCGACTAAAGTAGAACAAGGAAGGCGTAAAATGCTCATAAGCAATGCATTTATTTTAAAATATATTTTGGAACGTCGCTTCACCGAAAAAAAATATTTTAGCACTGCGTGTAGAAAAAGTTGTTCTATTTCAGACTATGCGGCCAGTATGAGCGAAAACAAGACTTAGCCGCCTGAGTAGCCGATAAATTGAAAACAATATGGCTGACATGGCGACATTGGATGACGACGCTAAGTTGCAGCAGGTGAAGCGATTAGTTGCTGCGCACTTTGCATTGCGAGCAAGGCGTAATAATCAGAGGAAGCGATTAGACGTTCTAATAGACGCACAATCAAGAAAGAGTGACGAAATTGAGCAGCGTATTCAAGCGAACTCGTTCACTGTTGCGGCTGTGATGGCCAGTTGTTCCATTGTTCACCGAGAGCATTGGACATTTCAAAGAAATGAGCGCTGGTTAGAGGACACTTTGCCGAGCCTTGGTGAAAATCACTTCAAGCAAGCTTTCCGTGTATCGCCGCCTACGTTCAGTTATTTGGGGGAATCGTGCAGATCCGTCTTGGAGCGCCAAACGACACGATTGAGAAAGCCGATCTCCGTGGAAAAGTGAGTGACGGTGGGATTGTGCAGATTGTGTTCCAGTGCAGAGGACCGAACCATCGCGCGCCTTTTTGGCATCGGCAGATCAACGGTGAACGTGCTGTGCAGAGAATTCTGCAAGGCTGTAATTCATAAGCTTGAAGGGGAATGGCTTCGCATGATCTGCCGCCAGGAAATGAAAAAACACATGAGGGAATTTTTCGCTCTGAGTGGCTTTCCTCAGGGTATTGGCGCTCTTGACGGCTGCCACTTTTGTGTGTCGCCACCGAAGGAGAACGCCGTGTATTACCACAATTGTGAAGGATAGTAAGCAGTACGAAAAGCTTTTTTTTTCTTTTATAACAGCATTTCACAAACACAACTTGGACCTTGTGTGTATAGTTTGGGAAATATTAAACTTTTTATGGACGTTTTACTGTCCATTTTACTGTTCAGAGAAAACTACGTATGAAATTGAAAGATAATTTTCAGTCTTCCGTTCTTGTTTGTTATCAAAGTTTCATAAATTTGACCTGCGAGAGGTTGCTTCATTACATTTCTTGTAGAGCATATTTTTTGTTAGCATGGCACAAAACTATTGCTACTTAGTAGCGTTGGTCTCTTCAGCAGCACTATGGACACAAATGACTTCTACCATTTAGTCAGAAAACTACAATGAAGAATACACTGAAGTGAAGTGCATAATCCTATTTATGTATTGCTTTCTGTGCAGGTACAGCATCATACTTCTGGCGATGGTGGATCATATGTACCGATTTCGGTACATAAATATTGGAGCTCCAGGCAGATGCCACGATGCCAACGTGTATGCAAGGTCGAGACAGTCTACGTTGGTTGAGGCCGCATATTTCTCATTGCCCGTAGCTGTGATTGAGGATGTTGAGGTGAACCCAATTATTCTGTGTGACCAGGCATTTCCACTTACTACGAACCTCCTGAAGCCATTCTCAAATGCCTTGCCCGACACCCACGAAGCTGGTTTCAACTATAACCTATCAAGGACGAGACGCATTGTTGAAAATGCTTTTGGAGGGCTGATAGCTCGCTTTAGGTTCATTATGAAGAGAATGAAGTGCACCTTGCCCAATGCAAAGCATGCAATTAGGGCGTCGTGTATTTTACACAATATTTGCGAAGGTCTCAGAGACACTGTGGAACAGCAGTGGGAAAATGAAGCCACTGCATTTGATGCTCTGTATGAGCAACCATCACATACTACCACTGCATCCACTGCGACAGGTCATGAAGTCAGAGCTGCCCGTGCGCAATATTTCTGGAAACGGGCACCACAAAACACACTATGAACTGAACGCTCACAGTAGGAAGCATACTTCGGGGTTTGTTTTTTAGTATGCCTGAAAGAGTGTTTGGCGTCAGTTGAAGAGATCACCTGAAGTAAATGGAGAAAATGGAAAACAGTTTATTTCAAAATATGACTATTTTCCAACAATTTTTTCTAAGACCGCTATCAAGCGTTCGTCCCGCTCGGCAGCAGCTTCATCGAGCCTCAATTGCCGCTCACGCATACGAAGCTCCTTTTCTTTTGATTTCTCTAAGCTGAGACGAAGCTGCCGCTGCTCCTCAACAACTTGTGTCAACAGCAACTGCTGGGAGGGCTGCCGCTTCTTCAGGGCCTGTCTTTCGGCTCTCTTGCGAGCTGCTGGTGGTGTTAGCGCTTGTGAGCCCTCGCTGTCGGACATGGGCACCAGCGGCGACTGGCGTTCACTGGCGGTGACCGAGCCCTGTGTTGACGACAGAGCTTCGGCGTCTTCAAGGACCGCATCACCCACCGAGGCGTCCTCGTCACTGCCAAAATCATTTCCATATTCCATTCTCGTGATGAGCTAAAAAAAAGAATACAATAAAAATGTAATTCATTGTTACGCAAATGTTTCTGAGAAACTGTTCCGATGATTTCATACACATAAACCTGCACATGTGAAACCTTTCACACATTAATAAACTTTAATATTAAGGGTGCTGCAAATGTTTCAAATATTCATTTCTGGTATGTCCCTCCAAAGTTTGTTGTGCAGACAACAGCAATGGAAGCAGCTTGAAAAAAAATTTGCTTTGCTTAGCGCCAATTATGATATAAAAAATTTCGCATGCTTGAAGACATAACTGTTGCAAAAATTTATTAGAAAGTATTGTACAATATGCATTGCACTTATCTGTTCCACTGTGCTGCTGCTTTTGCAGACACTGTCATGCAGCAGGCTGTCATCATTAATACGCAGTGCCTGGAGAAATTTATGTATATCCCAATAAAAGGGCTACGTTATCTGGCCATAGCCCTTGCCCTTTCTTTTACTGATGTTTCTGCAACAGAAATAAAGCAAAGCCACGTTTGAACTGTATTGTCGGTTATCAAGTTCATATTTTGTGCCATAGGTTCATACAACACACCCGAATAGCAGTAGCAGTACAATACAGGTAAAGCACACGCTCGGAAGGTCAACGTAGCGAAAAGATGTCGTTGCTCGAAATAAGCTGTTCCCTGACGCGCACCGAGATGCTCGCTTCCACATGTTCTTTTTATTTTGATATTTGAAAATGAAAGTGGCCGCAGCACGAAAAATACTTGTCACACAGGGCACTTTCAATCCCGAGCGGACACGATCCAGAACGCGCCCCGCATTTCTCTATGCGTCCCGAAGGACTGGCGTATCACATTTCGGAGCGTCCCCATCAGCGGATTGTTGTATGCCTGCTGGTACAGTATGCTAAAAGATACACAATGCGTCCGATGAAGGTATGCGCTGCGTGAAAGAAAAAAGTGCGCCGCGTCTATTAGCTCTTTCGGCAACGCCAAGTGATGATACTGGCGTCCGCTCTAGAAAACAACCTGGGACGCTACTTCGCCCGATATATTCCCATTATTTCTTTCTTATTTAACGAACATGCACAGCGTCAAAAATAAAAATCGTACTTGCCTCTATTTGTTTCCAAGGTTTTCAGCCTTTGTTTTTGTTTCTTTCAGACTCTTTTCAACGCCGGCTTTAAGACGTTCTTCCACAATGTGCGCGTACACTGTCTGATACCTTTTGGCACGACGCAAGTCACTTAGGTTGTCCTCCCGAATTCTAATTAACGCAAAGGTTTCGGCTTGGCTCCAATGTGCCCGTCCCACTGCCATTGCTCGTCGCGCTGCTCCTGATGCCTGCTTGAGCGAAACGTGCAACGAGGCGACCGACTGTTTGCAATGTGGCCCACGAGCAGAGCATAGCAGAGTGTCGGCGGCAGGGGGCGGAGGCCAGACGCTGCTGAGCCGGAGAGTATAACATTTTACGACAGCCTGCCGTACATATTTTGTCTATTTACAGTAACAAGTTCATTAAAACATTCAAAGCTTATTATTTCTTTACGAGTAGGGCTTTCAATTTGCAAACGCTCTGTCGTGTTTTGCTATGATTCTGGGGTTGAGAGTACACATTCGCTTCGAAGTGCGAAGCCGAATGAGTTTCTCGAACTCATACGATTGCCGAAAGTCATTCGGTGCTAATGACATTAAATATCGCTGTGTAGCAACCGAATAATGTCATTCGATGCTAATGCCATTCGGTTCGAATGACATTAAAACTTCCAGTGTGACAGGGGTATAAATCGTCGTCATGCGGCCTTTTCAAATGGCGTCGTACTTGATACCTCCGGAGCGTCTGCTGTTCTGGAAGAGTCTTTCTGCCAAAATAGCATCGCTGAGCGCATCCTCTGTCTCGGTTTCTGACTCCTCGACTGCATATATAATCAAGTTATTGCGTCGGTGTCTGTTTTCAAGGTCATCAATTTTTCTAGGAGGAAATCAATTTGGCCAATTAAGAGCGAAAAAAGACATTCACACTTTTCTACCCTAAGTACATTCTCTGGCAATGACAGCAATTTATGCTCAATTGAAGCCAGCCTATTGTTAGTTTCAACAATCTGACATTCTAAGCTTCCCCGGATAGACTTAAGTTCATTTCAAGAGGCCTTTTGATTATCTAGAATCGCTGCCAGTTGCTCAGAAACCGTAGGGCCAGGGTTCATTTTTATGTCCCCACTTAAAAGAAGAACAATAAAGCCCAAAAACAGCTCGCTACACACTCACACAACACCCCTGGGCAAGGGACCGCAACCAGCGCCAAGGAATCGCTCTTAAAGTCGTGACTACTCGATTTTCTACTAACCTGCGCGGAAAAGACGAGCCAGGTTAGCCGCGTCAGCATCCTTTGCTTGGACCCTTGCCCACTGAAGAAAGCTTGAGGAGCGGTGCCGGTCAGATCGGTTGATGACGATGTTGCTCTGATGTTTCTTTGCAGAACATGAAAAGGTACAAAATTCGACGCAATTCATTCAGTCCGCAACATATCAAGCTTGTGAAGCGGCAAAACTTCCACTTGCGAGTGGAGCCTGCGAATGGTCGTCGTCTTGCCGATATCGCATTCTTGAAGGGCTCGCCGGTTCGTTGCATGCAGCAGAAACCTGCGCGAAAAGGACGAGTCAGGTTAGCCGCGTCTGCATCCTTTCATTGGTACCCTCCCCACCCTTGCCCACGTTTGACGTTGCCTTGGCTCTCTGTCTTAGTGGATCGCTAAATTTCTCAAGTGCTTGCGACTCTTGTTTCCAGTTGCCAATTTCGCACGAAAAGTGCTGTACAATTAGGGAAAAACCAGACGAGGTAACGGGTGACAGTCATATTGCTTACGGGTTTAGGTGTTATTGTAGAGTTTCATGAAGGACGCTGTACCGCGTTACTTTATTTTCCACCTAATCTGACCTATGTCGTGTGTCCATGGTTCCGAGGATCTGCCAGCGCCGCGGCGAGCCGTCACTCAGGGAAATAATGAAGCAAAAAGAAAAGTTAAACGCAACTGGCGTTTTCTCTGGCCGCAACTCGTTTCTCGTGCAGCTGAATACAATCCGAATCCCTTTCCTCGCCCCTGGATCAGTCTGAACAAAGAAGGTTCAACTAACGAAGCAACAGGCGATGCGCGTGACCGTTGAATAGGTGGTGAAAACTGAACACATCTCGAGTTAATCGCGCGGCACCAAATCTATAAGAAGACTGGCATTGACACCCCAGGAGATGCTGATAACTACCGCCGTCCAAAAGGAGTGAAAAAGGCAGCAAAATGTTGACCGCCGAATAGCTGCCGAGTCTCAATATCGATTTGGCGTTACTTTAGGAATATGTGTGCGGAATGGTGGCATAGACGGGGAGGGTGGGGAGGTATGTCGTTTAATTTAGAGGGGGGGGGGTCGCCCCCCCCCTCGGTACGTGCCTGCGAGGCAGTTGCGCCAAGCTGCGCTCCGGCTGCGGCGGCAGGTACGAAATGTTTCGCACGAGACGGATGGTCCGAGGGTCACAGGCGGTTTATATTAGGATATAACCCCCCCCACCCCGTCTGGCTATATAGATAGTTTATTCTCAGCCTGTTCTTTCTGAGCCATGAGTGAGAGAACCGGTGGAAGTCCGTTATCTGCAGCTGCTGCTAAACGAACTGCGCGAGCGGAGGCCCAGCGCCTTCGCCACCAGAATTCAGAGGTGCACTACGCCGAACCAGGAATTGATGCAACAAGTCTATTTCTCCGACCACAAAGCTTTTGTGCACCTTTTGTGCACCAAAGCACCTTTGTGATGGGCCCAAACATGTGTGAAATGTGAACGCTAACGGCGGCGGTGAGGTGGCGGCAGCTGGCACGCGGAACGCGACGGCGACGCGGCCACGACAGATGGCGACGCTTGCGCCGACTCCAGCTACGGAAGCGCCGACAACGCCGACGACAACGTTTAACGAGGCAGCAGGTCCCCAGAAAACACCCAACGTGCAATTCACGTCCTCGGACTAGGACCGAGATGAGATGGAATACCAAGAAACCGTTAATGAGGATTACATCGTCCTCCAGAGTACCAAAGAAACTGGCGGACCCCATGGACCCCAAGACGACGACGGAGATTGGCAAACGGTTTTGACCATGCGCCAAAAGAACGCGTTCGCACAAGCGGGCAAAAAGGCCATTTTCCACGAGGGTGGCCACGAATCATCGGGTCCATCATCCACGCCCCCGGTATAACCAGCGAAGAAAAAGAAATCCAAGACAAGGCGGCGTCCACCACTGCCTAAGGACGACTTTAATGTGATCGTGCGCCCTCACCAAAGTCTGCCTATCCGGGAACTCACGGCGCTCCAGATCGCAGAAGGAGTTATAAACGCCTACCAAGGAAAAGTGAATGGAAACCAGTTACTGCTGAGGTTGAAACCAGGATCAAACATTTTTATTATCTCAACGCCTACCGAAGAGGTGGTGCATATTGCAAGAATTACAGGCCTCACCTTAAACAGGCGCCTGCACGCAGTGAGTGCTTACGCAGCAGTAGGCGACGACACAAAGAAAAGAGTGATACATGACATCGTTCCTCACACAAGCCCGGAAACTCTGCTAGCCAACCTAAGTGTTCGCACGCAAGGCGTCGATATAGCAAGAGCTAGGATGTTGGGTGAAACGAAAACAGGGGTAATTACCTTCTTTGGTCCCATCATACCGCGATACGTCTATTTCATGGGAGGGGAGCTTCCCTGCTCCCCATACGAGAATACCATACAATTTTGCAAGACTTGCAAGCAAACGGGCCACAGAACGGACGTCTGCCCGAACACCCACCTGCCGGTATGTCACAACTGCGGTACTAGGGAGCCCTAACCAGAATACGACTGCAACCCAGTTTGCGCCACCTGCGGAGAAAAGCATCGCACGGGATCCAAAGAATGTAAACATCGTTTCAAGCTGCCACCACAGCGACAGCAGCTAAAATCACCAAACCGGATGACGGGCAATACGCCGGACAAGACGATCAAGTCGTCATCGCCAAAAGGCGATGGTCTGACACAGACGATACGGACGATGACGACTGGCCTCGAGTGCGGACTCAAGAGGACATTCCAACGTGGCTACCCCGAATTCGAAAATCAGGATCACAAGACAGACAGAAGACTCGACAGCAAGGGTATCTGACCACTCCACCTCCAGACACCACCTAATGTCCTCCCGATCGCCTACCCCATTGGGTGGAGTTTCCAGTGGTAGCAGGAAACTCCATCCCACACAAGGTGAGCTGGGCGGGGATGGCACCACAAGGGGCTCCAATAACCGCCAACCCTGAGTACCAAAGAATCCTTTCTGAAAATCGTCAGCTTAAATGAACAGTAGGAGAACTTAAAATCGAGATGGCAACGCTGAAGGCACAGTTTCAGAATACCAAAAGTGGGCAAGCTAAACCAGGACAAGGAGATAAACCTGGCGCCCAACAAACAACAATTAGCAACATTGAAAGCATGATGAGTCAAGTAGTAGAACAAATTCAGGCTTTACAAACGTTTCAACAGCAATTATTTACTGAGGTGCAGAACCACAAAATTTATGTCGACGAATAAATGTCTAAACTGCAGCAAACATCACGTGAAAGAGCCAGCAGTAACCCGGGAACACCGACGGCGAGAAAAGTAAAAGACGGGCCTGTTTCCGATTCGACGGATACCGAAATCATAGCGCGCCATGGCCACTAAAGCAACCCGAACCACTGACACCACTGAGATATCGCAATAGAACTGCCGCTCTTTCCAGAAAAGAGCGGCAGTGCTACAAGCATATTTAGACGCCGTCATTACTCAACCGGACGTCATTTGTCTTCAGGAAGTTGGGCAGCGAGTAGTTAAGCTTAGAGACCACATTACCTTTCAAGATCCCGTGTATCCTAGAGTGGCGACGCTGGTGCACAAGAATATCGCGGCCAGTGACCACTACTATCTTCAATGCTCAACGGAGCACCAATCGATCGAATTACACTCTACAAAAAGGAGTAAAACCAAAACGTTTATTGGCAACTTGTACAGCCCACCAAAATAATGGCAGACTCCGCTTCCCGAGATGCTTGAATGGGCACTTGGACATCTGGGAAAAAAACATAGGTTTTTTTAGTCGGGGATTTTCATGCTCCCCACACCAATTGGGGTTATAGGACGAATAAAAAAAAGGTAGAAAACTAGTAGAAGCAGTAGAGAAATACAACAATCAACTAGAGACCTTACCCCTCGTCCCCGCGAGACTTGGAAATTGAGTCTGCGGAGACATGTACCCAGACCTCACCTTCATATTTAACGTAAAAAGACAGCGGAGGAACCTGGATGAAAATCTGGGAAGTGACCATTATATTATTAGTTGCTCCACTACGACTCCCAAATTAAAAAAAATAGCCTTTCAGAAACGCGAAACTTACAGACTGGACTGCATATAGAGATTACCCGACCCCTCAGCATCCGACAAATCCAATACAAAAATGGGTAGACGAAATGATGCAGGCATACTAAACTAACACAAAGCACGTCGCGCTAAGCGAAAAAACACCGGTAGTGGATCCCCCCCTCGTCCATATGTGGGAAGGCAGGCGAAGTCTTACTAAACGATGGAAGAGACAGCGCTTAAACAGAAAGCTCAGAGCTAGAATAGCACAACTGACAGAACAAGGAAATGAGTATGCTAGGGAACTACAAGCGAACAAGTGGATACAATTTTGTGACTCGCTACGAGGAACGCTTTCAACAGGCAAGACATGGGCAATTTTGCGGAGCATGCTTGACCCATGCAATACAAAAAACTGTCACTACGAGAGCATTACGAACATTGGTAGGAGAATTTATAGGGGATGACGCATCATTGATCCAAACTCTGGCAGACAGATACATCGGAACAGGAGGAGATAACATCGATAAGAGAGAGTAAAAAGGCATGGACAATACCAAACTTGATGCACCCATAACGAAACAAGAAGTATATGCCGCCGCTGTAGCATTAAAACGTAACTCATCCACAGGCGAGGACGGCATCACGAATGCTATGTTAAGAAATGTGAGCGATACCTCAATGAGAAAATCTGGGAAACGGGAGAACTTCCTAATCAATGGAAAGAAGCGACCATCATCTTAATACCTAAACCGGGGAAAGCAAGAACAGTGTAGAATATCAGGCCAGTATCTCTAACCTCCTGCTTAGGCAAACTTTTCGAAAAGGTCCATCATATCAGGCTTACCATCTACATCGAAGGCCACGAACTTCTCTCGCACAACATGTACGGCTTCAGACAACATCTTTCTACACAAGACATATTCGTAAGGCTAGGAGATGACGTGCTGCAAAATATCCCTACAGGGCAAAGAATATCATAGCAGCGCTTGACTTAAAAAGCGCTTTTGACACGGTCTCCCATACCCTCTTACTTGAAGGGCTCGAAAGAATAGGCTGTAGAATTAATATCCACAATTACTTGCGCTTTTTCCATATTGAACGTAAAGCCACAATAAGTATAGAAAATATTGGATCTTCCAAGCTCCCAATGCCTAACAGAGGCACATTACAGGGTGCCATCCTCTCGTTACTTCTGTTTAATGTCGCAATGAACCGCATGGCCTGGCAACTAGAGAAAATCAGCGACCTCAACTTCTTTTTTTACGCAGACGACACCACGTTATGGAACCTGCAAAGGCTCGTTAAGGCCGAGAGAACAAACTGTGCAAGAGGCTATCGACTCGGTGAAGGACTTCGCAGAACGAAATGGTATGCAATGCGCTCCGGAAAAACTTGAGTTCATCCGGATCCACAGGCGTAACTACAGAAAGAAACCGAGCATCCACCTAACTATGGTTGACCAGGCGTTACCAGAAAGAAATATGATCAGAATACTAGGACTACGGTTAGAAAGCAACAAAAGAGCCACTCACACCATTGCGGCTCTCAAGTCAAGCACGAGAAGCATCGCTCAACTAATAAGCAGAAATACAAAGAAAGGTAAAGGGCTCGACGAAAACGAAACCATAACACTAGTCCAGGCTTTTATTCTTATCAAAATAACATACGGGCTACCATATCAAGAGCTAACTCCGTCAGAAATAAAGAAAATCGACCTACTAATACTAGGTGCGCATAAGGCGGTACTTGGACTTCCTACGAATGCGGGAAACGAGAGGGTGCAAGCTCTAGGCATATACAACACATTTGAAAAGTTAAGAGCCGCCATTCTTATCACACAAAGCGAACGACTATGCCTCACAAGCACAGGTAGAAACGTTCTGTCGCGTTTAGGCTATCCATTGCGACCGCAATACTCCCAGGATCAAACGACCACAGTGCCGGATCCAATATGCGAGCGCATAGTGGTCTTCCCAATCCCACGCAACATGTACAAAAATTATCGCACTGCGAGAAGACAAGCGAGAGCTCAACAGCTTCAGAAAACCTTCGGCAGTAATCAAGACCTAACGTATACTGATGCAGATAGATTTAGCAAAGGAGATGTAATAGTCACAGTTCAACCCACACGCTACGGAACGCTTCACACATCAGCCTCGATACATACTAGGTACACTGCTACAGCGGAAGCAGCGGCGATTGCTCTCGCTATCGCATACAAGGAAAAGCAAAACAGCTCAGCTTTAATAATGTCCGACTCACAAATGGCATGCAGATTGTATCTACAAGGCAACATACCACAAGTCGCCCTTAACATCATAGGCGACTCATTTAAGGAAGATAATGCAATTTTATGGTGTCCTGGCCATGAGGGTATCTCGGAAAACAAACAGGCACACACTCTAGCTCTAGGCTTTACTAACCGAGCTGGAGATACGCACAACGATGAAAAAGGCGATCGCCTATTGGTCCGCGATATACTGGAGCACCAGCGAAGCACCAGTAACAGTACACCCCAACACAAAAACTACTCAATGTAATGGAGGCGCAGAAATATAGAATACAGACGCATATCTACCCACATTTAGGTAGATACGATAAAATAAACCCAACCTTGTACACTAATTCTTGCCCGTGGTGCGGGCCGTGGCCTTCATTGCCTCACGTAACATGGGTGTGAGCCAAAAGACCTCATGCCGTTAATTCCATTAATGCCATTGGTACTCACCTTACTGAGGGAGCCCTGGGAGGCCATCCTCGCTCTTGCTGACCTCGAGGCCCAGAAGGGCCTCCTGGATCAAGCTGGGCGGGTCGCGATGGCCACTGGAGTCTTGGAATAGGGACCCACCCTGCACCGCTTACTTCCACCATTTTTTTCCTCATCAATAAAATGTTTATTCCTCCTCCTCACCCATGTTGAGGAAGTAAAACTTAGCTGTAACTGGTTTGTTTTAATGCGTAAGCATTCTAGGCCTAATTCCCTCATAAATCAGTCCGTCTGTGATGCGTGACACGATGCGTACCAAATATATACATGGGGTCCTACCGGGCTACATATGACAATGGCTTATGACTGCGTACGAATACTGAGATTTATGATTATTGTATTTATTTTATTTAATTCATCCTGTCAACCGTCTGATGAGGGTTCTTACAGGGAGAGTTTGAAATACAGAGAATGCATATATACAGGTGCATAAAGCGGCTGCGGAGTCAGATAAATACATGTTTAACGATTTTTCTAATTCACAATCACTGGCATTTGCCACAAAGCTTGGTATCGCGCTCCAAAGTTCAATCACGCCGGGAAAAAATAGCAGAATACATCACTGTGAGCATGACCATATATAGTGAGTACTGAAGAGGTGTCAAGAGTAATGAAGTTTATTAAAAGATTAACAAGATGAAATACGGTGCATTAAATTATAGCTATATAAGAATCCTAAGACTAATGGTGTGTAAGGAAGCCTAATGGAGATAATTAAGATAAAATTACATAGGCGTAATCGCAATTAATTGAGGAAAAATATGAATAGGGAGGATAATTAAAATAAATTTATATTGAATGCCTAGGTAGGGTGAGTAGGCTTGGCAGCACTCCGACAATGCGGTTCACTGACGCCTGACGCCTTTTCGTATTACAGGTGCTCACAAGTTTCTGCTTTCCCGTTGGCACCTGCTGCTCTCCTGGAGTCACCACAAAGAAGCCTGCGGGCACACCCGGCTTACCCGGTGTGTTGGCTTGCGCGATGCGCTTACCTGGCGGATCATCCTCGGTCGTCTGCCAGGGAACGCCAATGCTGACCGACACTCAGCGCTGTCTCACGTCTACAGTTTGCTGTGTGCCTTCGTGCCAGGTGTAGGCTCGCCCTACCCTCAGCGCGCTGGTGCTAAAGACAGGCGAACCTCGTCTACCCTCCAGTGCTCCGAAAACGACGCAACGGCCGTTGACTACTGCGCCGCACCGCCCTCGAACGGAAATTCACCGCATTTATCGTCTTCAAGCAACCTGCCTCAGACGACGCATCGACACAGACATCAACATTCACGAACAAAACACGTCGCCCCCTCGCTCTCATCAGTGGGCTTGGCAGCACTCCGACAATGCGGTTCACTGACGCCTGACGCCTTTTCGTATTACAGGTGCTCACAAGTTTCTGCTTTCCCGTTGGCACCTGCTGCTCTCCCGGAGTCACCACAAAGCCTGCGGGCACACCCGGCTTAGGGTGTGTTGACTTGCGGGATGCGCTTACCTGGCGGATCATCTTCGGTCGTCTGCCAGGGAACGCCAATGCTGACCGACACTCAGCGCTGTCTCACGTCTACAGTTTGCTGTGTGCCTTCGTGCCAGTTGTAGGCTCGCCCTACCCTCAGCGCGCTGGTGCTAAAGACAGGCGAACCTCGTCTACCCTCCTATGCTCCGAAAACGACGCAACGGCCGTTGACTACTGCCCCGCACCGCCCTCGAACGGAAATTCACCGCATTTATCGTCTTCATACAACCTGCCTCAGACGACGCATCGACACAGACATCAACATTAACGCACAAAACACGTCGCGCCCTCGCTCTCATCAGTGGGCTTGACAGCACTACGACAATGAGGTTCACTGACGCCTGACGCCTTTTCGTATTACAGGTAACAGCCCATTACACTATTTATGGGCGCCGTTCCCTCTATGCCGCTTTGCTATTGCTACCAAGCCCAGGCTGCTGCTTTGCCGCTGTTCGCGACTGCACATCTGTCATCCTACAACTTCTTGCTCTCTCTCTTGCCGCATAGAATCCAATCCCAGCCCTAACACCCGTTCCAGTTGTACGCAGGCGTTCTGTGACATAATTGCAGCATTGCAGGAAATAAGCTCAGGTCAAGCGAAATGAAATCAATTTGAAATAAACTATCGCAGAACGATAACATTTTTCACGACATTAAGAGGCGACTAACAAAAATTGAAAATCTTTCCTCCATAACTGCACTGAAGACCGAAGTTGGTTGCATCAGGACAGTGGTCGATACAAAAATGAAAGCCATTGCCGACATATCATCACGACTAAGCGATTCAGAAGATAGAGCTCGTCGTTCCAACTTTGTGTTTTTTGAGTACCTGATACTGAGCCTGAAACGTGGCAAGAATCGGAGAACAAGATTATGGAACTTTGTACTTCAGAACTTAGTACCAAGTTAGACCCCTTAGATATCGAGCGCGCTCATAGAATTAGCAAATACAGCTCTAATAGAAACAGACCTATAATTATCTAATAAGCACATTTCAAAGAAAAACAACGTATTCTTTCAAATGCTAAACAACTAAGAGGGTCAAACCACAGCATATCAGAAGACTACTCAGCGAACACTCGGCATGAACGTAAACAACTAATCGAGTTCGTCAAGTCGCAGCAGAAACCTTTTAAACTACGGTACGATAAACTAATCATAGAAAACAGAACTTACAAGTATGATAACACTACAAATGGGGTTATATCAACTTGATAGCTACCATCACGCACTAATACAAAACCAGAAAACATCCCTGTATCATTCGTTTATACTAACATTAGAAGCTTTTTGCCCAAACGCGGAGCACACTGTAGCCTCATCGATTCTTCAGATTGTAACCTTCTTGTACTAACAGAAACGTGGCTGAATTGCCCCGTCGATAACCAAGAGCTTAATTCTTTCCTCCATGATTTTGACATTTTTAGACGGGATCGTGTAGGGAAACGCGGAAGAGGTGTTCTGAGAGCTGCGCATCGCAGCCTTTTTGCTCCATTGTCAATATCACTTCACCTCTAGAAATTTTATTCGTATTGTGCAGTTCTCCGTACCTACAAATTATTTTCGGTGTATCGACCCCCCGACGCAGATGCTTCCTTCACTATTCACTTCCACTAGGCACTGCAAACTGTTACGACGTCATTTATTCATGCGCAACTACTCCTCCTAGGTGACTAACTTTCCTGATATAAGAATGCCTGAATCAGCCATAACACTGTCAAAGAATAACCTCGAATGTAATTTTCTTAACACATGAATCAATGAATAAATGTTCCATGTCCGTGGTAATCAGTTCGCAGTGTAATTATGAGTTCTATGTAATTGGTGTGACGTGGCTGTAAAGGGGCCTTAAAAACAGTCGCGCTAAAATGCGTAAAATTTGTATAACAACATTATGGCGATGACGCATGACGTGTACTATGAACATTAAGATGCATTTAAAAAGAATGATACAATGTGTAAAAATATATCAGGTTATAAGGTATGCTTGAGCACTACTGCCTACTTAGAGCCTTTGAAACACAAGGGCCTGGAGGCGTATGCTATGCAAAACAATTATCGCAGTGGCATCCTCTGTAGCGAGGATGCTCTACGAATTTAATGGGCTTATAACATGTAGAACGACATCATTTAAGAAGTTGAGGACTGCCTTGGTGTTAACAAGCGGTTCCTTACTGCCATAAAGCGGATAGGCAGCTTTCGAACAAGCAGAAGGATGACCATTTATTTCACAGTGCACTTATAGACAAGGGATCATGTGATCCGTACAAAAGGAATGCGCGCACTTGCTGCACAGTGATATGCGACGTCACGCTATAACACTTCTTCCCCCTTACATTATTGCCGTAAGTCACTGGATTGATATCTGTTCGGGGGATGTCGCACACGTGCACTACGATGAAGGGTTTGCAGCTCGGCTGTAGATGAAGGGCCTGGCTGGTTCCAAGAGCCGGGGCAGCTGTTCCGGGCGCGGGCGATTCAGATACTGGAAGCTGATGATTTGCAGACTCTGTCGCACCTTGAACCGCGAGAGGTGGCGTGGCGACTGGCTCACTAGACATCGGAACAGACGGATGAGTTGCGTCTTCCGAGGCTATAGGAGCAGTTTCTACTGGCGGGAAGCTTGAGGAACGCGGGCTTGCGTAGTGGGCTCTGATGTGGTCCGCATGCGTAAATCGCGCCACCTGCGATTTTTTCACCAAATAGGTAACGGAACTAACAACCTGCCTCACGACACCATCGTCCCACGACACTCTTTCACCTCACACAGTTTTCATCAATACAGCGTCCCCCACAGCAAAACATCGAGGAACCTCACGTGACACATCATTGTGTTCTTTCATGCGCTGTTGCTGCTCCCTCACGGAGCGCGTAAAATCTGGTTTTAGGAGAGAGAGCTTCACCAATGGCTTTCTTTTCAAAAACAATTCTGCCGGAGTCTGGCCAGTGGTACTGTGTGGAGTATTCCGATAACTCATTAGATAGCTATCCAAACACTCCAGGAAGGAATGCTTCTTATAGCTAAGTTCGTCATGTAAGACTTGCTTCAAAAGGGCTTGTTCGGTTGCCTGCACTAAAAGCTCGGCCGCTCCGTTAGAAGCCGCATAATACGGCGGCGTCTTAACATGCCTTACGCCGTTCACACTCAAGAATGTTGAGAACTCTTCAGAAATGAACTGTGTGCCATTATCACTCACAAGTACCTCTGGCATACCATAAGCGGCCAACACGCTGCGTAACTCCTCAATGGTTTTGTTAGCGGTAGTTGATGACACAGGCCAGACCTCGATCCATTTAGATAACACGTCGATGAGGACTAACAACGCCTGGCAGCCTTTTACAGCATAGTCGACGTGTACACGTTGCCAGGGTTTTGTGGGTTAATTCCATGGCTGCAAAAAAACCGGCGAAGCCGCCTTCTGAACTGCCTGACACACCAGTCACTGTCAAACGTAGCTCTCAATCGAAAGGTCGAGACCTAGCCACCACACAAAGTTTCTTGCTAGCGCTTTCATGCGGCTAGCTCCCGGGTGGTCTTCATGCAATTGATGCAAGACCATTAGCCGAAGCTCATCAGGTATGATGACCCTTGACCCCCATGTTATGCGTTCTTTCTCTGCCGATAGCTCATCGCGACTTGAATAAAATGGTCTCAGCTCTTCCGTGCTCGGCGAAGGCCAGCCATTTAGAATGAAGTGCGTCACACGAGAAAAGGTGGGATCACGTCTGGTTGCTTTAGCCACGTCATCCGATTTTAGTGGCATGCTGTCAGAAAGCAAGAGACACTCAGGAGGCTCGTCGGTCGCTGCAATAGGCCGTGGTAGCCTGGAGAGAGCATCAGCCAGTTCAACGTTCCTTCCTTTCCGATATCTTAGTTTATACCTGTACGCTGCCAACGTCATTGCCCATCTTTGGATTCGAGCTGCAGCGAGTGTAGGCACAGATTTGTCTTGGCCTAATATTCCGAGCTGTGGCTGATGGTCTGTGTAAAGAGTGAACTCTCTTCCATACAAGTCGCGGTGAAATTGTTTTAGCCCAAGCATCAGTGCTAATGCTTTCCGCTCACCCTGAGCGTAGTTCTTCTCAGCTGATGTAGTGTTCTAAACACAAACGCCAATGGCCTCTCTTGTCCCTCTGCAGCCTCATGAAACAGAACAGCATCCAACCCATGCGACGAAGCAATACACCAAAGAGCAATTGGTTTCGCTACGTCGTAAAAAGTGAGCACAGTACCCTTGACAAGCAACTGCTTCGTAGGAGCAAAAGCTTCGCTACACTCTCGTGTCCACACCCACTTTTCGCCCTTGCGCAACAGACGATACAATGGTTCTGCCACGCAGGCAATGTTGCTTAAAAACTTTGCTTAAAAGTTTAACATGCCTAGATAAGCCTCTAACTCCGTGTGGCAAGTGGGCTCTGGCGCTTCCATGACCGCCTTTATCTTTTCTTCCTTGGGATAGATACCATCAGCGCACACAGTGTGACCTAGATAAATCCCAGTGTTCTGAAAAAACTACACTTTTCTTCTTTCAGAGTCACGTTGTAATCATTAAGCCGGCGCAAAAGCAGTTCTAATGTCTTTTGGCAGTCGGTGACGTTTTTTCCTGACACAATGACGTCAGCTATGTAACATACCACGTGCGCTATGCCCTTGAGCACCTCATTCATGAATGACTGAAAATGGCTGGCGCGCTGGCTACCCTAAACGGTAAGCGCTGGAACTCAAAAAGTCCCATGTGCGTATTAATGGTTAGCAGTGGTCTGGACTCGGAAGTAAGCGGAATCTGCTGATACGCGGCTGAAAGATCCAATACACAAAACACCTTGCCACGCGCTATGGCAGAGTACAAGTCTTCCGGTCGAAGCAATGGGTAGTGTTCGGTCTTTAGCACGGGATCAATTGTCACTTTGTAGTCCCCGCATAATCTCAGCGAGCCATCTTTTTCCTGAATCACAACCACTGGCGTTGTCCAATCGCTTTGATTCACGTGGCGTATAACTCCCCTTTTTTTGCAGCTTTTCCAGCTCCTTTTCTACGTTATCTCGTACCGCATATGCAATGTTTATGGCCTTGCCAAATACTGGCGTACAGTTCTGATTAGGAAATATCCTTGCTTCGTAGTTCTTTACTACTCCGGGTTGCTTAGAAAACACCCGTGGGAACATTTGTTTCACTGCTTCCACTTTGCTAGCGTCGCTTCCATTTACAGACAACACACTTTTCCAGTCAAGCCCTAGTCTCTCGAGCCAATTTCGCCCCATCAGTAGTGGGAGCTGTTAGCCGTGATCTTTGACAATGAGAACTGGCAGTCGCTAAGACTGCTTTCCGGTCGTAACGAAAACGTTGCATTGCCCCTTCATTGGTATGGGTTCCCCAGTGTATGTTGTTAATGTGGCTCGCGACGGCTCGCACTTGACTTGAGGAAATGTGTTCTGCCTAACACTCTCAGGAAATAGAGTTGCAGCAGCTCCCGTATCCATCTGCATGTAGATATGTTTCCCTTGTACGTATACTTGCACTTCGTATCCACAATGGACTGTATTAATAACATGGTACACATCTAATTCAGAGTCACTATCACAGCAGTCCACCACGTTCGCAGTCGTTAGTTCTCTGCGCTTACTGGTACACATCTTCTGTAAATGTCCAATTTGTGAACAGCTGTGACACTGGACGTTCTTATACCAGCAAACACTAGCGGTATGCGCCTTGCCACATTTTTCGCAGGCTCGCTTGCCATCCTTGAACTTCCGAAGCTTCCATTTCTTTTCAATTCTCTGTCTTCTTATCGCCATGGCATGCAGCACCGCTTCCTTGCCTTCTGCATGCAGTAACGCTGTATATCGCGCAGCCTGCTCCCGGTCCAAGGCTATCTTGTAGGCCTTATCAAAGGTTAAATTATCTTCAGCAAACAAGGCGAGTTGTGTTTCTTCGCGTCTTATGCCTGCCACTAATATGTCTCGCAGTGCGTCTTGCAGGAACAGGCCGAAATCGCACTTCCTTGCTAAATGCTTTAAGGCCACTATGAAGTACTCGACGCTTTCTTGTTCCTTTTGTATTCGCCTGTTAAATTTGCAACGTTCAGCGATGACCAAACAGCTTGGGCTATAGTGCTTCTTTAACAGCACTGTCACCTCTTGAAAAGATTTGTCCCCAGGAATGGCGGGTACTAGCAAACTTTTCAGCACCTCGTACGTTTGTGGTCCTATCACCCTGAAGAGTACCGCCAGCTTCTTTTCCTCTTTGATATCCTTTGCAGTGACGAAATGCTCGAAGCTTTCTAAATAGGATTCCAAATTCTTTTCCTTCTCGTGGTACTCGTCTAGCTTCCCTAGTCGCGCCATTTCCAGTGAAGTGACTGTGTCCTTATCGGTTTGCTTCCCGATGAGTGCGTTGACTCGTTGCTGTGGTACCGACGATTTCATCCGTTCCGGGTCATGGCTGCCGTCGCTTTCCTTTCCATGGCTGTCGACTGCCGATCGTCTATGGTACTGCTTCCATTCTGGGCTAGTGGAAGCGGGCACGTCCCATCTTCGTCGCCAGTGCAATAAAGGACAGGCAGCATTCCAACAAGCACAAGGATGACCGTTTATTTCACAGTGCACTTATAGACAAGGGATCACGTGATCCCTACAAAAGCAATGCGGGCAGTTGCTGCGCAGTGATATGCGACGTCACGCTATAACACTCACCAAGAAACATAGCCGGGTGTAGAGGGATGTAATAACGGTATGCAAGCGGAAAACGTTTCTTTTTCTCCGTTTCGGCTTCCCGAAACTCCAGGAGCTCGTGGAGGGCGGTCAGCCTCTCACCACATCTGCCACAGCCTGAAGGTTGACTTCCAGCAAGCAGAAAATGATGGGTCCCAAATCTGTGTCCTATTCTGAGACGACAGAATAGGGCGTCTGTTCGCCGTAATTTTGTTGCGGAGGGCCAAGAACCTAACTGTGGCTTTATCAAATGCAGTTTGTTATTTTTTTCTGCGTCGCACATGCGTTTCCAGTGGTTTCGCTGTTTCTTTCGTATGTAAGGTTAGAGATCTGTGAGAGGCACCAAAGCAGTAGTGTAAACAGCAGGGGATGCAATTGACGTAGCCATCTGGTCTGCCAGAACGTTACCGTCCATCCCCCTGTGGCCAGGTACCCAGCATATAATGATATGCCGGTTAGATAGATAAGCTTTGCACAGGTCGGAATAGACCTCAGTAAGTAAAGGATTTTTATGTTTGTAGGGTGGTTTATGTTTGTAGTTAATTGTGGTGTTTGTCACCACACATAGGGAGTTTGTATATATAACGGCTTTTTGGAGTTTTGATTTGTTTATATGCTTCACAGCCGACAATATAGCGTAGTCCTCTGCCGTAAAGATGCTTGTTTCTGTACGTAGCACATCGGATTCCAAAAAAAGATGGACCGACGGAGGCATAGGACACTCCGGCATGTGACATGGAAGCGTCTGTGTAGAACTCTGTGTACGAGTGCTTGTACTGAAGTTCTAGGAAATTGATTCGAATTTCGACCTCTGGAGCATGCTTTGACACTTTTAGAAGGGATACGTCACATTCAGTCACCTGCCAGTTTCAAGGAGGTAACAGCTTGGTTAGGCGCATTAAGCGATGCTCGATGAGTGGGACGTGCATTTCATCGCTAAGCTCCTTCACACGCCAGGAGAAAGGCTGTCTTATAGAAGGACGATTGCGGAAAAGCGTAGCACACGTCATATCTGTAACGGTATTAAAACACAAATGTTCAGCATTAGAGTGCACTTTAAAGAAATATGTAAAGTTGATATATGATCTCTGCAAGTGGAGCGACCACTCACTCGATTCGGCATATAAGCTTTCAATCGGGCTCGTTCTGAAAGCGCCAGTGGCTAAGCGGATACCTAGATGGTGGACAGGGTCCAGCATCCTTAGCGCGCTCGGGGCGGCAGAGTTATAGACTACGGCACCATAATCCAATCGTGACTGAACTAGGCTCTTGCAGAGATTCATTAGACACTTTCTGTCACTACCCCATGTAGTCTGGGATAGAAGTTTGATTAAGTTGATTGTTTTTATACATTTTTCTTTCAAATATTTAATGTTTGGAATGAAAGTGAGTCTACAGTCAAGTATAATACTTAGGAATTTGTGCTCTTTGTTGATAGGTATTTGTTGTCCCCACAGTCCTAAGCAAGGATCCGCGATCAGGCTTTTTTTTCTTGCAAAAAGAACACAAGAACATTTGTTAGGATTGATTTTAAATCCATTTTTCTCTGCCCATTTTGATACTTTGTCAAGCCATGCTGTACCTGTCCCTTGCACACTGCGAGGTTACAGGGTTTAAAAGCTATTTGAATGTCGTCCACATAGGCAGAATAAAAAATGGCCGGTGGTAATGAAGCATGACGCATGTTCATCTTCATGATAAAGAGCGTGTAGCTGAGCACGCCTCCCTGGGGTACACCAGTTTCTTGTGTAGAAGGACGTGGCAGTACATTGCCGAATTTTACCCGGAAGGTACGATTGGACAAATAGCTTTCTATTAGGTTTAGCGTATTACCATGAATGGCCATTTCTGACAAGTCTCTCAAGATTCCGTAGCGCCACGTTGTGTCGTACGCCTTCCCCATATCGAGGAATATGGATAGCAAAAACTGTTTGTGTACAAATGCGTCACGGATGTTTCTATCAATACGTATAAGATGATCAGTTGTGGAACGCCCTTCTCTGAAGCCACACCGATAGGGATCAAGCATTTAGCTCAGTTCAAGGAAATAAATGAGTCGCCAATTAGTCATTTTTTCAAATACCTTACAAAGGCAACTTGTGAGGGCTTTCGGGCGGTAAATTGCCACTGAGGAAGGGTCTTTGCCTTGTTTCAAAATAGGGACCACAATGGCTTGTTTCCATGCGGTTGGAAGGTATCCTACAGCCCAAATGGTGTCGAAAAGTGCGAGTAGTGTCACTAGCGTGTGACTGTGTAAGTTTTTTTTTATCATTTCATACATGACTCTTTCAGATCCCGGTGCAGAGCTCGTGCATGCGCTCAAAGCAGCTCTCAACACGGTAATACTAGAAGGACAGAAGTATGGTTCATTCTGTCGACATTTTCTGATGAATCACTTACATTCTTCTATTTGTTTGTATTTGAGAAATGATTGTGAATAATTCATTGAACTTTACACGCCCTCACAATGCTCCCCAAGTGAGTCGGCCTGGTCTTGCAGGGTATCGCTTTGTGTGTTTACCAAAGGAAGTGAATATGTTTGTCGCCCTCTTATCCTATTAACCCTGTTCCAGACTTCGGCCTCATCTGTATACGAGTGGATAATCGATAAAAACTTATGCCAACTCTCTTTTCTGGTCAGTCGGCGGGTTCTTCTCCCTTGGGACTATACTTTCCTAATGTTCATAAGATTCTCTTCAGTGGGAGACGTGCGTAGCAACCCCCATGCTTTGTTCTGTTTCCTGCGAGCGATCCTACATTCGTCGTTCTACCACGGGACACGCCGTTTGCATGCCAAGCCATTTACTTCTGATATGCATTTAGATGCGGCATCTATTAAGAAGGCTGTAAAATACATTACACTAGCATCAATTCCTAACGAAGACCTGTCATTCCATGAGATACTCGTAAGAGTTGGAAATTTCTCCCACTCGGCTGTATCAATCTTCCACTTAGGAGCCTGCGGTGGATATTCGTTTTCTTTAGATAGCAGTATGGAGAAGTGGTCGCTCCCGTAGGGATTGCTGGTAACTTTCCATTCAAGTTCAGGTAGTATAGACGGGAAACTATGCTGAGATCAATTGAAGAAAAGGTTCTGTTTGCAAGGCAGTAATACTTGGGTTCCTTCAAATTCAGAAGGCACGCACAAGAAGAAAAAGGAGCTGTTCAACAAGACGACGTCGCACATCTATACGAGAGTCACACCACAGGCAGCTGCGCGCATTGAAATCACCCAGAACAACGTAAGGTTCTGGTAATTCATCTATAAAGGACTTAAATTCATGTTTGTTTAACCTGTAATAGTGGGGTACGTAAAGCAAGCTAATGGTGATGAGTTTGTTTAGGAGAAGGGCTTGAACCACCACTATTTCAAGAGGCGTTTGTAGCTGTAAAAGTTGACACGCAACGCTTTCCTGGATAACAATGGCAACACCGCCCGATGATGCGAGAGCATCTTCGCGATCTTTGCGAAAAGTTATATACTGTCGGAGAAAGTTCGTGTTTTGATTTTAGGTGTGTTTCCTGTAAACACAGCACTTTTGGATTGTGTTTGTGGATGAGTTCTTGCACATCATCAAGGTATCTAAGGAGACCTCTAACGTTCCATTGAATAATTTGTGCATCCCTATTGAAAGTAAATAGGCGCTGTGTGTACGGAAACGGAAGTGATGCCTTAAATTACACAGCTCTTTCGAGGCCCTGTAACCGGGGTTTTGCCTTTTCTGGAATGTTCGAGGGAGAATCGCCGCTTCTTGGGCGCTTGGTGGGCCGTGAGGATAGGTGTAGTGTCAATTGCCTCTTGAGAGGCGCCGGACACGCGCTCTTGCGAGCGAGAAGTTTTCGAGAGAGCTCTGCCTCGGACGGCAAGACCCCTGCGCCCACCAGCCCGGACGTCGATGGGGCTCCCTGAGGGATTTGGCAGCGCCGGCTGCTGCCAGCGTTGGTAGGTGCCGGGGAGGTTGGGGAAGCCTTGCCTGCGCCCACCTTCGGGGACGATGGTCGCTGCTCCTGGGTTGGTGGAGCAGTGCTAGCTGCAACCACCGTCGGGGCAGATGGCGTAACTGCCGACTCGTTGCTTGTCGGTCGGACAGCCGCCGGAGGCCGTTCTGACGCTGCCCACTGACGCGCCACATAGGCAAAGCTGTTCTTTGGCAGGTATGCTACCCGCCTGCGTGCCTCTTTGAACGATATGTTTTCCTTTACTTTGATTGTGACTATTTCTTTGTCTTTCTTCCAAGACGGGCGTGACCGCGAGTATGCGGCATGCTCGCCATCACAGTTCACGTAGTGTGGAGCGCTTGCGCATGTTTCCGAGGCATGATCACGGGAACTAAATTTTGCATATGTCTGCCGGCCTCGGCAGTTCTGGGAACTGTGGCCGAAACGCTGCCATTTGAAGTAGCGGAGAGGCTTTGGAACATATGGCCTGACCCGTAGCTTTACTTAGCCGGCCTCGAGTGTCTCAGGCAGAATGCTTGAGCAGAAAGCGACTACAAGATGCTTGGTTTTTATCTCCTTCCCGTCACGCCTTAGCATGATTCTTTTAACATTGATCACGTTTTGGTCTCCCCAGCCTTCCAACAGTTTAGCTTCTCTTAGCTTCATCAAATCGTCGCCAGAAACAACACCACGGCTGGTGTTCATAGTTCGCTATGGGGTTATTTTTACTGGGATTTCCCCAAATGACACAACTTTAGGACGATTTTCAAGCTGTTTCGGATCGCGGTATTCTACATTAACTTTTATCCCCAATTCTTCCCAATCCAGGGTTCTGAATACCTCCTGTAAACACGCTGTGAATAGCGTTCGAGATATCGTATCTCCCTGCCTGACGCCTTTCTTTATTGGGATTTTGTTGCTTGCTTTATGGAGGACTACGGTGGCTGTGGAGCCGCTATATATATCTCTCAGTATTTTTACATATGGCTCGTCTACACCCTGATTCCGTAATGCCTCTATGACTGCTGAGGTTTGACAGAATCAAACGCTTTCTCGTAATCAATGAAAGCTATATATAAGGGTTGGTTATATTCCGCACATTTCTCTATCACCTGATTGGTAGTGTGAATATGATCTATTGTTCAGTAGCCTTTACGGAATCCTGCCTGGTCCTTTGCTTGACAGAAGTCTAAGGTTTTCCTGATTCTATTTTCGATTACCTTAGTAAATATTTTCTAGGCAACGGACAGTAAGCTGATCGGTCTATAATTTTTCAAGTCTTTGGCGTCACCTTTCTTATGGATTAGGATTATGTTAGCGTTCTTCCAAGATTCCGGTACGCTCTAGGTCATGAAGCATTGCGTATACAGGGTGGCCAGTTTCTCTAGAACAATCTGTCCACCATCCTTCCACAAGCCTGTTGTTACCTGATCCTCCCCAGCTGCCTTCTCCCTTTGCATATTTCCCAAGGGTTTCTTTACTTCTTCCGGCGTTACCTTTGGGATTTCGAATTCCTCTGGACCAATTTCTCTTCCATTATCGTCGGGAGTGCCACTGGTACTGTATAAATCTCTATAGAAATCCTCAGCCACTTGAACTATCTCATCCATATTAGAATGATATTGCCAGCTTTGTCTCTTAACGCATACATCTGATCCTTGCCAATTCCTAGTTTCTTTTTCACTGTTTTTGGGCTTCTTCCTTTCCTGAGAGCATGTTCAATTCTATCCATATTATACTACCTTATGTCAGCTGTCTTACGCTTGTTGATTAACTTCGAAAGTTCTGCCAGTTCTATTCTAGCTGTAGGGTTAGATGCTTTCATACATTGACGTTTCTTGATCAGATCTTTCGTCACCTGCGATAGTTTGCTGGTATCCTGCCTAGCGGAGTTACCACCGACTTCCATTGCACACTCCTTAATGATGCCCACAAGATTGTCGTTCATTGCTTCAACACTAAGGTCCTCTTCCGGAGTTAAAGCCGAATACGTGTTCTGCAGCTTCATCTGGAATTCAAGCTACAGAACACGTATTCTTTAACACTTTAACTCCAGAACAGGACCTTAGTGTTGAAGCGGAGTTCCAAAACGAGATCGCCGCTAGCCATTTTCGATGCTGTATAGCCTGCACCAAGAGTTTCAGCGAGATACTTAAACACAAATAAAGGCAAAATCATTCTCATGGTCTTTTAAGGTTTGTTAGAGTGAATTACCTGGAATCGGGGGAAGTTTGGTGGTTTGTTTCCAAGAAATTGGAAAATATCTTTGGTGCGCCCTCGTTTCTGAGGGCGATCAGGGAGTCGGGCAAAAGAGGTGGTCATTAGTAGTATGATGTTTTCGGCAGGGATGGCCGCCGCCCACCATGAAGCCCAACCAGGGGATGACACAGAAAGGAAAGTTTTCAGTTCTGTGCACGCCAGCGGTACAGCCCCGCTATAACCAAATACGTATACCCAAGACTGGATATAATGCGCAAGCTTAATCCTTGCTGCCTACGAAGGCGGAAGTAACACGAAAGTAAAGAGAGGACAGGAAAGATTGAAAGTGAGAGAAATACGAAGGTTGGAGGGAGAAAGAGACAGGAAAAGGCAACTACCGATTTCCCCCGGGTGAGTCAGTCCGCGGGTGCCGTCTATGTGACGCAGAGGCCGAAGAGGTGTGTTGGCTCCGTCGAGGGACCTTAATGGTCCAAACACCCGGCATCGGCTAAACCTCCAGGATCCCCCTTTCCCCAGACACGGCTAAGCCGCGCACGGCTACACGCGGGAGGGTTCAAACCTCATGTGCTCGGGTACATGGTGTCGCAACACACCAAACGCCTGCTGACGCAGACGCCCCTGCGGGGTTTTCTTAACACATGCCTCACTTTTGGTTTGACGCAGCTGGTATCTACCCCGACGCGAGAAAACGAACAGCGCTCTAACATACTCGACCTTATCTTAACATCCCATCCCGACTGTGTTTCTTCTGTCACACATCTACCAGAACTAAGTGATCACTCAGTACTACATGCATAATTATTCTGGCAGCTATGTCACTGCAATAAAACAAAAAATAAAGTGACTGTTCACGATAAAGGTGATTACACCAGCATCAACAATTAACTAACCGAGTTTTACAGGTGGTACATTATACATTTCCTGAATCGCACAGTAGACACCAACTGGACGCTTTTTAAAAATAAAATGACCGAACTCACTGAGACTAACATACCAACTATCTCCTTAACAGAGCGACCTTCGTCCCCATGGTTCAACAACTTGTTAAAACAACTAAACAATAAAAACAAAAGATTGTTTCGTAAAGCCAACCATTCCAATACCGCTCCGGCCTGGGAAAAATATTACGTTGGTGAAAAGGTGTTTGATTTTTCGGCAGCAAGAGCTAAACGAACCTTCTACTCAACAACGCTCCCTAACATGCTGCAGAACCATCCCAAACAATTATGGAAAGACATTAGCCCGTAATAACCGTAAGCCATTATTATTATATGATAACGACAATAGCCGTGTTCCCGACCGCAAAGTATCTGAAGTACTAAACTTTGTCTTCTCTTTCGTGTTCACCACTGAACTTAACACTGACCTCCCAGACAGTCGTTACCTGAATAATCCGACGATGCAAGACATAACAATCGAGGCATATGGTATCACCAAACTAAGTGAATCTCTCAAATTAAGATCCTCTGCCGGCATAAATTGAATCAATTCCAAAATGCTTAAAAACACTGCGCTCATCTGTAGTGTATTTTTATGCCATAACTTTCAGCAATCATTATCTTCTGGAGTTGTGCCGCAAGACTGGAAAATAGGTAAAATAATTCCAGTGCCAAGAAAAGGATCATCGTCATCGTGCCACAATTACCGTCCAACTTCCCTTATCAGTATTTGTTCTAAACTAATGGAGCATATAATGTATTCTCTTATCGTAAACTATCTAAGATCCGCTAATTTATTTAATCCTAATCAGCATGGTTTTCAGAAAGGCATGTCCTGCGAAACTCAACTAGCTCTCTTCGTCAATGACATCAGCTCGCATCTTGATGAAAACATACCCATAGATGTCCTCTTCCTAGATTTCCGGAAGGCTTTCGACAAGGTTCCTGATGAACGGCTCTTCCTAAAACTATCGCGTCTTAATCTTAACCCTTGTGTTTCCAATGGATACGCAACTTTCTGACTAACCGTCAACAGTTCGTTTACGCTAACCAATGCTTGTCTAATTTATCACCCGTTATCTCCGGCGTGCCCCAAGGCACAGTCCCGGGGCCACTACTCTTCCTAATATACATTAACGACTTACCGATAGGTTGTTTTTCCAAAATTCGTTCATTTGCTGATGATTGTGTAATCTATCGTCCTATTACTAACGACGCTGATTCTCACGCTCTCCACTCCGACGTTAACGTCATTGAAACTTGGTGTAATAATCGGCCAATGTCGCTCAACGTCAAAAAAACGTCACAACTTACTTTCCATCGTCGCCAATCCTTTATTTCAGCCAAGTACATTATCGCCGGTTTGGAACTATGTGCTGTGACTTCATATAAGTACCTAGGCCTTAACTTGTAAAATAACCTCAGTTGGTCCTCGCACATTTGCCACATTAGCAATGATGCCAATCGTGTACTATGCTACCTGCACCGCAATCTATGTCTTGTTCCGCCCGCAGTAAAACTACTCGGATATTTAACAATCGTTCGAGCCAAACTGGAATATGCATGCTCAGTGAGGGACGCACACCAATGTAATCTGGCAATAGCACTAGAATCCATGTAGAATCGTGCAGCAAGGTTTATTCATTCTGACTACTCTTTCCACACTAGCGTTACAAAACTTAAATCATCTCTGAACCTTCGAGCCCTCGAGCATCGCCGCAAAACAGCAAGACTGTGCCTCTTTAAAAAGTTTTATCACTCACTACTTCATCAGACCGACATCAAGCCTGCGCATCGCACTTCATCCCGTCACAGACATTCAAAGATTGTTTATCCGCCTCCAGCTCGCACCTCCACTCATCCTAACTCTTTCTTCGTTCAAACAGCGAAAGACTGGAATCATCTACCTGCTGAAGCGGTGCACCACTCCAGTCATTCATCGTTCAAGGCATTCATAGAAAATATGATCTAAATATACCCACCCCTCATGTAAAACCCCAAGTGAGGTAGTTGAGGTACCAATAAATGAATAAATAAATACATAATTAAGAATGGGGAGGTCAGTTAAATTAAGATTGGTTATATTGATGACCCAATCAAGGGTAATAATAGCTAAAATATTTAGGACAAATCATGATTAGTTAGGTGACTCAAGAACAGGTAAGCATGATATTGATTGATTAACAAGAAATTAATTAGGGCTAATCATGATTCCTTTGGTATAGTAAGGTGTAAATCACATAACGAAGAACAAAACAAACCGTGCAAACGTTACTATCATAGGACCGAGGGCGTTCGGGTAAGTCACCGGTATGTGCTTGCCAGCTGAGCGACCGGAAGTAATGCACACCGATTATCTTGCAATCACACTAGAGGGAGCTTCTGCTCCCCCAGGGAGAAATCACCTGCCGTTGAACATCATTTCGTTTTCATTTCATTTCATTTATTCAACCTTAAGGGTCCGAAGGCCTTACATAAAGGGGGGGGGGGGACGTACATCAATGTTGCACAGCTTCATAAGAAGTAACATAGGAGAGTGAACATTGATTGTAATAGGTACAAAAAAGAGAAAATTACGAAAAAGATGAAAACGGCACATATAAACAGTACCAACAAGGCGATAAATAAATACTAATAAGACAAGTGCGGTATTTAGGTGGTTATGTTCGTATTATCCACATCGTTTAGTTTTTCGCGAAATGTTTTGCGGTCGCTGCACGAAACAACCTCGGGAGCGCTTTCAAAAGCGTTACGGCATGGGCCAAACTGAGCTGCTCATCGCCGTCGTCTGGCACTTTATCATCGCCAAGGGGCCAGCATGAGATAAATGGGATGATGTTCTGAATGGGCGTTTTAAGAGGGCGTGTCCTAACTGGGTGAAAATAAAAGAAAGTGTGAAGAAGGCAAAGACGTGAAGTTATGCGCCGTGAAACAAGCAAAGCAAGAGACAAAGTTTGTTTTAAGGTGGTTACGGCTGATATGTCTTGAGTATTGTGACGTAATGAAGTGAGCAGCGCAGTTTTCTACGGCTTCTCAGTCATCGGCGAGATAAGCTTGCGAGGGATGCCAGATGGATAATGCAGACTGAAGTTTGGGTCGCACATACGTTAAATATGCTAGTTTTTTGTTTCGGACGATGCGGATCTTAAGTTACGTCGCAGATAGCCTAGTGTGCACGAAGCTTCACAGCGAGTTGTTTGAATATGTTTCACTCATGAAAGTGATGTTGTCAAATGAACTCCTAGATATTTGTAAGTACGCGTGTGGTCACATAGGAACAGAGCTATTGTGATAAGTGTGGCGTGTGGTGGTGTGTTTGCGCGTGAAGGGTATTACTTTGCATTTAGTGAGGTTTAGAGGCATATGCCATTTTTCGCACCAAGAAGCGATAGCGTCAAGGTCGTGTTGTAGAGTAATTGTGTCGTCAAATGTGCGAAAGGGTTTATAAAGAACGCAATCGTCCTCAAAAAGCCGCAGCTTTGTTGATATGTTAGTTGGAAAGTCATTTATGTAAATCGAAAATCACCATCATCATGATCAGCCTGGCTACGCCCACTGCAGGGCAAATGCCTCTCCCATTCTTCTCCAGCTACCCCGGTCATGTGCTAATTGTGACCATGTTGTCCCTGCAAACTACTTAATATCATCTGCTCACTTAACTTTCTGCCGCCCCCTGCTACGCTTCCCTTCTCTTGGAATCCAGTACGTAACACTTAATGACCATCGGTTATCTTCGCTGTTCATTACATGCCCTCCCCATTCCTTTTTTTTTTCTTGATTCCAGCTAAGATGTCATTACCTAGCGTTTCTTCCCTCCCGCAATCTGCTCTTTTCTTATCCTTTAACGTTAAACCCATCATTCTTCTTTCCATAGCTCATTGCGTCTTCCTCAATATAAGTAGAACCTTTTCGTAAGCCTCATGGTTTCTGCCCCGTAGGTGAGTACTGGTAAGACACAGGTGTTAAACACTTTTCTCTGGAGGGATGATGGCAACCTCCTCTTCATGATCTAAAAATGCCTGCCAAACACACCCCAGCCCATTGTTATTCTTCTTATTATTTCAGTCTCATGATCAGGATCCGCGGTCACTACCTGCCCAAAGTAGATGTATTGCCTTACCACTTCTAGTGCCTCGCTACCTACGTAAACTGCTGTTCTCTTCCGAGACTGCTAAACCTTACTTTAGTTTTCTGCAGATTAATTTTTAGACCCACCCCTCTGCTTTGCCTCTCCAGGTCAGTGAGCATGCATTGTAATTGGTCCCCTGAGTTACTAAGCAAGGCAATATCATCAGCGAATCGCAAGTTACTAAAGTATTCTCGATTAGCTCTTATCTCCAATTCTTCCTAATTCAGGGCGATGAATACCTCGTGTAAACACGTTGTGAATAGCATTGGAGAGATCGTATCTCCCTGCCTGACACCCTTTATTATTGCGATTTTGTTGCTTCCTTTATGGAGTGCTACGGTGGCTGTGGAGCCCCTATAGATATATTTCAGTATTTTTGCACACAGCTCGTCTACACCCTTCTTCCATAATGTCTCCATCACTGCTGAGGTTTCGACTGAATCAAACGCTTTCTCGTAATCAATGAAAGCTATATATAAGGGTTGGTTATACTCCGCACATTTCTCTATCACCTGATTGATAGTGTGAATATGGCCGATTGTTGAGTAGCCCTTACGGAATCCTGCCTGGTCCTTTGGTTGACAGAAGTCTAAGGTTTTCCTGATTCTATTTGCGATTACCTTAGTAAATATTTTCTAGGCAATGGAAAGTGGGCTGATCGGTCTATAATGTTTCAAGTCTTTGGCTCCCCTTTCTTATGGATTAAGATTATGTTGGCGTTCTTCCAAGATTTCGGTACGCTCGAGGTCATGAGGCATTGCGTAAACAGGGTGGCGAGTTTTTCTAGAACAATCTGTCCACCATCCTTCAACAAATCTGCTGTTACCTGATCCTCCCCAGCTGCGTTCCCCCTTTGTATAGCTCCCAAGGCTTTCTGTACTTCTTCCGGTGTTACTTGTGGAATGTCAAATTCGTCTAGACTATTCTCTCTTCCGTTATCGTCGTGGCTGCCACTAGTACTGTATAAACCTCTGTAGAACTTTTCAGCCACTTGAACTATCTCATCCATATTAGTAATGATGTTGCCGGCTTTGTCTCTTAACGTATACATCTGATTCTTGCTAATTCCTAGTTTCTTCTTCACTGCTTTTAGGCTTCCTCCGTTCCTGAGAGCATGTTCAATTCTATTCGTATTATACTTTCTTTTGTTAGCTGTCATACGCTTGTGGATTAACTTCGAAAGTTCTGCCAGTTCTCTTCTAGCTGTAGGATTAGAGGCTTTCATACATTGGCGTTTCTAGATCAGATCTTTCGTCTCCTGCGATAGCTTACTGGTATCCTGTCTGACGGAGTTACCACCGACTTTTATTGCACGCTCCTTAATGATGCCCATAAGATTGTCGTTCATTGCTTCAGCAGTAAGGTCCTCTTTCTGAGTTAAAGCCGAATTCCTGTTCTGTAGCATCACCCGGAATTCCTCGGCCGTTGAACGTTTGTATATGATAGCAATAGTGGAGAACTGAATGGTGTGAAGCACGACCTAGGTGTGCAAAGAACGTTCACGGAAACAACAAAGAACACAAGCGTTGAGCACTGGCTGTGCATTGTATGCACTCGATACAACTGGGACGGGGCTGAGTTGCTCGCTCGTCTGTAATGCTACCCATCTCTGACCCTGAATATAGAATCGTTCATCATACCCAGGACAGCCAAAACGACTGTGGCAAATATGAACAGCAACAGTGGCAGAGACATTGTTTCATGCTATGGCACAAATAAGAAATTTACTGCTTCTCTAGTCCTACCTAGTAGCAAGATTTCAACGTGGATTCCGAGACATTGAGACGTTTTGTTTTTCAATTTAACATTCATCTCATTTTAAATTCAGCCAGTTTTTCACTCACTTCCATCCGCTGCGCCATCTGTGTTTCTTATGGTTCATAGATCGCGTGTGTTGTTTTTGTATAGGTACCCGTGATTTTACGCCGTACACGCACATTACATGTAAATTGTTGTACAAGCGTCCATAACTAGCTGTTACGTAAGGGGCTTCGCTGCCGCGAGCAGATTGGCTGATAGATTTAGTAACCTTGTGGTTCTCTTCCATGTATTACTTCCCACAATTTTAGTAGGCACTGTGTGAATAATATCATTCAATAATTTTAATTTCATGAAAGCTGATCCTGACTGCTACAACTCGTTTTCTTTATCTTCTGGGAACCTTTTCTTGAAGCTGGTCGTATCTGTTTTTATGTATTGTTTCCGCAACGACAGCAAAAGGGGAGACGTTGGTGATTCCGAGAAGCATCATTAAGGTCCGAAAGAAATAGACAACCTAGTGCGAGTGGTCACCCACAATCACTATTCCATCAACCTAATTGAAATTAAAATTGATTTATTCATTATACATCACAGGTTATAAAAAAGCAATAATATACAGAAGGAGGTCCTATTGTCAATGACTGTATCGGCACCTCCTGTTAAGTTGCAAGCATAGCACCAATTAGAATAGTGTGATACACTACAGTGAGCTGCGTACGGGATCACGAGGAGCTTGCTCAAAGCTGACCGTAGCAGCTCGTGCCCCCACGTCTCGTAGTGCGGACCACCCGGAACGCCCTTAGGCGGTCAAATATACGGACAGCTCGGGCCATCCGCGTGCTGCATAATTTATGCCACACATTCTTCACCTCCACGTGCAGCGGTGGTTCCGGGGGGAACTGCGCCCCCGAACCATTTCGAACACGAGATGGGCGCTTCGCTCGGGCGTCTAGCTGTCATGGGCAAAAAATCGACGATCTAGAGTCCACCTTTCGTTTGAAATTCAAAACAAGCAGAGACGCCGAAAATGGCCCTCCCGTTCCTTCAGCAAGGCGGGAGACAAAAGCAATATCGAGAGTGCAGTGCTTCCCTATAGTGGCGGCACGAATATAACCGAAATGTGTAACCACCATGTACGGCTCAGAAACAAAGAACACAAGCACGCACATATTTCTACGAGCATCCGCATGACAGTGATGCCAAGAATGTCTTGCGGCAATAAATGCTGCGGAGGCTCCGGCATCGTTGCATGCGGGATGTTCACGACTGGCGCTTGGCAATTTACGGGTGGTATTGCCGTACGCACTGCGTTAGAAATGTCTGCCGGTAAGAATGCTAGCCGATCGACTTGACGGCATCCTTGGGATAGTGTTTACCTTATCATCACTGACGCATCACTACTTACGCGGTTTATGTACGAAATTCAGTGCCTTGCACGTAGGCATTTCGTACTTTTGTTTAGTTATTTATTTCGGTAGCCAGGTAGATAATAATGTAGTAATTAATTTATTGAATATTAATTGAGTTGAGCAGGAACTAAGAGCAATAAATGGTGAAAATACACACATTTCATAGCCAAGAATAATGAGTATACATTCGTAATGCTAAACAGACACATGTGGAATAAGAAACGAATGTATACTTCACCGCTGAGCAAGTCATGAAAGCATAACAGGGAAGCTCTCTGTTGTTTAGAAAATTTGGCGGCACCTGGGTCCAGTCTGCATGCGTACCTTAAGTGGTGATTCTGGTGCTGAAGGGGTTCATGATAGTGCATCACAAAGCCTTGCTCACCGCATTTTTACCGGCTTTTATCATGGTGAAGGACTATAGTTTTGACTCACTGACGTGCTCTGCACATAATTCTGCATGACCGTCCGGATCGGGAATTCTGTGTCGCCCTTGTGTGTATAGGAGCCGCGATCGTGTTTTAATATGTGACGGCACATTTAGTCACTTTGAGCGAGTGCCCTCCGTATTTAGTGTCATTCGCACCCTGCCACACAGGGAAATGTTTGGTGACATTGATTGTTGAACTCGCCAATGCGTTCGTCGAACCACTCAGTTTGTTGTGTCAGGGCGTGTATAGCTTCAGTAGCAGTGCTCCAAATATGAATTAATACTCAATACTAGATCACCACAAATTCCAAAACAACTTATTCTACGATTTCAATTGTGTTAATCGTCTCCCCGTCATCTAGAAGGGAAACCATCGACCCCTTTCCACAGTGAAGGCGCGGATTAGTGCATCTCTTCCGCATTTCATTTACAGGGTGTCCTAACTATCGTCCACCAAGATTTACATATGTCGAAATGCCACGTTGCCGGGTAGAACCCAGATAATATTGTTTGCCGTCGCTTGGAGATAGATTTCATTGCCTTCCGCTTAATTACATAATTATTCTTCAATAATTAATCGACTTCCCAGATATTATAGAAAAAGGTGTTAAAGGGAACATTGTAGAGCAACATGAAAAACTTTCACGCTTGGGAAAATGCTTTTACGTAACACGTATTGGGAACAGAAAGCTGTATCGAATGTTTTTCATGTGGTTCTACAGTTTTCTCACTGACATTTTTAATCTAATCATAATATTTGAGAAGTTGATTAGTTAATTAAGACTAATTATGTCATTAGGCTGTAGGCAAGAAATAATCTGAGTATCTCCAAGCGACGGAAAGCAACATTACTTTGGTTCTCTCCACCCACGTGGTATTTGCATATTTTTAGATCTTGGTGCACCATAGTTAGGGCACCCTGTATATATTAGCTGCACGGTGCACTTCAAGTGGTGGCCTAGCGCCTTCTCTATTGGAAGAGTACCCGAAGTGACGTTCCATGGCCGAAGACGTTGCAGACATTGAGTCTTACGTAGCGGCCTTTGTGTTTGTGGCCTTGACTCCCTTGCTAGGTAGCACGGCTCCCTCGAAAGGAGGGGAGAGCGGCCTTCTCTTTGAAATATTAAGTGTTTGTGTGCCACGCATTCATCTCATAGTTTGCCGATACGATCGCCACCCCCTGATCTATGCACCGCGCCTGTTCCCAATGTTCAAACATGGTGATGAGCGCTTTAGAGAATTATCATGATTTAGATTTGAATTAGAATTTAGAATTAGAATTTAGATTTAGAATTGCCATGATTTAGTTTAGATTTCATTTATTAAAGACGGTCAGCGATATTTCTATATTTGCTTTTTACAGTTTTTGTGGTATATTTCAACTTCAAGTTCATCAATCAGGTATTCAAGTTTCCTCTAAATCCCCGTTACGACTCAACACTACAAAGGAGTTAATTAGACGCTTGCCACGTGCCAAACCACCACCCTTCCATCAGCGCCTATCCAGACGCCAACACAGTGTGGACACCGACTGTTGAAGGGTCCAACGAAAGGCGCTCACCCCACCATACCTGGAAGCCTGAGCGAAGGAAGAAAAGCAGGGGGACAACTACGATGAACTTGATGTCCCCGGCTACTTTCTTGCCACAGATTCCTAACCAGTCTCTTCGGAGGCAGAGTTAACTGCGGGTTGTTGCGAGCATGAGCGTGGTATCGCAACGGAGTCAACAATTATGATTTGCTGCTAGAAAGTCTTCGGATTCCCTAACCGACTCGTCTAGGAATGACGATAATATTAAAAACGGAGACTTTTCGAGAGTGATGACAAAGGGTCCTGGTGTGAACTTGGACATTTAACTTGCTCCTGCATGAAGTGGGCTTCCATAGCTAGAGCCGTGTAACTAAGATAAACAAACCCTTTTTCCTTCATTTTCTACAACCTGACGTAGTAGTCTATGCGCTTGGTGGATTCCATACCCTAAACGCTACCCTCGTCGCGACAAACTGCTTGCAGCGGTTTGTCCTCACGATCTGGGATCGGCGGACCTGTGTCCGTGGCTCCGGGAGACACGAACTTCGAAGAGAGAGGGAAACTACGCCGGACGAGCGACTTCTGTGGATCGGAAATCAGCAGACCTCCTCTTCATGGCTCAGGGATACACAACCTTCGCAGTAACGGCGTGGAGTCTTGGACGACTCAAGAAAACTGGAAGGAAAAGCAGCAGAAGGCATTTCCACCATCTGGGATCGACGGACCTGCGAAAGCGGCTCCGGGAGACATGACCTTCGCAAGCTCGAGTTTGGGTGAGTGCTTGAGCGACTACGTTTTGCCGGACGATAAGCACAGGGTTCTATCGGCAACTATCGGTAGCTGTAGTTGATCGCCACTGAGTGTGCGGTCCATACAGGGGGGAAGTTGTGGTCAGCTCTCGAAACGCATAAACATTACAATGTTAAAGAAAGAGGAGCTGCTGTTCTTAGCAGCAGAGCTCGGTGTGGAGATTATGCTAAGCAAGCCTGAAATTCGTACAGTGATTGACGAAGTACTTTTCGATGAGGACGAGCTCACAGAGGGCTGGGGAAAGATGTGTGGCGAGAGGAAAGAAAGGGAGGAAGAGAAGTAGTGCCTAATAATGGAGAGCGAGAAGCAAGAAAAACAAAGACAGGGATAAATTGAACTTTAGAGGGAACGAAGGCACGATGAAGTTGAGCTCGCGGAAATAAGACTAGAAATTGCGATATTAACGTGCAGGGCGCCGCTACAGATGCGACGCGTGGAAATTACTAGTTTGCTTCAGCCGTACGAAAAAGGCAATTACATCGGTCGCTGCCTGATTAATTTCGAACGTATTTGTCAGAAGCGATGACTTGCCGGTTGTCGGAGTTGATGCCGGGAGATGTCGCGCAGGCCCGACTAAGCGAAACCAAGGCAGGCAGGTACAATTTAGTGAAGGCAGGTTTGCTCGCTAAATACAAGCTCTCCGCTGAGGAATTTCGGGGGAAACCGATTTCCTCGACCAATATTCAGGAAGGAGGTCGTGCGCTGTGCTGCAACACAGAACACAGTGCAAAGGAAGAAAATTAAACTGCTAGCTCGGAAGCCGGAGGAGGAAATCCTTCCAATTCCCTCGACAGAAACTCAGAAAGAGGATCAGGCACTGCGTTGCGATGCTAAGCCCGCACAGAGAAGCAGGATGAAGTAGCTAGCTAGGCAGACGTAGTTCAGCCGGAGGAGGGAGCCTTTCTCATTTTCCCTTCGGAAATTCAGGAAGAGAGTGAGGCCTTTAACTACGATGAAGAAGTAAGTGCGAAGAAAGAGTATAAAACAGCTAGCTCAGGAGGCATAGTTAAGTCGGAGGAGAAAATCTTTCTGATTTCCCCGACCGTAATTCAAGAAGTTGGCAAGGCCGAGGAGCCACCAACGGAAAGAAAAGACAGGCACTTGGAAAGGAAAACCAAAAACAGTGCCCAGAGAAAGAGGTGTCGCAAATTCAGAATGGCGGAAGAGAACACAACGCGGCCGAGCAAACCTAATGCCACTAAACCCTGTGGGGAGCGCAGAGAAGGATTCAGAAAAGCGCGTTCGTCGGGGGGAATGTTTCGAGTCAGAACGCGCCCGAGCCGGCAGAGGAGGTTGAAACGAAGGCGACGTTCGGCGCGTAGGAGGACAAAAGCCAGAGGGCAATAATGTTTCCGTTCAGATAGTTCTTTTCGAGGTATAGCCGGTCTGACACGGGAGAACGCGGCAGTCTGGCTACGCGACGTAGGCAGTGCATTCCAAGGGCAATACCAAAAAGGCAGGTGGACAGTACGAAAGGTATTGAGCCTCTGCAGCGAGGGGAATAACATACGCGGCACTTTGTATTCCCGGGTGGACAACTATGATAGCAGCTTTCAGACAGCGCCCACCTCGAGTACGGTTTAAAGGGACACTAAAGACAAATACGAAGTGTATGTGGACTATTTAAATACCATTCTAGAAACCTCGCAACGCTTGATTCGTGCCAAGAAAATACTTAGCTTACGAGAAACTTCCATGTGAAGGGTCCGAACAACCTTTTTGAAATTCAAGTATCTTGCCACCGAACGGGGGGAGTGGTGACGTTGCATACGCCATCGCCACCCTTTGCTGCCGTCGGTGAGTAAAACGGCGCCCGACAGACGGCGGTACCGAGTCAAGGCAGGGCGGCGGATTCGCCGCTGCAGCTGCTTTTTGGTCAAGTGGCGTACACCGTTCGGGCATCCCGCGACATCACGTGGAAGCTGAATTTTTCGCTACTTCCAGTTTGTGCGGGTTTCGTGAGCCAGCAAAACCAGCGCACCACTGCGCCATAACTACTGAAACGCGAAAGCGTGGGCGGCGTGGAGTAGAGCAAAAAGGAAACTTTTCGACCGCCAGCGTCGTTATCAGCGTTATTTTAATGAGTTCTTTTTGTTTTCGAAAACTAAAATAGAACTGGACAAGCAGCATTTTATTTCGTCTTATAATACAATACAAGGATATTTTGTGCACCGATTGTTAAGTACTAATAACAGAATTTAACTGAGGAGCTCTTTCGTCATCGGGCAAGTACTTGAATGTCCCTGTGGAGTTTCTGATCACGTCCTGCATTTACCTCAATTTATCGATTGTGAAGACTTTGTTCGCGATAATATTGAGGCCTTAGAGATCCTCACGCAGCAATTGGTCGCTTCAGCTTGACTTAATATTTGCCTTTAGTGTCCCATTAAGGAGACGGTTTTCGCGCACGTAAATTTCGGTAACTTTGTTTTTTTGACATGTCGTTTGTTCTTTTTTTTGGTATATAAGCTTCATTTTATTTATAAGCTTGCACTGCCAAGTCTATAGTTGTTTGAAAACTGCAGTAGTGCGCTTGAGTATCAGTTCGCTTTCAGGAAATGGTCGCGAGATTTTTTTTTCTTTGGAAGAAGGAGGCGTATATTAGTGGAGACGTTGTTAACCGCCCGAGTAGTGTCCCTTTGAGGCGTGTCGTGCTCGCACACAAACAAGCGAAGCGTTGGTGCATGTCCCACACGCGTATTTATCAGAAAGCAACGTTTTAGTATCGCTTAGAGCGTCCATGGTAGCAATTAGAACTAAGCTCGAATCATCGTGTGATTTCAAATGCGTCAACTACGCAATATATTTTGGTTCTTTAATTAGCGCGGATCCTTTGTTGGGCAGTTGCATTGGGAACCTTTGCTTTCGGTGACCACGGGTCTCCTCGTACTGTGACAACCTGACCTTTTTTTAGCGGTGCAAGACTGCGCCTTGGGGATCGGTACGGTTCATGTTTCTTTACCGACTGTCTGTGAGCTTCGTTGAAGTCTGGGAGAGTTGTGCGAAGTCGTCTGCCCTAAAGCAACTCTCCAGGCCACTGACCATCTTCTAGCGGACTGCTCCTGTAAGCGAGCAATCCAAGCCACAAGTCATCGTTCATATCCAACGTCTTCTTTAAAATTCGCTTTACTATTTGAGAGCCTTTTTCTGCGAGGCCATTCGAGCGAGGAAACCGCGGGCTGGGCGTAATGTGCTTGAAATCGTACTGATTGGCAAACAGTGCAAACTCATGACTCGCAAACTGCGGACCATTGTCTGTGCACACTTCAATAGGTATTCCATACCGTGAAAACACTGCGCTGAGCTTTCTCAAAACTGTGGACGTCGTTATGTCACTTGGAAGTTCCACCTCCGGAAAGTTGTATAACGCGTCAAAAACGCACAGGTAAGATTTTCCGGCCCACTGAAAAATATCGACGCTTACTCGGTACCATGCATGTTCATGCACTGGGCGGTCCATGAGCGGTTCACTTTGCTGCCAATATGCATACTTCTGATAGACTGCGCACCTCTTGATGTGTGCTTCACTGTCAGCATTGAGACCAGGCCAAAACACCAGCTTACGCGCTCGAGATTTGCATTTGTTTATTTCCAAGTGGCCTTCGTGAATTCTTCGAAGTAGCTCAGGGCGCACGCTTGACGGTATCACCACCTTGCATCCCTTAAGCAACACACCACTCAAGACAACCAATTCACTTTCGAAGGATTTTAGTGTCCCAGGGACTGGACGACTGCTTTCCAAGCAATGAATGAATGACTTGACTCAAGTAGTCGTCCTTGTTAGTTTCTTCTGCCAAGCGCTTCAAAGTTTCCTCACTGAGAAGTGATGAAAAAACACTTACCGCGTGAACTTCCACGTCATCGTCGATGCTTACTTCTGGGTTTTCGATGGACGCTCGAGACAGCATGTCAGCGACCACCAATAGTTTTCTTGGAACAAGTTGGAGTTTGTAGTGATATCTAAGCAAACGAAGAAAACATCGCTGCAGTCTGGGTGGCATTTCTCCAGTCGGCTTCTGCGAGATTGCTATTAGGGTCGATAGTTTGTCTCGAGGACAACATTACGTCCGTACACAAAATGGTGAAACGTTTCGCACCCGAAGACAACAGCCATAGCCTCTTTTTCTATCTGGGAATATCTACGTTGCGCTTCAGTTAAGACGCGCGAGGCATAAGCGACGGGCTTCCAAGATCCCTCATGAAGCTGCTAGAGAGCCGAGCCTATTTCATTTTGCGAAGCATCGGATGTTATCTTCGTAATCCGTTTAGGATCGAAAATCGCCAGCACAAGACCTTTGCTGAGACTGTCACAAATCATTTTTCATTCGTTTGCGTGGTTTTCCGTCCACTCAAAGATACGGTCTTTCTTTATCAAGTCGCGAAGCAGTTTCGTTCGCTCTGTAATTGACGGCAGGAACTTCAACAAATAGTTCATGACACCGAGCATGCGCTGCACTGCTTGCTTGTCAGTCGGCGGTGGCATACTTAATAGAGAGCTGACCAGGGTAGTATTTTGGCGTATGCCATCTGTGGCAATAACGTCGCCAAGAAAAAAAAATCTTGCGCACGCCAGTGTTGCACTTGTCTGCATTAAACGTCAGACCAGCTTTCTGTGCTGCTTCTAGTACCAATCGTAACCTCTGATCGCGCTCTCGTCTTGTGGCACCCCACACGATGACGTCATCAACGTACACTCGCACTTTTGGCAGTGTCTCGAATATTTCGATAAGAGCCTTTTGAAACACTTCTGGGGAGGAGGCTACACCGAAGGGCAGTCTCAAAAAGCGGTAACGACCGAAGGGAGTCGCGAACGTACAAATTGTTGACGTTTCCTCATGCAGCGGCATCTGGTCAAACCCGAAGTTAGCGTCAAGGCGCGAAAAAAAAATAATGTGCTCCAGCTAGTTCCGATTCAATATATTCTCGACGTGGCATCTCATAGTGCTCGCGCTTGAGGCTGTCATTTATTTTCCTCGGGTCCATGCATAACCGTAGTTTTCCGTCCTTTTTTTCTGACAATAACTAGAGACTCACCCAGTCCGTCGGCTGGTCTTGTTTGGCTTTAATGCCGGCTTTGACCATGTGGGCAAGTTCTTCGCTCCGCGGCTCCTTCAAGGAAAGGGGCACATGGCGGGCTGTCTGGACGACTGGCACCGCATCTACTCGAAGAACCATGCGGTATGGTCGCTTGATACATCCAGTCCCAGAAAAAAGTCGTTGAAACTCTTGCACAACTGCCTCGCTGTTGCTTATTCCGATGTCGTTTGCGGTGCGCGAGAATAGTCCAAGCAGTTCGCTGGCTCGCATTCCAAGTATGGCATGCCGGTTCTTCTTGACGACGAAGAAATTAATCTTTGCCGTCTTGCTTCCGACGGCAACCGTGGTAGTCATGACTCCGAGATGCTTGATGACTCCTTCGTTGTAAGATCGTAGGATTCAGTTGCTTCTAGCCAAGGATACCTTCGGCTGCAGTTTTCTATGGGCAGAGAATCGCACGAGGTTGGCTTGCGATACTGTGTCAACTATGAAGTCTATTGTCGTGCCCGCAACTTGCGCTCTGACCACCCAGTCACGGTCACACGATCTTCCAACGCTGTTGACAAATACATCAAGGATGTCAATTTCCTCTTCGCTATCTTCGGTGCTCCTCACTTCCTGAACTTGTCTATTCACCTTGCAACGGACAGCAAAATTACTCTGCCCTTGGCATTTTATGCACGTTTTGCCAAATGCAAGCCAGCTTCGCGGACCATGCGTACGTCCACACCTGCGGCACTTGAACATTGCAGGCCGTTCATTGCACTGCTGCTGCTTCGTATGCTCCCGTAGTTTGACAGCGTCAATCTGTCTCTGTTCTCGAGACCAGATTTCGTTTTGCGCAGCAGTCATTTCCACAGCCTTGCAGATTTCTTCCGCTTTAGCTAAGGCCAACTTCTTATCCTGCAGCAACTTTCGCCTTACTTTGTCATCATTTGTTCCAAAGACTATTTGGTCACGTATAAAGGACTCTGGCATGGGGCCAAATTTGCATGAACGAGACATCCTCCTGAGCTCTCTGACAAACTGTTCGACCGGCTCACCTTGAGCTTGGACGCGTTGCCTAAAGAGGTAGCGCTCGTGCACTTGATTCCGCTGCTCTGCGCAGTAGGTGTCGAACTTGGCTGTGACAGTTGAGTAATTTTCCCGACTCTCATGGTCCCCGAAGGTGAAGTTGTTGTAAATTTCCAGTGCGTCGTTGCCTGCCGCAGTTAGCAGCAAATCAATATTTGAAACATCCGGTCGAGGGTTCTTGTCGGGCTCGGAGGCAACCAAGAAAAGTTCAAACTTTTGTTAAAAAAGCTTCCATTGCTTGCTGATTTCGCCGGTGAAGTGTAGCGGCTCTGGTGACTTCACAAGTTCCATGCTGCTTTACCGTGCCCGAGCACTATTGGCGTGACTTCTGACGCCATGTATCGTTAGTAGTGTCGACAGAGTAACAGCCTGAACCAGTTCTCAGCAAACGAAGACACCCCAGCGTTTTTTCGTGCTCGTTTTATACCCAGTACAGGAAAGGCACACAAGTGGTGAGCACGCGCCGAAGATGCTACACGCAGGCACGTATCACTTCAGCTTATCTACCTGATACAAGCTCATTCTGAAAATGTGGATTGCTCGAGAAGGAAGCTTTGGGTTCACGGCCTGTACTTGTCTCGCCAGACTTTTGCTGAGAATGCATTCTCTGATGTGCCGCCAGCAACCATGGTCAAGGTGTCGTTCTTGCCTAAATTAACGAAAGCAGAGAAGCGCATCCTGTGTTATATCTCAGTCGATAAGTGACACCACGAGATAATGCTTTTGTTACCTCGAAGAAAGAATGTTGTTGCATGGAATGGGCAACGCAAAAGCTAGGATACGATATTCAAGGCACTAAATTCACGGTCGAGAGCGACCATGGCCCTCTTGCATGGGTAAAGCGATTGGCGGAAAGAAATGGGAGACGAATGAGATGGTCGTGTCTCGCCAGAATAAGAATGCAGAAGGGCTGGGCTGAGGCAACAAGCTCAGAGTATCTTGTTTTGGTACGTGTTTTGTACGCATCGGTAGTGATGTTATTGAGTTAGGCAAGCTATTTCTGTCTTGAGAGCTGACCACTACTAGAAAGGAGGAAGACAGAGAGAGGGGCAAAACATTGTGAAGCGATACGGGGATCATAGCGCCGGCTAGGCATGTCGCTCGGGCACGCCGACGAGTGTGTGTGTGTGTGTGTGTGTGTGCCTATGTATTCCCAGGGAGGTGGGCCCAACGAAGCGAGGGCTGGGCCCTCGAGCTGCCACGTGACATCAGCTATCACAACTGGAACGATCTCCGAGGCCGCTACCGAACATCGACGCTTCGGACAACCCGACATCTGGTGACCCTCATGGGGAATATTTTGGCGGCGAAGGTGTCAAGAACCACCACCCATTCATCAGCGCCTATCCAGAGGTCAGCGCACCGTGGACACCGGCAGTTTAAGGATCCCACTGAAGGCGCTGACACCCCCCCCCTTTACCGAGAAGCATGAGCAGAGGATGAAAAGGAGGGGGACAACGCCGACGAACTTGGTGTCACCGGTTGCTTTCTTGTCACAGATTCCAAACCAGTCTCTTCGGAGGTGGAGTTATTGCGGGCTGTTGCGAGCATGGGTATGGTTTCGCAACGGAGCCGACGATTAGGATTTGCTGCTGGACAGCCTTCAGATTCCCTAGTCGACTCGCCTAGAGAAGACGACGGTACTAAAAGGGCAGACTTTTCGAGAGCTAGGACAGAAGGTTCTTATGTGAACTTCGACCTTTAGCTTGCTACCCCTTGAAGTGGGCTTCTATAACTCCAGCAGTGTAACTAAGCTAAATAAACCCTTTTTTCTTCATTTTGTACTACCTGACGTAGTAGTCGATGGGTTTGGCGGATTTCATGCCCTGAACGTCACACTAGCCGCAACATCCCGAAAAGCTACCCAATGTTTTTTTTACATCTAGCTGTGTACAATGTGTAATGCCGAGGAAGCCTGCAAGGATGCATATATACATTATGCCAAGGAAATAAAGTAAACATTATTTATTTATTTATTTATTTATTTATCCATTTATTTATTTTGTAGTGGATCGTTCGGTATCAGCATTCTACCTCTAGTCACAGGCGCAGCAAGTTAACCGGCAATGGAGGAGCCAGCGCAAGGCTCGAACGGCTGAATCGTCGGCTTCTTTCTTCGCGAACTCTGCTTCTGCGCGTAGTGCTGGTCGTCTTCATTACGTGAACATCCCCTCTGGAAAGAGCTATCCTGCCGACACAGGGGCAGGATATGACTACAGGGTCAGAGTGAGGCTCCATAGCCGGTCTGTATGCAGAATCTCACGACCTCGACTTCGTTGATTAGAAGAGGGCTGGATCGGCTTAACCACGTAGTTTCCGGGCGAAGTGTGCTTGCCGACATGGTACCAGACGTGTCAATTCGAAATAAGTTTCGTCCACTGACCGGGGCTACCTGAAAGAATGTAGAGCCACAAAACTCAGTCGGTGTTATACGAAGCTGAAGGCTTCTCGACATCTTGATGGTGTTTATGGCCCTGCTGATCAGCAGTGGTGAGTGGTGAGAGAACGGGCAATCTGGCGACACTCTTCAGCGTATTCAGCAGCTTGGGAAATCATCGTCGACTCGCTTGCATCAGAGCGGTAAGTAAGTATCGTGTCTAGCGTGCAGGAGGGTTCGGGTGCATAAAGCACGAAGTAAGAAGTGAATCTAGTCGTGGTCTGGGTAGCAGTATTATCGGCGTACTCACAAAGGGAAGAACAGGTTTGCGTGATTTGAAGTGGTGTGAGTACGTCACTTCCAATCATGCAAACCTATCACTCAATGTTCGGTTCAATCGTTCTGTCATACCAATAATCTGAGGGCGACAGGAACTGCTGGTCCAATGAACGACGTTGCGTTCCTTTCGACGACGTACCACAGAAACGTGCGTCCTCAGTCACTAGGCAGCTCATGTGGAGCGCCATGCAGTAGAATGGTGTGGCACAAAATGAAACAGTTAACATCACTCGTCGATGCAGATGTCAATGGCGAAGTCTCTGCGTAGCGCGCGAAGTGCGGCGATGGCATCAATTATCCAGCGGTGGCTAGTAGGAGTGATGGGAAGGGGTCCATACAATTGAATGCCGACGTGGGAGAAGGGGCATGCGGGACAAGGCAGTGGCTATAACGAAGCAGGAGAATGTCAAGGAGGATTCTTACGGAACTAGCAAGCGAGGCAGGAACAGACGTAGCGGGGGTGTAGCGGCACATTCCCCACCAATAATGTCGAGGGCGGTTGCAAGTGTTCAATACTGCGGCATGGACACACTCGAGATCAGCGTGAAAAGAGGCGCATATGTATACGCGCAGATGACGGGGAACAACCAAGAGCCATTTGTGTCCTTTGGAGAGATAGTTGCGACGGTATAGCAAACCGTCTCGAAGAGTGAAATGGTGCGCTTGATGGCGCATTTCTCGACTGACGGCAGGCTACGTTGGTTCGCGCAACAAGTCCTTAAGGGAAGCAATGCAGGGGTCCTTCCGTTGCTCCAGAGGTGGTGACGGCGAGCGAGCATGCGCGTAGAGGGACACAAACGGGGACACAGCACCAGACGGGACAGAGCGCCTGTATCAGACGACTTTTTTTGGTGTGAACTTAAATTGCGCTAGGGACGACACACCGAGGTAGATGAAGGCAAGACGAGCGCAGGCAATGCGTTTGTCCTGTCTTCATCTACCTGATTGTCTCGTCCCTGGTGTAGTTTAATGTTGTTTATTTATTTATTGATACTGCAATCGCCACCGGGATTTTAGCAGGGTGGCATAAATATGTGTACATGCCTAGGTCACAGTCAAGAAAGAACAAAGAAAATTAAGCAATACGTTTATCAAATGTGCAAATGAAACAGAGCAACACTCAACGCATATATGATATAGACAGTCACAATAAAATAACCAATTATGTTTTAGCCATCAAGAAGGGATGCGAAAGCTGACAAACAGTCTGCTTGAACGATAGAGCTGCTCAGGTTATTGCAGTCTCTGACTGTTCGTGGAAAAAAATGAATACTTGAAGGAGTCATTATGAGAACGAAAAGGTGTTATTGTTAGTTCATGTCTTTGGCGTGTTGAATAACCGGAAGAAAATGTAATTCATTCGCTAACATCGACTTTATAGGGCCCCTTAACTAATTGATATAAAAATTTTAATCTTGATGAGGGGTTTCTATCGGATAAGGGGGTTAGGTTAGCGTGAGCTTGTAGTTCAATCACTGAGCTGCGTTGAAAATTGTTATAAATTAACTGTACGGCTTTTTTGGGGCATTTTGTAGTTTCAGAATATTACCTTTTGTATAGGGGTCCCATATTATAGAAGCATAATCTAAGACTGGGAGGACAACGGATTTGTATGCTAATCTTCTTACAGCAGGGGTAGCCAGAGTTAACGTTCTTCTTAAAAAGAATAACTTTCTATAAGCATTCGCTGTAACGTAGTGAATATGTTTATTCCACCTAAGATTATTTGAAATCCATAGCACAAGATATCTGTATTCAGACACTTCAGACAAAAGCACGTTGTGAAAATTATACGGAAACGATAAGGGCCCCTTCTTTCGAGTTATCCGCATGTAAACGGTTTTGTCGAAGTTTATACACATCTGCCAGCGCTTACACCAAGAAGCAACACGCTGAAAAGCAGTGTTTCACGATGCCTAATCCGATTGGTCATTAACCTCCGTATATAGAACACAGTCGTCCGCGTACAATTTTATTTTGACAGAGATGTCTTCTACTATGTCGTTTACATACATAAGAAAAAGGAGTGGCCCTAGGACCGAGCCCTGCGGGACACCTCATTTCACTGCCAACTGGTTATATTGATGGCCTTTGAATGCAACAAAATGGTGGCGATTGTTCAAATACGCTGAAATCCGGATAACAAGTAGAAAGTTTCTAAGCAGGCTACGTAATTTAAATAACAATTTACTGTGTGATACTTTCTCAAAAGCTTTCGAAAAGTCTATAAAAATTGCATCAATTTGTTTTACGTCATTTACAGATACGGCAAAATCATGGATGGTTGCAACTAGCTGTGTACAAGTCGAGTACCCTTTCCGAAATCCATGCTCGCATCTTCTTAAGATGTTATGTGTATCTGAGAAATCCACGATAATGTTATGTATTATGCGCTCTAATAATTTGCAAGTGTAAGAGGTTAAAGAGACCGGACGGTAACTCTTTATAGACTATTTGGCACCATGTATATGAAGTGGTATTACTCGGGCTGTTCTCCAGTCATTCGGGAGTGGACCTTCTTCTAAGGAACGTAAAAACACAATGTACAAGTATTTCGAAACCCATCCGGCATACCTTTTTAGGAAAGTGTTGGGTATATTATCTGGGCCTGAACTTTTCTTTTCATCAAGCTTCAAAAGCATGTGGAATATACCCTGTTCGCTTATTGATACATCAGAAATATGGGGCAAAAGATTCTCAAACAAAGGTAAGACACCATGATCAGAAGTAAAACCGGAGTGGAAATGCTCATTAAATAAGTTAGCAATTTTTTCTTTATTATTCAAGTGAACACCATCAACTTCAAATACATCACACTGGTAATGTTTCGGTGACACCTCCCACCAAAATCCATCTGGAGACGCTGTGATGAATTTAGGCAATGATTCTTCATAGTAACGTTGTTTCTCAATAGATAGTTGGACCCGAAGTTTAGATGAAAAAGAGAGAAATTTCTTCCGTTGATCTGGTGAAGCACTGCTTGATTTTTTCATTTTATTTTTTAACCTCTTGAGGTGCCTTTTTAAGCTCAGCGTCTCCCGAGAAAACCAGGGATTCTTTTCTCTTTTCTTAACAATAGTTGGTGCATATTTTTCAATGCATTCTGTAGCAATACTCTTAAAGCGTTTCCATAGTTCCTGCACGTCTACGGTATTCCCTGAAAATGAATGTAAGTAAAACGAAAGCGTATCTATAATCGAGACATCAGCTCGGGAGAAATTGCGAAATCGGACAGCGCTACAGCTGTCTTTCCAATTCATATTATTTATTGTCAGTAACACAGCCTCGTGATCCGATATACCGGGAAATACATCGCACTTAGTGTGACTACTTATGGTCCCACTTACAAAAGGAGGTCCAGGATTATTTCAGAATTACCCCGTATTCTATTATAGGTATCCACCAACTGTAATAAATTAAATTAAAAGAAAAGGCAATGTCCAGCATGGCCTCCCCTAAGCTGTCGTTACCACTTTTGACCGACATCGTTTCCCAATCAATGCTTGGCAAGTTAAAATCTCCCGAGAAAATAATGCGGTCAGCGGGTTTCACATGCTCGCTCATGTATAGCTTCAAGGAATCCAAAACTTCAACACCAGAATTAGGAGGTCTGTACAGGGTAGCTATGAGATATCGAATATTTTCATGGTAGGTCTTGCAAAAAATGCATTTAACATCTAATAAATAATAATAATAATAATAATAATAATAATAATAATAATAATAATAATAATAATAATAATAATAATAATAATAATAATAATAATAATAATAGTAATAATAATACGTTCACAAAAAATGTCTTACCAAATAGCCTCCCAACGCATTCTCCTCATGTATCAGACTGGTTGCGTCTAGAGGGTTAAGTGACACGAATGCCGTACTCCTGAAACCAGAGTGCCCCGCGAGTGAACCGCTTCTTCTGAGGAGAGACAACACAGAGCGCGGTGGTCTACAGCCAAGTCGAACGGGCGTTCCCGAAGGTAAGGGCGTAACTGTCCTATTGCCCTTATGATGGCCAGGAACTCTTTTTTCGTAACAGAATAGACAGCTACGGCTTTGGTAAGCACGCGGCTGGCATATACAATGACTTATTTGCCAAATCCACGTTTACGCTGGGCAAGTACAGCGCCGAGGTCGACACCACTAGCTTCCCTGTGAATTTCATTTGAGGCGAGTGGATCGAAATGTCTCAGGCTTAGAGGTGAAGCAAGAATGTATCGCAGTTTGGTGAATGTATCGTCGTACGTTGCTGACCACGCTTAAAAGTAGCGGCTGCTGCGGAGAAGGTAATTCAAAGGCGCCATAATTGAAGCGAAGTTGCGGATGAAACGTCGAAAATATGAGCAATGGCCGAGGAAGCTGCGAAGGTCTTTCATTGTCGTCGGTTTAGCAAACTCAGAAAGAGCACGATGAATTCGGGAGGACACCATCTCGGGAGACGAGATGACACATAATAAGGAGCTTTCCAACACCAAAGCGACACTTCTTTATATTAAGCTGCTGGCCAGCGGAGGAAAGTGAAATCTGTTTCAGGGCGTTGTAGATGCGTCCCAAAGTCTTGTGAACAGATCACAATATTGTCCAGGTGTTGTATGCCAAACCCCAGGATTCTACACAGTGCACAAGGTGGCAATTCACCAGAGTGAAGTACAAAATGTGGAGTAATCGAGAGTTTGACGGACGCCGGTCTAGTCGGGAGAAGGCATGACAAAGTCGTCATTCTTTGCCAAAATGTGGAGTATTGAAACGCCAAAATATTCCCGTGCTTGCACGAGGGCATAACACCCTGACGCTAATCTAGAGCAGACCGCATCTAGCTGAAACTGCCAATTTAAACAGCTATCTAGAAGGACAACAAAATAAGGGAAAGAGCCAGTACAATGGTGGGGCCAAACATTAATGTGTAGTAGTACATCATTATGTGGAAAGTATTAGTTCGGCATTGAAATATTATACCTTGACACCACTATATTTCGCATAACTATGTTGTCGCGGGTATGCGTCAGTGGGAACAATACTGAAGTAGCGCGGATTTTGAGATTAATCATGGAAACGAAGAAGAGGTTGTTGGTTTTTCTTGGACGACTGATAAAGTCTATTTCTTGGTGGTGCTGCTCCGCATCCTCGTCGGTCCCACGTCGTTACAATATTAAATTTCATTATTATAAATTGCAATCAGCAAACTAATCAGCAAGTTTGGCTAGTTCAGTATTTATTTGTTCTTCTGTATTTTAAATATTTTCACCGGTAATAATCAGGGTGGTTTCGTTAGCATACATGAGCATTTCGGCAGTGGTTAGTACCTATGGCAAGTCATTTATGTAGAGAAAGTAAAGCAACAGACGTACTTCGGAACCGTGTGGTACACTGGATTGTATGGCCAGAAGAGAAGTCATGTTGTTAAATATTAATATTTGTTCACGACCTTTAAGTTAAATTTCTTAGAAACCTCATATAGTGTTGCGTAAGCTATATTTACGTAATTTGTAAACTAAGATTTCGTGGTCTACGGTACCAAATGCTTTTTTGAGGGCAATAAGAACCGCCACAGTGAAAGCGGTATTTTGAAGGGCAGTATTTAAAATCTGACTTAGTATGAGCGCTTCTGTGTTTGTAGAATACATTGGTCGGAATTCATGTTGACGTGGACATAACACGTGATATTCCTCCAATATAAACGCATGACTTTTGCGAAAATGTTCAAAAATATTGTTGCGAACAGCCTGTACAGAACTCGGGCGGTAGCAAAAAGGGTCAGACCTGTGCCCTTATTTATAGACAGTCGTAACATTGTCTATATTAAATGTCGATGGATATTTCCAGTACGTAATGAGCGGTTGAATAGATCGCATAACATCTCTCTTACTATAACAATATTTTCTTTTATAACGTGCACGAGAATTTCGTGCAGACCCGGTGCTTTAGTAATTACCAGCTTACCCAGAATAGACTGAATTTCATGTTGCTCTATATTATTTATAACACAACTATCGGTCATGAAAACTAGTTAATACGATGCTTTGTTAGGAAGATGCAATGCTTTAGCCAGAGAGGAACCAACATTTGTACTGTAAGTGTTGAAGGCGTTCAGAGTATCCTCAGTAACATTATCAGGTACGATTTTTTTTATTGCGAGTATGTCGAGCTGCTTCGTTGACGCTCTGCAAAGTTTTCCAAGAGTTCTAAGCTGCGTATTCAAATAACGTTGTATTAATATTCTTTTTTGCATTTCTGTGACATAGCTACATATTTATCACGGGCAGTCTTGTACTCAATTAGAAGATGGCATTATGTTTATCGTGTTTCCATTTGTGGTACCAGTTTTTTAGCGTAAACGCATCTCATAAATTCTTGGTCATCCAGGAACGAATTGGTACCTCATATGTACGTCTATAAATGATAGTTTTGGAGTTTTTACTGGAGTCTGTAACAGCATTATTTAGTAAACTCTTGCTCCACGTCGTCGTCATAAACCTCATTCCAACTGATAGAACGTAAAAAATTACGAACCTTTGAATAATGAACTCTGTAAGATGTTCCGTGGCGAGCATGGTTTTAGCATAGGCACTCGTTCTACCGTGAAAAAGGTTGGTATGTAATCGTGACAGACTTGTTAAATAAACCTGTTGTTATTTCAGTAAGAATATTATTAAGGACATGGTCTAAAATAGTCTCTGATGTGCCGATCAGCCGCGTAGGAATAGCGGTTAGATTGCGAAAATTTTTTGATGTTATTATGTGAGTATATTCTTTCTGGCTAGCGCTCAAAGCATCAGTATTTATATCCCCAAGAATTATGACCTGAGTACGGACAGTCCATGACCGGGCTGAAAGAAGTTCCTAAATTTTGCCAAGAAAACAGGTAGTGGCTGTGATTGGTGGCGGATATATCACAACGACAGCAGAGAATCAGATTTGTAGAAAAGTGCTAAAAAAACTTTAGGCAGTATGTGAATTCAGATAGGGAGAGTTCGTTCTTGACGAAAAGGGCAACGACTCCAGATGCACGTGGCTCAGATATCATTTCTATCCAGATATTGCAACTGGCTCTTCCTTTCTCAGCCATGTTTCAGTGGCTGCAATACCTTCATAATGTTTATCATGCTGCTAAGTAAACGAGAGAAGGCTAAGATGTTTTCTTATACTGTGGGTGTTGCAGTGGAAAAAACGTTAAATTTCTTTTCGAGTTACATTTGCGAACTTCAGCCATTGTAAGCTTAGTTTATTTTGTTAACGCCCTCTATAGATGACCGACACACGTGTAGTACTCGAGAGTTTTCCCCTTTTACGCAGTAATATTATTCCGACAGCCGTCCATGCAAACTTCCAGTTCTTCTCACGTTCTGTCTGTATGGCTTTACCCAGCAAAAGATTTTTCTTTGCACATAAATCTGTGTTTACATATATTGGCGTGTAATTTCCAAAACCAAACATTGAACTGTTGCGTCGGGGCTTTTTGGGTGCTCTTAGGAAGTTATCTCCAGAGGTCCTTGATACAAATCTTACGACAACACCAGGGCGCGTGCTGCCTTTTCTTTGAACACATTGTGCAGCGTTAATGTAATGGTCGAAGGGTTCAATTGGCAACCATTTGCGAAGCTTTACTATTGTGCCACGTATGTTTTCGCCTTTTTGACAGGAACTACTGTCAATTTGACATTGTTCCTCGTTCCATACTGCTTCAATCTGTAACTTCCTTGCTGATTTCATTTAGGTCACTTCTTAAATTTTTCTTGCTTTCTCGTGCGCAAGGTTTTTTCTTTATTTACTTCTGTGAGTTCTCGTCGAAACGACTTCACTTCCTCCTTAAATTCTGCAAAACTCGCATTTACAAAGCCCATTGAAATATTTTATGACGTCAGCTAACCTCTTATGGCTCTCAGTTCAGAGTTCTTCATTTCTAACCTGACGTCATTCATTGCTCCAAGAAATTTAGTGACCACGTTTTCACCAAGGCTTTCACCACAAGCTTTATGCTGTATGGGGCTTTATCACTCAAAGCTGTCGTGAAGCTCAGCAACACGTCATTCTTAGTTTCCAACACGTCGCTCCTCTTTTTAGCCAGAGTATATATATAGCGCAAAGTTAAAACGGCTGCCGCAATAGGACAGCCAGAGCAGCACATGGCACCAGAGCAGGCCAGCAGCACGTTACCAACAAAAGTTTTAGCTCATATATATACAACCGCACAAGACGCCTCCCTTGCAGCAAAAACAGGACAGCGTTAAAGTTGTTTCACATGCTGCTACTGTAACGACGAAAATCGGCATGGGCCACGAATTTATTGGAGAATATAATAGGCGTGTTTCTTAATTGAACGACGCGTTGAAATTAGGATTAGTTTCGGAATGCGCACCGGCGGTTTCTGAAGTTCAGTTCGATGAGACAGGGCGCACGTTAACAGCTGTTCGCAATTGGTTCAGCGTTGCGTGTTGTGTCATCTGCCTTCTGTGACCCTTCCGCTCTGCCTGTGCTACAACAATCTACAAGATGACCTATCAACAAGTTTGTATAGCTACCCTCGCCGCATACGCAGTATTCGGAATTCGGCTGCCATGAAGTCGTCCTGTCAGCCCAACAAGATCGTGGCGCTGCTCGTGCCCAGTGTCAGTTTCTGGAGAACTGATGTGGGCATATCGCTTGTGATTGCGCATATGCGGTGCCTGCTCCCAGCCATATTGTTGCACAAAACACGCATATATATATCTATATATACATATATATAGTACTGTAAAATAGGGAGCAGTGGGGCTGTGGCTAGGAGAGAGACAACGACGACGAGAAAGAACAACCTTCTTTCGGTGCTCGGTCGGCTACACTACCTCTCGCTGCTCCAACGTTCCAGTCGCGAACGCTTACTGCTCAAAGTGCTTCGCGACATTTGGTGGAAGGCGCTGGACTTATTGCAAACCTGGAACTCCGAAGCCGGACGATCCCTGTCACATCTCCCATGCCTGAGGAGACTAGTCCTACCGCGCCACCCATGGCACCGCCTCCAGTCGTCTGTCCTGGTGCGCCACGGCAACGGGATCCTCCCATATTCAATGGCACTGACGATCATGACGTAGAGGACTGGCTGTCATCATACAACCGAGTGAGTGCCCACACCAAATGGTCTGAAGCTGACAAGCTTGGCTACGTCCCGTTCTACCTTTCCGGGGTCGCCCATCTTTGGTTCCGCAACCATGAGGCTGACTTTTCCACCTGGACAGCATTCCGAACAGCACTTCAAGAAGTATTCGATCGCCCTACTGTGCGCAAACTTCGGGCTGAACAACAGCTTCGCTGTCGTGGCCGACAAAAGGGCGAAACTTTTACGAGCTACATTGAAGATGTAGTTGACATCTGCCGGCGTATAGACCCAGATATGACCGAAGATGACAATGTCAAGGACATCTTGAAAGGCATAGAAGATGACGCCTTCCAAATGCTCTTGGCAAGGAATCCTCAGACGGTCAACGACATCATAATGCTTTGCCAGAGCTATGAGGAGCTGCGCAAACAACGGCTTCCTACGAGCCAAGCACTCGCTCCGGACGTCGCGCTTTCAGCTCTCAGTGATGGTGTCACTTCTGCTCCTTGCAGTTCAGAAATTTTCGACAGAATCAAGCAATTTGTACGAGAAGAAGTGGCGCACCAACTCTCTCTTCTGCCAGTCCCTCCAGCCTCAGTGCCGCGCTTGTCTCCAGATCTCCGTCACATGATACAAGAACAAGTGGCCAACGCAGTACCACTTGCTCATCAACCGCCTCCGACGCCTGTGCCACCTACGTACGCTGCCGTTGTCGCCAATCCAAGGCCTCCTTCTGCAGGTAATCAATCCAGACTTACCAGTGCCTTTCCCTCCCCTCCGCAAGCAGCTGCAACATATTCTCCTGCCCCCCCAAGCAGCTACTGGCCGCCACGGCAGCCCGTGCTCCCACCTCGCCAATATTTCCAACAGTCTCCGCCCACTGCTCTCAAACCATGGCGCAGCCATGACAATCGGCCTATCTGTTATTCGTGCGGCCTACCTGGGCATGTAGCACGGCTTCGCCGCCGGCGTGGATGGTATCCTTCGGATTGTCCGAGGGCACAAAGTAACGGTTTCGACTCTCCGTCCCGTTTTGCTACTGCCGCTCAGCCCTTCGAAGCCTTGTCTCCTCTTTCCCGACCCTTCAATACCCGCTGGTCTCCGTCTCCGCGTCGGCGTTCTCTGTCGCCGCTTATTCGTCGTCCTGAAGCTTTCCGAGAGGAAATCTAAGGACTGCTGTTCCGGAAGCAAGAACTGCGATCTCAGCGAACTCCTCAAGACCTGATTTATTTCCTGCGAACGTCCTTGAAGTTTATGCAGAAGACATTGCCGTTCATGCGCTTGTAGACACGGGAGCAGCAATATCAGTGATTTCGGACCAGCTTCGTCTTACCCTTAGAAAAGTCGAGACGACTTATTCAGCCATTTCATTATGTACAGAAAGCGCTGCGCCGATTGAACCCTTAGGGAAGCGTACCGTGCGTGTTGTTATAAGCGGCGCTTTATACCGTATTGAGTTCGTTGTTCTTCCTCGCTGCTCCCATGCCATGATTTTAGGATGGGACTTTCTGTCCTCTCATCATGCCGTTATAGGTTGTGCCAGTGCTGAACTCGCGCTGTCGCCATTCGGCACCAAAGTTTTTGAAGATACTGATGACAATTCCGGTCGTGTGTTCGTCACCGCCGACACCGAGATTCCTTCATACTCTGCCGCACTTGTACCCGTTTCCTGCGTTGGGTTTTCCGACTCCACAGTTCTTTACACGCCGTCTAAGCTTGTTGCTCGCCGCCATCCTTTCTTGCTTCCTTTTGCCCTTCTTGCCATTCGACAAGGTTCGAGCGCACTTTATGTATCAAACCTGTTTCCTTGCCCTGCTAGGCTGCTCTACAATGAGTGTCTTGGTTATGCCGACGAAATCGAACCAAGCTTCCCTTACGATGCGCCTGACGACCCGGCTTCTCCTCCGGTTGACGCTCTGGCCCTTCAAGTTTCTCCTCCCACGCCGCCGTGTGACCCAACATTTTACCAGAGTATTGATCCCAACCTCACTCCAGCGCAGCACACCCAGATCGTCCATATTCTAGACCGCTTTCGCACGTCATTCGACCTACAACAATCTCGCTTAGGCCGTACTTCCACTGTTGTCCATCACATCGACACCTGCAACCATGCGCCTTTACGCCACAGGCCTTATCGTGTATCCGCCACGGAGCGTAGCGTGATCGCTGAGAAAGTTGCAGACATGCTCCAACGCGGTGTCATACAACCTTCGCACAGTCCCTGGGCTTCTCCTGTAGTGCTGGTAAAAAAGAAAGATGGCACAATTCGCTTTTGCGTGGACTACCGGCGACTTAATAAGATCACACGCAAGGACGTTTATCCGCAACCCCATATTGACGACGCGCTAGACTGCCTCCAAAGCGCTGATTTCTACTCATCCTTAGACTTACGATCCGTGTACTGGCAAGTGCCAGTGGCTGAGTCAGACCATCCGAAAACGGCCTTCATCACACCTGACGGTTTATTTGAATTCGCCGTGATGCCATTTGGCCTGTGTAATGCGCCTGCCACAATTGAAAGAATGATGGACAACATCTTGCGCGGCCTCAAATGGCAGATATGCCAGTGTTATCTAGACGACATCGTTATATTTTCGCCGGATTTCCCACTTACTTCGACTTGAACGCGTCCTAAAGGGCATCGCCGATGCTGGCCACCAACTTAACTTGAAGAAGTGTCACTTCGCTGCCCGGCAGCTGGTCATCCTCGGCCATGTCGTGTCAAAAGAAGGTTTACTCCCTAATCCGACGAAACTACAAGCTGTTGCCCAGTTTCCCCGACCAACGACTTTGAAAGAACTGCGCATCTTCATTGGATTAGCGTCATACTTTCGTCGTTTCATCCGCAATTTTGCCACTATAATAGCACCTTTAACGCAGCTTCTTCATGGTGGCCACAACCTTTCAACCTGGTCACCAGATTGCGATGCCGCCTTCACAAAGCTGCGTCGTCTCTTGACGTCACCACCAATCCTGCGCCATTTCGACCCAAGTGCACCAACTTAAATACACATGGATGCCAGTGTGGCACACGGATGCCAGAGCGACAACGGCCTTGGGGCCGTTCTCACTCAGAGAAAGGCTGGCTTCGATGAGTTCGTCGTTGCCTTCGCCAGTCGTGCACTCACTAAACCTGAATCGAACTATTCTGTCACAGAAAAGGAATGCCTGGTTATAATTTGGGCCATAACCAAATTCCGTTCGTATCTTTATGGCGGCCCGTTTGAAGTCATAACTGATCACAATTCGCTGTGCTGGCTGTCGTCCTTAAAAGAACCGTCCAGTCGTCTTGCTCGATGGGCCCTTCGACTGCAGGAGTACGACATTCGCGTGCTGTATCGTTCTGGCCGAAAGCATTCGGATGCGGATGCCTTGTCTCGTTCGCCACTAACAGACGAGGCTAGCTTCCCGAAGAGCTCATTGTCCGAGTCTTCCCTTGCTGCCACGGACATTCTTCTGGAGCAGAAGAAAGACCCATGGATTGTGTCCATGCTGCGTTTTTTGTCCAGCCCATCGACACCCACTAACAATCGCGCATTACTTCGCCAAGCACATCACTTCTCCATTCGCGACGGGCTCTTGTACCGTCGCAACTACTTCCCGGACGGCTGCAAATGGTTGCCTGTCATTCCGCGACACCTGCGTTCGGATATTTGCGCAGCGTTCCACGACGATCCCCAGTGCGTGCATGCAGGGGTACCGAAGACATACGCACGTCTACGCCTTCGTTACTACTGGCGGGGGATGTATCAATTCATCCATCATTATGTCCGCTCCTGTCTGGTTTGCCAATGCCGTAAAGATCTCCCTCGTCGTTCAACCGCCCCAGTGCAGCCTTTGCCTTGCCCAGCACGTGCTTTTGATCGAGTAGGCATCGACATTTATGGACCTCTCCCAACCACATCTGATGGCAATCGCTGGGTAATCGTGGCCATCGACCATCTTACGCGCTATGCGGAAACTTCCCCTTCGTCCAGTTCTTCTGCACGTGACGTCGCCTGGTTTCTCCTGCGCCACATCATCCTTCGCCACGGAGCTCCCAGGGAATTACTCAGTCACAGAGGCCGCGTCTTACTCTCCGACGTCATCGAGGCTCTCCTCAAAGAATGCCGCATCATTCATCGCACCACTACTGCGTATCTTCCGCAGACTAATGGCATGACCGAGCGCTTTAATCGCACTCTTGGTGACATTCTGGCCATGTACGTTGCATCCGACCAAACCAAATGGGACCATGTTCTACCTTTTCTGACCTACGCTTACAACCCCGCCACGCATACTACCACAGTATTTTCGCCCTTCTTTCTCCTGTACGCACGCGAACCTTTTTTCACAATGGATACTATCCTTCCATACCGCCCTGACTCCACGGAAACAACTACCCTATCTGAAGCTGCAGCACACGCAGAAGAGCGTCGCAAGCTTTCCCGTATATTTACGTCAGAAGACCAGCAATGCCAGAAGCACCATCGAGAAAGTTCCAATGCTCCTGTATCCTATGCTCCTGGCTCGCTAGTGTGGCTTTGGGTTCCAGCCTCTACCACTGGACTGTCACCGAAACTCGCGTCGAAGTACCAAGGCCCATACCGCGTGATCAACCAAACGTCAATTATATTGTGGAACCCCTCGAGTTACCTTTGGATCATCGCCATCGTGGACACGAATTTGTGCATGCCCAGCGTCTCAAGCCCTACTTTGATCCGCCTGTGCTGTCCTACCCGTATGTCGCCGGGACGGCTTCCTTTTCCCCGGGGGAGATAACTGTACTGTAAGATAGGGAGCAGTGGGGCTGTGGCTAGGAGAGAGACCACGACGACGAGAAAGAACAACCTTGTTTCGGTGCTCGGTCGGCTACACTACCTCTCGCTGCTCCAACGTTCTAGTCGCGAACTCTTACTGCTCAAAGTGCTTCGTGACAATATATATCTATATATACATATATATATATATATATATATATATATGTAGTGAGAGAGAGGGGAGGGAGAGAGAGAAATAACTTTTATTTATATAGCCGGCAGATTGGCGGGGGGCCAAGCTCGCCTAGATGGCGGCCAGAAGCCCTTGCGCTCTAGCGGCACCCTCGGCCGGCTGGAGGGCCAAAAGTTGGCCTTCCGGGGCCGAGCTCCGACTCCCAACGGTCTCCCACTGCTTCGAATCCTTCATTTCTTGGCCCTGTCGGTGCGCCCGAGGGCAGGCCCAGATAATGTGATCCAGGCCCACCATTTCTTGACAAAATATATATTTGGCCGAATAGTGGTCTGCGTAATATAGATTATAAGTCACCGGATTTGTATATGTATTTCGTTCAAGGAGGCGCCATGCCGCCACCTGTTGCTTATTAAGTGATGGGTGAGCGGTAGGAAAACGCACCCTCCCCGATCTGTAATGGTTAGTTATCTCCCTGTAGCCAACCATGCGGTCCGCTGTGAGCCCCATCCGCGGCGCCCCGGTGGTTCGGCTTTTGAGTCCTCGAGCCACGGTGTCGGCCGCTTCATTACCGGAACGGGAGGGGTGCGCAGGCGCCAAGATGACATAGACAACCCGCTGATCACGGAAGTTTGCCAGGATACGTTGTGAATCCGGCGAAATGCGCCCCTTTGCGTAATGTAAAATGGTGGTTTTAGATTAACTGACTATTATCGTGGCCAATGTGGAAGCCGTTGCGGGAGCAATGACCGATTCCTCAGCCACATCGGCTCTGTTGGTTTCAATAGATCCGCTTACCTCAAGATCCCCATCCGAGTTCACTGCAACGATAGACATATTCTGATTAGTCGTGCACCTTGCCGCGTCGGCGTACACCACCTTCTGAGAGCGTTGGAATCTCCTCTGTATAGACCTTGCCCTTCCCTCCTGCCTTTCCCTGTGGACTAGTCCCTGTGGACTAGTCCAGGCTTTTGTCATTATACGTATAGCATATGTAACCCCTTACCTAAATCTCCAAGTATCAGAAAAGACGAAAATCGAAGGCATCATTAGATGGTCATTCAAAGAAGCCACAGGTTTGTCGATAAACACATCGAATGACAGGCTCCTAGCCTTAGGTGTCCCCAACACGCTTGAAGAACACATAGAACCATACGATAGCGCAATACGAAAGACTCACAAACACCTACTGGCAGACACATACTTAACAAGCTTAGATTAACATACGCATCACAGTATGGCACTAAAGTAGACATTCCCCAAGACACAAGAAAGCAGCTTATCCCACCGCTACCCAAAACATGCATCCCGAACAAAAAACGTATGTTTACAAATATTATGGGCGTTTAAAAGCTATTCTTTGTCATCTGTACATGATCATCATCATGTAAGGTTCACATCGGGTTCTTCTTCATCATCGCTTGTTGGGCTTGCTCTTAAGTGTGACCCGGGCTGTGGGCGTGGTCGGTTCACCACATCTTCGACGCGGAACAAACGTCGTGTCGTGATAACTGCTGCGTCACAAATGGTGGAGTGTGCTCTTCAATCCTCCGTCCTCTGACTCCCGGCTCAAACTCCTGGAGCTTTGATCGGGCCGCCCACTTTGCCAGCTGTCCACCAGCATGTCGCAGGACGAGCCAATAGGCACTTCTGTTTCCACCATTGCGACAGGCCGCCATTGGAATATGAACCTGGCAACGTGTAACGCTAGAATGTTATCTAGTAAGGCGAGTCTAGCAGTGCTATTGGAGGAATTAGAGGGCAATAAATGGGATATAATAGGGCTCAGTGAAGTTAGGAGGCCAAAAGAAGCATATACAGTGCTAAAAAGCGGGCACGTCCTGTGCTAACCGTGGCTTAGCGGAGAGACGAGAACTAGGAGTCGGATTCCTGATTAATAAGAATATAGCTAGTAAAATACAGGAATTCAATAGCATTAACGAGAGGGTGGCAGGTCTTGTTGCGAAATTAAATAAGAGGTACAAAACGAAGCGTGTACAGGTCTACGCCCCTACATCCAGTCATGATGACTAGGGAGTCGAAAGCTTCTATGAAGACGCTGAATCGCCGATGGGTAGTGTGAAAACAAAATACAGTATACTAATGGGCGACTTTAATGCCAAGTTAAGCAAGAAGCAGGCTGGAGACAAGGCAGTGGGGGAATATGGCATAGACACTAGAAATAGCAGGGGAGAGTTATTAGTAGAGTTTGCGGAACAGAATAATATGCGGATAATGAATACCTTCTTCCGCAAGCGGGATAGCCGAAAGTAGATGTGGAGGAGCCCGAACGGCGACACTAGAAACGAAATAGTCTACATACTCTGCGCTAACCCTCGCATCGTACAAGATGTGGACGTGCTCAGCAAGGTGCGCTGCAGTGATAATATGATGGTAAGAATTCGAATTAACCTAGACCTGAGGAGGGAACGGAAGAAACAGGCATATAAGAAGCCGATAAAATGAGTTAGCGGTAAGACAGAAAATAGAAGAGTTCCAGATCAAGCTACAGAACAGGTATTCAGCTTTAACTCAGGAAGATGACCTTAGTGTTGAAGCAATGAACCACAATCTTGTGGGCACCATTAAGGAATGTGCAATAGAAGTCGGTGGTAATTCCGTTAGATAGGATACCATTAAGCTACCGCAGGAGACGAAAGATCTGATCAAGAAACGGCAATGTATGAAAGCCTCTAACCCTACAGCTAGAATAGAACTGGCAGAGCTATCCAAGTTAATCAAGAAGCGTAAGAAAGCTGACATAAGGAAGTATAATATGGATAGAATTCAACTTGTTCTCAGGAACGGAGGAAGCCTGGAAGCAGTGAAAAAGAGACTAGGAATAGCCAAGAATCATATGTATGCGTTAAGATACGAAGCCGGCAATATCATTACTAAAATGAATGAGATAGTGCACATGGCTGAGCAGTTCTATAGAGATGTATGCAACACTAGTGGCACCCACGACAAAAAATGGAAGAGAGCATATATATAGTCTAGAGGAATCTGAAATCCCACAAGTAACGCCGGAAGAAGTAAGGAAAGCCTTAGGAGATGTGCAAAGGGGGAAGGCATCTGGAGAGGATCAGGTAACAGCAGATTTGTTGAAGGATGGTGGGCAGATTATTCTATAGAAACTGGCCACCCTGTATACGCAATGCCTCATGAGCTCGAGTATACCGGAATCTTGGAAGAACGCTAACAGAATCCTAGTAAATATGAAAGGGGACGCCAAAGACTTGAAAAATTCAAGTCCGATCAGCTTACTGTCAGTTGCCTACAAAGTATTTACTAAGGTAATCGCAAATAGAATCAGGAACACCTTATACTTCTGTCAAGCGAAGGACCAGGCAGGATTCCGTAAAGGGTACTCTACAATAGACCATATTCACGCTATCAATCAGGTGATAGAGAAATGTGCGGAATATAACCAACCCTTATGTATAGCTTTCATTGATTAGGAGAAACCGTTTGATTCAGTCGAAACATCAGCAGTCATGGAGGCATTACGGAATCAGGGTGTAGATGAGCCGTATGTAAAAATACTGAAAGATATCTATAGCAGATCAAGAGCCACCGTAGTCCTCCATAAGGAAAGCAACAAAATCCCAATAAAGAAAGCCGTCAGGCAGGGAGATACGATATCTCCAATGCTGTTCACAGCGTGTTTAAAGGAGGTATTCAGAGACCAGGATTGGGGAGAATTGGGGATAAAAGTTAATCGAGAATACCTTAGTAACTTGCGACTCGCTGATGATAGTGCTTCGCTTAGTGACTCAGGGGACCAATTGCAATGTATGCTCACTGACCTGGAGAGGCAAAGCAGAAGTGTCGGTGTAAAAATTAATCTCCAGAAAACTAAAGTAATGTTTAAAAGACTCGGAAGAGAACAGCAACTTACAATAGGTGGTGAGGCACTGGAAGTGGTAAGGGAATACATCTACTTAGGGCAGGTAGTGACGGCGGATCCGGATCATGAGACGGAAATAATCAGAAGAATAAGAATGGTCTGGGGTGCGTTTGGCCGGCATTCTCAGATCATGAACAAACAGCACGTTGCCTTTATCCCTCAAGAGAAAAGTGTATAACAGCTGTGTCTTACCAGTACTCACGTACGGGGCAGACACCTGGAGGCTTACGAAAAGGGTTCTATTTAAATTGAGGATGACGCAACGAGCCAAAGAAAGAATAATGATGGGTGTAACGTTAAGGGATATGAAAAGAGCAGATTGGGTTTGGGAACAAACGCGAGGTAATGACATCTTCGTTGAAATCAAGAAAAAGAAATGGGGCTTGGGCAGGACATGTAATGAGGAGGGAAGATAACCGATGGTCATTAAGGGTTACGGACTGCATTCCAAGGGAAGGGAAGCGTAGCAGGAGGCGGCAGAAAGTTAGGTGGGCGGATGAGATAAAGAAGTTTGCAGGGACGACATGGCCACAATTAGTACATGACCGGGGTTGTTGGAGAAGTATGGATGAGGCCTTTACCCTGCAGTGGGCGTAACCAGACTGATGAGGATGATGATGAATTCCACCATCTCGGCCTCGGCTACCACAGCCTCTCCGTATTCGATTGTCAGTGGGCACTTCCGTGATCCCCATCTGTTCGCTGGACTTCGCCGTGAAGACGTTGAGGACTGGTTGGACGACTGCGACCGAGTGAGTTCGGCTAACGGTTGGGACGATGCGTTCAAGCTACGTCACGTCGCTTTTTATCTGACAGAAGTAGCGAAGATTTGGTTTTTCAACCATGAGCTTGATTTCACGAACTGGGGTGATTTGAAACAGCAGCTCCATCAGATCTTCGGCCCACCGGCTGTTCGTTCCGCCCTCGCAAAAAAGACGATCGACACTCGCAAGCAACAACTCAGGGAATCCTATACTTCGTACAGGCGCCCAAATCTTTAACTGGCGTGCGCGAGCGGCGACTTTTCCGTGCGTCAGCGCCGTATGACGAGGCGAGGCTGGGAACAGCTTAGCAGACGATGGGCCCAGCTGAGCGCGCTTTGTCAGCATGCGCTTAGCCTCAGACTCTTTCCAGCCGCGCGCCGTCATACGGCGCTGACGCACGGAAAAGTCGCCGCTCGCGCACGCCAGTTAAAGATTTGGGCGCCTGTACATCGAGGATGTGCTTGCTCTTTGTCGACGCGTGAACACGGCCATCACCGAATCAGACAGCGTTCGCCACATCCTGAAAGGCATTGGTGCTATCGCTTCACAATGCTTTAGCCATCAAGAACGCCGCTACCGTCGCTGATGTCGTCGCTACTTGCCAGTGCCTTGACGAACTTGAATCGGTACGGTTGCAGCCAGACACCACTGCGAAAACTACCGCCGACGATCCCACTTTACTAGCAATGATCCGCGCATTAATTCGAGAAGAGCTACAGTCTCTTGGCTTCGCCGGAGGGCCTATGCCTTCTCATGCCTCGGATACCAACCTGCGAGACGTTGTCAAGGAGGAATTGGTGTCCATGGCCGGTGCAGCGTACACGGACCTTCTAACAGCTAAAGCCCCACCAACGTATGCACAAGTAGGCGCAGTTACTGCAGTCATCGTTCCACCGATGCCTCCCAAACCAACGCCGGCTCACATGGCTTCCATAAATACCAGGGCACCTACCCAAACCAGCTATCCGCAGTGGCGTCCTCCTTGTCCCATGTGCTACTACTGCGGCTATCGTGACCACATAGCACGTTTTGGCCACAAGCGCCAGCAAGACGACCGTCGCGGATATGACATATATGAACGGGATGACTTTTCGCCCGGAGCTACTTTCCAACGTCTAGGGAGCCTCCATGACCAACGCCGTCCTTATGCTCTACCGCCCGGCCGCTCTCCGTTGCCTACTGTAGCATCCAAGACGACTCCGACGTACAGTCCTGCAAGACGCCGCTCGCCGTCACCCTTTCGCCGCTCTACGTCGCCACTTAAACCTGCTTCTCAATTCACGGAGCGTCGTCCGGAAAACTCAATTAAGCAGCTTTTGGAGGCAAAGCTGCATCGAACGACAGGACAGAAATTTCTCCATCGCTTCCCTGCAATATAATATTGGTTGTAGTAGAAGGTGTACAAGTAGAAGCTTTGGTAGACACTGGTGCTAGTGTTTCAGTTATTCACCGTGAATTGTATTCGCGACTCCAGAAAGTTACGATCGCCTATGATGGACCTACGCTACTCGCTGCTCAGGGGGCACCCATTCGACCTACCGCCATGTGCACTGCTCGTAATTACATCGATGGACTTCTCCATTACGTACAATTTGCAGTGCTCAGTTCTTGTGCCCAACAGCTCATATTGGGATGGGATTTTCTTTGTACGGCCTCGCCTCCATCTGCTGCGGGTAACGTATTCTCCACATGACCGACACGACCTATTCGTGCAAATGACGTACCACTTCTGTTGCTTGTTGCAGAAGATATCACGCTATCTCCTCGCCATCAAAGCATTTTGCTATCACGTGTCATGGCAATGACTGCGGCGACGTGCTCGTATTACCATCTTCACGCTTTCTCCCAAGAGGGATATCCTTTGCATCAGGGCTGGTTCGGTTTGATCATGGCTCTGCACTTCTCTACGCTACAAACCAGACATAAGAAAATATTCTCATCCCTAAAGGCACTACATTGGCTCGCGCCACTGAATCGAAGTCTATCTGTGTCGTTTGCTTTAAAGCAGCTTCCTCTGAAGTTCCTTGTACCGGACAGGCCGCATCTCCTTCAGCTTTTGCAGCTGCCACCAGTTCCGACCTGGCACCTTCGCAGTCACAAGAGTTGCTTGCTTTGCTCCAAAAACATGAAGCTTCGTTTGACGCACATTCGGTTTCGTTGGGAAAGGCTTCGATTACGACGCATCGGATAGAGACAGATGGTACATGCATCGTGCGCCGTAGACAAATCGAGTATCCCTAGCCGAGAGGAAAATCATTGACGAGAACGTCACCGATATGCTCCAACGGAATATAATACGGCCCCTGCTAGCCCTTGGTCTTCCCCCGTTGTTTTGGTTCGCAAAAAAGATGCCTCCGTTCGATCTTGTGTCGACTACCGAGCACTTAACAAGATCACACGCAAGTACTTATACCCTATGCCGCGAATAGACGATGCCTTGGATACCCTGCAGCGTGCCGAGTGCTTGTCCAGTCTCGATCTGCGTTCTGGCTACTGGCAGAAACCTATGCATGAGGACGATAAAGAGAAAACAGCATTTTCATTGCCAGATGGGCTCTACGAGTTTAATGTAATGCCATTCGGCCTCTGCAATGCGCCCGCAACGTTCGAGCGCATGATTTACACCGTTCTTCGTGGCCTGAAGTAGAAGAATTGCTTGTGCGATCTGGACGATATTGTTGTTTTCTCGTCAACCTCCTCTCAGCACCTGCAACGTCTGGATGAAATTCTCGCGTGCCTTGCCAACGATGCACTTCAGCTAAACACCAAGAAATGCAATTTTGCGAGCAAGACGACCAAACTATTAGGTCACATTCTGAACAAAGACGGCATCCTGACAAGGTTTCGAAGTTCGGCACTGTCCTCGTCCCGAAAAGACCAAAGATTTGCGTAGTTTCCCAGGCCTCGCTTCTTATTCATACGAGGCTTCGCCTCACTAGCGTCACCTCCGCACAAATTACTGGGCTCGAATGTTCCCATTGTGTCGTCCCCCGAATGTGAACCAGCGTTCGCTCATTTGAAGCTCGCTCTCACATCTGAACCAGTACTTCGCCATTTTGATGAAGCTGCTCCTACCATTCTGCATACGGACGCTAGTGTTCATGGCATTGGCGGCATTCTCCTTCAGCGAGACGACACTTTACGTGAGAGGGTCATCGCGTACGCAAGTCACGTTCTGACAAACGCCGAAAAGAATTACGCCATCACGGAGCAAGAATGCCTTGCTATCGTTTGGTCTGTGCAGAAGGTTCGACCTTATATTTACGGCCGCCATTTTACCATTGTTACAGACCGTCATGCATTATGCTGGCTTTCAATGCTGAATAACTTGTCTGGGGGACCTTGTCGGTGGATTCTTCGTCTGAAAGAATACGACTTTACTACTACCTGCAAGTGAGGAAAAACACCAGGATGCAGACGCACTTTCTCACTGTCCGCTTCCTACGACACGCCCGCCTTCGTCAACAGCCAGATTTAAGATTGCCAACCGCGTCCTGTACCGTCCTGTGTATCACCCTCACGGTCAACGCTCGGTTCCTGTCCTGCCACGCTCTCTACATGCTCCTGTCCTGCAGGCTTCTCACGACGACATGACTGCTGGTCACCTTGGTTTTCAGAAAACATATGACCACATCAAAGGTCGCTTCTACTGGTCTGGCTTGTCCGCCAGTGTAGCGAGGTATGTCGGTTCCTGCGCCCTAAGTCAGCGTCGAAAGCTCCCTACATCAGCTCCAAGCGAACAACTGCAACAGGTTCCATGTCTGTCGCAACCATTTGAAGTCGTTGGCATTGATCTGTATGGTCCTCTTCCTGTGACTGACGATGAATGAATGAATGAATGGTTTATTTCATCATCAGTTCAGCATACATATCCAGTGGTACAGCGGGAAGGGGTGGCCAAAAGGCAACTGAATGCGTGACAATGCGCCAATCCCCGCCCAGACCACGATATTGCACAAGACTCAGCGAGTCACTATCTAATACATCAATGTAGTAAAAAAGGAAAAATAAGAAAAGAAAAACAGAATTCTTGAAGTACGCTCAGCCTGTAATACAAAATACATAAATATAATACTACACAATGACACATAATGTAAAACTAATACATCATATAATACATAAATACAGAAGAGAAAAAAAAGAACTAAGCCGTGGTTTTAATAAGTGAACTAGAACATAATTGATATGACCAGCTTATCGAGAAGAAGTTTTCATGGCTTAATTTTGAGGCACAATACAGTTCTGAAAGAAAGTATACAATATAAGGAAGTCTTGCACGGAAGAGAAAGAGAAAAAAGATGTCATGTTTGAAGCGCCATTGATAAGCACGTAACTTTTTTTTTGAAAATTGCTACTGATCGGCTTTCATTCACCATGCTCATGGCCGTCATGTTAGAGTTTAAAAATGGAGGAATAAGGTGCGTTAGTTTTTGCTTGCCGTAGTTGGTTCGAATCCTTTCAGTGTAATAGGTGGTTTTACTAAGATTACACCTGATTGTTTTCCGCGAGTAGGAATCCTGAAATATATCTGTGTCCGATTTAATTTGATTGTAGATGTCTGTCGCTAGTTTTTTATGAAACATATTTTCGAATTTTAATATGCCGTGTTTATGGAAAAGTGTAGCAGGAGGCGTTCGGCGCGGAACATTTTCGATTATCCGCAAGATTCTTTTTCGGAGCTTGTGAATACTATCTTTATTTGTTTTTGTTGTTGTGCCCTAGATTAATAGGCAGTAATGTATGCGCGAGTAAACTAAAGTGTAGTAAAGCTGCTTTGTCACCCAGAGGGGTAGTAAACATCTGATTTTGCCAAGTATGCCAATGGATCGCGATATGTGGGTGCGAAGATTATCTATGTGATTGGACCAACTCAATGTTTCATGAAAGATAACGCCTAGAAATTTTTGAGTCTGGACGTGCTCAATCAAAGCTCCTTGGAATGTGACAGCTCCTTGTGACAGCCGTTGACCACTTGACACGCTACGCTGAAACGCCTTGTGTGTGTTCATCCTCAACCTCTGAAGTTGCTGCATTCATACTTCAAGCCTTAATACTGCGCCACGGTGCTCCTCGCATCCTCCTGAGCGACCGTGGAAAAGCATTCCTCTCGTAGTTACTAGACGAAGTACTCACAACCTCCAAAACTTCCCACGAGACTACCTCCAGTTACCATCCGCAAACCAGAGCGATTTCATCGCACGCTGTCAGATATGCTAGCCATGTACATCGAACCAGATCACAGAAACTGTGACGCAATTTTGCCATTCGTGAATTTAGCCGCCGTTCAACGCACGACCGGATACTCTCCATTCTATGTTGTCTATGGTCGTTCGCCCTCTTCATCTCTTGACGTTTCTTTCTTCACGCCAACTGTCAATCGATCTCCATCCTCCGGGGAAGAATGTTTGTCCCGCAATCTACGTTCTCGCCAGCTCGCCCGCATCTACACCAAAGCACGGCAACAGGACCGCAAGCAGCATTATGACGCCTCTCATCGCGTCGTGTGCTTCCGCCCTGGCAAGGAAGTGCTACTCTGGACACCAGTTCGAACTCCTGGCTTTTGTGACAAGCTTCAGCTTCGGTTCATCGGCCCCTACAAAGTCTTGGAGCAGACTTGTCCGGTTAACTATCGCGTGGCACCAGTTATTGTTCCAAATGATCGCCGCTGCCGCGCTGCTGAGGTTGCCCACGTTTCCCGTATGAAGCCTTTCACGAGGCGTGCGCCAACCCTTTGAATTGCGGCCAGGATGGCCGCTCTCGCAAGAGGGGACTTTAGTATGGGGGACATTAGTGTGGGAATTTATAAGCTATTTTTTGTCATCTGTATATGATCCTTATCATGTGGGTTCACATCGGGTTCTTCATCATCGCTTGTGGAGCTTGCTCTTAAGTTCAATCCGTGCTGTGGGCGTGGTCGGTTCGCCGCGTCTTTGACGCGGAATAAACGTCGTGGTAACTGCGGCGTCACAATATTTACAAGTAAGGCAAGCAGTGCAGTAGTCAGAGCAGCCAATATTGCGAGGAGCCACCTTTACCTCTTCTTCATCGATGCTGGCCTATAATGCGACAGATTTCTTCTGTCTCGCCGCATTACCCCCCGGGCGAAAACACTCCCACCATCAGTGTAGGCTAAAGTGCAGTATCAACGAACGTGTTATATAGCTTTAGCCGAGCAACCTGAACTACATGAGTCTGGACCGGCGTAGAAGGCAGCATTGGCTTTGCTGGTGCAATCTCATACGTCACGCCGGTAACTTGCGGCAGAACGTGATAAGGACCGTGGTAACGTAGTAGAAGCTTATTTAGGATGGCATGTCATCAAAATACGATACGGAAGTCACCACTTTTTTTAACTGTAAACTCAGCAATATATGGCTCCTCTCCGCATGTGCCGCTGGAAACTGGCCTCAGTTTGCTGAAAATCTTTTAAAGAATAAACCTATTTATCGCGAGTTCTTTTAAGTAATTTAAGTATACACCATGCTGTATCATATGTTGCCGCTTTTATTATTGACGCTGTAGAAAAGTTCATCCTTCGAACAAAAGGCCGTTCAAGTGAAACACGAGTTCACTGGTGGAACAAAGATTTCAGGAAAGTTCTAAAAAATCAAAAGAAAGCATGTGCCGATACCTAACTGCAGAAAACATTCTTGAATTCGAGGAGAGTAAATCATAGGGAAGGCACACGCGACCACAGGATAGGAGAGCAAGCTGGGAGAGGTTTCTTTCGGAAATCAATTTTTTTAAACCAAAAAGCTAAAGTGTGGAAGGCACTCAGAAGGCGAAAGGGTCAGCGGCTGCATCCGCTGCCCTTGGTAAATAATCAAGAAAACAGGTTAGAAGACAGCCGGACGCGCTTGGTAAAGATTATATCTTATGTTGGGACCCACGATTGTGTATCCTATGACTCTCACCAACTGTTGCAACGCTGGTTATTTGAACCTCGACCGGCTTCACTACTTGGTAGCGTGGCGTTGTCGGCAGTCCGCAAGCGTTCGGAAGACAATCGAGACCAGGCAGGAGCGAGACGATTTCTATTGCGAAACTTACCCTGTTTATTCCATCGTAAAGAAGTACGAAAGAGAGAATGCTAAAAGACACATTGCGGGGCCGCTTAAACAGGCCTGCTAATATTTCTTTTTTAATTCAATTCAATTTATTGCCGAGAAGCATCTGGGAAGCTGCTAGAGCAGCTTTTAGCCAGGATATCGTACGGGGGATTTCATTCCCCCCTCCCCTCCCTAGTTCCGCACACATACAGAGGAGCCCGTAATCACTGCGGGGAGCCAGCCAGACCGGGAACCACCTCAAACACCCATAGTAATTTGGGATCTACCCTGAACTTCCCGATTAGGCATGGGGTTTCGATAACCCCATTTTGACTGGCTGTTCCTGCAAAAACCTCCAGGAACAGCCAGTCCTGCACCATGGGCGCGATAACGTAACTCTATTCCAAGCGAAATGTATTCCAAACTCCGGACATCAAAATGACGCGACTGTATCTGCGTATGGGGGCGGGAACCTGCGACCTTTCTAATTCTGCCCAATCAGCCGCCTCCATCGTTGCAGGAAGCATGTTTTGCTTGTTTATTACTTGCAAAGGGACCGTATAGCAACTAATCTTTAGATATAAACGTATAATAAAAGAACACTTGTATGTCGCTGACAACAAAATTATTTTGTAATCTTTTCACGCAAGATAAGTTCAAGCGCGCATGAAAGGAAACACAATTATTTTAACTTTTCGACTCATAGCCACACATGTGCCAATTCCGCATCCAATCCCTTTCACTACGCACAGGTTAAGATGGCGGCTACGTGAAAACAGCTGATGGGTTCTGTGGGCCGCACTTGGTGTATTTTTACTCGTAACGCTGTCCGATTAGATGAAATCTCGGCGTCCGAAATGTACTTTCGCCCGAGAAGAATTGTGGAAGCTGTGAGCATCATGAAGACTACGAAAACGTAGTGCTCGGTGAGTAAACACATCATTCTTTCTTGTTCTTAATGACTGAGCAGTAGCATCTCAACATCTGAGTGATCGCATGGTGTTCACTTTTGCTTTTATTCACATAGGACACGGAAGAATCGATGAAGGTAGGAAGGCATCTCAACAGATAGCTGGTAAGTAAGCGTTTTCTATAAACGATCGTAACTATCTCCGAATGTAGGTCCTGATTTAAATCGAAGATGGTCTGTAACAGAGGGTCATTTTTTTTTCTACCACGCGCTGCTGCGCAGTGATAGATTCCCCCGTGCGGGCGGCACAGATACTTTTGCTGGATATAACTTGCATGAGAAAAGTTTTTTTTTGTTATTCAATTGTGTTAAATTTAACGTAACACTGATGTCGTGATAAAATAACAACACATTAAATGAATGTGACCGTTATGTTTTAACGGCATAGTGATATCTGAACGGTACGATTTGCTGGTATTCATTCGCTGTGGTCTGGCGAAAATTGAGACCAAGAAGAAGGAATGGCGGCTGCTCCTAAAAGCGCGCGCATTTCGGCCGCACAGGCAACCATGCTAATCGAATTCATTGAGCAGCATCCATACTTGGCAAGAGGCGCCACAAACCTCTCGCCAAGTATGAGTGCTGCTAAAAAAAAAGCACTCTGGGAAGAAGTCGCCGCGACGCTGAACGCGATCGGTCCGGCAGTCAAAGCAGCTCGGCGCTGGTGGGCGCCGAGAAGAGGTGAACCCGCGACTAGCAACATCTTCGTAACGTATAAGCTCACAGTGTTCATGCATTTGCAGGAAAACGGGAGGCGGGAAGCTAGGCGGCCTGGAGGGCTGCGTGCTTGACGTACTTGGGCGAACCGGCCCAGCTTCCGCTCCTGTGGACTTTTTCGCCGACGACGCCTAGGTGCGTAGCAATTTCCGTTGCTATGTGTACCGATTTCGGGAAGTTACACCATGGTGAATATTTTTCCGTTGTGTGCTTGCGGGTGTTTTCTTACAATTCAGCACACATGCCAGCACATGATATCCGTACTTTGCAAGACTGGAAATGCTGCCCCACTGCTGTTAAGGCAATGCTCTTAAGAAACACCTTGTGATGAATTGTATGGCTAGTTAATCCGTAAAGCATTACCAACCAGTTGTCAAAACCCTAAGTCACTAATATGTCACATGCTGCATTAAGAATTTTCTGATTGAAAAACTATAAATGAAATAGACATTGCAACGAGTTGATGGAACCTAATCACATTATGTCTACTGTATTTTATTGTTCCAGCAGGACACCTCCAGTGAGCAGGAGCGCCCTGATGTTCCAGTGCCCCATTCCCCTCCAGCAGCTGCCCACGTGTCCATTGACACCGAGCCGGGCACAAGTGGCACTGCACGTACGGCACTTGAGCAGCTATTGCAATACGAACACATCACTCAAAGCAACAAAGCATTATCTGTTAAGACCTTTTAAGCAGAAATTATGTATCTATATAATTTACATGGCAAAGAAAAAGTGCCTGCCTAAATGTCACTGCAAAATGGAACAATAATCTGTTTGACTATTATCACCATCTGTAACGCAGCTTGTGTAGCGTACAAGCTGAAAGTACTGTCAGTGTAGCACTTTATAATGGTGCGGTGCCTTTTTGTTTATGCAGATTAACTGTTCATTTTGTGAACGGTTTGTTGCTGGAATTCTTTTTCTGGGCTTCCACCTGATAATGAACCAGTGAAGTCTCTACGCAGGACGGAGCAAAATTTTGTTATCCTGTTTGCTGATTTTATCTTTAAGGACCATCAACTCGTCAGCAGCCCCGTAGGCCACCCCGCCAACAGCCGCTGGAAGATGCGGCCTGAAGGGCAGCGGCCGAGTATGCGCGGCAGAGGCAGCTGGCTGAGGCAGCGAACGTGGAGGCTGCCAATTTCCACCAGCTGCTGCTGCAGCAAAATATGCAGGTACGTACAACTTGGCCAGGTCATTTTTAGGGAGGGGATTAGTGCGCATGGTAATGTACGTTATAACCAGATTACACATGAGAGGCATCTGTAGTCATTGCGCACATTGGCTCACGCACGTATATACATATCCTTTGAGGTGTTCTTTAACACATAGCAACTTACAAAACATTTCCATAGTTGCATGTATCACCACCGCATGATCATTTTTTGTATAACAATTCAACTAGTCACCAATGCTGTCTTCTGACAGGCAGAGGCAGCTTGGTAGTATTTGCTACGTTTCACATGTTTTTAACATAACAGTCCATATAAGTTTGCACGTCCATTTCTCGTGTCATATGTATATGATCTCGCTGCCCTAAAGAGTAACTTTGCTGAAACTATAACACTTGCGAACAGTGCGAATCAAACATTTACATTGCATAACCTGTAGCTGAAGTAAGTCAATGTGTTTCGCAGCATCATCAGCAGCTCGTGGAGGAGCTGAGAGCAACCCGGGTGGTCCAGCAGCAGCTGGCAGCAGACATGCGTGGTTTGCAAGAGGTCAGTGGCTTTATCGCGACCACGCTGCGCCAGCTCCTGGCTGCCCTGGCTCATGGCCTCCACGAGCCGCCTCAGCCATGAGGGACAGTTTTTTTTCCCACCCCCCATATCATCCTTTAGTGCTAGCAAGTACAAGTGTTGCCTATTTTTCCGTTCAAATCACCGCTGCAGCAGCTGGTGGTGGTGCCCATACGTCACCACAAGCTGTTGTTACGAGTTGTAGCCAGCCTTCTGAAATAATGTGCAGGTCATGTGCTACCATGGCAGCGAAAACTGATATAGCTGTGTTGTCAGGAGGAAGAAGAAGAAGCTGACTAGTGCGGTCATGCAAACGTCGGCTCCCGCTTCGATCAATGTATTTGCGCCGAATTTTTGTGCCACCCCTGAGAACCTGGTGTCGACCGACGCGTCGGATCACAAGAGTTACGTGCATACCCATATTTTGTCGGTGGGTCCATTTTTCGCCTCTTTGCAAACTATTTTCTGCGTGCCACGTAGAAAAGGTGCCAGCCCCTGATTTGCGCTGTAGGCCTAGGGCTCACGCGCACGACGGAGTGTAGGCATGGCCTCCTGCTTAGCTGTTGAAGGCATAGAGATCACCTCGGAGGAAGATATCGGATAGATGACAGCCATCACTCGCCGAAGGAGACGCGCATTAGCCGCTGGTGGAAAATCCGTGGCTATAAAGGATACCAACCATGGCGGGAAAGGTAGTCGCCGCACGGCCGCCTCGTGAACGTGCTTAAGAGCGTCGCTACCGCCTCTAGGATCCCGATGCTACCGAGGGATCACATCGAGATAATTGTCCACCCCCGTGGTGGCCTCGACGTTAAAAAGATCAGCCTAGTACATCTCTCCAGAGCGCTGGCCATGGCGGCAACCTTAGCGCCGGAAGACACGACGGAGGACACGTACTGTCCGAACGGCTGCCAAAACATTTTGGTGGTATCGACTCCGCTGGAAGAAAACGCGAGAGCTTACGCCAAGGTACCCAAGATCCATACGAAGGATGGACAATTCGAAGTGGCGGCCTACACCGCAGCAGGAGAAGATACATGCAAGGGTATTGTTCGCGGTATCTACCTGGACATTAGCGACGCGGAACTGAAAACCCTTTTCGTAAATCACCGAAATCCGGGCCTCGTCGAGGTACGTCGGATCAAGCAAACTACAACGGGGGTGGTACTTTTTGAAGGACAAAGAGTGCCAAACCACGTTATTTGTGGTAACTTACTCATGCCCTGTAATCTCTACCGACGACAGATAGATGTGTGCTACGGCTGTGGTGAAATCGGACATAGATCGGACGCGTGTCCCAATTCAGCAAGTGTTAGAAAGTGTAGGGGCTGTGGAATCACTTCCACACCTGAAGATCATCATTGTGATCCCAAGTGCGCTATTTGCGGTGGCGCACACCCAACTGGTGACTAAAAATGCCGTCGAACATTCCAGATGCCTTATACTGTGAGGCAAAGGCGTCGAAGGCGCCAACGACAGCAAGCACGCTATACACAGGTAGCCGGCGACATTGAAGACAGCGACAATTCCCAGCGCAAAAGGGTCATGCAAGAAAATGAAGCCAACTTGCGCCCTCGCACGAGAGGACGCTCCAGCTCACGAGGGCGCTCCCGCTCCAGGGGGCATTCTCAATCCAGAGGACAACCCAGCTCTGGAGAATTTTCTGGTGTCGTCCCGCAACCCCGAGGACCTGGGGCAAGATCGAGGTCCCGTTCACAGTCGACCCCAAGAGCAACCTGGGCCGATCGAGTCAAGAACAGAGGCCTTGGGAAACCAGGACAACCGACAAGGGCAAGGTCTAGGAGAAATAATGGTAAGGCACAGCTGGAACGCGAGTCAAATCCCCAAATATTGGCATTAGAATCAGAAAATTGGAAATTAAAGCAAGAACTGTCTCAGCTCAGGGAGGCTTCCAAATCCTTTAAAGAAGGGTCCGAAACACCACATAGTCAGATGGAGACAACGGCTCCAAAACCCTTGGCCGGCAAACCTAAACGTAAGGCCACCCACCCTGTTCCCATTAGCGAAACAGATGAGGAAGATTTAGAAACCTCTGAGGCAGAGGCGATGGGAGAGAGTGAGGCACCACCCAAACACAAGAAAGTCAGAATAGCCGCAAGGTTAGTGACAATAGACAAGACTCTGGCGAAAATCATGGAGCTCATCACTAATCTAGATGCTCGAGTGGGCCAACTAGAAAGGCCAAAGTTAAGGCAAAGGCAAGCGCAGCGGCTGCATTGGCTGTCCACAAACGCACAAATGGTAGACCGAGCGCAGACTCTAGGGGTTCGGGTAGTCAACCAATGGTATCATAATGGCTTCAAACGACAAGAATAACATTTAAATATGGCAGTGGAATTGCGCGAGTTTTCGAAGGCGCGAGGCTCCCCTGCAGCAGCTCATTAGACCGGCCAAAGTTAAGCCGCACGTTATTCTCTTACAGGAAACACGAGCTAAAGAGGATATCTCTCTACCGGGTTACAACTCCGAAACATTGATCATTCCAGGGGGTCGGGGAATAGTGACTTTGGTTCGAAAGGGTACCTCTTATGAAACTCACGAGCTTCTCAAGTACAAGGTTAGTCTAGAAGCACAAATGATCGAACTCATCCTGAAGAACAAAAAAGCAGCTAACGTGTACATAGCTAACGTTTATAGCTCTCCGCAAGATAGGAAAATGAATTTTAAGACCCTCTTCGGCCGCATTTCCAGTAAGGCAGATGATCCAGCCCCACTCGTAGTGGCTGGGGACTTCAACGCTCCCAACAAAGAATGGGGCTATGGTCATCAGAGCGTCAAGCGTACTAATTTAGCAACGACGGCAAGTGAACTAAAATTTGCTCTTATTACAGATGCTAACTTCCCCACGAGAACTGGTACTTCCACTACCAGAGATAAAACCCCGGATCTAACATTCCTTCGGGGAATTGAAGGCTCATGGGACAATATGCAGGAAAATTTAGAAGGTGATCATTACATAATTGAAATCATCTTACAGACGCAACCATCACCATTAAGGAAATATGAGTACGTGGACTGGGATCTCTTTCGTAAGTTGCGTAGGAAACCAGCATAGATGACGAATCTTATGAGGAGCTTTTAGATCAAGTAAAGGCAACGATAAGAAAGCTACTAAAGCAGTCTCAACAGAAATTGAAGTCCCAAAAAAGAACTCCAAGCTAGCTCACATACTGGAAGCGAAAAATTCTCTTCTAACCAGATGGAAGAGTCACAGACATAATAGAAGACTTAGAGCCAAGATCGCCCAAGTTAATTGTGATATCGAAACGTACCCGGCTCAACATTCACGTCAACAATGGGACAAAACTTGCTCCCACACAGACGGCAGATTGCGCAGAGGAGGCAAATGGAATCTGTTGAAGAGCCTACCTAATGACAAGCTCTCCAGAAGTACTACAGACCTCGCCATAAACAGACTCGTCAATAAACAGATAACTATAGGGCGGACAGCGAGAGGTCTCAAACAACCTCGCGCACATGTACCTGCCACTTAAAAATGAATATGAAAACGAAGAAGAAATAAGCGACCCTTACTCCGGAATATCGCAACCGGACTTGGACAGTGATTTCACTGCAGCTGAGATAAGGCACGTACTCTTTAATTTAAATGAGAGATCTGCCTCAGGTCCGGATGGCATCACAAATAATCTTTTGCGAAACCTGGACGATGATGCCATAGACATAATCACGGTAAAAATTAATAGTCACTGGAGATCCGGCACTGTCCCACCGGAATGGAGCGAGGCCAAGGTGACGTTTATACCGAAACCCGGCAAACCACTCAAAAGGAGAACCTCAGGCCCATATCACTTACATCCTGTATTGGCGAAGTAGCCGAACATGCTATTCATAACAGGATAATAGAACACATAGAAAACCAGGAGCTTTTCAGGCACAATCTCATAGGCTTTAGGAAGGCATTATCCACACAGGACGCCATGCTCATGATCAAACGGGCTATTATTGACGACCCTAGCAGAGACGTAAAGGGCCTCCTGGGTCTGGATCTTATCAAAGCATTTGATTTGGGTGCACATAAACATATCCTACATGAAATCTCAACCTTGAACCTGGGAAGCAATTTTTACAATTATGTGAGGTTCTTTGTAGCTAATCGGACAGCTCGGGTCAAACTCGGTATAGTCGCAGGCGTTCCATACAATTTAAGCAACAACGGCGCACCATAAGGTTCAGTATTGTCCCAACTCCTCTTTAACATTGCCATGCACAGGCTTTCGGAGGAATTGACCAAAATCCCGAACTTGGGGCACGTCATATACGCTGACGATATCACAGTGTGGGTCCCAAGGGGGTCACTCGCCGCACTAGAGCAGACACTACAGGCAGCGGTAGACACCACAGAATCCTTTCTTAAGGACACCGGACTCCGACTATCACCTTGTAAATCTGAGCTGCTGCTCTTTAGACAGTCGAGACAAGGTGTTAGAAGCCTTGCACCTTTAGAAACTCTACCAATTAAAATCACAGACCACACAGGACGGGTAATACCCAGAGTAGAGAAAATTCAAATTTTGTGTCTTCTCATTGACGCAAGCAGCTGTAATGCTACGGCCCTGAACCGTCTCACAGGTAAGGCCTTTAAAGCTCCTGGGCAGGCTCTCAAATCGAAAGGCAGGCCTCAAGGAGGACAATCTCATCAGAGCATATCATGCATTCTTCCTCAGCCTGTGACGTACATTGCATCATATCTGAGCTGGGGGAAAGGAGAGAAGGCTCCGGACTCAAAAGGGCTCTGGGACTCCCGCACGGAACGAGTACCGAACTCCTAAACAAGTTAGGACTTCATAACACTATAGATGAGCTCATTGAGGCACATTCGATGTCACAAGTTGCAAGGCTCTCCAACACTAAGCCAGGGTGAAAAATTCTAGATGAAGTCGGAATACTGCCTCGAGGAGGAGACGTCTCTAAGTTCAAGATACCCAATGAGGTGGAGACACAATTAGTTGTATACCCCATACGTAGAAATATTCAACCTGTTCACAACAAGGGCAGAAGGGATGCCAGGGCCATATGCATTCTGGGTAAACTGCACCAACAACACAGCTCAGCTCTTTTTGTCGATGCAACAAGTTATGGATTGGGCAACCGCTACGCTATTGCCGTGATTGATGAGAGCGGTAAATTAATAAGCGCGACGTAATTAACAACGAGCTACATTCATGCCGCCGCAGAAGCAAGCACAGCACTTGCAGTTACAATGAGGAGAGGCTTCACGATTTTCTCCGATTCTCGTACAGCGATTAGGAATTACTCAGCCGGCTTCCTCTCAATGGAAGCACAGAAGTTACTTATACACAGTATTAATACTCATAATTACGACCAACTGGATACCTCACACCTAGTCTGGTTTCCGGCTGATCAGGGCCACTCGATCAGCCCCAATGGCTGCAATCCTAACGAGCAAGCTCACTCTGCTGTGCGAGATCTCTCATGCCGCGCATCAGATCAGGAACTGCTCCAGGATGACTGCGGCTCCTACAAAGACCCACTTACTACTTTTCACGAGATGACCTCACACTATAGGGACGGCAGGAGGTTTTTTCCTCCCCCCCATCAGAAGCTCAACCGAGCTCAGGCAGTCATATTAAGAATGCTTCAAACTAAATCTTATCCCACACCTTTTGTGCTTAATAAAATTGACCAAGATTTTGCCGCAGAACGTAAAAGTTGTGGACACACTCCGTGTCTATTTGATCATATGTTATGGCTGTGCCCCAACCAAAGGGCTTCGAATCTCAACAGTGAGTAGGACTGCAGTCGGCGCATATCCAGCGAAATCCTGCAACATGAACTCCTGGCCGTCCGGAGAGCTCATGACATCGGGAAAGCCTTCGGCCTACCGGTGCCTACGTGGGCGCAGCCACCGATTTAGCCTGGGGACCTATGCCCTCGGACCCTAGTTTCTGTAGACTAAAATAAAGTTCTTGCCATGCCATGCCTGCGATGTCACTTGATACGCGAATGCATGTTTTTTTTGTATCTAGCACTAAAGGATGATATGGGGGGACTGTTTTCCGTACAGTTCTATCCCTAATCATATTTTTTGCAAGGTAATTTCTTTTCATGTGTGTTTTCACTTGCAGTGCAAGTTTGCCCAAGTGAGGCGTTATAAATTATATATAGAATTTTTGCAATATCTCAGTTAGGTGTTGTTCACTTTTGTTTTGCTGTTTCTGATTGTTTCAATGTTCACCATTATTCCAAGGAATATACACACTATTCAATCACTTTTACGGCTACTTCAACATTACCTCGCACACATACAAGTGCACTTAACTGGAATGCTGTGATAACTGGAATTGAATTTTCAGGCCATATGTATGTCATGTTTTCAATGTCAAACTTTTCGTGCCTACAGAAGACAAAGTGGCAGAATTGGAATTTTTTAACGCCAAGCGGCTGTTACTTGTGACAATTATTGTAATATTTGAGGCGTCCTTACCTATGATAGCAATACAACGTAGTCCCCATTTTTATTTGAACACAGTTTGTGACATACGTAACGTAGCCCGAGATATGGCGACTATTTTGACATTCACTGCCAGGCTTATCTTGCAGCCGTTATAAATAATACCGTTGAAGTGCCAAGCATTTCCTCACTTGTCGTTCCTTAAAAGCATGTGACGGCTGTTTTATGTGGTGATCTTATTACGGCACTAGTCATGGAAAAGAAACTATTTTGTGCTACAAACATGTTGACTAAATAACATACAAGACACATGTTTCCTGCTGTGAAGTTGCTGGATGAAGATGAATGGTTGTGCACGAGTTCAAAAAACCATCATTACGCTCGCGTCATATTTATGCGATTTCACATCTGCCAATGGCCCATTGGTAGTGTACTGGGTCGCATGTAGTGAATATCACAGTGCTATGTTGTCGGCATGAAGTCATGCTCCGTGTACATATCCGTCATTTGCTTTGATGAAAGATGGCATGGAAGATGGATCGTATGGTTTTATTTACACTGCAGATATAAACAATTATGAACAATGCAACTGGCACTTGAAATGAATATTTACAATTTATATTCCTTCAATTTCGGAACTATTTACATATGTACACTCTCCCAAGAGAGAATAATGGGCTTGACATGCCAGGCGATCGTTTTCCGCATAACTTTGTCTTTTGTCTAGGAACTGTGCGGTGGCTGTGTGGCAAAACAGCGCAGGGCCTACAAGGTGCGTGAGAACAGTACACATGATGGAGCGAGAAGTGTTATGCTTTGCTGCAGCCCAAATATGAAGCGAGGAGACGAAGCCCGATATCCTCCCTTGCACAGTGCAGATGGCGGTGACAGGGTCGGTGATGCCAGCAGCGAAACGCATCAAGATTACAGAAGCAACAGCAGCAGCAGCAAATCATTTGGCAAGCTCCAGCTGCCCAGAGAAGTGGCTACAACATTCTGCTGATGAACACAAAGTGTTCTGTCCGCAGGTACTAAATGAAAGGTTGTCATGTAGTGTCACAGTGGAATGATGCAATCATCTCCGGTAGTGACAGCTCACTGGCAGAGGGCACGTGAAAACGCTGGTTATGATTGAGCAGATTCGATAAAAAAAGAGCACGCTATCCACTAATTGGACACATTTCTTCACATTGGTTCCTGCTCTCTATTAGGTGTGTAGACAGCAGTAATAAACGTTTGCCTGCAGTGTCAGGCACGTGTTTATTGCTGCTGTCCGTGCTGCTGTCGACGCAGCCGGCTTCGCACCCTTTGCAGGTAGTGCTGCTGCTGCTGCCGAGTCATGCCGAACGAGCTAATAACATTATCCCGGGGAGCACAGCCTTTCAAATACATCATGCATGCTGCCCTCACTCGGGGAACTCTCTGTGGGGAGGGGTCGCCATTTTCATCGTCACTGTTGCTGTTGCTGCTGTCATCATTGACATCATGCAACAGGTCACCTTCGTCAAGACACAAGTTGTGCAACACTGCCCATGCTGCAACGATGTTGGCAGCACGGTCTGGTTCGTAGTGGAGAGCGCGGTACCACTGAAGGCAGCGGAAGCGGCTCTTCAGAAGCCCAATGCACCGTTCCACTACGGACCGCATGGCAGCATGTGCAGTGTTTTACCTGCCTTCTGCAGTGTGCATGGGAAGGTGGCTTGTGACTGGGGTCAGGAGCCATGGTTCCAGGCGGTAGCCGCTGACACCTGCAGGATCATAAAAAATGGTATGAAATCTGCACTAAGTAGAGTGGGCGAAGCACGGGTTATGTAACATGCACCTACTACAGAAAGGCTGCAATAAAAATATACAGGCTGAGCTGAGCACGCAGCGGTGATAACAGATAACAAAGCTGGGACATCGTAGCATCCCTATCTGCAGCAAGGCAGCTTTTAGTGGAGTTCTGTGGTCTTTATTCTAAATGACTATCAGCGTAAAAAAGAACGTGGCAACACGTGCACTGTACACTCATAATAAAAATTAGATTAAAGAACAGCGCAGGAGTGTTGTCACTTTGTTTCGCGCAGATGCCATTGAGAAATTTCTACATCTCGCCTATACTTAATAACCTACTATAGCAAAAGGGGTTCGGGCTTCAATATTCTTTTACGGCGCGAGCACGCTTTGCTGCATGCTGCCAGAATTGCAACTGTACTAAATTTTCCAGCTGCTCACCGAGGAGGTGTCCGCCGGCCTTGGCAATATCATCATCATTATCATCAGCCTGATTACGCCAAATGCAGGGCAAAGGCCTCTCCCAGACTTCTCCAACTACCCTGGTCATGCCCTAATTGTGGCCATAATGAAGTACTAATTGTGGCCAAACTTCTTAATGTCATCCGCCCACCTAATTTTCTGCTGCCCCCTGCTACGCTTCCCTTCCCTTGCAATCCAGTCCGTAACTCTTAATGACAATTGGTTATCTTCCGTCCTCATTACACGTCCTGCCCATGCCCATTTCTTTTCCTTGATTTCAAATAAGATGTCATTACCTCGCTTTTGTTCCCTCACCCAATCTGCTCTTTTTCCATCACTTAACGTCACACCCATCATTCTTCTTTCCATAGCTCGTTACAACGTCCTCAATTTAAATAGAACCCTTATCGTAAGCCTCCAGGTTTCTGCCCCGTAGACGAGTACTGGTAAGACACAACTATTATAATCATTTCTCTTGATGGATAATGGCAACCTGCTGTTCATGATCTGAGAATGTCTGCCAAACGCACACCAGCCCATTCTTATTCTTCTGATTATTTCCGTCTCATAATCCAGATCCATGGTCACTACCCGCCCTAAGTAGACGAATTCCCTTACCACTTCCAGTACCTCTACCTATCGTAAACTGCCGTTCTCTTCCGAGACTGTTAAACATTACTTTAGTTTTATGCAGATTATTTTTACACCCACTCTTCAACTTTGCCTCTCTAGGTCAGTGAGCATGAATTGCAATGGGTCCCCTGAGTTACTAAGCAAGGCATTATCATCCGCCAATCGCAAGTTACTAAGGCATTCTCCATTAACTATTATCCCCAATTCTTCCCAATACAGGTCTCTGAATACCTCCTGTAAACACGCTGTGAATAGCATTGGATAGATCGTATGTCCGTGCCTGACACCTTTCTTCATTGCGATTTTGTGGCTTCCTTTATGGAGGACTACGGTGGCTGTCGAGCCGCTATAGAAATCTTTCAGCATTTTTACATACGGCTCGTCTTCACCATGATTCCGTAATGCCTCCATGACTGCTGAGGTTTCGACAGAATCAAACGCTTTCTGGTAATCAATGAAAGCTATATATAAGGGTTGGTTATATTCCGCACATTTCTCTATCACCTGAATGATAGAGTCAATATTGACACGTGTACTTATATTCATCGGGCGACCACGTTTCGCCGCCTAACAAATGTTATCGCACAGCGCAGGACGTGCCTTCATCTGTCCGAAGTTTCTGAAAAGTTATCGATGCTTCTATCAGCTGTCTGTTGTCGCGGAACCTTGTGTTATCTGCTTGCATCGCGTGACGCGAATGGTATAGAACTTTGTGGAAGGCACGCGGGTTCCAAAGATTAGTCTGGAGCATTCGATGACTGCTGTACAAAAGCCGACGCGCTGGACCCGCTGATCAGATTTTTGACGATCGCCGACTGTGTTCGCCGCTGTCTTTGTGCTTTTAAGTGTAGCCTGTTTTGGGGGCACAGGTTCGCCGAATAAAAGCTAGTTCTGCCTTTCACAGTATTGCTACTGTGTTCTTTGACGTCACGACCACGGGGCATCTGGTGGAGGTGCTTTTCGTCCATGTACCGGGCGCCCCCATCAAGCCGTCATCCAAGCCCGGACCGTAAAGAGAGCACCAACGCAGCCACGGACCATCGAGCAAGCCGTCGTCTACAACAGCTGCCTCCGGAGCACGGACTTCTAACTGAGAAGACCAAGAAGATTCTGGCCAAGACAACCACAATGGCTCCCCCAGTGTCACGCATCGTACTTCAACGACCCAGAGAGCCCCCTGCCTTCCGTGGAGCTACGTCGGAGGATCCTGAAACATGGCTCGAAACCTTCGAAAGGATCTCAACAGTCAATAACTGGACCTCTGAGGATAAGCTACGACACGTGTACTTCTCCTTGGATGATGCCGTGAGGACTTGGTTCGAGAACCGGGAGTCCACCCTAGCAACATGGGACCTGTTCCACAGTAACTTCCTGAGGACGTTCACGAGCGTTGCCCGAAAAGAAAGGGCCGAAGTTATGCTGGAAACCCGAGGCCAACTACCCAATGAGACCATCGCCATCTTCACAGAAGAGATGACCCGTCTTTTCCGGCACGCCGAACCGGAAATGTCCCAAGAGAAAAAAGTGCGTTTCTTGATGCGAGGCGTAAAGCAAGAACTTTCGCCGGACTAATCCGAAACCGACCGAAGACCGTAGCTGAGTTCCTGACAGAGGATACGACGATTGAGAAAACGTTAGAAATGCGCACTAGGCAATACGACTGCCAAGTGCTCACGCCTCACTGCGCCATCCAAGCGCTGGGCTCCGTTGATCTCCAAGAAACCATAAAGGCATTGTGCACGAAGAACTCCGCAAGGTCTTGCCTTCGTCGCAGCCTGAAGTGACCTCGATCGCTGACATCGTGAAACATGGGGTTCAGTGATCGCTGGGAGCTCATGAGGTGCAACCTTAATTACCGAAGCCCCAGCCAGAAGCGATGACCTCCGCCGCCGTCACACGCCGTCAAAGTCCCCCTCCGCAACCGCGCGAGGGCCCTGTCACGCCGCAGTTCTCGTCCGCCGCCGCCGCCGCACGCATGACCACCCGTCGCCCAGCGCACCTACGCGAGGAAGACGGACATATGGCGCGCCCCTGACCACTGCCCGCTCTGCTACCCACTGCGGCGAAGCCGGCCACGTCTAGCGACGACGCCCATACCGGGAGATGGGACTGCAAGGTTACGCCGTCAACGCTCCGTGCCCGCAGCAAGGTGAACGCCCTCGCGATATCGCCAACTACCTCGCCACTACTCAGTAGAGCTCTCCACGACTGTCGCGCTGGCCATCACCAGGCCGCTACCTGTCGCCGCAGCGCCGAGCATGCACTGGCCCAGCCAGGGGCCGATCCGTGAGTCCATCACCGGAAAACTAAAAGCAGCAACCGATGGAGGTGCGGTTGCTGTTCGTCGAACTGACGAAGATCCTCCGCCGCCTACGAAGACTACGAAGAGACTGCCTCGACGACATAACAACGACACGCCGCAGTACCGACGGAGACTGGAAGCAAAGAATACGCCGACGAAAGACAAAATGACGACGCCACGTATCCGCCACAGGTCAACGCAACGCAGCCGTGATCCGACGCCAAGGCCTAACTGTAACGCAAGACAAAGAACCACTGACCTCGACGTGCGTCTCGACGGCCACGCAGTCACCGCCTTCGTAGACACAGGAGCCGATTACTCCGTCATGAGTGGACCCATCGCACCCCAGATGAAAAAAGTTAGGACTGCAGGACTAGGCCCGTTAATTCGGACCGCTGGAGGACACCTCATCACGCCAACTGGAATCTGCATGGCAAGAATTACCATTCATGACCGGACTTACCATGCCACCTTCGTTATCCAGCAACAGTGTTCACGGGACGTCATTCTCGGCATGGACTTCCTGAACCAACACAGCGCAATCATCAACCTGAAGTCGAAGTCAATAACGCTGTCGGAAGATCAAGCGATACCGCCGGAGAGCCCTCGTAGGCACCACGCCTTGAGTGTGCTCGAAGATTAAGTGAGCATCCCGCCTCGCTCCAGCATTGTTATCTCGGTAGGCACTGAAACGCCCGCTGACGTAGAAGGCGTCATCGAAAGCGACCAACATCTACTGCTCGACCGTGAAACTTGCGTCGCAAGAGGGATCGCTCGACTGCACGGAGGAAACACGAAAGTGTTACTGACAGCATTCAGCCAGGAGTTCAAGCACATTAACAAGGACACGATGATCGCATGTATCGAGGAAATTCTGGAAACCAGCAATGCGCTTGTCCTCTCGGATTTTTACACATCTATCCCTACGACCGTAGTTCCCGAGCCAGATTTCGACATAAATCCAAGTCTCCCCGTGATTAAGCGGCAACAGCTCAGAAGTCTGCTTCGACAATACAAAGACTGCTTTTCGACGTCATCGAGGATTCGACAAACACCAGTCTCAAAGCATCGCAAAATAATCGAAGAGTGCGCTCGACCACTCCGCCAGAGCCCTTACCGAGTTTCGACGCGAAAACGCGAAGCTATGAAACAAGTCAACCAAATGCTGCGCGACGACATCATCCAGCCGTCGAAAAGCCCGTGAGCGTCTCCAGTTGTTTTAGTGAAGAAAAAGGACGGGACCCTACGTTTCTGCGTCGATTATCATCGGCTGAACAAAATCACGAAGAAAGACGTATACCCCCTCCCATGGATAGACTACGCATTGGATCGGCTCTGCAATGCTAAATACTTCTCATCGATGGACCTCACGTCTGGCTACTGGCAAATAGAAGTCGACGAAAGGGATCGCAAAAAGAGTTCAAGCTTATGTCATTTGGACTGTGCTCGGCGCCAGCAATGTTACATCGCGTGATTGACACGGTTTTAGCAGGATTGAAGTGGCGGACCCGTCTTGTTTGCTTGGATGACGTCGTCATCTTCGCCGGAAATTTCGATGATCACCTTAAGCGGCTTGCGACAGTATTAGAGGCCATCAAGTCATCAGGGCTCACTCTGAAGCCGGGAAAGCGTCGCTTCGCTTACGATGAACTTCTCTTCCTAGGCTAAGTCATCAGCAAATCTGGGGTATGGCGCGACCCGCAGAAGACAGCTGCCATCGCAAAGTTCCCGCAGCCAATCGACAAGAAGGCAGTGCGCAGGTTCCATGGCATGTGCGCCTACTATAGGCGCTTTGTCAAGAACTTTGCATGCATCGCGGAGCCGCAAACACATCTAACGAAATGTGATGTCGGGTTCAAGTGGGAAATACCGCAAAATCAAAGAACTCAAACGACGCATGCCGTCGCCGCCGGCACTTGCACACTTCGACGAGGACGCCGATACTGAAATCCACACTGACGCTAGAAGCCTAGGCCTCGGTGCCCTCCTAGTCGAGAGCAAAGAAGGACTGGAACGGGTTATGTCTTATGCTAGCCGGTAATTGTCAAAACCAGACGGCAATTACTCTACGACTTAAAAGGAATGCTTCGCCATTATTAGGGCTACAGCAAAATTCCGCCCTTACCTCTACGGCAGGCCATTCAAAGTCGTCAGCGACCATCACGCGTTGTGTTGGCTAGCTAAGTTACAGGACCCTCCAGGATGGCTGGCGCGGTGGAGCCTCAGACTGCAAGAATATGACGTCACCGTAATACCCAAGTCCGGAAGAGAACACTCTGACGCCGACTGCTTATCACGCGCCCTCATCGATACCCCACCGCAAGACGACGAGGATGACGACGCCTTTCTTGGAATAATAAGCGCGGAAGACTTCCCTAAAAAGCAGCGAGCAGACCCGGAGCTGAATGGTTTCGTCGAGTATTTGGAAGGGAACACCGACGTTGTCCCTAGGGCGTTTAAGCGCGGGTTGTCTTCGTTCACGCTACATAACAACCCGCTCGGGAAGAACTTCTCACCAGTCCGCGCCACCTACCTTCTTCTTGTACCGTCAGCGCTGCGTCCAGAAGCACTGCACGCCTTACACGACGATACAACCGCTGGGCACCTCGGATTCTCCCGGACGCTGTCGAGGATACAGGAAAGGTATTACTGGCCGCGTCTGACCACGGACGTCACCTGTTACCTCAAGACATGCCGAGACTGTCAACGACGCATGACACCACCGACAAGGCCAGCAGGGTTACTACAGTGGATCGAACCTCCTCGTCGACAATTCCAGCAGATTGGGATGGATTTGTAGGGGCGGTTTACGACGTCAACATCCGGGAATAAGTGGATCGTCGTGGCGACGGTCTATCTCACCCGCTTCGCTGAAACTAAAGTTCTACCAAAAGGAGGCGCAGCCGAAGTGGAAATTTTTCGTCGAGAGCATCGTGGTGCGACATGGTGCCCCAGAAGTCCTCATCACCGACAGAGGAACTGCTTTACAGCAGAGCTCACCCAAGCCATTCTGCAATATAGCCACACAAACCATAGGAGGACAACTGCCTATCATCCGCAAACGAATGGTCTCACGGAGCGCCTGAACAAGACCCTCGTCGACATGCTGGCGATGTACGTCGACGTTGAGCACAAGACGTGGGACGCGGTCCTCCCGTATGTAACCTTCGCCTACAACACGGCGGGGCAAAAACAACACAGATCACGCCGTTCTAGTTGGTTTACGGCAGAAAACCGTCGACGACGCTCGACGCCATGCTGCCGCACGTCACTGAAGAGCAGAATCTTGACGTCGCTACCTATCTCCAGCGCGCCGAAGAAGCCCGACAGCTCGCCCGCCTACGTATCAAGAACCAGCAGCGTAACGACAGCCGACACTACAACCTCCGACGACACTTCGTCGAGTACCAGCCCGGCGACCGTGTTTGGGTTTGAAGACCGCTACGCCGACGAGGACTGTGTGAGAAACTATTGCGACGGTATTTCAGACCCTACAAGTTCATCCGACGTATTGGCGCACGGGTCTATGAGGTCGTGCCAGACGGCATTTCGCATTCACAGCGGCGCCGCGTACGATCTGAAGTGGTCGACGTGGTGCGTCTTAAACCCTTTTATGGACTCTGACGAATTTTCCTTATTTTGTTGTTTTCTGTGCTACGAGCGCTTCTCTATTTCTGTCGCTTCTTCGCAGCATCGGGTCGATGCATTTTAAGAGGGCGGTATTGACACGTGTAATTATATTTATCGGGCGACCACGTTTCGCCGCCTAACAAATGTTATCGCACAGCACGGGAGGAGGAGGAGGAGGAGAAACTTTATTATTGCAGAAACCGTTGCGCGGTTTATTCCTGGGTGGTTCCCTCTGAACGCGCCTCTTTGTATCCGAAGTTTCTGAAAAGTTATCGATGCTTCTATCCGCTGTCTGTTTTCGCCGAACCTTGTGTTATCTGATTGCATCGCGGGACGCGAATGGTATAGAACTTTGTGGAAGCCACGCGGGTAGCAACGATTAGTCTGGAACATTCGACGGCTGCTGTATAAAAGCCGACGCGCTGGACCCGCTGATCAGATTTTCGACGATCGCCGACTGTGTTCGCCGCTCTCGTTCTGCTTTAATTGTAGCCTGTTTTGTGGGCACAGGTTCGCCCAATAAAGGCTAGTTTTGCCTTTCCCAGTATTGCTACTGTGTTCTTTGACGTCACAACCACGTGACAATATGATCTGTTGTTGAGTAACCTTTGAGGAATCCTGCCTCGTCCTTTGCTTGAGAGAAGTGTAAGGTGTTCCTGATTCTATTTGCGATTACCTTAGTAAATTTTTTGTAGGCAATGCACAGTAAGCTGATCGGTCTGTAATTTTTCAAGTCCTTGGCATCGCCTTTCTTAGGGATTAGGATTATGTTAGCGTTCATCCCAAATTTCGGTACGCTTGAGGCCATGAGGTATTGCGTATACAGGGTGGCCAGTTTCTCTAGAACAATCTGCTCACCATACTTCAACAAATCTGCTGTTACCTGATCCTCCCCAGCTGCCTTCCCCCTTTGCATAGCTCCCAAGGCTTTCTTTATTCTTCCGGCGTTACTTGTGGGATTTAGAATTCCGCTAGATTATTCTCTCTTCTGTTTTCGTCGTGGGTGCCACTGGTAGTGTATAAATCTCTATAGAACTCCGCAGCCACTTGAGCTATCTCATCCATATTAGTGATGATATTGCCGGCTTTGTCACTTAACGCATAGATCTGATTCTTGTCAATTCCTAGTTTCTTCTTCACCGCTTTTAGGCTTTCTCCGTTCCATAGAGCATGTTCAATTCTATCCATATTATACTTCCTTATGTCAGCTGTCTTGCGCTTGCATATTAACTTCGAAAGTTCTGCCAGTTCTATTCTAGCGGTAGGATTAGAGGCTTTCATACATTGGCGTTTCTTGATCATATCTTTTGTCTCCTGCGATAGCTTACTGTTATACTGACTAACGGAGTTACCACCGACTTATATTGTACACTCCTTAATCATGATGCCCACAATATTGTCGTTCATTGCTTCGACAATAAGGTCATCTTCTTGAGATAAAGCCAAATACCTGTTCTGTAGCTTGTTCTGGAATTCCTCTTTCTTCCCTCTTACCGCTAACTCATTGATCGGCTTCTTATGTACCAGTTTCTTCCGTTCCCTCCTCAGGTCTAGGCTAATTCGAGTTCTTACTATCCTATGATCGCAGCAGCGCACCTTGCCGAGCACGTCCACAACTTGTATGATGTCACGGTTAGCGCGGAGTATAAAGTCTATTTCTTTTCTAGTCTCGCCATTCGGGCTCCACGTCCGCTTTCGGCTTTCCCGCTTGCGGAAGAAGGTATTCATTATCCGCATATTATTCTGTTCCGCAAAGTCTACTAATAGGTCTCCCCTGCTATTCCTAGAGCCTATGCCATATTCCCGCACTGACTTGTCTCCAGCCTGCCTCTTGCCTACCTTGGCATTGAAGTCACCCATCAGTATAGTGTATTTTTTTTACTTTAAGCATCGCCGATTCCATGTCTTCATAGAAGCTTTTGACTTCCTCGTCATCATGACTGGATGTAGGGGCGTAGACCTTTACGACCTTCATTTTGTACCTCTTAGTAAGTTTCACAACACGACATGCCACCCTCTCGTTAATGCTATAGAATTCCTGCAAGTTAACGGCTCTATTTTTATTAATCAGGAATCCCGATTCCTAGTTCTCGTCTCTCCTCTGTGCCCCGGTATCACAGGACGTGCCCGCTCTTAGCACTGTGTATGCTTCTTTTGTCCTCCTAACTTCACTGAGCCTTAATATTCCATTGAATACCCTCTAACTCCTCCAATAGCACTTCTAGACTCGCTTCAGTAGATAACGTTCTAGCGTTAAACGTTGCCAGGTTCAGTTTTCAACGGTGGCTTGTCCGGATCCAGAAATTCTTGGCACCCTCTGCTTCGTCAGAGGTCTGACCACCACCGTGGTGAGTTGCTTCGCTGCTGCTGGATACGGAGGGCCGATGTTTGATTGTTGTATACATATAAAAGGTTGTGGCCAAGTCTTGCACCAAGTGGCCCATCCTGCTCTGGGGAGGGAGTGCGTTACCGGGATCAGGCCGCACTCCAAGCCTTGTTTACGCAATTTGATCAACACGCGAATTTTTTTTAGTCCGGTGGACAAATGCCCGGCACTGGGATTCGAACCACGGTCCTCTTGCACGCGAGGCGGATGCTCTGCCTCTACGCCACCGCTGCAATATGCCCCTCCCGGAACCGACGCAACCACGTAGTTCTCCACACGTGGGCGTCGTGGCCTGCTCCCGGTCGCAGAGCGCCGACGGCGAGGATCCGCATGCCTGCGTCGCAGATCTGACCAGAGCGCGCACAGCATAGGCCACGCGTTGCTATGACGGGCAAATTAGACAAAAATTCAGCTGCTTAAGAACATTGTGTCGAGGGCGTAGTAGCCTTTGCGGCACATGAATGCCGCCTTCTGCTCGCCCTTCGGAGGCTGCCGTCCACACATCCGATGACGCCGGGAATGGAGCCACGTCGAAGGAACCCTTCCTTCACGGCTGCCTTGTCCTCCGACGTCATCGGGAAATGGGCGTCCTCGGGAAATTTTGTGGGCCCCGGCGTGGACGATTGCCTGCGCCACGCGTCGCACACACTTGCTGACCGCATGCTGGATCACGCCGATCGTCTCCTCGCTCCCTACCGAGGCTTGGAAGCTGCCCGTTGCGAAGAATCGCAACGCGCACAACACTTGTCGCTCCACCGACGGCGCTGTTCGCACGCCTCCGAGTCCCTCCGCCACTTCGTCGCCCAGCCACCGCACAGTTTCTTTCTTCAGGCGAAAGTACCGCCGAAACAGATCGTTTGGCATGTCAAACGCATCCTCTGGCTCCCTCCTCCCGCGCCCGGGCTGAAGAGTGGCCGCCGCCACCAACACAATCAGGAAGGCAGCCATTTTCTATTCCAAACGGAACGGGGCAGTCGGCGGTTATTCCACGATTTTGGCAGGTTTGTTCGGCATAATTAAGCATAACGAGTGCGTAAACGTTACTTCAAGGTGTCGGTTCTTGAGCATTCCTGACGTCGTTTGACAGGCAGGCAAAATGGGCGCGGCCTCAAAAATTTCGACCAATGAGCGAGCGGTGACGGCCATTTTGGAATAAAAACAGAACGGTATAGTTTTACGTTATACCGACCCATCTCCGGGGCGGTAGGAAGAAACCGAATCGTAGGGTCGAGCAGCTACTGGGCAAGGGATCGACGTTTAAGCACTACAATTTGTTTCCGTGGAGACAAACCCTTTGTGGGTAGCATGTAGATTCCCTGAAGTCGTTCATCACGCCTGGACGCGCTCTTGCGTGCCTTTTCTCCTTTCTCCAGTCCAGTGAAGTGGGACATGAAAACCGGTCCCGCAACCTTTCGTCTCCTGTTTGGAATGCAATCACTCCAGAACAGTGCCGAGCCCAAAACCACAAAGCAAGCAAGTACAAGGTCATTCTGCGCCGAGACCACCAGGCTTTGCAAAAAAAAAAAAAACATGCCACTGCTTTCCTACCTCTGTCGCACGTCCTCCCTCTAAGCACTAGAACCAGCCATTCCCTAAAAGCCCAAAGAACTGATTATCACAATCACCTAACAAACAACTACATGGACGCGAAAATAATAAAAAAAACGTATGAAAAAGAAATACCAACACGAAATGACACGAAACTAGAGTGGGCATGAGGCTCTCGCTACGCTCTGGTCAACGACAAAGGCCATCTGCGGTCCCATTAGGTTCTCTTTGTTCTCGAAATGACCACAAGACCACTGTAAATTGTGTCGCACGGTGTGGATAGGCCGTTTTTTCTTTGTCTTTGTTCGTTTAGAAATCGGGCTCCTCTCCTGGTGACGTGTCCCACGTGTTAAAGCTCTGCCCTCCCGAGCTAACAATTCGCCTACGTGGCGCGTGATTCAGAAGACTTCATAGAAAATTGGAGGACGCTTAAGCTTCGCCTTCAAGAGTGGAACGCGACAGCGTTCCCATCGACCCGCCAAGGGGTGTAAGACAATGCGCTACGGCGCAGGGATCACTTACGAGGCGCCCCGCATCGGACTTTGCGGCCACCTATCACACGGAGAGCGTCGAGCAACGCAGCGTTCGGCGCGGCAACGAAACGTGCGCCTGAGCAAACGGAACGAACCAAAGAACTCGGTGTCTCGGAAGGGGAAACGATCTACGCCAGCCAAACGTCGTGATCGGCACGGGCAGAGAGATAGATAGATAGTGATCTAAAGAAAGGAACGGCGCTTGATTCTGCAACCCGCGTGGGAGCACGGCGAAGCGTCGTCAGGGGAGAGGGAGTCGGAGCCGCGACGCGCCTGCCACCTGTCGGGGCAGCGCCGTACATTGAGAGGGGGGGGGGGTCTTCTGTGTTTGCCGCAAGATGGCTCTGCGTGTGCGGTAAGCGCAGAAGAAATTTAGCGGAAACTTACTTCGCTACTCGTGTAAATGCGACTTCTGTAAGTTACATGCTCATAATTGCCGATATACACCGCAGTATAACTTTGTACGGCACGTTTTTAAGGCAACACCGCGTTCACTAGAAGCACGTTTGTACCGCTTTCAAGCGTCGAACTCGTGGCTGAGTGGTAGCGTCTCCGTCTCACACTCCGGAGACCCTGGTTCGATTCCCATCCAGCCCATCTTGGAAGTTGCTTTTTATTTATGAAGTGCCTGCCATGATTTATCGCTCACGGCCAACGCCGCGGACGCCGACGCCGACACCCGACACCGACGCCGACGACACCGGCTTTTCTGCGACACGAGCTCCTTAACGCTATCGCGTTAAAAATAAAACAAAGGCGCATTTCTTAACCACGGAAGTCGTGACTGCGATGCGAAATAGTCGAAGGGATAAATTTCACGTATTGAGTTGCTCGCTTGGTCAAAGCAACCAGCCAGTACGAGCGCCTCCAATACGAAACGTACTGACCTCTGCTGACCGCTTCAACTCTTACTGAAACTAATTCATAAAGTGACCATTTACACCCCCCCCCCTCCCGAAAAAAAATCTTTCCTCGATCTCCGCGCAAAAAAAAAAGTGCTGAACAAAAGATTTTGCTTCTCGAAACGCGCTTCATGAAAAAAATTTCTGCAATGGTAAATGTGACACACGCATCTGCTTATAAGCATTAAATTATCAAACTTAGATGTGTCTCTGCAGACCACCAATCCCAATGCCTACCTACAAAATCAGCGCAATAACAAACTACCAATGTCGCAAAACCCACTTCACTTTCATTCTTGTAGCTGGCTCACACAAAGACACAAAGAAACTCTGTGCCTAACACGAAACCTTTGAATTAAAAGGCAAAGTTCTCAATAACTAACAAGAGAAGCTATCGCGTTGAACGTAAAAACAAAAATGAGAGGTATGCCCAATTTACTAATTACTTTCTTCTAACGGGCGCTCCATGAGGTCGCAGGCCGAAAGGCTTTGCGCTTCGCAGAGGTCAGCAAAGGGCGCCAGACTTACACTGCCCTCTGGAGACACCGGCTACTTTGGGCCCCCGCAGCTTGCTGTCTCGTCCCTAAAGGGGAGGCCGTAAATGCGGGAAGAACAGCCACTGTCCTCGCTGTCGCTGCACCTTCCACCTGAGTACCTGTTCGACTGGCCCGGTTTGTATACGCATGTGTCTCAACCAGTTTGATCATTTGAGCTGCAGCCTTGGTTGCGGAGGTGCGTACTGTTCTCTCGCAATCAGCATTTGGCGACGCCTGCGTTTTCTTAACCATCACAGTGAACGAACCCTTTGCCGTTCGGCGCGACGGTTGGTTACCTTGTCCTACGCACTGCGCTGTGGCGTCTTTCTCAAGTTTTCGCTGCGCGGAATACTTGGCTCTGTTTACCTCACGGCACTGTGTGAAAACACCTTTCCTTGTCAAGCAGTTATCTATTGTGCACCTGAAATGCCCAAGTGTTGGGCTCCTGCTCTGCTCGGCCATTGCGGCATTCTGCTGTACCTTCGACAATTCCGTAGCGTCTCCGCTAGAGATTCCCTCCGAAATCACCTCTGTCTCTGGTTCTGCGACGTCCAAGCTCTCTGCATTCGACAATATCAGCGAGTCGCTTAAGTTCTGGGGCACGACGGTCGTACCCAGCTCCACATTGGTCCCATTGGGGTCGGTGGAACAAGCCTCGCCTCAACAAGGAGAGCTCTCGAGGATGGCTGCTCACTCGGTTTCGGTGGACGCCTCAATTGCGTGCTCACCAAACTCGAGCCCAGAGCAGTCTCCCCTTCCCTGCGCTGCCGAGCCAAATTACCTGCGCTAGTGCTGAAAGCCCCTTGTTTAGCCAGGCCCTCCCCGACAGTACTTATGGAATATCCAATCATCGTCCTTACTTTACTCGGCCGCCCCGCTATCTGGGTCTACCTTAGACGACTCTGGCATTTCGCCAATACACAGAAGCAAGAGGAAGGTCTCCAGCGACTCCTTAACCTTAACATGGCCACTGGAACCAGCCTCGTTCCCGCAAGGAACGCTTCGCGAACGACCCCTGTTTGTAGATAAGCGACTGCCTTATTCTCCGCGTGCTCTACCTCTGAGGGTTCTACTACGCTGCATTTCCCGTGCTCTCCATTTGCTGACGCGACCCCAACCCCCACTTGTCGCTCAGTTGCTTCAAGAGAACGAACTCTCTGTTGCTCCCTTTGACCCTGCCGCAGGCTCTCAGCCGGAATACCGAAATGCCAGAATAAATCTCTCTTTGGTCTATCGTTATTCCGGAACTCGTCATCAGAAAGGCGAGACAAGAGAGCAGACACGTTAACGACAAATACGCCATACAACTCAAAGGGCCAGTTTTCATTATTGAGCTCAACTTTTCGTAAAGGCCAAGAAAACTTTCTATGTTTTGACCGACTTTAAATACGCGCCACCTAGACCTTACCTGCTGCCCTCTGAGATGCTGCATTTTATTGTTATTTCTTCCACCCGAATTCTGGGTTCTTTTCGTTTGCATTCCCGTTCTCTTTTTTGGTCAAGCTTCTTGGGCCTCACGTGCTAGAAGCTCTTTCTTCTTTTCTCTAATGCCAATTAAGCATTCCTCAAGTTCATCCTCGTCCGCCCCGATTGCCTCGATCGCCGCAATTATCTCTGGCTTTCTGTTTCTCTGTGAAATTTCTATGTTGAGCCCATTGGCCAGCTCTAGCCATTCCAGCTTCCTTAACGCCTTCAGATCCAAGGCTGTCCCTGGTGCTTCTGTTTCTCCGCTACTACACGACCATGACATATTCTCAGAATTCTCGTCAAGATTTACCACTATCACTTCTCTGTACTCCCTCCCCCCCTACATACATCAAGCTATGTGCTATCTCTGTGTAGAAAAGCCGCACACTCACCAACTTCAGTCATTATTCCTGCTACAATCGTTCCGAAGTTGACAGCTGCCATCGCAATGTTCCCGTAGCCAATCGACAAGAAGGCAGTGCACAGATTCCTTGGCATGTGCGCCTACTATAGGCGCTTTGTCAACGACTTTTCACGCATGGCGGAGCCACTAACATCATCATCAGCCTGGTTAAGCCCACTTCAGGGCAAAGGCCTCTCCCATACTTCTGCAAATACCCCGGTCATGTACTAATTGTGGCCATGTCGTCCCTGCAAACTTCTTAATCTCATCCGGCTGATACAGACACGGAATGGCCTTTGCTGCCCTCTAGGCCCACGGCCATGCCAGTGGGCACTAGCGGTCCTCTGCGCCATGAAGCCAAGAATTATAGGGCCAATGAAACCGGTCACACTACGGGCAAGCAAGGAGATGAACAGAATGAGGAGAATGTACAAAAAATGCTGAAGCACCTAGTGGAGTCAATGCGCGTGATTCTCGGTGATCTCGAGACTCCGGCCACTAAAAGTGCCCTACAAGTGCTCGCCGTGCTAGAGCCGCTTATTGCAGGTCTTTATATGCTATAAAGATTTTGTTTGGCGATTGTGCTCTTCACGCAGGCGAGGCCCACACACCAGCTTCGTCCTAGTGCCTCTATATTTAAGTTCACTCGAATTGGTGACTACAGACTTGATGCGAAACCTGATTGTGGCTTCATGGATGACATTTGTGAATGCTTATCATCAGAGTGCTGAACTTGCTTTCACCTTTGCGCATCCTTCTTGCTATGTCATCATCATCCCTCATCACATCTTTGTGTCCCCGTTCCCCCTCCCCCTGTGCAGAGTAGCAGGCTAGAGCACCTTAGCTCAGGCCGACCTCTCTGCCTTCTTTCAATTAAATTATCCCTCTCTCTATCTCTCTTAATCTCCGCCCACCTAACTTTCTGCCGTCCCCTGCTACGCTTCCCTTCCCTTGGAATCCCGTCCGTAACCCTTAATAACCATCGTTTATCTTGCCTCCTCATCACATGTCCTGCCCATGCCCTCCCCCCATTTCTTTTTCTTGATTTCAAATAAGATGCCATTAACTCGCGTTTGTTCTCTCACCCAATCTGCTCTTTTCTTATCCCTTAACGGTATACCCATCATTCTTCTTTCCATAGCTCGTTGCGTCGTCCTCAGTTTAAGTAGAACCCTTTTGGTAAGCCTCCAGGTTTTTTCCCCGTGCGTGAGTACTGGTAAGACACAGCTAACACATCTAATCGCCGCTAACAAGCCGCTAAAGCCGCTAACACATCTCACCAAATGTGATGTCGAGTTCAAGTCGGAAACGCCGCAGGCCGACGCATTTCATGAACTCAAACGACGCATGTAGTCGCCGCCGGTGCTTGCACACTTCGACGAGGACGCCGATACCGAAATCCACACTGACACCAGTAGCCTAGACCTCAGTACCGTCCTAGTATAAATGAAAGACGGACTTGAATGGGTGATATCTTATGCTAGCCGGTCGCTGTCAAAAGCGGAAGGCAATTATTCCACGACTGAAAAGGAATGCCTCGCCATCATTTGCGCGACAGAAAAATTCCGCCCGTACCTCTATGCCAGGCCATTCAAAGTTGCCAGCGACCATCACGCGTTGTGTTGTCTAGCTAACTTAAAGGACCCTTCAGGACGGCTGCCGCGGTGGAGCCTCAGACTGCAAAAATATGACGTCATGGTAATATTTAAGTTCGGAAGAAAACACACTGACGCCGACTGCCTATCACGCGCCCCCATTGATCCCCCGCCGCAAGACAGCGAGGACGACGACGCGTTCCTTGGAATTATAAGCGCGGAAGACTTCACTAAACAGCAACGAGCAGACCCGGAGGTAAAAGGCCTCGTCGAGTATTTGAAAGGGAACGCCGACGTTGTCCCTAGGGCGTTTAAGCGCGGGTTGTCTTCGTTTACGCTACAAAACAACCTGCTCGTGAAGAAGAACTTCTCAGCAGTCCGCGCCAGCTACCTTCTTGTTGTACCGTCAGTGCTGCGTCCAGAAGTGCTGCACGCCCTACACGACGATCCAACCGCTGGGCACCTCGGATTCTCCCAGACGCTGTCGAGAATACAGGAAAGGTATTACTGGCCGCGTCTCACCGCCGGCGTCGACCGTTACGTCAAGACATGCCGAGACTGTCAGCGACGCAAGACACCACCAACAAGGCCAGCATGATTACTACAGCCGATAGAACCCTCTTGCCCACCATTCCAGCTGATCGGGATGGATTTGTTGGGGCCGTTTCCGACGTCAACATCCCGGAATAAGTGGATCGTTGTGGCAACGGACTATCTCACCCGCTTCGCTGAGCTAAAGCTCTACCGAAAGGCAGCGCTGCCGAAGTGGCGAAATTTTTCGTCGAGAACAATCTTCTGCGACATGCTGCCCCAGAAGTCCTCATCACAGACAGAGGAACGGCCTTTACAGCAGAGCTCACCCAAGCCATTGTGCAATACAGCCAGACAAGCCACAGGAGGACAACTGCCTACCACCCGCAGACGAATGGTCTCGCGGAGCACCTGAACAAGACCCTTGCCGACATGCTAGCAATGTACGTCGACGTGGAGCACAAGACGTGGGACGCTGTCCTGCCGTATGTCCCCTTCGCTTACAACAAGGCGGTGCAAGAAACAACACAGATCACCCCGCTCCAGTTGGTTTACGGCACGAACCCGACGACGACACTCGACGCCATGCTGCCGCACGTCACTGACGAAGAGAATGTTGACGTCGTTACTTATATACAGCGCGCTGGAGAAGCCCGACAGCTCGCCTGCCTACGGATCAAGAACCATCAGCGTACTAACCGCCCACACTACAACCTCCGACGACGCTACGTCGAGTACTAGCCCGGTGACCTTGTCTGGGTTTGGACCCCGATACGCCGACGAGAACTCAGTGAGAAACGATTGCGGCGCTATTTCGTACCATACAAGGTCATCTGACGTATTGGCGCACTGGACTATGAGGTCATGCCAGACGGCATTCTTCATTCATAGCGGCGCCGAGCACGATCTGAACTGGTCGACGTGGTGCGTCCTAAGCCCTTTTAAGCACGCTGACGAACTTCCTTAGTTTGTTGTTCCTTTGCTACGGGTGTTTTTCTTTATTACTTTCGTTGGTTTGCAGCATCGGGTCGATGCTTTTTAAGAGGGGGTATTGACACGTGTACGTGTTTGTCTTTATTGGGCGACACGTTTCACCGTCTAACAAATGTTATCGCACAGCGCAGGACGCACCTGCATGTATCGGAAGTTCCTGGAATATTATTGATGCTTCCATCCGCTGTCTGTAACCAAACCTTGTGTAACCTGATTGCATGTGCGCGCGAAGCGAATAATGTAGAACTTTGTGGAAGGCACGCGGGTCCCAGCGATTACTCTGGAACATCCAAAGGCTTATGTGTAAAAGCCGACGCGCTTCACCCGCTGATCAGATTTTCGACATTCGCCGAATGTATTCGCCGCTATCGTTGCGCTAAACGTGTAGCCTGTTTTTGTGGGCACAGGTTCGCCCAATAGAAGCTAGTTTTGTCTTTCATAGTAGTGATACTGCGTTCTTCAACCTCACCATGATGTGACAACATGCTGGATCCTGTCCATTACCTAAGTGTCTACCTGGGGACCGGGCCGGCAGGACAAGTCCTTTAGAGGCTGTCTACATTGAATCCAGCGAGTGTTCTCTCCATAATTTTATTCGGAGATATGAAGAATCAGTCGTCCTCTAGCTCTCCCTCATACTTAAGGCCTCGATTAAACAAAAATGAGTTCCAGAAGACTGCCTCAAAGCAAGAGTCATGATGACACACAAATATGGTGAACGAGAAAAAGTCGAAAACTACCGTCTAATTTCTTTGACATGCCTTTGCTGAAAGCTTTTTGAATAGATATCCCAATCTATGTACACATGTCTTGAATACACACAAACACTCCTTCACAATCAACACAGCTTTCGACAAAATCTCTACAACAACCAGTTCCTAGAAACTATGGAAGACTACGCGTGCTTTAAATAACAGAAACGACATTGACACAATATTCCTAGATCTTTGAAAAGCCTTTGGCCACCGTCGCACCCTGAATTAATGAAAGAATTAGTGTACCTTGGCATAAACTACAGCATTTTACAGTAGATAAGCGCGCATCTGGGAGGTCGAACACAATATGTGGAAGTAAATGATTACAAATCTGATCAATTACGAGTACAACTTACTTCAGGGGTCCCGCAAAGCTCTGTCATAGCTCCAATATTAATTTTGCAACACTTGTTGCAACACTCTCATTGAACACTTACTTTTCTCTTCTGGTGCTTGTCTTCTGAATAAGAAGGAAGCGACATACTATTCTCTTGCAAACAGAACATTTTCTTCAATAGATCTTCGCCTAGTCTCCCCATCACTACTGTCTGAACTTGAATGGGAAGTAAACGACAATCCTTATAGGAGCGACCACTTCCCTATACTACTAAGAACATATAAAGAACACGAATGTCTACCACAGGCTCCCAGGTGGAAAATCGATACAGCCGACTGGGAGAAATTCCGAACTCTCACCAGGATCTCATGGGATGACATGTCCTCTTTAGAAATTGATGCTGCCGTTCAGTATTTTACAGCCTTCATTATAGATGCCGCGTCTAAATACATATCTGAAGTAAGTGGTTTCGCATGCAAACGGCGCGTCGTGTGGTGGAACGACGAATGTAGGGCCGCCCGTAAGAAACAAAACAAAGCTTTGGGGTTGCTACGCGCTTCTCCTACTGCTGAGAATCTAGTCAACTTCAAAAAAATGGTCACAAGGCAGGCGAACCCGCCGACAGGCCAGAAGAGAAAGTTGGCACAAGTTTTTATCGAGTATTAACTCGTTTAGGGATGAGGCCAAAGCCTGGAACAGAGTAGATAGGATTAGAGGGCGGCAAACACATTCACTCCCCCTGGTAAACACACAAGGCGATACACTGCAAGACCAGGCAGACTCACGTGGGGAGTATTTTGAAAACGTGTCAAGTTCAACAAATTATTTACAATGCTTTCTCAAACATGGCGCCCATAATGATTATAAATTATCATAATTGGGACGTTCCTCAATATGTGCCCTAGCAGTGCAGCAGACTTGCTGCATTTTAAATACCGTTAACAAAGTAAGCTTGGACTGATTTTGTGTCGGCTTGTGGGGCAATTATGAATAGGAACTGCATGGCTCTTGAAGATCCATCCCAGTGGTCCAATAAAGTGACCAAACATTTTTGTCACACAAAAGCTGAAGTACCGGGAGACATGCCAGGAATACAGCCCACCGCCTCTCAAAGGAGGCTGTAGTGCTGCGAAGCATTGTGCATATAATTATCTGCTACGGTAAACTAAATACATTACATACAACTCGACAAAAATGCACTAATTTAAAACATATAGACATGCAACTGTACTTTTTCATGCTAACAGAAACGAAGCTACGAAATTAAGTTCTGCAGGCTGCTGAATCATTTGACAATCTCATTAAATTATAGCATGCATTTCAATAAAAACAGTTGCAGGAAGATCACTAGTTGGATTCTCAAACGCAGTCAGCATGTTTCAGTAAAGCGCATCAAGGAAACAAATAAAAATCAATAATTGCGTCATACTAGGTTAGCCATTAGGAATTATTTATGACGCATAATGGTTAAAGTGCGCATGAATTAATCTGTTTACAATTGCTCTTTGGGTAGCAAGAAAATTAAAGAATTCGCAGTGGGGTCACTACGGAAGTTATCGCGAGGCATGCTGTGGGCTCACTTCCGTCGTGGCAGGCACATCAATGCAAAATTTGCTGAACACTTCAGATATGTTAGCCACTTTAAGTTAGCAGAGGCGTTCTCTAGCCATATTTAGTAGTTACACCCGCTAACACGAGGTATGCTAAAGATTTCGCAGCAACATTAGGCTTAACGAAATTACTTGAGATTATTTCCGCGGTCATATATAGACACAAACAGCTGCTGCATGATGATCCATTTATAAAGCAAATGCCCTCTGCATCCATAAAAAGTTCTGGCGAAGGTCACCAGAGCAAACTTTGACACTTTCGTGCAGTGACGAGACCATTTCAGTTGCGCTAATAATTTGCAGATGCACCTCGGCCAGTAAAAGAACTCTAAAATTCCTCTGCAAGGGTTGGGGGTACGAAGAAAGTCAGTAGGAGGGCTAATGCGGGCTGGTTCACTTCAACGGCCGCAGGCACCTAAATTCAGTTCACTAGAAAGTTCAGAGGCATCTTAGCCCTGAAGGAAGCTACTCCAGACCTTCTGCGGGCCTGCTTCAGTGGTCGCGCGCAGTAAAAGTACTAGAGATTTGATAGATACACTGGGCATTAAAAAGTTACTGAAGGATCACTTTATCGGTTGCAAACACGCACATTACTGGAAAGTTCACAGATACAAAAGCAGTTACAAGACACTTTCTTTGGCACAAAACCAAACTAAGTTCACAGGTACTACAAGTTGCAAGATATTTACTGTACTTGAGTGGTCACAAACACAAATTTGCAGTAAGTGCTCACAGGCTCGAAGACCTCTAAGCAAGTAAACAGAAACTGAAAGCGAGCTTTCCGTGGTCGCAGCCAAATACTGCTGAAGCCGTCACAGGTACCTTGGTGACTACACAATTAACTAAAGGCTTCCAGCAAGCTCGCTTCAGCAGTCATAAACAGAAAAATGGATTATACGGTTACACGCGTACCAAAACCTAACAGAGGAATTATGTGGGCTTGCTTCAGCGGCCACGCAAACACAAGTTCATTCTGAAAATTCACGGGCATCAGACAGCCTCCACGGAAGTTACCAGATGCAGAGCGTGGCTGTTCGTCCATGTAAGCAGATACAAATAGTTCTGAAAAGATCACACGTATCTTGGCGACTAAAGATTTTACTAAACCTCGCTGCAGGTTGGCTCAATGGTCGCAGACAACTATATTGCAGTTCAGATGTACTAAGGAACTTAGTGGGGCATTTCGGCGGACCTGCTTGAACAGCCATATAAACAAAAATTAATCAAGAGTTCCCAAATACATCGACCCATAGGAAAGTTACCACAAGCTGGGTGCAGCCTTTCATCCATGGTTGAAGATGCAAAAGAGAAGAGATCACGGTTACGCTACACGACTTACTAGTCATCCTTCAGGGTCGGTTCCAGTGGTTAGAGACACGAAAAAGTACTGTTAAAGTCAGAGGTACTAAGAAAGTAGATTTCTGTGGGCTTCTTTCTGTGCTGGTCATCAACGAAGGATGATGCCGACCGAAAGTGACACCAGACTGATGGCAAGGACACAGCATGGCTGTAAAGTGCGCAATAAATACATACTAGAGATATGTACAAAAATTGCTATCCACCATGTGCATGTTAAAAACCTGCACTTTAACAGCAATCTGCAGGTTCGGACAGCAGCTTCCTTGTGGCTTAATACAAACTGCTGAGCTAACAGTTCTCAGAAAAGAAGTTGTAACGATTTAAACTCTGTACAAAGATAAAGAAGAATTCTCCTAGTCTCTACATCAGCATAGCTATGTCAAGTGAGCTTATAACAGTAAAAAATGTCGCAGTTTCGTCCAAAAAGCGAAGCAGTGATTGCGACATCAAATTACCAGACAGAATTAAGCAGCTGCACCGTGTTATGTCCGCTATAAGTTACAGTAAACCTTAGCTTCCTTGTTAAATTAACGAGCTTGATGTCGTGCGCAAAGCCAAACATGAACATATCTCACTGACGGTAAACACGCTGTACGAACGCTGGCGTGATGAAGCGGGGCAGCAGGGACATTCGATCGCTTCTTACTGCTTCCAGCTACAATGCGTTTCCAGAGCCAAGTTTACGCGATCTTACACGCTAAGCTGCGCGGGGACAGGATCCGTGAAACCCCACCGCGGCGCACTAACGCGGAATTTCGTCAGGTGTGTCCCTAGAGTTTCTATCGCAATAAAAAGGCGAATGTCGACTATATAGCTTCAGCAAAAATACAATGATTTTATGTGGATGGCCCAAGAGTCTCGTAATCTTGTCCAGCGCGTCGCGCACACATGTCAGCACATACGCTGACACAAATGATAGCAAATGCGAGAAGAAAACTGAAGCAGCACGGCTGGACAACCGCCCTGTGTGAAAGGTGCTGCCATTGAAGTACAAATTCCAACGATACAGTTCCGTCAATCCGAAATTCCGCAATTGTAAAGTATTATAAAATAAGAGGGTTTCGCCTGCCAAAACCACGATCTGATTATGAGGCACGCAGTAGTGGGGGACTCCGGAGATTCGGAGTTCTTTAATTTTTAAGAACCCCTCCTGCGGTTCTTTAAATTTGCGCCTAAATCTAAGTACACGGGTGTTTATGCATCTCGCCGCCATCAAAATGTGGCGGCCGAGGCCTTCCATGGTTGTACCAATTGCTCTTGCAAGCACGGTTGCGCAAAAGAAAACTCAAACGGTAGACGAAGCTTAAGCATCACGGTAAATTACCTGACAGAAATTTAAGTCAAAAGAGACAAACGTTCTTCATTACTGAAAAATGTAATTATGGGTTTTTCGTGCGAAAACCACGATCTGATTATGAATTTGGACCTCCTGGGGTTTTCAACCTGCACCTAAGTCTATGTACATAGGTGCTTTCGTATTTCGCCCTCATTGAAATGCGGACGCGGTGGCCGGCGTTCCATTACTGAAGATACGACAACGTGTGAAGTCGGAGCAATAGTCTAATAAGAAGCATAAACGTTTCGATCATTACAGACAGCTGAGATGTAAGCTTGACTTCGCCAAACATACTAGCATGTATCCGAGAACATGTAAATAGGCAGCACTCCAGAAGAATTCACCCAGAATTTCGTTATTCCCGGAGAAGAACGTGTACGGAATTGTTTGACAGAAACGTGTGGGAAAATTTAGAAGCGCGGCCTACCAACTATCACGTACTGCGATCGCGATACAAATGCCCATAAGTGTTTAGTTATTTCAACCGTACGTTGTTTTACGATCGCTCTCGCAGTCTCGGTTACGCAAACTCAGACAGCAGACGAAGCTCAAGCGACGCGGTTAATCAGTGAGGGCGGGCGCTTGACACAGATTTAGCAGTCAAAGAACGTCGGCAAACGTTCAGATTGTATGTAAACTTGGGACGTTCAATACAGTTGTAGGAATTTGTATCACGATAGGAGTGCTTGCTGCTCGCGGTGGTTAATTGGCCGGCCGCACTGCTCAACTTTGCCACGCTTGTCTTTATGGTTGGTATCCGTAAAGACAAGCGTAGTAAGGTTTCACTGTTACGTACTAAAAAAATACGACCGTGTGGGAACGAGCGATTAAGTTGGCGAAACGTTCCGTTCTTCACATGCAGCCGAGGAATAAAGTTATCTTGACTTTAGCACCATACTAGCATCCGATCACGTGTAAGTAAGCAGAAGTCTAGTAGTCGCCTTAAAGTTTCGTTATTCCAAGAAACGTGCATGCAACTGTTTTGCAAGAGCAATATAGCAGCCCTAAAGACAGGCGTATTAAAATGCAGCAGCGTTGCGGTCATAACGTGCAGAGTGCAACGACCGTGATACAAATGCGTGATACAAAACTATAATACAACGACCGTGATACAAAACCTTACGCAGTTGTACGATTGATTGCTCTCGCAATCACGGTTACGCAAAGAAAACGCAAATGAAGCTCAAGCAAGGCTATTCCGGACAGTGTGTGTCGGGAAGGTATTATTATTAATATTAATTTTCTTATTATTCACCACTGTTCAGGAAAGACAACGGTAACTCTCGTGGATTCATGCTGTGGGCTACATGGAAGGAGTTAGCGGTTCTAAAGTTTCGCAGTCAAAAATACATTTTCGGCAGATCTGAGCACTGCGCAGAAATATAGAACAGAGTAAGCTCAGAAGTTTGCAGAAAACCACTACCATACGACCAAATTTACCACAGCGGATGGTCAAGTGCCGATTGATGTTGCTGTCCCTGCAAACCGTGGGCATATACAATTTCTGTCATTCGATTACACGCAGACACGACGCTTTAGCCGAAAAAGATTGCAGGGCAGCTAATGAAAAAGAGTGGCTTCATGAACTGTCACTTACCTCTTGATAGGCGTGAGACGTACAGGCGCCGCGGAAAGGGAGCTCCAAAGCGCACGACGAAAGCGTGCACCTGGAACTGATAAACGTTCATGCTGGAGCTCATGATCACACAACACAACCACCAAGTTCAGAAAAAACGCGTGAACTGGGCGTATCAGAGCGCGGAGCGCACCACCCAGCAACCTTCAGGCATTCCGAGCTTACGAAGAAGGACGAAGAGATCCAATAAGACGGTGGCATTAAGTCATGTGACCGACTACGCGCAAATCAGTGCAAAAAGTGCGCGTGCATGCAACAGACAGTGCTGAGTCAAGTGGGTAAAGGCAGTCACTGCTCTGTTCTACGGCAGGGGTTACAGCCGTTGCCGAGGCTGCCGCGCTCGGCTTGCTCGACATGTTCGGAGAGCGCAGGAGCGTAGGGCATGATTGATTCGATAACGTATTGCGGTGGGTTGTAACGCGCAGCTGTTCTCCCGCTGTGACTACCGCTTTGTGACGTTTCCTCCCGATAAGCTTGTGCAGCTTTGGTAGTTCAATGCAACTTCTCCATTTATCGTCTGCATTGGAAGTTTGACCTGAGTGCAGCAGCTTCACGTTGCCGGCTGACTTGTCCTTTCGAAACCGTGTGCGCTCAAGGCAGCCGTGGAAGAGACTTAACATTCCGCGATATGATCAAGTAGCACGTGTTGGATTTTGTCTGTTGGTGCTACGTATGCGACATCCCGTTAAAAGCATCCTTCGGACATTCATAGGATTAAAGTTTTCAGATTTTGTTTAGATACCAGAAGTTAAATCGTGTGGATGTCTGAAGGATATCTTAAATAGGACATCCTCAAATGATTGTCCACACGTTATCTACTGGAAGTCCTGGCCCGGATTTGGACGTTCGGATCTAATCGTGATGTCCAGAGGATATTTGTGGTTCAATGGGAATGCTTGCCTGGTCGCGCTCAGCAAAAGGACGAAAACTTCACCAGCTACATTGAAGTCATAGTGGACCATCGCCGGTGCATTAATCCCGCTATGCCCGAAGCTGAAAAAATGAAGAATGTCATGATGGGCATAGAGGATGGCCCCTTCCGAGTAGTTCTGCCGAAAGCTTCTCAAATGGTTGAAGAGGTCTTTACCCTCTGCCAGAGCTATGATGAATTCCGCCAACAACGCCTTACTACGCGCCAAGCTACCGCGCCGGGCGACACGGTTTCGGCCCTAACAGGCAGTTGCAGTGCTGCTCCCGCCCACTCTCCTTTCCTCGACCAAAGCAAACATCCGTTCGCGAAGTCGCGCGCCAACTGTCACTGCTGCCTGCTACACAGTCGTCTGAGTCCTCTTTGTCCCCGAAATTCCAACGGGTCTTACATGAACAAGTGAGTGACGCTCTACCTCTCGCTAATCAGCCACCTTCAGTGCCGGTTCCGCTCATGTGTGCTGCCGGCGTCGCCAGGCCAAGACCTCTGCCTTAAGTTGCGCACTACACACCAACAAGCATTTGCTACGCCTGGCCTTCTGCAGCTGCGAACTGCTTGCCCAGAAGCGGCTTTTGCGCGCCTCCGCAGCCCCTACGCCCAGCTCCGAATTGTTCTCCCCTAACTTCCACCCTTGGCGTACCCAAAACAGCCGGCCGATCTGCTTCGCGATACCAGCCCCTCCGGCACGGTTCCTCTGCCGGTGGCGTTGGTACTCTTCCGATACTACGAACGAGACTAGAAAGGAATGCTCCAGACTCCCAGTCCCGCTCTGCGCCACCAGTTGCGCACTTCGTTCCCTCGTCTCTTGTTCCCCAAAGTTTCTACACTTGTCGGTCTTCCTCTGCCCGTCAACGTTCCCTGTCCCCCATCTGCCGCCACCCTGTTCTTTTCACGCTATCTCAACCTGCTCGCTGTCATCCCTACTTGCTTCCCTTTGCCCTCCTTCCCTTCCTCCAGGGCTCCAGCGCACTTTACGTTTCGAATTCGCTTTTGTGTCCATCAAGCTTACATCATGGCGAGTGCCTGGGTTTATATGACGAATTCTACACGATCTCTGTCTGCGATGCATCTGATGACTCGACTCCTCTTCAGGTTGACGCCACGGCTCTCCCTGTCACTGCGTGTGCGCCTGCCGTCTATTGATCCCAACCTTGCTCAGAGTCAGCACGCGCAGATCATTGACCTCCTTAACCAATTTCGAACATCTATCGACCTCCATCAACGTTGATTAGGACGTACCTCCACAGTCGTTCAATACATCGACACCGGCAGCAATGCGCCTCTACGGTAACGTCCATAGCATGTGTCCGCGACGGAGCGCCGTGTCATCGATGAGCACATAGGCGACATGCTCCGACGCGGCATGATGCAGCCATCACACATTCCCTTGGCCTCTCCGGTAGTGTTGGTCAAAAAGAAAGATGGGACAATTCGTTTTTGCGTAGACTATCGACGGCTCAAGAAGATAACCCGGAAAGATGTGTATCCTCTTCCCCGTATAGACGACGCACTGGACTGCCTCCAAGGCGCTGAATTCTTTTCGTTCTTATACTTACGATCCCGTTATTAGCAAGACCCAGTGGCTGAGGCAGATCGCCCGAAGACGGCATTCGTTACGCCTGATGGCTTATATGAATTTACCGTGATGCCCTTTGGCCTGTGTAATGCGCCTGCAACGTTTGAAAGAAGGATGGATAACATCCGCCGGGGCCTCAAATGGAAGATATACCTTTGTTATCTCTGACATTGTCATATTTTCCCTCACCTCCCCCGACTCAAACGTGTGCACAGTTGCCTCGCCGATGCTGGACTCCAGCTCAACTTGAAAAAGTGTCGCTTCGCCACCCGGCAGCTAGTCACCCTTAGCTAAGTTGTTTCGAAAGATAGTGTACTCCCAGATCCAACCAAACTCCAGGCTGTCGCCGAATTACCACGACCAGAGACCACAAAAGAACTCCGCAGTTTCATCGGATTATGTTGATACTTCCGTCGTTTCATCCCCAACCTCGCCACCATAACGGCGCCTTTGACGAAGCTTCTCGTGGGTAACCACGACCTCTTGGCCTGGCCACAAGTTTGCGATGCCGCCTTCACGATAGTGCGTCGCCTTCTAACCTCACCCCCCCTAATACTCCGACATTTTGACCCAAGCGCACCGACAGGTATACACACGCATGCCAGTGGCGTCGGTATTCTCACTGTTCTTGCACAACAAAAGACTGGCATCGATGAATGCCTTGTTGCCTTCGCTCCTTCGCTAGGCGCGCACTCACGAAAGCGGAAGAAAACTGTTCTGTTACACAAAAATATACCTGGCTATCATTTGCGCCATAACTAAATGTTGTCCTTACCTCTACGGCCGCCCGTCCGACGTTAGACCTGACCACCATGAACTCTGGTGGCTCTCGTCCTTGAAATATGCAACAGGTCGCCTCGCTCAATGGGCGCTTCACCTCCAAGAGTATGAAATTAAAGTGCTGTACTGCTCTGGCCGTAAACGTTTGGACGCGGATGTCTCGTCTCGCTTCGCAGTGTCAGGCCAGCTCAATTATCTGAAGGTACGAATATGCAAGTCAACATTCACCGCCATGGACATGCTTTCGGAGCAGCAGAAGGTAAACGAATTATTGCTATGCTGGCTTTTTCTGTCAGACCCATGAGCGCCTTCTCCTGGCCGTGCATTTCGTCGCAAAGCACAGCACTTAGCTGTTCGTGACGGGCTCCTGTACCGGCGTAACTCCCTCTCGGATAAACGCAAATGGTTCATCCTGGTTCCTCGACATCTACGTTCGGACATTTGTGCAGCGTTTCATGATGGCCCGCAAAGCATATATGCGGGAGTACTCAAAACATACGCGCGCCAGCGAGTCCGCTATTACTGGCGCGGGATGTACCGATTCGTCCGCCAATATGTCCGCTGCTGCCTCGCTAAACAACGTCGAAAGAATACCCCTCGTGCCTAAATTGCTCTACTACAACCATTGCTTTGTCCAGGACGGGCCTTTGACCGCGTCGGGGTTCATCTTTATGGGCCCCTGCCGAGTACTCCAGATGGCAACCGCTGGATGAGTGTGGTGACAGACAATCTAAGCCGTTACGCGGAAACTTCGCCTCTGCCCAACTCATCTCTGAGTGATGTTGCCTGGTTCCTTCGGTGTAACATCATACTTTGCCATGGAACCTCCAGAGCACTGCTGAGCGGCAGAGGCCATCTCTTGGTCTCTGACGTTATAGAAGCCCTACTGAAGGAATGCCCCGTAATCCACCGTACCACTACTACATACCACCCGCAAACTAATTAGATGACTGAGCGCTTTAACCGCTCTTTGGCAACATGTTAGCCATGTACGTCGCATCTGACCAGATCAACTGGGACCGCATTCTACCCTTCGTGACGTACGCTTATAATACCACCACACAGACCGGCGCGAGCCTCTCTTCACGATGGATACAATCCTTCCGTGTCGCCCTGATACAACGGAGGCTACTACCTTGTCTGAAGCTGCTGCACACGCGGAAGAGTGCCGAAAGCTCGCCCGCACATTTACTTTGGAAGATCAGCAGCGACAGAAGCTGCTTCGGCATATTCCCGCATCTCCTGCACCCTATGGCCCTGACTCACTAGTCTGGTTTTCGGTTTCGGCTACCAGCCCAGGACTTTCACCCAAGCGTGTTTACAAGCACCAGGGTCCCTACGGTGTAGTCAGTCAAACGTCTCCTGTAAACTAGTTGGTAGAACGCCTTGAGCCGCCTTCGGATAAGCGCCGCCGAGGGCGCGGAATCATGCACGTTCAGCGGCTCAAGCCGTACTTCGATCCACCTGTACTATCCTGCCCGTAGGTCACCGAGACAGCTCCTCTTCTCCGAGGAGGTAATTACACTGGATAAGAACGAAAGGAAGATGACAAGGAGTTGTTCGAAGCCTTGCGCCTGTGTTGCCTAAGCTGTGTGACCTCTCGCTGCGGTGCTCTACTCTCTGAGGGTTTCATCAATTAAAATACAACGCCTCTTCACAGTACCATTATACAGCGATCGGCTTGGTGCGGATTGCATATGTTCGGCAATGTAAATATGCGCATAAATTTGCTCGTATTCCACACGTATATATATATATATATATATATATATATATATATATATATATATATATATATATATATATATATATATATATATATATATGACGCATTTTACATCCCCATAACCTCCACACAAATTATTACCACGCATGAGCCATTCCCCACCACGCCGACCACGATATAGCGCTGCGCATATGTTCAACTGTTCCTGTTCAAGAAGGTTCCGCCTAAGCTTTTTCTCAAGGACACATGACGCATGGCCAATCGCACAGCTAATTAGATCTACCGGCTTGTCCCGTACCCAGCGCGAACGTTGATGGGCGGTCTCGCTGTGTGGCTCCGTAAATCCGAAAGAGCGCGCTGCAATAAACAATTCTAACATGGACCAATTCGTCCACCCTTGACCTACTCCAATTCCAACATTTGCGAAAAATTAATGTAGGTCGTGCCGGATATAAACCCATTTGCTGTTTTGAATGTCGAATGCAATTAAACGAATTTTTCTGCGGCTTATTGCCTTGTTTTTTTTTCCACACTTGACGTGGTTTTCTTGGTATGGGAAAATCCAAAATAGGAATAACAAGGTCGGTAAAACTTCATTTGGGCATAGTTGGTACCTAATTCTGAACTTAAACTTACAGCGAAAACACCTAAGACGGACCACAAAAGGAAGATACGACACACACTGGCGCTGACTAACAACTTCTTTATTTATTCGTCGTCGATGCGTATACAAACCCTAGGCCACACAACCGCGCAGGCGCACAGATTACAATACTGAGATCTGCCAAATTATCACACACGCAAACGTAGGATAGTCAAATTCAGATGGGTGCATGAACAAAGATGTGTTACTGATGCAATTATCGCATTGTGTTTTTATGTGGTAGGCCTCTAAGGCAAGCCGCGCATGCTCGTTCTCGCTTTTGCCAAGAAACGACGTCCCATCAAGTCGCGCCTTACAATTGATGCAAGACTTTATATGCGCAACAAGGTGCGATGCTCTATCTAATCTTTGTTTACATTTTGCGCATGTTCCCTGAGTCGCTCATTGACGCAACTCCCTGCCTGGCCAACGAACATCTTACCACATGAGATCGGGATGGCATAAACCACGCCGACAGCGCACGACACGTATGTAGCTCCATGCCTAATTTGGGATCCTCCTCTGCTCTCTCCGCAGGTGCGGGGCATCGCTTGGAAAGCTTGTTCGGCGTAGAAAACGCCGAAGGAACACCATGCCTGCAAGCAACATTCTTGAGTGTATGGGTGACCTTATATATATAAGGCAGTTTGATGCTATTGGTGAGCGCACTGCAAAATTAGAAAACGAAAATTTAGCGCTGAAGAAAGAAAATTCCGCACTATCACAGGAATGCAAATGACTGAAACAACAGCTATCCGACCTTGAAGACCGGATGCAAACCAAGAACAGTAGTCGACGAACCGGAACACTGAAATTAAAGGTGTTCCGGTAAGCGACGACGAGAACCTGCCTTCAATCTTGAGTAAACTAGGCGACGTCATAGGTAAACGCATTTCTGATTCCGATGTAGACATATGCCATCGTGTGCCAAGGATAGACAAAGGATGTCCTCACATTGTCGTGCAGTTCCGCTTTCGTGCGAAACGGGAAGCGGTGATTGAAAAGGCCTGGAAGAATCGAATTTTAAGCTCTGATTTTGGTTACCAGAGTGCGGATGGTTCCAGTTCTCGCCCAGTATTTATTAATGAACACCTTTGCCCTGCCATGAAGAAACTTCTTGGACAAATTGTTGAGCGAAAAAAGGACAAAAGCACGGAAGTACGCGTGGACAAAGGGCGGCAAAATTTTGGCGCGCGAAACAGACACTTCAAATGTACTGCGCATATCTTGCGTTGCGGACATCGATAAGATGAAATGAGGATCCAGGAATCCGAGCTTTTTTTTTCAACCGCCATTCACATCGATGGCTAGTAAATCGCTGAACTCTTCGGATGTGACTAAAATTCATAGTAAGAAGCCGTGCACATCTTTCTTCCTGTTAAACACTCAGTCAGCGCGCAATAACTCTGATGAGCTGTGTGCCCTGCTTTCATGTTTTGGCTTTCCATTTGATGCTATTATCCCTTGTGAAACATGGTACCGAAAGAACACGAAGTAATAAAGATCCCAGGTTACACAAGACACTACTTAAACCGCTCAGTGAAGAACGGTGGAGGAGTACTTTTCATGGCGAGAGAAAGTTTTCAGTGTGACAAAATCGACGAGTTTACGGCGGTCACAACGCACTTTGAAATTTTGACTGTCATTCACAACAAAAGTATATTTTCTGTTTTATATCGCCCTACAGGCGGGAACGTGGCAACGTTATTTACATATATAGAAAACTACTTATCCTGGATAAATGAAAACAGTTTTATGAACTCGTCCTGGGCGCTGATATATATATTAACATGTTGAACGAAACACAGCTACGTACTGATTTCACTAGACTATTAGAAGCTAATGCATGTTTTAACACAATTACTGATCCAACCCACACTAGCAACGACTGTGAAAGTTTGCTTGATGTTTTTATTACAAACGTTGAATCTGGAACTCCTAACTCCGGACTAATCAGTGCTCATATTAGTGATCATTTGCCAGTATTTCTTCTCTTGGAATCCTATGTCTCCGCTAAAGAACCGAAGCAGTGTCCCCCATTGACTATTCAAGATGATGTTACGGAAAGGAAGAAGCGTGCGTCTATTTACAGATGGCTTTTAATGGCTGGGCCAACAAGCGTAGAGCAGCGATAAAAAAAACTACCCTCTTCCTCGTCGTCTCTCAGGCCACCATCATAGTCTTCTTCACACATTACCGACTGTGACATCACCCCCGTCGGGAAAAGCACCTTATTGGTGCAGCTCATCTATCCGAGAAAGGTAAGGTTTGAGACGGCTGACAAGGATGATGTCAGAGAGAGGTGAAGGCACCGTGGCATCCAGCGGAGACACTTCATATGAGACAGGGGTCACCTGGCGAAGGATGCGGTAAGGGCCATAGTATCGCGAGAGGAATTTCTCCGAAAGACCAACACGCCGAGTTGGATACCAGACTAGCACAAGAGCACCTGGTTCGTAATGCACGTCGTGATGGCGCTGGTCGTAACGGCACTTCTGGCGTGTCTGTGAAGCAGAAAGGCGAATGCGCGCATGCTGGCGTGCTTGGGTCGCTGTGGTTATGACATCCCGAGTGTACTCTGTCGGCGAGTCGAGCGTGGTCGAGAGGAGTGTCGAGAAGGGGGAATAGCCTGCTGTGTCGGGGCGCGAGGAATTGTAGGTGAACGTGACAAATGGTAGAGCAACGTCCCAGTCGCGATGATCGGAGGAAACATACATTGCTAGCATGTCAGTTAATGTGCGGTTCAGGCGTTCGGTAAGACCGTTAGATTGAGGATGGTAAGCGGTAGTAAGCTTTTGTTTAGTAGCACATGATCGAAGTAGGTCGTCTATGACTTTGGAAAGAAAGTATCTGCCCCGATCGGTGAGAAATTGACGAGGTGCACCGTGGTGCAAGATAACGACGTGAAGCAAGACATCAGCGACGTCTGTAGCGCAGCTGGTCGGTAGGGCTCTAGTAATGGCATAGCGAGTTGTATAGTCCGTAGCGTTGGCAATTCACCTATTTCCGTCATTCAATATAGGGAATGGTCCGAGAAGATCAACACCAACGCGAAAAAAAGGGTCGGACGGTATATCCAAAGGCTGCAGCAGTCCGGCAGGAGGCACAGCTGGTCTTTTCCGGCGTTGACGCGACTCACACGCGGCAACATAGCGCCGAACGGAGCAGTTGAGACGGGGCCAGAAAAACCGTCGCCGAATTCGGTCATAGGTCCGCGTAACGCCGAGGTGTCCAGCGGTGGGAACTTCGTGCAGTTGCTGCAGTACAGTCTGTCGCAGATTAGACGGAATGACGGTTAGGAGCTCGGGCCCGTCAGGTTTCATGTTGCGGCGATACAGGATGCCATTTTGTAGTACGAACATGTGAAGGGATGGGTCGGACGGATCAGAGAGGAGGCGTTCGATAATGGGGCGTAACGACTCATCGCGTCGTTGTTCAGCGCCAATGTCTTGCAAGGCAGAGAGCAAAAGAACGCACATCGGTGCGACATCAACTAAGCCGTCCGGTACATCGACGGGATGACGAGACAGGCAGTCGGCATCCTGATGTAGACGACCCGACTTATAGGCACTGTCCGAAATTTAAGATGGAAAGACATGTCTGATTGCCCGCAACAGAAACTATGGTGTGTGGGAAGGAGACATTGTGAGAAAGCAGGACTGAAGTCGCGGGGGTAAGGACGTAGTCTCCGTCAGGTACAGGTGGGCAGGCTAAGACAGGGATGCAGGTTGCTGCAAGAGATGGCAGACGTATGAAATCCGCGGAGCAAAGCTGAGTTGGAGCTTGAGCAGGAAGGTCAGCGGGAACAGGTAGGGGTAGGTCAAGTTGTACAACGCCGGCGGAACGGTCAATCAGAGCAGAATGGGCGGCCAAAAAGTCGAGTCCGAGGGTCACATTGTGAGGGCAACGTTCGAACACACTAAACAAAACGGACGTGTGACGACCGGCGACACTGACACGAGTAGTACACATTCCAAGCACAACCGGAGTTCCACCGTCGGCGACCTGGAGCAGTCGAGTCGGAGCAGGAGTCAGTACTTTCTTCAAGCGCGTTCGAAGCTCCGCACTCATAATGGATATTTGGGCTCCAGTGTCGATGAGTGCTGTAACGGGCAAACCATCGACGTCCACGTCCAGAAGGTTCCGATTAGTAGGCAGGGTCAGCAGAGGAATTTCAGGCCGGTGTTCTAGAGCAGCGTCACCTCCAGGAGCTGCCCCAGTTAGTTTCCCGTCGGAGAGCGGCGACGGTAAGCTGGAGATGGAGAGCGACGCAGCTGGGGCGAACGGGAGCGGCGACTATGGGGTGATGGTGACCGGCTGGTCGCGGTGGCTCGAGCGTTGTCAGGTGCGTCTTCAACCTCGGTGGAGAGGGATGGCGGGTGGGGATTCAGTGGGGAGCGGCGGTAGGCGGGAAAGCTTGGTCGAGAGTGGGCTGGCCAGCAGCTTCGACAGTGGCGAGAGATGTGGACCACACGTCCACAATAAAAGCAGATGGGTCTATCATCATGGGTGCGCCATTCGGCCGGGTTGCGATAGCCCGGATATGGACCGTATTGGATCCGCCGAGCAGGGGCAGAGGCAGCAGACGAAGCAAAGTCAGGACGGCTGGCGGAGCAGATGGACGGAAGACCTACATTGGCAAGTTCTTGGCGAATGACCGACTGAATGAGTGACACAAGTGGCCTCGAATCGTCAAAGCACTGAGTCACAGGTGTGGCAGGAGACGCTGCTTCGATTTCTCGCCGAACGATACGTACGACGTTCTCGGAGGAGGTGGCCTCACGCGGTGGACAAATGTCTTCGCACGTCGATGAAGCTGCGGTATTGGGTAGCCGCGTAAACTGTTGAACTGAGCGGCGACTCTTCGTGTCTTCAAAGCGGCGACATTCGTTCATGATCTCATTGACCGTTGTTACGTTCTTATAAACAAGCAGGTTAAACGCGTCGTCCGCAATGCCTTTTAAGATGTAGCTGACCTTGTCGGCCTCTGCCATATTGTTATCTACTTTGCGGCAAAGAGCGAGGACGTCCTGGATATACGCCACGTAAGATTCAGTGGACGTCTGTACACGGGTCCCAAGGTCCTTCTTCGCCGCACGTTGGCGGCCGATGGGCTTGCCGAACAAATCTCTAAGCTTCTGCTTGCACTGGTCCCAACTCGTAATCTCTTCTTCGTGTGTTTCGAACCAGACCCGTGCCGTTTTCTTGAGGTAGAATATTATATTCGCCAGCATAAGCGTGTTGTCCCACCTGTTGTGTGCGCTGACCCATTCGTAATTCTGCAACCAGTCATCGACGTCAACGTTGTCGATTCCGGAAAACATGCCAGGGTGGCGAGGCTGGTCCAGGATGACCGTCGGTGGCGACGACGGGGCCGTGGTTGAACTCTGTCCTTCGGATGATATGGTGGCTAGGTTACGTCCACTGCGGAGCTCCGTCTTGCGCAAGTGATTACCCCGCACCTCCACTAATGATGTTACGGAAAGGAAGAAGCGTGCGTCTATTTACAGATGGCTTTTAATGGCTGGGCCAACAAGCGTAGAGCAGCAATAAAAAACTACCCTCTTCCTCGTCGTCTATCAGGCCACCAACATAGTCCTCTTCTTCACAAATTACCGACTGTGACAATATTATTCCGTCTGCACTTGAGCAGTTCCGCATAACAATATGAAAAATAAATAGGCTCAAGTGTACAATCAGTCTGATGTAGATGCCGCGTACGAGTCATTTCTGCGTCTTTTCAAAAAGGCTTACTCGGAATTTTTTCATCCTAAAACATTGAAGCCTAGAAAAGCTAGAAAACCTTGGATAACCAATGCACTTCTGAAACTAATGAAACAAAAACATGCTCTATTCAAACATTTTTTGGATACAAGAGACAAATTCCATCTATCCGAATTTAAGAACTTTCGAAATAAGTGAACTGCTACTCTCAGACAAGCCAAGAAAGATTACCTTCATAGGTTGTTTAATCCTGAAGCTATAAAACGAACGGATATCACGTGGAGATACCTTAGCACAGTGCTTAACATTGGACGTCAGCATTCAGAGGGCGTTCGAGAATTGATAATTAACGGGGAACGTTCATTAGGAGCGCATTTAGCAAACGATTTTAACAATTATCTCTTGTCCCTTGTAAATAGTTTGCACGATCCACGCTCCGCAGAGTACCTCAATTCCAGAAACTGTGATAGTGCTTTTTTACTTCCAACATAGCGCCGAAGAAATTTCTCTCACGTTCTCCGCTCTGCGAAATAGTAAAAGCTGCGATATTGATGACCTGCAAACATGTTTTGCATCTTATACCCAGTTTTTAAGCATGTTTATAAATTGTGCTTTGCAAACGGTATTTTTCCCAAGCGCATGCCGCTCGCAAAGGTTACAGTGCACTTGAAAGCCGGTGATAAAAACAACCAAACTACAGACCAATATCCATATTGCCAGTATTTTCAAAATGCCTAGAAAAATTCATCACTGAGAATGACCGCTTTCTGCGAAAAATACAAAATTATTACTGACTGTAAGTTCGCTTTCCGAAAGGGTCGCTCGACAAAGTTGGCTCTACTAACACCAAAGGAACTAATACTACAAGCATTTCAGCAAAATGTAGTGACATTAGGCGTTTTCATCGATTTTTCAAAGGCCTTTGGCACAATTAACCACACCACTCTGCTAACAAAACTTGAAATTTACGTTTTCGGGGGCCCATTCCTTGGCTTAATCAAAAGCTATCTGCAGTTCAGGTGTCAGAGGCTTTCAATAAATAACTGTATTTCTGATAACTTACCCATTCATTATGGTGTACCTCAAGGAAGCAATCTTGTACCTTTGTTATTTAATATTTACGTAAACGACATAATGAATATTGACACCACAGCCCGATTGATCATATACGCTGATGACACTAGTCTGTTCTTTGCATCTGGTTGTACAAGTAACCTGTTGGATCTTGCGAACGCTGCTTTAAGGGAACTTATTCGATGGAGTTCATTGAGTTCGCTGTCTATAAATAAAAACAAGACAAAGGCTGTACTTTCTCAACCTAAAAACAAATATGTCCACATTGACGGCCATTTGCAATTGGGTTCCTCGATTATCAACTTTGTGCCATCCGTTAAATACCTCTCGGTCGTATTTCAAGAAAACTTTCTTTGGAATCTTTATACAAACTCAGTTGCTAATAATATCGCTCGTGTTGTGGGAATACTAACGAAACTTCGATTTTTTCTTACCTTGAGCGTCAAGAAATTGCTTTATAACTCTCTCTTCCTGTCCCATCTGAATTACTGTCATTTAGTCTGGGGAAACCCCATGATGTCAAACAACACAAAACTTCTATTGCAGAAGAAAACAATGTGCGCTATGGCCAATTCTTCATATGATGCTTATTTCATATGACGCTCTTTTCAGCGCGATTAATTTACAACCGGTCACCTCCATATGTCGTAGTATTTTACTCAAGCGTTTCACTACTGTGAAAAAACAGAACACTAAATTTTTCGAGCATTTATCTCTATTGACAATGAATTTTAACACTTACAAAACACGTCACCGAGAAACATGGTACGATCCTAAAGCACGCACTAACTACGGTCGACAAATGTTACGCCACGCAATGCCATCTTTGTTAAACTCATTCGAAAGTGAATAGACACCTATCTCTCCTTTTACTGGGCTCATTGTGGATTCCTTTATTTTTTGTTTTGCTCTGGTATACACTGACGCCGTGAATGCATAACCAATTTTTGTCTGCTTGTAAATAACTTATTATTTATAAATGTTAATTTCAAGGCTGAATTATTTGTATAATTTTATACTATTCGCTTTCTGTAATTTAATTTCTTGCAGCATTCTATTCTGGATTTTTTTACCCGTACGCATTTCTGTTATACAATGTTCACTAATGTTCACTTTTTGTTCTCATTTATCCATTATTATATGTTTCTGTTCTCTTTAATGCGCACTGAGCCATTTCTGTAGGGGGTATAGACCCCGTCAACCCGAATTCATTTGGCGTTTTGTCTGTACTCCTGTCATCTGTACATGTATAGATGTCAATAAACTTGAATTGACCACCACAGGCCTTCGCGTTTCACGTTCTGCGGCCGGCCTTTTTGTACTTTTTCTTCTCTGAATCAAAGCTTCAACCAGGGCAGTCAAAAGCGGCATAGGGAGTCCAGCTGCCAGAAGTCGGCTGATCTGATTATCAAAACTTTGTTGCGTCGTGTGCACACACGCACTCTTAGGAGCCGATTCCATACAAGACGACGCAATGCCTCTTTTCACAATTTTGGAGTGCGCAGACTTAAAAGACAAAAGTTCCTTTTTCGCACGGGGTTGTTACGCCAACACACATGGCGTTCACAGAACTCAAGCTTCAGTCCGAAGAACTGCAATACATTACTGAGGTTTTTTAGCGCACGAAAAGGGACGACAGACAGTGGCGAAACGAGGACACAGCGCTGTGTCCTCGTTTCGCCGCTGTCTTTCGTCCCTTTTCGTGCGCTAAAAAACCTCAGTTATGAAATACCAACACGCCCTAACTTACGCTCTTGCAATACATTGTTTTGTGGACTCTCGTGGGCACACACAAGACCTTGTCCATGTTCCTAAAAATCACCTAAAACCTTATTGATCGTATCCTGGTAGGAGGAGGCAAGTGATAAAAGTACCAATGAATCATCAACATATCTAAATACTTTAAAGCTTTCCGCTCAATAAAAGCATGGTCTAAAGAATGGTCAACACTAGACAAAAAATATCAACAAGAACGGGAGCAACACATGACCCAATACAAATACCATTCCGTTGTAGATACCATTGGTCACTAAAAACAATAAAATTGACTCGAAGGTAACATTCTAAAAGATAAAAAAATTACCCACGGAAAGTTCCAAGGCGAATCAAGAAGTCCGTGATCGCTGCCTTATTGAAGATTTCGAGCGTTTAGAGAAGGTGCTGCCTAAAGGATCTTCACGCTGTTGTAATGTCAGTGTTTGACTGACGGTGCCATCCCTAAAAAATAATGAGCTGTGCCTTATGGAAGCAGATAAGGAAGGAGTGTTTGTTCTCATTCAGAAGGGCATCTCTAACTAGAAAGTGTTGAAGGCTGGGCTAAAAAAAATTTGTTCCTATTAAGAAAAGTGCAGTTGGGGTAAAAACAAAGTTTATAGACTTTTGAAAAAAACTGGAACTGATGTCGCTTGCAAAAAGCATAGAGAACTGTAGAGGAGGTGCCTATGGGTATATTTTAAGCCTCATACCCCTGTCACGCGGACGCGGCTAAAGTCCTTTTAACTCCCTTCAACCAAGAGCGTCTTTATCTCGAGGGAGATGCTCGCCGTGTCACACGGCAGTCCTTTAGCAAAGGAAGTTTAAGGAAGTTCCTAGCGAAAGGAGATGGAAGATCTCCCTTGCAGGCTGAAGGGAATACTCTTGCTCCCAACGTGCTTGAATTTCGAGTCAAAACATCACCCTCATTTTTATTAATTTCATTTTATCAGCAATTATAACTGTTTTTATCGCATATAATATAGTATTTGAGCCTTGACAAAGACATTTGAGTTGAGCAGCTACATTCGACTCTCGAATCGGGCGTTCTGGGAATGGCTGCTGCGTTTGCCCTGACTGCGCCATTTTTTGTTGTTTTGGTGTACGCGATCGCACGTCTCGCGCATGCGGAATGAGTGATTCACGTCTTTCCCGAGCCTTTTTAGCAATATATAACGTGTTTCTTTCATGATTGCGTACGAGGTGAGCAGCGCCTAATGGGCCCCCAAGAGGCAGCTTTCAAAAGCTCGCTAATAGGCCGTGTGACACGGCGCTAACTCCTTTGAGGTGAAACTCCCTTGCCGTCCTTTAAGGGAAGGAAGTCTGAAGGAGATCCGTGTTGCCCGTGTGACACGGGTATAAGACTCCTAAGCCAGATTCACCGTTCAGGACCATTAGCAGTTATTGTGGTTGCTGGCAGAAGAATGTAAGCCAATTCCTGCAAAATATTTTAAAGTTACTAATAATGAACGACCCTTTCCGAACTCAGATGGCATCGTGCAGTTTTGCTTGGGAATCAGGATGTAGGTTATTGCTTTTCTGTTGATGTTGAAGATTTATTTTATTCAGTTCCACAGCGTGAATTCTTGTCTTCGGTACATGCATGTATTGAGTATAGTGGTAAAATTTCGTTCCAGAATGATGCCGGACTTTCAGTGGGCAATTTTTTGCCTTTCAGAATACTACCTTCGAGTCAATTTTATTGTTTTTATTGACCAACCGTATTTACAATGGAATGGTATTTGTATTGGGTCATATGTTGCTCCCGTTCTTGTTGATATTTTTTGTCTAAGTGTGGACGAGTCTTTAGACCGTGCTTTTACTGAGCGGAAAGTTTTAAAAGCTTTTAGATTTGTTGATGATTTTTCGGCATTTTTATCGCTTGACTCCTCCTACCAGGATACAATCAGTAACGTTTCATGTGATTTTAAGGAACATGGACAAAGTCTTGTGTTTACCCACGAGAATCCACAAAACGATGTATTGCAGTTCATAGAACTAAGCTTGAGTTCTGCGGGCGCTATGTGCGTTGGGCGTATCAACCTCGTACGAAAAAGGCAATTTAGTCCTTGAAGTCTGCGCACTCCAAAATTGGGAAAAACGCCATCGCGTCGTCTTGTATGGAATCGGCTCCTAAGAGTTCGTGCGTGCACAAGGTGCAAGAAAATTTTGATAATCAGAGCAGCCGACTTCTGGCAGCTGGGTTCGCTATGTCGCTTTTGACTGCCGTGGTTGAATCTCTGATTCAGAGAAGAAAAAAGCACAAAAAGTCCCGCCGAACGTCATACGTGAAGGCCTGCTGTGGTCCCACTTATTTCGTTATTTATTTATTTATTTATTTATTATTATTATTTAATATTTATTTATTTATTTATTTATTATGCATACTTTCAAGGCCTAGTAGGCACAACAGAAAGGAGTGGCAAAAATATACAATAAATGCAGTACAGGGCAAGAATAGGAAATCAAGCTACAGGTATAAGGCACTTTGAATGGCGATGTTGAAGTTAGTGATGTTACAAATTGAGACTGTGGAGGCGGGAAAGCGGTTCCATTCAATGGCTGTTCTTGGCAAAAAGGAAGAATGGCACAAGTTAGTTCGACAAGATGGCAATTCAATTTCATGTTGATGGTCGATGCGAGATGAGATGTAACTTGGTGCGGTGAAAAGATTTTCTTTAAGGTAAGGGTTGAAGTAATATATTCTATGAAAAAGACAGCCCGCGAAAGTACTTGCGCCATAACCAAATGTCAGGTAGATCTTAGTGTTGTTTTCACGGACGTGACGCTAGAATGACGATAATAATTTGAGATAATGGAACGGGCGGCGCGGTTCTGAATGATTTCAAAGGAAGCGGCAAGGTTGGCATGAGCAGGATCCCATATGGCACAAGCATGTTCTAGTTCTGGATGGACGATTGTTTTGTATAGAGTAAGCTTAAGTGAGGTGGGCGATGATGCAAGGTTTCGTCTCAAATAGCCTAACGTTCGATTAGCATTGCTGGTGACATATGTAACATGCATATTCCATGAAAAGTCGCGAGTAACGTACAGGCTGCGAAATTTATAGAAGTTAACAACCGACAGAGTAGTACCGCTAAAAGATTATGGGAATACATAGCAAGAGGAAGAGCTAGTGGAGACACGCATACTTTTGCATTTAGTTGTGTTAAGCTGCAGTAGCCATTTGTTGCACCAGTTCGATATGCTATCCAGGTAGCTGTAGTTTACCTCAATCGCTAATGTTAGTTATTTTGCGGTAGATTACACAATCGTCAGCGAACAGCCTAATGGTTGAATTAGAGAAACAGTCAGGAAGGTCATTAATGTAGATTATAAAAAGCAATGGACCGAGTACCGAGCCTTGTGGTACACCAGATGTTACGGAAAAAGGTCTGGACGAAAATTCGCTAGTGGTTACATAATGGGACCTGTTAAAGAGGAAATCTTTTAGCAATGCAAATACCTTGGGGTCGATATTAAGAAGGGAAAGATTAAAAATCAATAAATCTTGATAAACAGAATCGAAAGCTCGCGATAACTCCAGAAATACGCAGGTGCTGTCCGTTTTCTAATCCGCATTATTGAACAAATGGTTCGTAAAAGAAAGGAGCTGCGTTTCACGGGAAAATTATTTTCAAAAAGCCATGCTGCGCGTTGTTAAAGAAAGAGTTGGTCTCGAGAAAATTAAGATGTGAATAAATTATATGCTCCAACATTTTACTTGGGATGCATGTTAAGGAAATTGGACGGTAATTATTAAGAGAATGGACGTCACCTGATTTATCAGCCGGAACCACCTTTCCCACCTTCCACTCTTCGGGCAGGGCAGAACACTGTAATGACTGGTAAAAAATATTGGACAAAATTAAAGATGAAAACAATTCAGTGCATTTTAGAATTTTTTAGTTGATGGAGTCAGGACGACAAGACGAATAAATTTTTAGATTGCTGATAAGTTTGCCGACGCCCACCCAGTCAGAAAAGGTGGTATCCATAGGCGGAAAATTTGCATGGGATAAGAATGGCACAGCAGTTGCAAGCGACTGCTGAAAAAATGGAGAGAAAGTGTCACTCAACATATGACAGCACTCGTGAGGCAAAACAGGTACGTCAGCCTGAATAAACTGCATGGCATTCTTTTTAGTGCTAGTGATAACGGACGAAAACTTTCTAGCGTTAGAAACCAGAAACGCTCGAAGAGTATTGCTCAGAAATGCCTTTCTGGCGTTGGCTGATGCATAACAAAATTCATCGGCAATGAGGCGATAATGGGACCAGTGATGAGGATGATTTGTAGCTTTGGCGCGCCGAAACACTCTCTTGTGTTTCACTTATGTGGGTCACTCTTGTCACTCGGAAATGCGACTCGAAAAGGAGGAAATGAGCGAGCGGTACAACACACGGGAATGTTTCTGAAGCAGCCATGACGAGACCGGTAGCGTGGAAACTTTGCTCCTACAGTGCTGACGCCAGTATGGTGATCACATGAATGAATAGACGGCATTCATGACGCCTGTTACGAGCTCTTCTGCAAGAATTATTTGTTTCTCAATCAATTTCTGACAGGTTTGAATTCACTGACACTGGGATTAAAATGTGTGACACTTGGATTAAAATGGCTGGCGCAAGGATTAAATGAGTTAGCACGCGGATTAATTTGGATGGCGCTGCGATTAAATGTGGTAGCGTATGGATTAAATTATTGGCACTTTGATTAAAAATGCTGGCGCTCGGATTAAATTGGCTGGCACCTGGATTATTTTAAATGGCGCATGAATTAAACTGAGCGGGAAAACTTGTAGTATATAGTCATAAAAGCTTTGGAAGAAAACACTTCGGCACGGATCAATAAGCTGTAAAAATAGTTATGCCACCACTTACAAAAGAAGTGACGGTTGCCTACCAACCCACATATAGAATAGAAACAGGTTTGTGAGCGACGAACGCATTGCCGCCGCTATCCCGTGCCCACTGAAAGTGGGAGCCGGATCCTTGGTGCTTTTGTAATACTCTGGCTGGACCGTCGATGACGATGCCGCTGACCAGCCAGTGATAGGAGGCACACTCTTATCGAAGTAAGGTAGATAGCACATGCCATCATAGTCGAAAGTCGATGACGTTAACTGCGCCACCGGTGAAACCGCTGAAGCTTCGGACAGGGGAGATGTGCCCAGCAAGGTGACGAAGTGCATGTAGAACACAAACGGGTTTTTGAGCGGCGAACGCATTGTCGCCGCAATCCCGTGCCCACTCATATACATCAGGTCACCCACCAACTCAAGAAAGTTGCTTGCCGGCATGGTGTTCTGTTGGCGTTTCCTGCGCCAAACAAACTTTCTAAGCTATGCTCCCGCACCTGCGGAGAAAGCAGAGGAGGATGCTAAATTAGGCATAGTGCTACATACGTGTCATGCGCTGTCGGCGTGGTTTATGCCATGCCGATTTCATGTGGTAAGACGTACGTTCGCTAGACTGTGCGTTGCGTCAATGAGCAACTAAGGGAAGATGCGCAAAAAGTAAACAAATATGTAGATAGAGGAGAGCACCTTGTCGCGCGTATAAGCTCTTGCATCAGTTGTGAGACGCGACTTGATGGGATGTCGATTTTTGGCAAAAGCGAGAATGAGAATGCGCGGCTTGCCTTAGAGGCCTACCACATAAAAAGACAAGGCCATAATTGCATCAGTAACACATCTTTGTTCATTCACCCATCTGAATATGACTACCCTACGTTTGCGTTTGTGACAATTTGGCAGATCTCTGTATTGCCGCAAAGAGCTCTCCACATGCCAGTTACGAGCACTTTCGTGAGGTACCCTTCCAAGTGACTCATCGCTAATGTTCCTACGCATTACTCATCGCATCGCCATTAGAAGAGCGCCAGCAGTGCCACGCGCACGGCGATACAGCGCGTGTCTCCCGTGCACGCGCACACGGCAGCGCCCGAGTCTCCCGTTCAATGAGAAGCCACGACGTGACTCCTGGTGTTCGGGCAGCGTGAAAACTGTGTTCGGCGTGGAGACGCGGTTGACTGCGGAATAGGCCCCCGTTAACTCTTAATTTAAATTGAGTGAATGCTTACAACTGAGTTTCCCGGAACAAGTTCGCCCGCAATAAACCAGCTTGTTTTGTGTGCTTTATTGAAGAGTGCTACATTTCTGGTGGAGGTGCCAGGTATGATTGGAAGTGCCCAGTTCGTAAGAGAATGGAGCCCCGACGCTCAGCGATTGGAACCCAGGGAACTGGCTCCAGTAAACCAGCACACAAGCCGACGCATCCGAGGAGACCCGCCCGAGTACGGACCGCTTCCTGTTGCTGCAGCAGTGCAAGCAACAGTTACCAGCGACGGTGCAACCACGACCACCCCAATGGCATCGTCCCAGCTCATCGTGTATTCACCACGCACACCCGAGTCTTTCCACGGCGATACGTTCGAAAATGTGGAAGACTGGTCGGGGCACTTCGAGCGAGTGGCAGATTTCAATGGCTGGGACGAGGCACGGAGGCTTCGCAGCCTGTACTTCGTGTTAGAAGAGTCAGCGAGGACATGGTACGTCAATTATGAAGCGGCGCTATCTTCATGGGAAGAATTTCGACGGCAGCTGCTTGCCACGTATGCCAGCACTGATCGGCGAGAGAAGGCAGAGCACACTCTACAAGCCAGAAACCAGCGCGCTGACGAGAGTGTCGGCGTTCATATCGAGGACATATCCCGTCACTTCGAACGCGCTGATCCAAGCATGACCGAAGAGTAGAAATTACTCTATCTGACGCGTGGCATTAAGCAGGAGCAGTTTGCAGGCCTCGTCCGCAACCCACCACACAGTGTTGCTCAGTTTCGCACTAGAAGCGACGACTATAGACAAGCCGCTGCAGCAGCGTGCCCATAACTACAATCGTAATGTCACCAGCGCACCAGCTGATCTTCTGTCTGCAGGCCCAGGCAGTAACACCGAAGCGCTAAGAGAACTGGTACGATCAATCGTAAAGGAGGAGCTGCGAAAGCTGCAGTTACCGGAAGCCACACCGATAGTTTCAACTCTCGCCGCCGTCATTCGAGATGAAGTTTGCCACGCCATTCTGCAGCCAGGACTTGAGGAACCGCCTGTGCATCATGAACAATCACCACCGATACGTCGCGTGCCGACGTACGCTGATGTGTTATGCCAACCGACCGGGCATAGTGCTCCATTCGCGACCCCCAGCAGCCGCCAGCTGACTCAGCGCAGTGGACCCTTTCTGGCAGTGCTGAGGCCACGAAAACGCGACGTGTGGCGTGCACCCGACCGGACGCCACTCTGTTTTCACTGCGGAGAAGCTGGACACCTCTACAGAACGTGCCCATATCGCCGAGCAGGTCTTCGTGGCTTTACCGTAAATGCACCTTGTCCCCGCAATGGTTTAAGACCCATCGAAATAAGGACTGCTTGACCAGACAAGAGGATCCGGCTGCTAGATAACAACACCAGTCACGATCATCAGCGTCTACACGCTACCGATCACCGTGTCCACGGTCATCCTCGATTTCACCTAGGCGTCGTGCACTGAGCCCACGTCAGGAAAACTGAAGCGATCGACCTATAGAGGTGAGGCCGCTGACGTTCGAAAAAGCCAAGATCCTCTTTCAAGTTTACCGAGCAGCCGCGATGAACAGAAGTGGATGAATAAGATAAGTGAACAGAGACTTTCTTCAGACTTGCGCATTAGGATAGATGGCCACGAGGTGAGTGCATTGGTTGACACAGGTGCTGATTATTCCGTCGTAACATATGCACTCACCAAGTAACTGAAAGAAGTTTTGATGCCGTGGAGTGGACCCCAGATATGTACGGCTGGGGGGCACCTCATTACGACCCTGGATAGATGTACAGCGAGAATCGGAATTCAAGATTTTTCTTACATCGCTGATTTTGTCGTACTACCAGAATGTTCGAAGGATGTAATACTCGTAATGGACTTTCTGCTAACAAATGTTGCCATAACCAACGTGCAGAATTCTAGTGTGTGATTTTCTACGAAGCAGGCTATAGACATGCGATAGTCGGAGGAGCTAGAACACGTTGCCTTGCGGGTTACCGACGATGGCATAACCGTGCCACTATGATGCAGCATGCTGGTTCACGTAAGAAGCGAAGCATTCGACAACACGGAAGGTATAGCGGACGCCAACGTCGAGCTACTTTTGAAAAAGGTGTGCGATAGATGTGCAGATGTAATGCTCACGATCTTCGGAACTGAATTTTAGCATGTCGCAAAGAACACAGTCATCGCCTTCCTGTACAGCGCTACTGCAATCACAGATGTATGTAGGTTAGCGTCAAGGCCGCCTACTGTCCAAATTACACGTGACGCCGTAACACCAGTTGCGATCAACCAAAGTCTGTCGCCAGCCCAGAAAGAAATGACGGAGGAGCTTATAAATGAATTCGCAGAATGTTTCTCCACCTCGTCAAAGGTACTGCGCACGCCATTGTTAAACACCGTATAATAACACAAGAAGCGACAAGGCCAGTATACCAACATCCGTACCGAGTGTCACTGGTTTAACGAGAGGTCATAAAGAGTCAGGTGCAAAGGGTGCTTGAGGACGATGTCATTCAGCCATCAAACAGCCCGAGGGCGTCGCCCGTAGTCCTTGTGAGAAAAAAGGACGATACATTGAGATTCTGTGTTGATTTCCGGAAATTGAACAGTGTGGCCAAGCGTGATGTATACCCTCTTCCCCGCATTGATGATACGTTGGATCGCCTACAACATGTAATTTTTTTCTTCATTAGATCTCAAGAGCGAGTATTGGCAAATTGATGTAGACGAAAGAGACTGGGAAAAAACTGCTTTCCTAACCCCAGACGGCCTGTATGAGTTCAAATCGCTTCCATTCGGCCTCTGTTGTGCGCCGGCGACCTTCCAGCGCATGATGGACAGTGTCCTCTCGGGTCTCAAATGGCAGTCATGCTTAGTGTACCTACATGACGTAGCGGTATTTTCCGCAACATTCGACCAGCATGTCCAGAGGCTGCGTTTAGTGCTCCAAGCCATTGGCTCGGTGGGCCTAACCATTAAACCAGAAAAGTGCCAGTTTGGATCCTAAGAACTTCGTTTCCTGGGTCACTAATTAGCTTGCAAGGTACTTGTCCCGATTGCGACAAAAGTGCTGCCGTGGCGCGATTTACAAAGCCGACAAACAAGAAGACAGTACAGCAATTTTTGTGACTATGCGTTTATTGCAGGCGATGTGTAGAAAACTTCTCAAAAATTGGCGAACCTCTAACGAAGTTTAATAAAGAAGACGTGCCCTTCATGTGGCATATTGAACAAGAGGTTGCATTCAATGAATTAAAGGAACGATTGCAAGCCCCACCGATCCTCGCCCTCTTTAATGAGACAGGGGACACAAGTCCACACAGATGCAAGGAATGTCGATCTCTGCGCGGTTTTAATTCAGTGGCAAAATGGAGAACAGAAAGTCATAGCGTATGCTAGCCACACTCTCTCGAAAGCTGAAACAGATTACTCTGCGACAGAAACTGAGTGTTTGGCTGTCATATGGGCAATCAGCAAGTTCCGACCGTACCTCCATGGCAGGCCGTTCCATGCAGTCAGCGATCACCATTCTCTTTGCTGGCTGGCATACCTAAAGGAGCAATCTGGACGACTTGCGAGGTGGAAAATCAGGCTCCAATAATACGACGTTACTATTGTATACAGGTCTGGAAGAAAACATAACAATGCTGACTGCTTGTCCCGCTCACCAGTGGAGTCTACTCCTTCAGAAGAAGATTTCCCGTTTCTTACAGCAATGGCAGCTTCGGAAATCGCCGAGCGTCAACGGGCCGACCCAGAATTGTTCCAACTCATCAAGCATCTTGAAGGATACGATGTCCAAGTCCCACGTATGTTTATGAGAGGTTTAATGTCATTTTGCCTCCCAGATAATGCGCTCTACAAGATAAATTATGAACGGAACCAGGAAACATTCTTGCTCGTCGTACCGTCACCCATGCGACCGGAAATTTTGGAAGCTTGCCATGATGAACCATCGTCGGGTCAGAGGTGTCAGCCGGATGTTCGCCAGAATTCGTCTCAGACACTTCTGGCTTAAATTGTTAGCATCGGTGCAGCATCGGCAGTCGGCGGCAAACCGTGACCAACAAGTGACCGTTTTTTACCTTGCTGTCGGCAGGTTACGTTGCTGCATCCCTATCCGCTTGTGGGAGGATCTTCTGTCTGCAAAGACTGCTTCGTCTTCGAATACACATCGGCGCATGCGGAATGCTGACCTGCTGCCCGGGACGCTTCTAGTCGGCTCTCTGCCGCCACCGATGTCGCTGAAGTCAACACCCCCGAAGTCGCGTCCATCTGCGGTTATTTAAATCTTGCTTTCGCCGGGCTTCTCTGCAGTCGGCGGCAAACCGTGACCAGTAAGTGACCGTTCTTTACCTTGCTGTCGTCAGGTGAGTCCTTGTATCAACCTGGTTTTGTATTTTTTCTCACTGGTCCTCGTTTGCCGCGGACTGCAACAAGATGCCGAATACTTGTGCTCTTTTCCCCCAGGTTTTACCTGCAGATGTTAAATTTTTAACGTGCTTTTTGACCAAGCGGGGGTATCATCTTGGCAAAAGTTGTTCGAGGATTGCCGAGGGTACCTAGTCTAAAATGGTGTCCGAAAGATGCGAAGCTTGGTCTTGCCAGACATGTAGGCAATCTGTATCTACCAATAGCGATGTTTTGTTCTCATATCCGTTAACAGAAGTCAAGAACAAACTGCATCAGCATACAACAACGGTAGAAGCACTGGTAGTTAAGATCGAAGAACTTCTGGAATTCAAAATGACGGGAGGAAAGCTGACTGAGACTGTTGGGGAAATACAGAAGTCTACTGAGCTTCTGTCCTTAAAATACAATTCCATACTTTCGGTGGTGTCGGATAGACAAGCTAAACTTGGCCAGCTTCATGCCCAGTACGAGACATTGTCATGAACAGTTTCTTCTCAGGCTGCAGTCCTCCACAGCATGACCACTGAAATCAATGCTCTTGAGCAGTACATCAAAAGGTGTAATTTTGAAATACGCGGTTTCCCCGTATAGCATAACGAGGACCGGATATCTGTACTGGATCAAGTGGCAGAAAAGCTTGATATAGAGTTTCAGCCTTCAGCTGTTTTCGTTGCACACAGGCTACCAGCTCGCAAGTATTTGATCCCGGCTATTCTTGTGCAAACAGAAACTGTAGCGATCAAGAGAAGGTGGCTCGATTCACGCAGTTGTCTCCCAAGTCTTGTTTTTAATGGAATGGCGCCTGATCCTCGGCTCTATTCGAACGACAGTCTGGCACGCGCTAACCGAGATTTATTTCGTCAGGCTCACCTAAAAGGGAAGGAAAAGGACTAGAAGTTTGTCTGGACACGCAAGGAAAGGGTGCTGGCCAGAAAAGTTGAGGGAACTCCTCTCGTTCGCATTAATACTTCAATTGACCTCGAAAAACTCCTGTAAATATAGATGTAGCTAGATCACTTTCGTTTCAGGCCTTCTCAGAAGTTCATAACTTTTTTTGTTGCTAACACCGGTAATGCCTTCCCTGCCACCCACGTTACTATCCGCAGCATCCGTAAGCACTGGAATCACTTTGGCGCTTTATCTCCGCCTTTCCTGTCTATCTGTGATGTCTGTGTTTTGAGAGAAATTAATGTTCCTGCTTACGCCAAGTCTTATTATTGCATACCAGATTATAAGTTGTTTTCATACACTCGCACTTTGCGTAAACGAGGGGGCGTGGCTGTATTTGCGAAAGACAAGTGTTCTGTATTGGAAATACCGCTTTTCTTTTCGCTGAAGCTGAAGCTGTTGCTCTGCGACTATGCTCTTCTGAGACTTCATTAGCTGTTTTGTCTGTGTACCGGCCGTCTTGTTGCAATGTTCGCTCATTCTTACCAGAACTTGACACTGCACTATCATCCCTATTTCTTGACGAGAACGTTTGTGTGCTAGGCGATATTAACATCGACACCCTCCGCCCCACTCTGCCGCCGGTCGCCGACTATGTCGATCTATTATCTAAATGGGGAGTGCAAGGCATTCTACATCAAGCAACGCGCGAAGAATTTCGGTTTGAAAAGTTGGTTAAATCCTGCGTTGACCATAATAATGTTCGGTGCTCCAATTTCTCGATGCAGGCAGGTGTTGTTGAAACCAAGGTCCCTGATCATTATTTCGTCTGTTGTCGTCTTGCAGAAAATGACAAGCCTTCGATAGTAAACAGCATGAAAAAAAACCGACTACAACGACGTTAAAGAGTGGCTGTCGTCCTACTAACGGGTGAGCGTTCACAACAAATGGAATGACTCGGACAAACTGGCTTACCTATCATTCTACCTCGCGGGCGTGGCCAGTCTCTGGTTCAGAAATCATGAGAAGGATATCCGAACGTGGTCGGCGTTCAAGACGTCGATTAAGGAAGTATTTGACCAACCCGCCATCAGGAAACTACGAGCCGAGCAGTGTTTGCGTACGCGCGCACAGGACACGGGTGAGACATTCACCAGCTATATAGAAGACGTGCTAGATTTGTGCAGGCGCGTGAACGCTGCCATGACGGAAGCAGAAAAGATCAAGCACGTCATGAAGGGAATCGATGATGACGCGTTCCAGATGCTTCTCGCCAAGGACCCGCGCACTGTTGGCGACGTCATCAGCTAGTGACAGAGCTATGATGAATTACGTAGGCAGCGAGCTCTGACAAGGCGACATCCTGCACCAAGTGCGACGTCACTCTGCAGCCAGACCAGCGGCCCAGAACAAGCTTCCCTGATAACCCAAATCAAGGACTTCGTCCGCGAAAAATTCGCACGACGGCTATCTCCGGTGTCCGTCACTCAGGAGTCTGCTAGCACTTTACCGTCTCATCTCCGTAACGTGATCCATGAAGAGGTCGCAGAAGCGCTGCCGGCTGTTCACCAGCAGGATGTCGTGACTACACCAGTCACTTATGCTACAGTTGCTGCAATGGCCCCTCGCACTGTGCCCGAGCGTCGCTTCCAGCAGCCTGTGCACCGCCCTCCCCCTCCCAACCGCTGGAACACCACTGCCATCGCTAACACGTGGCGTACGCCGGAGAATCGCCCTATATGCTTCGCATGTAGATGTCCCGGTCATGTCGCAAGGTTCTGCCGCCGCCGATCGCAGGCGTTCGATGACGATCGCCGAGCGCCCTATGGGCCGCCTCATTCAAATGCGCCTTACGGACCCTTCGACCCATCACCAGCTCGCTCCCAGACTGATCGCCGCCCTCGCTTGGAATGCCTCCGATCACCCTCTCCGTCGCCGATCGCTTTCCCCTATGCGTCGACGACCCGTCTCTAACGAAGAGAGAAACTAGTCATCGCAGTTCCTGAGGCAAGAACTGCGCAAGTTTTGACATGTCGAAGTCCTCCTCCTTTACCTGCCTATGTCATTGATGTGTTTATCGAAAATGTGGCAACAGTTGCCCTCGTCGATACCGGTGCCGCTATTTCAGTTATAAATGCCAAGTTTTGCCGTTCGCTTCGTAAAGTGACGACGTCTGTGTCTGGATTGTCGCTACGAACGGCGAGTGCTCAACCCATTTGCCCTACCGCTGCTTGTACTGCCCGTGCGACCACACAGGACGTTTTGAACACGATTGAATTCATAGTTCTTTCATCGTGCTCCCACGCCGTTATTCTAGGATGAGATTTTCTATCACGCCACAATGCCATCATCAAATGCGCTCGGGCTGAGATTAAGCTTTTCCACCTTTGTCACCTAGCCTCCGTCGATGCTCATCCTGCCTCTAAAGTTGTCGTGAAAGAAGACACCTGTATTCCCCCGTGCTCTTCAGCATTCGTACCAGTTTTCTGTAGTACCATATCCGACGGGACGCTCTTCTTCATGCCCTCTCATCATTTTGTTACCCGAAAAGTGCTTCCTTTGCTCTTTGCAGCTCTTGACCTTGCCGACGGTGCCAGCACGATGCCCATTTACAATCATCTTTCATCGCCGCTATCACTGCTCCGCCGCGAATGCTTTGGTTACGTCGAGTCGGTCAATTCGACACGAATCGTCTCCGTCCTCGACGAAGTGCCTTCAACTGCCGTCCATGAACTGAGTGCCCTCTCCGTACCCAACTCAACATTTACTGGTGTGTTCAGCCCATTCATCGCCGAAGATCTGACGCATTCGCAGCGACCTCAACTTCTCGCAATCCTTCAGCACTTCCGCCATTCTTTCGACGTTGCGCAAGCATCTCTTGGCCGTGCATCGACGGTTGAGCATTACATCGATACTGGCTCTCACTCACCGCTGCGACAAAGACCATATCGCGTGTCCGCTACGGAACGTCGCGTCCCTGCAGACCAGGTCGATGACATGCTCCGTCGAGGCGTCATTCAACCTTCTCAAAGCCCATGGGCCTCTCCCGTGGTCTTCATCACAAGAAAGACGGTTCCATCCGCTTCTGTGTTGATTTTCGACGGTTGGACAAGGTCACGCTGAAGTACGTCTACCCATTACCACGAATCGATGCTGCTCTGGACTGTTTGTAGGGAGCCCAGTTCTTTTCTTCGCTGGGTTTGCGGTCAGGCTACTGGCAGGTTCCGATGGCAGAGGCCGATCGCCCGAAAACTGCCTTTGTTACACCAGACGTTTTGTATGAATTCACCGTCATTCCTTACGGACTCTGCAACGCACCTGCTACGTTCGAAAGAATGATGGATAATGTTCTGCTTGGCCTCTAATGGAAAATCTGTCTTTGCTATCTTGACGACATTGTGTTCGCCCCTGATTTCGCAACGCACCTGCTTCGCCTCCAGCACGTACTCACTTGCTTGACCAACGCCGGGTTGAAACTTAACCTGAAGAAGTGCCGGTTTGCTGTTCGTCGGCTCACAATTTTAGGACATGTCGTGTCAAAGGAGGGCATTCGCCCGGATCCCGAGAAGCTACGTGCGGCTACTGCGTCCCCAAAACCTAGCACTATGAAAGAGATACGCAGTTTTGTCGGCCTCTGCTCTTACTTCCGGCGATTCGTTCCAAATTTTGCGTCAATTATATCGCCTCTCATGCAGCTCCTTGGCGGCGCTAGACATCTCTCATCATGGTCTCCAGCGTGTGACGACGCCTTCAAAACCTTGCGCCGCCTTCTCACGACGCCACCCATTCTTCGTCATTTTGACCCTCACGCGCCAACCGAAATTCATACCGATGCAAGCGGTGTACCCCTTGGCGCTGTGTTGGCGCAGCGTCAACCTGGCCACACAGAATACGTCGTCGCATACGCGAGTCCCAAGGCCAGTGACGACTCCGCCTGCGAGTGTACATTATCCTCTCTGGACGTTGACACTATCGCTGTTGCACAGCGTAATGATCCCTGGACTGCATCTCTGCTAGACCTTCTCTCGGATACATCGAAAGTTCCGGCGTCACGTAGGCTTCGGCGCCAAGTTCCTCATTTTGCGATTCGCGACCAGCTACTATATCGACGCAACTATGCCCCATAGGGACGCACCTGGTTGCTCGTCATTCCGAGAATCTTGCGATCAGAGCTCTGCTCCTCGTTCCACGTCGACCCTCAGTGTGGCCACGCGGGAGTCTTCAAGACCTACGAAAGACTTCGACATCGTTATTACTGGCGGGGAATGTACAATTTCGTTCGAAAGTTCGTCCGCTCTTGTGAGAGTGCCAACGCCGCAAAGCTCCACCGCACAACTCAGCCGGTGAACTCCAGCCTTTACAATGCCCATCCCGACCCTTTGATCGCGTGGGCATAGATTTCTACGGGCCACTTCCGTTGACTCCTACCGGCAACAGGTGGATAATTGTTGCGGTAGACCACTTAACCCGTTATGTGGGGACTGCTCATACTTCGTCGTTTTCTCCTTTGTCACGGAGGTCCACGTGAACATTTAAGCGACAGAGGCCGCACCTTCTTATGTGAAGTCATCGAACGACTGCTTGCTGAATGCGCCATTGTTCATCGTAAATGCACTGCTTATCCCCCACAGACTAACGGTACCACGGAACGCTTTAATCGAAGTCTTGGTGACATGCTCGTCATGTATGTCTCACCTGATCACTCTAATTGGGACCTAGTTCTTCCGTTTGTCATCTACGCCTACAACACCGCGACTCAGGCCACTACCGGATTCTCACCCTTTTACCTTCTTTACGGCCGTCATCCTTCGCACACAATTGACACCATTCTACCCTACCGGCCTCACACATCTGAATGCCTGCCGATCTTGGAAGCCGCCAGACACGCCGAGGAATAACGCCAGCTGGCCCGCCGATTCCCCTCGGACGACCAGAACCGTCAAAAAGCCGTTCACGATGCCCAGAACACGACTCCCACTTTTCTCCTGGGTGGTATCGTTCGGTTGTTAGTGCCACACCGCACGCCTGGGCTCGCTGCAAAACTCCTTCCGAAGTATGACGGGCCATACCGCGTTCTCGAGAGAACACCACCCGTCAATTACCTGGTTGAGCCGCTAACGCCGCTGTCCGACATGCGACGTCGTAACCGCGAAGTCGTTCACGTTCAGCGTCTCAAACCGTATCACCATTGTACCGCCCTTCCAGAAAACTAAGTCGCCAGGATGGCTCCTTTATTTCCGCGGGGCCATTGTAAGGGAGATGACGAACGTGCGCGCAGAGTCAGCAGCATCGGCAGCATCAAGCGCGAAGCAGAGGCTCGAGCTCGGGAACTGCTCGGTGCATCCCAGGACCGGCGGTGGCTACGAACCCCAATAAATCTCTTTTATATTACTATTATTATTATTAGTAGTAGTAGTAGTAGTAGTAGTAGTAGTAGTATTACTACGTGAAGACATGTCGCGAATGTCAAAGGCACAAAACACCACCCGTGAAAGCAGCTGGTCTTCTCCAACCCATAGACCCACCGAAGGCTCCATTTCCACAAGTTGGAATGGATCTTCTTGGCCCGTTCCCAACATCATCGTCAGGGAAGTGATGGATCGTAGTAGCGACGGACTATTTAACACAATATGCTGAAACTGGCTGCCTTGAGCGAGGAACGGCAGTTGAAGTTGCAAATTTCTTCGCGTATAACACAGTACTGCGACATGGTGCACCAATGGTCGTGATTACCAATCGAGGAGTGGCCTTCACAGCTGAGTTGATGCAAAGTTTGATGAAGATGACTCATACCAGTCACAGAAAAAGCACTGCCTATCATCCCTAAACAAATGGCTTGAAAGAGCGTCTAAAGCGAACCCTGGCCGATATGCTGTCCATGTATGTCGACCTCGAACATAAGAAATGGGACGCATTCTTGCCTTACGCATCTTTCGCCTAAAGTACGGCTCTACAGGAGACAACTCAGGTCACTACATTTCAACCTGTCTATGGCCGTACAGTAAAAACCACAATGGATGCTATGTTGTCAGTACAATACAACAACAATCCGTACGACGTCGACGACTTCCTACAACGAGCTGAAGAAGCCCGACCGTTGGCATGGTTCCATATAAGCCAGCAACAACGTAGGAACGCAAGTTATTACAAACTGCACCGCAGAAAAGTTAAGTAACACCCAGGCGCCAAAGTGTGGGTAGGGACACGAGTGCGTCATCGCGGACTATGTGATAAACTCCTTCACCGATACTTGGGACTTTACGAAGTTATTTGCCGAGTAGCTGACCTGAATTACCAAGTCATCCCTCATGAACGAGAGCGATCAAAGCGGTACAACCATGCGGAGGTCGTACACGTACTGCGCATGAAGCCTGACTACAAGAGGCAATGAAAACACATCTATAGATCAATTTGTTTGATACGCATCGGGACGATGCGTTTTCTGAGGGTGACTAATGCCGCAGAGAGCTCTCCACATGCCAGTTACGAGCACTCCCGTGGGGTACCATTCCAAGCACCTCATAACTAAAGCCCCTAGGCATTACTCATCGCATTGCCATTAGAAGAGTGCCAGCAACGCCTCGCGCATGGCGATACAGCGCGTGTCTCCCGTGCACGCGCACATGGCAGCGCCCCAGTCTCCCGTCCAGTGAGAAGCCACGACGTGGCTCCTGGCCTTCGGGGTGCGCGAAAAGTGTGTTCGGCTTTGAGACGCGGTTGACGGTGGAATAGGCTCTCTTTAACTCTTTTAAATTGTGTGAATGCTTAGTATTGAGTTTCCGGCCACAAGTTCGCCCACAATAAACCAGTTTGTTTAGTGTGTTTCATTGAAGACTGCTACAGCATTGTAATCTGTGCGCCTGCGCGGTTGTGTGGCCGTGGGTTTATATATGCATCGACAACGAAGAAATAAAGAAGTTGTTAGTCAGCGCCAGTGTGTCGTATCTTCCTTTTGCGGTCCGTCTTACGTGTCTGCGCTGTAAGTTTAAGTTCAGAACGAGGTCAGAAACTACGTATTTCATTTTGCATTAAGAGAAAGCTGCGATAAACTTTGATTTTCGATCTACAAGTAAACTCGGAATAACACTCTCCAATTTTCCCCACAATAAACTACGAAAACGCAGAACTCTACTATGTAAGTAATTTTATTTAAGGCAGCTGTGTGCAATGCACGCCGCGAATATTCGGGATATTTAAGGAGTTTATTGCAAACAAATGAACATGAGACAACACTATATTGCTAGTGCAATAGAGATATCGTTATTTATCTTCCTATTTTTCTGCAGTGCAGAACCATTAAATGCTTCAGGAAACGGGGACGGAAACAAACGCTTCAAAAGGGCATGTATAAAATTTTTTTTTATAATTTGTAGCCAGTTTCAAGGTTCTATGCCTAGAATTTTACAGTGTTTATGAATACAAGCATTAAGGAAACATGTCACCGTTTGGAACGTTTATATTTTTATAAAGCACACAGCCTGCAGCCAAGAAACCTGTCAGTAGGCCAGTCTGTGAGTCATGATTCTGGGCAATTGGCGAAAGCAAAACGTGAGACTTGAAGAAAGGTACAACGCGAAGCGGTCGACAGTTACCTATGTTGACAGTTACGTTACAAGGCATGTCATTATTATACAGTAAAGGAAGGTAATGGCCCCAGGATCCAGCATGGTGGTACACCGGGTGACACATCAACAGTAGAAGTAGTAGTTTTGTCAGAAAATTGCTGTAGACAGCTAGCGAGAAAACTAGGCGTCAAGTTAACAAGAGAAGGATTGTTAAATATTGTGTTCAGCTTGCGTAAAAGTTTGAAGTAAGAGACCATATCAACATTTTTCAACATTAATTATATGTTCTATATTCTCTAGCACATCAATTTCGTGGCCCATCTCACTTGTGGAAATAAAGTTACATCCATTGGGTCAGGTAATGAATTAAATAGGGGCATTATGTCGCGCAGCCTGCCTTGACAAGCCAACTCTCCCAGAAGCTATTTCCTTTGCTTTATCTCTCGGAAATTCTGCCCAACACGTGACTTCTAAGGCCCAACGTATTGGCCGAGAATGTCTTGCTCCCGGAAGTTTTTAATCCATGTAGAACTTGTTTGGCGTTTGAGGCGTGGCTCTGCATACAGAGTGGGAGCACTCAAACCAGCAGCGCGCTGTGAGATGACTGTTACATAGTTACGACACACGTGGCGTGTCTTACTGTATACGACAGCACGCCGTTCGAAGGTTGGAACATGAATCTTTATTGCTTCCGTCTCGGAGCGTACATATACGAAACAGAGAGGGGGAAAGGGGAAAGGGAGAACGAGAGAAGGATCTCAAACGATAAACGCACGTGCCGTCAGCTCTTGCATGGCAGTCTGATTGCGGCTGACGTCACTTTACAACATCTTTTCTTCTTTAATACTGAAGTCGCTCTACTGGTTTTCTTTGACGTGTAGAGCGCCGCAAGGCTTGGGGTGAACTGACGAGTTCAGCGTTGCTCCCTGCGAATTCCGGCTGAAGGTCATGCTCAGGTTCTGTTATGCCCCCTTGTTCAGCTGGGGTTCTCGGCGACAGTGGGTAGCCGCTAGGAGTACCTGTTCTCGATTCTCGTTTTGCCGCTTCTTGGTCTTTACCAAACGGTGGCGTCGCATCTTCCCGGTTCCGCACCAGGTCAACTTGTCGTCTTACTGATCCGGCTGGTGTTCGAATGCTCACCATCCGAGAGCCTGCTGTAGACTCTACAATTCCTGGAGTCAATTTCTCACCCGTTCCGAAGTTGCGGGCGTACACGGTAGCTTCAGGCAATGGCAGTGGCCACTAGTCTGCTTCGTTGGCTGGCCCTGCGTCCACAGGGGAGAAACATGTATCTAAACGGGATCGAACTTTATATCCGAAGAGCAGCTCTGACGGTGATTTTCCAGAGCGGCTAGGCGTCCTTCTGTAATTGAAAAGCAGCCTGGTAATATCTTCCAGCCGCCCCTCACCAATCTTCTTGAGGCCGTCCTTAATTGTCCTGACAGCCCTTTCGGCTAGACCGTTCGATTGAGGGTGATATACAGTTGGCGCTCAGATGCGTTATGTTGTTCCTCTTGACAAAAGTAGCGAACTCGTCAGTGGTAAACTGCGCTCCATTGTCGGATACGATGGTTCGTGGTACGCCAAATCTACAGAAGATACTACGCAGGCAGTTGATTGTGCATGAAGCGCTTGCTTGTCGCATTGGCACAGCTTCAATCCACTTACTGTATGCGTCCACGACCACCATGTTCCCTGCAATAGGCCCCGCAAAATCGATATGCACCCTTGCCCATTTTTCAACAGTAGCGGGCCAGCTTTTTGGTGTTGCTGTAGCTGGCATGGGCTGGTTTTGAACACAACTCTGACATGACGCTGTCACTGCCTCTATATCGCGATGTAACCCTGGCCACCAGAATGACGATCTAGCAACCGCCTTCATAGCGGACGATCCCAGGTGCGTCTCATGCAAAAGGTATAAGAAGCGACGACGCTCCTCCACCGGAACGACTACTCGCCGGCCCCAGTATAACAACCCGTGGGCCAAAGAAAGCACCAATTTCTTGACAAAAAAGGTGCGACACTCGTGTTCAAGCTTTTCGCACAGGGCGGCCAACCGTTCTTAGTGAATCACATAACTTGACTCAGAGCAGGGTCACCAGCAGTCAACTGCCTTAGCTCCTCAACTGACACAGTTCCCTCATCGAACACAGTGAAGACAAGCAGATAGTCTGGTGTGTCCGCTTCTGGTGGCTTCGGCTCAGACGTCCGTTGTGGCAGTCTACTAAGGCCGTCAGCGTTGAGCAGTTGTTTAGCAGGAGAGTATTGATGCTGAGAGCGGAATCCGCCTGAGTACAGCGCCCAGCGCTGTATTCTGGCGGCTGCCAATGCTGGAGTTAGTCGATCCGCCTTCAGCAGGCCCACGAGCGGCTGGTGGTCGGTGACCAATACGAATTCTTGACCAACGAGATAATCACGGAATTTGGACACTCCAAATACAAGAGCAGGAGCTTCCCTCTCAAGCTGGGAATAATTTTTCTCAGCCCTTGTTAGCGTTCTAGAACGAAACCCGACAGGTTGGTTTACCTTTCCGAATGTATGGAAAAGCACGGCACCTATTCCGTCCTGTGAAGCGTCACACTCTAGCTTGAGGGGCCTCTCAGGATCATACTAAGCCAGCACAGCCGCTTCCCGAAGGCATTTTTTTGCTTCACGAAAAGCTGCTTTTGCGCATGTTCCTTGAACCAACGTGTCCTTTCTCGAATTACTTGTACAGCGGTGCAAGTACGGAAGACATGTTGGGCACGAACTTTGAATAAAATGTAATCATGCCCAGAAACGACCTCAACTGCTGAATATCCTGTGGGTAGGGGGCTCGCGCGATTGGTTCAACATGCTTCTTTGTTGGATGCAGTGCTTCACGATTAATATTATGACCCAGATACGTCAATGCCTCTTGGCCAAAGCTGCATTTCTCAAGTCATGCTTCACTCCATGCTCACGAAAACGCTGCAGTACATGTCGTAACCTGTCAGTGCTACAAAGTTTTTCTGATACCAAAACATCGTCAAGGTAAGTCTGAACTCCTGTCAGGCCCTGCAGCACTGTTTCTAGTTTCCGCTGGAAGATGGCAGGCGCGGAAGCTATGCAGAATGACAGTCGGTTGTAGCACAACAAACCATGGCGTGTATTGATTACACACATCTTCCTTGAGTCCTCATCGAGGGGGACTTGGTTATACGAGTCTCTTAAATCCTGCATGCTGAAGCAGTCCCCACCGTTCAGCCTTGCGAAAATGTCATCAATAGCTGGCAACGGGTCATCATCATTATCATCAGCCTGGTTACGCCCACTGCAGGGCCAAGGCCTCTCCCATACTTCTCCAAATACCGCGGTCATGTACTAATTGTGGCCATGTTGTCCCTGCAAACTTCTTAATCTCATCCGTCCACCTAACTTTCTGCCGCCCTCTGCTACGCTTCCCTTCCCTTGGAATCCATTCCGTAACTCTTAATGACCATCGATTATCTTCCCTCCTCATTAGGTGTCCTGCCCATGCCCCCCCATTTCTTTTTCCTGATTTCAACTAAGATATCATTACCTCGCGTTTGTTCCCTCACCCAATCAGCTCTTTTCATATCCCTTAGGGTTACACCTATCATTCTTCTTTCCATAGCACGTTGCGTCGTCCTCAATTTAAGTATAACCATTTTCGTAAGCCTCCAGGTTTCTGTCCCGTACGTGAGTACTGGTAAGACACAGCTGTTATAAGCTTTTCTCTTAAGGGATAATGGCAACCTGCTGTTCATGATCTGAGAATATCTGCCAAACGCGCCCCAGCCCATTCTAATTCTTCTGATTATTTCAGTCTCATGATCCGGATCCGCAGTCACTACCTGTCCTAAGTAGATGTATTCCCTTACCACTTCCAGTGCCTCACTACCTATTGTAAAATGCTGTTCCCTTCCGAGACTGTTCAACATTACTCTAGTTTTCTGCAAATTAATTTTTAGACCCACCCTTCGGCTTTGCCTCTCCAGGTCAGTGAGCATGCATTGCAGCTGGTCCCCTGAGTTACTAAGCAAGGCAATATCATCAGCGAATCGCAAGTTACTAAGGTATTCTCAATTAACTGTTATCCCCAATTCTTCCCAATCCAGGTCTCTGAATACCTCCTGTAAACACGCTGTGAATAGCATTGGAGAGTTCGTTTCTCCCTGCCTGACGCCTATTTTTATTGGGATTGTGTTGCTTTCTTTATGGAAGACTACGGTGGCTTTGGAGCCGCTATAGATATCTATCAGTATTTTCACATACGGATCCTGTACACACTGATTCCGTAATGTCTCCATGACTGCTGAGGTTTCGACTGAATCAAACGCTCTCTCGTAATCAATGAAAGTATATATAAAGGTTGGTTATATTGCGCACATTTTTCTATCACCTGATTGATAGTGTGAATATGGTGTATTGTTGAGTAGCCTTTACGGAATCCGGCGTGGTCTTTTGGTTGACGGAAGTCGAAAGTGTTCCTGATTCTATTTGCAATTACCTTAGTGAATACTTTATAGGCAACGGACAGTAAGCTGATCGGTCTATAATTTTTCAAGTCTTTGGCGTCCCCTTTCATATAGATTAGAACTATGGTAGCGTTTTTCCAAGATGCCGGTACGCTCGGAGTCATGAGGCATTGCGTATGCAGGGTGGCCAGTTTCTCTAGAATAATCTACCCACCATCCTTCAACAAATCTGCTGTTACCTGATTTACCCCAGCTGCATTCCCCCTTCGCATAACTCCCAAGGCTTTCTTTACTTCTTCCGGCGTTACCTGTCGGATTTCGAATTCCTCTAGACTATTCGCTCTTCCATTATCGTCGTGGGTGCCACTGGTACTGTATAAATCTCTATAGAACTCCTCAGCCACTTGAACTATCTCATCCATGTTAGTAATGATATCGCCGGCTTTGTCTCTTAACGCATACATCTGATTCTTGCCAATTCCTAGTTTTTTTTCTTCACTGCTTTTAGGCTTCCTCCGTTCCTGAGAGCATGTTCAATTCTATCCATAATATACTTCGTTATGTCAGCTGTCTTACGCTTGTTGATTAACTTCGAAAGTTCTGCCAGTTCTATTCTAGCTGTAGGGTTAGAGGCTTTCATACATTGGGGTTTCTTGATCAGATCTTTCGTCTCCTGCGATAGCGTACTGGTATCCTGTCTAACGGAGTTGCCACCGACTTCTCTTACATACTCCTTAATGATGCCCACAAGATTGTTGTTCATTGCTTCAACACTAAGGTCCTCTTCCTGAGGTAAAGCCGTATACCTGTTCGGTAGCTTGATCTGGAATTTCTCTGTTTTCCCTTTTACCGCTAACTCATTGATCGGCTTCTTATGTAGAAGCTTCTTCCGTTCCCTCCTCAGGTCTAGGCTAATTCGAGTTCTTGCCATCCTATGGTCACTGCAGCGCACCTTGCTGAGCACGTCCACATCTTGTATGATGCTAGGGATGAAGTATATTTCATTTCTAGTCTCGCCCTTCGGGCTCCTCCACGTCCACTTTCGGCTATCCCGCTTGCGTAAGAAGGTATTCATTATCCGCATATTATTCCGTTCCGCAAACTCTGCTAATAACTCTTCCCTGCTATTCCTAGTGCCTATGCCATATTCCCCCACTGCCTTGTCTCCAGGCTCCTTCTTGCCTACCTTGGCCTTGAAGTCGCCCATCAGTATAGTGTATTATGTTTTGACTTTACCCATCGCCGATTCCACGTCTTCATAGAAGCTTTCGATTTCCTGGTCATTATGACTGGATGTAGGGGCGTAGAACTGTACAACCTTCATTTTGTACCTCTTATTAAGTTTCACAACAAGACCTGCCACCCTCTCGTTAATGCTATATAATTCTTGTGCGTTACCAGCTATATTCTTATTAATCAGGAATCCGACTCCTACTTCTCGCCTCTCCGCTAAGCCCCGGTAGCACAGGGCTTGCCCGCTTATTAGCACTGTATATGCTTCTTTTGGCCTCCTAACTTCACTGAGCCCTATTATATCCCATTTGCTGCCCTCTAATTCCTCCAATAGCACTTCTAGACTCGCCTCACTAGATAAAGTTCTAGAGTTAAACGTTGCCAGGTTCATGTTCCAATGGCGGCCTGCTCCATTTCACAGACGGGATTCAAGGTCACCTTAAAGTCAACACAGATTCTAACCGTGCCGCTCTTCTTCATTACAGGCACAATGGGAGTAGCGCACTCGGCGTGGGTTACAGCTGACAATACTCCAAGCATTACGAGCCTATCAATCTCTTTCGAAATTTTGTCGCGTAAAGCAAATGGAAGGGAAGGGGCCTTACAAAATTTCGGCATGGCGCATTCCTTGAGCTTCAGATGGACAGGGTGTCCGTCAATTAGACCCAGCTCGGGGCTGAAGACGTCTTTGAACTCTGACAGGACGGCATGCATGGCGGGTGTACAGCTGCTTCCTGGACCAGAGCTTTGTTGCGCGGATACGTTCAACACCGAGGATCCTGCGTCATTGAACTTGGAAATCAACGCTCGTCCGCAGAGGCTCGGACCTGTACAGTTCAGGACCATCAAGGCACTCTTGACCTCCTTCTTATTGTAGGACACTGCCATACTATGTTTCCCTAATACTGGAAGTTCTCCAAGATAACAGGACAGTTTATTCAATGCGGGTTCTAATTGCGGCCACTCTTCACAGTTTTTCTCAAAAATCTCTTTGGACAAAACACTATGTGTTCACATGTCACACCACGTGAAAGTACGAAGAATAGGTGGTGGTTGCCGACCATTGGAGGGTGCGGTTAGTGTCCAAATGTGTGCATCGTCTCCATTTTCCTCAGTGACATCTGTTGTTACTGAAAACGCTTCTCGTTGCCTGCATTGTGAACGTGCTTTTGGGCGTCCTTTCCGCACGTCGCTTTGGCACATCTTCGCCAGATGGCCGTATACACAACAGCGGTAACACCTCGCTTTCGCACAGCCGCAGGCGTTTCTGTTGTGTTTCTTACTTCCGCAACGCCAGATACTGACACCAGTTCATCAGCTTGTCGTGCATTGACCTTGAGCACGGCTTCAATGTCAGAGGACATCTTCATTGTATCTTTTTCCGCTGCTTCTGCTGATATGGCAATTGTTTCAGCCTCCCTCAACATCAAATCTGTTTTCGCTAAAAGCTGCTTCTGAACAGCGCTCGACCTCACTCCAGAGACGATCCTGTCGCGAAGCATCCGGTCTAGCATGCCACCGAAATTACAGCCATCCGCAATCCGGCGAACTTCAAGGATGAACTGTTGAATGGGCTCACCTTCCAACTGGCAGCGATTGAAGAACCGATAGCTCTCCGTTATTTCATGACGCTTGGGGTCGAAGTGGTCATCCAAAACTTTGGCTGCTTCCTCGCAAGTCAGCGAGTTTGGCTTCCTTGGTGCAACCTATCCTGAGAGCATTTGCACGGTGCGCGTACTCAATGCTGCTGCCAGCAACGCCCTCGTCTTTCCCGAGTCGCTGACGTCAGTTGCCTCAAAATAAGCTTCTGTCGTCGTGATGTAGGCCTTCCAGTTGTCGGACTGGTCATCGTATTCCGGTAGTTGATAATGAGCCATGGTCGATATTTCCGCGGCCGTTGTTTTCTGCTTAACTGCCTGGCTTAATGCATTTTTCACCTCGAGGGTTCTGTCTGGCCTCGTCGCCACTGTTACATAGTTACGACACACGTGGGGTGTCTTGCTGTATACGACAGCACCCCGTTCGAAGGTTGGAACATGACTCTTTATTTCTTCCGTATCGGAGCGTATATATACGAAACAGAGAGGGGGAAACGGGAAAGGGAGAGAAAGGGAAGGATATCAAACGATAAACACACGTGCCGCCAGCGCTTGCAAGGCAGTCTGATTGCGGCTGACGTCACTTTACAACAATGGCGATCGGGTGTAATGCATCGCGTAAATGTAGGTGGAACTATTCGCAATTAAACATGTAGTATTTTGCAGTGTAAAACAGGGTCCGTACTAAAAGAACTCTTACTCTAAAATTGTGCGCAAAAGCGAATTCTAGCCAATCCTGATGCTGAGAATTTTCTTAGCGACCGCGGCCAGTCAACGGGAAAGATCATTCACGAAATACAAGCGTTGAGAATTTCGCGTTAGCAGTAATACGAATTGCTACAAAATTTGTAGCAGAATTTCTCCTTCCAGCCAGCGATTTAAAGCCAAAATCATGAAGACTGCTCACGAAACCTTTTTATGCGCTTCCTATTAATCCGCTTCTGCTGCTCAAGTTCGCTGTTAGAGATTATACTCGTTCATAGCAAGCGCCGATATAGACCGTTACTGTTCGGCCGGGCTTTAATTGCAGTCAAGAAGCAACGCTCTTTATCAGCATCATTTGGCTGTATAGGACCATACAACACGTTGCGATGCTCTTTAGGTTACAATGGTGACGTGTAAAAATAATGTTATGGCTTGCGGACTTGCTTGAGAGAGCAGCATTAAACTTGGCACGAGACGCCACGCCTTTGGGTGTTATCGACAGACGTAAAGAGGCTTCACACTAGTACTCGTCGAGCACGGACGTTAGTAATAACAAGGTGCCTGGATACGAAAAGGGACAAGGATGGAAGCCCATAATGCCGTGGGAAATGCTTCAGCTGTGTGTGTTTGGCAGAGGGGCATGACGTGGCAGCCCTCGAGACACGTCCCCATTTTGGGCTCGCTTGTTTCCTGAGCAAACTGTAAGGAACAATGAAAAAATTGTGGCAGGCTTTCATGTTCGCAGCCATAAAATGGCCGTCAGTAGCGAGCCTGCTTCTTTTCGTCGGAAGCGTTTCCAGAAGAGCTTGCCGTGTCTTCGCTCCTTGACGCTAAGCTTGCCGTGCCTATGCTCCAATCTCGGATGGTGCACTTTTTTCTGCGCACCTCACGCGATGCTGTTGCGTGTCCGCCTTCCGTAATCAATGCCGGACTCTCGAGGCGGCCACCGATACAAAGGGGTTTGCCAAGGACAGAAACCGCAGCAAAGCGTGAAGGACTTACTCTAGGGTTCTGCTATTGCGTGTTGCTGTTGGCCGTTTCCTACGTGGATCAGTCGCTTATTTTACACGTTATATGAGACACGGCGCGTTTATGTTCGTTCTTCCCAAAGTGTTGGAGGCTCTTGGGCCGCGCTAGTCACGTGGCTATTGCGGTGCTTCGATCCTGACATCGGCGGCCGCTGTTCGGTTAGAGCGAAATGTACAAACGCTCGTGTGCCTCTAGATTTAGTGCCCGCTAAAGAACCCCAGGTGTTCAATAATATTCGGAACTCCCCCATTTCGCCGTGTCTCATAATGGGATCATTGTTCCACTGCGTAAAACCCCAGAACTTAATTTAATTTTTATTGTGATTTTGTGCCAATACCTGGAGGAACTATGTGTTGAAAGTTGAAACTAATTGTAGCTTTATTTAGAATATCGCTAACGTAGCTTTAGCTTTGTCAAGGTATCTTAAGCCATTTTCTCTCTTTTTAACTTTGTACTTATAATTCACCATAGTGACTGCACATCCTCATGTATATGTAAACGGCGCACTGCTTTGCGTATAATAGCTCGAGGATGTTAGTCGGCAGCCTAATTGGCGACACACCCTTCGTAGCAATGTAAAAGAACATATATAACCCGCAATCCTGAACGATGGATTGTCAGTTCCTTCCATACAAATTATAGAAAGCAGATGCTACGATAACGGAGCAATATCATGCCTAATGAGGTTCAAGATAAGGGCGTTGATAAAACACTGATATCGGTAAAAGTGCTGCCAGGCATTTTTGTAACGAGTAGGTTCAATGGAAAGGCCAGTGTTCCTTCGTTCTTTCTTCTAGCGACGGCTTACATTTCTCTGACGCATTTGGGAATGTGTTCCAATGTCCTGATTTACTTTTGTTTGAAAGCTGAGAAAGCTGGCCGTATTATCTGTGCACTAGAGTGGTTGTTGTTTTTTTATTGTACCTCGCCACTATTATGCCGTTCTTTACTTTGACTGTGAACTTGTCCGGTCTGTTGCCGTCCTGTCGAGAGAGCGTTCACGACGAAGGAAAATCTATCGAGAGATAGGACATAGTGCTGTGTCCAGCATTCTGTAATCATGTTTTCCTGTTTATAACTGTATTGTAACTCAGCCACTAATAACGGATCTAAAAGTCATTCACTTGGTCAAGCTACTAAGTGCACTAGGCGTTAGGCAATAATAATTCCTTTAGCATTAAAAAATAAAATATTTTGAACTGCAAACATTTTCACATTTTATATGCTTCCTTTTGTGCATTTGGTTTCCATCAGATTAGATTCTGAGCAGAGTATGCATTCCGATGAAGTAATTTTCAGATCTGAGAATGAGGGTGTGAGCGCGGAAATGTCTCAGTTATTGTCGCACATGTCTCTTCATATTTATTGTTTAACGTTGTTTAAGTACCACTGCATATCGCAGACATCTTCTCATATTTTACTTTTCGCAATCGCGATACATACAGTAGATTACCGTGATAGCCCCCAGTTCAGCTAAAATGTGTGAACATTCCCTGCAAATAAAGGCCGCGTGTGAGTCGTGTTGGTGAACTTCAAGACTGCTAACTGCGTTCTTACTGTTGCTGCTTCTGGTTTCCGTGGGTTGGAACTGTGAAAAAATTGGACAATAGCGGTTGTACAGCACTATTCGACAGCAATTTAATAACCAAGAGCTATCCTATAATCTTTCTACCAGAAGAGATATAAGACAAGATGGATGTTTATGTTCAATAAAGCTCTCCATTAAAACAACACAAACAACGAATGATGCAGGAAAACACTGACAAAGCTAGACTAGCTGTTTGTTTTACTCCATCATGAGATGGAAAGATGGGCACAGATATCGTCAAAACAATACATTACGGGTAGGAACAATGTCAAGAGAGCAAAAAGGGGCAAGAGCCAACACAGGCTCAAGACAAATCCATTTCGGCTTGCCCTCCACCATCTGTGATTGAGACCCATGTGTTACGTCGCATGAATAGATGACCTCATTCCCACTAAAAATTTCGGTTGTACTAAGTTAGCGTTTCAACTTACTTCTCAAACAGGAACAAAAGAAAGATGCACGTCACAGCTATTGTCACCGATATCTGAAGCTATATGTCAGGTCGAGCGGAGAAATTATATGAAATGTCCGATGCATTTATATTATAAAAGAATGAATTCGCCTGCACTGAAGTTAAGGTAACCTGGCAATGGGGATATTAATCCTCCGCGGGGCCATGGCATCAAAAAAAATAATAATGAGAATATTTTGCCTTACCCGTCTGTAAACAGACATATGAATGGGACTGCAGGACATGCACGCTGTTAATTTCGTAACTTCAGTAATGCAGTGCTATAAAAATGAATCGACAACTTCCTTAGGAGTGGTGAATGGACAACCTGTACATCGCTTGTTTCATATCACTGGTATCGTACCGCTCTCATCTCACACCTATTGTCCCGGACATCTCGAACTCAATTTTTGCCAGCACCATACTAGACCCGTTGTCGTAGCACAACTGGCAGAACACCACACGCGTCTTACGATGATTATGAGTTGGGCTCATGGCAGCAGCAAGTTTTTTTTAAAGCACCGTATGCGCACGCACTTACCGACTGCGCCATCACCCCCGCGCAACTGCGTGTGGACGAGTCGGAGGCGAATAGAAACGCACCAGTTGTGTAGAACAAGATCACCAAACACATCTTACATGAGACGACGTCTCCTTCCACGCCTGCACCCCAAACCAAACAGGCCGCCGACCCTAACGGTAAGCTTGTTACAGACACACAGCTATCCCAACTCTGCCACGTAACACATCATCTACCCGGACGTCCACCCCGACGACGAGTGCCCTTCGTGCGGCGACACGTCGACACTCGCACACGTGCTCTGGGAGTGTTGAAACGCTCCGCCCGGCTATATCTCTGACAAGTGGGAGAAGAACCTACGCTGCCCACTACTCCAAGACCAGCGACGGACCGTCCAGCATGCCCCCGCAGCGGCCGTCATGTACTCCCTGTCGGTCCTTGGATGGGAGATGCCCACTGCACGCTGACGCATGTCCTGGAGGACCTTTAATAAAGTTTATCCAATACAATTCTTTGCCTCTTCGACTTTCACGATTCTGTCTTGCACATAGTGTGAGGGGGGGGGGCGGGGGTTGAAAGCATGTTGACCCGCATGGGAGGAGCGCAGGAGAATGTAAAAGCTACGTCAAAAAGTATACCACGTTCTGTATCTCTTCAGTAAAGGAAAAAAGAAATTTGCCTTGTGCCAGGGTTTGAACAAGGGTGCTCCAGTGTAATTGAGGTTATCTGCCCATTGGACTACAGCGAGAATCACGAAACGAGTGAATAACAACCTTAGCACTCTCGTATTGTGGCTGCTTACAGGGCGAGGATCAGAAACACTCGAATGCTTTAAAGGAAAACGGCGGGTCGAATAGCAAAACGTTTTTCAAGCCGCGTGTAGATGAAGGCAACGGAAGCGAGTCATATCATCTTTGACTACTATCGGACATCGCAAGTCTGATGAAAAAGTTAGGAAAATGTAAATTTAAGGGGGAGGTAGCACATCTCTATTAAAGCTGAGAAAAACTGTACACTCGAGTACTGGTAACATCTACGTTATGTGAAACATGGTGGGTTTGGAAGAGAATAACAGCTATGAATAATGTAAATGTACGTTACATATGTACACACACAAAGGCATGCATATATATAGTTATCACAGTTGTAGCGCTTAAGATGTCACTTCGGGGTGCGGTCGTCGATGAAGTGGATGCTATGGGAGTTATCTCATAGGTGAGAGGAGCTACCTGGCGTAGCACGCGGTAAGGCCCGACGTACCGCGACATGCATTTTTCACATTGGCAGACATGACGAGATGGGAGCCAGAGAAGGACGAGAGAGGCCAGTGAAAAAGCAGTATCTCGGGTATCGACGATCATGGGTGCATTTATGTGCGGTCTGCGATGACGAGAGTGGAGCGCGACCAATTGTGCGCGCGACGAGCGCATTCGTGGCGGCGTCTTGCGCATAGGAAGTCATGAACGCGGATGCCGGATCAGAATGGAGCACGGTGTCAAAGGGTAATAACGGATGGCGGCCATAGAGAAGATAGAAGGGCGCGTAGCCGGCAGAGTCATGCCGCGATTTGTTGTATGCAAATGTAACGGACGCAAGGGTAATGTCCCAATCGTGGTGATTATCAAAAACGTACATGGAAAGCATGTCGGTACGCGCACGGTTGAGGCAGGTAACTAGAGGTGGACATAATCCCGTTCCCTTCGCTGCTGCCTAACATCTTGTGACCTGTGTAAGCGCCGCAAGAAACCTACGACTCAACCTGCTGGTCTCCTTCAGCCAAATACCGTTCCTACCGCGCCATTTAATGGAGTGGGCCTGGACTTGCTCGGCTCCTTTCTGATTTCCACGAAAGATTTGAGGGGGATATGAGGTGGTAAGTTGTGATGAGTAGCACATGATCGAAGTAGATCGTCAACCACACCAGACAGGAAGTAGCGACCGACATCTCTGACATGGAGCACCATATTAAAGGATGGCGTCGTACAGTAGGAAGTCGGCTACGTCAGTGGTGCAGCTGGTTGGCAATGCTTGAGTAAGTGCATGTCGCGTGGTATAATCTGTAGCCACTGCAATTCATTTGTTGCCTTTCGTGAAAATTCGAAAGAGGCTGAGCAAGTCCAGGCCCACTCGATAAAACGGCTTGGTTTTGACGTCAAGCTGAAGGAGACCAGCAGGTTGAGTCGCACGTTTCTTGCGGCGCTGACACAGGTCACAAGTTGTTACGTAGCGGAGAACGGAAAAATAAAGACCGTTCCAGAAGAAATTTCATATGCGATCATATGATCTGGAGACGCCTAAGTGCTCGGAAGTTAGGGCGTTATGAAACTGGACGAGTATATTTCTGCGTAGATGACGCGGGACAACGGGTAGGAGTTATGCGCCGTCGGGGTGCATGTTGTGGCGGTAAAGAACGTTATCCTGAAGCAAGGACACGTTGAGTGAGGAGTCGTGTGTGCCGGATTATAGATGGTGAGTAAATGAAAGCAACGATGAATCTCTGCGTCCTTCGTCGGCCACATTGATGAAGTCTGTGAGTGCTACGACGTAGGTGTCGGGCTCCGTTTCAGTTGAGTCGGATGGTTCAACAGGGTGACGGGTTAGGCAGTCGGCGTCAGTGTGTAACTTGCCAGATTTGTACACAACCAAAAACGTGTACTTTTCTAATCGTAATGTCCAACAGGCGAGCCTCCCTGTGGGGTCCATAAATGTTGAGAGCCAGCAGCGCTCATGATGGTCCGTTATGACTACAAACGACCGTCCATATAGGTACGGATGGAATTTCGTGACAGCCCAGACAAGAATAAGGCAGTCCCGGTCAGTAACGGCGTAGTTATTTTCCAAGTGTGACAGGAGGCGACTAGCATAGGCTATCACACGGTTAGCTCCGTTCTGTATTTCGGCGAGGATATCACCTTTGCCATGGTCGCTTGCGTCGGTGCGAATCTTTGCTCTAGGGGCTGGATCAAAATGAGCCAGCACAGGGAGTGATTTGAGGGCAGAACTCAGCCATGCAAAGGAAGCCGTTCGGTCCGTGCCCCAAGAAACGGTCGCATCCTTTTTGAGGAGGTCCATGTGGGGTCAAGGAATGTCCGCGAAGTTGAGAACAAAGCGGCTAAAGTAGGGGCAGAGCCCATGAAAGCTGAGTACTTCAGACGTAAGCCGCAGAACAGGCAACTCGCGAACGGTACGGATCTTGTCAGGGCCTGGTTTGACACCAGTCGCATCAACTAGGTCTCCAATTAATTTGATCTGGCGGCGCCCGAAAGTTCACTTAGAGAAATTGAGCTGGAGTCCAGCCCGGCGAAATACACGAGAATCGCTGACAGACGAGGGAGATCGACGGGAAATATGCGCACATGAAGACACACACGAACAGCCGAGAAAGGCATAGGACAGGCGCTGAGGGAGGCAGCTTTCAAAGTTGGGCGATAAAACGATCACGTCATCCAGATAACAAATACAGGTCGACCACTTAAGACCGCGTAGGGGAGTGTCCACCATGCGTTCGAAATTTGCAGGTGTGCTGCACAACCCAGAAGGCGGACCTTAACTTGGTACAGGCTGTCGGGTGTGATGAAGGCGGTCTTCTCGCGGTCGCGGTTATCGACGGCATCTTGCCAATATCCCGAGCGGAGATCTAGCAATGAAAAATATCTGGCACCACGGAGGCCGTCGAGCGCATCATCAATTCCAGGAATAGGACACTCATCCTTCTTTGTTACCCGATTAAGATGGTGATAATCGACGCATAAGCGCCAGCTGTTCTTCTTTATCACAAGCACCACCTGGCATACCAACGCGCTCGAGGAAGGCTCTATCACATCTTTGTCAAGCATTTCCTAAACCTCCTTTTGAATGACACAGTGAGACACTCCGTAAGGGTGCTTGTGAAGGGGGGCTGGCGTCTCCAGTGTCGATGCGGTGGGTCACGTCATGTGTACGGCCTAGTGGACTGTTCTCAACATCAAATACGTCAATGTAATGAAATAGGGCAGCACGGACACGTCCTAAATTCAAGTTTATGCTCCTTACGCGAGCAAGCGAATGCGGAGCTTCTGAATTTAGAATATGGCACTGGCGCGGTCTGGCACGAAAGCCCGGGCCCATCCCGGCCCGTGGGCCGGGCTAGGTCGAGGTAAGCAATTGGTGGCAAGGGCCCGACACGGCCTCATGCACACGAGAGTCGGACTCGGGTTCGGGTAGCGCCCGGATTAGGCCCACACATGCTATTTGCAACTCTAAAAAACTAGACTAAATGAATTGCGCGCTTAGGGCTGAAGACTACAAAAACTGTACGCTGCATTGATCAGAGCAAATTAGCGGCGGTCTTCGGCCAAAGAGATAACGGTACAATGCAGTGATCAACAGCGCCCACTGTCCCTCCGCTTTTAATGTGACCGGCATTCTTTGCCTACTGAAGGCACTTCTTTATCTATCTATCTATCTATCTAGAAGAAGAAACATTATTAAAGAAGAGTCCGGCAGTTCTTGCTGTGGTGGCCTCAGGTGACGGCTCGAAGTCCTTGGACTCGAGCGGAATCTCCGGCTTGCCGGACGGCCTAGAGCTGGTGTGCCAGCTCTGAACATTTGATAGCCGCCTCCCAGCAGCGGCAACGCCTAGGGAGAAGGTCCCCGGCAGCTCCCGCATCCGGGGCGGCGTAGGAAAGAAGCGAGTTTGAGCCTTCCCGTATTCTGGCAATGGCCGCGATTATGGATGCGTCGCGAACGGAGCTGGTTTGATTACCGTTGTTGCCGGTACATTCCCAAAACGAGTGTCGCAGCGTTGCTCTCCGTCCCCATGTTTTACACGCGTCTGTTGGATATAAACGCGGATAGCAGTGGTGCAAGATAGCGGGGCTAGGGTGGGTTTGTGTCTGGAGCAAGCTAAAGTTACGGCCTCGTTCCTGTTCAATTTATTGTGCGGTGGCGAGAATGTGCGTCTTTCGAGTCTGTAGTGCTGGGTGAGGTCTCTTAACGTGGTTTGGCGATCGCCCCACGCCAAGTGTGTTTCTTGTTGCTGTGTTTCTGTTGTAGTGTCCCGATCCGGCAGATCCGATGCCCCGCTCTCGGGGGCGCAGGCGGCCACATAATCAGCGGTGGCTCGGCATGTGGGACCTCGAGCCGTGGCGTGGGCAGCCTCGTTGCCCGCGAGCGGAACATTGGTGTGTGCCGGGGTCCAGAGGAGGAAGACCGTAGAATTTTGGGGTTGCGAGGGCGATGGCGAGTCGCCGTGGTCATAAATTTGCAGTATGCGGGCCGCTTCCCACGAGACATGAACGCGCGCGAAGCCGCGGATTGCCGCCTGCGAGTCGCTGATAACGATCGCAGCGTTCGGCACCGCGACGAGTGCTAGGGCTACCGCGGCTTCTTCGGCCGCCTCCGTGTGTCCCGTGGTCACCGTGGCGGTCGCGAGGCACTTACCCTAGCGGTCTACAACCGCTATCGCGTGTGCGCTTCTCCCTCCTCCATATCGCGCCGCGTATACGTACACCGCCTCGTTGCTGTTACCAAACTTCTTCTAAGTTCACTTGCTCGTTTGTTGCGTCTCCCGGCGTGGTGCGTCGGGTGCATGTTCTTGGGAAGCGGCGGGATGATCAGGCGCTCGTGAACAGAGGCGGGAACCGCCGTCTTTTCTCTATGCTGAGTGTGGTACGCGATGCCGAGAGACTCGAGGATGCATCGACCTGCCTTTGACCTCTATAATCGTTCGTATTGCGCAACGTCGTGCGCCTCGATTAAGTCGTTAAGTGAGTTGTGAACTCCGAGCTTTATAAACTTGTCGGTGCTCGCGTCTAGTGGAACGCCGACCGCCCTCTTGAAAGCCTTTCGGATCATGCATTCGAATTTGTTTTCTTCGGACCCGATCCACTTCAGGTAGGGGGCAACATACGTTATGCGGCTTATCGCGTACGCCTGCACTAGACGGATTGCGCACTCTTCACGCATACCCTTGCGTCTATTCGTGATGCGACGCAAGAGTCGGATCGTGTCATCTACCGAACGACGAAGTATTCGCACCGTCTCTCCGTTATGGCCGTTTGCCTGCAGGTGTAACCTTAGGATTCTTTATTTTCTCTACATGCGGTACGAGAGTCCCATCTTCCAATGTAATGCGAATTTCGGAATATTCCCGTTCCTCGTCGTGCAGGGTTTTACGATCTCTCCTTGCGGGTTTGTAGAGTGAGAGTTCGGACTTGGTAGCCGAGCACTCGAGGCCCGTTCCGCGCAAGTGATTATCTATCTATCTATCTATCTATCTATCTATCTATCTATCTATCTATCTATCTATCTATCTATCTATCTATCTATCTATCTATCTATCTATCTATCTATCTATCTATCTATCTATCTTACGCCATGTGACCCAGTTGTTTTCTACTAACTTGAGACACTACGCAGGTCCTCGGGGTCCTAGTAGTTCCAACTTCGTCATACACTCATGATGATTCTGTTTTAGTCATGTAATTCTCGTAACGCTGTCGTACCATTGCGAACATTTCAGAAACGTGATCAAATTGTCGTCATACCGTCATCGACATACCACCTTCGCAATTTCATCAACGTCACTCTATCGTAATCATGGTGTCGTCATTCAATCTTGATTATCTCGCGGTTGCCATGTCATCGTCACCACTGCATTGTCGACATGCGGTCATCGCCATGCGTTTGTTGTAATATCGCAGTTGTGATACCACCGGGGTAGTTCCATTATCGGCAATGCAGCTTCGTCATCTGATTCTCGTCATAGTGTCGGCGTCATGCCATTTTTATCAAACAGTCGTCATCACACCGTCATCATCGTGCACTTGTCATTCGGTTGTTGCCAGGCCAATGTCTTCACGCTGTGGTCGCACCATCGCCATCTTTACAGAAATCTATCCAATTGTTGTCCCGACGTCGTCGTCATACCGCCTTCGTCTTTCTATCCACATAATTTCTCCTTCATTCCGTAATAATTGTGCAATAGTCAGTCAATTAGGATTAGGCCCCCATCGTCATGGCATTGTAGTGGCGTCGTGGTTATTTATCGTCACCTCTTAAGAATCGTCCCATCGTCGTCATTCCGTCGTCCTCACAATGCCTTCGTGGTTATACCATTATTCGCAATTTCATTGTCGTCACTGCATGCGCCGTCGGCGTGCTCTCCTCGTCCGACCATCGTGAGGCAACCTTGGCGAGCGGTGATCGTAACAAAGCGGGCCGATCACGGATACAGTGTATGGCGCATATATCCGAGGCACTTGCAATCTGAGGAGGATTAACACAGCTCTTAGATAGAGGTATGTTAGTCAATACGGTGAGTCGCTAACGGGGCTGCTACTTGCGTGAAAGCTGATGGCATTAACTTCGGCAGTCATCTTAAGATGAGTTCTGCCGGAATTATTTTGTCTTCGTGACACTAAAAAATCCCAGTCAACAACGTTCAACAATGTTCCCGAATTCCTAGCGATAATCTTGCTCAGGCGTGAGACGGATGACCCGAGATTCAATGGACGTAGCGCTGTGAGTTTGACCGCGGCCCCGCCTATCAACAAGGGGAAGCGCAATGTGGTCGTGAGAAGTGGCGCGGAAAGGCAAACTTCGAGATTTGTTAGACATCCCCGAGTCAATCAAAATGACGAATAGTTAGAAAGATATTGACACGTGGGCTTTTTATCTTTTTCGGGTGAGCGCTTTTCACCATCTAACAAATGCTATCGCACAGCGCGGGATGCGCCCGCATGTATCGGAAGTTTCTCGAATGTTAACGATGGTTCTGTTGTCACTGAAGCTTGTGTAATCTGATTGCTTGCACCACGCGTACTGTGTAGAACTTTCTGGAATACACGCGCGCACAATCAATTACTCTAGAACCTTCGATGACTCGTGTCTAAAAGCCGATGCGCTTGACTAGCAGACCAGATTGCGACGATCGCCGACTGTGTTCCCTGGTATCGTTGTGCTTCATGGGTAGCCTGTTTTTACGGAGACAGGTTCGCCCTATAGAAGTTAGTTTCGTCATTCACAGTGTTGCTACTGTGTTCTGTACCGTCAACACTACGTGACAACATTTGCATTGCAATCGCGCTAAAGAGAGTGAAAACTACTTCATTGGTGCTAGACTCGTTGTAAAAAAAATTTACTAGACTCTGTCAGGTATCCAAACTGCTCTACATTTAGCAACCACAAGAGGAACCAATGATAACAAGAGTTTCGGTACAGCTGGTTAAATTTTTCGAGAGCGCAAGACGTGCCTAGAGTCAGAGTACTCCGCAATATTTTGGGGCTTCACAAAAGAAATATCGGCACCATGTTACACTTCTGTAACAAGTGAAGGCGAAAGCCTGCTGTCCACTTGGTAATGTGCTGTCTCGCATCGTGGTGTTGCTGCTTTCGCGATCTGCGACTTCATTCGCTCGTATAGCGTGGCAGACTCCCGCCATCGACGTTTCTCCTCGGCTTTACGTTGCATCCTCTAAGCAGGTGATTGAAACGTATGCTGGTATGTGGTTTGTATGGGTGATTTCAGTGAATCTCTGTACTGTTCGCTTCACTTTGCTGAGCGCTTGTAGCCTCAGCTTTAGGGGGTATGAACCCTTGAATTTTTTGCTTGCTTTTTTTTTTCTTTATTGCCTGACTTTGACAAAGAAAGAACAGCAATAGCAATACACAAACCAAAACATAAAAGATACAATGAACACGTCGTATTGACATAAACAGCCTGGTAGGGGGCTGGCTTCGCCACATTAAATATCATTTAGAGCCATCAATGGCTCCACCCTTGACAGCCACTCGGGGGTATCGCCGCTGGCCTTCAAAATTTCAACAAACCGATGCGCAGTTTCACGGAAATAAATTCGCGTAGGTCGTGCGTCGGGATCGCAGTAGTATCCTGCCATTCGAGAGCGCCAAATACTGTGGAGGCCAATTAACATTATTAAATCAAACGGAAAACCATCCTCGTTAGTAATGGGTAGATACCGTATTCCATGAGGGTCGAGGGGAAATTGTTTCTTTAACGTTCTTTGTAGTACGTCCCAAAAAAGTACCCCTCCCCAACAATGAAGAAAAACGTGATCTATCGTTTCTGGTTGTTTGCAGATAAGGCAGTGAGATCCCCATGGAAGAAATAAGCCCTTTTCCTGTAAAAACATTTTTACTGGCAACGTTCCAGTGTGTAATTTAAAAAAAAAAGGTTTTAACCCCTGGCGCAACTTGCATTCTTTTTACTCTCTTTAACACGTCCCTACCAGGGCCTCCACTGTACAAGGCTCTGTACATTGGCTCCGGCAGAACGACATCACACAAATCCTTGTACAATTTTTTCTTTTTCACAGTAGATAAATATTCATTTGAAAACCTCGTTGCAAGGAATCGTACACTTGCGACAACTTCTCTAAAATATCCAAAAATGCCTCCCGTGAGTGTTTCGGTTGAAACAACAAAGTCTGGCAACGCGCGCCCGAGCCTTACTTGGCATGCGGTGCGCAAAAAAGGATCGCTGACGTCACGAAGGAAAAGAAACCTGTTAACAATCTGCCGCAAAAAAAGGTGTCCCAGGCCCAATCCACCATTCTTGACTCCTCTGAACAGATTTGTCCGGCTGCACCTTTCCCATTGCGCATCCCACACGAAAATGGCGAAAATTCGATGTTTATGGGGATATGAGCCATAGAGAAACTCCTGTGGTTTTCTTTTTCTACCGCTCGACTAGACGCCAGGCTTCTGTACGCTGTATGCGTGATTCCAATATATAAATCCACTTTACGTTTCAGTTTAATGAGCGCTTGTAGCTTGTGCAATACGAGAGGGCTGAAGGATTGCATTCCTTGCTTGCTGTGCGTGATCACTTTAATAAAGAATCAAAAATAAAATATATTTCAACAAATTCTCAGAGCACTTAATCAAAGGGGTAGCAAAAAACTCTGGAAAATTCATTTACAACTTCTTTTTCTGCCTTAGGCATAGAGCAACTCACTACTGATTTCCATTATTTTTCTTAATTAAGTTTCAAGCGAGTTTAATTCTGCCGTAGTTCATCGCATAGTTAGTTCAACAAATTGAACTAAGACTTTAAAGGGGCCATTCTTCTTAGATAAATGATTTAAGCCTAAGTGGATGCTGCTAAATATCTCAACATTGGTGAGAGGATATGAAAAACAAAACAGAACGCAGAAAATTTATTGTCAGTAATCTTTTCTTTGGAATGCTATTTTCACGAGTTAAGTGGCTCAACATTATCATGTTGGCAACCTCTATATCTTCTTCTAGCACAGGGTCGCTTCTCAGCGAATTTACGTGAGCGAAGAAGCAGATTGTATTCCAGTCTGACGAAAAAAAAATGTTGCCTAGGTTGTACATGCACTGTACTAAAGCAAAAGTAGACAGAGTCCGAATTTCCATATATTTGGAAAGAAGGATGCCTAAGTTGTGGACTGAAAAACTGACAACGTTATCTTGAAGCCGAATAAAGCAATGGCATGTTCTGTGTGAAAATATGATTACAAATTAGCGTTAGCTTTGCGGGTCACCGATTTTCGTTTATTGAAGAAAGCTTCTATTGGCTGTGTATTATGTTATTCCTGAAATCCAATAGAGCAGCGTATTCAAATCGCACCAAATTTATTGCCTGCAGTTCAATCACTGTACGTCCCAATAATTATGCGAGATTCAATAAAGTGAGATGGCTGGTGGCGTGTACAGGAGTGTTCACCTATGCCTTCGCTGTGTTGCCGCAAAACTATACGAAATTGCTTTACGGCCGTTATCATCACACCTTAAAGCACGAACATGGTGGTCAACGGATGTGCGTTTCTGTATCTTCTCCCCTAAATATAAGCACGAGTTGCGTCACTCCAGGTGGCTGTTGCGCGCGCCAGCCTTATCCCTCCCTATTTTCCTAACTCTACATTATATATGTGCGTTTTCATACCAAACATTAACATGATAATCTGTCTGTGCTCGGCTAGTAATAAAATGAAATGAATTATTTTCACGCATAGCCGAAATAACCAGTAAGATGGGACACATGGCAAAAAGCTGATTTGATGCAGCTTGAAGACCGCGCGGAACCCGTTCATCACATGACGCTCTCTTTACATTAACCGAGAGCTCGACCTAGATTCGTACAGGCTGAAGTGTTAATGGCGAGGAGAACCGGGCCGGGCCGCGTCGAGCCTGGCCCCAATCTTTTGAGCCCAGGTCTAGTACGAGCAAGGTTTAAAAACAGCAGGCCAGGCTCGGGCGGGCCAACACATGGTGTTTTTGGGCTCAGGCCTGGCGCGGCGCTGAAAAACCGGCTCGTGCAGTGCTCTACTTTGGAAAGTGCGATGAGCAGGTTCTCACATGACTATGGAAGATTAAGTGAAACAGCTTAAGGCATAACCTGTATCTTTGTTCAAGAAAAAAGTCAAGTTCTTTTTACACCGAAGCTGTACGTGGCTAGCCGATTCGTCCGTACGTGCGTTCGTGTGTCGCCTGTACGCCGAAAACACCTTTGGCGCAACCCCTTTGCGCATGCGCGAAAAAAAAAAGATCGCGGCGGTTGGTTTGAATGTTATCGTCTGCCGTCTATGCATAAAGTGCAGTTCCGTGTGATGTTATGAGTTGCGGCAGTCACTCTGAATGTTACCATCTTATCGATCACGTTATGACGCCTTACCCTCATGGTCATGTAAAGAACGTGGGATGGCAGTGCTCCTGCGCTCCCACTGGAGGGTCAAAATGCGCAATGAAAGGCAATACCCGCCAATCGTCAACTTTAACGTCGACCTAGCGCGCACCGACGGCAATTGGATTGTATCCTTCCCGCTGAAACGGCTTGCAATTAAGTGCTACACGGACGTCAATGTGCCGACCACGCGTTACCCGTCGCGTATAGATTTAAGCTTTGGTCAGATCACGTCTAGCACAACAGCACAACCAATGGCGGTGTACCCAAGCACCCACATAGCTATGGTCACTGTGGTAACAAATGAGACAAGTGCTGGCGCGCTCCAGGGTTCCATATTGGGTCCGCTTTTATTTTCATTTTATGTCAATGATCTGCCTAACCACCTGTCTTCTTCGAGCTGTATACTTTATACAGATGATACTACTATCATTATCTCCGATAAATGCCTGACAACTTTAGTGTCTAACTTTAATGGCGATTTACACAATCTGCGCTGGAGTGGTGCCATACTGACCAGCTACAGATAAACCCTTCGGAAACAAAATTTGTTGTATTTGTTTCCCACCAACGGAACGCTTGCTTCCATTCCTCCTATTTTTTCTGGCGCCAATCCTATCCCTGCTAGTTTATCGAGTAATTATCTTCGTATAAAAGTAGACAGAAATCTTAAATTTATTTAACAAATAAGCAAAGTAAAACAGAAGATTGCCTATGGGATCAGGGTACTTCTAAAAGTACGAAACATATTTAACCATCAAATATTACTATCATTATACTTTTCACTTATTCAATCTCACATTTACTACTGCGTTACTGTCTGGGGAAACACTTACGCAACCCATTTAAACTAATTGCAAATCCTACAAAATCAGGCCATTAGGATAATTACATCTAGCCCATATAACCACAACGCCTCATATCTGTTACGAATTAATCACATTCTTTCAGTCACACAACTTGTTCAATATGACCTAGGTACCTTTTTCCGTCAAATCATTTACACAAGATGCGACAGCTTGAAACCACAAACTTTTCTAATAAATACTAATATTACCATGTTTGCAACAATTAGGAACTTCATTTTACAAAAAATACATACTAATTATGGCAAGCAGAGCGTCCATTTATATCTATTGCATTCTGGACTACATTACCATTAGATATAAAAACACCTAAAGTGCACGAATCCAAGAAACAACTAAAAGATTACATTCTGTCGAATACTGATGCCTAGTTCATACTCACCACCATTCTTTCACGGTGTCTTGATTTCCATTTCATTGTCATGCGATTAGGATTCTGTTTGATGCCCTTCCCTTACATATACATCCGAGTTAGAAAATTTTACTGTGCTCGTCACGTTACTTATGCTGTTACTTTATTAGTTGTCAACGAGATGATGTTACAGTGCTTTCTTTAATGACATTTATACACATGTAACTCGTCAGTCATGCTATTCATACTAAAACCTGTAATTCTTCCATGTTAACGATTTGTTGAAACTGCTGTAATTTGTGTTTTATTACGTTTGCTTTGTGAAGGAGGTCCCATTGAAGTCTTTGTCTTCGGGACCTCCTTCTACATATTAACATCTCGTAATCTTTCTAATCATCTCAATGAAAACCAATTCTGATTCTAATTCCCAAAGACGATAAAAACCACGAGTTACGTGTATTTGTCTTTATTAAAGCAATATAGCAATCTTATAGCAATGTATATAAATAAATATAGTTGTCAATATAGTTGTCAATAGGGCAATAGGTCAATTGTGTCAAAATATTTGTCAATAGGTGGGCTCGGTGGCCGCGCCACAACGCTGTCACGTAACATGCTGGCTTTCACCATGCAGATGATCACCGCCGTTGTTTGCCACGTGCTGCTGCCTCCACTGCAGATGGCTTGCATGGCGGCACCAACGGAGCATGCGCCATCCTTATGCCGATACCCCAACTAGATCGACATCTCACCTACCTTGGCTTTGCTGAAAGAACCTAGGCCGCCACTCGGTTACTGGACCCTCCAACCAGCGTGGGATCACGCATCGAAAGGGACACTGTCAAGTCCGTCTACTATAAAGGAGCAGCAACCATCGCGACTGTCTTGTGGGCTCGGTGGCTGCGCCACAACGCTGTCACGTACCATGCTGGCTTTCACCATGCAGGTCAGTGCAAAATACAGTCATTTCAGTAAGAAATGTAGCAATTACTGTTTGGTGCAGCTCCCGAGCCCTCAGTGCTGCCTCGATATGCTTAGTGAATGTGCGCACGCTATTCAGTCATTGCTGTTGCTGTCAGCCGACCCCGAACCAATTCGGGGCCTAGTATAGCTGACGTTTTCGCTGAGCTGCAGAAGCTGACAGTTGGACAAAGCACACTAATCACTGAGGTACAAGGTCTAAAGAACCAACTTTCGTGCACCGATGCAACACTAACAGATTTAAATAAGCGAATTATGGAACTGGAACAACACAACCAGGCACTGGTACCCCTGCGAAGCGAATTAGAAGCTGTGTACGCTACTACCTCTGAAACTGGCCGCCTGGTATCTAGCCTAGAGAGCCGCATAGAGGATTCTGACAACCGTTCACGCAGAAACAATTTAATATTGTATGACGTTCCTGACCCCAACCCTCCTGAAACCTTTGCGCAATCGGAAAAACTATTTATTGATAACATTCAAGAGCACATGAACATAAGCCTCGATCCAAAAGAAATTGAGCGTGTACACCGGCTAGGACGCTATTCACCTGGCCGTAACCGCCCCATCATTGCCAAGTTTGCATTCTATAAAACAAAAGAATTGGTCTTGTCTAATGGTCGCAAGTTGAAGGGGAGTAACTGCAGTATTGGTGAGGACTTTTCACCCGCTGTTCGAAATGCCCGCAAACATCTTCTTCTTTTCGGCAAAAGCAAGGCAACACCTTTCAAACTACGCTTGTCTATTACAAGTGTTCAAAACACTTGTCATAGGATCCAAACGCTACGATTATGATGAATCATCTAAAACCGTAAAAGCGATTCACTAGCAATCAAAGTGCAATAGAGGTTCGCTTAACCCTCGCCACATCACCACAACGAATAATCTTTCTTTATCTGTTATTTTCACGAACGCCCGTAGTTTTGTTCTCAAAAGCGAAGACATATCAAGTCCTGTTTCTTCATCAGGCAGTAATTTACTTATTTTAACAGAAACGTGCCTAACATCGCAGATCAGTGACAATGAGGTATTATCCGACTTGCCAAACTTCGAAGTTCATCGTTGTGATCGCCAAGGAACGCGAGGAGGGGGGGGGCGGGTTCTTATAGCATTTAGCAAGCAATTGCCCTGTACACCAATCGCACCTCCTACTGGCCTTGAGATAGCCTGGCTACTTATCCGCTCTTTCCCACAGGCTGTCCTGCTGGGTGTGTGTTATCGACCACCTGTTAACAGCCCTGATTTCCCTGGAAAATTAAACAGAATTTTATGCCAAGTTACTGCCGCACATCCTAAAGCTCATATTATTTTATTCGGCGACTTTATCTTTCCTGCTTTTGAATGGCATAACCGAACTTAAGCAGCATCAACTAATGCTGAAGCTAGAGACTTCGCCGATGTCTGTTTGAACTTTAATCTTTTACAGCTTATTTCTGAACCCACACGTGTATCCCTTGGCTCTGCGAACATCTGAGATCTTATACTAACTAATGACACCGACAACTTATCATCATTAACCTTCCTTCCTGCTATCAGCGACCACAAAGTTCTTCACGCTACCTTTTTCTTTTCCGCACCACCACGTGCAACATATCGCAAAACTATCAGCCTATACGATAAAGGAAACTTTGAAGCCATTAATGACGAACTGACTGCCTTTCTTCCAAACCTTCAATCTAGATTTTACGAGCGAACCACTCGTACAAATTGGGCGCTGTTTAAAACTAAAATTATTGAATTAGCTGACAAACATATACCGAAAATTACCTTCCGTCCAAACCATCGGCACCAATGGTTCACTAACCAAGTAAAGCGACTAGAAAATAAGAAAAAAAAATACTTTTTCGATCTGCCAAGCAAAGTAGGAATGCTAACATACGGGAAAAGTATTATTCTGCCGAAAAAAATGTACTTATCTGCTGTCCACAGGGCTAAGCATACTTCTTTAACAGCGATCTACCGAAAATACTCAGACAACCCCAAGAAATTCTGGGAAGTAATAAAACCCCCTGAAACTCGCGGCATAACTCTTGCTGACGATTCTGGAGATATCATGACTGATACCGACTGCGTCATTTCGTTCAACGATGCCTTTGCCTAAGTTTTTACTAAATATACTAGTTTTACCTTACCATTAATGTCTAGTAACGTAGTATCTGTAATGCCGGCCATCACGTTCTCTGTAGATGGTATCTCCAAAGTAATTGATCACCTCAAACTATCTTCATCCACCGGTGTCGATGGTATTAACTCGAAACTGGTAAAAGATACTAAGCATATCTCAGCTGCATTTTTGTGTCTCTTATTTTCTCAGTCACTTGCAGCAGGTTTCATCCCTGATGAGTGGAAAGTAGGAAAGGTGATTCCTATCTACAAGGGAGGCAACAGGAATAACCCACTATATTATCGCCCTATCTCCTTAACAAGGCTTCCATGTAAGATAATGAAGCACGTCATTTACTCAGTCATCATGGACCATTTAGACACCAACCATTTTTTTCATCCTGCTCAGCATGGATTTCGTAAGGGCTTTTCTTGCGAGGCCCAACTAGCTCTTTTCCTTCACGACCTTCATGCGAATCTTGACTGTAATAAACAAACTGATGCTATCTTCCTCGACTATGAAAAAGCTTTTGACAAAGTCCCTCACCGTCTCTTATTACATAAACTTTCTTTGTCGAATTTAGACATGGATGTATTAAAATGGCTAGATACGTTCCTCACTAACCGCGAGCAATTCATTACTATCAATGACCAGTCCTGCGTCAACCTCCCGGTATCATCAGGTGTACCTCAGGGGTCTGTTCTTGGACCACTTCTATTTTTAATATACGTCAATGACGTACCCCTTCATGTAACTTGGAAAATTCGGATGTTCGCTGATGACTGCGTGCTTTATCATACCATTAACCATGACACCGATGGAGAAATTTTGCAACAAAATCTCAACCATGCGCAGTCTTGGTGTGCCCATTGGCTAATGACTATTAATCTCAAAAAATGTAAACATATGTCATTTACTCGTAGTCGTACTCCCTTCTTGCCTTCTTACACAATAGCCAACAATCGTATTGAAACAGTAAAATCATTCAAGCGCCTAGGCGTCTTAATTTACGGTGATCTTTACTGGGGCACGCATTTCAACACCATAGTATCATCGGCGAACAAAACACTCGGCTTTATGAGGCCCCACTTGCGTCATGCGCCTCAGGACGTCAGACTTGTGGCGTGCAAATCCCTTATCAGGCCTAAAGTCGAAGATGCGTCCCCAATGTGGAACCCATATCAAAAATATCTGGTTAACGCACTTGAGCGCGTCCAAAATAGTGCGGTAAGATGCATTCATTCATCCTACTCATATGACGTAAGAATATCATCTTTAAAAGAGAAATCTGAGTTAGTCTCTCTCGCACCGCCGTAAGATAGCCAGCGTTGCTCTTTTTCATAAGTTTTTCTACAGATCACTTAATCGTGTGCCATACATCATTCCACCCGCAACAATATTGCAACGCGCTCGTCATCCACTCCAAGTTTTAAAACCACGCTCACACACAACTACCTTCTCTGCTTCTTTTTTTTCGCGAACAGCAACTCATTGGAATGCCCTTCCCCACCATGTTGTCTATACAAATAATCACCACGTGTTCATTGCTGAGGTTGCTTCTATTTTGTCAAATTAATTACCTTTTTGTACAAATTCATCATCTACCGTACGTTTTTGATTGTATGCAATCTATCTACCTTTTTTCAAATGTTCCACTAGTTACTGAAGTGAATTGTCCATTGCCACTGTTTCTTCTCTTCGGCCAAATTAAATGTTGCTTTTTTATTCTAATTGACAATTTCACATGAGTATGCACTTGTTTATACAAAGTATCTACCACTTTTCAAATGTTTCGTTTGTTATCATGTTGAATTTTTGTTACAAGATGTACCCCACCCCTTATGTAACACCCCTGATAAAGGAGCCTTTAAGGAAATAAACTGCCCTGACCGGATATAGTCATCCCAATACAGCTTCGCTGGTTATCCTTCCCCATACAAAAATGCATCCTTACTTTCTTTAAAATTCTTTCCACCCTTCTATCAACTGTATTAACCTCCTATGTCCTTCTACTTCCTAATAACGCATGTTACGAGAAATATGGTAGGCTGCGTTTTTACTTTCGTTTCGAGAAAGCTTGTTAAAAGAAAGTTGGTAGACTGTGTTCTTACTTTCGCTTGAAGAAAGTTTGTTAAAAGAAAGTTTTCCAAAAGTCGGTAGACTCTGTTTTTTATTTCGTTTAAAGAACATTTGTTAAAAGAAAGGAGAAAAAATTTGTTATTGAACAGTTAATCGGAGTTATGGCAGGTCTCGACGGGGTCCTCAGTGCAGGGCTTCACTGGCTCTTTTGACTCGCTGAGCTTGGTCCAGGAGCGTCATTTGGCTCCCCCGGTCCTCGCTTGCCAGCAGTGCCTCCCACTGCCGTGCGAAGTACGTGACGCTTAGAAAAGGTGAGTTGACGTTACTTGGCCGAGTCGTACATTCCCACGTTATGTGGTCCAGCGTGCGTTCTGCTCAGGACCACGGGCAGATGCCCAGTGTAATATGTCGGGTGCTTTTAGTGTAAGAGGTTCAGATGTGGGTATTGGTTTGTATGCGACGCCAGTTGTGGCCTTCTTTCTATTTAGTTTGGAGTGTGGAGGGCCGTAGGTCTACCACTACCTCCTCTGATTCTCTACTATTACATGAAGGTTTTAGAAAAGTTGTTAGGCTCTATTTATACTTTCGTTTGAGGAAAGTTTGTTAAAAGAAGATTTTCAAAAAGTTGTTTGACTCTGTTTTCTCTTACGTTTGAAGAAAGTTCGTTGGCTGTGTTGTTTTGTGTAAAGAAAATTAGAACACTTGTATTGAATCGATTCATTTGCTCATTTGACACTGCGATAAAGTAGCATATCGTGCAAAATTGCCGATACAATTGTTAGCATAAATACCGTAGTGTCCCAGTGATAATTCCTTCGTGCAGTTTAAAACAAACCAAGGACACAGAATAACTTTTTGCTTCGCATGCACATGTAATCAGCAGAAGCAAAGGGGAAATATATTTACCCTACGCAATGAAATTGTCTATTTATAATGTTTCTTCTAATCTAAGAAAGAAAGACTTTTGTACATTGGGAATCGAACCATTTACTTCTCCGTGTGAAGCAGAGATGCTACCACGGCTCCATCTAAAACAAATGCACTACTCTATTTTTTTCGCCTAAAGTAGGGCTGTGTATCTTTGTTCGCAACGGTTATTTATTTTTTTGACCTCAGCTTGTTAAAAAACCTTTCTTATACCATTCTCTGCAAATTATGCACAAAACTTTGTTGTTTCACAAACGCAGTACCTGCTGTCACGGTTAAAAGTGTTTTTCCTTTCATAACTACGGGTGAGCGCACTGTTCAGATTGGTCGTCCAAGAGAAGTACGACAGCACGAATCCCGTAAATGCTTGCTTGGGTGCACAAGTGAATGATTTATGGTTGTCTGGCTGGGCGATGAAAGTAGCGAAAGTGAACCTAGCGTGGCCGTATCTGTTCGTTTACGCTTGCGTGCAAAGAGTATGCTTGCTTTAGTTTGGGCGAAGCTCCAGCTGCTGTAGCAGGCCAGCCATCGCCAGGCTTTGTCGTCTTTATTCCTTATGCTAAGAGGAAATATGTTCCCGCCAATTCAAGCTGAGGGCACATACTCTCGAACACATGAAACTTGGCGCCATAGGAAGCCTCCATATGCGCGGTCATCATGAATTTGTGCTGGGTGGCTGTGAAAGAAGCCCGTGGGTCGCCCGCTATTGCAAGCAGACGGAGCTGCACGGGCCGTGCGTTAATTCGCTCGTGTTGACCAAACAAAGTTCACTCATGGTTCGACTTAAATCACTGTATATGTTCTATAGATCCGGAACCCTACCCAGGGAATGTAAGCCCAACAAGTGGGGCCTAAATACCGGCCCTCCTCCCAACTACGACTTTATTTGAGCTAAAAAATCGAATCTCGAAGGCCGTGCTTTTGCAAACTGCATGCGCCTGAAGCGGATGCGAATCTTAGAGGCGATATCCGCGTGGTTAACCGCAGTGTGGCGCGGCTGGAGTGCTTCATGTACTTCTTTTTTAACCTAGGTAGGACATTAAGCCGTATGAGAGGAAGAGCTTGGTGGCGCTCATACCGTCGATCCACCCATACATCCATGTCATCATCATCACCATCATCAGCCTAGTTAGGCCCACTGCAGGGCAAAGGCCCCTCCCATATTTCTCCAACTACCAGGTTCATGTGCAAATTATGGTCACGTCTCTCCAAACTTCCTAATCTCATCCCCCACCTAACTTTCTGCCACCCTTTGCTACGCTTCCCTTCTCTTGGAATCCAGTCCGTAACCCTTAATGACCATCGGTTATCTTCCCTCCTCTTTTACATGTCCTGCTCATATGCCCCCCCCCCCATTCTTCTTTCTTGATTTCAACTAAGATGCCATTACCTCGCGTTTGTTCCCTCACCCAGTCTGCTCTTTTCTTATCGCTTAAAGTAACACCCATCATTCTTCTTTCGTTGGCTCGTTGCGTCATCCTCAATTTAAGTAGAACCCTTTTCGTAAGCCTCCAGGTTTCTGCCCCGTACGTGAGTACTGGTAAGACACAGCTGTTATACACTTTTCTCTTGAGGGATAATGGCAACCTGCCGTTTGTTCATGATCTGAGAATGCCTGCCAAACGCACCCCAGACAATTATTATTCTTCTGATTATTTCAGTCTCATGATCCGGATCCGCGGTCACTACTTCTCCTAAGTAGATGTATTCCCTGACCACTTCCAGTGCCTCGCTACCTATCGTAAACTGCTGCTCTCTTCCGCGACTGTTCAACATTACTTTAGTTTTCTGCAGATTAATTTTTAAAGCCACCCTTCTGCTATGCCTCTCCAGGACAGTGAGCATGCATTGCAATTGGTCCCCTGAGTTACTAAGCAGGGCAATATCATCAGCGAATTGCGAGTTACTAAGGTATTCTTCCATTGACTCTTATCCCCAATTATTCCCAATTCAGGTCTCTGAATACCTCCTGTAAACACGCTGTGAATAGCATTGGAGAGATCTTATCTCATTTCCTGGCGCCTTTCCTTATCGGGATTTTGTTGCTTTCTTTATGGAGGACTACGGTGGCTGTGGAGCCGCTATAGATACCTTTCAGTATTTTTACATACGGCTCGTCTACACCCTGATTCTGTAATGCCTCCATGAGTGCTGAGGTTTCGACTGAATCAAACGCTTTCTCGTAATCAATGAAAGCTATATATAAGGGTTGGTTATATTCCGCACATTTCTCTATCACCTGATTGATAGTGTGAATATGGTCTATTATTTAGTAGCCTTTACGGAATCCTGCCTGGTCCTTTGGTTGAAAGAAGTATAAGGTGCTCTTGATTCTATTCGTGATTGCCTTAGCATCCATGTTAGTATCCATTACTTTGTATCCATGTAAAACGCCTTAAACTACGTAATGTAGCGCCACGCACTGGAGAATGCCGCCTCCTCTTCGCTCACTCTTGCTGACGCCGCGTCACTATTGGCCTAATGGCCTCACGGGGGTTCTCACGCCGGCTTCGCTTGTTTAGTGGCGCTTCAGCGTCATTTTCGCTTGAAAAGCGTTTATCTTGAACTCTTGAACTATCTTGAACGATCTTGAACATCTTGAACTAAATTTTGTGGCATGTGTGACGTCGCTTCCCGGCATTTTCTATGGCTATAATCTGCTGCGCCTTCGTATGCCAAAATATTCTCAGCAATGACAAGAAGCTGTTCTCCATACAGTCCGACGTAAGCGCTGAAGATTAAGAAAGACGGATTCATCGAATGGGGAAGGCGAACTTCAGACCCACATTCTCGACCCGACTATAAGAGGAAGTTGCGAGGCTCTCATAGAATAGTACGTGTCAGGCTTACGTAATATATTGCGGGCCATAACGCAGTAGATATTGCCAAGTTTACTATGAATGTTGCCATTTGTCTGCACGCTACAACACGATTCCTACGCGATGTGTACTTTGTTCATTTAAGCATACTTGGTCGTGTTTGGTTCGCTTGATTGTATTGTACGCTATAGTCTTGATTTCACGGGCACTCGAGGCTGTGTGCGAAAACGGGATTACGAAACGTTTAGAATTCAGCGCATTCCTTTTGACAAAATTTGAGGCTCCAGTGCGAAAACTCATCTTACAAAAGCAACTCTGCATTTTCTGCTTACTTACTAGCCCTCTTTAGAGCGAGCAGAGCTTTATTTCTGTCTTTTGTTCCTGTTCCTGATTGGCGGTCACCCGGTGGATTTGCGAGAAAAAGGAAAAGCGTGCGTGTCCTCCCGAAACCGCGTCCGTCGCCGAACAACAGCATAATAAGTATTTGTGACGTACGTGTTAATTCATGTAAGCTTTAAAATGTATGTAAGTTAAGATGCGCTGGTGCACCACTCGCAAAAAAAAACGTGCGGTTGCCCGCTAGTTCGCTGGCTGGTTTAGTCGTCGTTCCCTCGTTCGTTTGGTCAGTGGCTTAATCGTTCGTTCAACCATTATCTCGTTCGACCACTATGTCTCTTAGACCCACGTAATGAGGCAACTAATGATGCCTCAATACCAACGACTGCATAATTTCACTTAACGCAATTTCGGCCGCGTCATAGCGCCGCAATTGTTTGCGCGGTGATCACTTCACTAAAGTCATACCTCGCAAATATTATTTCGATGCGAGCGACGCCGTCCTCAATGCATGCGTCGTAGTGCAACTCGGTCCGCGACAAGTACGTCACTTTGGGAATGGACGGAGGCGGAAATAATTTTATTGGGTGCCCTGCGAGTTGGTGGGCCAAAGGCCCCGCTTAGGTGACGGCCAGCAGTTCGTGGGTCCTGGCGGCATCCTCGGCCCACTGGACGGCCCATAGTTGATCCTCGAATGCGGGGCTGAGCAGCACGACTTCCCAGCGCGTGCGAAGGCTGTTGCTAGGGCCACGTTCTCGTTATTGTTATATCTCCCTCGGCATTCCCATAATACATGCTCCAGAGGGGCTCTGGAGTCACATGTGTTGCATTTGTTCGTTTGACGTATATCCGGATATATGATGTGCGAGAGCACAGGATTCGGATAGACCCTAGTTTGTAACTGCCGCCATGCGACAGACTGATTTTTTGTCAATTTTGCGTGAGATCGCGGCAATATGCCCCTCTGTAACTTATAGTGTTTCGTGAAGCCAGTACATGTGGTCATCCTGTCCTCCCATTCCCACGCATTTACCGCACCGTCCGGAGGGTGCCGGGGCCGCGTCGCCGCGTCGTGTGCCGCCTCGTTGTTGCCGTCCTCCGCGAGGGTGCGAGTGGGTGCCGATGTAAATGTTTCTTTTGCAATTTTGACCTCTTGTAACAAAAATGCGTAGAGCCTACGGGGAGATTCGGCAGTTGGTAAAATTTCTTATTGCCGTCTGGGAGTCGCTGACTGTCACTGTTGCGTTAGTCTGATCTACTGCGAGCGCTATGGCTACCGCTGTCTCGTTACTTGTAGTGCGTATCGTCGCGCACGTCCTGCACTGTTTCTCGCTATCGAGTACGGCTGCCGTATACCCCCGTCTGCGACTGTATCGAGCCGCGTCTACGAAGACCGCCTACTCTGTTCTGTCGTCTGTCCTTATCGTGTTCTGGGTGCATGTTCATTGGTATGGGGGGTATTACCATTGTTTCCTTAGTCTCTCTCGGGATGTCCACCTTGACACCGTGCTGTGAGTGGTAACATATCTCTAGAGTCTCCCTAGGATGTGTCTGCCTGCTCTAGTCTTAGAGAGGCGTTTATATTGCGCCGTACATTGCGCTTCAATGAGCGCGTCTATCTTGTTGTGTAGGCCTAATTGTAGCAACTTGTCCGTGCTGGTGCTGATCGGTAGCCCTATTGCTAGTTTGTATATTTGCCGAGTGAGGCATTCTAGTTTGATCTTTTCCGCGACCTGCCATTTCAAGTACGGTGCTACGTATACTATTCTACTTATTACGAAGTGGAATACATAGCGCAAAAATAACACAGGGACAAGCAGGAAGAGGGGACGAGCGCTAAATAATTACGAAGGCCTGATCGTGTTTTCCTCTCTCATCCCGCTATGTTTGTTTGCTATCCTTCTGATAAGCCTCATTATTTGCGGTAGAGTTCCCTCCACTCTTCTGAGGGTTTCTTCGTGGTTAGCCTTGGCTTCGATGAGGAGCCCCAACACCCTGATACTGTCGAGCTTAGGTATGGGTTTCCCATCTACCGTCTTTAACTGCATCTCCTGCCTATGGGTGAGATCTTCCCTGTAGTTGCCTGGTTTGCGACCTCTGCGAGTCGGTCTGTACAACAACAGCTCCGTTTCTCTGCCGAGCAGGTTAGCCCTGTCCCCTCAAGATAATGTTCGATTGTTCCGACCGCTGTTTGAAGCATTTGTTCTATTTGCCCGTCACTTCCGTTTCTCACCCATAGGGTGATATCATCAGCGTATAAGGTATGATTGAGTCCCTCGATTTCTTGTAGCTTGGCTGGCAGCCCGATTAGCACCACATTGAATAGCATCGGTGATAAGACTAAGCCGTGTGACGTACCTGCGCTGCCTATCTCGATCTTCTCCGAAACTAGGTCCACTATTGTTATCTTTGCCTTTCTGCCCGTTAGGAAGTTGCGTGCGTAATGGTACGTCCATTTCCCGGTCCTAGTTCTCCTACTGTATCTAGTATCGTTGCATGTGACGTTATCGAAGGCCTTTTTTAGGTCCCACCCGAGAATTACCTTTGTCAATCTGCCCGAATCTTCTATCATCTGCTGTTTTAGTTGTAACAGAGCGTCTTGCGCTGAGAGATTTCTTCGGAATTCTATCGTCATGGGTGGGAGCGCGTCCCTGTCCTCGAGACAGGTGGTTATCCTCTCTAGGAGCACGTGCTCCATGAGTTTCCCCATGCAAGAAGTGAGAGATATGGGTCTCAAGTTCTCAATCTGCAGTCGCTTGCCCGTTTGAGGTATTAACACTATTTGTGCTGTCTTCCATTGCAGCGGAATCTGCCCTGCCTTCCAACATTCCTTAATATATTCTGTTAACCCAATTATACGCTCATTGTCCAAGTCCCTTAGCGTTTTATTCCTTATTCCATCTATTCAGGATGCCTACTTGGTATTGAGTTTCTGTAGGGCTTCCCTGACCTCTGACTCGCCGATTTTGCTGTCTAATTTGTCAGTTACCTGCCCCGTGTAGTCAGGGTGTATGACAGGCACCGCTTGAGAGCTGTATCTTTTTTTCGATTTCCTTGAGGAAGTCCTGCTCAGTCCCATGGTACGCTTGTATTAGCCGTTTTATATTTTGCCGATGTGCCCACTTAGTCCCGTCCGTGTCTAACAAATATCGATAGATGTTCGACCTTTTTGTCATTCCTATCCGTTGTCTGTATAGCTGCTGGGCGTGCTGTTCTATGTCCCTGTTCAATTTGGCTATCGTTCTACGAAGCGTCCGGTTGTGTTTTTGCTTTTCCATCTCCTTTGCAACCCTGCCTTATCTTCCCGCATTTGTAGAAGCTCATTGTCTATGTTCTATAAATGCGCCTCTGGCGGCACTGTTTTCGTAGTTGCCGCCACGTCTCCCTTTAGTTTTTCGGTCTATCCCTCAATACCTTGTGTCGTGTCGTCGGCCTCCTCTCTTATTTTTCTGAATTTGTCCCAGTCAACAATCTTAAGTTGTGTACCCTTTGTCTTGCACGGTCCATCCCTTACCGTTATATTTAGTATATTGTGATCGCTCCCAAAGTCGTGTTGCGCATTTGTACACTGCGTGTACCGTATGTTCTTGGTGAATCTTAAATCTGGCGTAGTATCCGCGCAAACGCTGGTACCTATTCCCGTTGGAACCGATGGGTCGGTCACGAGGGTTAGGCCTTCCTGTTGCACGTCTAGCCAGAGGTTCCTGCCTTTTTGAGTTTCGATTTTTAGCCCCATTCCGCGTGTTTGGCGCTGCAGTGGACTCGGCAGCACTTCCAAAGACAGCCACGTTACAATGACTCGCCTTTACTTCGTGCAGCTGCTCTTCCTTGCCTGTTCATGGTCACCCGGTTCCTACACCAGCCGCTCTGCTTTCCCGAGCGCCGGAACTTCTCGGTCCTGGAATCCTGCCTACATCGCGGAAGCACCGTGCCAGCCGCACCGCCCTGCACCGGCGCAGAATCTACCGAATGACCGACATTCCTGCCCCGCAGCGCCACACCCGGTATCACCATACAGCTTGCCTATCGTGCTCCCAGGACTGTCAGCATCCCAACTTACACCGCCATCACCACATATAAAGCCCCCCGGAATCAACACCCCTTCAGTGGACTTGGCAGCAATTCCAAAGACAGTCACGTTAAAATGACTCGCCTTTACTTCGTGCAGGTAAACAATCCTTACCCTCTTTTTGCGAAGCGTACACGTTACGCTGGTTTGATAGTGCTGCCGAGTCCACTTTGTTGTATCGCCATTGCAAGGGACTGCGCACATGCCATTCTCCGCCTTTTATTGCTATTTGGGGACATTGAACTAAATCCTGGACCTGGATCTAACACCCGCTCAGGCAATACAAATTCACACAAAGAACTGCTTGAGGCGTTGGGCGAGTTAAAAGATGGGCAACAACCCTTCTAAACGAGATGAAATCAATTCACACAAGACTGGCTCAACAAGAGAAAGCGTTTAAGGAGATAAAATCAAGACTAACAAAAATTGAAGAAGAATGCGCCACACTAGAGCCCCTTAAAGCCCAAGTTAACGACGTTCATGGCCTCACCCAAGAAAACGCAAACAACCTGTCAGACCTTGATTGTAGGCTAGACGACAGCGAGGACAGGGTCCGTCGTTCCAGTCTTGTATTCTTTGGTGTGAAGGATGCTGGCCGCGAAACCTGGGCCGAATCTGAGAATCTCGTAATAGACATTTGCAAATCCAAACTAAATCTAACAGTCCAACCTATGGACATAGAACGGGCCCACCGGCTTGGTAATTTCAATACCGAGAAGAACGGACCTATTATTGTCAAATTCGCACACTTCAAAACCAAGGAACTGGTTCTCTCAAACGCAAAACCCTTTAAGGGTACAATTAACAGCGTATCCGAAGGCAACTCCCATAACACTCGTATTGCCCGTAAAAACCTCATGGATTACACTAAAAGTCATAAAAAAAGTTTATCCTTCGACATGACATGATGGTAATCGGTACTATCACATACACGTTCGATCACACATCGCAATCAGTGTTACCTCGAACGCCATAGCTATCATCCAAAGAGACCCGAAAAAACATTCTCAACTCGCTCTCAGTCCTTTACACTAACATTAGAAGCCTCCTGCCTAAACGCGATGCTCTATCTAGCCTAATCAACACCACAGAAAGCAATGTAGTCGTACTAACAGAAACATGGTTAAACGAGAACATAACGGATAGCGAAGTACAGACCATATTCCGCAACTCTGATATCTTCCGCTGCGACCACATCGGTAAACGAGGCGGTGGCGTTCTAATAGCAACACACCGCAGCCTGAAATTTTATGTTATGCCGATTGACTCTCCCATCGAAATATTATTCATCTGTTCTAAAGCCTCATTTCCACCTACAGTAATCTGCGCTTGCTATCTTGCTCCAGACAGTGATGCTTCGTTTATATCTTCCTTCCACAACGCCCTTCATATGATAACTTCGGAACTCCCACACGCTTCTCTCTGTCCTAGGTGACTTGAACTTTCCCGAAATTAATTGGCAGAACCCATCTGACACGACTAATTCTTGTGCGCGCGATTTCTTGAATACTTGTCATACTTTTGGTCTGACCCAACTGGTCGCCAGCGCAACAAGGCAGAATGCTCAATCATCCAACATATTGAACCTAATACTAACATCACATACAGAAAACTTGATATCACTCTTGAATCTGCCGGGAATCACTGACCACTCAGTAATACACGCCACGTTTTTCAACCACTTACCACACCCCAAAAAAATAACTAAAACTGTCACACTTTATGACAAAGGAGACTATGAAAGCATCAACAGTGAACTTGATGCGTTCCGAACCTGGTTTCTAGTCGATTTTCATGATCGCACTCCTGAAACTAATTGGCTACTGTTCAAAAACAAAATGCACGCTCTAATAGAAAAATTTATACCTACCATCACCGTAACTGAGCGCCATCAATCACCTTGGTTCAATTCCGTGCTAAAACGCACGAACAACGAAAAGAAAAGACTTTTCCGAACCGCCAAAAAAAAAAAACAATAACCCCACCACGTGGCAAAATTATTACGAAGCAGAAAAATCCTATAACCTGCAAGTATACAAAACTAGACACTCATTTTTTCTTCTACTCTACCCGACATGATTCGTACAAACCCACGTCAATTCTAGAAATGCATCAATCCTAACCCCATCAGAAACATAACACTGTGTGACGATGATAACAATCCAATTGAAGATCATGACGTTGCGGAAGTTTTGAATTTATCATTCAGCTCAGTTTTCACCTACGAACCGGATAAGGAATTACCCTATTTCCCTTCCTTTAGCTTTCCACTTATGCCAGGCTTCAGATTCAAACCTGATGGCATTGTCAAAATAATCGACTCTTTGAAATTAACAGCCTCAGCTGATGTCGACAAAATTAATACTAAAGCGTTAAAAATACAAAACATACAACTAGCACCATATTGTCTCATATATTTCAGCAATCCCTTTCATCAGCCATTATACCCCATGACTGGAAAATAGGCAAAGTCATCTCAGTCCCCAAAAAAGGACCTTCATCTTCTCGCCATAATTGTCGACCAATATCTATTACATGTATCACTTCTACACTAATGGAATTGCGATGAGGTTTATTCTCGTTCACGACGTTGTGGAACGCTAGGTAAAACAAGGCACTGCAAGGGCTGTCCGAAGCACGGGGTCGCTCGAGATCACGGCAGCACGGCCCTTCGTCTTCCTCTTCAGACGGCACAAACACAGGGGCGCGTCTGCTTCATTACAATGCCCTGGGAGCCAAGCGTAGCCGTCCTGGCGACTCAGGGCGCGGAGAAGATGAGCGGGTCGTAGTACGGTTTCAGGCGGTTGACATGTACTGTCTCTCACCCACGACGACGCAGGTCTGGTAACACTGTGAGCTGCTCGACGATGTAGTTGACCGGTGAAGTGGCCTCGAGTATACGGTATGGACCGTGATAACGCGCCAGGAGTTTGGAAGAAAGGCCAGGAATGTTGGCTGGTATCCAAAGCCACACAAGCGAACCAGGAACAAAGTTGTGCGGTGATTGATGAGCACGGTCATGTCTTGTCTTTTCACGTTCTTGAGTCTCACTAGTCAGGGCACGTGCCAGCTGATGGCAATCTTCAGCATATTTGGCGACTTCGGGAAGCGGAGTATACTCTGTAGCGTCAGGTTGGTACGGCAGTATGGTGTCCAAAGGGCATGAAGGCTCACGGCCATACACAATAAAAAAGGGGGAAAAGCCGGTGGTCGCTTGCGTCGCGGTGTTGTACGAGAACGTAACAAAGGGGAGTACGGTGTCCCAGTTGGAGTGGTCGGATGAAATATACATCCACAACATGTCGCCAAGTGTGCGGTTGAAGCGCTCGGTCAGACCGTTGGTTTGGGGATGGTACGCGGTCGATTTGCGATGAATTATCCTGCACTCAGCGAGGAGGGCATGGATGCCCTCCGACAGGAAGACACCGCCCCTATCACTCAGTAATTCTTGGGGAGCACAGTGACGAGGAAGAAAATTGTGAAGGATGAAAAAACCAACGTCACGGGCGGTCGCTGCTGGCAGAGCTGCAGTGTCAGCGTAGCGAGTAAGGTGATCTACGCCGACAATAATCCCCTGCATGGAAACGGGCCGTAGAGGTCGATGCCGACGCAGTCGAACGGACGAGACGGGCATGGTAGCGGCTGCAACGGTCCTGTGAAACGCTGTGTAGGTGTCTTGCTTTGTTGGCATGTAGTGCAAGACTGAATGTACTTTTGCACAAAGTTGTACGTGCCTCTCCAATAATAGCGGTGACGCAACCTTGTGTAAGTTTTGAGGACGCCGGCATGAGCGCTTAGGGGGTCAGCGTGAAAAGACGCGCAGACGTCTGTGCGCATATGACGAAGTATAGCGAGGAGCCATTTGCGTCCGTCGGGCATGTAGTTTCGGCGATATAGAATGTTGTCCCGCACTGAAAAGTGGTTTGCTTGGCGACGCAGTGCTCGTGTCGAAGGGACGTCAGACGGAGCAGCAAGGTAGTCGAGTAACATTCAAGGGATGGGTCCTTGCGCTGCTCTGTGAGCATGTCATTGATGGTGAACGGTGACAGGGTGGACGAGGAAACTGACAACGACGCCAAATCAGGCGCCAGTGGGGAGCGAGAGAGCGCATCAGCGTCGGAGTGCTTGCGACCGTAGCGGTACATGACGCGGATGTCGTACTCTTGCAAGCGAAGCGCCCAACGTCCAAAGCGTCCAGACGGGTCTTTCAAGGAAGAAAGCCAACAAAGGGCATGGTGGTCAGTAACAACGGCGAAAGAACGGCCGTAAAGGTATGGGCGAAACTTGCTTAATGCCCAGATGATCGCTAGACACTCCTTTTCTGTGACGGAGTAATTTAATTCTGCTTTCTTTAGAGTACGGCTCGCATAAGCGACGACGTATTCATCATAACCAGCTTTCCGTTGCGCTAAGACCGCGCCAAGGCCAACTGCGCTGGCGTCAGTATGGACTTCCGTGGGAGCATTAGGGTCGTAGTGGCGAAGAATCGGTGGTGAGGTCAACAAGTGGCGCAATTGCTGAAATGCTGCATCACATTCAGGTGACCATGCTGCTATGCCGTTACTGGCGGAAAGTAAACTTGTCAAAGGCGCCATGATGGATGCGAAATTGCGTACGAAGCGACGAAAATAAGAACATAAGCCAATAAAACTTCTGAGGGTTTTGATAGACGTGGGCCTTCGGAACTCTGCAACAGCGTGGAGCTTGTGTGGATCCGGGAGGACGCCGTCTTTTGAGATAACGTGACCCAATATGGTTAGCTTTCTTGCAGCAAAGCGGAACTTCTTGAGGTTAAGCTGTAGACCGGCAGAGGCGAGACAGGTCAGAATGTCATGCAGGCGAGCGAGGAGCGTCGGAAAATCGGTTGAGAAGACGACGATGTCGTCGAGGTAACATAAACAGGTCTTCCATTTGTGGCCACGAAGGATGGCGTCGATCATACGCTCAAAAGTAGCAGGCGCGTTGCACAACCCGAAGGGCATGACGTTAAATTCGTAGAGGCCATCGGGAGTAACGAATGCGGTTTTCGGACGGTCAGGCTCGGTCATTGGAACTTGCCGGTACCTGGAGCGCAGATCCAAGGAACTGAAGTATTCTGCGCCTTGTAAACAGTCGAGAGCGTCATCGATTCGAGGCAGAGGATAAACGTCTTTCCTCGTTATCTTAGGCGTCTGTAGTCGAGACAAAAGCGAATGGATCCATCTTTTTTTCCTCACCAATACGACAGGTGAAGACCAAGGACTTTGAGAGGGACGGATGACTTTACGTTTGAGCATGTCGTCCACTTGCTCCGTGATGATTCGGCGCTCTTCGGCAGAGACACGATACGGGCGCTGTCGCAAGGGGGAGTGGGAACCGGTGTCGATGTGAGAAACACCGGTGGTACGACCCAGTGACGTCTGATGACAGTCGAAAGAAGAGACAAACTTGTGAAGGAGAGCAAGAAGTTGGCAGCGATGAGATGGGGAAAGTGCAGGGTCGTTGGCCTTGTCAAAACCCACTAAAGGTGATGAGCCGGAGACCGAAGCGATGGCGTCAACGTGACGGAGGGAGTCGGCAGGAACATCGAGGTCGTCGACGTAGTCGACCGCTTGAAAGTATCCCACTGTCTCTCCACGCATTAGGCTGATCGGGTACTGGTAGTAGTTGGTGTCCAGCATCACAGTTGACCCAGATGTTTCAGTAAGCACGGCAAACGGAAGAACAATGCCCTTGCGTTGAGTAAACACATCGGACGGCGTGAATACAACGGTGGCGTCAGGTGCGTAATCAGACGACAGGACAACAGGCATCGACGACTCAAGAGGTATGGTTGTGTCGGCATCAACAGTGAGTTTGTCGGCAAAGTGAGGAGAGCTGGTCGGCAGTGATTCATATAGTGGTAAAAGCGACACTTCTGCACGCGAACAGTCAATGACAGCATGATGACGTGACAGGAAATCCCAACCAATGATGTGGTCGTGAGAGCACGATAGTAGCACGAAACACTCGATTATGTGCAGAACGTCGTTGATGACGACACGGGCCGTGCATACAGCTGAAGGGTGAATTCGCTGCGCGCTGGCAGTGGCGAGCACCAGGCCAGAGCGAGCTGTAGTCACTTTTCGTAGCTTGCGGCAAAGGGCCTCGTGAATGACGGGAACGGCTGCTCCGGTACCAACTAGTGCCACTGCTGGTACTCCCTCTACAAAAACGGTAATTACATTTTGCGGCGAAGATTGAGGTCTTGAGAACGTCGATGTATTTGCAGTTCTTGCCTCAGGAACTGCAGCAGTCAGTTTTCCTCTTCAGTGGGAACTCGACGACGCAGGGGCGAAATCGAACGCCGACGAGGGGCATGAGAGCGCCGAGTTTCCGACCGGCGATCAGTGTAGAGACGTCGCGGTGAAAATGGAGGCGTTGCGGCGTATTGTGGTGCGTAGCTGGGCGTGTCAAAGCTGGTACGCGCAGTTGAGGCGCGGCGGCGACAGAAGCGTGACACATGGCCAGCAATGCCGCAGGCGAAGGAGATAGGCCGGTTGTCTTGAGTGTGCCACGTGTCGGTGGGACGAAAAAAGTGTGGTGACGGTTGGGCAACTTGAAATGAAGCCGGATGCATGGGCGATGAAAAGGAAGCTGTCTGCGCAGGTGGCCGTGCAACCACGGCTGCATAACTGAGCGGCAGCGACGTAGGGTGATTGGCAAAGTTGGTATGGGCCAGCGGCACACTCATAGGGTTGGGTGGGGGGGGGGTTGTAGGAGCTGCAGGAAGCGCTTCAGATATCTGATTTCGGATGGTTTCCTGCAGCGTTGGAGGCAAAGCTGCCGTAGGTGCGTCACTGTGAGGCAGCAGCGAGAGCTGCCTGGCCACCTCTTCACGGATAAAATCTTTGATATGCTGCGAGAGGGTCGAGTTGGTTATTTCGGTAGAAACCGCGATGCTCGAGATGGAATCGGCATGCTGAATGTTCTGGCGGGCGATGGAACGTTGGCGGCGCAGCTCGTCAAAGCTCTGGCAGAGGTTAATGAGGACGGATACGCTAATTGGGCCTTTGGCCAGCAACATCTGGAATGCGCTGTCCTCGATGCCCTTGAGGATGTGCTTGATCTTGTCATCCTCTGACATGCTGGGATTTACCCGCTTGCACAAATCGAGAACATCCTCGATGTAGCTGGGGAATGTCTCGCCAGGCTGCTGTGCGCGCTGGCGTAGACGCTGTTCAGCGCGTAGCTTACGCACAGCTGGGCGATCAAACACTTCTGCAAACAGAGTCTTAAACGCGGACCAGCTTGTAAAGTCTGATTCGTGGTTGAAGAAGCAAAGTTTGGCGACGTCGGCTAGATACAACGGCACGTGGGCCAGCTTAGACTGGTCATCCCATTTGTTATGGGCACTTACACGTCCGTACGATGACAGCTAGTCTTCCACGTCGTGTTCGGCGGTTCCACTGAAAATGGGTGGGTCGCGTTGACGAGGGAAGCCGGCGCAGATGACAGTGGGAGCCGGTGGTGCGGGCAACGAGGGGGCGGGATCAGGCATAGCGCAAGGCAATCTTGTTGGCAGGGTTCGAGTGCGGAGCTACAAGACGAGGCGAAGGATCTCGGCAACCTCCACCAAATGCGATGACGTTTATTCTCGTTCACGACGTTGTGGAACGCTAGGTAAAACAAGGCACTGCAAGGGCTGTCCGAAGCACGGGGTCGCTCGAGATCACGGCACGGCCCTTCGTCTTCCTCTTCAGACGGCACATACACAGGGACGCGTCTGCTTCATTACAGAACCTTTAATTTTCTCTCAAGTTATAAAATTTCTAGTGTCCGTCAACATCTTGCACCCTAACCAGCATGGCTTTTTAAAAGGTTTGTCTTGCGAAACAGAGTTAGCCCTCTTTATTAACCACCTTAGCTCTACATCCCATGTAACAGATGGGGTGGAACTTACCTAGATCCAATAGCCGATCACATGCCCATATTTTGAGCTGTCAAAATCGAAGGAAAGATATCTGCGAACATATCTGCTCATGAACGGCAGAAAAAGATTGACTATCAATTAGTTCGCGAGAACCTGCGGCAAGTAAACTTCTTGGTCACCTATGATACAGACATAAACAAAGAATATACAAACTTCTTTACAGTTGTCCAGAGTGCCGTCTTGCAGAGCACCACACACAAGTTCTCTGGTCGATATGTTGCACCTATATGCCCATGGATGACTCGCGACATCCTGCGCATACTGAAGGAGAAAGAAAAATGGCACGAGAAGTGGAAACGTGATAAAACCAATAATTATTATCTAAGCCAGTTTAAGCGTTTCAGGAACCTGTCGGTGTCTCTAATGCGTAAAATAAAACAAGAATACCACTCTTCTCTTATAATTAATGCTCAGGGCAACTCAGGTAAAATTTGGAATATTGTAACAGGCGCAGTAGGGCTTCGTTCAGAGCAGCGTATGTTGCCTGATGTACTTAACCAGGAAACAGATGATGAATTTAATAAGTATTTTGTAAATATAGGACCGCAACTAGCAAACCAACTTCCTCAACTCACCGAATGTACGCAGCCTATCCAATCAGTAGTGAATACTATGGTAATTGAGGATATCACAGTGGATGAAATAATAGCAGTTGTTAATGGGCTAAGAACTAAGGCAGCTCGGCTGGACCAAATACCTGTTAAGCTAATTAAGGACAACATTGACATATTAGCGGGTCCCCTCCTTCGCCTATTTAATCATTCCCTTGATTCCGAAACATATCCCTCAGAATTAAAAATAGCAAAAGTAATTCCGATTTATAAGGACGGAGATCGCTCTAGTCCATCAAGTTATCGGCCGATTTCTATTACTAGCGTGATCAACACAGTATTTGAAAAGATACTCTCTGTGCACATAAACAAATTCATATCCAAATACAATATACTGAGCCCCCACCAACACGGCTTCAGACCTCAGAAATCAACTTCCACTGCAGTTTTCACCCTAACGCACCTACATAATACGGCTCTTCAGCAGAATAAAATTGCGGTCGTTGTCTATCTAGACATAAAAAAGGCCTTCGATACAGTTGACCATCAGATATTACTGAACAAGATTAACAATCTAGGGTTTAGGGGCAAAATCCTGAACCTGCTTCGAAGCTACCTTAGTAACCGCAAACAGCAAGTAATACTTAAAAATTATACGTCTACTTTACAAACTGTACTAACTGGTGTGCCACAGGGTTCCGTTCTTGGGCCCATGCTTTTCTCACTTTACATAAATGATTTCCCTGCAACGCTTAGGCATTCACAGGCTTTGATGTATGCTGACGACACCGCTCTTCTATTTACTGGAGACAGTCTGCCCGATATACAGGATAAAATAAATGCAGAATTAGATAATGTTTTTAAGTGGTTCACGTCTAATGAACTGACCCTTAATCTTACTAAGACTAAGTATACAGTTTTTCATTCCAGGAAGAAAAAGCTCAATACTGAAATACTGGACATATCATTACGTGGCATTAAACTACAACAAGTTGTCTCCTACAAATATTTAGGTATTTTCTTTGATTCAGACATGCACTGGAAAACTCACATTAAACACCTTTGTTCTAAGCTTGCTTACGGATGTTATATTCTTCTTAAGGCTCGTGAATGTTTCGGATATCCTGTCCTACGCATTCTGTACTTCTCCTTCATTCAGAGCCACATATCGTATTTATTGACTCATGGGGTAACACCTTTCCAACTTACCTTGAGCCTGTATTCCGTCTGCAAAAACGCGCATTAAGAATTATTACCTCATCTAGGTGTACACAATCCAGTACGTACTTGTATAGCTCATTGCATGTGTTGCCAGTGCAGGCATTGTATGAATTGAAAACTGCTGAGGTAATTCATAGTATTATCGAAAACAATAATCCACTTCCGATTACCTTGTTTAAAATCCCGTTACGAAATACAAGAGCTGCAAATAATCAGTGCTTTAATTTGCCCCCATGTCAAAATCTGTACGGGAGAAGACTCGTGGAATTTAACGGCGTACTTATTTGGAATTCTTTGCCAATACATATAAAAGAAGCCCGTAACTTTAGGTCTGCTGTGAGAAAATACTTTTTTGAAAAATACAGTCGATAAAAAGAAACTACTTTAATTTAGATTCCTGTCTAAGTTGTACATGTCAATTGCTCAAGTTGTGAATGTCAATGTCATTGTTAAGTATTATGTCCGTTTTGTTGCTCGCGCGCGTTGAGGATAAAAGAACGCTGAGTTATATTTACTTTCATGTCTGAGTTATCTATGTTTTATATTACTATTATGTAATATGTCTGCTGCTTTTGTGTGCTCGCCTGTTGCGTTTTATAGCCTAAGTTAACTACGGACCCGGGACTAGCCAATGGCTATGGGTCCAGTAAGGCTTTTGTATTTTGTAAAATATGATGTAAATAAAGAATGAATGAATGAATGAATATTCCCATTGACGCCCTCTTCTTCGATTTTGAAAAAGCTTTTGACAAAGTTCCTCACAAACGACTATTCCTAAAGCTTTCTCGTCTCAATCTTAACGAACATGTTTTTAATTGGATATACAGCTTTCTCACTAATCGGCAGCAGTTTGTCTTTGCTAATAAATGTTCATCTTCTTATTCCTGTGTTATATCTGGGGTACCTCAGGGCACCGTCTTGGGCGCCCTTCTTTTTCTCATATATATTAATGATTTGCCTGCTAACATATGTTCTAACATCCGCATATTCGCTGATGACTGCGTTATCTACCGGCCTATTACTAACACCGACGACATTTTGTTTCTTCAGTCTGACATTCAGCACGTACTAACCTGGTGTAATTCATGGCTAATGTCCTTAAATGTGAAAAAAAAACATCTCTGCTATCATTCCACCGACGTCACTCACAACCATCTTCAAAATACCTAATCGGGAATGCAGAAATCGCTTCAGTATCAACTTACAAATATTTAGGAATCCATTTGATACCTGATCTAAATTGGTGTTTTCATATATCACAGGTTACTAACGAGGCAAATCGCGTCCTTTGTTACATTCGACGAACACTGCGACTAGCACCCCCATCAGTGAAATCTCTTGCTTACTTAATACTTATCCGTCCCAAATTAGAATATGCATGCGCGATCTGGGATCCTCATCAAAATAACCTTCCCATTACTTTTGAATCTGTACAACATCGCTCAGCTCGTTTCATTTTCTCTCCGCCTATTCCTATCATGTAAGTGTAACTGAACTAAAACGTAATGCTCATCTCACAACTTTAGCGAACTACCGAAAAATTTCCAGACTGTGTCTGTTTCATAAATTCTTTTATCATCCATCTTTGAACTCCATTATCAGCCCCGCCCATCGCATTTCAAATCGTACAAACCACGGGACGGCCGTCTACCCTCCCCCTGCCCGCACTTCTGCGCATCTGTCATCATTTTTCGTCCACACAGCAAGGGACTGGAATACCATGCCCAACGCCATCGCTGATCAGATCGACTCATCGTCATTCAGATCATCCATAGAAGAAATGTACTACTGAAATCCCACCCCCGTATGTAATACCCCTTCAATGGGGCCTTTGAGGTACTAATAAATAATAAATAAATAATAATAATAAAATCGTCTCCGATCACTACGCTTGCTTGTGCGCTATGGCTAGGGTTTTTTTACAAAGCGTTCGAAATTTACGGTGTCTGCATTTTGGACTGCTGTAAATATTTAGAATAAAGGGACTGTCCTTCGTTTTCCGCATGGCTATGAGTTCTGGAATAATATGATCGATTGACTTAGCATCCGTGTCGTGTTGCATGACCGAGTGATTTCGCTTTATCAACGTCGTTAGCGCTTTCATCTCCCCTTTGGGAGTACCAAAGGACTTGTACCCGGACAATTTTGCCAGCCCGTGAGTTTCCTGCATCGTTATAACATCCGGTTTTTCTTTGCCTTTAAGGTGTTGTATGTGTTGTATGTGATGTATCGCTTTCGATCGTGCCCTCTACGATTCCATTGCCAAATCGTGTATCTATTTCGTCTGTCCGTGGTGGCGTTACAGGTTTTCCAATCCCTCGGAGGGTACCGGGGGCCTAGTGCATGGCTTGATGGCCGTCTTAACCGGCCCCCCTTACTTGTTTGCGGTACCCATATTGCTAGTTTCGCTTCGAAATCAGACATAATTTGTTGTACTTGATGTAGTATCGCCTTTGCTAGCGCCTCTATCTTTGTCTCTCTCTTTGCCTCAAGCCTCACTCCCAGTTGTTCTAGTTTAGTTTCAAGTTTGGTTTCGTTCTGTTTGATGCTGGCTTCGATTTTCTGTTCAAACTCCTCCTGTCTTCCTTGGAGCGTCATGGCTGGCTTGGGTTTCTTTAGTCCGGTTTCAATCGGCGCGTTCTCGGTTTTACGTTTAATGGGAGTGAGCGCTACGTCTTCTCCTATTGCTGTGTCTTTTTCCTCCCTTATAACTCGCGAGCTATCCTCGTTGCGTGGCACTTTCCCGCTCCTCAAACGGTGATTTTCTTCCCTGACTTTTGTGATTTCATCAACAAACGCAACATTGCTCTGCCTGATCTGCGCCAATTCTTTCTCTAGCGGCTTAACTATATTTAGAAAAGCAGCCTGTGCCTCCGCACGCGCCCCGGAAGCCGCAGCCGCCCAGCTCACTTGTAAGGGTCCCGCGGCGCCCCCCCCCCCCCCTTGGCGTTGCTCTTTCCTTTTAGGCTCTGGGATGCTCCTCCTCCTGTGCTCTGGGAGATTCGGTAATACTGGTCTTGGGTCTGGATCTCAATCTGGACCATGATCTCGATCTGGTTCTGTTGGACATCGAGCGGCCCCTTTCCGTTGCCTGGAGCTTGCAGAAGTCTTCCAGTCCGGATGCGGCCCTTGTCCAATGTTCCGACCGTTGTCACCAGTCTTCCCGTCCTGGCATGTACAGTCTTCCAGCGTTCCTTTCGTAGTGCATTGATTCTTCTTCCACTCATCTGGCTCGCTGCCAGAGTTACCAAATACGGTTACTTGTATCTGGCATTACATCGACGATCCGCCGTAGGGTGGTCTTTGCTGCAGAGCTGGCACTTCCCTTCGCACTCGTGGTCCTGCAGCGGGTTCTCCCTCCCGCAGCCTCTGCATATTGACACATGTACTTATCTTTATAGGGCGACCACGTTTCGCCGCCTGACAAATGTAATCGCACAGCGCGGGACGCGCCTGCATGTGTCCGAAGTTTCTGGAAAGTTATCGATGCTTCTACCCGGCTGTCTGTTGTCGGCGAACCTTGTGTTATCTGATTTCATCGTGTGACGCGAATGGTGTAGAACTTTGTGGAAGGCACGCGGGTCCGAACGATTAGTCTGGAACATTCGATGACGGCTGTATAAAAGCCGACGCGCTTGACCCGCTGATCAGATTTTCGACGATCGCCGACTGGGTTCGCCGCTCTCGTTGTGCTTTAAGTGTAGCCTGTTTTGTGGGCACAGGTTCGCCCAATAAAAGCTATTTTTGCCTTTCACAGTATTCCTATTTACCAGGGATAAGCGGGCTAGTTGGTGGTCGTTATTGGAATGCATCATGTAACCGCATCATGTCTTGTGTGTTACTTCTTTGTCCCTTGTTTTGTGCGGTTACATGATGCATTCCAATAACAGTATTCCTACTGTGTTCTTCGATGTCACGACCACGTCACAATATTCTGCTGTACGGGTTCGGGCAGACATCGGCTCTGTGACCGCGGCATCCGCACTGGTAGCACACATCTATTTGCTTCCGGTATAGTGAGCACTTGAACAATGGCCTTCCGTATCTCACGTAGTTTTGGACGGGATGTCCTTCGAAAAGGATGGTGTGTGTGTGTGTGAAAAAATTTATTGGAATAAGGTCCGGAGGCTCGACTTCTTAAGTCAAGGCGGGCCGCTCCCACGTTGGCACTGTCAGGCCAAGCCTTTCAGCGACATCATGGGCCCTCTGGACGGCCCTTAGTTGGTGCTGAAATAATGGGCTTTGAATCCTTTTCTCCCACTGTGTCCATTCTTCAACGAGGTTGGGGAGAATCGCGTGGCACCCCTCCAGCATATGCCTGATTCCAATGATGCCATTACAATCGTTGCCGTCCATCTTAATCTCCCTCTCTGGATATATTTTATTAATGGTGTACGGTGTGGAATATGTACCTGTTTGCAATAAGCGCAGTGAGACTGCCTGAGCCCTGTTCAGTTTTGAATGTGGCAATGATAATTGCCTGCGTCCTAAATAGTAGTGTTTGGTAATGTCATTGTATGTTATTAAATGATCTCTAGATTCCCTGGCTTGATGGTCAACGGTTCGGTTGTGACTGTCACGGTTAGCAAGTCGTCGTGCCAAGTCTTGAGCAACGTCATTGAGGTTTATCCGAGTCTAGTCCACTTTTCTCATATGCGCAGGAAACCATCGAATTTCAGTTCTCATAATCCCAACGTTTTTAAAAAGTTTAGCTGCAACACCAGCTACGTAGCCTTTATCAAAACACTTTATAGCAGATTTCGAATCACTGTAAATGCAGGCCTACTTATTACTCCTGATGGCTAGAGCAATTGCCCCTTGTTCAGCCACCATGGGGTCCTTGGTAAAAAGAGTGATAGCATCTTGCACCTTCCCTTGATATGACAATTGCCGTATATGCTTCTTTACCTTTCACCCAGACTGCATCAACTATAGCTGCCAATTGGTTCTGCTGTTCTATTTCCTGCAAGAGTGCTTTAGCTCTTGCCTTTCTCCTTTCGACATTTTATTCCGGATGCATGTTTCTGGGGAGAGGGTTGGTTCTGATCTTGTTCCTAACGTCAGTCCTTAATTCTACTTCAGCCTCTATGGGCTCATTGATGTATTCAGTTCTGCGCCTATTGCCTGTAATATGTTCCTGCCAGCTCGTGATTTTGTCAATCTTTCGTGTTGCGCTAGCTGTTGGGCCTCCGCGATTTCTTCCATTGTGTTGTGCACCCCTAGACTCATGAGTTTGTCAGTTGCAGCGTTACTGGGTATCCCTAGGGCTACTTTAACGAGCTTCCTGAGCATAACATGAAGTTTGTTAAGTTCTGCCTGCTTCCGTTTGAATAATCCAGCCACATAAGTGAAGTGACAGAGAGCAAAGACGTGTATTAGCCTCAAAGCGCTGTCCTCTCCTAAGCCTCTGTGTCTATTCGTAATTCTCCTTAGTAACCTAATGACTTCATCTGTTTTATTCGAGATATGTTGTATTGTTCTATAGTTAGCATTGTTTCCGTCTATGTGATACCCAAGAACCTTTATTGTTTCAACTAGCCTGACTGCGGATCCTTCATGAGTGTATAAGCGCACTCTTGGCTCATCTTACGGAATGTAACCTCTTGGTTTGCGACCTTTTCTGCGATGTTTAATGACCAAGAGTTCTGATTTGGCTGCCGAGCATTTCAACCCCATGTCTTTCAGTGTGTTCTCTACAACATATAGACTTTCCTGTAATCTGGTCTCTGTCTGTCCTACATTACCCTTGGCACTCCATATGGTTATGTCGTCGGCATATACGACATAATGTATACCCTCAATTTTCTCCAGATTTCTTGCAACCTTGGACATTGCTAAATTAAGTAGCATGAGTGAGAGCACAGCCCCTTGTGGAGTGCCCCTATTTCCAAAATTCTTAGCTTCTGATTTGAGCTCACACAGCATGAGTTGTGCAGTTCGATTTCTAAGAAAGTCCTTAATCATGTTAACAAGTCTCTTCCCTTACGCCATCTCCGAGAGGACGCCAAGTATTGCCTTATGCTTTATACGATCAAAAGCTTTTTCCACGTCCAATCCCAAAAGAGCTTTCGTATGCGCTGGGCTGGCCTGTATAAGTTGGTGTTTGATCAGCAGCATAGCATCCTGACTTGACAGCCTGGGAAGAAAGCTGATCAAGTTGTATGGGAGGATGTCGTTCTGCTCAATGTATTTAGTGAGTCGATTTAGGATGACATGTTCCGTAGCTTTGCCTAGACAGGACGTTAAGGAAATAGGACGGAGGTTGTCCAGAGTGAGTTGTTTTCCTGGCTTTAGTATGAGGATAGTATTGGCCACCCTCCATTCCTCTGAGTATACCCCTTTTCTCCAACACTCATTGAAATGTCCAGTTAGATAAGAAATTGATTCATCATCCAGATTTCATAATATCTTGTTAGTTATTCCGTCAGGTCCAGCCGCCGATCTACTATTAAGACTGTGAAGAGCCGCCCTCACTTCACTCTCAGTGAAGTCCCGGTCACGTTCTTCACATATGCCTCCCGTATATTCGGGGCTCTCGTCTTCTTCGTTTGGTTGTTTAAGTAGGAGATATTTGGCTGCGAGACTATCCATGATATCCTTCTGTGTTTTATCTTGGCTTTCCTGATGAACTAACTTAGATATAGCTGTTCTCTTGCTTGTCCTTGTTTCATTCTCGTTGAGCAAGTGCTTGAGGAGGTTCCAGCTACCTCCATGCTTGAGTCTACCATCAGCCGAATTACAGATCTCATCCCACTGTTGCTTCACGAGAGTCTTCGAGTGATCATCAATTTCTCTGTTTATTTGTGCAATTTTTTCCTTAGCCTTCTGTTAAGTCTCTGCGTTTTCCATCTATGTAATATAGACTGTTTGGCCTCAATCAGATGCGCCAGCCTGCTGTCCATAGCCTCAATATTTTCCTCTGTCCTGATTTCTTTAGTGGCGTCTTTGACGTCCTCTCTGAGCTGGGTGACCCAAGTCTGAAGGGGATCCTGCTCGGCATCTAGAGGCCCCACTTTCCTTCTGTTCGCCCTGATTTTTCTAAACTGATCCCAATCAGTGGATTTGAAGATTCTAGTTTCCTGTCTCGGTATGCGTATGGTTATGTGTATGGTATAATGATCGCTCCCGAGATCCATGTTTGAATTTTCCCAATTGGCTCCTCTTGAGTTGTTTACGAAAGTAAGATCTGGTGTGGAGTCCCTGCTTGTGGACGTGCCACGACGGGTGCGATACGCCGGGTCAGTAATCAAGCATAACCCCAAATCCATGGCAAGACTCCATAGCTCCTCTCCCTTCTTTGTGTTCCAAGTGTATCCCCATGTGTGATAGGGAGCATTAAAGTCCCCTTCAATAATGAGCGGGGAGTTTTTGGCTTCCGAAAGCACCTTGTTGAAGAGTGCTCTAAGCCTCGGTCTCATGTCGTTAGGACTGCTGTATATATTCAAACAGAAAATGCTTTGCGTCTTACCTTTGTTCCTTTTAAGTATTATCTCAACTAGAATAAATTCAAACCTGGAATGTCTAAGATGAATATCATGCTCAATGTACGGCAACTTTTTGTCAATGAAGGTCGCCAACCCCCTCCTCGTTTTTTGTCTCTACATATAACTTTGTACCCAGTAAGCATAATTTCGTCCGCTAAGGTTTCCTGCAGCATAATTAATTTTGGCCTGGCCTCAGATGACCTGATCACCTGTCGCAGTGCTGCTTTTTTGTGTTGGAACCCGCGACAATTCCATTGCACACGTTAAATCCATGATTACTGTCCATCGTTATTAGGTGAGGCTGCCTTTCTATTACCCACTACTTTCCTCTTTGTGATGGCCCCCGACAATCCAGGAATGGACTTTATACTATCCGCCTCCGATGGCAGATACTCATCGTCGTCATCCCCTCGCGTCTCAATTTTCCCAAGTCTTTTCTCCGCCGTAAGTCTCCATTTCCACAATTTATCCACTTCAAAGTTGGTAGTTTCCACTGTCTCTCTTGTCGCTTTAATTGCATCTTTTATTTCACTGAGGGCTGAGAAGACTGACTCATCCTCGGAACTCACCACCCTCTTTTTAGGGGCAGGAGAGCTGGATTCTCCTGGATCGATGCTTTTGCTTACAGGTCTATCTATCTCTACTCTAGCGGGGCTCGACTGGTCTTTTTTACGAAGCTCTACTACCTGCCTGGTCAATTCTTCATTAGCTTTTCTTAAAGAAGCTACTTCTTTAATTAACTGTTCTATTCTGGCATCATTTTCATCACCCACAGCCGCAGAGGCGCCCACAATAACCCTCGCCATACGTTTGACTTTGTCAGCCCAAGTGGTTCCTGGCGTCGTCTTCTCGCCAGGTATTGAGTCTCTTTGCACGAAGCGCACCTGCGCTTCCTTTGACTTGGAGCGCCTTCTCTCCCTGGATAGTGAGCGATGCCTGGATCTGGTGCGACTCCTAGAGCGTGAGTGCTCCCTGTCCTCGGGGCGATGGTTGGGCGACAGCTGTTGCGCTTCCGACTGCAGTCTTGTTGACGAGCGAGTCTTGTTGGGCTTTCTTCGACGAAGTCGTACGACGTAAGGGATTTGAAATATTTGCTTGCAAAACTTGTCGCTGGTAGGGTGATCGCCTTCACAAAGCTTACACTTACACAAAGCTTCGCGTATCCAGTGGTATGCTTCTTTTCGTTGCACTCTCAAAACTGACGAGCGGAGCATGGAAAAAGAAACGGAGCCGATGCTTGCACGTCTGCACTGCTCGGCGCTTCTTCTTCCCCCGAAAAGGATGGTGACGTTCGTGTTGTTTCTCATGCTTTTTGCCATGAGGACCGTCGGATTCCTTGGCAACTAGCAACTTCACTGTTTCTCTAGGAGACACTGCGTGTGTTCTCCTCTTATCACAACCTTAGATTTATCCTCCATAGCCGACTCGTAAACATTGGCTCCGAACTCCCTGTCTACCATTCTCAGTCCAGTGATATTCCTGTATTTTTTGGCACGGTCCTCCGATAGCGTGCTGATCACTAGAATGTTCTGTTTGTAGTTGCCACACACCGTGTCATCTTCCGATTCCTTCCTGAGGATTCCCGAAGCATTGGCGCTGCAGCATGCTAGGCGATTGATCCCATAGACGGTGACCTAGAAGCCGTCACGTGGGTGTACTATTACCTTGTACTCTGCTTTCGGCAAACCGGGCATCCTGCTTGCCACCATGACTTATCTTGCTTTCTGCCCCTTGCTACATCTATTATTGAATACATTCTCACTTGAGAAGCGCACTGCCTGATCGTTGGTTCCGTGAGATTTTGTCTGCTCATTGGCACATCCTCCTCTCTTCACAACACGCCAACCTGCTTCGCCCTCATACTCTTGTCTCGTAATACCCTCTCCTTCCACGCTCACCGCTGCCATCTTGCAGCTCTAACCCGAAAAGAGGCGAACTTGCGGGCCTCAAGCCACCAGCTTCGTTGGGCCAGGCTTAGCGGTCGTGTCGGCGTGGCGTTATATAAAACTGGTCGATGTGCCGAAAATAAACGGTCCACCTACTTGAGAATGATATCAGTGTGGTCCGTGGAACTTCCACTTCCTTCTCGATAATAAGGCGTTGGTGAATCCTTCGAATGTACGCCGAGAATAATTCAAAACCTGCGGAGCCGACCCGACAGGCGTCCATACTTCGCGTCTTCTTCTTCCTTGTGAAAGGACGTGTAATAAAAATTGTGGGCTTCTACGCGCCAAAAGCACTTTGTAATTATGAAGCACGCCGTAGTGGAGGACACCGAAAATTTTGAACACCTGTAGTTCTTGAATGCTCCCCTAAAAAGTACACGCGTGTTTTCGCCCCATCGAAATGGGGCCGCCATGGCCGGGATTCGATCCCGCGACTTCGAGCTCAGCTGCCCAACACAATAGCCCCTGAGCAACCACGGCGGTTATGGACGGGCTAACGCACGATGGACGTCCATTATGCAAAAGGTAGGATCTCTCCTGAGGCATGGCACATCATCAGAGTCAATGAAGCAAAGTTCTCCAATGCTGAGAAGAACGGCAGGCAATTGATCTGGTTCCCAGCGCATACGACTCCAGACATTCCCGCAGTCAACCTCAAAGAGGTAGCACACCGCGAAGCTCGAGGTCTTACTCGCCGAGCTGAGCAAAGAGTGACTTCCATCGGTCAGGAGAACGCGGAGGAGGAAATCTGGAGAGAAAAAGGTGTATTAACAAGATTTAGTGATATTACCAAATTCTATCAAAATCGGAGGCGGGTATTACCACCGCCTCACACTAAACTGAACAGAGCTGAGTCCGTTACTTGGAGGCGACTACAAACAGAAACTTATACGAGTCCCGTGCAACTAAAAACTTTCTACCCCGATATATACGAGAGCGATATGTTCAAGCTATGCAAGTCTGTTAGAGCCACCCTTCAACACATGTTGTGGGGATGTGAAATATACCAAAATAAAATGGCAGTCTCCCCAGAAAATCTACGGGCGCGGTGGTCGGCCGTGCTGCTCAGCTCAGAACTCCAAGACCAACTTTGGGCCGTCCAGCGAGCCAAGGAAGCCGCACGGGAGCAGCAGCTCCCAGTGGCCATCTAGGCGGCCCCAGGCCCGGGCCTCCCAATCGCCGGATTCCAAATAAAGTTATCACACACACACACACACTATTGTATTCCGCACTCAGGGCAGCCAGAAACGGCCCCTCTTAATTGCGGGGGACTTCAACGTTGCGAACACGGAATGGGGATATGGCTTTAACAGCAAGAATGGCACTAACTTAGCCGGATGTGCAGCTAATTTTAACCTTACGCTTCTTACGGATCCTAGGTTTTCCACTAGAAGAGGTATTTCAGTCAGTCGCGACACACACGCCAGACCTTGCATTCTTCCGAAATATCGAGGGCACACGGGATAATCTCCAAGAGGACTTGGGTAGTGACCACTACGTTCTCAAAATCACGGTGCAGGTCAAACCCAAACCTCCGGCCAAATAAGAATACGTTAATTGGGATCTTTTCCAGAAAATTCGAGCCGAAACGACCCCCTCAAGCGAATCCTTTAAAGATGTAATTGTCAATCTTACACAGGCCGTCCAAAACGCGACCAAAGAAATCAGCGCACAACGTGAAGTCCCCAAAAAAGACTCGCGCTTAGCGCATCTCCTCGAGGCTAAGCACGCTCTTGGGGAGAGGTGAAAAATGCAGAAATTAAATCGCCGACTACGAGCAAAACTAACGTTGATGAACTAATGGTTGATGAAGTGCTCGCACTGTTAAAAGAATGCCATGCTGAAACATCAGAAACAATAGCACAAATCGAACAGGACATAAACAACATCCAGGACCGTGTTGCTGTGATAGAGAAAAGTATGTCCGCTGTACTTCATATGAAGAAAAACCTCGGCACCGTCTCTTCTTCTGTAGAAGACGCAAAACAAATATAGAACTTACAGGTGTAGTCGAAGACATGAACAACAGAACGAGAAGGAACAACTTCATTATTAAAGGGCTCGCTGAAGAAGAACACGAAGGTTATGCAGAAACAGAAAAAATAGTTAAGGACTTCGTTAGCAAGCATTTTAATACACAGTCCGGTGGCCTTAAACGTGCCCATCACCTTGGCCGGACACGTTCTGATCAAGCTCTACCAATTATAGTTAAGTTTCTGAACTTTAAATCTAAACTGGAAGCATTTAAAAATGCACATCAATTTAAAAAATCTCACGGAACCAAAAGTTTGGCTAGGTAAAGATTTTGCCTCGAAGGCTCTATATGCTCGGAAAAAGCTGCCCGACTTCGACAAAGCGAATATCAGAGAATACGAGCGTTATTCGTTAAGATTTGATAAGCTTCACATGAAAAATGGTGTTTACCGGTATGGTTCGGCAACAGATAGCGCGAAAAAACTTCCTTCCAGGCACTCGCCCGCCGAGAATTGACAGTCTATTGACAATTGACAGTCTAACTGTCAGACTGAGAATTGACAGTATAACTATTGGCTCCGATAGTAACTGACAGGAGAACATTAACTTTCTTCATTTACTTCAATATCATTAGCTCACCCAAATTGTTCACGACTACACTCGCGGTCAACATATTCTGTACCTCATCCTAGCAACCCATCCTGATCTCTCAGACATCCACGTCTTGGACAATTGGACAGGCCCAATGCGCCTGTCCCGTCTTCTTCCTTGTGATCGTCTACAAAGCACCTCCAATCTTTCCAAATACATCCACGTCTTGGCCGAAATAAGTTACCACAAAGTTGTGCACTGTTCTTATCTACAACTTATCTACAGCTTATCTACAACTACGCGCGTGAGGACGTTGAAAAAATGAACCTTTTGCTGGAACCTTCACAAATAGCTTTCAGGACAATTTTCATAACCATACGACTAATGAAAATTGGAAGTTGTTTTGTGAAAAACTCAAAGAACTTGAAGATTCCTGCGTGCCAAAACGAATGATAAGCACACGTACTAACGATCCTTGGTTTCCCATAGATGTCAACAGGGCACTAAATAGGAAAAAAATAGCATTTAGGAAAGCGGTTCGATCAAAGGAAGCTACAGACTGGGAAAACTACAAAAGCATTTACAAAATAGCTAAAAAACAAATTTCTGAAGCCAAAAACAAATATTTTAATTTTACACTTCCTAGTTTCATAAAAAGCTATCCTAAGAAATTTTGGAACACTGTTAATCCTAAAAGCGCTAGTACGGTTTCTATTCTTTTGGGTGTATACGGCAGCACTCTACCTATAGAAGAGTGTGCAGAATAATTGAATAGCTACTTCTCACAAATTTTTACGGACGAATTGTCCATTTACATTCCGCTGCTGCATCCTGAGGCTGATGTCCAGATTCCCTCTTCACCAATTCACATATCTGCGCTTAACATGGCTCGTGTATTTGAACGCCTACCTCCCCACACTAGCCCAGGACCCTATGGTATCAACGCGAAACTTAAAAATTACTTGCCAACGCACAGCTTTCCTGCTTTCGCTCATTTTTCAACAGTCACTCGATATGGCATGTGTGCCAGAAGATGGGAGGTCCGCTTATGTAATCGCATTATTTAAATCTGGAGACAGATCCTGTCCGAATAATTACAGGCCAATTTCCCTAACCTCGATATGTTGCAATGCACTCGAACACATATTATATACACTAACATTATGACCCATCTTAACCAGAACAACTTGCTTCATAACAACCAACATGGCTTCCGCAAATATTTATCGTGTCAGACACAATTATTTGAGTTAATAACAGACCTTCATCAAGCAATTGACTCTTCCCTCTATATTGACTCAATCTTTATTCATTTCTCTAAAACCTTAGTTCATGTGCCTCGTAACCACCTGATGATAAAGATACGCAACCTACAGCTGTATCAACGTAATACGCAGTGGATCAACGCATTTCTAACAAACCGCTTTCAGTCAGTTAAATTAGGGAGCTTCTTATCAAGACGGACAGGTGCTGCTTCCGGAGTACCCCAGGGTTCGGTGCTGGGACCACAGCTTTTCTTATTATATGACATCACGTCGAACATTATATCAACAATACGATTATTCACACACGACTGTGTAATTTACCGAGTAATATCGATCCCTTGCTACATCATTGCTCTCCAGATTGATCTTGATGAGCTAACTCATTGGTGCGGTAGGAGGCAAATGGTAATTAACGCAGATAAAACTAAACATCGCAAGTTTACTTCCGTTGCTAACACCAGTCCTAATGCTTACACAGTTAATAATACTATCATTGAAACTGCAGCGTCAGTAAAATTTCTCGGCGTAAATTTTAGTTTGAATTTATCCTGGCGCACTTATGTTGAACTGATTACTACCAAAGCCTTAAAAAACTTGGTCTTCTTAAACGCCGACTACACCAAGCCAACCAGGGCACAAAACTACACGCATTCAACATGCTAATCAGGCCTGTGACAGAATACGCGTCAGTGATATGGAACCCTCATTATACCTATCTTATTAACATCTTAGAATCTATAGAAAACAAGGCTGCTCGATTCATCCTTTCCCGTTACTCTCGCTATCAAGTGTAACAGCACTGAAAATATCGCTCCTTCTCCCGCCTCTGGTCATGACCAGAAAATTTATCCGTTTATCTTTTTTCCATACTCTCTACCACAGCAACACACCATTTGCAAGTTCACATCTTCTCCCGGCTTCGCTTACATCGGCTCGTGTAGATCATACAAAGAAGACTAAACCCATTTTCGCTCGGACAGAATGATACAAATACTCACCATTGGTCCTTGCTATTGAAGTGTGGAATTCTCTTCCATCTAGCATTGCGGCTATCCCTGGAACATCATCATTTCAAACAGCTCTTTGGTTATACTTAGAAAATTTCAATGTCGAATGATGTGCGTTATTTTTCAGTGTGTGCGGGTCGCCTGTAACGTTCCGTGAAATGTTAGATGCCGTGTTTTGTAACTTCTGGAGGTGCGATTTTTGTTTTGTTTTGTGGGATTTGCTACATGTGCATTGTCACAGATTCTGTTCAGTACCTGTTTCAGTATGAGTGATTTGCTACATCTGCATTCTTTCAGTACCTTTTGCTAGCCATTTTCCCCCTGTTAACCCTATTAACTTATACCTGGCTTCTTAACTTGTTTATTTCTTTCTTAAGCCGTTTATATTCTGTGTTGTATATTGTTAAGTTTCCTTTGATGAATCCTCCCCTATGTAATGCCCGCAGTGGGCCCTTACGGTTTTGAAATAAATAAATAAAATAAATAAAATAAACAAATAAACAAGGAAATAGTGTGGTATTCCCGACAACTGGCCCTGCAACAGTGGGACGAGACATGCAATCAAATCGACGGCCGCATGAGAAGAGGTGGTAAGTGTAATCTGCTCAAAAGCCTCCTCAACGACAAACAGTCCAGCAATGCGTTGAATCTCGGCGTCGATAGGCTTATACATGAGCAGGTTATCTCTGGTCTCACAAAAGAATAATCCTCAACAACCTGGCTCAAACTTACCTACCCGTCAAGGAAGGAGATTCGCAAGGCATAAACGCGAGAGCGGGTTACATAGGGCTAGACGGGCCAGAATTAGACGAAGCGTTTACAATTTCAAAAATCAGAGACGTACTTTTCAACTTAAATGGAAGATCCACCCTGGGACGAGACGGGATCACCAACAAGCTCCTCCGAAACCTGGACGACAAGGCCATCGAAATCCTAACGGCAGAGATAAACGAGGTGTGGAGCTCAAGGCAGGTCCCGTCGGAATGGCGCACCGCCAATGTGGTGCTCATCGAACCTGGACGACAAGGCCATCCAAATCCTAACGGCAGAGATAAACGAGGGGTAGAGCTCAGGCCAGGTCCTGTGGGAATGGCGCACCGCCAAGGTGGTGCTCATCCCCACACCGGGGATGAGCACATAAATAACGTGCCTACCATCTCTCTAACATCGTGTATTTGCAAAGTGGCCAAACATGCAGTACACAATAGAATCGCTGAGCACGGGGAAAACCACGAACTACTTAGGCATAGTCTAATAGGTTTTAGAAGGGGACTCTCCACACAGGACGCAATGCTTCCCCTGGAAAGATCCATATCCGACAACGAGACGCGGGACGTACGAGGTATCATTGCACTCGACCTCGATAAGGCCTTTGACAAGGTGGCTCACGAACACATCTTGAACGAAATTTTCTATCTCAACCTAGGGCGGAAATTCTTCAGTTTCACTGTCTAGTTTGTATTGGAAAGGAAAGCTTTCCTTCGACTGGGCACGATCTCGGGTGGTCCTTACGAACTGGGCAACTGCGGAACCCCCCCGGGCTCGGTCCTATCACCACTACTATTCAATATCGCCATGCATAAACTCTCCAGAAGGCTGGCTGCATTCCAAAAATATGCCCCGCAATCTATGCAGACGATATCACAATCTGGTCCCCGGGAGAATCTCTGGCCGATCTAGAGCAATCTCTCCAGGCGGCCATAGATGTAACGGAAGAATTTCTCCCATGCATGGGTCTCAAGCTGTCACCGACCAAATCTGAACTCCGCCTCTACGGAAAGTCGAGCCAGGGCGTTAGGAACCTCGAGCCTCTGGAAACGCTACCAGTCGAAATTACAACAAGAGAAGGGCACCCCATTCCGTGGGTGAACTCCATCAAAATTTTTGGACTTTTAATCAACGCCAAAGGGAGTAATGCAGAAGCTCTAAACAAGCTACGCGCGCAGGCGACTAATGTACTAAGGCTCATCACTAGAATCGCAAGCAAAAGGGAGGGATTAAAGGACGACAACCTATTCAGGGTGTTCCAAGCTTTCTTCATCGGTCATTTTACTTACACGGCAACGTACCTCAAATGGCGCAAAATCGAAAAGAACAAACTCGACACGCTCATCAGGTTCGGCGCCAAAAAAATACTCGCTATTCCACATTCCGCTAGCACGGTAAAACTACTTGAACTCGGAATTCACAATACCACAGACGAAATATTTGAAGCACAGTTTATTGCACAGATCTCCAGGTTTTCGTCAACTATGCTGGGCATTAAGATTCTTGATGAAGCTGGTATACTCCATATACAGGCACAGCTCGACAGACACACACTGTCTAAATTAGCCCGGGAAGGTTTAACGTTTGAACCCGTACCGAGGAGCATTCACTCAATATATAACGAAAGTCGCAGAAGAGCGCGGGCAAGAGCCATCCTTCGACGAATCGATCCTTACCGGGCATATGCATTCTTCGTCGACGCCACCAAGTATGACAGCGAAGACAGGTTTGTAATCTCGGTGGATGACGTGCGCGGTCGTCAGCGTCGCGTCAATCTACACTAAACACGTGAATGAGGCGGAGGAAACCGCGATAACCTTGGCTCTTCAAGCCGCAAAAGGCCCGGCGACCATTTTCTCCGACTCGCGCACGGCGATCAGGACTTTCTCGTCCGCTCTAGTTTCTAAGCACGCAGCCGGCATCGTCAACGCATCCGTTAGTATTACTACGGGAGAAGAAACTGGAGGTCATACCATAGCGTGGTCCTCGGCTCACATGAACGATGTAACTAATCAAGCGGGTTGCAACCCTAACGAGCGGGCCATCTGCATGGCACGTGAATTCAGGAACCGCGGCCGAGCTAACGGTCAGGCTCTTCCATAGGATTACCCCTTCAAAGATCATCTTACTACCTTTCACGAAATTACGTCGCATTACAGACACAGCAGGAGAATATTCCTTCCCGCCAACCCAAAACTAAACAAGGCTCATGCCGTTACTTTCAGGCTTTTAAAGACGAGATCCTACCTCACACCCAGAGCGCCTAGTCAGATAGACCCCAACTTCCAGCAGTCATGCTCCAAATGCGGTCACGCATGCTGCTCCTTCGACCACACGCTCTGGCTGTGCCAGTACAACACGGGCTCCGACCTTCCGACACAAGTTCAAGTGGGACGCCTTGCTGAAGAGCTCCGATTTCACGAACCAACTACAGGCCGTCCAGAGGGCCCGCGACGTCGCGGACAGTCACCACCTCCCTCTCCCATCGTAGGCGGAGCCACCAACTTGATTGGAGAACCTTCGGTTCCCCCCAGTCAAGTTCCTCAGGACACTCTAATAAAGTTCTTTTCACTGTCACTGTCACTTGTTCGAGCCTGAATGAAGCGCTCTTCCCGTATTCCCGCTTCGAGAACGAATACTAAAAACTGATTTAGATACGCAGAATCCCGATTCGGTCTTCGGCCGCGCGTACTTCTTTCCACATTCAGGCACGAGACACATAATAGCAACAGCGTCCTCCTCTGAGCCTTTGCGCGCGCTTAGAAGATTGGCAAGCACGTACGTTGGCGGCAATGTGGCTTGTAATACTCTTTCGATCCTTCAGAGCAGCGTTTGTTCATGCCCTCTATCGGCCCTTGTATAGCTGATACGCGCCGCGATAAGGATGGCGGGAATTACTTAGGCTACGGACGGCTTGCTGGAGGTCAGGATGTTGCCATTCGTTTGTACACTTATTATTTAGAACTATTCGCAACAAGATCTTGCGGCACGCACTTGACAAAGTAATTTTAGCACACGCGATGCATTCGGAGTCGTCTCACTGTAAACGAAAATAAACCCATCTGGCAGTTTTCAACAGGTGATGTCTTACAACCTCCCCTTCCTTGAATATTTACTCCCATGTATGGGAGCAATACAGCGGCATTCTCTCGTTTCTTTCCATTAGCTACATGCGGGAGGATTGACGCGACATGACGCAATTTTACTCCGCTTGAAAACATCGTTCTCGTGTGAAAAAAAAAATCGGAAGACGCCTAAGCTTCGCCTCCAAGAGTTGAACACGACAGCGTTCACGTCGACCCGTCAAGGGGTGTAAGACAATGCGCTACGGCGCAGCGATCACTTACGAGGCGCCCCACATCGGACTTCGCACCCACCAATCACGCTGTGAGCGCCGAGCAACGCAGCGTTAGGCGCGGCAACGAACCGCGCGCCTGAGTAAGCGGTACGAACCAAAGAACTCGGTGTGTCGGAGGGGGAAACGACCTACGCCAGCCAAACGTCGTGATCGGCACGGGAAGCCGGGCCACGACGCGCCTCGCACACGTCCCCACACAGCCCCAATGCGCTCAAGCGAGACGCAGGCGAGGAGCGGGCGAGAACTAATGCACTACTTTTTGCCGCGAACGCAGTGTGCGAAGTCGCTTCAGGACTCACAGAATGGCATAGAAATTTGGAAAATTACGCCCTGAAATTTTTTTCTCACGCCAATGTATGAAAGCCTCTAACCCTACAGCTAGAATAGAACTGGCGGAACTTTCGAAGTTAATCAACAAGCGTAAGACAGCTGACATACGGAAGTATAATATGGATAGCATTGAACATGCTCGCAGGAACGGAGGAAGCCGAAAAATAGTGAAGAAGAAACTAGGAATTAGCAAGAATCAGATGTATGCGTTAAGAGACAAAGCCGGCAATATCATTACTAATATGGATGAGATAGTTCAAGTGGCTGAGGAGTTCTATAGAGATTTATATAGTACCAGTGGCACCCACGACGATAATCGAAGAGAGAATAGTCTAGAGGAATTCAAAATCCCACAAGTAACGCTGGAAGAAGTAAAGAAAGCCTTGGGAGCTATGCAAAGGGGGAAGGCAGCTGGCGAGGATCAGCTAACAGCAGATTTGTTGAAGGATGGTGGGCAGATTGTTCTAGAGAAACTGGCCACCCTGTACACGCAATGCCTCATGACTTCGAGCGTACCGGCATCTTGGAAAAGCGCTACTATAGTTCTAATCTATAAGAAAGGGGACGCCAAAGACTTGGAAAATTATAGACCGATCAGCTTACTGTCCGTTGCCTACAAACTCTTTACTAAGGTAATCGCAAATAGAATCAGAAAAACCTTAGACTTCTGTCAAGCAAAGGACCAGGCAGGATTCCGTAGAGGCTACTCAACAATAGACCATATTGACACTATCAATCAGGTGATAGAGAAATGTGCGGAATATAACCAACCCTTATATATAGCTTTCATTGATTATGAGAAAGCGTTTGATTCTGTCGAAACCTCAGCAGTCATGGAGGCATTACGGAATCAGAGTGTAGACGAGCCATATGTAAAAATATTGAAAGATATCTATAGCGGCTCCACAGCCACCGTAGTCCTCCACAAAGAAAGCAACAAAATCCCAATAAAGAAAGGCGTTAGGCAGGGAGATACGATCTCTCCAATGCTATTCACAGCGTGTTTACAGGAGGTATTCAGAGACGTGGATTGGGAACAATTGGGGATAAAAGTTAATGGAGAATACCTTAGTAACTTGCGATTCCCTGATGATATTGCCTTGCTTAGCAACTGAGGGGACAAATTGCAATGCATGCTCACTGACCAGGAGAGGCAAAGCAGAAGAGTGGGTCTAAAAAATTAATCTGCAGAAAACTAAAGTAATGTTTAACAGTCTCGGAAGAGAACGGCAATTTACAATAGCTAGCGAGGCACTGGAAGTGGTAAGGGAATACATCTGCTTAGGGCAGGTAGTAACGGCGGATCCGGATCAAGAGACGGAAATAATCAGAAGAAAAAGAATGGGCTGGGGTGCGTTTGGCAGGCATTCTCAGATAATGAACAGCAGGTTGCCATTATCCCTCAAGAGAAATGTGTGTAAGAGCTGTGTCTTACCAGTACTCACCTACGGGGCAGAAATCTGGAGGCTTACGAACAGGGTTCTACTTAAATTGAGGACGACGCAACGAGCTATGGAAAGAAGAATGATTGGTGTAACGTTAAGGGATCAGAAAAAAGCAGATTGGGTGAGAGAACAAACGCGAGTTAATGACGTCTTCGTTAAAATCAAGAAAAAAAATGGGGGGGGGGCTTGGGCAGGACATGTAATGAGGAGGGAAGATAACCGATGATCATTAAGGGTTACGGACTGGATTCCAAGGGAAGGGAAGCGTAGCAGTGGGTGGCAGAAAGTTAGGTGGGCGGATGAGATTAAGAAGTTTGCAGGGACGACATGGCCACAATTAGTACATGACCGCGGTTGTTAGAGAAGTATGGGAGAGGCCTTTGCCCTGCAGTGGGCGTAACCAGGCTGATGATGACGATGATGATTTTGAATTAACAGTTTTGTGCTGGTTAAGGTCTTCTGTTAATTTCAGAGAGCCAGATCTCGCACGAGCGTACATGTGGGTCTTAATTCTGAAAGCAGTACAGCTGCATCACTAGGCGGATTCGAGACGCACAGTATCGTGGCTATATATAGTGGCAGTGCTGATTCTTGTGTGTCGCGTGTACGTTTGATGTCTTTGAAACTTCTACATTGGGCGTTTCTCAAATGTTTATATAAGTCATGATTTATGGGCTTTCGTTAACTTGTTTCGTTGAAATTGACGCGGTCTTGTGTGTACATATCGAAGTTAGTGCAGTAGCCTCTGCACATGAAAATCTTCACGCCAGCTAGCGCAATACCTCTTTTTATAGTCTCGTTTCACCTCGAAGAAACTCCGTCCAGAGCAAAGTAAAAAAAATTAAAAGCGGCAACAAAAAGTCCCACGGTTCCACGCAAAAACTCCACTCGCACGGATTAAAAATTCTGCTCCGATCACAATGAAGCATAATAAACTCCCAAACGGGGGGTCGCTAGAGTATTAGCATTATATTCCCACCTGGGGGTTATTTCCGTTTACAGTGCATGACGCAGCGCTAGCGCTCGTTCAAAGACTTTCTTTAAATAGTTATCAAAACAGCGGTCAAAAATCTGCCGTTACTGAACTTGTACAAACGCCCGTATAGAAATTATATGCTGTGCGCGAGGTTGCTCGGAGCTACAAAGCCAACGCGAAAGCTCAAAACGCACCATTTTGCTATGCGTGCATTCACTCTGCTAAAGGTCGTCTGCTACGCTCGAGCGGTATAGGCGACGCCACGGTCAAACAGGGACAGTGAAAGAGGAGAAACGAGGAGGAGTGCAGGCGGAGGAGGTGAGTGTCGCTACTTCGCGAAGTTTAAGGGCCCTTAGTTTCATGGTGTTTATTCGGACCACCGACGACGTTGGCTGGGCCTGAGTGCTCGTTTTACTCAGGCGGTAGTTTAATGATATTTTAGAAGTGCCTCGACAAAATGCGCTCTTATACTGTTCATTAAGCATCGCAGAACCTCCGGACTCGTGTAATGCTAATAGTTCGCTATGTGTTTCTTGCGATGCACCAGTGTCAGAAGTGTCCTACAACATCGCCCGTCCGAGCTGCCTTTGCTCTGCCGAACTGCCGACCCGCACTCTCTTGTGAAAAGCCTGGTACTCGGGCTTCGAATCGTAGTGCATGGAAGAACTTGTTGAAGGTTGTGCTCTCGTGGAGCTGGAGTTCACTCGAAGTTCTACGGCGTTTGTGCCGGTAAAGCATTGGCACCCGGGCACCTTTGAAACGAAGGAGCGTTTGCCGACTACGTCTTGAAAGGTACGCAAGTTTGGCGTTTGTGCGAATTCTTGTAGTTTAGGGTTCGTGTGATGAGCTTTGTGTAACTAGAACAGAACGCTTTCTGAGCGTATGTTGTCCATCTTGCTCTGCATATCTAGCAAGCAATTTCAAGAAAGCTTCCTCTGATGTCCCGCGCACTTGCATTCGCTGGGAAGTATGCTACCCGCCCTGAATGCTATTTGCTGAATGGGCACACAACTGTGAGAACAATGAAAGTTACTGTTTGTTCGGTAGTTTTCTGGCAAGAAATTCCTCGTTATATAACCAATCCCGCAAGTACAATACATGTCGCTAGAGCAGCAGCTTGGGCTTGTGGGTTTCTTATCCTGGTTTTAACAGCGCAAAGCGTAGAAGGGACCTGAGACGAGAAGGCGGCACCACGAGCGCCGACTTTTAACAACCTTTATTTGAAAGAAACGCGGCTTTTTGTGAAATAATTTCTTCAGTGCACAGAGGTGAGTGTTTCATATGATGTGTAATGACGTGTCTGCTACAGGTTTGGGTAAATGAATAAAAAAGCCGTGTTTCTCTTCTCGTGCCCATTCTACATTTTCCGCTTTTAACACAAGCACTGTGCATGCGTAATCTATACGTGGATGTCTCATTGACTTCGCGCGATGGCACACGATTGCTTTGTTTGACGCTTGAGCAGATATCAGCTTGTATGAAGAATTTTTTGTGCATGTCCATAGGTGCCTGCGCGTATTGGTCTTCTATAGTGCAGGGCAGCTATAGGCCGATATTACAATAACGAGGTTTCTTATTAATCGATACCTTTCAATGAGACGCCGGCCTTTAATATTATATATATATATATATATATATATTGTAACGATGTTAGTAAAACAAGGATATTTAATACAGGCGAACTTGTGCGCACAAGTAAAAGTCACTGCGGTCGTGCAGAAATCCGCGGCAGTCGCATTCTCCAACTGGACTCGAATCGTCTTCCTCTTTCTCCTCGCGTGACACCCCGTGCGCGTGGCGCATGCCAGCCGGGTCCAACTGGCTGCCCGTGCCACGAAGATCGCTGCCTGTTGTTGCTGTACAACACCAGTGTACGGCGTGCACAGTGCCCAATGCAAAGGGCGCGCAACTTGAATGTCACCAAGTTTGTCGTGGCATTATCCCCCTCCTTACCGCATCGGCCCGATGCGTGAGACGAAGTAGGGGCTCCTGTGGGCTCTCACCTTTTTTTTGTTCACGACCTCGTCTGGTAGGGTTTCATGCGGACAACATGCACAACTTCCGTGGAGCTGCGCCGTCTTGGGCTCTCGTGTTCAGCGGATTTCACTTCGTAAGTGACGTCGCTTATACGACGAAGTATTTCGTAAGGGCCGAAGTATCGGTACAGAAGCTTTTCAGACATTCCACGGCGTCGCACTGGGGTCCATACCCACACCTTGTCACCGGGCTGGTAATGAGCTTCACTACGGCGCTGGTTGTACCGGCTGGAGTCGATGCGTTGTTGGCGGCGTATTCGGTACCTTGCCATCTGTCGTGCCTCCTCGGCTGGTTGCAAGAAATCATCCAGGTCAGATGAGTTATGGTTTTCTTCATCTAACGGCAACATAGCATCCAAAGTTGTGGTTACTGCTCGGCCGAATACAAGTTCAAACGGGGTGACTCGTGTCGTTTCCTGAACGGCCGCATTATATGCGAAGGTGATGTATGGCAAAATTTCGTCCCACAGCCTATGTTCAACGTAGACATACATCGAAAGCATGTCGGTCAGTGTTCTGTTAAAGCGTTCAGTTAAACCGTTTGTCTGAGGGTGGTACGCCGTAGTTTTCCTATAATCAGTATGTGTCATTTGCAACAAGCATTTCATTAGGTCCGCAGTAAAGACCGTTCCAGGATCGGTAATAACAACTGTGGGAGCGCCATGCCTGAGCACGATATTGTGGACAAAGAATTTTGCAACTTCGACAGCCGTTGCATTGTACAGGGAATCAGTTTCTGCGTAACGGGTCAGATAGTCCGTGGCCACAACTATCCACTTTTTGCCTAAAGATGATGTTGGGAAGGGTCTAAGGAGGTCCATACCGACTTGTTGGAATGGGGCTTTTGGTGGCTTTATTGGCTGGAGGAGGCCGGCCGGTTTTACGGATGGAGTCTTGCGCCTTTGACACTCGCGACAAGTCTTGACGTAGTGCTGCACTGTTGCTAATAACTAGGGCCAGTAGTATTTCAGACGAATCCTGGCGACTGTACGGCTCACGCCCATGTGTCCAGACGTCGGCTCATCGTGACATGCATGCAAAATTTCTTCTCGCATAGATGTGGGTACGACAAGTAAAAACTTTGTCTCGCTGTTCTCGAAGTTTCTTTTGTAGAGGACACTTCCTCGCAAACAGAACGAGGATAGCCCCCTAAAGAAAATACGCGGCAGTTGAACGTCGAGTCCCTCCAGGCGCTGTATAAGCGGAAGCAATTCCGGGTCATCTCGTTGTTGTTGAGCAATTTGTGACCCGTCAACAATGCTAGAGAACGGAAAATCCTCTTCTTCTGACACAGTTGTCTCGACGGGTGCGCGTGACAAGCAGTCGGCATCGCTGTGTGTCCTCCAGGATCGGTATACGACAGTAATGTCATACTCTTGAAGCCTAATGCTCCAACTTGCTAGTCGTCCGGATGGATCCTTGAGATTCGCCAGCCAGAAAAGCGAATGGTGATCCCTGACTGCTCTGAATGGTCTACCATAGAGGTAGGGTCGAAATTTACATATTGCCCAAATGACTGCAAGGCACTATTTCGCGGTTGCGGAGTAGTTTGCCTCTGCTTTCGAGAGCTTACGGCTGGCATAAGCAATTGCTTTCTCCAGGCTGTTATTCCACTGCACTAGTATGGCACCGAGGCCGACGTTACTCGCATCGGTACAAACTTCAGTGTCGGCTGTCTCATCAAAATGGGCAAGGCTTGGAGAACCTTGCAGGCGTTTCCTTAACTCGTCAAAGGCGTCTTGTTGTTCGCTTTTCCACATGAAAGGTTGATCTTCTCTTGTCAGTATTGTAAGGGGCTCAGCAGTGTTTGAAAAGTTTTCCACAAATCTTCTGTAGTATGCGCATAAACCCAAGAAACGTCGCACTGACTTTTTGTCTGTCGGTGTCGAGAACCTCGCAACAGCTGCTATCTTTTCGGGATCTTTTCGGCCGAACGCCTTCAGCACTGATGACGTGTCCGAGAAACCGAAGGTCATCGAAGCCGAATTGCCATTTTTCCGGCTTAATTGTCAAGTCTGCTGCGCGAATAGCTTCTAATACTAGTCGCAGGCACTCTAGATGTTGGTCAAATGTAGGGGAAAATACGACCACTTCATCCAAATACACTAAGCATGACTGCCATTTCAATCCTGCAAGCACAGAGTCCATCATTCGCTGGAACGTTGCGGGTGCGGAACAGAGGCCGAATGGAAGTGCTTTAAATTCGTAGAGGCCATCAGGGGTTACGAATGCTGTCCTTTCACGGTCCCGTTCATCCACCTCTATTTGCCGATATCCACTCTTGAGATCCAGGGAGGAGAAAAACTTTGCACATCGGAGCCGATCTAACGTATCATCGATACGCGGAAGGGGGTACACATCCCGCTTGGTTACGCTGTTCAGTTTACGGTAGTCGACGCAGAATCGAAGTGTGTTATCTTTTTTCTTAACCAGCACTGCCGGAGACGCCCATGGACTGCTGGAAGGCTGAATAACGTCATCTGAAAGCATCTCCTCTACTTGCTTCTTGATGATCTCCCTTTCTTTTGGTGACACTCGACACGGGTGCTGGCCTACCGGTCTTGTGGCGTCCTCTGTTACGATTCTGTGCTTCGCAACAGACGTGCGCCGTACCTTCGAGGACGTGGAGAAGCAGTCAGAAAAATCCTTTATCGGGGCATATATCTGTTTCTTGTGGGCTTCAGCGAGTCTCGGGTTGACGGTAATTGATCTGTCGACACTGCAGGTTCCTGGCAGGGCAGTTGACGTAGTTAGGCTGCATAATTCGGTCGCTTCACAGAACCCGTGGAAATAGGCAATAGCTGTTCCTTGTGCGCTGTGTTGGAATTCATTACCGAAATTTGTAATTGCGACATTTGCACGGCCATCGCTTAACTGCACAAGGCCCCGAGCCACGCAAATACCTTTGTTGAAAAGGAGCTCTATGTTTCCATCCGCTATGCCTTCGTGGTCGAAAAATCTTTCATTTTCCACAAGAACCATTATACTGCAGCGTGGCGGCACAGTTACGTCATCGTAAACGACGCGCAGTGCAGCGAGAAGTCGATCCCCTGATTCTTCCACAGGTATAGCTTGGTTTGTCGAGAAAGATACACTGGACCTGCGTAGGTTAATTAAGGCGCCGTTAGCTTGTAGAAAATCCAGTCCCAATATAAGTTCCCGTGAACATTCTGGCAGCACAATAAAGTCAGAAACGTAAGTGAAGCCTTTTATCGTAAGTCTTGCGGTGCATCGGCCAAGGGGCGTAATAAGATGGCCGCCTGCCGTGCGTATCTGCGGACCAGTCCACTTCGTCACAACTTTTTTAAGGTGCTTCGCCATCTTGAAGCTTACTACCGAATAATCAGCGCCGGTGTCGACTAAGGCATTCAGCTCGCATCCGTCTATTATCAACCGCAAATCTGACGTAATCGTTTCGTTCCTGCACCAGTAGACTGGAATTATCAGCGGCCTCACCTCCACAGGTCGCTTGCTTCAGGTTTCCTGGTGTGGGCTAGGTAAACGACGCCTAGGCAATCTTGGAGACGCGAGTGGGCTAGGCGATCGGTAGCGCATGGGCGACGGTGATCGTGGTTGTCGTTAGCGAGGAGTAACGGGGCTTTGGCGCGTCGACAAGTATTCTTCGACCTCCTCTGGCCGTTCTCCGTTTCGAGGGCATGGTGCGCTTAAGGGAAAACCCCTTAACCCAACTTGACGGTACGGGCAGAACCTATACAGGTGACCCGCTTCTCCGCAGTGGAAACACCGAGGCCTGCACTCGTGGTCACGCCAGACGTCACTTTTCCGGGGCCTTTGTTCCACAAAACGAGGTGCACTACGTGCTGAAAGCAGGTAGGCAGCCGGTGGTTCCAGTAGACGAGGTGCACTGCGTACTGTCGACGGGTAGGGAACGGTCGTCGCAACTGCTCCACTACTGTGTACCGCTGGTTGCCTGAGTACGTCGGCGTACGTTGGGGTGCGCCGCGTCGGCTGTGGCTCACGCTCTGGATCCCGTATGACGTTCCTGAGTTCGTCCCGGACTACGTCGACGATGGAGAGTGCAGCTGGAGCCTGAGGTATCCGCAACTTGTTGAGCTCTTCCCTGATGACTGACCGGACAAGCTCCCGTAGGGCTTCCAGGTCGTTTGGCAGGCCTCCAGGGAAGACATGGACAGGTGCGCAGCTTGCCTCACGGTTGTATTGCCGAGCCCGCTGTTCCAGCGTCTTTTCGATGGTCGTTGCTTCACATCTGAACTCGGCGACCGTGCGCGGTGGGTTGCGGACGAGAACTGCGGAGAGTTCCTGCTTTACTCCACGCATGAGATGGCGCAGCTTCTTATCTTCACTCATGGTGGGATCAGCATGCTTGAAAAGGCGGGACATGTCCTCGATGTACATCGCCACGTTCTCCTTTGTGAGCTGGTTCCTGGCTTGAAGTGCGACTTCCGCCTTTTCTTTACGATCCGTGCTGGCGTACGTTGCTAGCAGTTGTCGAAATTCCTCCCAAGAGGTCAAAGAAGGTTCGTGGTTTTCATACCACGTTTTTGCGAAGTCTTCCAACGCGAAATATACGTTACGGAGCTTCTGTCTCTCCTTCCATTCATTAAAGCTCGCCACTTTCGCGAACAGTTTCAACCAATCATCCACGTCTTCGAACGAGTCACCATGGAATGTTGGCGGCTTGCGAGGTTGGCTTACGACTAGCTGTGCCGGTGTTACCTGGGTAGTCATTGTGGCGGCGTCCGTTGTGGGAGTTTCTCTTGGCAAGAAGAGAAGAGGGCCGAATTCGGGCGAGTCACCTCGAAGACGGCGGCTGGTCCGCTGGTGTATAGGTGTCAGTTCCACGGGATGGACTCGCGGGTTGTCGGGGCTACGCTGACTTTCGTTCGTGGGGCTTCGACTCATACCCCGCACCTCCACCAGAAATGTAACGATGTTAGTAAAACAAGGATATTTATTTAAGGCGAACTTGTGCGCACAAGTAAAAGTCACTGCGGTCGTGCAGAAATCCGCGGTTCTCCAACTGGGCTCGAATCGTCTTCCTCTTTCTACTCACGTGACACCTCGTGCGCGTGGCGCATACGAGCCGGGTCCAACTGGCTGCCCGTGCCACGAAGGTCGCTGCCTGTTGTTGCTGAACAACACCAGTGTACGGCGTGCACAGTGCCCAATGCAAAGGGCGCGCAACTTGAATGTCACCAAGTTTGTCGTGGCAATATATATATATATATATATATATATATATATATATATATATATATATGACGTTGAGAACAGGATGTCAGGTCTCGAAATAATGCGTAATAAAACAGATTAAGCAATGAGATTTTCTAGCGATACATTGCCGCGCGATTCTATGCCACTCACCGCCCACTGTTAATGGCCGGCTATTCGAGTACGTAAAACATGGACCGGGGCGTCGGTCACGCCACGAACGAAGAGCAGAGAGTATCGCTACGAAATAGCAGCCTAGTTTCAGATTGTTCTTCATGTGCTGAAAATTCATTTCCTAATACAATGCTCCATATTTTACTGCATATCTGAGTTTTTGTGAAGATTGACCTGGCAGTCTGATGTTTGCTGCTGATTTCATTCCTTCCTGAAATTTTACTTATTACAAAATAGCAGTGTAACCTCCTGCGATATAACGAAGTACCATTTGCACGACCAGACGCAGATTTATGTAGCTGCCTGTATGAGGGTCTATTCTGGAATTCTATATGACACTGGTAAATCACAAATTTCCACATTCACAGTGCAATAAAAAAACATTTCCTACTGATGAGGGTTATGCAGATTCTCTAGGCATGCCAACAACCCGCGGGAACCTGCCGCACTGCTCGAAGCATGTCAGCACAACGAATATTTAGAATTTATTTATTTATTTATTTATCTTTTTATTCGTTTACTTATTTGCTTATTTCTTTATTTATTTTTACTGCGGTCCTGTTTCAGGACCTTAGCAGGGTGCATACAAATTGAAATTGAAAAATCTAAGTAAAAAATACAGAGGTACATAACGTAGCTCACTCGCCATGTACAAAGGCAAGCAGTTACTGAACCACACAAACTGAATCACTAGCTAGATAAACATTGGTGCGACTCAAATAATGGCAGCGAGCATTGGGTTACAGCGTCATCAGTAAGATAACTTCATTCAACAATAATTCTTGAAAAATGGAAAATTTGAAGGAATTTCTTTTAATAGTTAACGGTGTTATTTTCTGTGAGTTCGATGACGTGTAGCATAACCAGTTGAAAAAGTGATAAAGCGTCATGTATCAATGTTGTAGTGTCCTTCTATGAGCTGAAATAATATTTTTAAACGGTATGTTAGACTCCTTTGCCTCACAGATGGCAATCCACTTCTCTTGACGAGCTCTGTAACTGAAGTGCGGCCATAAGAATTACATATGATCGTACTGCCCTTTTTTGAACTTTTCCTAGTTTAGTGATGCTTCTTTTTGTAAAGGGATCCCATATGACAATCGCGTATTTCAACAATGGTCGAATTATGGCATCGTAAGAAAGAAGACGCACAGGAGGTGAAGCAAATTTTAGAGAGCGTCCTAGGAAAAATAGTTTTCGAGGGTAGTTTGCTGTGACAATGGCAGCATGTTTGTTCCACGAGAGAGTGTTAGTAATCCAGAGGCCAAGGTATTTATATGCGGTTAGCTCAGAAAGCATGATGTTCTCGGCATTGGTAGTTGCACAATAAAGGGTGATTTTGAACGATATAGAGTTTTATCGTAGTAAATTTCCATTTGCCATTCATTGCACCAGGTTACTATGTCATTAAAGGCATCATTCAGTCTAAGTTGATCGTCAACAGAGGAAATTTTTTCGTACAGCACACACTCATCAGCGTACAGCCTAATACCCGCAGAAATCTGATCCACAATGACATTTATAGAAAGTAAAAACAGAGGCGGACCAAGAACTGATCCTTGGGGGACGCCAGAATCAACGGGCACGTTATCTGAACTGGCTGAATTTAGTGTTACAAACTGACGTCGGTTAGTCAAATATCTCCTTATCCAGGGGAGTAGTTTGTTATTTTGCAGAATGTAGCTTAGTTTATACAGCAATTTGTTATGCGATAGTTTATCGAACGCCTTACGGAAATCCAGGAATATTAGGTCTATTTGTTTACCCTCGTTTATGGCTGCTGCAAAGTCATGAATGATTTTGACAAGCTGAGAATTAGTTGAAAATCCTCGCCTAAAGCTGTGCTGCATACAGGTAAGTAGCTTATGTTCCTCAATAAAAGGCGGTATATGTTTGTGAATAATATGCTGTAAGATTTTACAAGTTGTTGAGGTTAGCGAAATCGGACGGTAATTCTGAATGAGTGTTTTGTCACCAGATTTGTGCAAAGGTATGATTCTGGCATCCCGCCAATCATCAGGTAGTGTAGCTTCGTTTAAAAATCTAGCGTACAGAACACGTAAGTATTTTGCACACCATTCACCATAACGTTTCAAGAAAGCATTTGGGATATTGTCTGGTCCAGGAGAACGTCTGCGTTCAACAGCAGATTTAAGATCCCATGTTCACTTATTACCACATCAGGAATAGGAAGTGCGGACACTTCGAAAGGCGGAAGACGGCCGTCATCTTGCGTAAATACGTCTTTGAAATTTTTATTGAATGCTGTCGAAGCCCCTGCATCATCCAGCACGCAACTACCAACAATCCGTCGTTAGAGCGAGACTTCGGGCTCACCAAACACCAAAATTTTTCAGGTGACGTTTTGATAATGGATGGCAGTGTTGCATCGAAATAGTTTTTCTTATCATGCGCAATCTTGTTCTTCACATCTTCCGATATCTGTTCGACCATTAGTTTCATATCAGACCTGTTTGTCGTTCTCCCTCTGTCTTATAGGCGTTTCAATTTTCGCTGTAACTGCAGCGTTACTCGACTTATTCATGGATTACTAAAGTTATGTTTTTTAGCTATCCTCGGCACGAAACGCTGAATGCATTCGTGAATTACCTCCTTGAAAAAGAAAGCCACAAGTCCTACAACAAACATGTGTTGTTTCTGAAAGAGTCATAATTAAAACTGAGAGCATCAAGAATAGACCCCGTCTTCTGCTTTAGAAAAATTACGAAACAACATGACATCGCCTCATTGTTCCAATGCGGCGCCCTCAAATGTACACACTACTGCTTTGTGATCTGATATGCCGGAGGCGACGCTGCAGATCACTTTGTCTTTAATATTCGCGCTTATAAGGAACAGATGAAGGATTGACTTAGAACCGTTTTCAATTCTGGTTGCCTCATTTACAACGTGTAAGAGCTCGAAGTTGAACGCAATGTTTAACATTTCATTACCGACACTCTTGTCACTGGTTATCGAAAAGGTGTTCCAGAGCAGATTGGGAAGGTTAAAATCACCGGTCAAGATCACTTTGTCTTCAGGATTTATGTGGCGATGAATATAATCGTTCGGCTGTTCAATTATTGTGGCAGATGAATTCGGAAGCCTGTAAACTGCTCCTAAAAGGTAGAAGACTTAGTTAGTGTAAAGTTTCCAAATAGGCTTTCCACGCCTGTTACGTCAGGCATTGCTGTAACATGTAATGAAGATTTGAAAAGAACCGCTACGCCTCCTCCTCTTCAATCGCAATCATTTTCGAAAAACTTTGCACTTTCTTGGAACGAACACACTGTCAAAAACCTCTTCGCTCAGTCACGTTTTTGTGACCCCAACTAAATCAGGATCGTGGCAGACCAACAGCTCTTTGAGACACTCGATTTTATTCACGATGCTGTGGCAGTTGACATTAAGAATATTGATGTTCCGCCTATGTAATATTATAGGTCACGTCTTATTTTTTGCTATATTGAAACGCTTTCCCTTCTCCTCATTCCACCCATACAGTGTGCCATTTACGATTAGCTTGTCAAAGACCAAATTAACTTTCGTGCCTTCTGCTCGTTCTTCTGCTTCGCTCAGTCAAAGTTTCTTTCTTGTTTCGAGCACGTTTTCTTTAAAAAAATCCTCTGATAATTATTAATCACTTTCTTTTAGTTTTGTACAAGTCCATTGACACTTTATCCCGATGGTCGAGCAGTTTGATGATAACTGGACGAGTCTTTCTCTTGTTTTTACCAATTCTGTGACACCTTTCAATATTGTTAACAGTGAGGCCGAGCTTCGCCAAAAAAATGTCGTTTCTTATTGTATTTGCAAGTTCATCAAGGCTTTCAGTGGTTTCTTCTTGTATGCCAAATATAACTAAATTGTTCCTTCAACTTCTCTTCTCTAGTTCGTCTACCTTGGACGTCAATAATGACACGTTACTTTCAAGTAATACGGTTTCCGAAAACACCAATGTACTGAAATGGCGCTGCTAAAGATCAAAGAAAAAATAATAAGTAACTTTGAGGACAAGCTGTACACAATAGGAATATTTCTTGACTTTAAAAAGGCATTCGATTCCATTAAACACGATATCTTGTTACAAAAGTTAAGTGAGTACGGCATTAGGGGAACTGCTCTTAACCTAATTAAAAATTATTTAACCAACCGACTACAGTACACATACATTTGTCATTCCAAATCGGCAATGGGTGAAATCAAATACGGTGTTCCGCAGGGGTCCATCCTAGGGCCACTTCTTTTTTTATTATACATTAATGACATCACAAACGTGCCTCTGACACCTGACATAATCATGTATGCTGATGACACTAATATCTTCTTTTCTGGTGGAAACTTGCTTACTCTCGAGGAAGAAGCAAATATTTGGCTCAGTAATCTTTCAGACTGGCTTAGAGGAAATAAATTGGAATTAAACACTAAAAAGACAAAATACATCATTTTTCGGCCTCGTAACAAAGGTATTGATGATAGCTTAGTGTTACAATTCCGTGATGAAGTCATTATACGCTCTACGTGCCAGAGGTTCCTTGGTGTTACGTTTGAAGAAAACTTAAACTGGTCCAGTCATGTCGGCAACATTAAAACCAGCATTGCAAGATCCATCGGTGTTATTAATAAATTAAAACGTCTATTACCTTCTAGATTAGAGAAACAATTGTACTATAGCCTAGTGCATTCGCGCCTCCAATATTGTTTATCTGTGTGGTGTACCACAACGAAAACTAACATCCATAGTTTACTAACCTTACAGAAACGCATGATTCGGGTAATTGAGAATGCGCCCTATAGAAGCCACTCCGCTCCGCTTTTCAAGAAGAATTGTATTTTAACATTAGAAAACCTTATTAACAAAAAAACAGCCATTGCAATATTTAAAGAGGTAAGACTCAATGAAAGCGCCTTTTTTAAAACATACCTCCCGAATGAACATAAATATAACACAAGGCAATTAATTTACAACAAGGGCAAGATCCGTACCAATTACGGCATGCAAAAGCAGGCATTCATAGTTGCAGATTTTTTGAATCATCACCCTGGCTTACTCACTATAATAAATGAATCACCGTCCCTAAACATTTTCAAAAAAAAAGTGAACATGTATTTGCTGTCGCTTCAGGTATGACTTCTCATTCTTTTGTACACAAATCAAATTCAGTATTTCTGTTACATATTTCATGTACTTTTCATTTTTTTGTATATGTATCCACTTTGTGTACCATGCTTGCCCTGTGTGCTTGAGTGTTTTGTGCACTGGGAATGGGTCGGGGAAGGGGACTGACACTTAGTCAGGCATTCGTGCCTTTTTGTCAGCCTCTTTGACAGAGATTCTTTGTATTTTATTTCTGTCAAAATAAACATTCATTCATTCATTCATTCATTCATTCATTCAAGTTGTTTTACCGTAGATTTCAGTTCCTTCATTTCTGCCTTTAACTCAGTTATTACGTTAATCTGTGCTTCTAAACCAGTAATTCTCTAGGACACACTTGCAATGTCGGCTTCCATTTTCCCCTGTTTTGCCAGAACATCACTGATAGATGCAGTCATGCTACTCTGTCCCTGAAGAACTTCCGTCAACCTTTCGCGCTCAGTTCGGCCTGGATTGGCCTCAACTTCCCCACATAGCAAAATATTCTGTTTAAATCATGAAGTACATAAATAGAAATCTCCAATATCGGGTAGGCACGGCAGCAACACCAAAAAGCAGCCATCACTACGATAGCCTTGTGTAAGCAAGTGAACACCAACCTGCACAGCGTAGCAAAGCGGGTTCGTCGACATGTCTGATTTGCCGCTGCAATGCCCACTGGCTGTATTCGTTGCGTCGAAGCCATCTATACCCTCTCGAGCGTTCAGGTGATGAGATGTGACCCCCTTTGGCGAAATCGCAGATGCTGTCACGGGTGCAACGTTGATTTCCATGATTACACACTGGTCCACACGTGCTATTCCATCTAAGCCGCTAGATTGAAGATCATTTGTAGGCAGCCCTGTCGTTGCAAAGCCCAGAATCACGAACTGCATGCCCAGAGCCACTGCGAGAACCTGCACAGCGTAGCGAAACGGGTTCGTCAACATGTCTGATGTGCCGCTGCCATGCCCACTCCGCCCAATTCTGCCCATGCCCAACGATAAAGCATTTGATCTGCGTGCTTTCACAAAGATTCGCACAAAACTGTCGCTACATCGCGAGTTGTAGGATACGTTTGTGCACCCGCCATGGTTGCTCAGTGGCTATGGTGTTGGGCTGCTGAGCACGAGGTCGCGGGATCGAATCCTGGCTGCGGCGGCCGCATTTGAATGGCAGCGAAACGCAAAAACGCCGGGGTACTTAGATTTAGGTGCACGTTAAAGAACCCCAGGTGGTCAAAATTTCCAGAGTCCTCCACTACGGCGTGCCTCATAACCAGAAAGTGGTTTTGGCACGTGAAACCCCATAATTTAATTTTTAACACGTTTGATCGACATGCAATCATTTAGTGTATGTGCCATATTCAGGATTTCTACTGGCAGACCACTTGATTTTTATCTTTTGGCGATCTGAAGTGCCCCCGTGTAACCAACTTACCAATGTAGCCTCCTTTACGCAAAATTTAATAGTGGAGCTTGAGTAATTATGCATGATATAATCCATTCAGACTCAATTTTATTCTAGTCAAATTGTCTTTGTAACAACCCTGTTGAGATGCATGAGGTGTCCAGACGTGTATCGTTATTGTCGTTTCATTAGGCAGTCTTATGGAGTTAACTTCTCACACATATTGCCTGTGTGCCTATATTCTTTCATCCGATCGTTCACGCTTATGTATTGCATACCATACTTCATCTCCTAAAAAATTTGCATAAAACAAGATATTTTGTTGTTTTATTAGGCAGCTGCTGAATTTCTTGTCACAGTACGAGAGTTCAATTCCTCAAGCTTATAAAAAATTATTAACCTTTTAATGTTAGAAGCTCACTATGCGTGCCAAGTGCAGAATCGCTTCAGGCATGAAGCTGACCTCCTTTACACATTACAGAAATCTCAATTGCTAACGTTGTATAGGAAACTGCTGATTCTTTTGAAAATCAGCCCAGCGAAATAGTTGCAAGCCATACCATGACAGCACAATTGAATGCTGAGCCCCCCCCCCCCCATTCACTGTTCCGTTACCATAATTTAACGCCAGTTTGTTGCCCTTTTTCAGTTGGCGTGGGATAAAGCTTCTTCTATGCAGTCAATCATCTGTAATGGGAAGACTTCGTTTTACTTTCCCTCGGACTTACCAAGAGTCACAGGGAAGCTTGCTTCAAGCTCAAGCTGCCCTGCATTTATTTTGGAAATATTCACTTTTTAATATAGTGCAAGTATTTGTTGCACTCTTAGCGATTTGAGGTTTCGTAATGTGAATAATGCGCTCTAGACCGCCTAGAGAGATGTGCTGTACCCCCTAAATACATGGTTTAGGCAAAAGAAGTGCCTTGATGCTTTCGCACAAAAGTTCTATCCTTGAGAGTTCCATGAAAGCGTGTCGGGTCGGGATGAAACATGACAAAAAGCACACAGACTAACCAAATGAAACTTTACCAGCTAGACATTTTGGCTTTCATACGATAGCCTTATTCACATTGGGGAAAAAAAAAAGAAGTACCTATTTAGATAGGTTTTAGCATCTGATGCAAGCACCGCGCATGAGACGGGGAGAGGGTTCCTTCATATTGATAAGCACGTGTCCTGTTGATTGTACCTCTAGGGACCCCACAGCTACAGGCATGTCTTTCAGTTTTTTTCCTGGCCAACTATACTAGAGTTCATCCAGTCACTGTTGCACTTATTCATTGCTGCGTACTCTGCCAAAGCATTTGACGCCAAAAGGTGCCATTTGCTTAAAGCAAGGTGCTTTTCAGCTGCCTGTCTGCCGTAGTTCTAGCTGGCCGAGCAAAATACAAATTTACATGCACAATGTACTTTTTATTCTAGGGAGAGTAATTGTGAAACATTGCCCTAAAAGTATATATAGACTTCTTTCATTGTCCATTCTGCGCATTTCAGTCTACAAGCAAGAACATATAGAATTTGGCAATTACTGTTTTCAAAATTTGTTCATAACTTTTCAATATGGAGCATTTCTTGTAAATACTTGCTCAGAAGTAATCTCTCAAATAGGATATAGAATACTCTTTGTTAGCCACTATGGTTATGGATATTTTATAGTTTAGCAGTCCAGGCCGCTGCGTTTATTACTGATAAGCTTGCTGTTGATAAGTACAAGAAAATTGTAGTAACAAGGACTGTTTGAGGACATTTGCAGTTTGTAAAGTTTTATACTGCATAAGTGATGCCAACCTATTTATTGTCAGTTAGGCATGTCTGGCTGAAGCTGTTCTAAGAAGCTTGACTATCCTTGCTGCAACTGATTTATGTCTACTTTACACGATTGTATGATTCCTACTTGTAACAGGTACGTATTCTTTCCAGCAGTACCGCTTTATTCGCTTTTTGAGTAGGGTTCCAATGCCCACAAGGACGTCGGCAAAATAAAGAAGCCTTGGGCCCCACATGTCTGTATGCCATCCTAAGCATGGGTGGCAAGGTATTCAATTAAAACCTTCACTTTGAATGCAGGTTACTCAAAGTTCTTGTCCATGATTGTTATGTGCTGCCCCATCCACAAACGCTGACACAATGCATCAGGCTATTCTCATTGTTTTTACATCTTTTCTCGCTTAGGCTCACAGCAAGGCATCCTAATTTCACCACGGGGATATGAACAATGCGTTATCATCACTGCTTGCTTGTGGCTTCGCAGGACTTGTATGAAAGGGTTGCAAAATAAATATCAGTGTTTCAAAATATTGCTGTGTTTTGCTAACAGATGCATTTATATCCCACTCATGTGCAAGATAACATCGCAACAGTGCCAGAATACTTCCAAAAAATTCTGGAGAAAGCGGGAAATGTCACCAGCGTGTATTTGAAACGTTCAAGGAAGTTACAAGCATGTTTCTAAGGCGAGCAACAAAAAATTGGAAAAATGTTACTAGGACATTTCTAGGTGGCAAAATAAAAATTGGTAGGATGTTATTATAAAGTTTCTTAAAAGTATGAAAATGCTTAGTAAATCCTGCTTTTAATTTTTAGAGCATGTTCATTCATCGTTTTCCCTTTAATCGTTTAAAGAAAGTTTGTAAATCAGTCTTTTATTTTATATCAGTGGCCAATGTCGACAGGATATTGGTATGATGTTTGTAGGAAATTTAAAAATGGTTTGAAAACATTCAATAAAGCGTTGGGAGGCGCTAGTAACATTTGTCTAAAAAATTCCATCTAAAGTTGCAAGAAATTTTTGGAAGGGTCTTGACAGAGTGGAAGGTCACTATTTTTTCCCCTGCTCCTAAACTTAGAAAGTGGTCGCATGTCCCCAAGATGAACCTTCCTGCGACGAATTGGATCCTTTCTAGTGCATCATTACACGCATAAGAAAATGGATCCCACACCGGACAAGGAGGCTCCAGAATGGGTAAAACTCGTTTATACACTGCTTGTTTTATGGTAATGGTCACCAAGGGCCATCCTCTGATAGCATAATACCTAAATGTTTGCCTGATGAATTATTTTCTGAAATTTTTTGGCTACTTAACAAATACTTATGTCCGATTTTGTTATATTTTTCTAGCAAAGCTAACGGGTGCACATTTATTTATGTTTAGGGACATGCTATTAAATACACACCATTTTTCTACGCGCTTTAGGTCGACCGCCAATGGCAGGAGATATCTCATTCGATTCCCTCGCACACAGAGCACAATCTTCTGCAATTAGTGTATCTGGGTTTCGATAACATCAAAACTATCATTAATACAAAAAATAAAGAGTCAGCTTGAACACGGGGCCGTGCGGCACACCAAACGTAGCAACATTACCTTAGCAACTCCCCATTCAAAATAGCTCTTTCACAGCAACACTGTCTTAGAGCCTGTATATTTATAAAGTGGTTACGCGTTCACGTTACCGTTAGTCTCACTGGGTCAACGTTTCTCGACATTATTAACTATCTAAAAAAAGAAGACAAGAATCTAACTTTGGGTTGTTTGCTCCGCTACGTTTAAAACGCCACCACCCTCTGTTAAGTTAGGGCTATATAAAAAACTAATACGAACAAAATGAGAGCATGCATCTGCCTTATGGGATTTCGTTAACTTTATTAGCTCATTAGAAATTCTCAAAATTCTTCTACACACTTTATATATTCAACGTATGATCGAATAGCTACTCTAACTACCAATAAAATGAATCTTGAATTTCCAACTCTTATCCGATATTTCCATTAGAACATATATAGAATCCTAGTGATTAGCTGTATAAAGTAGGTATCAAGTTTAGTCACATTAACTTTCTTAAGATCTTCTTGGCCTTGAATGGATTCACCTCCACAAAGAAATCCTAGCGAGTACTAATAAACTGAAGTTTCATGCAGCATGAATTAGCCTACGTTGTGTATCGTCAACTTGTTAATTGCTGATTATGTTACTTTATATTATTGAACTGTAAAAAGGTCTTTTTGTGTGAAAGGCGGTCACCTCCTGTGATGCATTATCATCATCATTAGCCGCAGCAGCACCAGCAGCTAACTAATCAGTTGTGGCCCTTGCACCCTTATTTTGTTTGTGTATGAAAGGTTTTCGTCTTTATTACTGAAATGATAGCATATGCAACGGGTTCTTGAAACTTGTATTGCAATTGCGGATAATCTCCGAAAACATACAGCATGTGTATTTCTGGGTACCTGCCGTGGTTGCTCAGTTGCTATGGTGTTGTGCTACTGAGCACGAGGTCGCGGGATCGAATCCCGGCTACGGCGGCCGCATGCCGATGGGCGCGAAATGCGAAAGCACTTGTGTACTTAGATTTAGGTGCACGTTAAAGAACCCCAGGCGGTCAAAATTTCCGCAGTCCCCCGCTATGCCATCACTAAAAATTAGAAAGCGTTTTTGCCACGTAAAACTTCATAATTTTAATATATATATATATACATGTATTTGTATTTCTGGGCTCACGCGCTCAAGCAACGAAAACAAAAGTGCGATATTTCATAAATGCAGGGAATGAAATTCGCTGCCAAGAGACAAAGCAGTGCAATATATTTGAGATTTTCATTTCATGCCTGTAGCCAAAAAGTTTATGCGAGCAAACGATTATGTATTATGACAGTTTCAAGCGTCGACAGTATTTTCCTTACATGTGGAGAAGACAGTTTAAATTGATTCACAATTCGACTTACTTATGTGTCCACCATATATATTGGCATGTGTACTTACATTTAACGGGCGACCATGCTTCGCCGCCTAACAAATGTTATCGCGCAGCGCGGGACGCGTCTGCATGTATCCGAAGTGTCTGGAAAGTTATCGATGCTTCTATCCGCTGTCTGTTGTCGCCGAACCTTGTGTTATCTGATTTCATCGCGTGACTCGAATGTTGTAGAACTTTGTGGAAGGCATGCGGGTCCCAACGATTAGCCTGGAAGATTCGATGACTGCTGTATAAAAGCCGACGCACTTGACCCGCTGATCAGATTTTCGACGATCGCCGACCGTGTTCGCCGCTATCGTTGTGCTATAAGTGTAGCCTGTTTTTGTGGGCACAGGTTCGCCCAATAAAAGTTGGTTTTGTCTTTCACAGTATTTGCTACTGTGTTCTTCAACTTCACCACCACGTGACATCTGGTGGAGGTGCTTTGCGTTCATGTACCGGACGCCCCCACAAAGCCGTGACCCAAGCCCTCACGCGGAAGACACCAACGTCGCCAAGAACCAGCGAGGTAGCCGCAGGCTGCAAGGACTGCCCCCGGAGCCCGGACTTTTGCCTGAGACGACTAGGAAGATGGCCACCAAGTCCACTCCAATGGCAGCCCCAGCGTCCCCCGTCGTGCTACAGCAGCCCAGGGAGCCTCCGACGTTCCGCGGTTCAACTATCGAGGACCCGGAAAGCTGGCTTGAGACGTACGAGAGAGTCGCTACGTTTAACAACTCGAACAGCGACGACAAACTCCGATATGTCTTCCTCGTATTGGAAGACGCGGCCAGGACGTAGTTCGAGAACCGAGAAGCCACCTTAAGGACCTGGGAACTTTTCCGTAGCGGCTTTCTGCAAATATTTACAATCGTCGTGCGAAAAGAGAGAGCCCAAGCTCTACTGGAGACCAGAACGCAGCTGCCGAATGAGACGACTGCGATCTTCACTGAGGAAATGAGCCCTCTGTTCCGCCACGCCGACCCAGAAATGTCCGAGGAGAAGAAAGTCCACCTGCTGATGCGTGGTGTGAAGGAAGAACTTTTTGCCGTCATGGTACAAAGCCCACCGAAGACCGTCGACGAGTTTCTTCGCGAGGCCACCAGCATCAAGAAGACACTCGAGATGCGAAACCGGCAATTCGAACGCCGCACGAACTCGAGAAACTACACCGGAATTCAGTCACTGGCCACCGACGACCTACGCGAGACTATTCGAGCTGTCGTGTGGGAGGAGCTACGAAAGCTGTTCTCATAATCACAGTCTCAAGGGGCTTTGATTGCCGACGCCGTGCGTGAGGAGCTCCAACAACAACTTGGTGAGGCCCCTGAATCGCCGCAGCCTGAGCCGCAAGCGATGACCTACGCCGCCGTCGCACGCTGTGAAGGTCCCCCTCCCCGACCACACCAGGGCCCTGCAACCACGCAATTCCGTCGTCCGCCGCCGCCGCCAGCACGCCCACCCGTCGCCCAGCGCACCTACGCGAGGAAGACGGATATTTGTCGAGCCCCCGACCACCGCCCGCTCTGCTATCACTGCGGAGAAGCCGGCCATGTGTATCGCCGATGCCCTTACCGGGAGATGGGACTGCGAGGTTTCGCCTTCAACGCTCCGCGCCCGCAGCAAGGTGAACATCCTCGCGATATCGCCGACTACCTCACCGCTACTCAGTGGGGCTCTCGACGGCCGTCGGGTTCGCTATCACCAGGCCGCTCCCTCTCGCCGCAGCGCCGACCATACACTGGCCCAGCCCGGGGCCGGTCAGCGAGCCCATATCCGGAAAACTAAAAGCAGCAACCGATGGAGGTGCGGTTGCGGTTCATCGAACTGACAAAGATCCTCCGCGGCCGACGAAGACGACAAAGAAACCATCTCGACGACCGAAAACGACACGCCGCCGTCCCGACGAAGTCAGGAAGCCAAGGCTACACCGACGAAAGACGGCTTGACGACGCGACGTTCCAGCTTCAGTTCAACCCGACGCAGCCGTGATCCGACGCCAAGACCCAACTGCAATGCCAGACAAAGAACTACGGACCTCGACGTAATTCTCGACGGCCACGCAGTCACTGCCTTAGTCGACACAGGGGCCGATTACTCCGTAATGAGTGGACACATCGCCGCATAGTTGAAGAAGGTTAAGATTGAATGGGAGGGCCCCCAAATTCCGACCGCTGGAGGACACCTTATTACGCCGACTGGAATCTGCACGGCAAGAATAGCCGATCATGACCGGACTTACCCTGCCACCTTCGTTATCCACCAACAGCGTTCACGAGACGTCGTTCTCGGCATGGACTTCCTCAACCATCACGGCGCAATCATGGACCTGAAGTCAATATCGATAACGCTGTCGGAAGATCAAGCGATACCGCCGGAGAGCTTTTGCAGTCACCACGCCTTGAGTGTTCTCGAGGATCAAGTGAGCATTACGCCTAACTCGAGCATTGTTATTTCGGTCGGCAGTGAAACACCCGCTGACGTAGAAGGCGTCATCGAAGGCGACCAAGGTCTACTGCTTGACTGTGAAATTTGCGTCGCAAGAGGGATCGCTCGACTGCATGGAGAGAAAACTGAAGTGTTGCTGACAAACATCAGCCAAGAGTTCAAGAACATCAACAAGGGCACGACGATCGCGTACATCGAGGAAATTCTGGAAACCACTAATGCGTTTGTCCTCTCGCATTCCGCCGCATCTACGAGGACGACGATGGTTCCCGAACCAGACTACGACATTAATCCAAGTCTCCCCGAGAGTAAGCAACAGCAGCTCAGAAGTCTGCTCCGACGATACAAAGGCTGCTTTTCGACGTCATCGAGGATTCAACAAACACCAGTCGCAAAGCATCGCATAATAATCGAAGAGTACGCGCGACCACTCCGCCAGAGCCCTTACCGAGTTTCGACGCAAAACCGCGAAGCTGTGAGACAAGTCAACCAAATGCTGCGCAACGACATCATCCAGCCGTCGAAAAGCCTTTGGGCATCCCCTGTTGTCCTGGTAAAGAAAAAAGACGGAACCCTACGTTTCTGCGTCGATTATCGTCGTCTGAACAAGATCACGCAGAAGGACGTATACCCCCTCCCACGAATAGACGATGCATTGGATCGGCTCTGCAACGCTAAATACTTCTCGTCGATGGACCTGAAGTCCGGCTATTGGCAAATAGAAGTCGACGGAAGAGATCGCGAAAAGACGGCCTTCATCAGCCCAGACGGCCTCTACGAGTTCAAGGTTATGCCATTCGGACTGTGCTCGGCGCGTGCAACGTTCCAGCGCGTAATGGACACGGTGTTAGCAGGATTGAAGTGGCAGACCTGTCTCGTTTATTTGAATGGCGTCGTCTTCTTCGCTAGAAATTTCGACGATCACCTCAGGCGGCTTGCGACAGTACTAGAGGCCATCAAGTCGTCAGGGCTTACTCTGAAGCCGGAAAAATGCCGCTTCGCTTACTATGAGCTTCTGTTCCTAGGCCGCGTAATCAGCAAATCTAGTGTCCGTCCAGACCCGCAAAAGACAGCTGCCATCGCACAGTTCCCGCAAACCATCAACAAGAAGGCAGTGCGTAGATTCATTGGCATGTGGGCCTCCTACAGGCGCTTTGTCAAGAACTTCTCACGCATCGCCGAGCCTTTGACACGTCTAGCTAAATGTGATGTTGACTTCAAGTGGGAAACGCGACAGGCCGACGCATTTGAAGAGCTCAAACGACGCATTCAGTCGCCGCCGGTACTTGCACAATTCGACGAGTACGACGATACAGAAATCCATACTGACGCCCGTAGCCTAGGCCTCGGTGCCGCTCTAGTCCAGAGAAGAAACGGAGTCGAAGTGGTGATAGCTTACGCTAACCGATCGCTATCAAAAACGGACGGCAACTATTCTACGACCGAAAAGGAATGCCTCGCCATCGTTTGGCTACAGCTAAATTTCGCCCTTATCTTTATGGCAGGCCATTCAAAGTCGTCAGTGACCATCACGCGTTGTGTTGGCTAGCGAATATAAAGGATCCTTCAGGACAACTGGCGCGGTGGAGCCTCAGACTACAAGAATACGACATCACTGTAACCTACAAGTCCGGACGAAAACACTCCGATGCCGATTGCCGATCACGCGCACCCATTGACCCGCCGCCGCAAGATGACGAGGATGACGACGCCTTCCTTGGAATAATAAGCGCGGAAGACTTCGCTGAACAGCAACGGGCAGACCCGGAGCTAAAAGGCCTAGTCGAATATTTGAAAGGGCACACCAACGTTGTCCCCATGGCATTTAAGCGCGGATTATCTTCCTTCACGCTTCAAAACAATCTACTCGTCAAAAAGAATTTCTCACCAGTCCGCGCCAATTACCTTCTTGTTGTCCCGTCGGGACTTCGTCCAGAAGTATTGCATGCCCTACATGACGATCCGACCACTGGACACCTCGGATTTTCCCGGGCACTATCCAGGATACAAGAAAAGTATTATTGGCCGCGCCTGACCACCGACGTTGCCCGTTATGTCAGAATATGCCGAGACTGTCAGCGACGCAAGACACCGCCGACAAGGCCAGCCGGATTACTACAGCCAATTGAGCCTCCTTGCCGACCATTCCAGCAGATTGGGATGGACTTGCTGGGACCCTTTCCGACGTCAATAACCGGAAATAAGTGGATCGTCGTAACGACGGACTACCTCACCCGCTTCGCTGAAACAAAAGCACTGCCGAAAGGTAGCGCAGCCGAAGTGGCGAAATTCTTTGTCGAAAACATCCTGCTGCGACATGGCGCCCCAGAAGTCCTTATCACCGACAGAGGAACGACCTTTACAGCGGAGCTCACCCAAGCCATTCTGAAATACTGTCAGACAAGGCACAGGAGGACAACGGCCTACCACCCGCAGAAGAATGGTCCTACGGAGCGGCTGAATAAGACCCTCGCCGACATGCTTGCGATGTACGTCGACGTCGAACACAACACCTGGGATGCCGTCCTGTCGTACGTAACATTCGCTTACAACACGGCGGTGCAAGAAACAACACAGATCACGCCGTTCAAGCTGGTCTACGGCAGGAACCCGACGACGACGCTCGGCGCCATGCTGCCGCACGTCACTGACGAGGAGAACCTTGACGTCGCTACCTGCCTTCAGCGCGCCGAAGAAGCCCGACAGCTCGCCCGCCTGCGGATCAAGAACCAGCAGAAGACCGACACCCGACACTACAACCTCTGACGACGCTTCGTCGAGTACCAGCCCGGCGACCGTGTTTGGATGTGGGCCCCGATACGCCGACGAGGACTCAGTGAAAAACTACTGCGACAATATTTCGGACCCTACAAGGTCACCCGACGTATTGGCGCCCTGGACTATGAGGTTGCGCCAGACGGCATTTCGCATTCACAGTGACGCCGCGCACGATCTGAAGTGGTCCACTTGGTGCGTCTTAAACCCTTTTACGGACGCTGACGATCTTCCTTATTTTGTTGTTTTCTTTGCTAGGAGTGCTTTTCTTTTATTACTTTCGTTTGTTTGCAGCATCGGGTCGATGCTTTTTAAGAGGGGGAGGGGGGGGTATTGACACGTGTACTTATATTTAACGGGCGACCACGCTTCGCCGCCTAACAAATGTTATCGCGCAGCGCGGGACGCGTCTGCATGTATCCGAAGTTTCTGGAAAGTTATCGATGCTTCTATCTGCTGTCTGTTGTCGCCGAACCTTGTGTTATCTCATTTCATCGCTTGACACGAATGGTGTAGAACTTTGTAGAAGGCATGCGGGTCCCAACGATTAGTCTGGAACATTTGATGACTGCTGTATAAAAGCCGACGCACTTGACCCGCTGATCAGATTTTCGACAATCGCCGACCGTGTTCGCCGTTATCGTTGTGCTATAAGTGCAGCCTGTTTTTGTGGGCACAGGTTCGCCCAATAAAAGTTAGTTTTGTCTTTCACAGTATTTGCTACTGTGTTCTTCAACGTCACCACCACGTGACAATATGATACAGAAATATGTGTACGACCAATAGGAACACATGTTGAAGGACGAAATTCTTTTGAATATTTGCAAAATGGTACCTGTGTTTAACATCTCAACAGAACACTTTTACTGTCGAACGGAAAAGAAGTTGAAATAAATCTCATGCATCGAAGTTTACCTTGCGAGTATGATGAAGTACTGTTTCAGTTATCTTTCCTCTAATTTATGATATGTGACAGTTGATGCGACTCTAATTTCAATTTCCTGTTTTACGTATACACTACTGACACTGTAGTAGCTATTTTTTGCACTAATACGTAAAACAGTCGGCAAAATTCGTCTCATCAACACGTCGGGCCAATGAAGTGTAATTTGCCGATCAGTTTCTCGCCATGGGTAATATCGGAGCCCGTTTCTGGTAAATATAAAAAACTTTCGCTGTTTAAAGGCTTAAGCTTTTCGGTGCCATGCGCCAGAAATATACACAAAGAATGGGCTCATCCAGCACTTGAAAGGTTGCATGAGAAAACTGGAATTACCCTTCTACTGGTTAGTCGCGTCCTTGAGAAAAGAAGCCAGGGACTGACAAGTTATTTTCGAACGACTTGCTGCTGCTCTCATCATTATCACAGATGACTACTTGCGCCAAGGTACCGGGCTTTGTCGTGAAGCTGTGATGGTTCATTCTATAGAAACGGTATTTATTTTATTGCCTGACATGATTTAGGTCGTCATGGCAGATCTTAAATTTTAAACGTCATGCGTCAGGCGGTATCGCCCAGGCGAAATGAAGTATGCCCGAGAAGGGCGAACTTATGTAGTCACGTTCTTTTGGAACCGATGATAACATTGCAACGCAAAACAGGGCTTCGCACACAGTGATTTTCGAAATAGCCTAACAGAGGGGTAATAAGTCCCAATATTATTAAACATAACTTTTTATCGGAGACGCTCTCAGATAACCTTAATGTATACAATAAGCGGCTCTGTATTTTGACCGTGAGTTAATGTAGGTACCTTGACGTACTCCATGCTATAATCCCTGTCAAGCTCCTCACAGATACAGCATTAATACTCACATCTATCATTGCCTCGGCTACATCCCATGAAACAACAGTCTACCTCAGTAAGCGTAAGACAGGCTAAAATTCGAATAGGAATGTGAAGTACCAAGTTAGTATGAAATATTCAGCGATATATAGCACCTATGGAGTACACGCGCGTCTGTACAGTATCGGACGGTAAGATTCATTCACTTCGAATATTCATGCATCATCAGCGTTGCTAAACAAAAAGCATGCTGAGCTTCTATTTTATTTATTTATATTTATTTATACATACTCCAGCGCAATTTGCGCTATAGCAGGAGCGGGTTCAGAAAAGGTATAGAAAATGCAATGGAATATACAGCGGTAAACACATGTCAACACTTTTACAAAAGAGCAGTGATGAAAGGAAATTACAGAAATAAACACAAGTGAACACTTTTACAAAAGTGCACTAATGAAACCAAAATACACAAGAAGGTTTACAAATGCTGCCGGGCATGGGTGAGCCCGATTAGGCGTCTAGGATGGCGGTTGCAAAAATTTGGAATGAGCATGAGTGAATGGACCCAGGTAATGAAATCGAGTCTTCGATTGAGCGGGGAAAAAAGCTGAATTCGAACATGTTAGTACGTGCGTAGTAGGGCATCAAGTTTAGGTCATGATGTTTAGGTCATGATGGAATGAGAACATGCTGATGGAAGTGAAAAATAATCTTAGCCAAACTCAGAACCAGATAAAGGACATCAGTATGATTGCTACAGAACAGGCAGCTATAATACGGCATCTCATGCAACAGGTAAAGGATTTGCAGAAGAAAACAAACGACCTAGAGAACAGAAGTCGCCGGAAAAATCTTGTTTTCTATGGTGTTGAAGATACACCCTCAGAATCATGGGATGAATTCGAAGCTATGGTAAAGAATATTTGTAAAACGAGCCTTGGAAATGAACACGGGTCTCTGGAAAGGGCACACCGCTTAGGACGCTATCAAGAAAACAGAAAAAGACCGATTGTTGTTAAATTTTCCTTGTACAAAGACCGTCAGGCAGTGCTTCTTAATGCTAAAAAATTTAAGGATTCGCAGTACAGCGTCGGCGAAGATTACTCACCTGAAACAAGAAGTACTAGGAATAAGTTATAGGAATACGCTAAGGCAAAAAGAGAGGATAAGAACAATAAAGTAAAACTGAATTTTGACAAACTGATTATTAACGGCAGGGCTTTCAGGTGGGATGAAGACAAAGAAGAGGTCGTCCCATTGCATAGGCAGTTACAGACCAGAAAAAAAGCAGAAGTACCAATGTCGACGACTCGTTGCTGTCGTCGTGAACTGCCGAAGCGTAGTTAATAAAACAGCCGAGCTTTCTGGGTTGATAGAAAGTGTTGACGCTGACATAGTCCTTGACACCGAATCTTGGTTAAAGCCTTCAATTTCTGATAGTGAGGTGTTTCCAGAAAACTACGTCGTCTATCGCAAAGATCGGCCCACTGCAGGTGGGGGTGTCTTTTTGCTTGCTCATTCATCACTACAGTCTTCAGCAATTGATTACAAGTGCAATGCACTGGAGTCGGTATGGTGCAAGATAGTCCTATCTGATAATTTCACGTTCATTGTTGGGGTGGTTTATTGCTCGCCCAGCTCGGATATCAGCACAGTGCAAACATTATATGAAATTCTCACAGAGGCGTCAGCTCAGACGATACTTCTTGGGGGGGGGGATTTTAATCTGCCTGAGTTATCTTGGTGCAATGATACGTGTATAAGTTCTGGCGGGTGCATGAACCTTGCGATGAAAAATATCGTAGACACGTTTGGTCTGACGCAGTACGTTACCGATCCTACTCGCAATGGCGCTGTGTTAGACGTGCTGGTTTGTAACTCGCCGGATTTCATAAGAAATGTGAATGTCATTCCGCAAATTAGCGACCATCTGGCTGTTGCTGCCGGTATCCATAAAGAAAAAACCGTGCGAAGTTATCCACGAGTAGAAGCCTCTACTTTTATGAAAAGGGTGACTACGATGCAATTTCTGAGAAACTTCGTAATTTCTTTTCTGTTTTCGAGTGCTTATCTGAGGAGCGTAATGTGCACGATATGTGGGACAATCTTAAGAATATGTTACTCGAGCTGGTAAGTGTACATATACCCAATGTTGATTCTTCACGGCTTAAAAAGCACAAACAGCCATGGGTAACAACACAAATACTAAAACTGATCAAGAAAAGGATGAGGGCATTTAACGCATTCAATAAAAGCAAATCAACTGCTCATTTTACAAAAATGCATACCATTACACGCGAATATAAGCTAAAAATAGGAAAAGCTAAAGATGACTACTTCAGCGAGCTGAGCAACAAAATGAAATCAAACCCAAAATGTTTTGGAAGTACTTAAAACAGTGTGGAACAGATTCCTTCGGAATACAGGAGTTAATTACAATGGTAAGATAATTATGGAAGACGAAGATAAAGCTGCCTGCCTAAACAACTTTATTCATTCAGTATTCTTACCCAACCACACCTGTCATATTCATCCACCTACAACTAATATTTCGCCTATGCTTCCTGTTGAGCTTAGTGTTAATGGAATTGAAAAACTATTGAAAGATATTGATTAGAGTAAATCTAGTGGTCCGGATGGAATTTTCCACGTGTACTCAAACGTTGCGCGGGGCCAATTTCTATGTACTTTCATTTAATTTTTGAAAAATCTTTATCGACAGGTATTTTACCCTATGACTGGAAAATTACACACGTTGTTCCGATACATAAAGGTGGGCCCAAAAAAGACATCGGTATCTACAGGCCAATATCACTTACGTCTATCCCGTGTAAAATACTTGAATATATCTTATATAAACAAATACTAAATCATCTAAGTAAGCATAAGGTACTAATTAACGAGCAGCATGGATTTCGTAGGGGACTATCTTGCACAATACAACTAGTTGAGTTTTATCATCACATAATATCCAGCGTAGATGCAGGAGGACAGGCAGACGGTGTGTTCCTGGATTTTCAGAAAGCCTTGCACACGGTATCACATTCACTCTTATTGTTTAAGCTTATTACATTACACATTGATGCAACTGTTTTTAAATGGATTCAATGTTACCTTTCCCAAAGAAGGCAATGTGTAATAGTGAATGCAAAATGCTCCGAATATGCAAATGTTACGTCAAGAGTCCCACAGGGCTTCGTTCTGGGTCCGCTATTATTTTTAGTGAAAATTAATGATATCTCTGCCGGAATTTCATCTTCTATACGGTTGTTTAAGGACGACTGTGTTGTGTATAAAAAAATTGCACATCACAATCATGGCTAGAGCTTAGTCAAGCTGCACAGATGCAGCTTTTTTCTCTGGCCCCCTATTTTCGCAGTAACAATGTACTGTCTGCGGCGAAAATAAAACTTGATTGATTGATTGAATACAATTGAACTTCAGAACAACTTATCAATCATTCATGATTGGTGTACTAAATGGAAAATGACTTCGAACATAACAAAGTGTGTACATCTCTCATTTACTAAAAAGAAGAAACCAATTCAGTCACGGTATCATCTGAACAATGTACTATTGAAGCAAGGCAGTACGTATAAGTATTTAGGTGTGCTACTGTCATCTGAATGTTCGTGGAAACCACAGGTAGACAGTATCATAGCCAAAGCTGGTAAAGCTTTGAATTTCATTCAGAGAAACCTGCGATGTTCACATGCGAATTTAAAACGTATGGCATATACAACTTGAGTTCGACCACTCTTAGAACATGGCTGTGTTGTGTGGGACCCCCAAGAAGTAATCTTCATTGCCGCTCTAGAAAAAATACAAAACCGTGCTGCCAGGTTCGTCTTGGGGCGGTACGGAAGAAGGGAGAGCTGCACTGCAATGAAGGCTGAGCTAGGATGGGAATTACTTTCTGCCCGCCGCAATAAACTGAGATTAAAATTTCTATATTCGATTTACTACAACAATACAGGAATTAATAGGGAAATTTACCTGCAGAAACCTCATTACATTTCAAAACGAACTGATCATAGTTCCAAAATCCACGAGTAGCCTGCCAAGACGAACATGTATGCCAACTCATTTTTTGTTAGAACAATTAAACAGTGGAATAGGCTTACTGAAAAGCAAGTGCATTGTGTGAATGAAGATGTATTTTATTCCATGTTGTAACCCCCCTGCTGTAACGCCTTTGGACGCTGCGGAGTAATTGATGAATAAAGAATAAAAAATGTCTTCTCGTTGATGATCCCGGCGCGAAGTTAATGTAATTATCATTTGAGAGCCTAACCGAAGAATCGACAATGCAATGCAATAATTTTAATGATTCGACACGGTGACGAGAAGAGAGCGTGTTTAGGCTCAAGGAAGAAAGTGTTCAAGAGGGCGAAAAGTCGCGATCGTAACGATGACATATAAATCGCACAGTTTTTTTCTGTATTGTTTCTAGTTTATTAAACTCTGACTGCTTATGCGGGCTCCAAACTGCAGTTGCATAATCAATAACAGGGCAGATTAGACATTTATAAGTTAGTAACCTTGTGCCTTTAGGAGATCGGGTTAGCATTCGCCTCAAGTAACCTAATTTTTTAGTGCTTTACTGCATATGTAATCAATGTGTTTGGACAATGACATGTTATGCGTAAAAATGACACCAAGATACTTATACTCATAAACCTTATCTACAGCCCGGCCATTGAACGAGTAACTGAAAAGGGAGGGGAAAGATTTGTTGCAGAAAGACATCAGAACGGTTTTATTGAAATTAATGTTCATTTGCCGATCGCAAAACCTAGAAAACGACTCTTGAATGCGACAATGATCATTATAAGATTTAATCACTCCATATAGAACGCAGTCATCAGCATAGAGACGGTTGTTAGAAGAGCAGTGCAGTGGCAAATCGTTTATGTATAATAAAAAAAGAAGCGGCCCAAGGACGGAGCCTTGGGGCACACCTGATGTCACATCAACAGTAGCGGAGTGAGTCGAACTATAAGAGACGAACTGGGAGCGAAATGAGACGAAGCTTAAAATCCAGTTAACTAACTGAGCATTATTCAGCACACCATTAAGTTTAGCAATAGGATAAGAATGTAAAACGGTGTCAAATGCCTTCGAGAAATCTATAAAATGGCATCAACCTGGTTGCCCACATCTAGGTTAAATGAAATGTCATGCGTGAACTCAACTAGCTGCGTTAACGTGCTAAAACCGCGCCTAAACCCATGTTGCATGTTAGACAGTAAATTATTTGTTTCCAGAAAGAGCGTGATGTGCTTATGAATGATGTGTTCCAGCATATTGCATGACTGTGACGTCAGTGAAATTGGCCTGTAGTTCGACAAACACGGCTTATCTCCCGATTTACAAAGAGGGAGCACATTGGCTAACTTCCATGACGAAGGTACAGTAGAGGATGATAAGGACTTTCTGAATATGACTAACAGATATTTAGATGGCCACAACGAATAACCAACAAGGAACGCGTTGGGTATCCCGTCTGGACCAGTGCATTTCTTAATATCCAGGTTTAAAATAAGGTTGAGGATAACTTCGCAGTTTATCTCAACGCCACTGATTGCTTCAGAAGAAACTATATTGGTTAGTGTTGGGATAAAGTTGTTATCGGAAACAAACACTGAGTGAAAATACTTGTTGAAAGCATCGCATATCAACGCCGGGTCGTTGATGACGTCATTATCTATTCTGAAAGAAGTGGACGAGGCATCGAGAGGTAAAATAGAAGACCAAAATTTTCGTGGGTTAGTTCTTAACAAACTGTGCAGGCGAACGCGAAAAAAGAAATCGTTGGCCTTTTGCAACCCCAGATAGAGTTCTTTCTTCACCTTAACAAATCTATCCAACGCTATGGGATCACTGCCTCTTCTGGAACGCCTTAACCTTCGAACGCGACGGGACAAATGCAAGTAATCACGAGTCATCCATGGAAGGTTAGAATTTTTTTTCTTAGTTTTAATGGGCACAAAACGTTCGAGAAATTATAAGACAAGACGCTCAAAGTAATTAGCAAGGCAGTTGACGTCCTGGTTGTCTGCAAGTGCACTAAACGTATCGAAGTGATGAGATAAGGCATGAGTATTGGAGTTGTCGTCCGCACGAGTGAAATCAGGGAAACTAGTAAACGTGTAGGGGTATTTAGAAATTGGACAGGACAGTGACACTAAAACGCCTTTATGGTCTGAAATACCATCAATTACCTCGTAAGAAAAGGCGCGTTCGGCTAGTTCAGCGCTTAAGAAAACTAAGTCAAGGACGAAATTTGACCTCGTCGCACTAGGAACAACCTGGGTGAGACCAAAGAACAAATAAATGTTTATTAGTTCTTTACAAATAGCGGTGTCGCGACCGACAGCAGACAATGATGGCCAGTGGATGCCAGGGTCGTTGAAGTCACTCATACAGAAAAAACTCGACGCAGCAATGTTAATCTCACTCACGAAATTTGCAACAGCATAAAGAACATCAAGAGTAGAGCCGGGGGAACGATATATAACAATAATCACAGTAAACCGATTACGCAGGTAAATTTTACACCACATGGATTCCGTTTCTGGAGCAGAAGGCGAGACTGAGAACCGTAGATCCGACCGGATAAGCAGTGCCACTCCACCACCAGTACCGCAAGTCGTGACTAAGCGCACGGCAACGAAACCGGGTGGAGTGAACTCAGATTCGTAAATACCATTGTGCAGCCAAGTCTCTGGGATGCCGATAACGTGGGGGGAAGGAACAGATATAAGGGATAATAAATCGGGAAGTTTTTTAACAACAGTACGAGCGTTTATATTTAAGACAACAAGGTTCTCAAAACGGCCAGGATGAATTGAGGAAGTGGATTGAACGGAAGTTAAATGGCCACACTCAGAAAAAACACGTTGAGCAGCTGCAATTACTAATTAGTTTGAACTGTCATACCAGTTATAACAAACCTTGTCAATGAAAGCATGATCATATCTCAACTTCACAACAGAACCGCTGTCTCGAAAACAGGCTGATGCGTCCCAGATTTTTTCCCGAATTAACCGAACCCTAGGAGAGAAATCTTCTTTAATGACGAAATTTGAGCCCTTGAGGTTTGAGATGTCCCTAAGAACTTCGGTTCTGTCGCTGAAGTTAGAAAGTTTTAGAATGACGGGACGAATGTAACCAGCGCGTGTTCTACCGAGCCTGTAAAAGCGCTCAATATGAGGGCAGCTAGTCTTCAGGTGCTCCGTTAATACAGATGAAACTGCAGTCATCAGGGGGGTAGCGTTTTCATCCAGGACTTCAGAAATACCCTGTATTATCAGATTTTTTCTACGAGAATGATTTTAGAGACTGTCATTTTTTAAGACCAAATCCGTTACCTTAGTCATCAGGGCATTTATTTCAGCACGTAAATCACACAGTAGAATAGAGACTTTGGACATAGGATTGGATTCTAGTGCATGAACACGTGACTCCAAAATATCAAAGCGACGCGCAACTGACTGTTGAAATGACTTAATTTCCGCAAAATCTGGTCCCAACTGAGCTTGCCCCTCCAGTAGTTTAGACAATATCTCGGATACCGAAAGGTCGTTGTTGTCATGGCTATCAAAGGAAGGGCGAGCATCATCTTTCTCATCAAGAGCGGAACCAGATCCAAGCCTAGACTTAGACCGAGGGCCCGGGCCAGGGTTGATTTCCACATCTCCGCTCAAGAGGAGACAACTTGCACAATACACTGCATGCGTGCAGCAGGATACCAGACTTTGTGGGCAGGGGAGCAGCAGCAGAAAGCGATCATCAGATCGGATGCACTCGGCATCAGAATAGTAACATACCTGCATGAAGAACAAGCAGCGATTAAACATAGTGCCAGTGCCGCTGCAGCCTAGCCCACTGAAGAGTCGATCCACGCGCTGGACATTTATACCGTCGGCTGTTCACGTCACAGACCGGAGTTGTCGATGATTGGCTGATCAAAGGACAGGACATCGGGGTGACTGGCATGCTGTAGCTTGAAGAGGGACGTGCCGAGGCAATCGCATATGGAAGCGATATAGAAGATCCTGGGCAAACACTCGGTGACATCCACGTACTCGACCGCAAAGGGAGCCCAGTCAGACGAAGCAGATCCAAGCCATGTGATGCCGCAAAGGGGGAGTACAGCAAGGAAGCCGAAGAACTCCATGAAGAACAAACAGCGATTAAACATGGCTGCAGCCTAGCCCACATATTAGATTTGCGTCTTGAAGACGCCTCACCTTGCATAAATTCTACAATTCTACCCTCCCATGTTCCATTACCAAGAGCTCGGCCCTTATCATCACGTGTAAGCCACAAAGCAGCTCGCCTTCTGAATATATAATCATCATCATCATCCTTATCGTCATCATCCTGGTTACGCCCACTGCAGGGCTAGGCATCTCCCATACTTCACCAACTACCCTGGTCACGCACTAATTGTGGCCGTGTTTTCCCTGCAAACTTCTCAATCTCATCCGCCCACCTAACTTCTGGCCGGCCCCTGCTACGCTTCTGTTCCCTTGGGATCTAGTCCGTAACCCTTAATGACCATCGGTTACCTTCCCTCCTCATTACATGTCCTGCCCATGCCCCCCCCACTTCTTTTTCTTGATTTCAACTAAAATGTCATCAACTCGCATTTGTTCCCTCACCCAATCTGCTCTTTTCTTATCCCTTAACGTTACACCCATCATTCCTTCCATAGCTCGTTGCGTCGGCCTCAATTTAAGTTGAACTATTTCCGTAAGCCTCCAGGTTTCTGCCCCCACGTGAGTACTGGTAAGACACAGCTGTTATACACTTTTCCCTTGAGGGATAATGGCAACCTGCTGTTCACGATCTGACAATGCCGGTCAAACGCACCCCAGCCCATTCTTATTCTTCTGGTTATTTCATTTTCATGATCCGGATCCGTGTTCACTACCTGCCCTAAGTAGATGTATTCTCTTACCACTTACAGTGCCTCGATACCTATCGTAAGCTACTCTTTTCTTCCCGAAACTGTTACACATTACTTTAGTTTTCTGCAGAGTAATTTTTAGGCCTACCCTTCTGCTCTGCCTCTCCAGGTCAGTGAGTATGCATTGCAATTGGTCCCCTGAGTTACTTAGCAAGGCAATATCATCAGCGAATCGCAAGCTACTAAAGTATTCTCCATTAACTCTTATCCCCAATTCTTCCCAATCCAGGTCTCTGAATACCTCCTGTAAACACGCTGTGAATAGCATTGTAGAGATCGTACTTCCCTGCCTAATGCCTTTCTTTATTGGGATTTGGTTACTTTCTTTGTGGAGGATTACTGTGGCTACGGAGCCACTATAGATATCTTTCAGTATTTTTATATACGGCTCGTCTACACCCAGATTCCGTAATGCCTCCATGACTGCTGAGGTTTCGACTGAATCAAACGTTTCCACGTAATCAATCGAAGCTATATATAAAGGTTGGTTATGTTCCGCGCAATTTTCTATGACCTTATTGATAGTGTGAATATTATCTATTTTGGAGTAGCCTTTACGGAATCCTGCCTGGTTCCTTGGCTGACTGAAGTCTAAGGTGTTCCTGATTCTATTTGCGATTATCTTAGTAAATACTTTGTAGGCAGCGGACAGTAAGCTGATAGGTCTATAATTCTTCAACTCTTTGGTGTCGCCTTTCTTATGGATTAGGATTAGGTTAGCGTTCTTCCAAGGTTCCGGTACGCTCGAGGTCATGAGGCATTGCGTATACAGGGTAGCCAGTTTATCTTGAACAATCTGCCCACCATCCTTCAACAAATCTACTGTTAGCTGATCCTCCCCAGCTACCTTCCCCCTTTGCATAGCTCCCAAGGCTTTGTTTACTTCTTCTGGCGTTACTTGTGGGATTTCCAATTTCTCTAGACTGTTCTCTCTTCCATTATCGTCGCAGGTGCCACTGGTACTGTATAATACCCTATAGAACTCCTCAGCCACTTGAACTATCTCATCCGTATTAGTAATTATATTGGCGGCTTCGTCTCTTAACACATACATCTGATTCTTCCCTATTCCTAGTTTCTTCTTCACTGCGTTTAGATTTCCTCCGTTCCTGAGAGCATGTTCAACTCTATCCATATTGTTACGAAGAGTTGCGAAGAAATGATTTTATTTACAGGAGATGGACGATAATCGTAGCGTGATCGTAGCGCAGCCCGGCCTCTCAAACTCCTCGTTCTCTTCGGCTTCTCTTCTCTTTTCTTGTCCGCGCCTTTCGTATCCGTTACATTTCCCCGCAAGCAGACGAAGCCCGTTGGACGAGTTAGGATGGACAAGCAGGGTAGAAAGGCTTCAGGCGAGCAATAAAAGTCAGCTGAGTTCTGCTTGATCGCCATTGCACAGGAGGCGGGCTATGACGTAACTGAGTTCACTCAGGCGGTCCACAACTACAAATGGGCCTGAATATTGTGACAAGAACTTTCGGCACAATCCACGCTTGCGTTGCGGTGTCCAAAGAAGAACCAAGTCACTTTTTCCAAGTATACTTGTATGTGACGGTCGTCGTATCCCTCTTTCGAGGGATTTGCGAGGCCAGAGTACGAAGACGAGCTATTCGACGGGCTTCTTCGGCGAGACACAGTGTCTTCGATACAGAATTGTCACTGTGCAGTACAAAGGGTAATAAAGTGTCCAGAGGGCTTCGCGGTAACCTTCCATACAGGAGATGAAATGGGCTATAGTTCGTGGTTTCGTGTTTCGCCGTGTTGTATGCGTAAGTGATGAACGGAAGCACGTCATCCCAGTTCTTATGATGGAGGAGACGTGCATGGCAAACATGTTGGTCAGCGTTCTGTTCGTCCTTTCAACGAGCCCATTGGTCTGTGGATGATACGGCGTGGAATGACGGAACTGTGAAGTGCACAAACGAAGTAACTCTTCAATGGCATCAGCAGTCAACTGACGACCACGGTCGCTGATGATGACACGTGGTGGTCCATGACGAAGGACGACGGAACGCAACAAGAAGACCGCCACGCAAGCATCGGTGGAAGACGGTATGGCTGCAGTTTCTGCATACCGTGTAAGATGGTCTACGCAGACAATTATCCAGCGGTTCTTGTTATTAGATAACGGGAATGGACCTAAAAGGTCAATGCCTACTTGCTCGAACGGCGTAATGGGCGGTGTCAATGGCCGAAGGGGACCCGGGGCTGCGGTGGCCGGTCGCTTGTGACGTTGGAACGTTTCACAACTAGCGACATAGCGCTTGGTTGTTTCATACATTTTGGGCCAGTAAAAGTGCTCCTGCGTGCGGTGCAGCGTTCGTACGAAGCCGAAATGGCCGGATGTCACATCGTCATGCATGGTGCGTAGAACGTCGGAGCGGAGACTCTGGGGGACAACAAGCAGAAAACGCGCTCCATGCCCGGAGTAATTAGTTTTGTAGAGGAAATTATCACGAACAGTAAAGCGACTGCTACCTTTAGAAGTACGGGCGGCGACAGAAAGCGGATCGAGGGTAACATCATTCCGTTGTTCTCGCTGAAAGTCTGCCGCGTCAGGGAACGTAGAAGTAACAGCAGCGAGACAGTCGTCAAAATTCTCAGCATCGCAGTCGGTAGTCGCAAGAGGAATCCGAGAGAGGCAGTCTGCGTCAGCATGACGGCGGCCACTCTTGTACGATACCACAAAGTCGTATTCCTGGAGGCGCAGCGCCCAACGTGCGAGGCGACCAGAGGGATCACGCAAACCGACCAGCCAGCACAAAGAATGATGGTCGGTGATAATCTTGAATGGTCTACCGTAAAGATAACACCGAAACTTTTATATGGCGAAAACGGCTGCCAGGCATTCCTGTTCCGTAACCGTATAATTGCGTTCAGATTTCCTCAGGCAACGGCTGGCATATGCGACAACATGTTCTGCGCCACTGTGCCGTTGTACAAGCACCACTCCTATCCCGATTCCACTAGCATCGGTGTGAACTTCAGTCGGGAAAGATGGATCGAAGTGACGCAAGAGAGGTGCTGACGTTAGTATAAACTTCAGTTGAGAGGATGATGCGTCACACTGTGGTGTCCAATTGAAGGATGCATTTTGTCGCAAAATACTTGTCATTGGGTAAACGATGTCGGCAAACCGTGGAACAAAACGACGAAAATGCGAACATAGACCAATGAATGAGCGGAGTTCTCGTGCTGACTGCGGTGGTTCGAAGGAGCTCACCGCTTCAATCTTACGAGGATCGTGTCTGGCGCCATCCTTGTCGACTAAGTGTCCCAGGACCAGTGTTTGACGTTCGCCGAACCAACACTTTCTTGAGTTTAGAACCAGTCCAGCTTATTCAATGCAGTCTAGAACGAGGCTGAGGCGTTCGTTGTGTTCTTCAAACGTGCGGCCAAAGATTACAACAAAATCGAGGTAACACATACATATCTCCCACTTTAGACCACGTAGTACTGTGTCCATGAGTCCTTCAAAGGTGGCAGGAGCATTGTAAAGGCCAAAAGGCATAACATTAAATTCGAATAGGCCATCTGTAGCCACGATAGCAGTATATTCCTTGTCGGCAGGGTCCATAGGTCTTTGCCAATACCCCGATCGTAAATCAAGTGTTGAGAATTAAGAATCAGCGTGCAAGCAATCAATGACGTCATCGATTTGGGGTAGTGGATAGACATCCTTCTTCGTCACTGCGTTTAGATGTCTGTAATACACGCAGAATCTCCAGGAACCATCTTTCTTTCGGACCAGGATTACTGGGGCTGCCCATGGACTAGACGACTCTTGAACGACACCTTTGTTCATCATCTGCTTCACTTGCTCTGCAATAACTTTGCGCTCGGACTATGACACTCGGTAGGGCTTCTGGCGGATAGGGTGTGCTGAGCCCGTATCTATTCTGTGTTGAGCGCGGGACGACGGTAAATGAAGGGGTGCATCTCCATGCGTGAATTCGAATGCAGCCTCATGCCTGGCAAGGACCTGTACTAGTGCTTGCCGTTCCGATGTACCGAGAGCCTTGCTGATCATGCCAAGCATTAGCTCTTCCGAATGGCGATTATCGTAAGGAGAGCAAGCTGTAGAGACGTCCGTAGTTAGTGCCGCTATTGAGCTACATATGGCTTTATCGAAGACGGCGATTTTCATACGGCGAGGAAGGACAACCGGCGTGGCAGAACAGTTCAGCGCCCACAATGTGGCGACTCCTTTGGTCATGCACACGACAGAGCAGGGCACAGGTATGCCTTTTCTAGCACAGTTTATGCGGAGAGGCCTAACTACAAGGTCAACACAGTCAGCATCAAGAGAAGTTGCCGAAACACGAACGGGCGTCAGGCACCAAGATGGTGCAATCACTTCATCAAGAACACTGAGCGTGTCTGTGTCCCTGTCTTCACAACCCGAGCTTCGTTCGGAATGTGCTGATATCAATAACTTGTTCAATAATATTTCGCCACAACCACAGTCCACGGAAGCGCCGCACTGTTCAAGAAAATCGATACCAAGAATAACATCGTGCGAACAACGAGAAAGAGCAAGGAATTCTGACACAAACACTTTCCCAGCCAACAAAACACTCACAGCACAAACACCAAGGGGATGAAGCCACTCTCCGCCTACTCCACGAAAGGTAATACCGTCGTTTCAAGAAAACATAATTTTGTGGCATAGACGGTTTTTGAAAGCGAGGCTCATCACAGACACAGTCGCTCCAGTATCAACTAACGCCATGGTCAGCATTCCGTCAATCGAGACATTCACTTTGTTTTTGCACATCTCAACAGGCAGTGGTATTTCTTGCAAAGACCGTCCGGCGAAAACGCTTCCATTGGCCGTGAATGCTAGTTTCCTGGCGGCGGTGAGGAAGAACTGCGCCGAGGGGACGGAGAGCGACGGCGACGGCTATTTGTTGGCGTCAAACTCCGCTCAGATGCTGGCGAATCTCTGCGTCTGGTCTCGTGTGAGAAGTAATCCCTCGGAAACAAATCGGTCGTCCGCAAGTCATATGCAGTAGGCGTTCTGGGTGGCAAAAATATCGATGGTGTCCTACGTGATTGACGGGCTTGGCGACAATACCGAGCTATATGGCCTGTGGAACTAAAGTTGTAGCACACGGTAGGGTCACGGTTCACAGCGTCTTCCTCGAAACGAATGGTAGACGGCTGCGGGTGGCGAGAAAGTTCGTTGTCACGTGGATAACATGCATCTGCTGATTGCTGAAATCAGTTATATCTTTCATAAGTCGCGTCGTGGTAGTAGTGTCGGTGCTGTTCTTGTCGCGGCCTAACAGCAGTCGCAGGGCCTCGGGGGTAAAAACGCGGCTGCTCTCGTTGTGGCCGAGCGTCGTAAGTAGGGCCTCTGTCGTAGGGACGTGGCTGCTGTCGGGGCGCGAGTTCATAATCCTCGGTGCCCCTCGCCGCAGGATACGGGGCGATGGATGCCACGTTTGACTCGAAATCTGGCGGTAGGCGGAAGCTGTGAGTGCCTGGATGTGTCACTTGCGCGTGCAGGCTGATTTCTTACCGAACTATTTGTCGGATCATTCATGCAAGATCAAGGGGATGGTTGCTGTCCACGCTTGCAACTGTCGTCACATTGGCTAGCCTGCCAAACTTCGGCGTTATGCGCCTTATGTTTAGTCGCTGGAAAGTGCGACAGTGCCGGATGATGTCAGCGACGGAAGCCAGGTTGTCTTTTGCGATGAGGAAATTATAAGCATCCTCGGCAATTCCTTTTAGGATGTGCCCGACTTTGTCTTCCTCGGACATTCCAGAGTCCACCATCCTACACGGTTTTATTACTGCCTCAATGTAGGTCGCGGAGGTTTCGCATGGCACTTGCGCACGTTGCAGTAGCTTCTGTTCTGCCCTTTTCTTTCTCGTCACGGAGTCGCCGAATGGCTCTTTGATTTCCAAAACAAATCTTGCCCATGTTGTAAACGTTTCCTCGCGGTTGTCGAACCACAACAACGCAGTATCCGTTAGAAAGAACACGACGTTGGAAAGCTGAGAAGCGCTGTTCCACTTGTTGGCGGCACTCACCCGGGGATAATGGATGAGCCATTCCTCAACGTCTTCGTCCGATCTTCCGGCGAAGGGACGCGCATCTCTCAGTTGCAGAACAGAACTTGTCGGGGCAGCAGTTGGAATGGGCCGTTGTTCGTCTGCGTCGTGGGACATATCTGCGTCGTGGACAAAGTTCTGCCTGTTCTATTCTAGCTGTAGGGTTGGAGGCTTTCATACATTGGCGTTTCTTGATCAGATCTTTCGTGTCCTGCTGTAGCTTACTGGTGTGCAGTCTAACGGAGTTACCACCGGCTTACATACATACATACATACATACATACATACATACATACATACATACATACATACATACATACATACATACATACATACATACATACATACATACATACATACATATATACATACATACATACATACATACATACATACATACATACATACATACATACATACATACATACATACATACATACACGCACGCACGCACGCACGCACATACATACATACATCTTTATTTCAGCACCTCAAAACTTATTGCACATATCGTGCCCGCATAAGCGCAAGTCGCTTGTGGGCGGGTCACGGGTCACGGGTCAAGAAGTACGACGTATATGCTACATATCGCCACAGCTTGAAAAGAGCACTGAACATGAATGTTTTACTGTATTAATGGCGTGAGAAAAAACTCATTTGAAGAAAATCAAATTTCCCGCTATTTCTTTGGGAAAAGGTAAAGAAATACATATATAGAAAAGAACACAATCTTTTTATTTACAAGACAATAGTGCATATTGTCACGTGGTGGTGACGTTGAAGAACACAGTAGCAAATACTGTGAAAGACAAAACTAACTTTTATTGGGCGAACCTGTGCCCACAAAACAGGCTACACTTATAGCACAACGATAGCGGCGAACATGGTCGGCGATCGTCGAAAATCTAATCAACGGGTCAAGCGCGTCGGATTTTATACATCAAACGTCGAATGTTCCAGACTAATCGTTGGGACCCGCGTGCCTTCCACAAAGTTCTACACCATTCGCGTCAGGCGCTGAAATCGGATAACATAAGGTTCGGCGGCAACAGAAAGCGGATAGAAGCATCGATAGCTTTCCAGAAACTTCGGATACGTGCAGGCGCGTCCCGCGCTGTGCGATAACATTTGTTAGGCGGCGAAACGTGTCGCCCCATAAAGATAAATACACGTGTCATTACACCCTCTTAAAAAGTGTCGACCCGATGCTGCAAATAAACGAAAGTAATAAAGAAAAGCACTTGTAGGAAAGCAAACAAAATAAGGAAGTTCGTCACCGTCCGTAAAATGGTTTAAGGCACACCATGTGGACCACTTCAGATCGTGCGCGGCGCCTCTGTGAATGCGAAATGCCGTCTGGCACGACCTCATAGTCCAGTGCGCCAATACGTCGGATGACCTTGTAGGGTCCGAAATACCGTCGCAGTAGTTTCTCACTGAGTCCTCGTCGGCGTATCGGGGTCCATACCAAGACACAGTCGCCGGGCTGGTACTCGATGAAGCGTCGACGGAGGTTGTAGTGTCGGCTGTCGGTCCTCTGCTAGTTCTTGATCCGCACGCGGGCGAGCTGTCGGGCTTCTTCGGCGGGCTGCAGGTAGGTAGCGACGTCAGCATTCTCCTCTTCAGTGACGTGCGGCAGCATGGCGTCGAGCGTCGTCGTCGGGTTCCTGCCGTAGCCCAGCTTGAATGGCGTGATCTGTGTTGCTTCTTGTACCGCCGTGTTGTAAGCGAAGGTTACGCACGGCAGTACGGCATCCCAGGTCTTGTGTTCCACGTCGACATACATCGCTAGCATGTCGGCGAGGGTCTTATTCAGGCGCTCCGTAAGACCATTCGTCTGCGGGTGGTAGGCCGTTGTCCTCCTGTGCCTGGTCTGACAGTATTTCAGAATGGCTTGGGTGAGCTCCGCTGTAAAGCCCGTTCCTCGGCCGCTGATGAGGACTTCCGGGGCGCCATGTCGCAGCAGAATGTTTTCGACAAAGAATTTCGCCATTTCGGCAGCGCTACCTTTCGGCATTGCTTTTGTTTCAGCGAAGCGGGTGAGGTAGTCCGTCGCAACGACGATCCACTTATTTCCGGTTATTGACTTCGGAAAGCGTCCCAGCAAGTCCATCCCGATCTGCTGGAATGGTCGGCAAGGAGGCTCGATTGGCTGTAGTAATCCAGCTGGCCTTGTCGGCGGTGTCTTGCGTCGCTGACAGTCTCGGCATGTCTTGACATAACGGGTGACGTCGGCTGTTAGGCGCGGCCAGTTATACCTTTCTTGTATCCTCGATAGCGTCCGAGAGAAGCCCAGGTGCCCGGCGGTCGGATCGTCATGTAGGGCGCAGAGTACTGCTGGACGCAGCGCCGATGGAACAACAAGAAGGTAGTTGGCGCGGACTGGTGAGAAGTTCTTCTTCACGAGTAGATTGTTTTCAAGCGTGAAGGAAGATAATCCCGCTTAAATGCCCTGGGGACAACGTCGGTGTGCCCTTCCAAATATTCGACGCGGCCTTTTAGCTACGGGTCTGCCCGTTGCTGTTCAGTGAAGTCTTCCGCGCTTATCATTCCAAGGAAGGCGTCGTCATTCTCGTCATGTTGCGGCGGCGGGTCAATGGGTGCGCGTGATAGGGAATGGGCATCGGAGTATTTTCATCCGGACTCGTAGGTTACAGTGATGTCGTATTCTTGTAGTCCGAGGCTCCACCGCGCCAGTCGTCCTGAAGGATCCTTTATATTCGCTAGCCAACACAACGCGTGATGGTCACTGACGACTTTGAATGGCCTGCCATAAAGATAAGGGCGAAATTTAGCTGTAACCCAAACGATGGCGAGGCATTCCTTTTCGGTCGTAGAATAGTTGCCTTCCGCTTTTGACAGCGACCGGCTAGCGTAATCTATCACTTGTTCGACTCCGTTTCTTCTCTGGACTAAAACGGCACCGAGGCCTAGGCTACTGGCGTCAGTGTGGATTTCTGTATCTGCGTAGTCGTCGATGTGCGCAAGTACCGGCGGCGTCTGCATGCGTGGTTTGAATTCTTTAAATGCGTCGGCCTGCGGCGTTTCCCACTTGAACTCAACATCACATTTAGTTAGACGTGTCAACGGCTCAGCGATGCGTGAAAAGTCCTTGACGAAGCGCCTGTAGTAGGCACACATGCCAAGAGATCTACGCACTGCCTTCTTGTTGATGGTTTGCGGGAACTGTGCGATGGCAGCTGTCTTTTGCGGGTCTGGACTGACACCAGATTTGCTGATTACGTGGCCTAGGAACAGAAGCTCATCGTAAGCGAAGCGGCATTTTTCCGGCTTCAGAGTAAGTCCTGAGGACTTGATGGCCTCTAGTACTGTCGCAAGCAGCCTGAGGTGATTGTCGAAATTTCCGGCGAAGACAAAGACGTCATCCAAATAAACGAGACAGGTCTGCCACTTCACTCCTGCTAACTCCGTGTCCATGACGCGCTGGAACGTTGCAGGCGCCCAGAACAGTCCGAATTGGATAACCTTAAACTCGTAGAAGCCGTCTGGAGTGATGAAGGCCGTCTTTTCGCGATCTCTTTCATCGACTTCTATTTGCCAATAGCCAGACTTGAGCTCCATCGACGAGAAGTATTTAGCGTTGCAGAGCCTATGCGATGCGTCGTCTATTCGTGGGAAGGGGTATGCGTCCTTTTTCGTGATCTTGTTCAGACGACGATAATCGACGCAGAAACGTAGGGTTCCGTCCTTTTTCTTTACCAGGACAACAGGGGATGCCCAAAGGCTTTTCGACGGCTGGATGATGTCGTTGCGCAGCATTTCGTTGACTTGTCTCACAGCTTCGCGTTTTTGCGTCGAAACTCGGTAAGGGCTCCGGCGGAGTGGTCGCGCGCACTCTTCGATTATTATGCGATGCTTTGTGACTGGTGTTTGTCGAATCCTCGATGACGTCGAAAAGCAACCTTCGTATCGTCGGAGCAGACTTCTGAGCTGCTGTTGCTTAATCACGGGGAGACTTGGATTAATGTCGTAGTCTGGCTCCGGAACCATCGTCGTCGGGGTAGATGCGGCGGAATCCGAGAGGACAAACGCATTACTGGTTTCCAGAATTTCCTCGATATACGCGATCGCCGAGCCCTTGTTGATGTGCTTGAACTCTTGGCTGAAGTTTGTCAGCAACACCTACAGTTTTCCCTCCATGCAGTCGAGCGATCCCTCTTGCGACACAAATCTCACGGTCTAGCAGTATACCTTGGTCGCCTTCGATAACGCCTTCTACGTCAGCGGGTGTTTCGGTGCCGACCGAAATAACAGTGCTCGAGCGAGACGGGATGCTCACTTCATCTTCGAGAACACTCAAGGCCTGGTGACTACGAAAGCCCTCCGGCGGTATCGCTTGATCTTACGACAGCGTTATCGATTTTTCTTCAGGTCTATGATTGCGCCGTGTTGGTTCAGGAAGTCCATGCCCAAAATGAAGTCTAGTGAACACTGTTGGAGGATAACGAAGGGGGCAGGGTAAGTTCGGTCATGAACGGTTATTCTTGCCGTGCAGATTCCAGTCGGCGTAATGAGGTGTCCTCCAACGGTCCAAATTTGGGGGCCCTCCCATTAAATCTTAACCTTCTTCAACTGGGCGGCGATGTGTCCATTCATTACGGAGTAATCGGCCCCTGGGTCGACTAAAGCAGTGACTGCGTGGCCGTCGAGAAGTACTTCGAGGTCGGTGGTTCTTCCTCTGGCGTTGCAGTTGGGCCTTGGCGTCGGATCACGGCTGCGTCGGGTTGAACTGAAGCTGGAACGTCGCGTCGTCAAGCAGTCTTTCGTCGGTGTAGCCTTGGCTTCCTGACTTCGTCGGGACGGCGGCGTGTCGTCATTCGGTCGTCGAGATGGTTTCTTTGTCGTCTTCGTCGGCGGCGGAGGATCTTCGTCAGTTCGACGAACAGCAACCGCACCTCCATCGGTTGCTGCGTTTAGTTTTCCGGATATGGGCTCGCTGACCGGCCCCGGGCTGGGCCAGTGTATGGTCGGCGCTGCTGCGAAAGGTAGCGGTCCGGTGATGGCGAGCGCGACGGTCGTCGAGAGCTCCACTGAGCAGCGGCGAGGTAGTCGGCGAAATCGAGAGGGCGTTCACCTTGCTGCTGGCGCGGAGCGTTGACGGCGAAACCTCGCAGTCCCATCTCCCAGTATGGGCATCGGCGATACACATGGCCGGCTTCTCCGCAGTGATAGCAGAGCGGGCGGTGGTCGGGGGCTCGACAAATGTCCGTCTTCCTCGCGTAGGTGCGCTGGGCGACGGGTGGGCGTGATGGTGGCGGCGGCGGCGGACGGCGGAATTGCGTCGTTGCAGGGCCCTGGCGTGGGCGCGGAGGGGGACCTTGACGGCGTGCGACGGCGGCATATATCATAGCTTCTGGCTGGGGCTGCGGTAATTGTGGTTGCAGCTCGGGAACTCCAAGCGATCGGTGCACGTTTTCTTTCACGATGTCGGCGATCGAAGCCACTTGGGGCTGCGACGAAGGCAGGACCTTGCGCAGTTCTTCGCGCACAATGGCCCTGATGGTCTCCTGAAGGTCGCCGGAATCCAGTCCTTGGATGGCGTACTGCGGCGTCAGCCCCTGGCGGTTATATTGCCGGGTGCGCCTCTCCAGAGTTTTCTCGATCGTCGATGCCTCTGCAGAAAACTCTGCTACGGTCTTCGGCGGGTTACGAATAAGTCCGGCGAAAAGTTTTTGCTTGACGCCCCGCATCACGAAGCGGACTTTTTTCTCCTCTGACATTTCCGGGTCGGCGTGCCAGTAAGGACGGGCCATCTCCTCCGTTAAGATCGCGATCGCTGCAATCTGCTTTCTAGTAGTGCTTGGGCTCGCTCTTTTCGCACGACGCTTGTAAACGTTTGCAAGAAGCCGCTTCGGAACAGGTCCCGCGTCGTTAAGGTGGCTTCTCGATTCTTAAACCAGGTCCTGGCGGCGTCTTCCAGTGCGAAATAGACATGCCGCAGCTTGTCGTCGCTGTCCCAACTGTTAAACGTAGCGACCCTCTCATGCGTCTCTAGCCAGGTTTCCGGGTCCTCGAATGTTCATCGGCGGAACGTCGGAGGCTCCCTGGGCTGCTGCAGCAAGAAGGGGGACGCTGGGGCTGCCATTGGGGTTGCCTTGGCCACAATCTTCTTGGTCTTCTCACGTAGAAGTCCGTGCTCTTGGGGCAGCTGTTGAATGCTTGATGCTCGATGCTCCGGGTCTACGTTGGTGTTCTCTTTGCGGTCCGGGCTTGGATCACGGCTTGTCGGGGGCGTCCAGTACATGAACGAAAAGCACCTCCACCAGATGTCACGTGGTGGTGACGTTGAAGAACACAGTAGCAAATACTGCGAAAGACAAAACTAACTTTTTTTGGGCGAACCTGTGCCCACAAAACAGGCTACACTTATAGCACAACGATAGTGGCGAACACGGTCGGCGATCGTCGAAAATCTGATCAACGGGTCAAGCGCGTCGGCTTTTATACATCAATCGTCGAATGTTCCAGACTAATCGCTGGGACTCGCGTGCCTTCCACAAAGTTCTACACAATTCGCGTCAGGCGATGAAATCAGATAACATAAGGTTCGGTGGCAGCAGAAAGCGGATAGAAGCATCGATAACTTTCCAGAAACTTCGGATACATGCAGGCGCGTCCCGCGCTGTGCGATAACATTTGTTAGGCGGCGAAACGTGGTCACCCGATAAAGATAAGTACACATGTCAATATAATGGTAGGAACTGTATAAAAAAGCATACGCACACAATACCTGCCAAGTATTTTGAGGATGAAGTAACCGTGCTTCAATTTCTTGCTTGCTTCTTTTTGAGAATGCTGTTGAACTATTTCTTTCGGGAACTGGTTAAAGTGAAAAGGAACGTAATATTCTCGACACTTTTTACCATAGTTCGTATATATACGTGGTAACTGATAAAGGTACGTTTTTCTTGGCATTTTAGGCTTCCTCTGGAATATTTTGTGGCGATTCGGGAAAATATTACGAAGAAGTATCACTTGTACAAACAAATCCGAAAAGGACTCAACACCTGCAATATTACTTCTTGCGTCATTGCCTGAACAATCATAAGTGGTACCATACAGTATGCTCGCAGCTGTCCTATGCAATAGCTTATCCACTCGATCTACTTTCGTTTGTGAGCAGGAACCAAAAACTGAAATAGCATATCAGAGCACCGACTGGCCTAGAGCCTTAAAAACTAACCTTCGCATGAACAGGCGTGTTCAATTTGAGCATGTATAACTGATCTGCTACCGCTTGTAAACGCTTAATTATGTAGTTAATGTGGACATCCCACAGCATACGGTCGTCAAAATGAAGACCAAGGTACTTAACAGAAGAGGATAGCGGTAGAGACATGCAAGAGCATTTTAAACACTGAGAACCATGTAATTGAATGGACATGTCTAGGCTAACGGTCTTATGAGGATTTCTGAAACATATCATTGTGTTTTTTCTTTGTTTAAATATATTTGATTAGCATTTAACCAATGAATCACACGTATTGCGTCTTCTTGAAGTCGTTTTACGGCTTCAGAATACGATTCGTGTGATATAAATAGTATAGTGTCATCAGCTTATCGAAATATTGCAGCATTCAGTTCTATGTTGGCAATGTCATTGATGTAATCGTTAAATAAAAGAGTTCCTAGAACCGATCCTTCAGGTACACCATACCTATCTGATGTAAAACCACTATATGTATTGTTTTATTGGGACTACATGCAAACGGTTTCAAAAATAATTGCAAAAGAATTTGAAATAAGGACCTCGGAAACCAATACTTTCTAGTTTGTACGTCATGATGTTTTGCTCTATGGTTTCAAATACTCTTGTCAGATCAATGAAAAGGCCGAGCACAATATTATTTTGATCAGTATTTTTACATACATAATCGTTAGATTCTTCAAGCAGATCGACTGTACTTAACCTACGTCTAAAACCGTATTGGGAGGGACTTATAATTTCAAATTTATCGCAAAAGGATACCATGCAAGTGTAAATATATTACTTCATTACACGCGCTAACACGTTCATTATTGGAATTGGTCTATAGTTATTTTTATCCGATTTACTACCTTTCTTATAAATTGGCCTAATGACTTACGTCTTTAAACCCTGCGGGATTATAGCTGTTTCTAAACATCCGTTTAATATGAACAAGAGCCCGTTTTGCAGATAGAAAGTGCACTTTATATCTCGCACTCTTATTCGGTCATAACCTGCTGGTTTGTTGAGTGGAATTGCATTAATCAAGTTACACAGGTCACTTGCATCAATGGATTTTAGAATAGCAGAGTTTGGAATCATCTCACCTAGGTAATTTAAACTTAGAGCTCTAGAAGACTGCTGTTTTAGTTTTGTTAGTGAAAGTTCAAAGACATCTTTAAAGGAGTTCGCAATGTCCGATGGCTCTGCAGGCGAAAATGTGTTCAGCAAGCCATCATCTAAACTTTTACGTTCAGATTTTCTCGCCAAGTCATGCAGCAAGCCCCACGTCTTTCTTATGTTACTGCGACACTCTGAGAATTTTTCAGAGTACTATTCCCGTTTACTTATTCGTAACTGAGCAGTAAGCTTCTTACGTGCCGTTCGATATTCTTTTTGCAGATCTAGGTTCGTCGGGTAACTTTTACAAAGCCTCCATAATCTTTATTATTGGTAAAATAGTTCTACATTGGATGCCGTTATCCATTTTGTCCTCGGATTTCTGCGTTTCAATTTCACTTTTTTCGTGGCCAGTGAGAAGAACGTACTAAAGTGATTTGCCAATTGGTTAAACGGTTTTTACATGCTTGCATGCGTCTAATATCGTTCAGTCAAAATTTCTTACTAACTTATCCAACTTCCTGTCGTCTATGAAGTAACCCACGTAATTTACGTCATTTTCAGGAGCGATAGTATCTGTAACACGCAAGGCCGTGAAATAATGATCTGCCACTTTTTTTATGTATAACTACCGCCTCGGTTTCAAAATGTGGGCATCTCGACGCTATATGATCAGTGCAGAATCTCGTGAGGCGAGACGCTACAAGTTCTTCACGGGTGAAATCGTGTATGAGGTGTACCAAACCATGGGCTGAAAGTAAATATACATAGTCAGCGACTCCCTGCTTATATCTCCAACTATAATTACGTTAGGACGAGCATGTTTAGTGAGGAGTGTAGACAATTCAGATAAAAATCCTTTCAGATTATAATTAGGTGGTCTGTATACTGCTAATACCAGGAAAGTAGCTTTAGGCATGCATAATGTAAAGGGAACGACTTCCGCTGCGGTAAAGTCAGCAGAAATTACTTCCAACATTTATTCGTTTCTAACAAAAACATAGACGCCACCACCCTTGCTCAAGTCACGGCACATTGAATGTGCCTGACAACATTTGAGAACAAACGCTGCAGATTCGGACTGCGTTATGTTTATCTCTGTTAATATGAGGATGTCTAGGTGTTGCAATACTTCGCTCAGGAACACATTTAGCGATTTCCAGTGCCTTTTAATTCTTCAGATATTAGTGTGTACGAGATCTAGAAATGGTACAGTGCAGCGTAACCTTCTTTCTACAGCGTAACCTTCTTTGTACCCATTCCGCGAATGAATTGAGCGCTGTGGACATGATTAACTCAGCCTTAATAGATCAGCTTCGCTGACAATTTTCTTCGCGCCAGAACCCTCACTTTTCCTCGTGAAAACAATTCCATTCTTAGTTCACACAAACTTGAATGCCTTAGCATTTGCAACTTGCTTTGCCTGCCAGAGCAGTCTCCTTGTTTCAGCCGTCAAGTGCACACTCCTTAATGATGTCCATAAGATTGTCGTTCATTGCTTGAACACTAAGGTCCTCTTCCTGGGTTAAAGCCGTATATCTGTTCTGTAGCTTGATCCGGAATTCCTCTGTTTTCCCCCTTACCGCTAACTCTTTGATCGGCTTCTTATGTACCAATTTCTTCCGTTCCCTCCTCAAGTCGAGGCTAATTCGAGTTCGTACCATCCTATGGTCACCGCATCGCAGTTTGCCGAGTACGTCTACATCTTGTGTGATGCCAGGGTTGGCGCAGAGTATAAAGCCTATTTCATTTCTAGTGTCACCATTCGGGCTCCTCCACGTCCACCTTCGGCTATCCCGCTTGCGGAAGAAGTTCTTCATTACCCGCATATTATTCTCTTCTGCAGTCTACTAATAACTCTCCCCAGCTATTCCTAGAGCCTATGGCATATTCCCCCACTGACTTGTCTCCAGCCTGCTTCTTGCCTACCCTGGCATTGAAGTCACCCATCACTATGGTGTATTTTGTTTTGACTTTACCCATCGCCGATTCCACGTCTTCATAGAAGCTTTCGACTTCCTGGTCATCATGACTGGATGTAGGGGCGTAGACCTGTGCGACCTTCAATTTGGACCGCTTACTAAGTTGCCCAGCAAGACCTGCCACCCTCTCGTTAATGCTCTAAAATTCCTGTACGTTACCAGCTATATCCTTATTATTCAGGAATCCGACTCCTAATTCTCGTCTCTCCGCTAAGCCCCTGTAGAACAGGACGTGTCCGCTTTTTAGCACTGTATATTCTTCTTTTGTCCTCCTAACTTCACTGAGCCCTATTATATCCCATTTGCTGACCTCTATTTCATCCAATAGCACTGCTAGACTCGCCTCACTAGATAACGTTCTAGCGTGAAACGTTGCCAGGTTAAGATCCCAATGATGGCCTGTCCTGAACGTATATTTCGCTTCAAAATCTTAAGGAGCGCGCAATCTGACAAAACGGTCTATATTTCGGTTCTCTAGGCACGCAGCGTGGTATTTCAATTTTCAGCATGCACTGGTCTAGTGTAACCAACGGTTCTGCATAATTTTACTGGCTGCGGGCCTATCTACGTAGAAAATGGACTTATTCGCAGGACCTTGCCGTATGAGCTTTTGACGGCGACTGTGTCATTGAGCACCTGTATTTTGTTTATTCTGCACGCAGTTTCTTTTAATGAATGGCCTTCCAGCGAACGTCATGCAGTATCTGGAAAATTTTCAGGACAGTCATCGCAAACATGATGTATTGAGTAAAGCTACTCAACTCACATGCATTACATCATTATTAGCAGATATCAGCTAAAATAAATAAGTAAACAATTCAAGGATAATAAAATTGCATATGAAATTTCACTCAAATGTCAGAAATACTTCGAAACTTCGCCAGCTCGTCTCGTGTACCTCCCTAAGTTTGCCGGGAAACAAAGGGCTAAATTCAAGGGCGGAATGGACATGTCTGGCGGCACCACGGCAGAAGATGGAATGTGTGGCGTAGTGGACCATATGACAGGATTGCCATTTGTTGGGTGTGTTGGTAAACTGACTTGGAAAGCATATTTAGCGCCAGCAGAGAAAGACAGAAGGAAGAAGACAGCACAATGCGCTTTGTGGTATCGTCTCCCTTCTGTCCCTGTTCGCTGGCGCTAAATATGCTTTCGGAATATGATAAGCTCAACAGCAATTGGGCTGCTCACGTACAATGAACGTTTAGATTTTATTGCAGGCAGTGGAGAAAATAATAAATGGTGCTCAGTGGGCTCCCACGTGATCATAACAAAACCACCGTGCCGATGTCGGTCGGGAACGATTCTAATAGGGGAAAATTTCTAGCAATTCCTCAATGCCCTTTCTTATGTTTCTTCGATTGTTCCAATATGCTAAATTTAGGGTAGAAGAACATTCTCACAGAATAACGCAAGAACTGCACCAGTAATTAAACCACGGTGCTGTGACCTGACTCAGCAATAGATTGAGTTAACAGAACAGCCGGTCGGTGTAGCGTCCGTGGTGATTGTAGCCGAGGACAAGGTGTTCATGCACAACTTTGCGGGCTTAACGCAAGAAGGGTCTGCGGTTGGAAGAGTTAACAGTTTTATACGTGATAGGCTGCACTAACACGTCCCTGTGTGCATTTGCATAACATTTCCAATACTCCTGTTCGTGCGCCGTGGTAAAAATATATAAGGATGTTTGGTATTTCTGAAATTTCGTGAAGCTATATGTCAATGCTTCAAATGTTAAGACATTGGGGATACATTTTTTAGGTTTCGGGGTACCGGTTTTTGCTAGGCAAAACGTGCAATATTTCGGACAGCCTTCATTTTCACCTGATAACGAACGCGAATATCATTTGATATAATGCGAATGTACGGCGCCAAATAGCTTCAACTACATTTCTTCGTACGAATAGTACGTCTGCGGCTCATGGCGATTTTGATGCTTATGTGTCCTTGTTGGCGCACACTGGACGTTAATTGTTTTTATTGTACGTTTCAAGCAGCTCAAGAGTCGCACAAACAGGCCTTTCTCATGACACAGCTGCAGAGGCAAATATACCTTAGTGCTATCTTCATAAGTCTTCGCCTTAAGAAAGAAATTAGCTTTCCAAACGCGTTATCGGGATTTATTGTGAAAAATACACTATATCTAAAGTGCAAAGAAGTTTGGAAGCACGTTCGTATTTTCCCGAAAACAGCCATATAATTTTTTTGTCCGAAAATTTTTGTGCAGGTAGAAACAAAACGAGAACCGCAACTAAATGACCGGCATTTTGTAATATGCCAACTGACGAAAAACTACCAAATTCAGCAACGGCAAAAAAGAAGGGAGGAGCAGGTGCTTTTGAACCTGCTAATTGGCGCTCGCGGTATCAGTGATTTCGATCTGTCGGTGTTAAGAGCGCTCGGCTGTCACTTCCATCGGCACTCAACACCACCGACGATTTTTTTACGCTTTTATATAATTGCACAGAAAATTCTCCTATACCTCGAGCTTGGCGCATTATGGCCTTAGTTGCCTATGTGCCATAAAATACAACACAACAAAAAGCACACTTCCACCGGCTGGCGCAGGCATTATATTGACACGCGTACTTGTCTTTATCGGGCGACATGTTTTGCCGCCTAAGACATGTTATCGCACAGCGCGGGACGCGCCTGCATGTATCCGAAGTTTCTGGAAAGATATCGATGCTTCTATCCGCTGTCTGTTGTCGCCGAACCTTGTGTTATCTGATTTCATCGCTTGAGACGAATGGTGTAGAACTTTGTAGAAGGCATGCGGGTCCCAACGATTAGTCTGGAACATTCGATGAGTGCTCTATAAAAGCCGACGCGCTTGACCCGCTGATCAGATTTTCGACGATCGCCAAGCGTGTTCGCCACTATCGTTGTGCTATAAGTGTAGCCTGTTTTGTGGGCACAGGTTCGCCCAATAAAAGTTAGTTTCGTCATTCACAGTATTGCTACTGTGTTATTCAACGTCACCACCAAGTGACATCTGGTGGAGGTGCTTTACGTTCACGTACCGGACGCCCCGACAAGCCGTAATTCAAGCCCGGACCGCAAAGACAACACCAGAGCCGTCCCGGAACATCGAGAAAGCCGCCGTCTTCAACAGCTGCCCCCGGAGCACGGACTTCTACCTGAGACCAAGAAGATTGTTGCCAAGGCAACTCCAATGGCAGCCCCGGCGTCACCCATCGTGCTGCAGCAGCTCAGGGAACCACCGACGTTCCGCGGTTCCACATTTGAGGACCCGGAAACCTGGCTGGAAACGCATGAGAGGGTCGCTACGTTTAACAGCTGGGCAAGCGACGACAAGCTGCGACATGTTTATTTCGCATTGGAGGACGCCGCCAGGACGTGGTTCGAGAATCGAGAAGCAACCTTGATGACGTGGGACCTGTTCCTAAGCGGCTTTCTGCAAACATTTACAAGCGTCGTGCGAAAAGAGCGAGCCCAAGCTCTACTGGAGACCAGAGCGCAGCTGCCGAATGAGACGATCGCGATCTTCGCTGAGGAAAAGAACCGTCTGTTCCGCCACGCCGATCCGGGAATGTCCGAGGAGAAGAAAGTCCGCCTGCTGATGCGTGGTGTAAAGGAGGAACTTTTCGGCGCAATGATACGAAGCCTACCGACGACCGTAGAAGAGTTCCTTCGCGAGGCCGCCAGCATTGAGAAGACACTCGAAATTCGGAACCGGCAATTCAAGCGCCGCACGAGCTCGACAAACTACGCCGGAGTTCAGTCACTGGCCACGGACGACCTGCGCGAGACCATCAGGGCAGTCGTACGAGAGGAGCTTCAAAGGATCTTCCCTTCATCGCAACCTCAAGTGGCCACAGTCGCCGAAATTGTCAAAGAAGAAGTTCAGCGATCGCTCGGAGTTGCCGAGTTACAACCACAGTAATCGCAGCCCCAACCAGAAGCGATGACCTACGCCGCCATCGCCCGCCGTCAAGGTCCCCCTCCATGACCGCGCCAGGGCCCTGCAATGCCGCGATTCCGTCGACCACCGCCGCCGCCGCCAGCACGCCCACCCGTCGCCTAGTGCAGCTATCCGAGGAAGACAGACATTTGGCGAGCCCCCGACCCCCGCCCGCTCTGCTATCACTGCGGTGAAGCCGGCCATGTGTATCGCTTATACCGCGACTTGGGACTGAGAGGGTTCGCCGTCAACGCGCCGCGTCCACAGCCTGGAGAGCGCCCACGTGCCATCGCCGACTACCTCGCCGCTACTCAATGGAGCGTTCGACGACCGTCCCGTTCGCCGTCCTCAGGCCGCTACCTGTCGCCGCAGCGCCGACCACACACCGGCCCAGTCCGGGGCCGCTCTGCGAGCCCATATCCGGAAAACTCTAAGCAGCAACCGATGGAGGTGCGGTTGCTGTTCGTCGAACTGACGAAGATCCTCCGACGCCGACGAAGACGACAAAGAAACCATCTCGACGACCTAATGACGACACGCCGCCGTCCCGAAGAAGTCGGGAAGCCAAGACTACTCCGACGAAAGGCGACTTGACGACGCGACGTTCCAGCTTGAGTTCAACACGACGCAGCCGTTATCCGACGCCAAGACCCAACTGCAACGCTAGACAAAGAACCACCGACCTCGACGTGCTTCTCCACGGCCATGCAGTCACTGCCTTAGTCGACACAGGGGCCGATTACTCCGTAATGAGTGGACACATCGCCGCCCAGTTGAAGAAGGTTAAGACTGCATGGGAGGGTGCCCAAATTGGGACCGCTGGAGGACACCTTATTACGCCGACTGGAATCTGCACGGCAAGAATTACCGTTCATGTGGGTCCCAACGATTATTCTGGAACATTCGATGACTGCTGCATAAAAGCCGACGCGCTTGACCCGCTGATAAGATTTTCGGCGATCGCCGAGCGTGTTCGCCGCTATCGTTGTGCTATAAGTGTAGCCTGTTTTGTGGGCACAGGTTCACCCAATCGAAGTTAGTTTTGTCGTTCACAGTATTGCTACTGTGTTATTCAACGTCACCACCACGTGACAATATATCCACCACAATAAATTCCGCGAACTTGTTCTGAAAACTGCGATTTGGGAGCGACTTTATTTGCCATTTCAAGAGTGGCTGCTGCAACCAGCTGAAAGCTGAGCCATTGAAGTTGATAAATACCCGGGAGTATACCAATAAAGGCATCGCAAATCGCTTTTTACTAGCCCAAATAGCCTCCAAAAGTTGAACGTTTCCATAGAGTCCCATACTTCTAACTTAGCCGGCAATTTGTAACGGCTATTATTTATTTATTTTGTTTACTGATACTGTTAGCCCAAAGACCAACACAGGCTGGAGTAATCATAAAATAAGCTTCAAAGATCGCTACAACCACGAGCCCTACACAATTCAATCCAGAAAATACAACTGCTTAGTTATGCCAATTTTATACAAAAATATGAGCATTGTGTGACAGGCACCGAACACTACAAGCAACAACTGTACCATACAAAATCATACTTTGAACATCACAAACCGGAACTTCGTCAATATCCCGTAGAATCATTTGAATCATGTCATATTGGACATGCTGCATATCACTGCACCAAGAAGCTAATAATGTGTGAGGAGGGTTACATAGAAGAATAATAGGCCAGTACAGATTTTTAAAACTGTTCTAGTGAATCTATTTTCGTTATGCTATGCACTAGCGCATTCCAATCTTCGGTAATTTTAGGAAACAGGGAGTACATTAATGAGTCAACCTTTGCAGGTATGGGCACATATTGGTCCTCGTGGCTAGACCTCACGGACCGTGATATCCATGACGATGTCTTTTGTAAGTCCTTTTGAGTGTCGAAATTGAAGTGGTTATGTTTCATTCAATAAATAAATTTTAGTCTAGCCCCTTTTCGCCTCAATGAAAGCTCGGGAAAGTTTGGTTGAGTGAGCATCTCAGTTAGAGAATCCGTACACCTATATTTTCGCATAATAAACCTTGCTGCACGCATCTGTACTTTTGCAATTTCATTTACTTCATTCCTCTTGCACGGATCCCTTATTATGCTAGCATAGTCTATCATGTGACGTACCAATGCCAGATATGCAGTTAGTTTAACATCTCGGAGAGCAAGCTTCAGCCTCCGTTTAGTGTCCAAAGTTTAGCTTCTGCGACACATAAGTTAGTGATCTGTTTTTTCTTAAGATAAGTCATGTGATGTCATACAGCCTAAGCACTTGAAGTGACTCGCTTGTTTTATTGGTTTACCGTCTAACTTGTAATTGTAATGTAATACATTTCTTGTTTTTCTAATTATTGATGCATAAAAGTTTTTTTTCGTGATTTTTTTTTTCTATCGCTTGCGCCAATTGGTGATTGATTCTAGCACTGAACCTCATTTTAGTTGGGCCTCATGACATGAGATCGTAGAGTACATTAAGCAATCATCAGCAAATAAACAAACCGTTGTCTTATCATCAAGGCCATTTGTCATGTCATTAATATAACATAGAAACAATACATTTCCTAACGTAGACCCTTGAGGGACACCTGATGTTACTTTTAGAATTTTCAATTTGTTTCCTTTGGCATCCGCATATTGCGGCCTGTTAGTAAGATATAAAAGAATCCAGTCGACTATATTTATATTAACTCCGAGCTCAAGTTTACCAATGGAATCCGAGTTTGAAACGTAGTCGAAAGCTTTTGACAATTCTAGGCGAGCTCCGTCCACCTGACCTGTTTCATTAATTACCTGAGAAAAATCGTGTACTGTTTCTGCAAGCTGGGTGATAGTGGGCAATCGGCTCCTAAATGCATGCTGGTTAGAAATAAGTATGTTCCAGCTTTCATTATAGTTAAACAAGCTTTTGGATAGGATATGCTCGAACAGCTCGCGGCATGTACATGTAATTGAGATGTGTCTTTAATTTCGAACTCTATGTTTGTCCCCAGTTTTATGAACTGGCACGACTCGCGCCGTTAACCAATCATTTGGCAAATTGTGCTGTTCAAGAGACGCACTGAAGATTATCAGCAAATTCTTCGCGATCCATTCAGCATATCGCCTCAAGAATTCATTAGGGACGCCATCCGGGCCAGGAGACTTTTTCGTGTTTAGACCTAAAAGAAGTGAACGTATACCTGATACGGTTAGGATAATGTCTGGCATGTCTGAACGAGCATTAATCCTTCTTTCTCTTATTTCTGCAGGTAGTGGTAGCGGAGCGTCAAACACAGAACGGGAGAATTCGTTGCGTGTATCAGCAGTTTGCGCAAAGTCTGCAATTATACATTCATTGCTGGTAACATACCTCATATCCTCACGTGATGGAGCAAAGTGACGCCAAAAATGCTGTGGCGAATCTTTCATCAACCGTCATAAAGTGTGGGAAGAGTAGCGTTCTCTTGCAGTAGATAATTTTTTTTCTTTGGTATTATCGAAAGATCTCGAATCTCATTATCTTCTTTTTATTTTCCTTCTTCGTTTTAATTTCTGCTATACGTGAACGATTTCTCGGTTCACCCAAGGATTTCGCTTTTTCACGTTTTTTATCTTCATTGGAACATAGTTATGCACAGCACTTGACAATACCTGTAAACTTATGCCACAACGTATTTATTTATTTATTTATTTATTTATTTATTTATTTATTTATTTCACTACTCTCAGGGCCCGAGACATTACGGAGAGGAGGTGCATACAAGATCGGTGGCAGTTTTCTTAAATTTGTTGACGTCGGTGATGGCAGCCATGAAGGCAGGGAGGTGGTTTCAGTCATTTCCAGTTCGAGGAATAAATGAATTTATACAAAGGCTAGTTCGGCATTGCGGTATTCCTACCATGAAGTTGTGGCCAGTGCGTGAAGATATATAAGATCGAGAGAGGAGTGATTTATCTTTGAGAATAGGGTTAGTATAATAAATTCTATGAAAAACACATAATAGAAAATATAGCGAAAAAGACATAAGCGACAGAACGGGAACACCAACTGAAGATTTCATTGCAGATACGCTTGCTGTTCGGGAATAACTTGAAACAATAAATCGGGCGGCGCGGTTTTGGACAGACTCTAAAGCGTTAATTAAGGTTATCTGATTAGGATCCCAAATGGAGCAAGCATATTCTAGTTTAGGTCTGATTAACGTCCTTTATATGTGAAGATTAACGGTGCTGTTAGAAGCTATTAAATGGTACCGTAAGAATCCGAGCGCGTAGTTAGCCTGTTTAGATATGTAGTTCACATGCATTTTCCAGGACAAATTGTGTGTTAAGTGAATAGCCAGATATTTGTACGATGAGACAGATGATAAATGAGTGTTATTAAGAAGATAGCGAAGGGTGTATTCAGGAGGACGGCTCCAGATACACAGGCGTTTGCACTTAGTGGTGTTAAGTGTCATGAGCCATTCGCTGCGCCATGAAGAAATCGCGTTCAAGTCCGATAGCAAACGTGCTTCATCAGAGTAATTGAACGATAAAGCACACAGTCATATGCGAAACGATTTATATAAAAGATAACATTATTCGGAAGATTATTCATGTGAATTAAAAACCTCAAATCGACCTCAGTTACTCCATCAAACGTCTCCAATGCCATCTCCAGGTAATCTAGGATGCTGACATCATCTGCTGCAGCAAAATTGCTTACGTGTATTGTTTCTCTGTGAAGCTTAACTGGAAACACTTCTTTTATACACAGTATGAGAAGTTTGTGGTCTGAAAGTCCGTTATGAACAGAAACGGACTAATCAGTAATCCTGCTATCTATAAATACAAGGTCAAGCACTGACTGGGTAGTTGGTCCAATTCTAGTTGCTTCATTAACAACCTGCGTAAGATTTCTCCTAAATACCATGTCAAAGAAAACTTCACAGTGTTTGAAGTCTGCCGAGCGAACCTGTCGTACATTCCAACGAATATGTGGCAGATTAAAATCACCTGCTGATTTAGACGCGTGTTTTCAGATACATTGTCTATCAAAAAGTCGTGAATTGATTTTTAAACGCAAGAGGGGCATTAGAACGTCTATAAACAGCACCAATTACGCAAGGAGAGCCGCACAGCATTAGCTTACACCAAATACTTTTGTTATCGGGTCATTCGCGTATCATCACAAGCTCAATATCTTTGATAGGAACAATGCTACAATATCACCACGACTTTCACGATCCTTACGAATAATTTGATAAGGGGGGGGGGGTATTATTATACTTCGCTACTATATTCAATGTGCTCTCTGCTTCAAGTATTACTTGCTTCAGCTTGTCGAGTTGAGTAGAAAAGAAAGAGTGGTCAGCCTTAATTCCCTTTATGTCTTCTCTCATTTCTTTTTGCCCGTCCAAAAGCTTCTGCAGCATGTCCTTTACCTAAGGTCCGGTGTTTTGCTCTATATCGCCACTAAGAAACATTTAACATTGACAAGCATGCCATGGCCATATGTACACAAGCTTTGGGGTGCGGCACAACAAAAATAAACCTATTGTCACTTCTGAAGCACTTTCCAAACTTACTAACCTGCAAATACAGGACACGCAGTTCAGTTGGCTTCATCCTAATAGATTCGCCGTGCCCACGAAAAACCTCGGTGCCGACTGCCCTTAAGTAGCGAACACACTCCGTTCTTACAGTGTTCAGTCGTAAGTAACGGTACCGCTTCCATGAGATGTTGGGCTAGGCGCGTAGAGCCTATTTCTATCGGAATATCTTGAAAGATGGCTTTTATGATTAGTTATTCGCGAAAAACGACGCTCTCCCCTAGAAAACACGCGTATTTCCTGGGGCGGCCGCTAAAGGCGTTGTTCGGCGACGTCCCTAATTCCTGGTCATGAGACATCAAAGTACCCATTGTCTGATCAACACGGTCTTCGTAGCGTTCTTCGCGTAGTTCATGACCTTGCACGTGCGATCAATAACCACTGTTAAAATAATATATTACTTGATCTAGCTAAAGCATCTGATTTTGTCTGCCACAAAAAAAACTAATAGTGAAACTAGAAGCCGTGCTTGGAAACGGGGAAATAATCAGCTTGAGTAAAGACTTTTTGTTAGACGATCCCAATTCGTAGTGATACAAAACACGCCATCTAAAAATGTACCAGTAACATACGGAGTTCTGCAGATGTCTGTGCTTGGGCCAGTTATATTCTTTCTATTTATTAATGACATAACCAGTAACGTAGAGTGCAGTACAAAGTTATTTGCTGATTATTGCATTATTTACAGAGAAATTAATAGTTGCAATGATCATCTTCTGCTTCGCAGGTCTTGTAATACGCTGGCAGATTGGTGCAAACAACATTTGGCAGGTGTCAGTTAACATAAAAAATCCCCTACCATGACCGTCTCAAGAAGAAAAGAACGCTCACTACACTTACCTTATTACTGACCGGCCCCTAGGAAAGTAAGAGAACATATATTTAGGCATTACATTAACGTCTGATCTTAAGTGGGACACTCGCATCACAAACATCACTACCACTGTACTGCGCAAAGTGTTCTACGTAAAAGGATGAGTAAGTCTATCACCTCTCTACACCTAACTCCTGGCGTACACAACATTCGTGGGGCCTGTTTTAGGCTATGCTAATAGTTTCCGCATTCTAAGAATAACATTAAGAAAATAGAAACTGTTCGACGCAACGCTGTCAGCTTTATTCACAACAAATATAGACGTACTGCTCCCCCTACCCATCTGTTGGTTGCCTCTGGTCTTCAGATATCAGAAGCCACAGTGAGACAGGCCCTAATAATATTCTTTTTCAATTTCTTCGTAATAGTTATTGAATTTACCAGTCAAAATATGTCATTTCTTCACAGTCACGTGAAAGCCGACATAAGCATCTGCAGACATTGGTAGAAGATCACCTGAAGTTGGACACATTTAAACACTTTATTTCTATATGCAATGCGGAAGAGGAACCAAATGTATAACGAAATAACAAGCACTAACTCTCTGTCTGAGTTACGTACGAAAATGGAAGCATTAACGTTAAATTGACTGCCAGCATATTTATGTATTTCAAAATGGTGTTTGTCTCGTCGTCAAATATTTTTTTAATCACTCGATTGACGTTCTTTTCATGTGCTGTATGTTTTCCTTTTTTTGTGGGCGTTAAATTTTATTGCACGATTTCTTTTTCTGTGTTCAAAGAAAGCGTACGTAGTACTCAGCGAACGTTTTTCCGTTATGTATGTTATGGTATAAGATGTAGCAAATCACACGTGCAGATAATGTTGAGCACGTACGTTGAAATTGCCTCTTCCCCACCTATATATTTATTTTTTATTTTTATTTCACAATAACCCTAAAGGCCCTCTAGGGAGGGTATTACATAGGGTAAATGTTACATAGGAGAGGTGAACAGTGCGTAATGTAAATACAATGGAAAAACAAAACTGGGAAAAGATTAATTACAGTGCATCAACGTACAAACACAAAAAATAATGATAGTTATCAGTACAGGAACTCTAAATGGTTTGTACAAAATGTGACACTGTCGTGGAAGCTTGGTTAACGGCGCATTAACAAACAAAAAAATAAAAAATAAATATGTTTACAAATCAGAGAGTCAGACGTGATATATTAGGTATTCATGGTACTGCGTAGAGCGTCTGTAAATTTTAAAGCATTTGTTTCGGTGACAATGTGCGATGGCAGATTATTCCATTCTTTCGAGGTGCGAGGTACGAATGACTGACCAAATGCGAGGGAATAACACATTATGCATTGAACTTTGCAAGAATGATCCCGACGCGGAAAAATGACTGAGGGTTTACGCATGAACTCGTTATGAAGGGATACGTGATAGTAGAGCTTATGGAATAGTGTTAAACGAGATATATTACGGCGAAGTGACAAGGCTTCAAGCTCGGCGCGATTTTTTAATGCTGTTATACTTGTTTCTCGTGAATAATCTGAAAAGATGAAGCGTACAGCACGGTTCTGCAGGGCTTCTAAGTCAGTTATTAGGTATGCTTGATGGGGATCCCATATGGCTGACGCGTACTCTATTTTAGGGCGTATTAGTGTTGTGTATGCCAATTTGCGTAAGTGTACGGGAGCTTGTTTGAGGTTATGTTTAAGGAAACCAAGCGAACGGTTTGCAGAAGCAAGGATATGGTTATTGTGATTATTCCACGTCAAGTTAGGGGTTAAGTGTACGCCAAGATATTTGTAGCTGGAAACTTGTTCAACAAGGCTGTTGTTTAAGATGTAAGATGTTGATGTTCGGGGCGCCTGATTAGTAAAAGAAATGAATTTAGTTTTAGTAAGATTTAGAGGCATTAGCCAAGTTGAACACCATACGTTTATTGCGTTTAGGTCAGATTGAAGAATGTCGTGATCATAGTTAGAGTGAATATTACGATATATGACGCAATCATCAGCAAATAGTCTGATATTGGATTTGATGCCGTCTGGTAGATCATTAATATAAATTAGAAAAAGTAGGGGCCCAAGCACACTTCCCTGTGGTACACCAGATGTTACGGGGACTAGAGATGAGTTGTGATTGTTAACCGATGTAAATTGCATTCTGTTAGAAAGGAAGTCTTTTATCCATGTTACAACAGTAGAGTCAATGTTCAGCTGTGTAAGTTTGTGAATAAGTCGACGATGAGGGACACGGTCGAATGCTTTTGAATAATCTAGGAATACGGCATCTACTTGAATTCCGGTGTCTATAGATGAATGTATGTCGTGAATAAAACCAGCGAGCTGAGTGTCACATGAATAGCCTCTGCGAAAACCGTGCTGTTGCTTAAATATGAGGTTATGTTCTTCAAGATAGTTAATGACCTGGGAATGTATGATATGTTCGATTAATTTACAAATGTTACTTGTTAAAGAAATTGGTCGATAGTTAAGTGGTGAAGAGCGATCCCCAGACTTGAAAAATGGCACTACCTTAGCCACCTTCCATTCGTGAGGGATAATGCCTGTTGATAGTGATTGTGAAAAAAAGGCGGACTGTACTGGAAAGATGCTTGGGGCAATATTTTTTAGAATTGTCTTATTTAAGCCAATATTATCAGCGGAAGATGAAATCTTAAGATTAGTGAGGAGAGAATAACTTCCAGAATCGGTAATTATTATTTCCTGCATAAACGAATCAGTGCGAGTCATGGTGGCTAACGGTTCCAAACATTCGCGCGTGAATACCGATGAAAAGGTTTCTTTCAGTAGTTCGGAACAATCAGTGTCAGTTAACGCTGCGCCGTCATGATCAGTAAGGACGATGTCAGAATTATGCTTGGGATTAATGACACGCCAAAAGCGCCGAGGGTTAGTTGTTAACATCGATGAGAGGTCCCGTTTATAGAATTGTCTGCGCGTGGCTTTGAGTAAACTTTGGTATTCTTCGTCACATGCTTTGTACCGACGCCAGGATTTAGATAATCGATTTCTGTCAGCTTGCCTGAATAATCTTTTTTTCTTGTTATTTAGGCGACGAAGGTTCAGCGAAAACCAAGGAGCAGTGTTATCGGATTTTATGGAAATGACCGGGATGTATTTATCTATGAGATTAGTAAGTGCGTTTTTAAGTAGTAACCAGTTTTCTTCTACTGTCCGCGACAAGTAATCTCTCAGAAAGTCGATAGAAAAAAAGCGATAGTTCATTGTTAATACGATCAAAGTTAGCTCTTTTGTAACACCTAATCTGCTTGCTGATAATTTGCCTTTTGATAGGTGAAGGAACAAAGCGACCAGTTAAAACATCATGGTCGGATAGACCAGTAATCTGAGTTATTTCAGAACATATATCTGGATTGTTCGTTAGGATCAAATCAAGAATATTAGAAGAGTGCGCAGAACATCTTGTCGGGCTTGAAATTAATTGGGTTAGGCTGAAATCAAGACAGCACTGGAGGAACGCATGCGACTCTGACTGTGTGCTATAGGTTGATTGTGTGGACCATGCTATGTCTGGGAAATTAAAATCACCAAAAATGATTACATTAGAATGTGGAAACCGATGAGTAAGTTCAGTAAAAATGCGATGAAATTCCGCTGTGAACCCATGAGTAAGGTCCGGTGGGCGATAAAAGACACCAATAATTAAGTTACTTGATCTGAATTTAAAACAAGTTATTACGCATTCAAGGAAAGTGCTAATAACAACGGGCATTACAATATACTGTCTGTTTATTGCAAGGAGGACACCACCACCTCGACGATTTTTCCTATCGCAACGAAAGATATTAAAATCAGCTTCACAAACGAATATGTTTTCATTAGGAGTAGCATCGTTCAACCAAGTTTCAGTTAATGCTATTACTGTTGCCGATGTTGAGACGATTAGTGAAGATAGTGCGACATTTTTAGACATAACGCTTCTAATGTTAGTGTATAAAAAGCAGCAACCGTCCTCAGTATTAATCGTACTATTTGTTAATGTTTGTGGTGTTTGTGGAACCTTAGGTGAAGTTGAAAAGTTGGCGCTATGTCAAACTGGAGACACAACCGGGGAAACGAGCTTCGCACAATTTGCTTGAGTGTCCCATACGTATACTTCCTTGTTAATTTTTAGTTTGTTAAAGACAAGGCTTACACGGTCTTTTTCTTTCTTTATGGTTTTAGAGAACTGCCAAAGTTTACGTCTTTTATCGCGAACCGCCTCAGAGTGATCACGAGAAATGCCAAAGTTAGTATCTTTCAGCTTGTGGCCATTACTAAGCACTGTTTCGATTTCTTTTCCATTGAAAAACTTCACAATAATTGGTCGAGTGCGTTCATTTGAAAATCGTCTGAGGCGATGCGCACGTGCGATTGAAGCTGTTGATACTCTTAGTTGATCTTTGCAGAGTTTAGTTACTATTTGCTCGGACGTTTCCCAGTCTTCCGAATCACCCGTGTCTTGAATGCCATAAAAGAGGAGGTTAGAGCGCCTTGAGCGGTTTTCCAAATCGTCTATTTTATCGTGCATCATCGATATATCACGCTCGCTGCTGCTGCTGCTGCAAGACTGAGGCGTCACTCCTGATGCAAATTTTGATTCTAAATCCTGGATTTGATTTTGCATTTTGGCTAGATTAACTTCTTGGCTTGAGATTGGTCTCTCTGAGGAAAGTGACTCAAGTTTACCTTCAACTTCATGTACGCGTTTAGTTAGTACTTCAAGATCATTTTTTAGTCCAATGTGTATGTGTAACACTTCGTTCACTGATTCCAACAAATTAGAATTACTCGCTTCCAAGCGTTGTACGGCACTGAATACCATGTCAAGTTTTTCTTCTTGTGCTTTCGTCATTGGACCAGGGTTCACTTCAATGTCTCCGCCTAGCAATAACAGGCGCAAAAAATACAGTGCTGTACGCGCAAACCGCTTGATACCGTTGGACATATCAGAGGGCCACGACACCGCAATGAGACAAGGATTGTTGCTACGATAACATGAAGCTTCAAGGTAACTAACCTGTACGAGTGCAAACTGTGAGCGAAACATTCCAACTGCGGTGGCGTGGCCCGAAGTGTGGAAGAAGGGTGCGTGGTTATATTCAGGCAGGTCAGCTGACATGGTTCCAATTGCCAGCCGAGTGGATGACCATCAATTAGGTTTTGCGGCGCGACATCTAGTGGATCCCGGCCGCTTTTTGTAGAAAATGGCTCGCTGCTTGAGACCTGGTTGTGGTAGCAGCATTCGCTCAGCCGAGGCCCAGCCAGTGGTGCCGGTGACGTGGAACAGGACTGGCCAAGCAACGCCACGAACAGGGCCTGTACGAGTGCAAACTGTGAGCGAAACATTCCAACTGCGGTGGCGTGGCCCCTAGTGGGCTAGGCTGCAGCGGCACCGGCACCATGTTTAATCGCTACTTGTTCTTCATGCAGTTCTTCGGCTTCCTTGCTCTACCTCCCCTCCCCTTTGTGGCGTCACATGGCTTGGAACTGCTTCGTCTGACTTCGCTCCCTTAGCGGTCGAGAACGTGGACGTCATCGAGTGCTTGCCCAGGAACTGCTCTATCGCTACCATATGCGATTACCTCGGCGTGTCCCACTTTAAGCTACAGCATGCCAGCCACCCCGATGTCCTGTCGTTTGATCAGCCAATCATCGACAACTCTCCGTCTGTGACGTCATCAGCCGACGGTATAAATGTCCAGTGCGTGGATCGAGTCTTCAGTGGGCTAGGCTGCAGCGGCACCGGCACCATGTTTAATCGCTGTTTGTTCTTCTTGCAGGTATGTTACTATCCTGATGCCGAGTGTATCCGATCTGATGATCGCTTTCTGCTGCTGCTCCCTTGCCCACAACGTCTTGTATCCTGCTGCTCGCATGCATTGTATTGCGCAAGTTGTCTCCTCTTAAGCGGAGATGTGGAAATCAACCCTGGCCCAGGCCCTCGGTCTAAGTCTAGGCGTGGATCCGGTTCCGCTCTCAATGAGAATGACGATTCTCGCCTTTCCTTTGATAGCCATGACAAAAACGACCCTTCGGTATCCGAAATGTTCTCTAAATTAATGGAGGGGCAGACTCAGTTGGCACGAGATGTTGCGGAAATTAAGTCATTTCAACAGTCAGTTGCGCGTCGCTTTGATGTTTTAGAGTCACGTGTTCATGCACAAGAGTCCACTCCTATGTCCAAAGACTCTAGTTTACTGCGTGATTTACGTGCTGAAATAAATGCCTTGACTACTAACGTAACGCACTTGGTCTTAAAGAAATGACAGTCTTGAAAATCATTCTCGTAGGAACAATCTGATAATACACGGTATTTCTGAAGTAATGGATGAAAACGCTGCCACCCTGATGACTGCAGTTTCATCTGTGTTTACTGAGCACCTGAAGACTAGCTGCCCTCATATTGAGCGCTGCCACAGGCTCGGTAGAGCACGCGCTGGTTACATTCGTCCCGTCATTCTTAAACTTTCTAACTTCAGCGACAGAACCGAGGTTCTTAGGAACGTTTCAAAACTCAAGGGCTCAAATTTCGTCATTAAAGAAGATTTCTCTTCTAGGGTTTGGTTAATTCGGAAAAAAATCTGGGACGCATCAGCCTGTTTTCGAGACAGCGGTTCAGTTGTGAAGTTGAGATATGATCATGCTTTCATTAACAAGGTTCGTTATAACTGGGATGACAGTTCAAACTCATTAGTAATGGCACCCGCTCAACGTGTTTCTTCTGAGTCTGGCCATTTGACTTCCGTTCCATCCACTTCCTGAATTCATCCTGGTTCTTTTGACCACCTTGTTGTCTTCAATATACACCCTCGTAGTATTGTTAAAAAATTTCCTGATTTATTATCCCTTATATCTATTCATTCCCCCCATGTTATCGGCATCACAGAGACTTGGCTGCACAATGGTATTTACGAATCTGAGTTCACTCCACCCGGTTTTGTTGCCTTGCGCATAGACAGAATTAGCGGTACTGGCGGTGGCATGGCACTGCTTATCCGGTCGGATCTACGATTCTCAGTCTTGCCTTCTCCTCCAGAAACAGAATCCGTATGGTGTAAAATTTACCTTCATGATCGGTGTATTGTGATTAGTGTTATATATCGTCCCCCCGGCTCTACTCTTGATGTTCTTCATGCTGTTGTAAATCTCATGAGCGAGATCAACATTGCTTGGTCGAGTTTTATCTGTATGAGTGACTTCAATGCCCCTGGCATCCACTGACCATCATTGTCTGCAGTCGGTCGCGACACAGCTATTTGTAAAGAGCTAATCAACATTTCCTTGTCCTTTGGTCTCACCCAGGTTGTTCCTAGTGCAATCAGATTAAATTCCGTCCTTGACTTGACACTAACCTAGGCGAACGTGACTTTTCTTGCGAGGTAATTGATGGTATTTCAGACCATAAAGGCGTTTTAGTGTCATTCTCCTGTCCAATTTCTAAATCCCCCTAGACGTTTACTAGTTTCCCTGATTTCACTCGTGCGGACGACCACTCCATTACTGATGCCTTATCTCATCACTTCGATAGGTTTAGTGCACTTGCAGACAACCAGGACGTCAACTGCCTTGCAAATTACTTTGAGCGTCCTGTCAAATCATGTATCGAACGTTTTGTGCCCATTAAAACTAAGAAAAAAATTCAAACATTCCGTGGATGACTCGTGTTATCTTAAATTTGTCCCGTCGCGTTCGAAGGTTAAGGCGTTCCAGAAGAGGCACTGATCCCATGGCGTTGGATAGATTTGTTAAGGCAAAGAAAGAATTCAATCTCATGTTGCAAAATGCCAAGGATTTCTTTTTTCGCGTTCGCCTGCACAATTCGTAAAGAACTAACCCACGAAAATTTTGGTCTGCTATTTTACCTCGCGATGCTTCATCCACTTCTCTCAGAATAGATAATGACGTCACCAACGACCCGGCGGTGATATCCGATGCATTCAACAAGTATTTCCAATCCGTGTTTGTTTCCGATAACAACTTTATCCCGACACTTACCAATATAGTTTCTTCTGAAGCAATCAGTGACGTTGAGATAAACTGCGAAGGCATCCTGAACCTTATATTAAACCTGGATGTTAAGAAACGCACCGGTCCGGACGGGATACACAACGCGTTCCTTGTTCGTTATTCGTTGTGGTCATCAAAATATCTGTCAGTCATATTCAGAAAGTCCTTATCATCATCTACTGTAGCTTCTTCATGGAAGTTAGCCAAAGTGCTCCCTCTTTATAAATCTGGAGATAAGCAGTGTTTGTCGAACTACAGACCAATTTCACTGACGTCACAGTCATGCAAAGTGTTGGAACACATCATTCATAAGCACATCATGCTCTTTCTGGAAACAAATAATTTACTGTCTAACATGCACCATGGGTTTAGGCGCGGTTTTAGCACGTTAACTCAGCTAGTTGAGTTCACGCATGACATTTCATTTAACCTTCACCTAGGCAACCAGGTTGATGCCATTTTTATACATTTCTCGAAAGCATTTGACACTGTTTTACATTCTAAACTTATTGCTAAACTTAATGCTGTACTAAATAATCCTCATTTAGTTAATTGGGTTTTAAGCTTCCTCTCATTTCGCTCCCAGTTCGTCTCATAGTTCGACTGGCTCCGCTACTGTTGATGTGACATCAGGTGTGCCCCAAGGCTCCGTCCTTGGGCCGCTTATTTTTTTATTATACATAAACGATTTGCCACTGCACTGCTCTTCTAACATCCGTCTCTATGCTGATGACTGCGTTCTATATGAAGTGAATAAATCTTATAATGATCATTGTCGCCTTAAAGAGTCGTTTTCTAGCTTTTGCGATCGGCAAATGAACATTAATTTTAATAAAACCGTTCTGATGTCTTTCTGCAAGAAATCTTCCCCCTCCCTTTTCAGTTACTCGTTCAATCGCCGTGCTGTAGATAAGGTTTATGAGTATAAGTATCTTGGTGTCATTTTTACGCATAACATGTCATGGTCCACACACATTGATTACATATGCAGTAAAGCACTAAAAAAATTAGGTTACTTGAGGCGAACGCTAACCCGATCTCCTAAATAATAATAATATTTGGGGTTTTACGTGCCAAAACCACTTTCTGATTATGAGGCACGCCGTAGTGGAGGACTCCGGAAATTTTGACCACCTGGGTTTCTTTAACGTGCATCTAAATCTAAGCACACGGGTGTTTTCGCATTTCGCCCCCATCGAAATGCGGCCGCCATGGCCGGGATTCGATCCCGCGACCTCGTGCTCAGCAGCCCAACACCATAGCCACAATCTCCTAAATGCACAAGGTTACTAACTTATATATGTCTAATCCGCCCTGTTCTTGATTATGCATCTCTAGTTTGGAGCCCGCATAAGCAGTCAGAGATTAATAAACTAGAAACAATAGAGAAAAAAGCTGTGCGATTTATATGTCATCGTTACGATCGCGACTTTTCGCCCTCTTCAACACTTTCTTCCTTGAACCTAAACACGCTCTCTTCTCGTCGCCATGCCGAATCATTAAAATTCTTGCATTGCATTGTCAATTCTTTAGTTAGGCTCTCAAATAATAATTACATTAACTTCGCGCCGGGATCATCAACGAGAAGACATCATGACCTAAACTTGATACCCTACTAAGCACGTACTAACATGTTCAAATTAAGCTTTTTTCCCCGCTCAATCGAAGACTGGAATTCATTACCTGGGTCCATTCGCTCATGCTCATCCCAAATTTTTGCAACCACCAGCCCAGATGCATAATCATGGGTATGGGCATCATCAGGCATGGGTATGCCTGGCAGCATTTGTATAACATCTTGTGTAGTCTTTCGTCAGTGCTATTTTGTAAAAGTGCTCACTTGTGTTTACCGCTGTATACTCCAAGGCATTTTCTGTACCTTTTCCTAACCCACTGCTGCTATAGCGCAAGTTGCGCTGCAGCATGTATAAATAAATAAATAAATAAATAAATAAATAAAAATGTTAGATGTATAATTTATGTACGATATACACGTGTGTATATGTGTACGTATATTTTTATATATATATATATATATATATATATATATATATATATATATATATATATATATATATATATATATATATATATATATATATATATATATATATATATATATATGTCTATTTTCTTCTAATCCTTTTTGTACAATGTACGCTCAATATTCCCACTTGTGATGCTTTCGATAGAGAGCGGCAGTATCGTAAACAAAGAAAATAATTTGAAGCATTAGTAGCGGTGAGAAAACTTCAGAACACTTGAGATCTTGAGCAGTGAGAACACAGTGAGATCAATTAATAAATACCACTTAGCATAAAATTATTAAGAAAAGCATAAAACGCCTGATTGCAAAGAGTACGAACCTTGTGACGTAACTACCGGAATTTAGGAGAAAAGAAGCTGAGTATATCTGCTAAAGGTGCATTTACTGGCATGAGTCGGCACTCGCGGGCATGCGACAATCCGTGAAATGCGTCAAAAGTGTCGGTCGCGAACAGGCTGACGCGTAGCGACGCATACCAATTCTGCCTGCTACTGATGCTACGATGTCATGCGACGCGTCGCCAGTGTCCATTAATCACAAGCCTCGATTCCTCGCCTCCTGCTATGCCTATGATGGCCCCCTTCACTTCACTTTATTACCTTAAAGACACCCAATATAAGAGTATTACATAAGGAGTGCGTTCATGTATAAGTAATCGCATACACAAAAAGAATTACTGGTTGAAATTGACACATATAAAGTCAGTAAACGTACATGGACAAGTGCATGGTTGCAGCGACGTCGCGTGGAAGGTCATTCCGGTCTATGGCTGAGCGAAGACGCCGACGCCAACGATCGTTCGAGTTGTATGGACGCACGACGTGCGCCAGTGTTTCTGGAAGCCAGTGTTGTGATACTAGGTCGACAATCACACGACCGACGACCGCGGGTTGTGGCAGCGCGAATTCGTGCCGAGTTCGAACGACGCCAACAAATCGAGCCTGCCGACTGTCATTACGCTGGTTTTTATGTGGTCGTCTGCTAAAACATCGTACCGATGCAACGATTCATGATTGTGGCAACGCCTGCGCTTGTTTTTTGTAAATTTTGTTGTGTTCGAAACGAATGCAAACATTCTTTCAAAGTCCGAAGTCTCTTAATCAGCATTCGCCTACCGCCAATTTTGTTTACATTCAGCGTCGGCACAGTGCCTCATTAGAGTTCGTAACCCGCGAGTGGGCGAGCCAAGCTCAGGTACTATGTTGAAGGAAATTAATTTTCAGTTCCCTTTAAGCTGCAGCGATTTGAAATATGTCACTCCTGACTTCGTGTGGTGTGTGGTGTGTAGTGTGTAGAACCTCGGCACGTTTAATGTGTGATTAATGTGATCTCAGATGAATCAAGTTTAGCGGGTTGTGCGTTTTCAGCTGCTAAAATAGGTTTTGAAAGCAAAAGACACTAGTACCCGAACAACTGGAAGCACATCTTCAGCCATGCCATCCGTTTCACCTGTCAGTGCGCTCTTCGATTCGACATGTAAAATCCAGTACAAATTCTCTTCGTAATGCACGCCTTCATCGCTGGGCTTTTCGCCAGGCTGACAACCGATTACCATGCTGCGCCACTATCTCCTTCACAACCGGAATGCGTGCAAATTCTGATCCCCGACATCGACAACATGGCGCTTGTCCTGGATGCACCCTTACCTGGCGAGCTCGTTCACCCGAGTTCAGCCAGATCGTCAACGTCTTCAGTACAAGCCGATGATATTTATACATGCATAAGCGTGTTACTTGTGGCCGATACACGCGGGCATCCCGACAAAAACGACGAACGCTCTCTGGATCTCGAGCTGTCGGCTGAACTGGCCAGCGCTGCATTCTCCTTCGTAAATACTGTGTTAATAGTCTCCAATACTTAATATTTCGTTCGCGTCACATTTTGGTGAAGGGTGCCGTTCCTCGTCCTCGCCACGGAGCTCCACTGAGGCTGCACCATCCTGCTTTCCGCCATGGCTCCCGGTGACGACACCCCATTTCTTTCTACTCCTGCGACCCCACAAACAACGTACGTTACAGTTGCCAACCCCCGTAATCCTGGCTATAATCCGGCCAAGATAATATCGACGTTGAGGACTGGCTGAACCTGTATGATCGTGCTAACCAAAACAACCGCTGGCATCCTACGATTATGCTAGTAAATGTCCTATTCTACTTGGGCGGAGCTCCTTGTGTCTGGTTCCGGACACACGACGAGATCTCTAGCTGGGATGCTTTCAACGAGAAGCTCAGCGACCTCTTTCGAAATCCCACCGGTCGGCAGCTGGCTGCTAGGAAAACGCTTGCTACTCGAGTTCAATCTTCTACTGAATCGTATGTCTCGTGCAAACAAGACGTGCTCGCTGTTTGCCGAAAAGTCGACGACAATATGGTCGAGGTTGACAAATTCGGCCACGTAGCCAAAGGGATCGCGGACGACGCGTTCAACTTGTTGGTTTTCAACAATGTGTCCACGATCGACGTCATTGTCAAGGAATGCCGCCGCTTTCAGCTCGCCAAAAGCCGCCGCGTCACGCCACAGTTCTCCCGGCTCCCTAACATGGCTGCAACGTCGTTTTACGTCAAGCTTACTGCTTCCCCACCCTTAAATGAGCACGTCACTCGTATTGTTCGCCGCGAGCTCGAGGCTACAAGTCCGGCTCCATTCCATCCACGCCCACTTAACCCACTATTGACCAACAAGCCCTAGCGATTGCTCTCATTCAGGCAGTTGTGCGGCAAAAATTTGTCAACCTCGGTTTTCCTGCTGCCTCATCCGTCTCCCAACCTGACGCCCGAACGATGCCGACAGCAACGCCTCACAGCAATCGGTATTCCCCTCCCAGATACCGCGGTGTTAGCGAGGGGAGAACTCTGGACGACAAGCCCATTAGCTTCCGTTGCCTCCGCAATGGCCACGTCGCTCGCCACTGCTGCACCTCCTGGACATCGCAGTATCCGAGCTTCCTTTCCTCGTCTCCTCGCTCATCCGCCGACCCGCGCCGTCACTCGCCTCGCCGTATGCCTCCTACACCTCAGGCGTATTGACAGTCGCCCTGCTTGCTCGCCGTCACCTTAGCGCCATCGGTCCCCGTCGCCCCAGCCACGCCGATATTCCTCGCCGACCAATTATGGACCTTCCCAGACGGACAACTAAACCATGCAGCTCCTGGGGTTAGTGCTGCATTATCTTCGTCGTGTCGAAATCCTCCATGACGCTCCCAACGAACCAGAACCTACTTGATGTGCCCGTCGACGGTCTGCCTTTGACGGCGTTAATAGATAGTGAAGCCCAGGTGCCCATAATGAGTTGTAACCTCCGTCGTCGACTGAGGAAGGTTCTCACGCCTCCATCTACTCGAGCCGTACGCGTGGCCGATATTAGCACTGTTGACGTCACTGGAATGTGTACTTCCCTTATCACTTACGCCGACCACCACGTTCCTGTTCTTTTTACAGTGCTGACCAATTGTCCCTATGACCTAATCCTCGTACTCGACTTTCTTATGGCGCATTCAGCTTTGATTGACAGTTCTGCCGGTACCCTTTGCCTGGAACTTCCTCTACTCGCGGCTATTCATGCCGAACTGCCGAACAACTTTAGTACGACCGCCTTTGTCCGCCTGCAGCCTAAAGCTTTGACTTTCGTCGATTTGCTATCATCTTTTCCTGTGTCGACGGTGATTACGTCGCCACACCTGTTCCTAATGTCCTTTTAAGGCGCAATATCACTGTGCCCCACTCCGTCGTCATCGTCGCCGATAACCAGACATGCCTCCCAGTCGTCAGTTTTGGCCCGACAAAGGAAGTTCTATCCCAAGGCATATCGGTTGCAACGCTGCGTGCTATAGATGAGCACGTCAAGACGTTTTCAGTTGACATCTGCTCAGATTCTTCACCATGTCCACACGATGCTAATTGCCCTGACGCAACATTTCGTCCCATGATTGCTGAGGACCTATTGCCTCAACAAGCAGCAGCTCTGTGCCGCCTTTTGGCTTCCTATCAAGACATCTTCGACCTCAACAATCGCCAATTGGGCCAGATTTCAATTGTTAAGCATTTTTTATTTATTTTATTCACAATACTGCTACTCTCATTTGAGAGCGTGGCAGTTGGGCGATACATCATACATGTATCTCAGTATGCATCTGGGCAGAACAGCTAATTGAAAAAAGAAAAAGAAACAATTGCCCAAAGATGGCAATATAAGAAAGAAGCTGAGTTTAGGAACAAAAATGCATATTTTCACATGACAGTTAATGAACAGGATACTAGCAGTGAAGAACATGTAAGTAACCAGTTTTACGTGAAATAGGAGCGAACCCAAAGATAACACTTAACGCGTAATGATTTGGAAAAAAATCTAGGCAAGCAATTTAGTAGGAAAATGGCAGTTACAACAATCATTTGAGGACTTCAAGTAATACAATAATGAAAACTTATTTTGGGAACAGAGCGTACCATATACCCGCCGTGGTTGCTCAGTGGCTATGGTGTTAGGCTGTTGAGTACGAGGTCGCGGGATCGAATCCCGGCCACGGCGGCCGCATTTCGATGGGGGCGAAAACACCCGTGTACTTTGATTTAGGTGCACGTTAAAGAACCCCAGGTGGTCAAAATTTCCGGAGTCCTCCACTACGGCGTGCCTCATAATCAGAAAGTGGTTTTGGCACGTAAAATCCCATAATTTAATTTTTAAGAGCGTACCATATGTCCACATAAGGACAACCAACAAAAACGAAAAGGAAAAACAAAAACGGGACGTCGAAAGCAACACAGTGCAAAATTTGTGGCGATGATACGTGCGATGACAAATGATTTTATTTACGCACTGCAGCTTCTACTTGTGAGGTAAATTCGGATAACGATTCGGTGGCGGTTATAGCAGGATCAAGCCTATTCCATTCAGCTACGGTAAGGGGGAGAATTAATACTTACACGTGTCGTTGTTGCATGTGTATTCTGTTAACGTGTGCGCATGCTTGTTACGTGTTTTTCGAGCCTCAGAAAATGAAATGTGCCTGGACACATCTATATTATAGCTATTTTTTAGAAGCTGAAACAAGAACTGCAGGCGAGCGTGTTTTGCTCTGGTAGATAGCGTTTGCAATCAAGACTGCGTTAGAAGATTAGTCGGTGAGTCAGCGCGTTTATATTTATTGTGAATGAACCTTATAGCCTTTCTTCGTACTGTCTCTAATTTTGTTATGTTAGTCGTATGAGGAAACCAGGCTGTGTTTGCATATTCGAGAACCGGCCTAACGAACGTTGTGTAGGCCAGTAGCTTAGTTAATGTCGTAGAGAGCGCAAGGCTTCTTTTGAGGAAGAATAGTTTGCGTAATGCTCCTGCGGTGATATTAGAAATATGTTTATCCCACCTGAGGTCTGAGGTTAATGTAACTCCCAGGTATTTATGTTGTTCAACTTTAGTTAGTTATATGCCGTTAATCTCACATGTAAAGTTAGATGGTCTTGTTTTCCTTGTTACGGTCATGGCCAGAGACATTATTACGTCAATTGACATCTGCCAATTAAAGGACCAAATAGCTAGAGTGTTGAGGAATCTATTAAGTGGGATGTGGTCACTTAATAGAAGTGATTTCGCTATAAATAACACACTCGCCGGCGAACAGTTTTATATTACAACCAATGTTAGCTGTGATGTCATTAATATAGTTTAGGAAGAGTAATGGCCCAAGAACTGAGCCTTGGGGAACTCCGGAAGTAACGGCGACAGTGTTAGATAGCATTTTTTGTAGATTACAAATTGTGAATGATTGGCTAGAAATTCTTTTATCCAGGCTGAATGGAGCCCTTTCCCAACAACACTTTCAACTTTAGCGATTAATTTGTTATGGCATACACAATCGAATGCCTGAGGTAGATCAAGTAAAATCATGTCAGTCTGACCTCGGGGATTGACAGTAAATGCAAGATCATGGAATAGTTCTGTAAGTAGGGTTACTGTTGATAAACCACTGCGAAAACCATGTTGGTAGGGAGACAAGAAGCCAATGCTCTCTAGAAAAACCATTATGTGCTTTAAGATTATGTGCTCTAGAAGCTTACGGGATATAGTAGTTAATGAAATGGGTCTAAAATTAGACATTTCTGCTGTGTCGTCTGATTTATGTATAGGTAATACTTTTGCAGTTTTCCAGTCGTTCGGTAGTTGTGAAGTCATGAGTAATTTACGAAAAATTATGCCAAGGTATCTACTGCGCCATTCCACATACCCTTTCAGAAAGTCGTTCGGTATGTTGTAAGGACCGCTGCCTTTTTTGGGTCAAGATTAAGCAGAAGATTAAGTATGCCAGCGTCCGTAATGTCTAATTTGCCAAAGCTTACACCCTGCCTGGTTCGAAAGGTGGGAATAATGTTATTATCTGTAGCAAATACTGATTGAAAGGAAATGCTATATGCGTTGGCTTTCGCAGTTTCTTCCTCTGCGCGTAAGTAGGACGCTTCTCTATCACTGGTGCGAAAGTGCCTCCAGAATTTTCCGGGATTATTAGTAAGAAAGCTCGGTAACGTTACATTAAAATAATATTCTTTTGCGCGTTTGGCTGTAAGCTTCAATTCTGTGATGGCATTAGGCTGTTTCGACACTCTGGATTTATCTCCTCCTTTAATTTTATTGTTCTAATTTTCAGACGGTGCTTCGCCTGAATTACTTCTCAGGTTATCCAGGGATTATTTTTTTAGCGACCGCTTTGTTTTAGTAGGCTCGTAGTTCGTGACGCAGTAGAGGACGATAGATTTGAACATAAACCAAAGGAAATTTACGTCAACAGAAGCATTCGAACCCATTTGGAAAAAAGGCTGGAACTCATGATTAAGGTATGTTAGTATGCCATTGTCATCGTCGTTTAGGAAGTCGGTTACTACGTGCACAGCAAAGTGGGCAGTAATAGCAATAAGTGGTAACACACATACTGATACGTCACGAACTGAGATGCCACGAATTACGTCAGTTCGTACATGGCTAATATAGAAATGATGGCTGATAAGTATTAGGTCAAGAATGCTTTCAGTAGTTCCCACCGAACGCGTTGGACGTGAAACGATCTGATGAAGATTGAATTTTAGCATGAGATCAAATAGTGCATCCGAGGCTGCTGACGAGTAGTGAATGTCATTCCAATTAATCTCAGAAAGATTAAAATCACCCATAAGGGCGATGCGTGCACCATGAGCGTGACGTTGCATGTAGTCGAGAATGGCACTGATACACTGGTCACCAGAGTTCGGGCTGCGATAAACACACCCTAAGACAACGTTTCTACCTTCGCAAAGCAATTTACAAAATACCGCCTCAGCGTCTTTTATCTCAGGCAGAACGGAAAAAGCAAAACATTTTTTATTAATAACGCCACTCCGCCACCACGTGTGGGACGGTCTTTTCGGGTAACAGAATAATTTGGCGGCGCGAACTCTTGATCAAGAATGTCGTACGTGAGCCACGTTTCTGTTATAGCTGCTACATCAGGTTCATAATCAATTATCAAGTTTTGAAGTGCCTGGGGTTTGTTGACGACGCTTCGAGCATCTACTGTGAAAAGTATTAGTTCGCGGATTTTGCGCCTCGGCAGGTTACAACTGCGCTTTTGTCGTTCCCGGTGATGTTCGCTGCTTTGCCGGCACGGCGATTTTCTGACCCCCTTTCTGAACCGTTTCTTTTTTTCAAGCGGCACTTTGTCATCCTGCTCGTTGCTCCAAACATACGGGCGATTGTTAATGTATAGTTTGTCGAAAACAAGCGAAACCTTTTCATTCTTTTGCTGGTTTACCTTCGCGTTGTTCCAAAGTATTCTTCTGATATACCGCACGCGTTTTGAAAAGTCTTCTGCAATAGATAGTTGAGCGTCGTTAAGCTTGTACCCCCTTTTCAGTATTGTATACTTGTCTCTTGAATCTAGTAATTTGAAGATTACAGGCCGAATCTTGTTAGGGTCTGCTCTCCCTAGCCGATGTACACGTTCGATGGCTACTGCTTCTAATTCCAGAGGGCCTTCGATAACGTCTGCATTCACTGTTCATTCCAGTGTCAAGGGTGTCTCTCCAGTGGCTTCTGGTAGTCCGTACATTATCAAATAACGTCCGCTACGATTCTCTAGATCATCGATTTTATTTTGCATTGACATTATTACCGAGTTCCGGCTTGCTATTTGCTCTTGACAAGAAAAGACTTTTTGTTCTAGGCTTGTCAACATGTTCAATTTCTTATCGATTTCAGCTAGATGATTTTTCTTAATGTCATTTTAATATCTGCGGCTATTTCTTTTAAGTGTTCGCATACTTCCAGGCCGGGATTATTTTCGACATCTCCGCCATGTAATAGGAGCTTTAGTATAAGCACAGCATGTTCAAACACGATACCACACAGCCTTGGGCACGGCAGCGCTAGCAAGAATGGGCCACTAGAGCGGATGTATTTTCCGTATCGCTTTCTCACCTGAAGAATGAAGGCAAACGGATTGTTAGGTGGCTGCATTCCTTGAGTGCTGTCGTGCCGAATGATCTCGGCTTGCCTGTGATTGGCCATTATAGGTGGGCTCTGGGCTGCCGCTGAGCAATGATTGGCGCCCAGCGATCTGCGCAGGTCGCCGATGAACGGTGCAGCACTGAATCCCACGACTGTATCAGCATGACATCCGGCATGTGGCTGTTGGTCGCATTGAAGATGCTTGTTATTACGGTCATTCCTGGTGGTTCAAGGCCCGGGCTGGCGTGAAGCAGCAGTCCGAGAATGAGCTGAAGAATGAAGACAAAAGGTTGTCAGGTTGCTGCATTCCTTGAGTGCTGCCGTGCCCAAGCATCACATAAATACTGGTGATGCCAGTCCTATTCATCACCAGCTATACCGAGTTTCTGCTTCAGAGCGCAAGGTTATTCAAGATGATGTGAACAAGATGCTTGCTAATGGTATTGTTGAACCTTCGTCGAGCCCTTGGGCGTCGCCCGTGGTACTTGTTGAAAAGAAAGACGGCACATGGCGTTTCAGCGTAGATTAACATCATCTCAACCGCATTACCAAGAAAGACATCTACCCCTTGCCTTGCATGGACGACGCTCACGATTGTCTCCATGGTGCCAAATACTTTTCATCAATAGACGTTCGGTCTGGCTATTGGCAAATTTCTGTGGATGAAAATGACCAAGAGAAGACCGCGTTCGTCAGCCCTGATGGTCTATATCAATTCAAAGTGACGCCATTCTGTCTATGCAGTGCCCCAGCAACATTCGAAGGGGGATTCTTTGCTGCAAGGGTTGAAATGGTCAACATGCTTCTACTACCTAGACCAACGTCACTTGACTAGCTTCAGTTGTAAAACTCTCCGCCCGCGCGCTTACAGCCGCTGTCGCCACTTCTGTGACAACCGCCAGATGGCAGCGCCGTTCCAACAAGCTCCACTGCGGACGCCTGGCCGCAGCCTTGAGCTCGTGCGGACGGGCAGTACGCGCTTGTTTCACGCTCGCTGGCGTTCTCCCTTGTACGAATTAGTGACACCATGAGAAAGCGGTATCCACCTACAGCAACAAAATTTATCGGGCCAGTCGGTTCATGCTGAAACAAGGGTAAATTGCACAAAGGAAGAAACGCATACAGTGAAGCGCACAAGCTGCGTTTCTTCCTGTCGTCTTAACGTTTCGCGCAGTTTAGGCTCAGGAGCCTGAAGATCTCGCCAAAGCGCGTGATTGTAGGATGGTTTTCATCCCCACCGAAGCTTCTCACCACGCCAAAGAACCACTACAAAACGAAAGATAAGGTCAACCACACAAGCCACAAAAGAAAAAAGAAAGAAAAGAAAAAATCGTCGGCTCTTTCCCTCTGCGCAGATGGCTTACCAGCGAAGCTTAAACGTGCGGCCTCTGTGTTTATCACTTGGTTAATCCCAAGGGTTCATTAAAGTATTTCTCAATTATGATGTAATTCACACAATCGGCTGCGATGGAGACAACGACGTCACCTACGGTATGCCCGCTATCCGCCGTTGTCGCTTGCCTTCGATGTCTCGAGTTTGCTCGGCGGCGTGGTTAACAGCCTTCGCGCGCCATTTGCCGCTTGTGATTCTTTGAAATTAAATTTCTTCAAAATGAAATCTGTCCGTTACGTAAGATAATGAGTGGCTCATACTCCCTTAAGCAATGTCTCATACCCCCGTAAACGCGGCCTCCACATTACGACTATAACAGGTTTGTGTCGGCAGCGGCAGGCAAGCGGGGGTCCGGCGTCCGGAGAGCGCGCGGCGAGCGCCCGACGCAGAGAGACGGACGCGGAGCCAACTGCTCCTGATGAAAACCGGACAAAGGACTGAGCCGGCTAGCGGCGTTTATTACACGATGACTCAACACGCCAGAAGGCACCTTCTGATTGGTCCAAGCTCGTCACATGACCCAAGGGGGGTGCGCCATCTAGCTAGACTACTACGAAACATAAATGTATCATAACACGGAGATCACGCAGGGGGAGACACTATACCACAACAGGGATAAGCGGGCTAGTTGGTGGTCGATATTGGAATGCATAATGTAACCGCGCAACCAACAAGGGACAAAGAAGAAACACACACAGAAACAAACACGCACCTGTCCTGTATGTTCCTTCTTTGTGCCTTGTTGGTTGCGCGGTTACGTGATGCATCCCCTTACGACGACAGAAGAGAAGTGAAATTCTATGCTGGAATGATGAATGGCAACGCAGGCTGCTGTGGGAGACGACGATGAACGCGGAAGCAGTGGCGCGAGCGCGTGCCGTGGATTTCGCAGAGAGTTCCCGGTCGGCGCGAGGAATCGCTCTGTCCCGCGCCGAGCGAAGCGTCGCGTTGCTGGGAGCACAGAAAAAGCGGCGCGCCGAACTGTTCATACAAAGATGGTTCCTTACTTTCTCTAGAACTTTTGTCAACTTTCTATCAACTTTACTAACAGCCTATCGACTTTTACTCTTTAGTAACGTTTGTCAAAGGAAAATTGGTTACATTTTTCTAACTTCAGTATGTAAAGAAAAAGTCACTACAATGTTAATACACACTATTTTAACTTTTTAGAAACACCATTCAATAGGAAGTCAATAAAAATAATTATGCTTTTTAAGGTACGTAAGCCAAGTTACAGAACATAAGCATAACTGCGAGTCGGCCTAGTTGGAACAGTATCATCTACAAAATTTTTGTGCGCAAACAAACACGGACGAAAGATAGGAGCAACACAAGGACGAGCGCTTTCTAACAAGTGATTTGTTTTTGAAGAACCACCTGCTTAAATACTCGTAGATCTGCGCGATCTAGTAAACAAAGCACGTCTATAGCACATATATATACCACTTGTGATAAAAAGACGAGGACCAAAGCCACCCGGTCAACATAAGAACAGTACGGTAAATGAAACAGCCACTTACAATAATATGCGTTAAAGATGTGATGATAGAAGCGAATTTTCTTTATCCAACAATGAAACAGAAGGAAGGCTGATGCATTTTTCTTTTTCAATCCAGTGTGCTTCCACAATTTCCTTTGCGGTTTGTCACCTATGCTTATACAAAATGTTGGTGCTGCTAAGACAAGGTGAGCAATCATGTTCATGGCAATGCACTGCCAAATGCGTACGAGGACGACCTTTCAGACTTGACAAGTGTTCCCTTAACCTCGTGTTAATGCATCTCGCAGTCTGGCCTACGTACACATGATCACACGTCATAGGAATCTGATAAACAACGTTCTTCGCGCAATCAACTAATTGGTTCTTGCGTGGACGGTTAACACTACATTATTTCTTTACATCATCCTTACTTTCTGAAGCAGCAGAAGCTTGATGTGGGCGAGTCGGTTTTGCATACTTGAAGAAAAGAGCGCTCCGAAGACGCGGGCTAAAAGAAGAACATATAGGTCGGACAAGGCGCTTTGTCCGTCGTACATGTTCTTCCTTTAGTCCCCGTCTTCGCAGCGCTCTTTTCTTCAAGTATCCTTACTTTCGAACTTATTTTTAACCTTAGAACACACACTACCTATTTTGTTTTTTGCCGAAAATACCACTTCTACTGCGTAACTACCAGCCACCTTTTTAAGTCTCTGTGAAAGGCCGTGCACATACGGAATCCATGAAACCTTGGAAGCTACATCCTTCTGCCTTTGATCGTTTGCGTATTTTTCTTTATCCTGTTTAAGTTTTTTTCATTAATCTAGCGCACGACGCCAGCATCACAGCGAGCGGGTACCCAGCCTTTCTCAACCTATCAACTTGCTCAAAAAATGCAGTGTTTACAGTGTGGTGACAAGACTTCAACAACGATGACCGGAAACACGAAATGACTATCCCATTCTTCACAAGTCTGGGTGTGTAGCGAGGGAGTTGGCAGCTTCTGGTCGCGGAGTTCCTGCAAAAAAATGTTGAATTATTTAGAAGTACAGGATCCGTATTTATTGAAAAGCTAAGAAGGCCTTGTGAATTTTCTGGCATCAGATAGTACAAGCTGCAGCTGGGGATTCAGCATAGATGTTCAAGATCTCTACTATTCCTTACCGCATGGACCCCTAATGTACAGTGTTAAAGATTGCATAACAAATGACAATGACGACGTGTCATTCCGCAACACGTGCGGCATGGCTATTGAATCCTTTCTTGAACTTCTGCATTTTTATTTAGCGAATACACATGTAGGATTCTGTGGTGAAACGTATATTGACACGTGTACTTATCTTTATCGGGCGACCACGTTTCGCCGCCTAACAAATGTTATCGCTCAGCGCGGGATGCGTCTGCACGCATCCGAAATTTCTGGAAAGTTATCGATGCTTCTATCCGGCTGTCTGTTGTCGCCGAACCTTGTGCTATCAGATTTCGTCGCGTGACGCGAATGGTGTAGAACTTTGTGGAAGGCACGCGGGTCCCAACGATTAGTCTGGAACATTCAACGACTATTGCATAAAAGCCGACGCGCTTGACCCGCTGATCAGATTTTCGACGATCGCCGACTGTGTTCGCCGCTATCGTTGTGCTATAAGAGTAGCCTGTTTTGTGGGCACAGATTCGCCCAATAAAATTTAGTTTTGTCGTTCACAGTGTTGCTACTGCGTGCTTCAACGTCACCACCACGTGACAATATACAGGCAAGGGGTGCGTGCATTGGGTCAACGGTAGGTCCCATCCTAAGTAGCATTTTTTTGGGTAGCATGGATGGAGAGTTGGCCAAAGATTTAGAAGGTGTAGTAAATAAGGTATACAGATATGTTGATGATTGCTTAATTTTAGGCTGTCATGTAGACAAGGGTGCTTTCAAGAATAGGGTTGTAGAAGGCTTCAATTCTATAGGCAAGTGCTTAACATTTACTTCAGAAGTACCGGTAGATAATAAGCTACCGTATCTTGATGTCAAGTTAGAATCCCTACCAGAACATGTATTTTGATCATTCTTAACCTGAGCTGCAAAACCGCTAATGAACTATGCCTCAAGCCATTCCACGCTTGTGAAGAATGGGATAGTCATTTCGTGTTTCCGGTCAGCGTTCTTGAAGTCATGTCACCACACTGTAAACATTGCCTTTTTTGAGCAAGTTGATAGGTTGAGAAAGGCTGGGCACCCGCTCGCTGTGATGTTGGCGTCGTGCGCTAGACTAATGAAAAAAGGACAATGATAAAGGACAATGCACAAGGAATCAAAGGCAGTAGGATGTAGCTTCCAAGGTTTCATGGATTCCGTATGTGCACGGCCTTTCACAGAGACTTAAAAGGGTGGCTGGCAGTTACGCAGTAAAAGTGGTATTTTCGGCAAAAAACAAAATAGGTAGTGTGTGTTCTAAGGTTAAAAATAAGTTCGAAAGTAAGGATACTTGAAGAAAAGAGCGCTGCGAAGACGGGGACTAAAGGAAGAACATGTACGACGGACAAAGCGCCTTGTCCGACCTATATGTTCTTCTTTTAGCCCGCGTCTTCGTAGCGCTCTTTTCTTCAAGTATGCAAAACCGACTCGCCCACATCAAGCTTCTGCTGCTTCAGAAAGTAAGGATGATGTAAAGAAATAATGTAGTGTTAACCATCCACGCAAGAACCAATTAGTTGATTGCGCGAAGGACGTTGTTTATCAGATTCCTATGACGTGTGATCATGTGTACGTAGGGCAGACTGCGAGATGCATTAACACGAGGTTAAGGGAACACTTGTCAAGTCTGAAAGGTCGCCCTCGTACGCATTTGGCAGTGCATTGCCATGAACATGATTGCTCACCTTGTCTTAGCAGCACCGACATTTTGTATAAGCATAGGTGACAAACCGCAAAGGAAATTGTGGAAGCACACTGGATTGAAAAAGAAAAATGCATCAGCCTTCCTTCTGTTTCATTGTTGGATAAAGAAAATTCGCTTCTATCATCACATCTTTAACATATTTTATTGTAAGTGGTTGTTTCATGCACCTTACTGTTTTTATGTTGACCGGGTGGCTTTGGTCCACGTCTTTTTATCACTAGTGCTATATGTGCTATAGACGTGCTTTGTTGACTAGATCGCGCAGATGAGTGGGTTTTATGTGCGCTATAGGCGTACTCTGTTGACTAGATCGCGCAGATCTGTGGGTATTTAAGCAGGTGGTTCTTCAAAAATAAACCAGTTGTTAGAACGCGCTCGTCCTTGTGTTGCTCCTATTCTTCGTCCCTGTTTGTTTGCGCACAAGAAGTTTTAAGATTACAGAACATGCATGAATATTATTAAATAAGTTTATAATTATTCAGTGAACATGGCTGGTGCAAGACAGTCTTGTTTCATGCACAGATGCAAATTTGCTTCATTTTCAATCAACTTTCTAGTAACACTGGTTATTAGAAAGTTTGTAAAGATAATTTATTGAAAAATGAACCGATGACATAATCTTAATTATGAATGAATATTCAATGACTGGCTGAGTATTACTTGTTGGGGGCTTCTGGAGACAATGACTGGCTGCGTTTAAACATTCTTTTAGCAGAGTAACTGTCCACCTGTGTAATTTGTACTCGACCTCCTAGTAACAGATGATAGTAGAATGTTCATAGAAAAAACATTGCTTCTAATACCGGACGCTAAGAGGAAATATGGTCTTACCAATTCAAGATGATGGCACGTATTCTCCAGAACATGACAGCTAGCGCCACAGGAAGCGTGTATATAAGCGGTGATCATGAATTTGTGCTCTGTAGGTTTCAAAGAAGCCCGTAGGCCATCCGCCATTGCAAGCACACGGAGCTGCACGGACGGCGCGCTGATCGGCTCACGTTCGCCAACTGAAGCGGGAGACGCACGGTCTGATTCGGTGCCCGATCGGGCGTCCGACGCGCCGGAACGGCAGCCGGAATCGAGGAGTTTTGCCGTGTCGAAGCGCCATGTCGGACGTCCGGCGTGCGACAAGCCGGGCAGATTTTGATCGTCCGCTCCGTCCGACAACCGCATCGTCGTTTGGCCGCAATCAATGACAGCGCGGCAAGCATGTGACGTTCCCTCGACGGAGGCGGCGCTGGCAGGCCGGTTTCTCGCCGTCTTTTTTTTTTCCTTGCCTGCTGCAGTTTGTTTCCGACACGAAATAGTTACCAGTTCTGTAAAATTATCTCGAACGTGTGCCTGTTATGCAAAGCAGCGCCTAGTACACCAGTACTAAGCTACTGGCGAAATGGGGAGCCGCGACGCGAGGGCATTCCCCGGGCAGACAGCACACACCGACCGTCCGAGCGAGGCTGCTCGTTTCGCTTGCACGTTTTTCCTTCGCAATGACTGCGTCGAGTAAACCAACTGTATTTAATTACGGGTGACCTAAGTGTACAGTGTTAATTGATTTGGCAAAAATAAGCGCTCTTCGACGAGCTCGGGCTGGATCGCAAGCTCTGTCGGCTGCAGCGTCCGCCTAGCTAGGCCTACCGGCCCTTTCGCTGGCTGTTAGCAGAGCCATCAGTGGACAACACGCCGTCGTGAAGTGTTCTGTCACTCGCAGGGGCATAATTTTCTTAACAGTGTTCGCGTAAAGCGAAGCAGTGTTGTGCAGAGTTGTTTATATTGCGTTTCTCGACGTGGATATGAACTCAAGCTGGGGAGCTGGATCTGGGCGGAGCTTACGCGCCGCTCGATCTTTCGGATGCACGCACCGTGTGCCCTCAATCGTAGGATCCCGCATGCAGGAGTATGCAGCGCCGTACGTCTGATTGGACGCCGAATCGTACCGTGTGTCTGCTGCTTAAAGCTCACTGATCATGTGGCTTAAGTGCCTCTATATGCTTTATAAATAAAGAAGCCTACCTAGGCACTGTAAACCCAACAATTGGGGCCTAAATGCCTGCCCTCCTCCCAGCTACGACTTGCTTTGAGTGACAAAGTCCGATATCGAAGGCCGTGCTTTTGGAAACTGCATGCGCCTGAAGCAATTGCGAATCTTGAAGGCAACAACCGCTTCGTTATGTTTATTACATTTCCTTAAACTTCATATCACAAAGTACAAAGTGCATATTTTTACAAAGTACACACTTTTGCACCCAACAAATTTCTTAAAGGGTGCCTGCCGATTGTTATTACGAAAAAGCACGTAATTTTCTGATTTAAGACACATTTTACTAATAACCGCAGAGTGGCGCTACTGCAGTATTTGTTTGGTCGTCATACGACGTTGGTTGTACAGAATGCTCCTTGCAGTAAGGCGGTAGCTGAATTATATCTTAGAAGTGCCTAGGCAAAATATGCTCCTTGTCGTGTGCATCAACCATCGCAAACCCTCCGGACTCGTGTAACGCCATTAGTTCGCAATGTGTTTCGTGCGATCCACCAGTGTCGACAGTGAGTGTCCTACTACAGCGCCCGTTCGAGCTGCCTTTGTTCTGCCGAGCTGCCTGCCCGCGCTCTCGTGAAAAGGCTGGTACTGGGGATTCGAATGGTAGTGTATGGAAGACTGTTAAAGGTTGTGCTTTTGTGGAGCTGGAGTTCATCTGAAGTTCTACAGTGCTTGCGCCAGAAAAATGTCGGTGCCTCGGTACCTGTGAGCCGAACGAGCGTTTGCCAAGTCTTGAAAGGTAAGCAAGTTTGGCGCTTGCGCGCATTCTTGAAGCTTATGCTTTACGTAATGAGCGTTGTGTAAGTAGCTAGAGCAAAGCGCTTTCTGATCGGAGGTTGGCCATGTTGCTGTGCACATTTAGCAAGAAATTTCATGAAGGCTCCCTGTGATGTAACAGCGTACTTGCGTTCTTCTGTGAAATATATGCTACCCGCCTTGATTGCTATGCCTGAATGGGCACAGAATTATGAAAACACTGAAAATTGCTGTTCGTTCGATAGTTTCCTGGCAAGAAGTTATTCGTTATATAGGCATTCCCGCAAGTACACCACATGTGTTCTGTATACGTGGATGTATCATGGGCTTCGCGCGTTGGCACACGATTGCTGTGTTTGACGCTTAAGCAGGTAGAAGCTTGTATGAAGATTTTTGTATGTATACAGTTCGGTTTGGAGGTCTGCGTCGCGCGAGCCTGTGTGTATTGTTTATGTTCTTGAGTGTCTTGGCGTATTTGTATTCTATGTTGCAGAGCGGATGTAGGCCGATATTACAATAACGAGGTTCGTTTTTAATCGAGACATTTCAATCGGACGCCGGCCTTTAAGAAAGACATAGACCAACCAATTCTTAAGAACGGGATGTCAGCTCTTGCAGTCGAAGGTTACGGCAATGCGTAATAAAGTAAGGACTGCGATTTTGTAGCGATACTTACCCCTCGATTCTGTACCGCTCTTGTCGCCCACCGCTAATGGCCGGCTGTTCCAGTACGTAGCACGGGCCGGGGCGTCGGTCAGACCACTAACGTAGAGCGAAAAGGAATAGCATCGCTACGAAATCGCGGTCTAGCTTTCAGAATGCTTTTCATGCACTCAACATTTTTGTTTATTCCAATGCTCTGTGTTTTACTACAGATTTGAGTTTTCTTGTTGATTGTCCTGGTAGTCTGCTGTTGCTGTGGATTTCGTTCCTTCCTGAAATTTCACTTGTTACAAAATGGCAGTGTAAGCTCCTGAGATATAACAAAGAGACATTTTTACAACCAGACGCAAATTCATGCAGCTGGCTGTGTGACGCTCTTTTTCCAATTCCACATGACACTGGTAAATCACAAATTTTCAGGTTCACAGCACAATAAATTAAACATTTCTTATTTTTGAAGGCTATGCGGATCAGGCATCCCTACATCCCGCAGGAACCTGCTGAACTGCTGGAATCTGGATAGCACGACGATAAAGCACCTGGTCTGTGTACTTTCACAAACGTGCGTACAAAACGGGCGCTGCCTTTTGAGTTGTAGGATACATCTATGTTATATGCAATAATTTTAGTATATTGCCATTTTCAGGATTTCTAGTGGCTGACCACGAATTCTATGTTTTGGCGGAGTGCCCTCAGTTTAATGAATTTACCTAAAGTAGCCTCCTCTGAGTAAAATATGATTGGGGGCTTGAGTAATTATGCCTGATATACTCCATATAGACTCTATATTATTCTAGCCAAATTACCTTTTTAATAACCATGAATTGAGGTTTCGTGCTTCGAATAATGTGTTTTAGAGCGTCTAGAAAAATGTGTTTTACCACCTAAAGACATGGTTTAGGCAAAAGTGCCTTAAGCAACGGTTTCGCACAAAAGTTGTGTCATCAAAAGTTTCACGGAAGCCTGTGTGGTCGGTATGAAACATGACAAAGAAAGACATAGACTAACCAGATACAAAATTAAAAGCAATACATTTCGGCTTCATGTAGAAGCCTTGTTCACAATGGGGCGAAAAAAGTAGAAGTGCATATTTAAGTACGTTTTAGCATAAGACAGGGGTGGGCTCAGTTTCAGATGAGCATGTGTCCTGTTGGTTGCATCTCTAGGGAATCCGGGTACAGGCATGGCTTCCAATTTCTTTTCTGGCCGGTTATGCTAGACATTATCCACTCACTATTGTGTTTAGTCATTGCTGCATGCTCTGCCAAAGCATTTGATGCCACTCTTATCCACATCGTTCTGATGTTGGCGTAGCCATTGTTTAAAGTTGCCCATCGCGCTAATGCAGATAGCATTCATATACACATGTTATTTTTCAGAGGTTAGAGTTCATGCCAGTAAAATTTTTGATATGGTTTGTTACTGGGGTGGCTATCTCGTTGGTTCAGCATGGCTTGTCACTGGGATTGCTCTCTTGTTTGTTTAGCTTCTTGTCGGGTTCTTATCGATTTCATTTTATGCACAATGAGATGTTACAAACGCACCTTGCTTATACCTGAAAAAAGGTTTACAACAGAGATAAAATATATATATGCATTCGCACATATATGTATCCATAAAGTACTCCAGCCTCATTTCTGCCTACAGAAAAAGAAGTTATTTCTCCTTGAGGGCATGGCTGCTTGGAGTAATGAACCTCCAAGCGAAGGTTTTCTCTAATCCCTATTCTTGATATCTAAATGCTTATGTGGCATATGCTCAGAAATCGAGCAGATTGATGCCCTAGGGGCTTCATGGATCAGCAAACCGTCATTGGCTCTCTTTGAAAAAGAACTGAAATTTTTGCGCATGGCTTAACATGTCACTTACAAAAATGTTTCGCTCTCATTGTTTATCTGTTCACGTGGCTGTGACTCATGTTGACTGAGTGTATAAGTACGACCTGGTTTTCGATAATAAACATTGTTGGAAGTTAGCGCTGTGTGTGTCCCTGTGTGTCATCTTTTGTCCCATCTTTTAATCGCGCTGCCGTACACCCCTTGAAGATGCATCACCAACAAGCCCACATTGCAACCCTCGTGCATCATTGTAGGGAAACGCGAGGGGTAGTGGCTGTCTACCGTCATCACATCCTCCGACATCAGTCCTGTTTACCAAGGTTCGCAGCATTCTTAATGCATACGACCTCTTATCATCCGCAATACACTCATATGCGACGTCCAAACCATTGCCTTAACCGAGACGTGGTTGCCACCTCATGTCGGTGACGTTGAACTTTTTCATTGCGCACAGAACTACCGAGGACGCGGTGTTCTCTTGGCCGTATCAAATGACATAACTTCATCTCCCATCAGCGTTGTCAGGGCCCTGGAAGCTGTCTGGGCTTCCGGTACCCTTGATAATCAAACCTAATAGGTGTGTTCTATCGCCCACCTTTTGCATCTTATTTATTTGCCAATGAATTCCATGACACTATTTACCACTTACGCAATCACTTTCCTTAATCACCCATAGTTGTCCTGAGCGACTTCAACTTTCCAAACATTACGTGGAACAATGACCAACCCTCGCTGTCACCTTTTTTCCAACAAGCTAAGGAGTTTTTAGATACCATTCCTGGTTGTTCGCTTTCACAACTCGTTACCGACCCTATCTGATCCTTTGCCAATGTAACAAATAAACTTGACTTAATCTTAACCTCTCATCCTGACCACATATCTTCAATCACACACTTGCCTGGCCTAAGCGATGATTGTCTTATTCATTTTGCTTTCAAGTCAACTAGTCCCAAAACCGCTAAACGAAGGATTATGCACGATTACAAAAAGGTCGACTTTGACGCAATAACCTCGTTTCTAGACGACTTCCTCGCCGATTTTAAAACCGTTCAGTCCAAATTAACTGGAAATTGATCATTGCAAAAGTAAACGAACTAACCAACGAGCATAGTCTACTCGCAAAATTGTTCTAAATCCACAAGCGCCCTGGTATGGTTCCCATAGCAAGCGGCTTGCCAACCAAAAGAAACGTTTCTTTTTTTTTGCTTGGCTACATACAGGTGGGCTACATACAAATTGGCAATTTATATTTACATAACTGCATTGAAGGTTGCTAAGCATAAATTTTGACTACTACTCTTCTATCAATGCTCATAAATAACGTTAGAAAATGTTGGAGAAATATCAATCCCCCATTAGTGACCACATCACCTTGGATGACTCTTCGCGTTCCCGTCATCCACGCGAGCAATGTGCTACTCTATTAGACGATGCCTTCGTCAAAACCTTTTCCACCAATTGTAAAAGGGTTCTACCTGCCACACGTGAATGTCTATATTGACACGTGTACTTGTCTTTATCAGGAGACACGTTTTACCGCCTAACAAACATTATCGCACACCGCAGGACGCGCCTGCATGTTTCGGAAGTTTCTGGAATGTTATCGATGGTAGTATCCGCTGTCTGTTCTCGCCAAACCTTGCGTAATCTGATTGCATGTACGCGCGACGCGAATGGTGTAGAACTTTGTGGAAGGCATGCAGGTCCCAGCGATTACTCCGGAACATTCGACGACTGATGTATAAAATTCGACGCGCTTGACCCGCTGATAAGATTTTCGACGATGGCTGACTGTGTTCGCCGTTTTCGTTGAGCATTGAGTGCAGCCTGTTTCTCTGGGCACAGGTTCGCCCAATAAAATTAGTTTCGCCATTCACAGTTTTCTTGCTGTGCCCGCAACCACCACTACCACGTGACAATATAGAAAAGGCTACAATTATAGTTGATACATCTGCTGTCCTAAAACTAATTATCTCGATATTAACTCTTCTCGCGGCCATGACTCAGAGCAGAGTTCCTAAAAAGTACTAATGCGCTTAGTTCATGTATCCAAACAAAGCTTTTTCAGCAGTCCCTACATACGTCCACACTACCTAAAGAATGGACGATCGGTAAGGTGATTCTCCTACGTAAGTCAGGCGACAAACATTCACCAAATAACTACCGTTCCTTTTCATTGACTAGAACGTGTTGTAAACCACTTGAACATGTAAGTTTTTTTTCTATACTTCCTCGAGTATAATTCATTCTTCACCCCAACTCAGCACCCCTTTCGCAAGACTTTCTGATGTGAAACACAACTGGCTTCATTCACTCACGGGCTACATCACATTTTGGATCGTTCTTTTGTCGACTTTATTTTCGTAGATTTTTTAAAGCGTTTAACAATATTTACCACAGACTCGGCGTGTACAAATTAAATAAACTAAATCTAGATCCTAGCCATCTCGCATGGATTAAGCTCTTTCCAACAGACCGCACTCAGTTTGCAACAGTTAATTGCTTTACTTCTTCTTTCAGCGATGTACATTACCGGGTACCCCAAGGTTCAGTTTTGGACCCTCTGCTTTTTCTCATTTATATTGTCACTGAAGCACAAAAGAACAGAGAGGAAGAAGAAGATCGCGAGATGCTGGCTGCTGTGCGGTGTTACTAGTCAGCCACCTTAACCCCATTGACTCTGCTTGTATATACATTGTAAATTCAGTCTTATACTCCCCAACATCCCGGTAACATATTGGTGGGAAGTGCGGGGTGCCACGGCTGGAAACAGAGTTCCGCAGTAGACGTCGCATCACCGTCCTCACCATGAATGACGGGGAGCACTCGGAATCAATGTCGTTGCCGCCTCCAACGTCACCATCGCCCGCTACGTCACTGTCCCCTTCGGTTGTGGTTGTGCAACCCAAGGATCCCGGAACTGTCTGCGGGACTGATGGCGCCGACATTGAAGAGTGGGTAGCTATGTACGAACGTATGAGAATCAACAGATGGGACCCTACACTTATGCTAGCAGACCCATGTTGTTCTACCTAAGATGCACAGCAAAAAGTGCGAACTACCTAAAGTGCGAACTATGGTAAACAGACTGCGGAATTTTCCTCGATATCGCTTTGGAATACTCTACCACCTATAATCAAAAATGCTAAAAATTTATACCAATTTAAAAGAGAACTAAAATCATTCATAATAAATGCATATTGAAACTGTCCAATTTTCATAACTTTTTAATAATTCTTTTCTTTATATTATCATTCTGTTAACAAGTGTTCTTATTGCTCATATGCTATAAACACATTTAATGTTACTTTAAGCTCCCATCTGTACTACTGTTGCTTTAAACATTGTATAACATCATAAGCGTCTTTAACAGGAGGTCCCGATACAGTCTTTGACTATGGGACCTCCTTATCTATACTACGCACGTGCACGCACAGCCATCTGTACTTTTATTAATCAATAAATTATGAAAAATTATGAAAGGTGTGGTTCGAGCACCATGAAGAGGAGCTGACCAATTGGGACCAATGCAAAGAGAAGTTAACAGAGTTGTTTGGCTAACAAGCCGGCCGTAAAATTGCTGCAAAGCAGGAACTGGCCTTTCGTGCCCAATCCCCAACACAGTCCTATATTTCGTACATGGTGGACTTGCGGGCGCTTTGTCGTGAAGGCGATCACGACATGACAGATGCTGAGAAAGTAGGGCGTGTGCTCAAGGGAATTGCTGAGGACGCATTTAATCTGCTCATGTGCAAAAGCTGCCCTACAGTTGATGCTATCATCGAAGAGTGTCGTCAATTCGAGCAGGCCACAAGCCGACGCGTCCTGCAACCATTCACCAGACTTCCCAATACTTCCGCAACGGCGACATGTGAAGATCAGCCCGCACAGCAGCATGCGTCGCCATCAGAGGACGTGATGTGAATCGTTCCACGTGAACCAGACGCGATGGCGCCCACGCTTTATGCTCGCGTAGCCCTGATGCTACGCCTTTTTGAGTTACTCTCGTGCAAGCCATCATTCGACAGGAACTTGAAAACATTGGCCGACATTCTGTCTGTGCTGTCGCCGACCCCAGAGCCACGAACACCCTTCTACGGTTTTCGCTCCACCCCGACGCTTTTCTGTGCATTATAGCAACCCGACTGAGTGGGGAACCGCCGATATGTTTCACCTGTCACCGCACTGTTGATCTCGCCAGATACTGTCGCAACTCGTGGCTCTCTAGGAAATGCTCGCAATGTGTCGGCCACCGCCGAGTCTAACAGCGCCGACAACTCTGCTAGCAACACGTGGTACAGGCGCTCACCATCGCCTCGCAGACATCAGTATCGTTCGCCGCAAGCGCGTCGACCATTTTGCCGTTCGCCGCAGCCACGTCGCCTTTCGTCTCCTGTGGCTTTTGGCCTAACCCTTCCGGAAAACTAAGAAATGCAGCCCTCGGAGGTGGTGCTGCATTGCCTACTACTGCAACAAATTCTCGGTCTGTGCCCACAAAGAAAAGTGTAATTGTGGTTAAAATAGACGGCTTACCTGTCCAACCACTCGTCGACACTGGAACTCGCGTATCTGCATTGAGCGCTTGCCTACGTAGACGTTTAAAGAAGGTCGTCACCCCAGCAGCTTCGTGTGGCTGACGGCGGTGTGCTGGCTCTTCTTGAATGTGTACTCCGCGTTTAAGTTTAGCCGGTCGCCCTACTTCTGTTCTATTTGCTGTGATCGACAACTGCCCTCACGAGGTTATCCTTGGATTGGACTTTTATCCCATAATTCCCCTCTCATCGACTGCGCGACCGGCGTTCTTCAGTTGGAACTGCCTCAAGTCGCCAATATTCCGACCACCGCTCCACCGCACTTGTGTTCGCTTCAAGATGTGAGTCTGTTACCTGAGGCAGTAACGTCGCTTTGACCGCAGAGCCACAAATTCCTGACGGTGATGATGTCCTTCGCCCCATCATCGACGTGCTTTTGAACCAGAACGTTGCTCTTCCGCATTCACTGGTGACGATTACTAACAACGGTATCGTTCTTCCGCTTCTGAATTTCAGCCTGTGCCCTCAAGTGCTTCCAGCCGGCATGTTCTTGGCCAGCGTTTCCAATACTTCAGAATTTGACATTGAAAGTCTGAATGCCGAAAGCGGCTTCTTAGCATCAATTGCAGCTCACAGCTCTGGTTCCTCAACGGATGACTTCACGAATATGATTGCACCTGACTTCACCTCTGCACAGGCCACGGACATACGTCGCCTCCTCGAATCGTACCTCGACATCTTTGATTTCGGCGACAAGCCTTTAGGACAAACATCTGTTGTTCACCAGCGTATTAACACTGTAGACACGAATCCTATTCGTCGGTGTCCCTATCGTGTATTGCATGCTGAACTTCGAATCATTCAATAAGAAGTAGTCAAATGCTTCGCAAACGGGTCATTGAACCATCAGCCAGACCTTGGGTTTCGCCTGCCTTCCTAGTGAAAAAAAAACATAACTGGCGTTTTCGCATCGCTTATCGCCATCTGAATAAGATCACCTGAAAAGACGTCTACCCTCCACCAAGCATCGATGACGCCCTTAGAATGCCTCTGTGAAGCTAAATAATTCTCGTCCATTGATCTTCGATCCCGCTACTGGCAGATATCAGTTGATGAAATAGACCGCGAGAAGACGGCCTTCCTAACACCTGATGGTTTATATCACTTCAAAGTCATGCCTTTTGGCCTATGCAATGCTCCTGCAACATTTGAACGTATGAGGGACTGTCTTCTGCGAGGCTACAAATGGACCACCTGTCTTTCTTATCATGACGACGTTATTGTTTCTCCTCCCACGTTCGGCAGGCACCTTACCCGACTCGCTGTAATTCTTGCAGTCTTCCGAAAAGCCGCCCTCCAACTGAACTCCACGTAGTGCCAATCCTGGCGCCGTCACATTACCGTGTAGGGACACCTGGTTGACGCATCTGGGGTATAATCATATCCAGAAAAAGTTCGCGCCGTTCGCAGTTTCCTTGTGCCACGTTCTGCTTTTGACGTGCGCTACTTCGTCGGCCTATGTTCTTACTTTCACCGTTTTGTCAAAAACTTCGCCGACTTTGCTCGGCCATTGTCAGATCGTCTTAAGTAGAACACGCCATTCTCATGGGGCCCTGAGGAAATTCACGCGTTCACCGCTCTTATAGGGATTTTGACCACCCCTCCCATACTTGCCCACTTTGATCCATCTGCACCGGCCGAAGTCCACAATGACGTAAGCGGTCACGGCATCGGCGCTGTTCTCGCCCAACAGTAGACTGGTACCCTATGCGTGATAGCTTAGGCTAGCCACCTGCTATCACCTTCTGTGAGAAATTACTCCATCACTGATCGCGAATGCTTGGCTTTAGTTTGGGCTGTCGCCAAGTTCCTGACATATTTGTACGGCCGCACGTTTTCGGTCGTTACAGACCACCACCCCACAGGACGGCTTGGTCGCTGAGCTTTGCAGCTCCAGGGATTTTCATTTGTTGTCGACTATAAGTCTGGACGTCTGCACAAGGACGCTGACTGCCTCCAACCTCACCCCGAGGATTCTCCCTTTCCTGTTGCGCATGATCCGGTGACCTGCGTGATGGCTTTGACTGACATGACCGACATTCGCATTGAACAACAACGCGATGCATCCTTAAAGTCCATCATCGCCGTAGTGCAATCTGGCAGCACCGACGCCACGTGCCGCATGTTCGTTCTGCATGACGGTATCCTCTACCGCCTCAATATCAACCCTGACGGCTCCGAGTTGCTCCTTGGCCTTCCTTGTCATATGAGATCTGTCAGCCTAGAACAACTTCACGATGCACTGACGGTGGGACGCCTTGGAGTTCTGCATAGATACGACCGTGTATGACGCCAGTTCATCTGGCCAGGCCTCTACCACTCTGTGCGTCGTTATGTCGCATCTCGCGAATTGTGTCAGCGCTGGAAGAAACCTCCCCTGCCACCTGTCGAACGACTCCATCCAATTGAAATTCCCCCTGAACCTTTCTTTGGCGTAGGCCTTGACCTGCTTTCTCCAGCACGGTGCACCTCAATAGTTACACACCGTGGCCGCTAGCTCTTGTTCGTTCTCAACCAAACACTCAATGCGATGCTGCCGATGTACGTTTCCAGCGACCACCGCGACTCGGACGCCACGCTGGCCTACGTGACATTCGCGTATAAGTCGTCGCAACATTACACCGCAGAATATTCGCCGTTCTAACTTTTGCATGGTCGCGACCTCACTTTGCCCTGTAACACTATCCTACCTTGTGTGTCACGCGTTGCCACTGAGTACGCTCGTGAAGTCATCGATCGCGCTCACATGGCACGGCAGGTCACCCGACCTCGTTTATTAGCCTTCAAGCATCCACAAAAACAGCGTTACGACCGCTGCCGTCACGATGTTCAGTTCGCCCCAGGTGCTTGGGTGGTGTTTTGGTCAACATGTCGCCAGGTCGGCCTCTCCCAGAAGCTTCGCTCTCGCTACGCATGTCCTTACGAAGTCCTACGTCAAGTTAGCGACGTCACTTACTACATAGCGCAGTTACAGTTTCATCCATCCTCAAGTCCGCCGCCTGTTGACGTCGTGCACGTTTCGAAGCTGAAGCCATACTTCGCTCACAGTTCTTCGCCTACCATGCGCCAAGACGGCGCTTCAGCACCCGGGGGTCCTGTTACGGAAGCATAAAAGAAGAGAGAGGAAAAAGATCGCGAGCCGCTGGCTGCTGCGGGGTGTTACTAGTCAGCCATTGTAGCCCCATTCACTCCGCTTGTATATACATTATAAATACAGTCTTATACTCTGAACATCACCTCAACAATATTAACGATCTTCCTGCTACACTGTCTTCTAACGGACACTTCTTCGCTGATGACGGTGTTATTTTTCGCGAAATAACCAATGAAGCCGACGTTGACAGGTTGAAACTCGACCTTGACGGCCTATTTAACTTTTCTGACTCGTGGTTAACGGAACTAAATATTAATAAATGTAAAGTACTCAATGAATTTCGTGTTCTCCGCCAACATGCCACTTACCACTTGGACAGCGTTCGTTTCGAAATAATTTACTCTTACAAGTACTTAGGTGTCTATGTAACTACAAACCTGTCAAGGCCAATTCACACCGAATACGTTATTAACAACGCTAACCGTATGTTAGGCTACTTGCGCCATAACATCGCTAGCTCGCCTTTTAACCTGAAAACCTACTTTATAAAACTGTAATACGCCCCAAATTGGACTAGGGTACCTTTTTATGGGATCCTGGCCAAGATAACCTAAAAACGGCTTTAGAACTTGTCCGAAATAACACAGTTCGATTTGTCTTTTCTAATTATAATACAACTGCGAGCATTTCGTCCATAAAACATAATCTTAGGCTTTGTTTGCTGTCTGTTCCACGTAGAATTGCACGTCTAGCACTCTTTCATAGGATTTACCATCATCCTACACTGCACATGTAATTATTTACAAAACCCCATTATGTATCACAGCATGTTGACCAGTGTCATAAAGTGGGGACCTATCTAGGCCAGACAAACCATTTTTCCCAGTCTTTTTTCCCTCGCACATGTATAGATCGGAACCACCTCCCGTTGGTGTCGTAAAGACTACTGATAGCAGTCTTTTTCGTTAAACTTTACCTAACAATGCATAAACAGGCACTTCTTCTTGTGAGACAGCAGCTAACATTGTGTAGAAAGAAACCTCTTGTATTCTAGCATTGTGTTTTGTCCATATTGTGGCGTTTTGTTTACTTTCTATTTTCTATGTTTTTTTGGCACCACTCCCATCTATAAAGCCTCGGGCCCTGAGGATATGATAAATAACATAAATAAATAAATTCACTGACTTCTTTGGACTTACTTAGTGATAATCGCCCGTGCAGCACTCAAGAACACTGAGGCACTGAAGCAAACATGATGCAGCACTGTCATGTTTTAGTCTGTGCGTCCTTGTACTTGATCACTGCAAAAAATTATTTATGCATAGGAGGAACTGCATCACATAGCAACTATGCATGCAGCTGCGTATGCCAGAATCGCTTCGATGCTTGCATGAGCACCAGGATTTCCTGAGTAAATGAAACTGTAATTGACCTTTCGTCTGTTTTTTTTTTGCTTACTGAAAGAGCGGGTCGTTTGAGTGCATGTGCGGGAAAAGGGAAAAAGTGTCATCATTGCTTCAAATGTGCAGTCAGTATGTTTAAACTGTCACATCTCGTCAGCTTCCACTGAAATGTTTCTCGCTGCGATATCATAAACTGTAGTCACGAAAAATAGCTCAAAACCAAGTTTCTAATGCATCTTAGCAGAATACAAGTGTTCAAATCTAATACTTCACTGCAACATTAGGCTGTTATGCAGCATACGCACTTAAAATACATTGTGTAATACATGAAGCGCACAAGGAAGAGCGTTGAATGAAACAGGAAGTGAGGGTGGCGAGGGAGAGGTAATGCAGGCGTTCAGCGGAATGGCCACTTGACAGGATACGTAAGGAGATGTGTGCTGTTCTGTAGGAGCCACATCCTTGGAGTTCAGTGAAATCATTGGCCGCGTGCGCTGACATTCATCCTCTGCTGAGTGATATCTCACTGAATGAAGTCAATTCGAGCGATATGGCTAACGTAATTATTATGAAATGCCTGCCCATGCAGCCCAAGTTTTCCTATATGACATGCAAGCAACGCCAGGCTTCGGTACGGACGCAACTTTCTTTTGTTTCGAGAGGGCAAAAGCTCACACCACCGGCTTGTCAATTTGTGAGCACATAGACTCTGATTCGCGTCCTAGTTTCTGACCAGGAAGTGCCCTCTGCTCCACCTTTCGGCTTTGACGGCATAGCATCATGCGACATTATGTCGCGCTTGGGTGACTGGAGCACGTCGGCTAGTAGTTGCCCGTAGCCGGCAATGTTGTGAGGACGAACACAATGGCAGGGGAAATGGCCTCACTGTTTCCACGGCGTATCAGTTTTCAATGCCAGTTTTCAATGCCCAGGATTCTCTACAGTGCTTTCCCAACTACGACTAGAGTGAAACACTCAGTGCCGCCCGCCAGAGATGTTTGGGCGTTGCATGCCTCACTGATGACGACCTGACTTCCTGGGCTATTCGACTATGCATTCTATCCACACACGTTTTGCTGAAGTCGTCGCCAAGTTGTCGCGTGTCAGGTTCGAAGCGGTGCCCAAAACTTGCTGCGCGGCCGAGTGTAAATGATAACGTGCACAAGGCAGCATAGGCAATGAGAACACAGGACGATGAAGCAGAAGTAAAGCAGCCATTCAGCGGAACGGCCTCTTGTCTGCTTCTCTCTCATACTAATGAAATATAAGTGCTAATGCAGAAAGAACATTTCTTTCTCTGGTGCCTAAACACAATGCACCTTCCTAGCGGCCCGCGTGTTTTGCACGATACTAAGCAACCACAGAGGAATTCTTCATAGAAATCTGTATGGCAGAGTGCATGTCCAGCTACGCAAAGGGCTACACAAAATTACAGCGCTCTGTGCCTGCCGCAGTTTATGCTCCTTGTTGAATTTGCTACACCTGTCTCGGTTGCAAGTCTTCCCTTTCATATTGAATTATTCCATGACCTTCCATAAACATGCTTGTTTAGTCACAGTTTTTACCCTCTACGTAAAGTCTTGATAAAGCATCTTTGTAATTGAGTCCTGCAATAGCATTGCCAAACTATCACTTTTGGCAATACTTTCACTTTCGTGTGACGTAGCACAAGACGTGTTAGATGATTCGAGCGGTGTTGCTCAAACTGCCAATCAGCGCGGACTGAAAGTCACATCGCTAAAATGATCATGCGATAATACCCCCTTTGGGTACACTGAAGCCCCCAAGGTGGAGGTAACTTCATAAAAAGGAAAAAATTACTGATTCTTTAAGTTTGGGAAATGGTTCGTTTCATAACAGTGCTATGGCCACTGTCGCTCACTATGCCAGCTTAAGCCTCGTCAGCCGCACTCCTGACATTATCCAGCATGATTCTCTAACGCTTTCAATTAACTCACACAATTCCCCTCAAGAATGTCTCCCATTCAAGCGTTCAAGATTCCCTTCTCTTGAGGCTGGGGCGTTTCCTCACAGATCACACATGTCGTGTTCTCCTCCGTGGAAGTGTCTATCGAGAATTTAACGTTCCCTCAGAGGTGCCACAGCATTCTGTTCTCGGGCCAACACTTTTCCTTCTTTATGTAAATGATATGCCGATCCACGCTGACAGCGTGCTGATACAGAATGCGGACGGCACCATGACTGTAACTACGATTGCTTCCCTAGCCTCCTCGGCTCATTTCCAGCGACAGCTTCCGACGGCGACCTACTGGGCTAGCGATAACAAACTTCGTATTACCACTAAATAAAGATTTGTCATGTGTATCAGCCACAACAAAACTGCTGCGCGACCTATTTCCGTATCCTACTTCCTATGAAGGCCATTAGGACCCTTCCAATTCTGGGTGTAACGTTCAGCCCTTCTGTTGATGTTTCCGCAGATGTCACCAGCAATGAATCTAAGTCTCGTTAAATCTGTAGTTTGTGTCCCATGTCTCTCTTCTCTGTAGACTTGAGGTTTTCAGAGAACTCTACACTTCCATCATTCTGCCACGGCTTGAGTACTGCTCGTCAGTATAGCATCCTTCCAAACTCACCTCGCTGGTAGACTTGAGCTTGTTCAGCACCGAGCAACACGCACCCTCTACTCCCGCCTTTTCGGTCATCGCAACCTCATGCCAGCCTACGAGGATCACATCAATGCCCTCAAGTGTCACACCCTGCAATACCAGAGCAACATTGCACAAGACTGTCTCTTCTGCAGGATGCTTGACGGCTCTCTGCACAGCACTCATCTTTCTTCTTCAGTCGGTCTGAACAAGCTGCCAGGACAGCCTCAGCCCCATCACACGTGCATGACCCTACACTGCAGCTCCATGCTTATATCTGGCATGCAGACCTTTCTCTCCACCCCCCCTCCTCTGGTCATTCGGATTCCCCTTCCTCCCGACCAGACGAAATTGGCCCTCCTCGAGCGCCATGTCACGCCACTGGGAACATTAGTTTTGCGCGTTGTATGGCTGTCGACTTTGTGCGTGTGCGTGTGTGGGTTTGAGTTTGTGTGTGTGTGCGTGCGTCTTCTGCGCATTGGAAATGCCTGCTATAGATAGCTGGCTATGACACGTAATTTAATAAATTGTGAACTAATTGCGCTCTCACTCTTCTGAAAAGAGGGCCGGAGATGTATGTTTGCTGATCAAAATAGGAATGTCTCGAACAATGCTGATGCCTTTGCAGAATATTTCTGTTCTGTATATGGCGTAAAATATATTTATACCCCAAGAAACCTTCCTTCCCAGTCAGGAATAGTGTGTGCACTATCAATGAATGAAGAGCTGGTGTATGACGTGTCTCAAAGCTTTTCTTTTGGCACTGATGGTATCCCCGCCACACGGCTTAAGACGCATGGAAGCACACTTGTCCACATTCTCACAAGTATCGATCTTCAACAGCTTCCTAAAGTCTAGTACGTTTTCTAGTGCTTGGAAGGTAGCGCAGATAGTGCCCGTGCACACATCGTTCGCTATATCTGCAATTTCTCAATAATAGCCTATATCTGTCCCCTGCACTGCATCAAAAGTGTTCAAATCTATGCCATTCGGGGCTTTCTATTAGTGCTAAGAACATTTTAATGAATGACGAGCATGATTTCGTATCAGGGCGAATTAATGACCAATGCTTCCAGGATGGTACACATTAGGGGACGTTTAGGTGTTTTTTACTTACACTTATATGAAGAATTTGATGCAGTGTGCCATGAGTTCCTCATTTCAAAGGTCATGCAAATGGATATACCTTGTTTCATCACTGCCCTAGTATGAAATTACTTAAGCAATAGATCGTGCTTCGATGGCATTATCAGAGTTCTGTTGGGTGCTAGGTCAATAACGAAGTTCCTCAAGTATCTGCGCTTGGTCCTCTTCCTACTGTTCATAAATGACCATTTGTCAACAATTCAACTCTTTTCATTTTTTTATATGATGATGACTTAAAGCAACGTAAGGCTCTCAGCAATGCTCACAGCTGCATTGACCTCTAAAAAGACATTCTTTCTCTCTCAATCTAGTGCAGAAACAACGAGCTAATTTTCGTCATGATCAACGTCAGCAGCAGCAAACGGTTACGCCCACTGCAGGGCAAAGGCCTCTCGCATACTTCTCCAAATACCCCGGTCACGTACTATTTGTGGCCATGTCGTCCCTGCAAGCTTCTTAGTCTCCTCCGCCCACGTAACTTTCTGCCATCCCCTGCTACGCTTCCCTTGCCTTGGAATCCAGTCCGTAACCCTTAATGACCATTGGTTATCTTCCCTCCTCATTACATGTCCTCCCCAAGCCCCCCCCCCATTTCTTTTTCTTGATTTCAACTAAGATGTCATTAACTCCCGTTTGTTCCCTCACCCAATCTGCTCTTTTCTTATCCCTTAACATTACACCTATCATTTTTCTTTCCATAGCTCGATGCATCGTCCTCAATTTAAATAGAACCTTTTTCGTAAGTTTCCAGGTTTCTGCCCCGTACGTGAGTACTGGTGAGACACAGCTGTTATACACTTTTCTCTTGAGGGATTAATGCCAACCGGCTGTTCATGATCTGAGAATGCCTGCCAAACGCACCCCAGCCCATTCTTATTCTTCTGATTATTTCCGTCTCATGATCCGAATCCGCGGCCACTACCTGCCCTAAGTAGATGTATTCCCTTACCACTTCTAGTGCCTCGCTACCTATTGCAAATTGCTGTTCTCTTCCGAGACTGTTAAACATTAATTTAGTTTTCTGCAGAATAATTTTTAGACCCGGTCTTCTGCTTTGCCTCTCCAGGTCAGTGAGCATGCATTGCAATTGGTCCCCTGAGTTACTAAGCAAGGCAATATCATCAGCGAATTGCAAGTTACTAAGGTATTCTCCATTAACTTTTATCCCCAATTCTTCCCAATCCAGTTTTCTGAATACCTCCATTAAACACGCTGTGAATAGCATTGGAGAGATCGTATCTCATTTCCTGGCGCCTTTCTTTACTGGGATTTTGTTGCTTCCTTCAGGGAGAACTACAGTGGCTGTGGAGCCGCTATATTTATCTTTCAGTATTTTTACATACGGCTCGTCTACACACTGATTCCGTTATGCCGCCATGACTGCTGAGGTTTCGACAGAATCAAATGCTTTCTCGTAATCAATGAAAGCTATATATAAGGTTTGGTTATATTCCGAACATTTCTCTATCACCTGATTGATATTGTGAATATCGTCTATTGTTGAGTAGCCTTTACGGAATCCTGCCTGGTCGTTTGCTTGAAAGAAGTCTAGGGTGTTCCTGATTCTATTTGCGATTACCTTAGTAAATAGTTTGTAGGGAAGGGACAGTAAGCTTATCGGTCTATAATGTTTCAAGTCTTTGGCTCCCCTTTCTTAGGTATTAGGATTATGTTAGCGTTCTTCCAAGATGCCGGTGCGCTCGAGGTCATGAGGCATTGCGTATACAGGGTGGCCAGTTTCTCTAGAACAATCTGCCTACAATCCTTCAACAAATCTGCTGTTACCTGATCCTCCCCAGGTACCTCCCCCCTTGGCATAGCTCGCAAGGCTTTCCTTACTTCATGCGGTGTTACTTGTGGCATTTAGAATTCCTCTAGACTATTCTTTCTTCCAATATCGACGTGGGTACTTTATAAATCTCTATAGAACTCCTCGGACACTTAAACTATCACATCCATATTAGTAATAATATTTCCGGCGTTGTCTCTTCATGCATACATCTGATTCTTGCTAATTCCTAGTTTCTTCTTCACTGATTTTAGGCTTCCTCCGTTCCTGAGAGCTTGTTCGATTCTATCCATATTATACTTCCTTATGCCAGCTGTCTTACGCTTCTTGATTAACTTCAAAAGTTCTGCCAGTTCAATTCTAGCTGTAGGGTTAGAGGCTGTTAGAGGCTGTTAAGTACTTCCAAAACTATGTTATAGAGCTCAAAGCATAAGACACCCTTTCTGCAATTTCCGTACACCTTTCGGGATGCTCTACTGCCCAGGTTCGATAAAATGAAAGAAACACCGTGGTCTGTGCTTCCACAAAATGTCAAGCTTCTCTTCAAACGCTAAATATGCAGAGCAGTGCGCCCTTCGTGCTCTTGGCAATGTTTGTCGTGAGTAAGTTCCATTCACTTGTTGCCCTTCTGAAGTCTTATTCTGTCATGTGCCTTCCACTTCGAGAGTATGTCTCTATATTCCATTGTACAACGTGTAAATATAATTTTGACCTCATTGAACGTGTCCAGAATAAATTGATATCTATCGTCAAGAGCCACTTTTGCCATTCTGGTGGCCATGGTCTAGCCCTCTCAATTATACCCGAACTCACACCTCGAGACTCAAAACTAAGTAAATCATAGCCTTTGTTCCTGCATAAGGCGGTCCATGTCTTCATACGTTGCCGAACACTTCTTGATTATGTGCCATCATTCTTGCCACCAAATTATACCAGCCAACATCCAATTCAATTCAATATTCAGTTTATTCAGCAGATAGTACTGGATCGTTTCATGGGCTAAAAGCTCTGTAGACAGCTTGACACTGCCTAAAGAATGCCCAGGTAGCCGTTACAACGCGGATACAGCGAAATGGCAGAAACAAGATGCTTAACAACAAGACATCACGTAGGAATTTAAGCATACAGGCTGATAAAGAAAGCAAACGAATTAAGATAGTATAGTATCGAAATAAGGCGACTGCGACATCGATACACAAGAAAACAGATATAAAAATGATATATATAAAAATGATATATATATATATATATATATATATATATATATATATATATATATATATATATATATATATATATATATATATATATATATATATATATATATATATATATATATTACAACACGTACAAAAAATGCCTTCAACTAAGATTTCAACATGTATTGTGCTTCTTTGTATTGTTCAGAAGTAAACGAAGATTGTTTAGAAGCACTTGTAATCTGTACGATAACGTGGGATCAAGCACATGTCTGTGCTGCGTGTATTTAACACGTGCCTGTGTACACATAAGCTCACCATTTTTTGTAAGAATTGCCTAAATATTTTATTTGAATGGTAGAAAGACGCCACAACATGATAGTCACACATGGTTATTATGCGAATTATGTTGAAGTTTTAAAAAGTGCTCACACTAGATTCACAATATTCAATGTCTGCAATCTGTCATATAACTTTTTTTTGCAATATTAGAACATTTTGTGTGTATGTTTTAGTTCTTGTTAGACAGGCCAAACTACAATAATTAATTCGAGAAGCAAACAATGCATAATATATTTTAATTTTAATATTTAAAGGAAGCCCAAGATAACGCAAGATCGAAACACTGAGGGAGTTAGGAAGTGCCCGCTTGAGATGCAAGTATGCTTTCGTAATGGTGAGCCCAAAATTGGGGCGGTTTTGAGTACGTACCTTCTTAATTGACGTGGCTGTTCAGTGGTACCAGTGGAGGCGATAAGTCGTGCACTGTGATAGATTATGAATCGGCTGTTCATGACGTGAGGTTGCCTATGGTATCTTGAAGCGGTTATTTTGAGCCGGTTGTTTCAGTAAACCGACATATTACCTTGCTTCCTTATTACGATGTATGTAGTTTCATTGTGGGCTGAAAGTCATCCTCGTAGCTTCGGAAGTTTCCTTGTGTGTTGGTAAAATTATTGTTTTCATTAATTGTTTAGTTTCCCCCGAGTCATTTGTAATGGCATTTTGTAATGGCAACACCACTCTGGCCTTGTCAGCATTCGAGGAGATAGAGCAAGCTGTTTATATAGGTGGTTGGATCTGCTTTATCAAAATTGACAAATAAAAAATCACAGGGTTGAGTTTGATATAGTAACAGCCTGGCAAGTCAAGCGTCAAGAGCTTGCCTTCCACGTGGGATAGCGCTATACTGTTTCGTTTCTACGACGTACGTTCTCGAGTGCACAGCATCCTGAATTCGTCACGCGAAGCTCATATACAGGGGTGAAATTGAGTTCACCGGCCATTCCAAACTTCCGACGCCAGCAGGAGCTGTTAGATACGGACCATTTCTCAGCATCGCTTAAGTCTCCGAGCGCAACCCTTCGTCGACGTTTTCCAAACGTGGTGCGCATATGCGCGTCGACCGTGTTACCAGGCCTGCTCTTCACAGCAACTATGACACAGCAAATGGATATCGTGTCGTGTCTCACGCGGGGAGGATTTGTCTCAACACCTCCCCCCACCCCCCCCCCTGTGTGGCGATTCCCCCAAAGTGTTGATGTAGTTCAGCACGTTTCGAGGTGATTTACCTTGGTCCTGAGAAAAGTTGCTTTGCAGCAAGGAAAGGTGGTTCCCGGGGAACGAACAGGCGAGGAGGCAGTGTGGGATGGATGCCGCCATCGGAGGGGAGAGCCCAGTGAGTGTGCCCATTGGCCGAACATGACGAGACCTGTACAGGCTCGCATATTGGACGAAATGACGACTCCTGTGCGGGCTCGACTATTGGCTGAAAATGACGTGACCCCGACGGACTGAAGCGGTTATAAGCCGGCAGACCATCGCAAAGGAAGAGATGCCCAGAGACGTTCTTTTCTTGCCGCGGGCCCTAGCGTACGATCTGCTGCGGAGTGACGACGACTCTTTACTGATATTTCACTTGTTCCTAAGTCTTGCAGATAATGAGAACAGATTTTCCGTTCTCAAGGTCCACCTCTACGTCGGCCAACTCGCGCACGCGAGGGCAAGATCTAATACGACGCGTTGGCCTGTCGGCGCGCGCTGAAGTGTGCCGACGCGTGCCAGTGATTGAGCCTTAAGGCTCTTGCATCTACGTGAAAGCTTGGAAAACTAACCAATAGTTCTCTAAATGTTTCTTTTTTTATTTCGAACCTATTTCGCAGAGTAGTTAGCTAACCGACTTCTGTGGGCCTGTCTTAATTTCGCAAGAAAAGTAAATAAGCACAAGCACAAATAAGCACAAGACGTTACGCGTTTGTGTAGAGAAGAAAGGAGTGTTTTGCGAACATGCAATTGCGTCACTAAAACTTTACAAAGGCAAGAAACGCGTTTCATGAATTGAAATTGAAGGTTGTTCCTGATATACGCAAATAGAAACAATCGCTACCCTGACATAAAAAATTAGTTGAGAATTCCACGATGCGAAGCACACAGAATAACCGTCATAGTTGGTACAAGTGGCACAACAGGTCTTCAAACAAGGGCTTATTCAATACCAGCTAGCACGTTAATATCTCGCGAACGACCATAGAACCTTCTTTCGCATGTTATTTCCACAGTCAGCAGGCTGCTGAGGCAGCCGAACGAGTCGTGGTAAACGTACGAGGTAGTTTTGGCGTGAACGCACACAGCTTTACTCCGATCCCCGACATATTTGTAGATCTTTCCGCCTTTTTCGCGCCTGCATTCCACGGAGAGATGACCGATGGCGGACGAAATTGTTGTTACTTTTTGTTTTCACGTTGCTGGTGGTGTCGCTGCGGAAACAGCGCCTCCGCGTTTTCTCCGGCATCCGGAGCACGCATGGATGAAATGTGGCGCGCCCGGCAGACGGCCGCGTTGCGCAGTCGTTCAACTAATTGCCGCGCACGGCCTGTCGGGCGCACGTCTCGCGACTGCTCAAGCATCCGCAGAAGTGAAACACGCGCGTGGCAGGAACGCGGAACTCCGAAGCTGCGAGCAAGGCACAACTGGCGCAGCCGCGACAACTTTGGAGCCTCGTCGGGCCGCAACAAACAAATTTCACGTTGAGCGAAAATCGACTGCCGCGCAGGAACGTACCCTTTATCGCCACTGGCCTTATTTCCGCGAGGGACGCCACATTTTAAAAGTACCTTCAGGCACGCATGTTTGCTGTTCTCACTATTCGAGCTTGACTTGCCTTTGCGTACTGTCTGACGTAGCATGAAGCTCCAAGTCATAGACTAGTCATGACTCTGACAAAATATTTGCCCCCCGTTAGTGGTGCCTTCTTGCACTTGCAACAGTGCTCAAGTTCTTCGGGCGTGCCACAGATACAGGGTGCAGATACATCTCAGAAAATGGACTTGCAAAAAATCTATCGAAGCTACTCTATCCGTTGTTCATTTCTGGCAGCCATGCGCACAAATTTTTATCCGCTGCACTATATGGGAAGGTCTCAGCAAGGTCACGCAATGTGACCTTCAGTTCCTTGGTTTAACTTAAAGATCAATTTTCTGCTTACAATTCCTGCGAAATATTCTTACACTCTTAAACTACACCTATAGTGATCTCCATTATACTGAAAACTATGAGCATATATGCGGTAGTGAAAAAGCGAAATTTTAGGTAAACTGAGTGTGTTGGTTTTGTGAGGACTATGAAGTGATTAGCTAACTTAGGAGTTTGAAAACAGCCAATCCGTACTACCAACGTAGTAACGATTCCTTTAACGTGCACCACCATACGAAATTTTGCAAGTCCTGGGTTCACTAGGCACGAACGCCAACATCTCCCGCACCAAAGCCCCCTTCACGTGGTGTATAGCCGCCGTTACCGTGCAACGAGCGCGCACCGGTCGCTGAGGCGCGAGCTGGTTGGTGCAACGATTGCTCACCCGCCGCTACTCGCAACTCTGCACAACTGTGCTCGCGAGCACTGCAAAGATGGCTCTGCCAAAGAAGGTGAGCGTCGCTTCCATGTGATGCACCAGAAGAGCCAGGGAGAGGCAGCGCTGCTCCTATCAAACGCAGGAAGCGCAACAAGAACATTTAGCTTGTAAACGCGCAAATTTTTGTTCCTTGAATGTAGCTGTGTGTTGTTTTTTTCTACAAATGTTCTCCTACAAATGATCTTCAGTGTTTGTTCTATGTACAATTCAATTACCGACCCTCCCTGTAACGACCCTCAAGTGAGGGTTAACAGTATGACTAAATAAATAAATAAATAAATAAATAAATATGGAAGCACTGTGTAATGCTTCGTACTACAATTTATTCCCCTTATGGAAGTTTCAGTCGTCTCTTGTTAAGGTTACCTTGCTATTTCTCCACACAAAAAAGGAGAGTTTCGCGCTATCAAGATCAGGGATCTTGAATATCAGGCATAGATATGTATGTTGTCACGTGGTGGCGACGTTGAAGAACACAGTAGCAATACTGTGAACGACAAAACTAACTTTTATTGGGTGAACCTGTACCCACGACACAGGCTACACATATCGCACAATGATAGCGGCGAACACGGTCGGCGATTGTCGAAAATCTGATCAGCGGATCAAGCGCGTCGGCTTTTATACATCGGTCGTCGAATGTTCCATATTACCCGCTGGGACCCGCGTGTCTTCCACAAATTCTACACTATTCGCGTCGCGCATAGATGCAGTCAGATTACGCAAGTTGCGGTGAAAGACATTGGACGGAACCATCGATAACATTCGAGAAACTTCTTTTACATGCAGGCGCGTCCTGCGCTGCGCGATAACATTTGTTAGGCGGCGAAGCGTGGTCGCCCGATAAAGTTAAGTACACGTGTCATTACCCCCCTCTTAAAAAGCATCGACCCGATGCTGCAAACAAACGAAAGTAATAAACAAAAGCACTCGTAACAAAGAAAAGAAAACAAATAAGGAAGTTCGTCAGCGTCCGTAAAAGGGTTTAAGGCGCACCACGTGGACAACTTCAGATCGTGCGCGGCGCCGCTGTGAATGCGAAATGCCGTCTGGCACGACCTCATAGTCCAGAGCGCCAACATGTCGGATGACCGTGTAGGGTCCGAAATAGCGTCGGAGTAGTTTCTCACTGAGTCCTCCTCGGCGTATCGGGGTCCATACCCAAACACGGTCACCGGGCTGGTACTCGACAAAGCGTCGTCGGAGGTTGTAGTGTCGGCTGTCGGTCTTGTGCTGGTTCTTGATCCACAGGCGGGCGAGTTGTCGGGCTTCTTCGGCGCGCTGGAGATAGCTAGCGACGTCAAGATTTTCCTCGTCAGTGACGTGCGGTAGCATGGCGTTGAGCGTCGTCGTCGGGTTCCTGCCGTAAACCAGCTTGAATGGCGTGATCTGTGTTGTTTCTTGCACCGCCGCGTTGTAAGCAAATGTTACGTACGGCAGAACCACATCCCACGTCTTGTGCTCGACGTTGACGTACTTTGCAAGCATGTCGGCGAGGGTCTTGTTCAGGCGCTCCATGAGACCATTCGTCTACGGATTGTAGGCAGTTGTCCTCCTGTGACTTGTCTGGCTGTATTGCAGAATGGCTTGCATGAGCTCTGCTGTAAAAGTCGTTCCTCTATCGGGGATGAGGACTTCTGGAGCACCATGTCGCAGCAGGATGTTCTCGACGAAAAATTTCGCCACTTCGGCTGCGCTGCCTTTCGGCAGTACTTTAGTTTCAACGAAGCGGGTGACGTAGTCCGTCGCCACGACGATCCACTTATTTCCGGTTATTGACGTCGGAAAGGGTCCCAGCAAGTCCATCCCGATCTGCTGGAATGGTCGGCAAGGAGGCTCGATTGGCTGTAGTAATCTGGCTGGCCTTGTCGGCGGTGTGTTGCGTCGCTGACAGTCTCGGCATGTTCTGACATAGCGGGCGACGTCGGCGGTCAGGCGCGGCCAATAATACCTTTCCTGTATCCTCGACAGTGTCCGGGAGAATCCTAGGTGCCCAGCAGTTGGATTGTCGTGTAGGGCGTGCAATACTTCTGGACGCAGTCCTGACGGGACAACAAGAAGGTAGTTGGCGCGCACTGGTGTGAAGTTCTTCTTTACGAGTACGTTGTTTTGAAGCGGGAACGAAGATAATCCTCGCTTAATTGCCCTAGGGACAACGTCGCTGTGCCCTTCCAAATACTCGATGAGGTTTTTCAACTCCGGGTCTGCTCGCTGCTGTTCAGCGAAGTCTTCTGCGTTTAAAATGCCGAGGAAGGCGTCGTCATCTTCGTCATCTTGCGGCGGCGAGTCAATGGGGGCACGTGATAGGCCATCGGCATCAGAGTGTTTTCGTCCGGACTTATAGGTTACAGTGATATCATATTCTTGCAGTCTTAGGCTCCACCGTGCCAGCCGTCCTGAAGGATCCTTTAAGTTCGCTAGCCAACACAAAGCGTGATGGTCACTGATGACTTTGAATGGCCGGCCATATAGGTACGGGCGAAATTTCGCTGTAGCCCAAACGATGGCGAGGCATTCTTTTTCGGTTGTAGAATAATTACCTTCCGCTTTTCACAACGACCGGATAGCGTAAGCTATCACGTGTTCATGACCATCTTTTCTCTGGACTAGCACGGCACCGAGGCCTAGGCTACTGGCGTCAGTGTGGATTTCGGCATCGGCGTGCTCGTCGAAGTGCGCAAGTACGGGCGGCGACTGCGTGCGTCGTTTTAGTTCTTGAAATGCGTCGGCCTGCGGCGTTTCCCACTTGAACTCGACGTCACATTTAGTTAGATGTGTCAGCGGCTCAGCGATACGTGAAAAGTCCTTGACAAATCGCCTGTAGTAGGCACACATGCCAAGAAATCTATGCACTGCCTTCTTGTCGATGGGCTGCGGGAACATTGCAATGGCAGCTGTCTTCTGCGGGTCGGTGCGAACTGCAGACTTGCTGATGACGTGGCCTAAGAACCGAAGCTCATCGTAAGCGAAGCGGCACTTTTCTGGCTTCAGAGTGAGCCCTGATGACTTGATGGCCTCTAGTACTGGCGCAAGCCGCCTAAGGTGATCGTCGAAATTTCCGGCAAAGACGACGACGTCATCCAAGTAAACAAGACAGGTCTGCCACTTCAATCCTGATCGCACCGTGTCCATGACGCGCTGGAATCTTGCAGGCGCCGAGCAGAGTCCGAATGGCATGACCTTGAACTCGTAGAGACCGTCTGGTGTGATGAAGGCGGTCTTTTCGCGATCTATCTCGTCGACTTCTATTTGCCAGTAGCCAGACTTGAGATCCATCGACGAGAAGTATTTTGCGTTGCAGAGCCCATCCGATGCGTCGTCTATTCGTGGGAAGGGGTATACGTCCTTCTTCGTGATCTTGCTCAGACGGCGATAATCGACGCAGAAACGTAGGGTTCCGTCCTTTTTCTTTACCAGGACAACAGGGGATGCCCACGGGCTTTTCGACGGCTGGATGATGTCGTCGCGCAGCATTTCGTCGACTTGTTGTCTTATAGCTTCACGTTCTCGCGGCGAAACTTGGTAAGGCCTCTGGCGGAGTGGTCGAGCACTCTCCTCAGTTATTATGCGATGCTTGGCGACTGGTGTTTGTCGAATCCTCGATGACGTCGAAAAGCAGCCTTTGTATCGTCGGAGCACACTTCTGAGCTGCTGTTGCTTAATCACGGGGAGACTTGGATTAATGTCGTAGTCTGGTTTGGGAACCATGGTCGTCGGGGTAGATGCGGCGGAATCCGAGAGGACAAACGCATTACTTGTTTCCAGAATTTCCTCGATGTACGCGATCGTCGTGCCCTTGTTGATGTGCTTGAACTCCTTGCTGAAATTTGTCAGCAACACTTCAGTTTTCCCTCCATGCAGTCGAGCGATCCCTGTCGCGACGCAAATTTCACGGTCTAGCAGTAGACGTTGGTCACCCTCGATGACGCCTTCTACGTCGGCAGGCGGTTTGGGGCCTACGGATATGACAATGCCGGAGCGAGGCGGGATGCTGACTTGATCTTCGAGCACACTAAAGATGTGGTGACTACGAGGGGTCTCCAACGGCATCGCTTCATCTTCCGACAACGTTATTGACTTTGACTTCAGATCGATGATTGCGCCGTGTTAGTTCAGGATGTCTACACCGAGAATGACATCTCGTGAACACTGTTGGAGGATAACGAAGGTGGCAGGGTAAGTCCGATCATGAATGGTAATGCTGGGTGTCCAGATTCCAGTCGGCGTGATGACATGTCCTCCAGCGGTCCGAATTTGAGGGCCTTCCCATGCGGTCTTAACTTTCTTCAACTGGGCGGCGATGTGTCCACTCATTACGGAGTAATCGGGCCCCTGTGTCGACTAAGGCAGTGACTCCATGGCCGTCGAGAAGAACGTCGAGGTCGGTGGCTCTTTGTCTGGCATTGCAGTTGGGTCTTGGCGTCGGATCACGGCAGCATCGTGTTGAACTCAAGCTGGAACGTCGCGTCGTCAAGTCGTCTTTCGTCGGAGTAGTCTTGGCTTCCCGACTTCTTCGGGGCGGCGGCGTGTCGTCATTGTGTCGTCGAGATGGTTGCTTCGTCGTCTTCGTCGGCGGCGGAGGATCTTCGTCAGTTCGACGAACAGCAACCGCACCTCCATCGGTTGCTGCTTTTAGTTTTCCGGATATGGGCTCGCAGAGCGCCCCCGGGCTGGACCGGTGTATGGTCGGCGCTGCGGCGACAGGTAGCGGCCTGGTGACGGCGAACAGGACGGTCGTCGAGGGCTCCATTGAGTAGCGGCGAGGTAGTCGGCGACGCACGTGGGCGCTCTCCAAGCTGTGGACGCGGCGCGTTGACGGCGAACCCTCTCAGTCCCAAGTCGCGGTATGGGCATTGGCGATACACATGGCCGGCTTCTCCGCAGTGATAGCAGAGGGGGCGGAGCGGTGGTCGGGGGCTCGCCAAATGTCTGTCTGCCTCGGGTAGCTACGCTGGGCGACGGCGGTGGTCGACGGAATTGCGGCGTTGCAGGGCCTTGGCGCGGTCATGGAGGGGGACCTTGACGGCGGGCGACGGCGGCGTAGGTCATCGCTTCTGGCTGTGGCTTTGATGAGTGTGGTTGTAACTCGGGAACTCCGAGCGATCGCTGAACTTCTTCTTTGACAATTTTGGCAACTGTGGCCACTTGAGATTGCGATGAAGGGAAGATCCATTGAAGCTCCTCTCGTACGACTGCCCTGAAGGCCTCGCGCAGGTCATCGATGGCCAGTGACTGAACTCCGGCGTAGTTTGTCGAGCTAGTGCGGCGGTTGAATTGCCGGTTCCGCATTTCGAGTGTCTTCTCAATGCTGGTGGCGTCGCGAAGGAACTCTTCTACGGTCGTCGGTGGGCTTCGTATCATTGCGCCGAAAAGTTCCTCCTTTACACCGTGCATCAGCAGGCGGACTTTCTTCTCCTCGGACATTTCCGGATCGGCGTGGCGGAACAGACGGTTCATTTCCTCAGTGAAGATTGCGATCGTCTCATTCGGCAGCTGCGCTCTGGTCTACAGTAGAGCTTGGGCTCGCTCTTTTCACACGATGTTTGTAAATGTTTGCAGAAAGCCGCTTCGGAACAGGTCCCACGTCGTCAAGGTGGCCTCTCGATTCTCCAACCAGGTCCTGGCGGCGTCCTCCAATGCGAAATAAACATGTCGCAGCTTGTCGTCGCTTGCCCAGCTGTTAAACGTAGCGACCCTCTCATACGTTTCAAGCCAGCTTTCCGGGTCCTCAAATGTGGAACCGCGGAACGTCGGTGGTTCCCTGGGCTGCTCCAGCACGATGAGGGACACTGGGGCTACCATTGGAGTTGCCTTGAACACAATCTTCTTGGTCTCAGGTAGAAGTCCGTGCTCCGGGGCCAACTGTTGAAGGCGGCGGCTTGCTCGATGTTCCGGCATGGCGCTGGGATTGTCTTTGCGGTCCGGGCTTGAATTACGGCCTGTCGGGCGCGTCCAGTACATGAACCTAAAGCACATCCACCAGATATCACGTGGTGGTGACGTTGAATAACACACTAGCAATACTGTGAACGACGAAGCTAACTTTCAGTGGGCGAACTTGCGCCCACAAAACAGGCTACACTTATAGCACAACGATAGCGGCGAACACACTCAGCGATCGTCGAAAATCTGATCAGTGGGTCAAGCGCGTCGGCTTTTATACAGCAGTCATCGAATGTTCCAGACTAATCGTTGGTACCCGCATGCCTTCTACAAAGTTCTACACCATTCGTGTCAAGCGATGAAATCAGATAACACAAGGTTCGGCGACAACAGACAGCGGATAGAAGCATCGATAACTTTCCAGAAACGTCGGGTGCATGCAGGCGCGTCCCGCGCTTTGCGATAACATTTCTTAGGCGGCAAAACATGTCGCCCGATAAAGACAAGTACGCGTGTCAATATAACAAAATATGCATACATAAGTGCATCAATAACGTTCAGTGGTGCACTCTTAAACTAATGTACACTCTTAGGGGTGTATATTTGCCACACAACAATAATCGTCCTCTGCCTTGCTTTCGTTTCCTTCCTTGAAAACGCTGCGCTCGCTACTTTCTTGTCGACAATGCTCTGTTATGCTGGTAACTGGCATGCCGGTCGTTACTTGGAAGTACCGGGCCCGCCGCGTTAAAGAAAAAGAATGCGGACAAAACAGATGACGATTATTGTTGTGTGGCAAAAGGGTGCGATTTTGCCTAAGAATGTAGACAGAATATTCATAGTTGAAAATTAGAAATTGATTAAGGTATTTCTTAATAATTTGCAAGCAAAATACATTTTTCATATGAGGGTGTTAACTATTACAAAACTAATTGAAAAACGCAAAGTAAATCTACCATAATTAGTACAGATACTAGGCAAGATGAAGTTATGATGGGTAACGAAGCGCAAGCCCCGAATACACTATAGTTCGCCTAGGAGATTTGAGATTTCGTTTATTGTAAGTAAAAAAAAAATCACGCTAAGTATGCCATGGAGTGCCGATTCGACCATCAACATGCATCAGATCGACAGCCATGCCACATATTTGACGCATGAAATCTTTTTTATAAACGCAAAGGAACATTTGCATACCTTTTACTCAAACACTGCGTTGAGTCGGACGTAAAGGTTTCATTCTTGTTCTTCTTAGTATTTAATATTATTATTATTATTATTATTATTATTATTATTATTAATATTATTATTATTATTTGTAGTAGCAGTAGTAGTAGTGTTATTATACTGCCTGCGTTTTCGACGACCAACTGGACCCTCTGCTCCGGCACCATTTCTTCTGCGGCATTAACAACACCGCCAGGCGGACGCAACTCCTGAAGCTTCCCGATCCCTCGCTGCACGACGCCGTGAAGGGAGCGTTGGCAATGGAAGCTGCCGCCAAGGACGCCGGCGAGACTGCATGTGCGACTGGCTCACCGTAGGCGGAAGCGGTGGTCAACTAGTTAGCGACAAAGGACAGTACCTGCGGTCGCTGTTATGGTGTCCACTCCCCCTCCCAGTGCCAGTTCTTTCAAGCACAGTGCTTCACGTGAGGGAAAACTGGGCACCTGGCACGTGTATGCCGAAGAGGGAGGACGAACAGTAAGCAGCAGCGTGGTTCAAGCCCAGGTACCACACAAACGCGCGGCCAGGGTAGCCGACGCAAGGGTACGTTGAGGGGGCGTGCGGAAGCAGGCTCGAGTTCCGCGGCCAGGCTTCACGTCATGGCTGAGTACCCACCGATTTTCGACATATGGCACACAGGCTTTGTACCGTCGTCTGTGCCGCCGTAAATGGTGACCTTCGAAATCTGCGGAAACCCCATTTCCATGCAGCTGGACACAGGGGCGAGCGTGTCTGTCATGGCCGGGAAACGGTTCAAGCGCCCTTTCTCGAGAGTGTCCGTCGATGCTTCGGGCGTGATGCTGCGCAGCTACTCCGGGCAGCTTTCCCACGTTTATGGTCAGGCACAGGTCAGCGTACGTTTTGGTGACAGTGGGGCAACCCTTCCCCTTTACTTAACAAAGGGGTCGTCGCCAACGCTGCCGGGCCGAAAGTGGATTTATGCACTGGGCGTTCGTCGGCCATAGTACCAGGAAGCCAACCTGAATGTGGTAAACGACGTCCCCAGCCTCCTAACCGAGTTCAATTCCCTGTTCCAGCCGGGGTGGGCACATTCAAGGCACGACGGCTAACATCTATGTATCTGGGGGAGCCCGGCTACGTTTTTTCATGCCTCGCCCACTGCCGTTCGCCCTGAAGAACGGGGTCACCCAGGAGCTGCAGGGGTTACAGCGAAAGGGCATCCTGGTGCCCGTCAAGACGTCTGAATGGGCCGCTCTTAGTATACCAGCCCTCAAGCGAGACGGCAGTGTCAAGGTCTGCGGGGATTTCATAGTTACCATCAACCCCGTCGCTACCGTCCAGAAGTACCCGTTGCCCCTAATTGAAGATCTATTGTCAGCGTAGTCCGGTTGACAGAAGTTCACCACGCTCGACCTCAGAGATGATTACCAGCAGCTGGTGCTCCAGTATGCCTCCCGGAAGTATGGCACAATATCTACAACTCTGGGACTCTTCCAGTACACGCGCTTACCTTTTGGTGTGGCCTCAGCCCCAGCCATATTTCAGAGGGAGATGGGCGACCTCTTCAGGGGCATGAGGCACGTGGCGGTGTACTTGGCCAATATCCTAGTTGCTGGCAGCGACAACAGAACCACCTGCAAAAGCTGCAGAACGTCTACACGGCTACAGGACGCCGGCCTCAAGCTCAAGCTGGAAAAGTGCATTTTCCTGGTCCACAGTATTGAGTACATGGGACATGTCATTTCCCAGGCTGGCCTAGCCCCGGCTTGCCGCAAAGTTGATGCTGTGTTGAAGGCGCCTAAGCCCCAGAACAAGAAGGAGCTTCAGAGCTACCTCGGCCTCATCTACTTCTACAGAAGTTTCCTGCCAAACCTGTCGGAGCATCTACAGCCGCTCCATCTCTGCTTCGAGATGGTCAACAATGGGTCTGGAAGAAGAAGCAGGACCGCGCCTTCCAGCGCAGCAAGGAGTTAATCACCAAGGCTCCACTGCTGGTACACTTCGATCATCCCAAGCCTGTCTTCCTGTCCGTAGATGCATCGCCGTATGGCGTGGGAGCCATCTTGGCGCACAGGGACAAAGATGGCCAGGAACGCCCTGCAACGTTTGCTTCTCGTCGGCTTCATGCTGCAGAGCAACGTTACAGCCAACTAGACAAGGAAGGTTTGGCCCTCATCTTCGGTGTCGAACACTTCCACCAGTATCTGTGGGGCCGGAAGCTCGAGGTGGTCACGGACCACAAGCCGCTGTTCGGGCTACTGGGGCCTGACACAGCAGTTCCTGTGCACGCATCACCTCAAGTGGTACGCTGGGCCTTGAGGCTGGCAGCTTACAGCTACCAGTTGGTTTACCGGCCGGGAAAGGACCTGGGACCTGCTGGTACCCTGATGCTGGTGCCTGATGCTGTTCGGGAACCTGCTGAAGTGCTCATGTTGAAGCACGCGTACCTGGAGGTGCTTTCCAGATCTGCGGTATCTCAAGCGACCAGCCGGGACCCAGTCCTGTCTCAGCTGGTCAAGAGGGTGTCCCGTGGCGAGGAATTGGTTCAACGGGCCTTTAGCCACAAGGCCGCTGAGCTGAGCTAGCCGTAGGGCTATCTGCTGTGGAGTTCCAGGGTGGTGATCCCACAATGTCTCTGGTCCAGGGTCCTACAGTTGTTGCATGCGGGTCTTCCTGGCGTAGAAAAGGCAAAGATCGTTTCTCGGTCCCATGTTTGGCGGCCTGGCTTGGACCAGGACATTGCTCACATGGTGCAGAGCTGCCAAACCTGCCAGAAGCATAAGTGCCCTCACGTCATGTGGAAAGCAGCCCCTGGCCATTCCTACAGATACCCTGGTGCCGCCTACATGTGGATGTTGGGGGACCTTTCAAGAGCTATTACTTCCTGGTCGTGGTGGACGCCTTTTCGAAGTGGGTAGACGTTGTACCTGTCACCACTCGATCAGTAGGTGCGACCATTGCAGTGCTGCGACAAGTCTTCGCCGCCCAGGGTTTGCCGGACGTCATCGCGTCCGACAATGGTCCTGCTTTCGCCAGTACAGAGTACCTGGCCTGGCTGACGAAGAATGGAATCCACCGGATGATGGTTCCGCCGTACCGCCCTGCTTGGAATGGTGCAGCCGAGCGGCTGCTGCAAACCATCAAGGATAAGCTCAAGGAGAGCCAGATTGGGATTTCCGGACGCAGATTGCCCGAATACTGTTTCAGTACTGGACCACGCCCCACGATGTCACTGGCCGTGCCTGCTGTGAGCTCCTGCTGGGTCGGATGGTCAAGACACGCTTGGACGTCTTGCATCCGGACCTCCGATCCACAGTGCTCCTGAAGTAGCTGAAGCGGAAGCTGGCTACTGACCAAGCGTGCCGTCCAGAGCCTTTGTCGGAGTCGGGAGCTCTTGTTTTTTCCAGGAACTTCCATCTTGACCCACCCTGGTCCTCCGTACAGGTGGTGTCTCCTGCCAGCGCCTCATCGCTGCTCGTCCGCATGCCAGACGGGGCCACATGGCACAGACACGCCGACCATGTGAGGCCTCACCTCGGGACTTGGCCAGCATCCTTGACTGTCGCTTCCGAGCTCCTGCCTGCAGGACAACTTGCGGTAGCACCAGTCGCTTCCCGCGGAGCACCGCCCACCTCGGAGGCGGCAAGCGTTGCTAGTGGTGCGGTGCCCGTTGCGCTGATGTCGAGCTCGTCGCCACTCAAACGGCCGACCACTGCGGACCCTCCGGACGGAGCGATACTGGCTCAGGCAGCACCCGGCATTGCCGCACCCGGCCCGCCAACACCGGCGCCCAGGCGGAGTACTCGACGACGGAGGCCACCGGACCGTTACTTGCCTGGATAGCAGGCACCGTTGACCCGGCTAGGATGGAGGCACAGTCTCGCACTTTCAACTCTGACGTTTGTTGTTGACAAACGAGCTGGAGGTAAGGGGGTGTAAGAAGCATGTCATGCTCCCCGGGCATAATCTGCGTTGGCCCGCCAGGCGTGGTCGCCTGCCAGGCTCGGTAGGCAACATTGGTCACGGCACCGCAATAAACACGGACGAGCACAGCTGCTCGGCGCTCAGTCATCGTTCATCACCACCACGCTGCGGAGCGTCCATCAAACGGAGGGTGCCTCGAGCCCTCCCTTGTTCACGAACCTGGGTGGTCCGCGACCGTTCCCTGTCTGGGCATTGACGGATATCGCAGCCTAGATCATGCATAAATGCCTGTCCCTGTCTAGATAGCTTCAGGCGACTAAATTGTGCCTCATGGTGGAGTTGTTTCAGCTCATCCAGTTTGGGCAGCACTGCCGTCTCATTGAGTCAGATCGATCGCAAATATGCAGGGGTGCCTAGAATTACTCTCGTTATGTGCCGGAGCATGGTTTCAAGTTTGCCTTTTTGTGTTTTGGTGACTTATAAGTACGGATATTGGTACATTATTCGAGGTATAGCGAGGGCCATGGTGAGTCTTCTCAGTTGGTGATCTTTGACACCTCTCATCCTTTTTGTTGTTCTTGTAAGTAGCCTCTTCACTTCATGGAGCTGCTTAATTGTTTGCCACACCCAAACGTCCGCCTTACCATTGTCCTGGAGCCAAAAGCACAGGATCTTGATATGCGTTTTTCTCGGGACAATACCTTGGTTCACTTGTAGTGTTATCAGTTCTCGTTCCTCTTCTGCCTGCGGTTCTTTTTGGTTGGTTACCACTACGTCATCGCACTTAGCACTGGACAGGGCGAGGCCCCTTTCTGGAAGGTATAGAGCCGTGACATTCATACCTGTTGGCAGTGTCTCTTGAATTTCAGCTTGAGATCCTCTGCTGGCTCACAGCGTGATATCGCCCACATTAATTGTAATGTGAAGGTCTTCTACACGCCTCAAGAGAGTTGGCAGCTTACTTCATGCTAGCGAGAATAGTGTGGGTGAAAGAATCGACCCTTGGGGTACACCTCCTGTCAGGTACCTTGTTTCGGACTCTTCTTCGTTTACCTTCACGGTAACTGCGCGGTTTGTAAGAAACCCTTTTAAATAGTTTTAAAGCTTTTGACCTGGTTGCAAGGTTTGCAGTCTTTCGAGTACCGCTTGGTGGGTAACGTTATGAAATGCTCCTTTGATATCCAACCCCAGTACGGCTCTGAGTTGGCTGCTGTTCTGTGCTCTGTATATTTCTTGTATGGCAAGCATCCCATTCTTTGTGCACATGTGCTTTCGACAACCAATGACTCGAGGATCGACATAAGTGCAACATTCCTGCTGCCATAGGAGTCGTGTAAGGGCCATTCGTTCCGTAATCTTTCCCGGACATGATGTTAAAGAAATTGGCCGCAGGTCGCGAATGGCGCTTGTGGTCTTATTGGGCTTTGGTATTGGGATCACAGTGGCCATTTCCCAGGTCTCCCGTATGTCACTGCTTTCCCAAGCTTGGTTTATGATAGCCAGGAGCTGTTCCAGTTGTGTGTCTGGCATATTGCGTAGCATCTTGTTTGTGATGGCGTGCGGTCAAGGTGCCATGTGTCTTTTGCTTGCATTGATGGCTGCTTTAAGCTCCCCAATTGTAAATGACTGGTCTGCAGGTACCTCGCCGCAATCTTGTGTGGATGGTCGCTGTCGCTGATCTTTCTGTAAGGTTACCGAGGAGAAGAAATGGTTGGCTATTTGTTCTGCGAGATCGTACAATCCGATTTCCTCCCTCAGTTGAATTGCTTCCAGGTGGTTCTTTTTCCTGGGTTGCCCAAGAAGCACCTGAAAAAGCGACCAAGCTCGACTTGTGTGTATGTTGTTTCTGGCTTGCTTGCATATATGCATCTAGTTGTCAGTTGCGAGTTTGTCGGCGTATTCTTGCGCCTCCTTGGTAATGCTATATATACGGGCTTTTAAGCACTTGTTCAGCTTGTTCTTTCGCCATTTTCTGAGTATCTTGTGCCTATTGTCCCATAGCTTAAGTAGGTGTCTGTGTATTTGCGGGTGGTCTTCAGTTCTGTGTACTGTCGTGGTTGTGCCCTTGTGCTTGGTGCGTAGGGTTTTCGCCTATTCTTCCGGGTTATCAGTACGCGCCCCTTGAAGAAGACTCCTGAAAGCATCCCACTCTGTGATATTTGTGGCTGTAGTATGATTTCTTTTGTCGTGGATTGCTTCTGTGGTGTGAGAATTATTATTTCTATGATGCTGCGATCACTACCCAACGTTCCCCGGTGTTTTTCCACTCCACTTCCTTAGCGGTTCTGCCCCAGGTCAGGTCTTGGTTTGTGTCTCTTTCCACTGAATTCCCAATACGAGTGAGACTTTCTATGTCATAAAGAAGCGATAGGCGGGCATCACTTGCGTTTCGTAGAAGCTGCCTTTCATTTGGTGTACTATGATTGTAGCCCCACGCCTCACGGTGGCTGTTGAGGTCACCTATCCATAACAAGTCCTTCTTGACCTGCTCTTTGAGCAAGCTCGTCTATGCTTCGCGATAAGCCCCTCCTTTAGGAGTACGGTAGTAGTTGATAATGGCTAAGTCGCATCGCTTGAAGAACCTGCATTTAACCAATACACTTTCCTCTTCCCCGATGTTCATATGACTTAGGTCCTCGTGTAAGGCCGTGTGTTGGTTCACCACCAGTGTCACCGTCATTGTAGGATAGGTAATCGGATCAACATCGGTTCGCCTTCGGGACCAGTGCGTAATACTTGAATTGTGGTAGGCCGTGTAACCCGACAGGGAGATAGGTGCATTGGTCTCCTGAAGAGCTATTACGTCCGGCTTATGCGCAGTGTGTGTGTGAAATATTGTACTAAAGAGTTTTTTTACGGCGTATTCCTCTACAATTCAACTGCCATATGGTCACTGCCATTTCGTGTCGTGAGTTACGTTTGCTGTCATTAATCTCCGTAACTGCTAGAGTGGCCTTCTTTATAGGGGTACGCTTCCTCCCTTGCACGAAGTCGTTTTCTGAAGGTTCGTTGTAAAGTTTCCCCGCTTTGCGTTAGCGCGGCAAGTTGTTGTGTAATAGCTACGAGTTGTTTTTGCATTTCTGCTACTATTCTGACGCGTTCTGCATCTTCTTTTCTGAAATCTACTTGTTCTTTTCGAATTGCTGCTATTTCATTGATAATGTAGGTAAGCGTGCTGTCCTTGGTTGTTTCGTGGGTTGGGTTTTGCTGGTGTTCCTGTATGCAGCTTTTCTGGCTATGATTCTTGTCGTGCATGTGACTGAGTGGGGTTATGAGGAGGGTTAGTTTTGTTTTTGTCGTTAGTACGACCCTGAGGAGTGGGAGCTGGCGGTCTTACCTCTGCCCGTGGCCTCCATGCTCCTTTGCATTCTGCACCGCCTTGTTGAGGTTTCTTGTTTGCCTTATTCTTGGCGTTGGTCGTTGGTGGTGCAGTTCCCTTGTGTGGTTGTCGCCTACTGAGGTCAGGTAGGCTTCCATAGTTTTCGGAGCGCCTCAGCACTTTCTCAGGTGTTGGTTCTCTTAGGCAGTGAAGCGATTCTATATCTTCAGCGTTGGGTAGTTGGTGTCGTTTTTCTGTGGTGGCTTTTCGGGGGTGGCTTGTGGTATGCTTTCGGGTGTCGATTGCCCGTGTTTTGTTTCCTTGACGTGTCTTGCTTGCGTTTTTTGGTCGGCAATCTGGCCATGCGGTCTGCTTTTTGTTTATTTAAACAATTGGGATATATTGCCCCATGAGGCCCGCCGCAGTTCGCACACTTCATTTCGCACTCGTCCAGTGTTCTGTCCGGTCTTTGGCCTGGTGGGAATTGAATCCCGCATTGTTCACACCACGAAAAATTTCACGCATTGGGGCAGACGTCGGCTCGACGCCCAATGATGAAACATGTTCTACACTTGACTGCCTTGGGAGGGAAAGGTTGTATTTTGGTGACTGATCTCCCAAGTAGGGCTCTCTTGGGTAGCTCTAGTCCCTTGACAGTGATGAGTATAGCTGTGGATCGGCCGAGTCTGCTCGCTGCTAGAAGTTGGCGATCTTCAAGCGTTATGACTGCTGTCAGTTCGTCCTCTGGGACGTCAAGTGGGAGCCCTTTATCCACACCCCTTGCGTTTTCCGGCTCATGCGCGACGTATGCTGTTATTTCGTGCTGTTCCCCTCCGAACTGCAATGTCTTGAGTGCGTCGAGCTTCTGCGTCGCAAATTCCTGCCAACTTTCCGCAACTACACGGTTCTGCAGCTGCCTAACTTGGGTAGTGACGTCCCTAGATTCGCCTGTAGTAGGTCCAGCTGCTGCCGTGATGGCAGCGCTCACATGGCAGGGCATGGCTTCGGTTAAGTAGATTTTAATCCCCAGCCGCAGAATGACGATCTTGGGTTTGGTGGGGCATATCGCGGTTGGAATAGCAATAAATTCTTCATCACCATTTTGATCGTGCGGTTCCATGGTTGCCTCTTCGTGCATGACGCTTCAGGCGTCGACCTGCCCAGCCGCCGGCGAGGCTCCGGCAGTTAGGGTTAGCGACTCCTTTCACATGTAGTCTTCGGGTGAGCAGACGTAGAGATTCGAAAAACCATTCAACTCACCCCAAATTGCGTCCTGAGGTGCCGGTTCACTATGCGTTGCTTTGTGCCAAAAATGGCACCAATGCTGTTGATATTTCTCGTTGCGAGAGGGGCGAGCGAATCGCCACCGCGATGCGGCGTCACCTTCGCAAGCCTACGTTATGCGCGCGTTCCTTGTCCACGCAAGCGCTCACCTGCGTTCTAACTGCGCCTCGGTTAAGCCTAATGAAAACGCGTGAAGTGTCTCCACGTGCTCGCTTGCCCCCGAGGTGTTCATAACTCGAAGCAGCAGCATCCGTTGAACATTGAGCCACCCCAAAATGCTAAACTTCAGATTTATCATGCTCTGTTTTCTTCCCATATAAATTACCGCCTGTTAGTCTGGGGCACCACAACCCTTAGTAACATAAATACAATTCACCTATTGCAGAAAAGAGCACTTCGGTATATTGCAAACGTCCCGCGCAATAGTTCTACAGTTACATTGTTTACCCGCTATAAAATATTCAGTGTGAAACGCATGTTCGATTTTCGTTTAATATATGCTTATTTCTTTTATAACGAGCAATTCAAAGTGTTTATTAAAGATTTATCTAATATAAGCATGCATTACACTGATTCACGCACCCGCAGCACCGACAAGTGGCTTGTTCCTCGTTCCCGCACGACCTATTTTTTGCAGTCTCTTCGATTCACACTGCCGTCCCTACTTAATAAATATGAAAAGAAAGACGCCAACTTTTCTACGTTTACGAAAAAAGAAATGCGTGAAATTTTTCTAACTCTTGTCTAATGTGTTTTGTACTGCCCGAACATGATCAAGTATGTTTCATTATTCCTTGTAACACGTTTATACTCGTCATTTTATGATGTGTGTTCACGTGAACATTGAATATTAGAACTATAATGTACAACTGTTCTGGAGTGTACTTATATATTGACATTATTTGTTCTATTGTTCCGTTGTTGTATTTGCACAACCTCTTAATTTTTTTTGAACTGCATATTTTACTTGATTATTGTAAATTTGTTTTTGAACGTAGGAATCGTAATACCGTTGTCATGTACGTGGGCCTTTAGGTATATTCAAGTGGTGCTACTACCGCTTTTCGCCTAAGGGACCCCCAACTGTCGTTGGAAATAAAGATTTGATTGATTGATTGATTGATTGATTGATTGATTGATTGATTGAAAATCTCAAGTAAGACCACCCTGAAATTGAAGCAGGCGCACCCCCAAATTTCAAGTTGGTCCAACCGCACATTTCAGTTGTGCCAACCCCAAATTTCAGGTACGCTCAGTCGCACATTCAAGTTGACCTATGCCCAAATTTCAAGTTAGCCCACCCCTGCGATAAGTTTCCCCACCCATTTTCTAAAGAGACATATGTATCCCCATTGCTATTCGCTTTTTCTTTTATTTCCTTTGCTTTAAACTGTTCCGTATTTCTCTAGAGCATCCAGTCACCTAAATATAAACGATAATGAGAAATAAATGTCTGAAGCTTTCAATATTGTGCAGATACAAGGCATTACACTTTTCACCTCACATGGCTGGGGAGCTCGCTAAAGAAGCTTACGCATCAAAAATAAGGTATACGTTATTTTTAATGCGTAAACATTAAAATAACGATGACACTATAGTGTCATCGGTATGCACTACATAGCGCGTACCAATACCAATGTGTACTAGATCGTTAACAAAAATGTTAAAAAGACGGAGTCCTGAAGTACTGCCCTGGAGTATACCTACACTGACCAACCGATCTTGAGAATACGCTAATGAAACATACTTAGCAGATACCAGACGCACAACTATATCACTGCACACAGAAAGCCCCCATTCGTGATACGGGGGACCTTCCATAACCGCAACGGAAATGCTCGTACATGCACCTATTTCTACCTTTCGGCATATCACAGTGGCACCACAGATTTTCAAGATCAAGGCCCAGGATTACGTCATGCGTAAAATGAGGCAAAATATCACACTCTATGTGAAACATTTGACCACTCAAGCTAACTTCCATATTGCATACCCTGAAAGGAAGTAAACTCCCCACTTACTCCGTTATACATATCGCCATGTTCCCAGCAAAAGACCATTTTTCGTACTAGGAGGCTTTCAAACGCAAAGCTCATCACTAAAGCTTTCCCCCTTGCCCACTAAAACCATTGTTAAAACTCCGTCAATTTCTACAGACAACTTATTCTTAAACATTCAAATAGGTGGAGGTAATTCTGTCGACATGGTGGATTATCCAGAGACCGCACCTCCAACGGCCACGCGGACTTGTTTTCCGGGGGCGGCGACGGGTGACGACACCGCAGAGATGGCGACCGGCTTACGCGAGGAGCGGGTGGCGGTGTGTAGGCGCGATGGGATGCTAGCGAACGGTTCCGTAGCTTCACCGGGTGTTGGCGCAGAATGTTTCCCTGGATTTCTACGCGAGTACGTTTAAGCGCGGTACAACATAGACATGGTCCATCGGTCGAACCTCGATGGTTGGCGGCGATTTCAGTACCTGCCAATGTGATTAAAGTTGCCGCTTTTGTAGCACACGGGTGAACGACGTTCGACAGCCATGGGGGGTCGTGTAGGAGAGTAAAGTGGCCAAGCCTGGTGCGAAGAAGGAACTGTCGCCCTGCGTGCGAACCTGCCGGAGCGAGGGCGTTCTTCACGCCGTTGTTCCGAAACAAATGGGTCCTTACGTGGCCATGGGGCGCTGGTATGCTTGAAGTCCATGACACATGCGGACGGTTGCCACAAAGCGTACGGTGCTGCGGGCGCCGTGTGTTGCAGAGAACAGGCAGCAGGTAGTTGCATGACGTTGCACGGCAGCACCTGGTGCTGCAGCAGTTTTTCTCGCAAGAACTGGCATGTGGCAGACGAAAGGTCGGCGGAGGGGTTCGCATCGGCGATGGCAAAAGCCACATTTGCCAGTTATCTTAATTATGGTGCAATGCGACGTGCCTTCAACGTCTGAAATGTACGGCAGCGACGTACATTTCAGACAGAAACAAGGCGTTCCCTGTCCATAAGCAAACTCTAGACGTCTTTTACAATTCCGTTCAGCAGATGTCTTACTAGGTCTTCCTCAGATATCCTTAAATCCTCTATTCTGCACAGTTCGAGGATCTCTTCCTTATATGCAGTGCGTGCTTCTCTGGGACTTTGAGATTTTTGAGCTAGTTCCCTCCGGGCGTTTCTCTTTGGCGACGAAGTCGCCAGAACACTTGTTAACTTCTCCAACAAAGCACTCCCAAATTCTTAGAGTGTTTCAGTTGATTTGCTACCACTTAGATAGCATCAGTGAGGCTTGCTTAGCAGGACTCTTTGAGGAACTATCAGACGTTGTCTGAGATATTATCGGCCTTAGTGAGATTAGAAGAACTGATGAGGCGTATACATTGCTAAATAACGGCCATGTTCTCTGCTATAGAGGTACCACCAAAAAAACAATGCTGGGTAGGATTCCTAATTCATAAGGACATAGCGGGCAACATTGGCGAATTCTACAGCAAAAATGAGAGGGTAGCAGTAGTCGTAATGAAACCTAATAAAAGGTATAGATAGTACAAGCCTACGCTCCAACATCCAGTCACGACGATGAGGAAGTAGATCAGTTTTATGAAGATGTTGAATTAGCGATGAGAAAAGTGCAAACTCGATATACGGTAGTAATGTATGACTTCAATGCAAAACTAGGGAAAAAGCAGGCAGGTGAACAGGCAATTGACAACTACAGCGTCGATTCTAGAAACGCTACAGGAGAGATGCTTGTAGAATTCGCTGAAAGGAATAAGCTCACAATAATGAACACCTTTTTCAGGAAACGCACCAACAGAAAGTGTACCTGGAAAAGCCCTAATGGCGAAACAAGAACTGAAATTTATTTCATACTTTTGCCGATCCCAGCATAGTGCAGGATGTAGAAGTGATAGGTACGGTAAAGCGCAGTGATCATAGGTTAGTGAGGGCTAAAATTCACCTCAATTTAGAGAGAGGAATAGTAAAATTGGCCAAGAAGAAACAGGTCGACTTAGAGGCAGTAAGGGTAAATGCAGACAAATTTTGGCTGGCACTTGCAAGCAAATATGCAGCCTTAGAACAGAGAGATGATGACGGTGACATAGAGGTAATTAATGATACCGTAATGAGGCTAGCATCAGAGCCAGTAATTGAAGTGCAAGGCAAGGCCCAAAAGCAATCAATAGGCAAGCTCTCCCATGTAACAAAGGACCTAATAAAGCAACGACAAAGAATGAAAGTGTCCAACTCAAGAGAAGATAGAATTCGCGGAACTGTCAAAACTGATCAACAAGGCGAAGTTAAGTGATATTCTCAACTATGACGTCAGAAAGAGTGAAGAAGCGGCAGAACATGGACGCCGCCTGAAATCAGTGACGAAAGTACTTGGCATAGGACAAACGCAGATGTATGCACTGAAATATAATCAGGGTAATATCATCACCAATCTCGAAAATATAGTAAAAGAAGCGGACGCGTTATATACTTTCTTTCTTTCTTTCTTTATTCATTTATTGAAGACATTCCTTACAGAAATGCCTTGGGGGACGCGACAAAAGGCACTGAACGTGCCTGACTGGGCCTCGCCACACTTGGCAGCAGCAGTCACACAAGAACATAAATTGCATCAGAACATAAATTAGTCAGGCAAGAACATAAATTAATAACAAAAAGTATTGACTACAATAGGCTCAATTTGGAACACGGTAGAACTTAAACATCAGTAAGTGTTCTTTTTTTTACATCAATGACATAAATACACATACAATCAGATACATTGTACAGGTATGTCGAAACAATCGTCCGGGTACAGAAAATATATCGGACTTTCACAATGAAAAGCCAAGACACAGAGTAAGCGGAAACCAACTGGGATCAGTCCGGCACGATTTTTAGTCTGTGTTAAGGAAAAAAATTTTGAGCATTTTTCTGAAAATGTGCACTTAGGTAGCTGTAACGAGTGCTTCAGCAATTTCTGGATATTCGTTGAGAAGGTCTGGTATCATAAAGCTTAGTTTTTGATCGCCATTATTTGTACGAGAACGTGGCCTGGGTATTCAATTCTTTCATAGGCAGTACGGACCAAGTTTCACTTGATATTTGGTTTGAATAGGTGTTGTTTGGTGCTGATGCAATATTTCCAGAGACAATTTATATTTATACAATTTATGAATAGGCAATATTTTATTTGATTTAAAGAAGGGTGTAGTGTCTTCAGAAAGTTCTAAATTACCGATTGCACGCACCGCTCGCTTTTGCAAGCAAAAAATACCATCTAGGTAGGTCTCAGTCGTTGTCGACCATACTAAGAAACAGTAACATAACCGGGAGTGAATAAGCGCGTAGTATATCTGCCTTTTCACCGCAGACAGGATATAATATCTTACTTTATTTAAGATTGCAACAGCTCTCCCTAGCTCACTTCGGAGCTTGTCAACGTGAGGCGTCCATGAGAGGTTTTCTTGAAATGTCACCCCCAAAAATCTAACTGATACAGATTGTTCAATGGTAACGTTTTGAAATTTTAAATCCTAGTTTACAGTCGGATGGTGTCCTCGCGGCCGGAAGAGTAAGTATTTCGTTTTGCTGATGTTTAATTGAAGTCTGTTAGATTGAAGCCACAAATCCGGACCTGTTAGCCATTCGTTAGCTCGATGAAATACCTCTCTTACATGAGCACCTGTGAAGAATACATTCGTATCGTCTGCGTATAAAATTAACTTTGTATTTTTGTTAATGTTTACAATATCATTAATGTATAATAAAAATAACGTTGGTCCTAGTAATGATCGCTGCGGTACGCCAAATTTTACAAATTTTAAGTCCGAGTTTACGCCATTTATGCATGTGAATTGAGCTCTCGAAGTTAAGTAGCTTTTATTAAAGACCAAGCTTTGCCGCGTACTCCATACGATGGCAATTTCTTTAAGAGCACATCGTGTTGGACACAGTCGAAAGCCTTTCTAAAATCTAGAAATATTCCCAGGGTAACTATTTTCCTTTCGATGTTGTCTAGTACGTGCTCCTTTATTTCAAGAAGTGCACTTTCAGACGACTTGTTTTTTCTAAACCCGAATTGTTCGCTTACTATTATATTGTTTGCCGTCAGGAAGCCAGAAATTCTTTCATGTATTATGTTCTCCGATATTTTTGCAAAGACAGCAAGCACTGATATTGGTCTGTAATTCTTCTTGTCTTTAACAGAACCACCTTTATGTATTATGGCCACACGGGCTAGCTTCAGTGCGTCTGCGAACACTGCGGTTGAAAGAATAAGGTTTAGAATGCGCATAAACGGGATGCTTACCATCGGCGCGACAGCTTTCAGTGGTCTAGCTTTAATATCGTCAGCTCCAGCGGCGCAATCGTTTTTTAAAGCCAATATGACATCAGTTATCTCATATTGATCAGTGGGTGACATAAATATAGTATTTTGACAGTGTGTTTTCACAAAATGTTCACAAGGCATTTTGGCGCGGTCATCTGCCGAAGCACCCACATTAATAAAGTGTTCGTTAAACAAGTTTGCGACCTCGATGTAACTCATGGACTCACTTTCATACAAAACACGTTTTGGCGAACTTGTCTTTCCTATAATATCCCGGATCGCTTTCCATACAAGACGAGAATTTCCCACAATTTCAGAAAATTTTTTCATGTAGAATTCTCGTTTTGCTTTTTTGATATCAGCACTTAATTTGTTCCTCATTTTCTTAAATATTTGAAGATCACCTTCACATCTCGTGTCTAAAAACTTCTGGAAAAGTCTCTGCCTTTGTTTAATTCTGGTGTATAATTCATGTGATATCCAAGGTTTTCTTGATTTTTGCGTTTTTAGGAGCTTTTAGCGGAAAGGAGGCATCGTAGGCAGAAGTAAAACACTTCAGAAAGACATTATAACCAACATTTGGATCGTTTTCTTTTATGACACTATCCCATTTCTGTTGTTCCACGAGTTCTTTAAACCTTAACATGTTTTGTTCCGAGTAGTCTCTAACCAATGTTTCTTTTTCTAATGTACGCTTTTGTTTCGATGGTATTAGACAATAAATTGGTAGATGATCGGTAAGGCCACAAGTGATTACACCTCACTTCACTTCATCAGGGCAAAAGCTTGTAATGCACAGGTCTAATATCGTTTCAGTACTTGAGGTGACACGGGTAGGCTCGTTAATTACATTTGTACAACCATATGATTCGAAAAGTTCTCTGAAATGCAAGAAGGTAGCATTATTTTCAGAAGCATCTATATTAAAGTCGCCGACAAAAACACATTGACGGTTGATTTCAATACGACGCATAAGTACTCCTTCTGCAGACTGCATAAATTCACTTATACACCCAGATGGCGGTCTGTACACGACAGCAAGAATTATGTTATAGCAGTGAATAAAAACACACTTAAAATTTTTGTTCACAATATTATAATTTGGTGGAATTTGGTACGGCAGATCCGAACGGACATACAGGGCAACGCCACCTCCACGCTTCAATGAACGACAGGTTGACACACAGTCATATCCAGGTAGTAAAAAAAAGTCATCCGGTGTGAACCATGTCTCACTAAAGCAAATGAAATCGAATTCATGGTTTAGGCTCGATAAAAATAAGGTAACCTCATCAAATTTATTTCGCAAGCTTTGGCAGTTCAAATGAAATAATGAAAGCTTTTGCTCATCCTTCAGCCGCACAGTATGATAAGCGATATTTGACATGAATTTAGTGGCACTTTCACGCAAGCAAAGCAGAGGACTATGCTATCATTTCAGGTTTGCAAGATCGTCCTTATCACGGACAACAACTGCATGTGCGCCGGTCTTTTTCTTACAAGTACTTTTCCATTCGCGTGCCAAACAAACGCGTAGCCAGATTCATTCGCCCAGCATTTTGCACTTGCCAGAAGAGTACGAGAGAAACGAGTCAGATTTTCGCAGATAAACATGTTGGTATTAGCCTCTCGTAACGCCTTCCTTTTTTCCAGCCAAGCGTCGCGAATTTCTGATTTTGCGAAGCTAACAATTACGCCCCGTGTTTTACCCGGCTTAGCAGGAAGCCTGTGAATGGCTGTTATGTCGCTCGAGCACAGTGGCTTAAGCTCCAGTGTCGTACCTATATCGTTAACCTTCTTCATCAAATCTGCGTCATCAGACTCCACGACGCCGTGAAATTCGATGTTCAGACGACGACTGCGCCACTCTAGATTATGTATATCCCGATTTAGCTGTGCAATTTCGCTGGCCCCTTCCCCCTTCTCGAGCTGTTCAACTCGCTTCGTAACTTCCTTGGTTAACTTTTCTTGGGCAAGAAGACGTGCTTGACAGTCGTCAAACTTATCAGAGAGTAGTTGGACGGATGATTCAAGAGGCTCAAGCTTGGCAGACAAGGCCAGGAGAGAGTCAATCTTACTTTCCATTGCAAGAAGCGGAGTGATTAGATCTCGATCGGACGGCTGTTCTTCACGTGCAATATGGGATTTGCTGCCACCCTTGCATGACTCACACTTCCAGGATTTATGTGCGTTTCCTCGTTTCGATTTGTGTGTATCCTCCGAAACGCCACTACAGGGTCCAAGATGAAAGACAAAATCACACTCAGAGCAGCGTATCGAAGGACAGCCGTCAGCAATAAGCTGTCGGCTGATGTATGCGCGATCAACAACAGTTCCCTTGGCAGCAACAAGCATACGCAAAAAAAGAACACAATAACACGGATATTACGAACGCATAGACTAACAAATGCAAGATGGCAGCAGCAGCAGCCAGAGCGCTCTTCAGAAAATAGATCTCGGGTTTACGGAATAGGGTTGGGACACCAACCTGGAAAAATGGAAGCAGCGTTCGTGAGAGACGAGTTCACGTCCAGCTGCTGCTGCTGCCAAATGACTCGTTTCACTGTGAGGCCACCGCTTTTATGGCCCAGGGTGGCGCCGAGATCCCGGTGACGTCGTAGGTCAGTCAATTTCACGCCTGGTGTCGATGCGTCTGGGCATGCACAGAGTAGCAGAATACTGGCTGGTGACGGAGGCACGATGATTAGGAATCTTGACAAGCGCCAGGAAAGCCAGGACGACAGGCGCCGAAGCAGCAGCAAATAGCTGAAAAAATGGAAGCAGCGTTCGTGAGAGACGAGTTCACGTCCAGCTGCTGCTGCTGGCAAATGACCTTTACAACACCCAGAGGTGTCAGCATACCTCCATTAGAAACATTAATGGACAGGATACAGGAACTCCTCCTATACCTAGCGATGAGGTCAGAAGGGCCTTGCAAGACATCAAACGAGGGAGAGCGGCAGGAGAAGATGAAATAACAGTCGATTTAATGAAAGATGGAGGAGACATAATGCTAGGAAAACTGGGGGCTTTCTATAGAAAGTGTCTGTCGACTGCAAAGGTCCCAGAAAACTGGAAGAATGCAAACAGTATAATAATCCACAAAAGGGAGACATTAAAGAACAGAAAAATTATAGGCACGTTAACTTACTAGACTAAAGAATAAAGGCAACACTGGACTTTTGTCATCCAAGGGAACAGGGTGTCTTCAGGAAACGATAATCTACAATGGATCACATCCATGTCATCATGTTATCGAGAAAGCCGCAAATACAATAAGCCTCTCTGTACGGCTTTCATAGATTAAGAAAAAGCAGTTGATTCAGTAAACATACCAGTAGTCATAGAGGCATTGCGTAATCAAGGAGTGCAGACCACTTACGTAAGTACCCTGAAAGATATCTTCAAATATTCCACAGCCACCCTAATTGCACACAAGAAAAGTAGGAAGATACATATAAAGAAAGTGGTCAGACAAGGAGATACAATCTCTCCAATACTATTCACTGCGTGCTTGGAGGAAGTATTCAAGCTATTAAACTGGGAAAGTTTAGGTGTAAGGATCGACGGCGTATGTCTCAGCTGCCTGTGGTTTGCCGATGACATTGTTCTATTCAGCAACACTGCAGACGAGGTACAACAAATGATTGAGGACTGTAACAGGGAGACGGTAAGATTGGGGTTTCAGAGTAATATGCAGAAGACAAAGATAATGATGAATAACCGGGCGAGGGAAGAAGAGTTGAGGATCGCAAGTCAGCCTCTAGAGTCTTAGATGGAGTACGTTTACCAAGGTCAACTAATGACAGGGAACCCTGATCATGAGAAATAAATTCATAGAAGAATAAGAATGGATAGGATTGCATACGGCAGACACCATGAGTTCCTGACTGGAAGCTTACCATTATCATTGAAAAGGAAGGTATACAATCAGTGCGTTTTACCTGTGCTGACATATGGGACAGATACTTAGAGACCGAGAAAGCTTGAGAACAAGTTGGGGACCGCGCACAAAGCAATGGAGCGAAGAAGGCTAGGCCCAACTTTAAAATACAGAAAGAGAATGGTTTGGATCAGAGAGCAAACGCCTATAGACGATATTCTAATTGACACTAAGAGAAAGAAATGGCGCTGGACAGGTCATGTAAGTGCCAGATTAGACAACCGTTGGATCATTAGGGTGGAAGAATGGGTACCAAGAGAAGGAAAGCGCACTAGAGGACGGCAGAAAACTACGTGGTGCGAAGAAATTAGGAAATTTGCGGGTGCTAGTTGGAATCGGCTGGCTCAGGACAGGGTTAGGGTTAATTGGAGATCTCCAATTATACATTGCTAAATGATAGATTTTATGTGCAATGCAGGCCTTCGTCCTGCATTGGACATAAAATAGGCTGATGATCACGATGGTGATGATGCTGCCTCCACTTTAGCGCTGGCTCACTTATAAACAGTACTAGATATTCAAGCTGCACAAGAGAGTCCCAATGGTTGTAGCGGCTCCCCCTTATATATTGCGTCAGCCACTCAGCGAGATCTTCACCTGCTCTTCCCGCGAACGAGCGTGGTTTCATGCAAAGGTCCCGCCGGCATTGAACTTCAAGCTGGTACAAGTGGCGTTGGTATTTGTCCGCCTCCGTCCTGAGACATGGTGAAAGTCCATAGCGGAAGACTGGCCAGGCAGCGGCGCCGGCGAAGTTCTAGCGATTGCGGCTCCGCCGTATGGTATGTCAGACCCAAAACCTCCATCACTCTGCTACACCCTCGAAATGCGTTTATTGAGACGGCGGGTAACGTTAGTCGCGACGGCCTTGATCAGCCTAATGACTAGCAAGATTCATAATGGGGATGATTATTACTTTTTAATGGCACAAACCCCCTGTGGCGGTTCAGTAACGTGGAAAGTTGTGCAAGCTGGCGAAAAGTCATCACACGGGTAGCTGAAGCAGCGCATTGGCCAGGAAAAAGTCGAAAGAACGCAACCGAACACGACGCTCTCATTACTGTAGGCGATAGGCCATGAGCCGGGTGGTAATTTGCTAAAAAAAATAAGGGCAGAAAAGTATAAGCACATGCGAAAGAAACAGGTCGTAAAAGAAATAAAATAGTGTGTAATGAGGTAACCAACCTTGCCTAAACAGATAGTGTAACAAGCACCTACTATAAGTATACCTAAAATAAAGCAAATGGTTCATGTCGCATATAAGTAGCCAAATTTGAATAATAATGATAGTTCTTATTGTGAAGTTTCCTCTTTGCTATGTTAATTTTATAATGGTCTATTTTAATGAAGCAGAAAGACATGAATCCCATAATATAGAAAATATTAAGTAATTTTATTTATTTAAAACATAATATGGGGGGCGGGGTCATTGATGACCAGGCCATGGAGAGGGGAACAAATAACAAGTATGCAAGTACCGAAATTACAAAAATAAATAAACTATAAAAGAATGTAAAATGGGTTATCAATACAAAAGAAAAGGTATAAAGGAATGAACAGTAATTCAACGAAAGCCAGTGTGTAGCGCAATATATATATATATATATATATATATATATATATATATATATATATATATATATATATATATATATATATATATATATATATATATATATATATATATATATATATACATATATATGTCACAGCATGAGAAGTCAGTAAACAGACACCAAGGACAACATAGGGGAATTTACTGGAACTTAATAAATGAAATACAGACATAATAAGTTAATGGAAACGAAAGCGGCTGAAAAACAACTTGCCGCAGGTGGGGAACGATCCCAGAACGTTCGTTCGCTTTACGCCTGAATAATAAAAATCGCCATCTCGTTTAACCTCCTTTGTTCTCGTTGATTACATATCGATGGTCTCGAAGCTGGCAACATTGATGCATTCAGGTAGCATGTGCCGGTTTATTGAACGGTTGCCTTCACCCAAAAAGATCACGTTCGCGTGACACCTGCGGCAGAAGGGATGTTCCACATCCGCCGCCAAGGTTTGTGAGTGGTGGCGCTGGCTGGTACTCCTAAGGCTCTACTAGGAAACATAAATACCCAAGAAAATCGTTAGGAAAACGGTACCGTGCTAGCTCAATTGGTAAAGCATCGCACGCGTAATGCGAAGGTTGTGGGATTGTTCCCCACCTGCGGCAAGTTCTTTCATCCGCTGTCACTTCCATTAATTTATCGTTCCTTTATTTCATTTAATAAACAGAAGTAATTTCCCCTATGTTCTCCTTGGTGTCAGTGTTTCTTGGCTGCTTAATTTAACCCTGGGAGTGTTAGACAGTGCCACCACTCACAAACCAGAAATTCCAACTCAAGGAACGTTGCTGATATATATATATATATATATATCTGGCGTAGATGGTGTTTAAAGATGCTCCAGTTGACCAAATCGAGCTCATGATTGGAAAACCAAGTTTTCGCAACTCCGGTTAGGTAGAAGGCGACGTGAGCAAGTTTTGCTGATTCGTTCCAGTGGTTAAAGCCACTCACGCGCTCGTATAGCTCCAACCAGTCTTCAACGTCGTCGCCTGGAAGCCCAGCAAAGAGCGGTGGATCCTTCTGAGGGGTGGTGACTGTCCAAGAAGGGGTTCCCGCAGGAGTAGGCAAGGTGGATGTCGTGGTACTGGTCTGCTGGTCTTGCGACATGGTTGAGTGCAGTTAGTAGAGGCGGCGACCCGAGCGGAGCTCCAGGGATGTAGCGTAGGTGAAGCTGGAGAGAGACCGGGAGCGAGAGGGCGAAGGAACCGGACAGCACACTCCACCACTTGTGAGACGAGGTTTAGGCAGCCAGTCTCTTCTTTATTCTCTCGAGTGAGAGCCCCACCACCAGGGTCCAAAACGGTGATGATGAGTATGTACAGGTGAGAATATGAAGCGTATGAATAATGCTCACAATATATATGTATATATATATAGATAGATAGATAGATAGATAGATAGATAGATAGATAGATAGATAGATAGATAGATAGATAGATAGATAGATAGATAGATAGATAGATAGATAGATAGATAGATAGATAGGTAGATAGATAGATAGATAGATAGATAGATAGATAGATAGATAGATAGATAGATAGATAGATAGATAGATAGATAGATAGATAGATAGATAGATAGATAGATAGATAGATAGATAGATAGATATCACCAAGGTCAGCCGATTTCATGTCCTCGACAGGGCGAAGGCCTCTCGCTTCGATCTCCAATTATCAAATTACCCCTGTCCTGCGCCAACCGATCCCATACAAAAACGCATTCTCACTTTCTTTAGACTTCTTTCCAACCTTTTTTCAACTTCATTTATATCCTATGTACTTTTGCTCCCTATTAACGCATGTTAGAAGAAAGTTGGTAGGCTCCATTTTTTCTTTGGTTTGAACAAAGTTTGCTAAAAGAACCTTTAGAGGAGATTAGTAGGATGTGTTCTTACTTTCATTTGAAGAGAACGGGTTAAAAGGAAGTTTTAAAAATTTGGTAGCCTCTGTTCTTACTTTTGTTAAAGAAAGTTTGGTAACAGGAAGTTTTAGAAAAGTAGGTAGGCTTTCTTTTTACTTTCGTTTCAAGACAGCTTGTTAAAGGAATTTTTAGAAAAGTTGGTAGGCTCTGTTTTCGCTTACGTTTGAAGCAATATCGTTTAAAAAGGTTCGTTGGTGGTGTTCTTTTGCTTAAAGAAAATTATAACAGTTGTATTTATTGAATCCTTTACTCATTTCACAGTGCGATAAACAAGCGTAAAATGTAAAATATGTAATACAATAATCAGTATGTATACCACAGTATCACAGTAATAATTCCTTGATCTTGGATTGTAGCGCGAAGGGACACGGACACAGACTAGAAGCAGACAGGGCGAGCGAATAATTCCTTCATGCAGTTTAAATGAAAGCAATGAGATGGAATAACTTCTTGCTTCTCATGCACATGTAATCAGCAGAAACATAGGTAAAATATATTTGCCCTACCAGTGAAATTGCCTATTTTTAATGTATCTTCCACTCTAAAAAAGAAAGACTTATATACATTGGGAATGAAACCATTTACTTCTCCGTGTAAAGCAGAGACGCTACCACTGCTCCATCTAAAACAGATGCACTACTGTATTTTTTGACGTAATGTAAGGCTGTGTATTTTTCTTCGTGACGCTTTTTTTTTACCTCGGCTTGTTAGGAAACCTTTCTTAAACTATTCTATGGAAATTATGCACAAAATTTGGTTGTCTCACAAATACGGTAGCTGCTGTCGCTGTTAAAAGTGTTTTTCCTTTCACAACGGTGGGTAATTGCGGTGTTGAGATCGATGCTCGAAGAGAAGTATGACAGCACGAATCCCGTAAATCCTTGCCTGGGTGCACAAGTAAATGATTTACGATTGTCTGGCTGGGCAATAAAAGTAGCGAAAGCGAACCTAGCACGGCCGTATCTGTTTGTTTACGCTTGCGTGCAATGAGTGTGCTTGTTTTAGTTCGGGCAAAGCTCCCGCTGCTGTTGCACGCCAGACATCGCCACGTTTTCTCGTCTTTATTCCGGATGCTAAGAGGAAATATGTTCCCGCCAATTCAAGATGAGGGCACATATTCTCGAAAACACGAAACTTGGCGCCACAGAAAGCCTGCATGTGCGCGGTCATCGTGAATTTGTGCTCGGCGGCTGTGAAAGAAGCCCGTAGGCCGCCCGCCATTGCAAGAAGACGCAGCTGCACGGGCCGCGCGTTGATTGGCTCGTGTTCACCAAATAAAGTTCGCTCATAGTTCGACTTAAATCCCTCTATATGATTTATAAATGAGGAAGCCTACCCAAGGACTGTAAGCCCAACAAGTCCATGGGGCGTAAATACCGGCCCTCCTCCCAACTACGACATCATTTGAGCTAGAAAATCGAATCTCGAAGGCCGTGCTTTTGCAAACTGCTTGCGCCTGAAGCGGATGCGAACCTTCGAGGCGAGATCCGCTTGGTGAATCGCAGTGTGGCGCTGCTGCAGTGTTTGTTTGGGCAGAAGGCTCGCCAAATGAGCTGGGATAGCGTTCAGGTATCTGCACAGGAAAAACATTGATTCACAGTGGAGGAAAATTACCAGAAAGCTTGCCAGCAAGTATGCGGACTGTAGGGTGGGCAACACAGCAAAAAGAACGTCAAGCCGAAAGCCATAGAGGCTGAAATAATCTCATGGGTGGCGGCCATAGAAAAGAAACCTGTCATGAGTAAATACTTAAGAGGAAAAAACGAAAGCAGAAAAGAAACAATTTGATGATAACTCAAAGGGAAGCTCATTACTTTTCGAAGTGGTGTCGGATGCCTTAGAACACGCGCCAATACAATGAGATGTAAGAAGGAAGAAGAAGCATGTGCTTGCTGCGGTAAAGCTAGGGAAACGGTGAACCATGTTTTATTAGAATGTGAAGACGCCTTCCTAGTGGTAGATTTAGGTACCACTGGTCTCCTTGAAGCTTTTGGGTTTATCAACCGCAGGGGAAAAGTAAACATGCCCTAAATAGAGATTAATGAGAGGTGATTGGAAGATTGGCGGTAGTAAAGTAGGGAGGCGACAAAAATGGAGACGTACAAAAGCAAAGTTCGCAAATAGGGGGTCAGAAAATTTGGTCGTGGGAGTTAATAGCGTTTTTCTTTCTTTTTTTTCTTTTTTAACTTAGGTATTACGTTAGGCAGTTTAAAGCAAGAGCTTAGTGGCGCAACCCACCGCCCTATTCCAAAGGCGACACTCATAACATCGATCCATCCATCGATCCATTGGACCACCGACGCCATTCGCAAGGCCTGGGTGCTCGTTCCAGTAAGGCGCTAGATTAATTATATTTTATGAGTGCCTAGACCACATGTACTCCTTATCCTGTGCATTAACCATCCCAGGACCTCCGGACTCGTGTAACGCTAATAGTTCGCTCTGTGTTTCTTGCGATGCACCAGTGTCTGAAGTGTCCTACTACATCGCCCGTCCGAGCTGCCTTTGTTCCGCGGAGCTGCCTGCCCGCACTCTCCCAGGAAAAGCCTGGTACTCCGACTTCGAATCGTAGTGTATGAAAGAATTTGTTGAACGTAGTGCTCTCGTGGAGCTGGAGTTCATCCGAAGTTCTACGGTTTTGCGCCAAAAAGCGTCGGTGCCACGGCCCAGGTAGCACACAAAGTCTTGAAAACGTCGTATTAAGGGATTCAACGTGTGAAACGGATTTTTGACCAAAATCGACACATCAAAGACGTTCCAAACAAGATAGCTTAAAAACGAGGGGTGAATACGTTTTGATAACGCTGGAAGCCAGGTAGCTTAAAAACGAGGGGTGAATACGTTTTGAAAACGACTCAAGGCGCCACCGCCACGCCACGGCGCGTCAGCCTCTTTAGCCGCTTCTGCAATATTCAACAACCCATCAACGCGATCCAACCTCGCGCAAGGTGGCGATACCGTCGTCAAATCATGCGACCAAGGTGGCCACGTGATTCGTGATGCCAGGCAGCCGGGCGAGCGGGGCATAGTCGCGTCGTCATGGCGTCGTCGCGTCACCGCACTCGCATTGCGCTGTGATGTGTTTGCGGCTGTTCTGAATGTGCTGCCGCTGCCCTTTGTTATGTAAGTGTTGCAGTGTTTTGCTGTCAAGAAAACGATATTCTGTGATCAGTTTGGGTTGTGCGATATGTTTGTGTGGTTTTAATTTGGAAATCAGTAGTGTTTTCTATGTGACCAAGGCGGCCACGTTATTCGTGAAGCCGGGCATAGTTGCGTTATCGCACTCGCATGACACTATGGTCTGTTTGCGACTGTTCTGAATGTGCTGCCACTGCCCTTTGTCATGTAAGTGTTGCAGTGCTTTGCTGTCAAGAAAACGACATTCTGTGATTAGTTTGGGTTGTGCGACCTGTTTGATCCGGGCATAATAGCGTTATCGCACTTTCATTGCGCTCTGGTATGATAGCGGCTGTTCTGAATGTGCTGCCGCTGCCCTTTGTCATGTAAGTGTTGCAGGGTTTTGCCGTCAAGAAAACGACGTTCTGTGATTAGTTTGGGTTGTGCGATCTGTTTGTGTAGTTTAATTTGGAAATCAGTAGTGTTTTAAATTGGAGGGCGCGGAGTGGAGGGCACTAATCAGCTCTCCAAGTTCATTGTCATGTTATGTGAGGCGCCTTTTCACTGACGCTGTAATTAAGGCGTTAAGGTGGTCACCACTTGGCAGTGGTGACCACGCTGCTTGGCGCTCAATTAAAGATTACTGCATGTTATTACTACAGATCGCCGTTTCTGCTGGAGCTGCATTCCGACGTTTTGGAAAGAAGCGGTCTTCATCACGTGCATCGCCGTGGTCAGCGAAAGCACGGAAGGCGTAGCCTTTTGACTGGCTACAACCAGGAGGCGTGGAGCCTATCATCAGCTCCAGGGAATATCTCGGCATCTTGCGATACCGCTTTTGCTATAAAAGCAGACTGCCAGCCCCCCGTCCTTTCACTTGGCAGTGGTGACCACGCTGCTTGGCGCTCAACTAAAGGTTACTGCTTGTTATCACTACAGGTTAGTGCTCACTGTACATATACATTTGCATTTATATTTATACAGTGTCGTCGCCACTGCCAAGTTTGAGTGTGTATTTGCTTGTTTCGCGCATCAATTGCTGTATGTTAGGATTGCCGATATGGCTAAGGAACTCGCAAAACTGAAGGAAGAGGTAAGAGCTGAATTGCTCAAAGAAATTAAACAAGAATTCAAAGCCTTCAAAGATGCATCAGAGCGTGACCTTAGGAACGAGATCCGGGAGGTGCGCAATGAGCAACGCCAAATGAGTAAGAGTATTGACTTTTTGCATGAGTCAATCAAGGAAATGAGACAAAAGCTTGATTCTGGGGTCTCAAAGAATTCAAGTCAGGTAAAGGAAAATGACGAACTGCGCGCTAAATATGCTGCTCTGGAAAAAAAAGCAGGTGAACTTGAAAGGCGACTCACGCATTCGGAGCAGTACTCACGAAACGCTAATCTGGAAATACAGGGCGTTGTAAAGAAAGAAAATGAGGACCTTGCTACTATTTTATCTGATATAGGCACTGCAATCCATGAGCCAATCAGTTTATCTGACGTTGAGTGTTGTCGCCGTGTTCCAACACGCAACCCGGATAAAACAAACATTGTCGTTCAGTTTAAATCTAGAGCTAAACGTGACGCCACCTTGAAAAAAGCAAAGAAGACAAGAATCACAAACAGAGACCCACGACTGGAATCCACATGCCCCGTTTATGTGAACGAACATTTGTGCCCAGCGCTAAAGAGGCTGCTTGGCATGGCAGTGAAAAGGAAGTATGAGCATAAATGGAAATCTGTGTGGACCAGCAACGGGAAAATCTATGAAAGGAAAAGCGATACATCTGATGCTGTGCAAATATCGGAAGAACGTGATCTTGCTAGGATTACGTCTGCTGTTTCTGACGTGACTGGGAACGCTCACTAAAAATTGCCATGGAATATCACGATTTCATCTTACCGCATCGTTTACAATTGCAATCTAACTGTAGCGTTTCCCTTCTACACTTGAATGCTCGATCTGCAGTCAACAAACAAGAAATTATTAGTAATTTTTTAAATCAGTTTTGTTTCAAGTTCGATATCATTATGCTAACCGAAACGTCGTATCATGACAGCAGTACTCTGCTGTACATTGATGGCTATGCTGAATTGCGTTTTAAATCGAACTGATAGGCGAGGAGGGGGTGTAGCAATATATGTCTCGTCGGGATGGAACTGTGAAGTAGTATCATAGTTTTGTAAAACAACAAACGACTATGAAATTTTAACGCTTAAACATTACTCCGATATTATTTCGGTCGTATATCGCCCACCAAATGGAAATATTTTTGGCTTTCTAAATTTCTTTGATAATTTACTGGAATATGTATCTGCTAACGAATTTCGACTTGTCTGCGGGGGAGACACTAACATAAATTTTCTTGAAGATACTGCTGCTACACGGCATTTTACTAATAAACTTAGCTGTGCGGGATTTGTAAACCTAATTAGCACACCAACTCGTGTTACGTTGTCCTCGTCTACATGTCTCGACATTCTTATCACGAATATTGACAATGTCGTAGAACATACTGGAACAGTAACGTCGGACGTCAGTGATCATTGTCCTGTGTTTATGACATATCGTTTCAATGTAAGAAAAAGTTGTTCAGAGTCAAATGTGTTTACTATACAAGATATAACTGATAGAAATATGGATCTTTTTAAACGCACAGTTTGCAATTGTGACTGGTCTTTCCTATACGAAATAAGTGATGTAAATGTCGCGTATTCCAAGTTTATGTCAGCGTTTATACAAATCTACAGCGCACATTTTCCCTTCAAAAAGATTAAGCAATCCAAAAAAAATAAGAAAACCCTGGATTACACAGGAACTTTTCAAAATGATAAAACAGAAAGATAAACTGTACCATAGATTTCTTACAACACGCTCGCCTGAAACACTGACACTGTTTAAAAAGCAGAGAAACAAACTAAATACGGAACTTAGACGCGCTAAGAATGCTTATCATGAGCATGTGTTTGCAAACGCCACTGGTAAACATCCTGAAACCTTGTGGAGCATTATCAATAAGGTTCTCTGCCGCGAAAAGCATGCTACCTCACCAGACAAGATAATCTATGGTAACAACGAAATTTCAGGTTTAGCACTCGCAAACCATTTCAATAAGTACTTTGCAAGTATAACCGTGCCACAGCAAACACGGCCTGATACGTCATCGTTTCTTTCCGTTTCTAACAGCTGATTTTTCAATCCCACTAGTGAATTTGAGGTATTTAGCACTATCATGAACCTTAAAAATAGTAAAGCTCTTGACATTGATGATATCCAAATAAAACCTATCAAGTATGTTTCAGAATACATCACTCCCGCTTTAACGCATATTTTTAATCTAGCTTTACAGTCTGGGGTGTTTCCAGAAAAGATGAAAATGAGTAGGGTAACTGTACTTTTTAAAGGAGGCAACAGAAATGACGTGTCAAATTACAGACCCATCTCAATCATTCCAGTATTTTCCAAAGGATTAGAACAGATTATTTTTTCTCGCTTATCAAACTTTTTCGACCGACAAAACATTCTATCTAGTGCTCTGTTCGGCTTTCGTAAAGGTGGGTCAACAGAAACTGCTTTGCTCACACTCAAGGAGCATGTACTACAAAACATAGAAAGAAATCTCTTCACATTGGCACTATTCATTGATTTCAGCAAGGCATTCGATTGTATAAATCATAAAATTTTGCTAAGGAAATTATCACAGAATGGCATTAGAGGTACTCCTTTAGCATTATTTGAATCTTACCTTACTAGTCGAAAACAATCAGTATGTATAAAACACGACAAGTCAAGTTTTCTTCCTTTACTAAATGGCGTGCCACAAGGAAGCGTACTAGGTCCTATGCTTTTTAACCTTTACATTAACGACATTGCTAATATTGACACAACTGTAAAATTTATCGTGTATGCCGATGACACTAATCTTCTCATTTCTGGTCCGAATTCACAAGAATTAATGGAAAAATGTAACTATCTACTCAATAAGCTGTCTGAATGGTCAGTCGCTAATTGCCTAAAAATAAACCCTACGAAAACTAAAGTAATGTTATTTCGCGCAAAAAATAAAGTCATTACTAGTAATCAAACCTTAGTGTGTGCGGGTAAAGAACTGCAAATTGTGGATGAACATAAAATATTAGGCGTCACTTTTTCTTCGCACCTTACTTGGGATAAACAAATTGAAAATATCTGCACAAAAATGTCTGCTATCACAGGCGTTCTGTCTCGATGTCGGCGTCTTCTTCCAATCAAAGCAAAACTGAACATTTATTATGCCTTATTTTTTTCCCATTTAAATTACTGTTGCTTAGTGTGGGCGACTACAGGAAAGACAAACATTATGAAAATCCTGTCCTTGCAAAAGAAAATCATTAGACACATAGACAATATGGGTTATCTGGAGACAACGCGGCCAGCATTCTTAAAGCATAAAATTATAAAAATAGAATATTTCTACACGTTTCGCCTTCTAAATTCGTTTTATTTCTCAAACACGGCATTCAAAAATTTTCTTGTGTCTACTGCATCTTTGGCACCAAAATTCAATTCTTCCAATACAAGAAATAGTGATACATGGTATGTCCCGTGGTTTCGTAATAAATATAGCCTACAGTCATTAAAACATAACCTACCACATATTTTAAATAAATACAAAGGTACATATACCTCTTCATCGAAGAAACTGCGAATGCATTTTGTAAACATGTGATCAGTGATTGTTTATCGTTCTTTCTGTGACAACTGTACGTGTTACTGATTTCGTAACCCATACACATGTATTTCTATCTTCTGGTGTATCGAATGTTCTTTTTTTATTAGTCTGTATTATCTACTCTTTATATCAGAGCGACTTGTATTAGTTTGTTAGTAACCCTTACACACATACTTCCATTTTTCTGATGTATCAATTATGTTTTTTCTCTTAGTCTATATATTATTTTCGGTCTTGTTATTGTGCATTTATGTAAGTGATTTTATTCTGAGTGTCTAACAATGTTACAATTTTGATGCAACCACCATGTATGCCTTGTAATGGACCATCGGCCTAGTCAAGCTGTTTTCCAACAGCTTTTAGCCTTTGGTATCCACCAGAACACTTGTAATTCTGGAAATAAATTGAATTGAAATAGAAGGGCAGTATAAGGAAGAAAGTTAGAGGGACGAAATCGTGCCTGTGTGTCCCTAGCGTCGGGATCAGCTGCTATGCGTGATCCTAACAAAAAAGCATCTTGCAGAATGCGAAGAAAGGCGGCAAAATTTCTGTCTGTGCGCACCTTGCCGATCTCCGTGGTATTTAGTATTTAGAGCCGTCATCGTGGTATTTTAGTCTCCCGTTTAGCAAGAGTGTTGCAGACAAGGGAACTGGTTCAAACAGGCATTTTTTTAATGATTCAGTACTAGTGCGGTATCCCAAAAGGTGAGGTCAAGTGCTCGCCCTATTTTCTTCCCTCGCGCTACAGCGCACTCACAGAATTTTGCGTGCACTATACCGTGCTTTTATCCTTTGCGCTTCAGGTTCTCGATTGTGTTTTCGCCCCCTTTACTCACGTGATGGGTATTTCCTGGTATTACCGGGTACCACATGTGTCCATATATTGTGTCCAATATATGAAACGGCCAAATTCGATTTTATTTGATGCCGCAAATGGTAGTAATGTATTGAGTCCCATGTAGCTTTGTGCTTGTTATCAATATTACTATTTGGCGAACGGATACAGCATGTACGCTGCATAACTCGCTTGTGGATACTGCATACGTGGTCGAGTATGCCCTTGCTATAAAATAACTTGTATGCTTTAGGTAGTACGATTGTTTGCAGTTTGGGACATGTGTCGGAATGTACGCTGTGCGCTCTTCGCGCTTTACGGCGGCCTGCCGAGTTCGTGCGGGTGCCATGTGTGCCCATGGAGTTCGCGAAGCGCTCTCGCAGCTTTTTTTTAAATATATATATACATGTGTTCTGTTCGCACGCTTCGCACAACAGGGCATGTCGCAGTTCTTTGACCTTGCGCAACACATTTTCCTAGCGTACGTCTGTGCATTATTTGATACCGATTTCACACGGGGCTCTTTTAGCCGCTATCCAGTCCGTTACAAATCGAATTTCTCAGTCGTGATTGGCTCCTCTGCGCAAGCTACGAGAGTGAGCCAGTCGCATCGATAATTTCGATCCGGATCCGGCTTGATCGCGATCGAGAGTGGTCGTGTGACACCGGTTTTCAATGCTACTGAGTGAAGAGCAAGTGCATATATATGCCAGTGGTGGTATGTCGGCAAGTCTTTCTGGTGAAGCCAATACTTGTGCATTCAAAACATTTCAATTACCAGCGTAGTGCATCAATGTGTCTACTTCGACAAAATGGAGCACCAGTGCAGATATCTGAGCATACCTGTCCAGAGCAGCAAGTGTGTCTACATTGAAACCACTACCAGCATGTGCGGCAGTTCTATTTTCAGCAGCGGGACTGCACAATAATCAGTAGGGTGCTCTCAAGCTGTTTATCTATGAAGCTCTGCCTGGACTGTGTGCCAAATATTTTTGGACGTGAAAGTGGGGGTGAATTGGTAAACATCAGTGGAACTGTGCCTGGACTTTGTGGCAAATGTTTTTGGATGTGAAAGTGTGAGTGAACTGGCACAGAATTTGCTCTGGGCTACATGTGTTAAACGTTTTTCTCATTCAGAGTGCTTTTTTTTTACTTTAGCAGACTGGAGATGTGCGCAAAGTGTGACATCTCAGTGTGCTAATTAATGTATTTGCTGGTTTGCAAGTTATTCGTTGCAACTTTGTTTTTGCCAGAGAGGTACAACTTTGCCTCTTGTAAAGGGCTTTTTAGATAAAACACTTACTATTTATTATGACCATTGCTTCCTTTGTTACAGAAATGCAGCTTCCAGTGCATTCCAGTTTATTTCCATGTTTATCTAAGTTTCTAATATGAGGCTTGCATATTCATTTCTCACGTTCTGGAGTGGCAAGATGCAGCATTACTGTCTCATCGTTCGCTGTACTACAGCAGTGTTCACTTGTTGCACTGAATCCCCCGTTTAAGTATTCTTTCCTAATTTAACTTTATTGTTTTTTTGTTGTATGGTTATTTTTTCTCGCCATTACCTTCTTTGATATATCCTAAAGGCAATATTTCCAATTTTGCATTGTTCCCATTTTTTTTTATTTCTGTCACAGGATTGTATTATGATGGTATGCGGTGGTATTTCTTTTTGTGCTCTTTCCAAGCTTCTAGCTGATTGGTAACATTGCTTGGAGGCAGTTACCATCCGATTCATACTCTTTCAGTTTTCAGTCTACTTCTTTCATTCGCTCCGATGTCACTTCTGCATAACTCTAGTCCATCTAATAGCACGTGCACTTTACTATGTTAAATTAGACACTTTAGTACACTCCAGATTTTTCTGTTCATTTTTGTATGTGTACTTGGAATTTTGTTTATGTGCTAGTGAATGTTCACTTTCGAGTTCATTACGAATCCTTTCTGCGACTTTTGTCATTGTTGATGTACTTTTACTTCTATTTGCATTTCTCACACAGTTTGTTCGAACCTTGCATAAGCATTACATTTTAATAAAATGTTTTTGCTTTGTCACAATGTTCTCATTTCATGCACTCTTGGCATGAAGGGCTTGGTCTGGCCACCTGCCAAGACGTGGCCATTTGTTCTTTGTAGGATGTCATTCCCATTGTGGCTGTAAGCATCGTAGCTTACTAAAGGCGGTATTAAAGATTTATTATTCCTAACAGGCTCATTTTCGTGCGACTCGGTAGAGGATGCGCCGGCCATGCGGGGAACAGTGCTTGGCACTGCGCCATGGCTCTTACAGTCAACACCGACGCTTCTACTCATCTGGGGCGCGATTGGAGATCGGTGTTCGAAACGCCCGATCAGTTTCACCTCACGCGATTGGCCTAGGCCGTGCCAACGGGTGCGGCTGACGTCTGCGCGGCATAGGCCAGTCGCGTGAGGCGAAACTAAACGCGTGTTATGAACAACGATGTCTGATCGCGCCCGTCACCCGCGAAAATTAGCTTCAGATGATCGTAAACCTTTCAAGACCGCTTCTAGACCAGCTTTTTGATAACGTCCTAAAAACGTTTAGAAATTGGTTACGAGTAGTTTTGGCAAAGGGATTACTTGTGTCTTTCCCAATCCTATTTCTAGACCAGCTTTCCGAATACGTCTTGCAGACCTGTTCTAGATCGTCTCAAGAAAGTAATTAAGCCGGACATTAGCAGAGATATACGACGTTTTCCCGCCGAAGTTCTCTCATTCGTGTCTTCTTTAACCCGTTTTAATCGTCTTGGATAAACGCTACGAAAACGTTACGTATCTCTTTTGTGCTACCTGGGGGTACATGCGAAACGAAGGGGCGTTTGCTGACTACATCTTGAGAGTTACGTAAGTTTGGCGCTTGCGCGCATTCAGGTCGTTTGTGGTTCGTGTGATGAGCTTTGTGCAACTAGAGCAGAGCGCTTTCTGAACGTAGGATGTTCATGTTGCTGTGGACATTTAGCAAGCAATTTCCCGAACGCTTCCTCTGATGTTACTGCGCACTTGCATTGGCTGTGAAGTATGCTACCCATCCTCAATGCTATGGCTGAATGGGCACATATTTGGAAGAACACTGAAAGTTACTGCTTGTTCGATAGTTTCCTGGCAAGAGATCTTTCGTTATATAGACTTTCCCGCAAGTACAGTAGATGTCGCTAGAATAGCAACTTGAACTTGTTGGTTTTCTATCCTGGCGTTAACAGCTCATAACGTAGAAGGGACATGAGACGAGAAGACGACACCACAAGCACCTACTTTCAACAATGTTCATTTGACAGAAACTCTGCTTTTTGGTTAATTTGCACAAGAAATTAATTTCTTGAGTGCCCAGAAGTTCATGCTTCACATGATATGCAATGACGTGTCTGCGACACGTTTGGGCAAATGCTAAAGAAGGTGCGTTTCTTTCAAGTAAACGCTGTAGAATTCAGCGCTCGTGGTGTCGCCTTCTTGTCTCGTGTGCCTTCTACGTTTGGCGCCGTTAACACTACGGCTGTAAATGTGTAATGTATACGTTGATGTCTTACATGCTACACGCGATGGCACACCATTGCTTTGTTTGATGATTGAGCAGATATCAGCATGTACGAATTTTTTTTGTGCATACAGCTCGGTTTGAAGGCGTGCGTCGCGAGAACCTGTCTGTAGTGTTTATGTTCGTGGGTGCTTGCGCGTATTGGTCCTCTATGTTGCAGGGCAGATATAGGCCGATATTACAATAACGAGGTTTCTTCTTAATCGAGACATCAGACTTGGTGGCTGTTTCAGACGTGGTGGGCTTGGTGGCTGCTTCGTCTCGACACCTACGAACCCGCTACTTCTTCGTATGCGGATGCAATGTGCCGTTCTCGCTCATCTGCTCCTAGCTGCCGGTATGACTGCTTCTGCTGACACAGCGCCGGCCTGTGGATCGCTGTGCTACGACTTTGCACGGCCCATAAAACAGCTGAAAACCGCAACGTGTCAAACTTCAACCCGCCGCTGTCTGTCTACCTGTCGCCACTGCCGCTGCGCCTGGCCCTGGATAGCAGACAGACAACGACATCGTCATCAACATCCGCTACGCTGCCAACTATGTATAGCTGCCGGCTACGCTTCGTGGGCTTGGTGGCTGCTTCGTCTCGTAACCTACAAACTCACTGCCTGTTGCTATGCAGGTTGGTCTATCACAACCCCTCTTTACTAAGAAGCCTAGTAATTACTTCTTGCTGCAGCTGCCGAGCCATGTTGCGGCTGTACGACCGTTGTTGAGTGTGCGCATGTTGCTCACTTGTTGTTAGTTTTATTATCGGGGGTCGTAGAGTAGAGCCCCTACCCTGATCCTATTCTCGTAGAACTACAAAAACTTTCCGTGGGCCAGTCAATGCTAATAAGCCAAGTGCAAGGACTAAAGAACAAACTATTAACAACAGAGCAAGCCCTACCTGACCTGACTAAGAGAATGGCCTATATCGAAAAGCATTACCATTCTCTGCTATCCCTCCAAGCGGAACTAGAACTTATCAAAAATAACAACCTTCATACAGCACGCCTAACATGATATTGAGGCACGTTTGGATCACGCTGAAAACAGGTCGCGACGTAACAATGTACTTTTCTACAGACTTCCAGACGCGAAGCCATCTGAATTGTATGCTGAATCTGAGCAAATAATCACTCGGCATTGCCTTGACCACATAGGTATAGATATTAACCCTAATGAAATTGACCGTGTACATGGCTTAGGCCGCCACAGAGGCGGGAGATGTAGGCCAATAGTACCGAAATTCGCGTTCCACAAAACAAAAGACTGGATCCTTTCAAACGGACGTAAGTTGAAAGTAACGCCCTACAGCACAGGTGAGGATTTCGCACGCAGGTTCCAGGATGCCAGAAGTCACTTGGGCAAATTTGCAAGACAGAAATCTGTTCCATTTTCCCTACGCTATAAAGCACTGCACATCAGCCTGAAACGCTATCTTTTCAATCAAACCTCAAAAAACAGTGCTAGAAATCCAATTGCAACCTTATCGGAGTCAAGCAGTTTTCGCCAATTCTCATCCAACCCTACCGCTTATGCCGGCATCCAGAAAATTCACACAAAAGTCGGCGCTTTCGAGGTCTCTGCATACGTGGCCGTGCCGGAAAACACTTGCAAAGGGGTCATCACGAACATTGACCCCTCGATAAAAGAGCATGCCCTCAGAGGCACAATTGTAAATCAAAGGAACCCGACCGCCATTCAGGTCAAGAAAATAAAAAACACGCATGTCGTTGTGATCCTCTTCGACGGACTTCGAGTCCCGAACAAAGTCATGTGCGGAACGGCCCTATTGCCATGTTCGCTTTACAAACGACAAGTCGACGTTTGTAACGCCTGCGACCGGGTCGGGCACAGGGCCGATGTATGCCACAGCAGCAAAGAACAGAGAAGTAAATGCCACAACTGCGGAGAAGCGCTCCCAAACGGCGCTGCAGAACTACACAACTGCACCCCGAAATGCAAGCTCTGCGAGGGCAATCACCCCACGGGCGACCGTTCGTGCAGACAAAGATTTCACATCCCATACGTCGTGCGAAGATGCTGGAGAAGAAGACGAAACCGCTCCGACAGAGATGCCAACCCGTACGAGGTCAATGACCCAGCGGCCATGCAACAGAATCCGCAGATGGCTCTATCCCCAAGCAGCGCTCCCACTCCAGAGGGCGCTCTCAATCCAAGGGCACTCCCGATCCAGAGGTCGCTCTCAATCCAGAGGGCGCTCCCAATCTAGAGGGCGCTCCCGCTCCAGGGGCCGATCCCGGTCGAGATCAAGCTCCAGGCGGCCCGTCAAGAAAATGACATGGGCCGACATGGTCGGCAACAACGGTTCTGCACTGCCAACTTCAAAGCCAGGTTAGGTCCAGTCAGAGCGCGTGTCCGACCCGCGAATACACACACTAGAGAGGGACAACAAAGCACTCAAACAGGAACTAGCTGAACTCAGAGCAACCCTAGCCAGGCTAGAAGGCCGTATCTTAACAAACAACACACCGACACCCATCCCTCAATCTTCAGGGACCATGGTCGCATAGTGTACCACACACAAACGCAGGGCCGTCGTCATCCAAACTGATGACACATCCGACGTGGAAGCGTCCATGTCTGATGTCAGTGAGGCTCCTTCTAACGCCTCAGACAGTGACAACAAAACTAAGAAGCGCAGCAAGCAGAAAAGCAAGTACAACGTATTTCGATCGGCAATACTTAAATTAAGGAGGTACTCACTCAAATCTGCGGCAGACTCGACCGCCTAGAAAAACCAATCGCTCATCCCAAAACCACGAAAATAATCCCCACACCGGACCCAGGGCCCATGTCTGCCCTGGGACCCACACCTGCGCCGTCCGCACCGTCCAAGCCGCCAGGCTCAAGGAGTGAGCCCAGCATAAATGGGGCCGTGCCAAACCAGTACAATGGATAACGCACCAGAATATTTCAAGATCTGGCAATGGAACTGTAACTCATTCAGCAAAAAGAAACCTAATCTAACGCAATTCGCCAGATCATGTAAAGGAAAGCCAAACGTCATCATACTACAAGAATGCGGGGCGGGAAAGAACATTCGAAACATTTCCTTCTCGGGGTACAGGGTTTCCAGGCCGACCCTGGACCCCGAGTTCAAACAATCTAGGGGCGTTGCCACTCTCATCCGCAAAGATGTCAGCTTTGTGGAAAGGGGCACCCCGACGTACAAAAAAGGCCTGGAACCCATGTTCACAGAAATCATCCCCAGTTGGGCCCTGAAGACCAACCTTTACATATTAAACATCTACTGTTCCCCGACTGACAGACTCAGAAACTTTAACGAACTTCTCACATCGGTCGCGTCGCAAGCCAAGGACAGGCCACTGATCGTTGCCGGGGTCTTCAATGCGCACAACACCGTCTGGGGCTACGCCACCAATGACAGGAAAGGAATTAACCTTGCCGATTGTGCGGACACCCTAGGCATGCAACTCATCACGGACTCAAGGTTTCCGTCGCGCAGAGGCAATTCGGTTCAGAGGGAGACCACCCCGGACATGACGTTCATAAGAAACGTTGATGGGTCGTGGGACAACCTGCAAGAGGACCTTGGCAGTGATCATTACATCCTAGAAATCAACGTCTGCATCACACCCACTTCTCCGAAGAATTACACCTACGTCGACTGGGCCCTCTTCAGAAGAATAAGGGCTAATGCGGACAAACAAGGAGAAACCTTCGAAGAGCTCCTGGAAAATCTGAATATTACGGTGGCCAATGCCACTAAAGAAATCAGCGTGGATCTGGAGGTGCCAGCCATGGACTCCAGACTCGCACACCTCCTGGAGGCCAAGAACGCGCTAAGAGAAAGATGGAAACAGCAGAAGCTAAACAGGAGGCTGAGGCCTAAATTAACGAAAATCAACAAAGAGACCGAAGAACACTCCAGAAAGTTGAATGCGCAGCAATGGGACGAAATGTGTAATGAGGCGGACGGTAAAATGGGAAGGGGCAGCAAGTGGAGCCTTCTTAGGAACCTATTTGCCGACAACAACAAATCTACCAAGAGTTATGCCAGACTAACGATCGAAAGGCTCGTTCACCTTCACACGAAATAAGGCACGAGTCCGCAGGACTTTGCTGACGCCCTGGCAGACCTACCAGTAGAGCGCAAATCTGTCCCGTGGGACGACCCGACACGCGAGTATAAGGGGACACCTCAACTATCGCTGGATCGTCCCTTCGAAGTTTCGAAGATTGTGCACGCCCTTCACGAACTAAACAGACGCTCGGCCCCCGGCCCAGACGGACTAACAAACAAACTATCACAAATCTAGATGACAAAGCCATACAAATCATTACGAGCAAAATTAACGAGGTATGGGCTGAAGGCAGGGTGCCGGACGAAAGGCGAACTGCCAATGTAGTCCTCATCCCCAAACCCGGAAAACCGCTTCATGCAAAGAATCTGAGACCCATCTCCCTTACGTCGCGCCTCGGGAAGGTCGCAGAACATGCCATCCACAATAGAATTGGAGAGCACGTTGAAGAAAACGGCCTATACCGCCACAATCTCATAGGCTTCAGAAAATCACTATCCACAGAAGACGCCATGCTACTCATCAGGAACGCCGTCATAGACAAGAAATCCAGGGATGTAAAAGGCATCCTCGACCTAACCAAGGCCTTCGACATGGTCAGGCACGAGCACATCCTCAACGAAATCTCCACTTGAGATCTCGGAGTAAATTTCCGCAATTTCGTAAGATCATTTTTGGATAACCGAACGGCCACCATAAACGTCGGACAAATCAGAAGCAGAAAGGACATGCTAGGTAACATCGGTACCCCACAAGGATCAGTGCTTTCGCCGCTTCTTTTCAGCATCCCTATGCATGATCTCGCAAACAAACTCTCGAAAGTCCCAGGGGTAGGGCACGCGATTTACGCCGACGACATCACCATTTGGTCCACGAGTGACCTGCTAGGCACCCTGGAGCACAACCTACAACAAACGCTGGACACCACGGAAGCTTTTCTTGCAAACATGGGGCTGAAGCTCTCCCCCATCTAATCGGAGCTCCTTCTGTGCAAACAAGGCCCCAGGCTGAGACAGCCCCTTAGCTCCCTCCCTGCTCACCTACACACCAAGGACGGAGGAACCATCCCCAGGCGTAACACAATCAAGGTCCTGGGCATGGTCGTGCGAGCTCACAGCAATGACAACGCGTAGGCACTAGAACGCATCACAAAGAGCACCCTCAACTTCACCAGGGTCATATCACGGGTCGCCAGCAAAAGGGACGGACTGAAAGAGGACAACCTCATGAAAGCATTTCACGCCTTCCTCATTAGCCACGTAACCTACGGCGCCCCCTTCCTCAACTGGAAGAAGACGGAGCTGAATGAAATTGATACACTAATCAGAACGCGATCGAAAAAGGTAATAAGCCTCCCTAGAAACACTAGCACGGAACGACTCCTGCAAATGGGGCTACACAACACGGCAACCGAACTCTTTGAGGCACAGCGAAACTCCCAAATTAGTCGGCTCTCACTCACAAGGCCGGGCATTGCGATCTTACTAGAAGCAGGCATACAGCCCCTCTTCATGCCACCACAGAAGTCGCATCTATGCACAAACGTCAAGAGATCAATAACCGTTGATCCCATCCCACGATACATACACCCCACCCCCAACGAAGGGCGGAGAAAAGCGAGAGCGAAGGCAATCCTTGACAACATCAAACGTGGCGAGGCGCCTACGCGGTCTCTGTGGTGGACGCCCATGGCTCACTCGTCAACGTAGCCACGGTAGTAACCAACTTCACTCACGAAGCAGAAGAAATGGCTATCGCGGTGGCCCTTCGAAGCTGCAAAGGAGCGTCAGTCATTTATTCGGACTCAAGAGCAGCTATTGCAACCATCTCGTCGGCCCTCGTCTCCAGGAAAGCAGCTGCGGTTAACAACACCATCTTATTCCAAGGAACGGGAGGAGAGAACCTCACGTCCCCACATGCCACATGGTTCCCGGCCCACATGGGCAACATTTCCGGTCCTGCTGACCGTAATCCGAACGAGCGGGCACACCAACTGGCGCGAGAGCTCACATTCCGCGTCTGCGGTCCGCCCTCTTGCTTCAACCCAGCCTGGAGGGACCTAGATAACAAAGACCCGCTCGTATCATACCACGAAATCACTTCAAATCATAGGTTATCACGAAGGATTTTTCCTCCTCCTCACCCAAAGCTCAAAAAAGCACAGGCCGTCACTTACAGACAGTTGCAGACTAGGACATACATCACACCAACAACACTAAGCAGGATCAATGCTGACCTTCCTACTGAATGCCCACACTGCGGCCACGAATACAACTTCGAACACATGCTCTGGCTGTGCCCTGCCAACGCGAGCACGGACTTTCCCGACCAATCTTCCTGGGACTCAGCGTTCAGAAGCACAGAGCTCATCGCTCAGCTCAAGGCTGTGCAGAGGGCCCGGGCCGTCGCCGAAGGACTCTGTCTCCGGCCCCAACCTGGGTGTAGCCGCCGGATTGATTTCCCCTCAGGACCTAAATAAAGTTCTAACTCACTCACTCACTCACTCGCCAATTCTCACCCGAGGCCACAAGCTAACCTTTATTTTTGCGTAATCTTCACTGACAATCGAAGCTTCATACCCAAACGTGATCACCTGTCTCATCTTGTCAAGTTATCAGATACCAGTATTCTGATACTAACCGAAACATGACTATTAAGTAATGTTGCCGACGTAGAAGTACTCGATAATTTACCGAATTTCAATGTCTATGAGAAAGAGCGCAAAGGCACTCGCGGGGGCGGTGTTCTGATTGCAGACAGTAAACAATTACCATGTTCTGTATTTAACATTGACTCCGACTTAGAAATTTCATGGGTTTTATTTCAAGCTTTACGACAATTTTGTATTATTGGGCGTTTGCTATTGGCCCCCATACAACAATCCTAACTTTTCTCGCGCATTTATAATATTCTAAACCAGCTTACCTTGACATATCCTAAAGCTGATCTCGTTCTTTTTGGTGATCTCAATTTTCCTGGTGTTAATTGGAGCGAAGAAACTGCAATGGCTAACACAACTAAAGCTAGAGATTTTGTTGATGTTTGCCTTGACTATAACATAACGCACCCAATAAATCAGCCAACACGTGTCACTTGCGATTCCTCTAACATTTTGGATTAAATACTGTCAACCCATACCGATAGCCTCTCTTCGATTCACTATCTCCGGGAAATTAGTCACCATCAAGTTATTCATGTAGATTTTAGTTTTGGCCCTACTACCAATCGCTTGCACAAGGAAACAATAACCTTATACAATAAGGGTAATTATGATGCCATAAATAACGAACTTTGCACCTTTTTACCAACACATGAGGCCAATTTTTACCGTTGTTCTGTTAAGGAAAACTGGTTCACTTTTAAGCAGAAATTAACGTAGCTAATACACATGTTCATCCCTAAAACTACTGTCCGAGTAAACAGCCAAAACCCATGGTTTAACAAAATGTTGCACAGCCTAGATAGCTAGAAAACACGTTTATTCCGGAATGGCAAACTTAAAGGGGGCGCCCTAAACTGGGAAAAGTATTATGCAGCCTAAAAAATTATCACACAGGAATCCGTAACGTCAAATTCGTTTTATTTTAACGACTTGCCTAATATGTTAACTAATAACCCCCGTAAGTTTTGGCAGACAATTAACCCCAAAGCAGTAGCTTCTCTCACTCTTACTGATGACTCTGGAGAGGTTATGTTTGCCTCTGAATGTGCCGATGCTTTTAACAAGGCCGTTTCATCTGTCTTCAATAAGGAAATAGACATTTACTTACCTATGTTTTCATGTCGTATCACATCTTCCATGCCTGAAATCAGCTTTTCTGTTGATGATATCTCATTCCTTATCGAAAAGACGAACTTGTCATCTGGACTGGACGACATTAACGCGAAACTGTTGAAAAGTATACGTCACATTGCTTCGGCTTATTTTGCTTCATTAGTTTTACAACCTCTTTCGACAGCTTTCCTTCCAGTTGACTGGAAAGTGGGAGAGCTTGTTCCCATCTTCAAATCCGGTATCAAAAACTCACCTCGGGACTACCGACCGATTTCCTTAACCAGCGTACCTTGAGAACTCATCGAGCACGTCATTTACGCTTGCATCATGAATTTCCTCGACTCTCATAACTTCTTTCACCATTCTCAACATGGGTTTTGTAGGGGTCTCTCCTGCGAAACCCAGCTTGCCATCTTTGTTCATGACCTTCATACTGAACTTAATGTTAACGTGCAAACCGACTCCTAAATGAAATTAATGCTTCATCGCTCAAAGCCGAGTGTAACTTATCGCCTTTGTCTTATCGCCATCGCATTTCGACCCTCTCTCTACTTCACAAATTCTTTCACACGCCACCTGATTGCGCTCTTCACATTATCTCTGAAGCTCACATATCTCATCGCACTGGTCATGCGTTACAAGTTTCTCGCTCACATGCCCGCACTAAAACATTTACTGCTTCATTTTTTTCCCAGAGCAGCAAAAGACGGGAACGGCCTTTCTCGCAACATCGCTACTATCACCTGCCCATCAAGCTTCATGCATAGCATATCAAATATAACATCGCACTGATGTTATATTGTGTCAATAATGTACCAACAATATTCTGCATAAAAAACCACCCCTTATGTAATAACCCCTCGGGGGGTTCTTAAGGAAATAACAATATATATATATATATATATATATATATATATATATATATATATATATATATATATATATATATATATATATATTGCCGCGTGTATCTATGCAGACGACGACGACGACGATGGGAGCACTAACGGACTCCGCCTAGTGGGTCAGAGCGAGATTGGGTGATGACGAAGAAGACGTGTCTCTGCTCCGTTTCTTTTTGAACAGATTGTCCGGTTGTTCGTGAAGAACGTCTTCCTGTGTTCTGTCCGCGTTGCACCGCGACACTGGTGGAGGTGCGGGGTACTGACCGCGTCTGATGCGTCGGAGTCCTTGTGGGAGTTCATCTAGCCCGGACGCACTGTCACCAGTTACGACACCGGTGCATCGCTTTAGCCGTCGACTGCTAGGCCTTGCCCCGGAGTTCTCCGCTCTTCAACCACCTCTCTCCAGGAGCTGCACACATCTCGCAATGGCCGAAACCAGTCCACCACAAGCACTCCAAACCAGTCGGTTTCCCACTCCACAACAGGTAACCGTTCTGCATCCGCTGGTTCCCGATCGCCATCGCGGTGCAGTCTTCGAAGACATTGAAGACTGGCTGGACAAGTACGAACGCGTCGCACAGATTAATCAGTGGACTGAGCAGCAAAAGCTCTGCCACGTCTATTTCGCCCTTGACGACAGTGGCCGTACTTGGTTCGAGAACCGCGAGGGTAGCCTCACGAGCTGGCATGACTTTCGGCAGAGGATCACGGAAACTTTTGCGAGTGCCGACCGACGCGACCGCGCCCAGCAAATGATGGAGCTACGCGTGCAACAGCCTAATGAGTCGGTCACAATGTTCGCGGTGGACATGGCCAGCCTCTTTCGTAGAGTCGACCCGAACATGACCGAAGAAAGGAAGTTGCGCTACCTCATGCGAGGTGTATAAGAGCAGTTGTTCGCGGGGCTTGTGTGCAATCCACGAGTCACTGTCGCTGAGTTTATCAAAGAGGCTACGGCTATTGAGCGGGCCCTTCATCAAAGATGCAGGCAATACGATCGACTGTCCGCGAGCACTACAATCAATGCCGCCGCAGTGACTGCCGAGGATCAGAACTCCTTGCGTGAGTTGGTCAGAGAGCTCATCAGAGAGGAAATTCAAAAGATCATGGCACCGACACTTGATAGACCCGTCGCGTCAATCGCCGAAGTGGTGCCTGACGAAATCCGGCAGGCGTTCCCGGTAACCGATCTTCAAGACCACCAGCGACCCCTGAGTTACGCCGCCGTTATCCGATATCCGCCACCAGTTGCAACCACATCGCCGTACCACCAACCTCCCACAGCCGCCCCTTGGTCGCCGCCACAAGAGGAGGCTTCGAAGCGCACAGCCATTACGCCGCTTCAATCATACCACCAGCCGGCGTTCGCCGCGTCTTGGTCACCGCCGCAAAACGACGCTACGGGACGGCCGCAGCTTCGGAGAACCGACGTATGGCGCACTGTCGATAGGCGCCCACTCTGTTTTCACGGCGGAGGCACCGGCCATATATCGCGTCATTGCTGGCATCGTGACATATCATTTTGACCTCTTCGTCCGTGGTCCTGAAGGCGGCGACCTCTGGGGGCAAGGTTGCAGGCCCGCCGCAAGACACTAAAAAGCCCCCAACATTCCCGCTGTAGAATGACGTGAAGCCGATAAACACTGAAGAAATGGTGAGCGCCGACATCAGCCGGTGACAGTGTTAGTCGACACTGGTGCTGACTTCTCTATAATGAGTTAGGAACTCGTCCTCCGCCTGAAGAAAGTAAAGACGCCATGGACGGGACCTCACATAAGGACGGCAGGCGGCCAATTACTGATGCCTACTGGAAGATGTGCTGCTAGAGTTAACATCGGGGATTCTTCTTTTGTGGCCGCTTTCATTGTTCTTCCTGTATGCTGCAAAGATTTTATTGTCGGAATGGACTTCCTAACCGAACATGGCGCGGTAATTAACATCCCGGACCACATGGTGACGTTTTATGAGAGCTCCGGTTTAGTCCATTGCTTATCGCCGCAACACAACTCATCTCGTCTAACAGAAGACGACGTCGTCATCCCCCCTCGATCGTGTGCCCTTGTTTCGGTAGCATGTGACATATCGTTTCGTTTCGAAGGAGTTGCCGACCAAATACCCACGTTGTTGTTTACTCACGGTATCTCGGTCGCACGAGGAATCGTGAATGTCAACGATGGGCACACAAACCTGTTGCTAAGAAATTTTATCACAGAGCGACGGCACCTTCCCGAGGGCACGGCTGTGGCTTATTTTGATGCCGTTGCGGATGTTCGTGGCTGCTGTTCACTACTCGAAGAAGCACCTATGCAAGACCCAGCTCCTGTACTTGACGTTAGCACTGCTTTGTCGCAGCACGAACGAGAGCGCCTTCTTACGCTATTGGCCAAGTTCAACGACGGCTTTGCGTCGACGTCCAGTGTCGGTCGGACGCCTCTAACAAAGCACCGAATAATTACAGAGGATACAGCAAGACCAATACACCAAAATCCATATCGTGTGGCTCCTAGAGAACGTCAAGCCATACAAAAAGTGACGAAAATGCCTGAAGATGGCGTGATCCAACCATCAACGAGTCCCTGGGCATCTCCTGTAGTTCTGGTCAAGAAAAAAGACGGCGGCTTGCGTTTCTGTGTGGACTACCGAAAGCTAAATAAGGTGACAAAGAAAGACGTATACCCACTTCCCCTTATAGATGATTCACTCGACAGGCTTCGACAGGCACGTTACTTCTCTTCAATGGACTTAAAAAGCGGATATTGGCAAATCGAATTAGACCCGAGAGATCGTGAAAAAACTGCTTTCGTGACGCCAGACGGCCTGTACAAATTTAAAGTCTTGCCTTTCGGCGAGTGTTCTGCCCCTGCTACGTTCCAACACCTCATGAATACTGTACTTTCCGGTCTGAAGTGGAAAACCTGCTTAGTGTATCTCGACGACGTCATCGTGTTCTCCGCAACGTTTGAAGAACACCTCGAACGGCTTGAAGCGGTTCTGCAGTCCATACGGTCCGCCGGCCTCACCCTGAAGCCGCAGAAGTGCCACTTTGGCTTCGCGGAACTGCAGTTTCTCGGTCACGTCGTCAGCCACGCAGGTGTCCGGCCGGATCCTGAAAAAATTGCAGCCGTCGCACAGTTTCCCGTACCATCCGATAAAAAGGCTGTCTGTCAGGCGCTTCCTCGGCCTCTGTGCCTATTGCCGGCAGTTTATTGCAGACTTGGCGCGCATTGCGTGGCCGTTAACTCGCCTGACGAGAGACGACGTTTCTTTTGTATGGGGTGACGAAGAGCAAGGTGCATTCAACGACTTGCGGCAACGTCTCCAGACACCTCCAGTGCTTGCTCACTTTGATGAGACCGCTCCTACATTGCTCCACACTGATGCCAGCAATGTTGGCTTGGGAGCTATTCTTGTGCAGTGGCAGGAGGGCACAGAAAGAGTACTTGCCTATGCAAGCAGAACACTCTCACGCACAGAGGCTAATTACTCCATAACTGAGAAAGAATGCCTCGCCGTGGTATGGGCGGTTATGAAATTTCGCCCATATTTGTATGGCCGCCACTGCACAGTTATCAGCGACCACCATTCACTATGTTGGTTGACAAACCTTAAAGATCCTTCTGGACGACTGGCGCGTTGGAGCCTAAGGCTGCAAGAGTTTGACATGACTGTCACATACAAGTCGGGGAAACGACATACGGATGCTGACTGCTTGTCTCGATCGCCGATAGAGTCACCTGCTCCGCCCGAAGAAGAAGACTCGGCATTTTTTTGTGTTATGGACACATCCGCCATCGCTCAACAACAACGGAACGACCCTGAGTTCACGACTGACCCCGACAGTCTTCCCAAGATGGATCTCTGCGGTATGCCTGACAAAACTGGGGCCGGACTGGAACAAATGCTGTCGATGGAAACACTCTGGTGTCGCAATGAAAGATATGCTTCTATCCAGGATATTACTGTAGTGTTCTTGAATATTGATTTCATTTTCACAAGCAGTTTAGGATGAGACACGCGATCAAAGGCTTTCTCGAAACCTAAGAATATAATGTCTACCTGGCTTTGCTTATCTAACGATGCGACAAAATCATGAACAGTTTCGAGAAATTGTGTTACCGTTGACAGGTTCTTGCGAAAACCATGCTGTCTAAACCGATCAGGTTATTTTCAAGAAACTCCGATATATGCTTAAAATTGACATGTTCAAGTGTCTTCACACGTGCATAAAATGGAGATAGGCCGCTATTTCGCAATATGTGATGGATTTTGTGATTTACGAACGGGGACAATTCTTCCATACTTCCAATCATGTGGAAGTTCCGCTCGCCGTAAGGATTTTAAAAATATTATGGTTAAATATTTCGAGCACCATTCGGCATATCTAATGAGGAAGGCGTTCGGTATGCCGTCTATTACAGGGGATAATTTGCTGTCCACTTTCAAAAGGAGCGAGAAAACGCCTTCCTCAGTTATTGATACGTCACCTATAGCAGGGCATTCGTGAGGTAGTCTAAAGTGTGCCTGATTGCCGTCATCTTTCGTGAACACTGAACAGAAGTAATCATTGATGAACCCGCAATGGCAAATGGATCCGTAACAGGTCTACCATCAATACATAGATTCGATATCGTACTCTTTTTTTTTGTTTGAAATGACGTAAAAATTTTGCCGGAAACGAAAGAAGAAAGTTTTTCATAGTTACACTGTGATAATGTTTCTTAACCTTTTGGTAGTGTGTTTTGATCCTCTATTGCATAGCGCCCAGTATTTGGCACATACCGGTTACCATTTCTTTTTTCGCGTGTGTGAGATGCCCAGTTGTGAATGTGATACCGTCAGAGTAATTCTCATAGTTATGTGCACTTATTATGGGCAAATGCTGCCATCTCTTGAGCGATACCCAAAACGGAGGTGAAGTAGATTTTGGGAAGCGAGGTGAAACTCGGAGGGTGCAAACACGGGCAACTGGAATTTTTTTTCTGTGAAAATGTCCACCGCAGAAAGATAGAAAAATTATTTTGGCATATTTTACGGTCTCAAGAATTCAAGCCAGTTATTAGTTTTCTCAATTTCGTCTGCAACTACAGCAGAGAACCCGAAACCGGTGTGCGCCATATTTGGTACAGCATGAACTTGAAAGACAAAATATGGTAACATGCAGCCATAGATGTTCAATTGCCCGAAGCTGCAGGTCACTCTGTCATATGATGGAATTTTGTGGATCGGTACGGCCAGGGCGAATCGTCTACCAAACTATCGCCTGAAAAGCGAAAAGGAACCGAAATGTAAAGGACGTGGTGCTTCAGAGGAACTCACGAGTGCGATAGATGACGTGGAGCTATCGTGTGTGCGGTGGAACGATAACCGCGCCAGGATATTTCTGTCGAGCATTGTTGGGAGAGATCCAGTCCAAAAGGCTAAGCACTGGCTAAGCTCCACCAAGGAGTTTCGTGAAATTGATTGCCCCAGCGTAGTAAAGGTCCACAAGAGGCACATGGGCGGGGTCGACCTCCTGGACTCACTGCTTGGACTTTACTGCATACATATCAGGTCGAAGAAAAGACACTTTCGAATTTTTACGCGTATGCTAGACTTATCGGTAGTAGCAGCATGGCTATTGAACAGGAGGGTGCAGAAGCAACTTGGGAAGGAATAAGTACTACCGCTGGCTCAATTCAAAGCTGAAATTACAGAATGCCTTACCTCGCATAACAAGTGCTTACCCAACAAGCGACCAGAAAGGACTTTCAGTCAAGACATCGAATTTCAGGTTCAAGTCAAGAAAGCACAGGGACCAGCGGCCGCAATGCCACCCAAAGATGTCCGATCTGACCAATTCGGCCACTGTCCCGAATTTAATGAGAAGAAACAAAGATGTAAGCAGCCATCATGTACAAAGAAGTCATCGGTAAGCTAGAAGAAGTGCAACATTCATCTGTGCCTGAAGGCAGCAAACAACTGTTTCACTTCATTCCACACATTGCGCTAAAAAGATACCGTCCGTGAAGCTTTGTTTTCCGCCCATGGCAGCAAGAGCGATCGGCCATCTTCATGGTGTGCCATATTTGGCACAAAGCTGTATATTTATTAATACAGTTGTTACAACTCTGAAACTTTTGGTATATGTGTTTGTTCATTCAATCAATAGTAAAAGCTGAAAAAATAATTTTTGAAACGACTTTTTCATAATTCATGCAATAGACGGTTAACTGTCTGCGCATGTTGGAAAGTATTTGCACGGTATCTTCGGAGGGACTATGACGAAGTTTCTTTCGGATCTTTTTCGTGTTTCGTCCCAAGCGTACAATGTCTTTAGTCATCCATGGGTTTGAGCGTTGCACACACTTCACTCGGAATCGTACGAAATCTTGTATGCACCTCAATGCAAGGTTTTTGAAGAAAAGCCACAATTCATCAACGGAAACTTCCCCAGACTCAGAGAGGACAACGAATTGTGAAAACAAGATATCAAGCTGGTCCAATATACTCACAGCATCAGAACGCGCAAAAATCGGTACCACAGATGCCTGTTTCTTGATTTTCTTTATACAATTGAAATATAAATATAATCTAGCCATCTTATGATCGAATATACCTTCAATAACATCCGTTTTCGGACTGCGATTGAGGATGCTATTGCTGAAAAGAAAAAGATCTAAAATAGACATGGTGTGCCCTTGTATCCGTCTTGGTTCGGTAACTAATTGTGTTAGGTCATGGAAAAGGATAATGTCAACAAAAGGCTCGGCAGAGCTGCATAAGGGGTCGGCGAATTTACTGTTCCAGTTTATGGACGGTACGTTAAAATCGCCACCGAGAATCAAATTCCAAGAATAACTTTCGCAACGCATAAAAATTCATTAAGTTTCTCAAAAAAGGAATCACCTAAGTTAGGCGGCCTGTAAAAACCCTGCTACTACCAGGCTAAGGTCATCAAGAAAGACGTTTAAGATTACGTTCTCCATACCAGGTACGCCAGGAAGCTTCTCCACGTGAAGCGCTTCTTGGAAGATAATTGCGACACCACCGCCTCGGGAATCCCTATCAGTGCGGTGACTTTGATAGCCTGTGGCGTTACCTCATCGTCGCTGATTTCACTGTGCAGCCAAGTCTCGGTTATTATTATTAAATGTGGTGTGTACGTCCGAATGATGCTTTCTATTTCTTCGGACTTACTCATAATACTACGGGCATTAAGGTTTAGGCAACAAAATGGATCTTTATTGCCAGTTTCAGTTCAGTGCTTCTTGCTGACGTCAGGCTTTCTAACAGGAACCCTTTTATTTTCTGTAGCATCCCATTCGAACAGTTCGTCATCAATTTTAATTTTGTCGTATACCAACTGGGCATTGCCGCCCTGTTTTCTTAATTCTGAGGTGCTCTGCCAGAGTTTCTGATGTTTTAGTCAGGTTGGGGCTGAAATACTTCCGAAATCGTGACGTCTTTTCCTTTCAGCTTGCGACAATTTTTCAATATGGCCATCTTTTCACGGTAGTCGACCAGTTTTATTATCACGGGACGGCGTTTGTTGAGTTGCTTGCGGCCTGTCCTGTGAATCCGTTCGACCGAAGAAACAGTCATGTCTAGAGTCTCGCTGAAAACGCCGTTAACCACCTTTTTAGTCAAATCATCTGTCGTTTCATCATCTTGCTCTTTCACACCAAACACAATAATGGTATTTCTCTTGGATCGGCCTTCTAGTTCAATCAGCTTACTTTCCATAGTTCGAATAGTCCCTTCAAGCTCAAGCACCTCAGTTTTAACTGCTGTGGTAGCTAATGTGGCTGCCTCAACAATATTACGCCTGGATTCAATTTCGTCGAGTCTGTTTTGGATGCTTTTTTTCCTTTATGTAACTCAGTGAGTTGTTGGTCTACCGTGGGACCAGGGGTCGGTTCCACGTCCCCACTTAACATCAGTAGCGATAGCACATTTCGAACATTCAAACAGAGAATGCAAAGACAGTGTGGGCATGTCAGCTGCAAAAAGCACGGTTTGTCCGATTTCAAAGTACAAGCTTCGTTACTAACCTGCATGAAGAACAGGAACGGATTTAGCCTCATGTTGACTGAACTGTCGTAACCAAGGCGGGTTCTTCATAGCTGCGGGTGACGTAGATAGTCCGCGGTGCGATGACGCCCAGGTGTCGTTGTAGTACTGCCAGTCGTGCGTAATCTTGAGGAGGGGCGGTAGCGATCATAAATGGCTGTGCTGCATCTTGTAATGCGCCGACCATCGCTGTCCAGCCAAGAAGGAACTGCATAAAGAACAGGAACGGATTTAGCCTCATGTTCACAGTAGGCCAGCCGACGTGCCCACTGAACTGTCGTTACCAAGGCGGGCTCTTTATAGCTGCGGGTGACGTCGATAGCCCACGGTGCGATGACGCCCAGGTGTCGTTGTAGTGCTGCCAGTCATGTGCGTAATTTTGAGGAGGGGCGGTAGCGATGATCAACGGCTGTGCTGCATCTTCTAATGCGCTGACCGTCGCTGTGCAACCAAGAAGGAACTGCATGAAGAACAAGAACGGATTTATCCTCATGATGACGGGAGGCCAGCCGACGTGCCCACTGAACTGTCGCGACCAAGGCGGGCACTTTAGAGCTGCGGGTGACGTCGACAGTCCACGGTGCGATGACGCCCAGGTGTCATTGTAGTGCTGCCAGTCATGTGCGTAATCTTGAAGAGGGGCGGTAGCGATGATAAACGGCTATGCTGCATCTTGTAATGCGCCGACCGTCGCTGTCCAGCCAAGAAGGAACTGCATGAAGAAAAGGAACGAATTTAGCCTCATGTTGACAGGAAGCCAGCCGACGTGCCCACAGATGTACGTCTTTCCGTGTGATCTTATTAGGCGCTCGATAATCGACGCAAAATCCTACAGAGCCGTCTTTTTTAAGAACCAACACAGCAGGAGACGACCAAGAACTGGACGATGTCCGAATGATGTCTTTTTTGAGCATGTCATCAACATTATCCGCGATGATGTTTCAATCTGAGCAAGATACGCGATACGGGCGGCAGCGTACAATCGAACTGCCTTCGGTATTGATGGGATGTACTGCGACGGAAGTGCGCCCCAGAAGCTTGGAGTGAACGCCAAATAAGGCGCTATGTCTTTGCAGTAGTGCCAAACGGCCTTCTTTCTGCACAGAAGTCAGATCATGGTTTATCGCGGCCGTTAAAACAGCGGCAGCAGTATGATCATCAGTTGTGGTAGACAAAGGTGGTGATTCGGTGTGAAGCGGTACTAGCGAAAGAGGTTGGGTGTCAGCAAAGCAAGTCACAGTGGTGCCCCGGGAGAGCACAACTGGTGAAGAAGTAGGGTTACGAACAGTGACGACCACACCAGGCTAGGAGTAAGGCTAAGCCCACCAGAAATGCAGCGAGTGCTCAGCGAAAAGAACGTAAGTAGAGGTATCATATTCTCCCACCATTACCAATAGTGGGAGAATATGCTCATTGCCTGAAGGAATGAAACAGTCGGTAGACGCGACGAAACATAGGCTGTGAGCATCGACAGCGGACGAACATTCAGTGTCCGTCATGTGAATAGTTCGCTGACGGCAAGAGATGAAAGCTGAGGCGGAGGACAGGTAGTCCCATACCAAAATCATCGCGTATGTACACGAAGATAGCACGACAAACTGAATGTGGTGAAGGATGCCATCAATGAAAACTTGCGCAGTGCAAACACCGGAGTGCTGAACAAGAAGTGCATTAGAACAACAAGTATCAAGATGGTTAGTAAACCTGCTTTTAATGCTTTAAGCATGTTCATTTATCGTTTAAAGAAACTTTGCAAATGAATTTTTATTCAATATCGGTGCCCAATAGTCGACACCATGTTGGTATCAAGTTTCCTGGAAGTTTAAAAACGGTTTGAAAACATTCAACAAACCATAGGTAGGTCCTAGTAACATTTGTTTTAAATATGTTATCCAATGCTACGAGAAATTTTTCTAAGGGCCACCACGAGAGAAGGGAAGCAAAGGAAACGAGGTGCGCAAGCGCTTGAAACACCGACGAAGAGAGGGCAGTGCAAACGTAGACATGGCCAACGCAGGTCAAGTTGTAGCATCTGTTCTTATCAACCCAATATCTTAAACTTATTTTTGCAAGTTCGCGACGTGCTTTAAGCCTGTTTGACCTCCGCCACGGGTCAGTCCGGTGTTGTACTATCTTGAAGGTCGGCTTACGTATAGGAAGAAATTCTCGATCTACGTGGTTCGATAAATGCACGTAATTTATTCACGAACACAGCCATATACAGCTTCGCTATAAAAAGAGAGCAGAGAGAAAAGCTGAGGCGGAGGACAGGAAGTCCCATACCAAAATCATCGCGTATGTACACGAAGATAGCACGACAAACTGAATGTGGTGAAGGATGCTATCAATGAAAACATGCGCAGTGCAAACACCGGAGGGCTGAACAAGAAGTGCATTAGAACAACGAAGGGGAGGGCCATATACGGTGTCTTCACTTTCCGCAATCGAAAACACAAGTAAGTACTAATAACAGAAAGCGATGCATCTATATCCACCAAGGCTTCGGTTCAGGCACCTTCAACACACACCAAAAGTACATTTGACGGGCGCTCCTGAGGAGTTTCACGTTGTGCGAAGGATGCAACTTACCCTCCTGAAGCTGCATCATTTAGTTTTCCAGGCGGTGATCGGAGGAAAAAGTAGCCGGTCCAAGAGGGGAAGAGGAGTGCCGCAACGGTGATGGAAAACGACGACGTGAGAAACGCTATGAACGGGCAGCGTTGAAGTCCTGTGGAAATGGGGAACATCGTGGATAATAATTGTAGTAAGAACGCCGACGTTGTGGTACAGGGCCAGAAAACTCATTCCTTTCAACCCCGTCATAGCCACGCCTTTCATCATGCTGACGCCGTCAGCAAAACCTTGAAAGGTGGCCACGGATGCCGCAATAGTAGCAAACCGGTTGAGGTCGGCTCCATGCCTTGTAAGATGAAAGAGGGGGTGGCGTTGTAGTGATAGGATTCAGGTTCCCGTGCGGTGCGGGTGCCTGTTGTGGTGGCTGCTGGGAGGGGGGCACTATAGAGGCAAACTGAGCGTAAGTTGGCGTAGGGATAGTGTGCGGACTCGGGACTTGCGGGCAGTTCACGGCACAGCTCTCTCTTCTCTCACAATATGGCGTAGGCCGCCACCAGGAGGCGTTATATTGACCTCAGGAGGGGTTGACGAAGCTTGGGCGTGCAGTTCCTCACGGACGATGGAGCGAATCAACGCACGTAGCTCGCTGTCGTTGGACACCTTGAAATCAAATGTGTCAGGGTTTAAGCGCAGCATATGAAGCTCATCGAGACGCTCGCACGTACTGATGTCTGCGACGGCAGAGGGGTTCAGCACTAAAAGAGCATTCAATGCCACAGTGCCAGTACCCTTGAACAGGCGGCGTACACGGCCACCCTTTGCCATCGAAGTGTTGACGCGGTGGCACAGGGCGAGGACGTCCTCTACTTACGAACTGTACGATTCGCCCAGTGCTGAACACGCTCAACAAGCTTCTTCTTGGCGGTATCGGAGCGAACAGACGAGTTCGCGAAAATCTGGCGTAGGTAGCGTTTAAATGTGCTCCAGTTGACGAAATCGAGCTCATGATTGTAAAACCAAGTATTCGCAACGCCGGTTATGTAGAAGGCGACGTGAGCAAGTTTGGTAGATTTGTTCTAGAGTTAAAGTCACTCACGCGCTCGTATAGCTCCAACAAGTGTTCAACGTACTCACCTGGAAGTCCAGCAAACACCGGTGGATCCTTCTGAGCGGTCACGACCGTCCAAGAAGGGGTTCGCGCAGAAGCCTACAAGGTGGATGTCGTGGTATTTGCCTGCTCGTCTTGCGACATGGTCGAGTGCATTTGGTAAAGGCGACGACCCGAGCGGAGCTCTAGGAATGTAACGTACGTGAAGCAGGAGAGACCAGGAGGGAGAGGACGAAGTAACCGGACCGCACACTCCACCACTTGTGCGACAAGGTTTAGGCATCCAGTCTATTCTTTATCCTCCCGAGTGAGAGCCCCACCACCAGGCCCCAAAACAGTGATCACGAGTATATACAGATGACAATATTGCCGCAACACTATCTGTGCCCAACCACGCTGTCGACGAAGATGATGACTTTGAGTGTGCAAGCGAGGTGCTAGAGAAGAATGAGCCTGAGCTGAGCGCTTCTTCTAATTGTTTCGATTAAATACCGCTCTCCGCTCTTGTCACAAGTAAGCCGTGACACTGATGGATGTGCTTGCATCGCATCGTATCGCATGATTGCCTAATAATAGGAACGACTCCTATGAATAGTGCCGCATCCAGCCCTTCAAGACGTCATCCACGCGTCAAGACACCTGTGCACCGCGCAAGCCACCACCTGCAGTCTCTGTGCCCGGAATTTGGCCTCGCGCAAGAACTTTGTCAGCGACCTCACCGACTCAGGAACTGGCGCTTGCAACTCTAACATAGGTGACTGTTCAAAACAATCTAGTCCCCACAAACTTCCACGGTGACACATATGAAGGCGCCGAAGACTGACTGGAACAGTACGAACGCTTAGCTAAGGTCAATCAGTGGCGTCCGGACCAGTAGCTTTCCAATGTGTACTTCGCTCTTGAAGGTAGCAAAAGTACGTTGATAAACGTGAGACGAATTTGGCCGTTGGTTACTTGATACTTCGGAAGCACTGATCGTTTAGATAATGCACAACGCCTTCTCGAGTAACGCATTTAGAAGCCCAACGAAAGTGTTTCCATGTTTGCCGAGGACGTGTCTTGTTTGTTTCACGGCGCGCATCCCAACATGCCTGATTCGAGGAAGCTGAGCCATCTCATGCGCGTTGCCAAAGATCAGCTATTCGCTGGTCTCGTGCATAACCTGCCAAGCACAGCGAAAGAATTCATTAAGGAAGCCAGAACAATCGAGCGGGCACTCCAGCAGCGTTGCCAGCAAAACGAACGCCTAAATAACGATGCGCCTGCAGGAGCCGCTGTACTGTCAGCGACAGACGAGACCTGACTGCGTCAACTGATAATATACATTTTGTGCAAGGACATTGGGAAGCAAACTGTGACACTGAAGGAGTTTACTGACGGTGTGTCGCTGAAGTAGTCCGCCAAGAAATCCGCAAGCATTTGCATCTCCTGAGCCACTCCCTCAACCGTGTCCCGAGCCGCGCTTCGAACCGTGCTCATACCCCTACGGAGACGCTGTCCTTCGCCCGCTTCCTACCGTAACAGTACAGCAGTACCACCAACAGCCTGGATACAGAGGGAGCATTTCAGGTGACCGCAGCTTCGCAGGACCGACGTATGGCGCACTGCTGATCGCAGACCATTGTGTTTTCACTGTGGCGAACCAGGGCACATTTATCGTTTTTGCCCTCATTGCCAAGGTGGAATCCAAAAAATGTCACCTGCCACTCCGCGACAGTTTCCAGAGAGACATCCACGCTTCGACGACAGTGTCACTCGAGAGCAAGGCAGCTCAGCTAATCTCCGGTCGCGCTCGCCGTCTCCGTTACGGTATTCTTCACCGAACCGTCGCAGTTTCGATGACGTGGTCAGAGGCCGATCTCCAAGCACACGGCGGGGAAACTGAAATCAGCGACCTCCGTGGGGCAAAGCGGGTAGGCTGCAAGTCGTGGAACCGCCGAAAAGCTCCCATTATAACTGGGAAACGAGCAGAGCATCCAGGACAAACGGAACGCCAACGAATTTGTGAGTGCTCACCTGCTCTTAACCATGATGGGCACTACGTGACAGCTTTAGTTGATACTGGCGCATACTTTTCCATAGTGAGTGAGCATTTGGCAGACCGGCTTGAGAAAGACAAAATACAATGGACGGGCCCTTCTATTCGAAATGCCGGGAGCCAGATACTGACACCTACAGAAAAATGTACTGCACGACTCCAGGTAGGAAACACCGCTTTTGTCGCCAATTTTATGATTTTAAAGGAGTGCTGCAAATCACTCATCCTTGGAATAGACTTCTTGCGGGAGTACGGCGCCGTGGTTAACATACGGGACGGCGAAATAACCTTGTCAACTAGTACAGACACGAGCCACGAGGAACAGCGCCAACGTACATCGTTACGTATGCCGACGACGACGTCTGCATACCACCATTATCATGCAGTCTTGTCTCAGTCAATTGTGGAGAACAGTTAAACAAAGACGGTGTAGCCGAACAATTAATTGCACTTTTGTTCCATCAAGGTGTTGCCATCGCTTGGTATATCGTTAGCCTAATCAGTGGTCGTACGGAGGTAGCACTGACAAATTTTACTGATGAACGCCGGCACATCATTAAGGGCACCGCTATGGCATACTTTGACGAAATTAACAACGTTGAACATTGCTTTGCTCTAAAAAAGGAATCAATCACCGATGCCATGATGCGCCCAGGGAACTGCTTGACGATTTTCAGGACTGATTCTCTACAACGTCCTGAGTGCGTCAAACACCCCTGACGAAACACCGCATCATTACTGAGGAAACAGCAATACCCATCCGACAGTATCCGTATCGCGTGGCTGAGAAAGAGCGGGAAGCAATGCAGCAGCAAGTCAAGAAAATGCTAGAAGATGATGTCATCCCGCCTTCGAAAACCCTTGGGCATCGCCCATGGCACTCGTTAAGAAGGATTGTAGCCTGCGGTTTTGTATCGACTATCGCAAGTTCAATCGATTTAGGAGAAAAGATGTGTATCCCTTACCACGCATCGACGATTCCCTCGATAGGCTACGGTATGCACGTTACTTCTCATCAATTGACTTAAAATGTGGATACTGGCAAGTAGAGGCCGATGAAAGGAATCACAAAACGACTGCTTTTGTGACGCCAGGTAGGCTCTGTAAATTCAAAGTTCTCCCTTTTGGTTTGTGCTCCGCCCCAGCCACGTTCCAAAGACTAATGGACACTGTTCTCTTAGGCATGAAGTGGAAGACTTGCTTAGTGTACGTAGATGATGTGATTGTTTATTCTGCCACATTTGATGAACATCTCCGAAGGCTAGGATCAGTTCTTCAATCCATACGGTCCGCTGGGCCTAACTGAAAACTTAAAGAGCGCCACTTTGGCTATGAAGAACTGCAGTTTTTGGGCCACGTTGTAAGTCGCACATGTGTCAGACCTGATCCTGAGAAAATCGCAGCCATCGCAAAGTTTTCAGGGACTACGGACAAGAAGGCAGTCAGACGCTTCCTGTACCTATGCGCATATTACCGCCGATTTTTTGCGGGTTTTTCACGCATCGCTTCACCGCTCACTTGATAAACCAGAGAAGATATCACGCTTGGGTTGGGCGAGGAGCAGGACGGGGCATTTAAGGAGTTGTAGCACCGTCTACAAACTCCGCCTGTTCTTGCCCACTTTGACGTGGATGCGCCGACAAAGATACATACTGATGCCACCAACGTGGGTGTAGGCGGCGTCCTTGTTCAGCGATAAGACGGCGTGGAGTGAGTCATGGCTTACGCGAGTAGAACGCTGTCACGTGTCGGGTGCCACTATTTTCTCTGTTCGTTGACCAACATGAAAGACACATCTGCACGTTTGGCACGCAAGAGCCTACGGCTTCAAGACTACGACATCACAGTGGTCTATAAATAGGGAAGGCAGCACTTAGACGCCGACTGCCTTTCCAGATCGCCGATCGAGTCGTCGGGCGGAGATGATGACGAATCTACAGGCTTTTTCGTTGTTGCTGATGCGGCCACCATCTCTCAACATCAGCAGTGGGCCAGGAGCTCGCTTCACTAATTAATTTCTTAGAAGGTCGCATACCAAACAAGCCCGGATTGTTCTCAAGGGACCTGTCATCAGTGGCGTAGCAACAGGGGGGGCCGGGGGGCCGTGGGCCCCGGGTGCAAGGGGCCAGTGAGGGGGGGGGGGTGTCATATACGTCTGAAGACATCACTCTTTCCGCCGGCTACACCCGGGCGGGGGGTGACAGAAGACCTATGGGCCCCGGGTACCAGACGACCTAGCGACGCCACTGCCTGTCATCATTCCTGCATACGCAACACTGTTCTCTTTAGGAGGAACTTTTCTTCAACAGAGAAGAGATATCTACTAACCGCCCCTAAAACTTTCCGCACCGAAATCTTGCAGTCCTGTCACGATGAAGCTACCTCGGCCCACTTAGGCTACACAAGAACATTAGCACAGATCAAAGAGAAGCACTACTGGATCATGTCGCAGCACAGGTGAAGCATTACGTTCGAACGTACCTTGACTCTCAGCGACGAAAAGAGCCACCTACGAAACCTTCCGGACTATTACATCCCCTTCCAGTGCCGGAAACGCCGTTTGCACAAATTGCAATGGACCTTTGAGGCTCATTCCCAATATTTGCTGCCGGAACTAAGTGTATAGTACTTGCCACAGATTATCTCACGTAATATGCAGAAACCAAGGCAATTCCAAGCAGCACAGTAACCGAGGCTGCACAGTTCTTCATCGAAAACGTCATCCTGAGGCACGGTGATCCAGCTGTCATCGTAACCGACAAAGGAACCACGTTCACCGCTGAACTTTTGCGAACTGTACTCGCGCTCGGTGGCACGGCACGCAGAAGGACGACAGCCTATCATCTGCGAAGCAATGGACTTCCGGAGTGCCTCAACAAAACTCTCGCAGACATGCTGCGCATGTACGTCGATGTGGAACGGAAGACCTGGGACCAAATATTATCCTACGTAATGTTTGCTTATAATACGGCTCGGCAAGAAATAGCAAGAATGGCGCCAGTCAGTCTCCTCCAAGGCCGAGAAGTGACTACAATGCTGTATGCTATGCTTCTTCATGATGACAGCGATACCGAGACTGACGCCGTAGATTTTACTGAGCGCGCCGAAGAAGCAAGACAGCTCGCTCGCGTTCGCATAACTACCCAGCAAGAGCGTGATGCCCGACGTTACAACCAACAACATCAATCCATCGTCTACCAGCGCGGCCAAAGAGTCTGTGCTTCGGCTCCAGTACACCGCCTAAGACCCGCGGAATAACTTCTAGGACGATACTTCGGACCATACAAGGTTCTACTACGCCTTAGCGACGTCAACTATGAAGTCGTTCCTGAGAGCCCATCCTCCTCGAGGCGCTTCAGGACCTGTCTGAGACTGTGCATGACGTGCGCATGAAATATTATTTTTCTTAATGACATGGACACTCTCTGGTTGGCTGGACACCGGGTGCTACCCGCCAAGCATCGGGACGATGCTCCTTCTGGTGGGGGGCATGGATGGATGGGAAAACTTTATTTTCGTCAGAACGCATGTGCGGACTATTCCGTGCTAGATGGCCATCAGCTCATGGCTGACGGCGACCTGGGTGGCCCACTCCACGGCCCTGGTCTGGACGACCGGGTCTGAGCTGGCCAACACGGCCTCCCACTGCTCGAGAGAAGGATCACGCATAATATCCGCCGGTGACGGCGCTATGCTACAGCTCCATAATATGTGGTCATAGGTGGCCAGTTCCTGGCACTATTTGCATTCCGGCTGAACGTCCTGGTAGATTTTGTTTAACACGTATGGGTTATAGAAAGATCTCTTCTGAAATCTTCGCCAGACGCTTTCCTGCGCCTTCACCAATTGCTTGTCCGGTGGAGGGTAAATTCTCCGCTCAAGTTTGTAATGGTTAGTAATGTCGTGAAAGGACACCAGCCCATCTCTCGTGGACCATCTCTCGTGGACCAAACAGGACGTCAGCGAGATGGGTCAAAGATTCTCAATGCAGATCTTCTTCCCTGGTTTAGGAGTAAATGTAATCCTAGCATGTTTCTACTCTGCCGAGGTCTCCCCGGCCGCCCAATATTTGTTCATCAAGTCCGTGAGCGCCCCCACTGACTTGAAATCCAGGTTCCTCAGCATTTTATTAGTAACCCCGTCCGGACCAGCTGCCGACGTAGTACGAAGCGGCCCCATTGCAAACTCCACCTCCGCCACCGTAAAGTCCGCATCTAATTCGAGGTTTTCCTCTCCCAAGTAATCCGGCAAGCAACCGCCCGCCTCGCCGTTTATGTAACGACTTCGGAGTTCTTGAATGAACTCCCCAGTCGTGCCTTGATACTGATGAACTAATCTAGTCATTTGACCCTTCTGCGCCGATTTTGTTGCCGCCAGATCTACAAGGTGCCTCAACAACTGCCATGTTTTTTGCATCCGAATTCCCCATTCATCCTGTCACAAATCTGCCCCCAACGTGTAGGTTTCGATTTCTCGTTCTAGCTTGGCCACCTTCCTACGGAGGGCCCCATTATGCTTTTGTTTCTTCCACCTCCGAAGGAGACTCGCATGTGCTTCCCACATGTGTAACAGTCTAGAGTCCGCCGTAAAACCCTCCTCCACCATCGAAACCTCTTCTGTGGTACCCTTCACGTCCTGCTTGAGCGCCTCAACCCAGGCTCTCAAGTCCTCGATTTCCCCGCTCACTGTGTCTTTCCTGACTTTCCGAAATCTGTGCCAATCCGTCACTCTAGTTCCTTTTACCCCGTCTTTGTGCTTACAGCACTAAATACCGTGGAAAGGATATAGTGATCACTGCCCAGTGGCTGTCCCGTGTTTACCCACTTTGCATCCCTAATACCTTTAACAAATGTGAGGTCCGGAGAGGTGTCTATGCTAACGCTGTTGCCTATCCTCGTAGGATCTAGCGGATTGTTCAACATTGTCCATTGTAGGTCCTGAGCAACCCGCGAAAGCATATTTCCCTTTGGAGCGGCTCGGATGTAGCCCCACTCCAGATGAGGCGCGTTGAAATCTCCAACCACGATGAGTTGAGCCCTAGCAGTTAGCCGTTGCGTCTTTATCAAGAGGTCTGGCAAGCCCACCCCTTTATCTCTCGGAGAACAATATACATTAAGAACAAAGAGACTCTTATCGTCCTTTCTTTTGGGCAGAACCTCTAGCAGGACGTAGTCCTCTCTGCTGCTATCTATGGTATGCTGAATCGCCGTGGCGTTGCGATGGACTAGCACGGCCGTGAAGACGCACGATACGCCCCCCCCCGCTCCCCCAATCAATCTCTGGCGGTGTAAATGCCTTAAATCCCGGTAATTTCACCCAGCCACTAGCCTCTTGTAAGGCTATAATGTCAGGCTTACTGTCCATATTTTGTATGTGCAATTGCAGGTTCCCCCGCTTGCGACGGAAGCCCCTGCAGTTCCACTGCCAATCCTCAATTTGTTGGCGAGGGGCCATGATTAGGCACTATGTTCACTAACATCGGCGCTTGGCAGACTACGGGAGGCAATCTAGCCTGTAGCGTAGCATTGAGCTGTTGAAACATGCCCATAACCTGTGTTTGGAAAGCCCGCATGTCATTGGTGAAGGCGTCAAGACGCTCCTCAATCTTGTCTAGTCTGGCTTCGATCCTGTCAACCCGAGCTTCCAACCTATCCTGTCTTTGCTTCAGTTTTCCTATTCTGTCCGCAAGGGCAGACATTTCCCCCCTAAGACTAGTGACTTTAACGACTGGCTGCGGCGTGTCCGCCGTTGAAGTTTCTGCCACTCTTTTTGCATTAGATCCCTCATCCGCCGATGGCGGCCTCTTAAGCTTCCCCCGATTCTCCACCTCCATAGCTGTGCTCTCGCTCTCGCGAGAAGCAGTCGCCTGTGCCGCTTTTAGTGGGGCCTGGACCACCGGCGTCTGTACCCTTTGTCATTTGTCGCTTTTAAGCGCGCGTTCCATCTCTGCCATCGTGACTTCCATCTTTTTAATCGTCTCAGCCTGCTGCTGCACCTGCCTTTGTAGCTCCTTCTCTCGAGCAGTCTCACTCTGGGAGGCCACGTAGGGCCAGCTCACCTGTTTTCTCGTGGCACTGGGACTTCTACCATGACTGGAACCCTGTTCTCCTTTGCCACGCTCGGGTCCCGGCAGTGGTGGGAAGGAAGTGGACCGGTCCTTGCTCTTGTTATCGTCTCTCGCACCACTGGATGACCGCTTCCTGGGCCTCGAGCGCCGCTCCTCCTTGTCAGTTTGGCCCTTGTCCTCACTTTCCTACTGCAGGCCCGTCGGCTGCTTACGGGCTAGACGAAACTTGCAGTTCCGGCTCCCCGTGTTGTGCGCCCCATGGCACACGATGCAGTGCGGGGTGCAGGTCAGCGGCTCTCCTTCCGGTGGCGTAGGATGGTCCTTTCCGCAACGTTGACACAGATTAGTCTTCGGACGATAACAAACGTCCGCCCGATGTCCCACTCGTCTGCAGTTATACCAGGTCTCGACTAACTCTCTGTACGGAATCACAGCGTACAAACAGTTCCAGTAAATAACTTGCCAGGGAACATGCTTCCCCCCGAACGTTATCTGAATCGCCTTCGACTTTCCCAAAGGTCTGGCATCCAAAATTTCTACGCCGTCATTCCTCTTCAAGAATCCCGCCCTAACTTCTGCCAGTGGGCATCCGTTGTACGCGTTGTAAATGGCTCCGCGCACAGAGTTCTCCGGCGCCGCCACGTACGCCGAAATCTCAAGGTCATGACCGCTCAACTTGAGCGTCTTTACATTTGCATATGCCCCACAGCGATGCATACACGGCGTGCTCACCGTCATCGTATTGTTTGTCTCGTTGACCCGCACCAGGTCTTCCTCCGCCGCAGTCGCATTCGTCAGCTCCGCTGCCGCTCTCAAGGCATATCCGAGTTCCCTCGACGTCACTATACTCAAGTCCCAATTCTTGGGTCGGCACACAACCTTGAAGTCCTTGGCTGGCATCTTCAGAAACGGTCCCCGTTTCTTCCACACCGGCGCTTTCCCGCGCTTGACTTGTTCTGCTCCGTGCGTCTGGCGCCCGTCGCTGCCCGCCTGTTTGTCGCTAGGCCTACTCTCGGTATGGTTCCCGTATACAGATTTATTGAATTGATCTTGAGCCCGCAAAACCCAGGCCCATTCTCCCGCCTCGAACTCTTCGTGCGTTATAGTCTCTCCCTCAACAGAGTACTCCATTGTCTTCAGCCTCACAGAGGCCCACAACCACAAGTCACCGCCTCGGAGCCCGGTGCCGTCGGCGGCGGCTCGGCCTAATGATTAGGCCTAATTCGGCGCGCGGTGGTTGAGCACGAAAAGCGCGGAAAAACCACTAAAAAGGGGGCAAACTTACCCAAATTAAGTGTCCGCAGGGACAGGGCAACTTCCTGTAGACAATCCAAGCAAAAGCAAGTCCACAGCACAGGGAGTTCCACCGAAAAATGGTCTCGAAGCGGGAGCCCATGCGGAGCACGTCCGCGATCTTCAACTTCGTCGTCTTCTCCTTCTGGTGGGGGGCAAATGCCGTGATGATATCTTTGCCCAACCACGCTGACAACGAAGAGGACGACCTCGAGTGTGCAAGCGAGGGGCTAGAGAAGAAGCCTGAACTGAGCGCTTGTTCTAATTGTCTCTAATAAATACCGCTCTCCGCTCTTGTCGCATGTGAGCCGTGGCAAATTGAAGCGTATGGATAATGCTCACAATATATATATAAATTCAGGGCTGAGATTTTCTAGCGATACTTCCCGCTCGATTCTATGCCACTCATCGCCCACCGTGAACGGGCGGCTGTGCCAATACGTGATACACAGGCATGGGCGTCGGTCGGAGCACTGAAGAAGAACGAACATTGTCGCTACGAAATAGCAGCCTCGGTTTCAGATTGTTTTTCGTGTGCTCAATATTCCTTTCATTATCCAATATTTGATGTTTTACTGCACATTTGAGTTTCGGGAAGATTGTTCTCGTAGTCTAATGTTTGCTTTTCATTTCATTTCATCTGAAATTTTACTTCTTACAAAATAGCAGCGTAACCAGACAAAGATTTACGTAGCTGCCTGTGTGCGGTTCGTTTTGCGATTCCATGTGATATGACAGTGGCAAATCACAAACTTCCGCCTTTACAGTGCAACAAATAAACATTTCTTACTGTTGAAGGCTATGCGGATTCTGGAGGAATCCATACACCCCGCAGGAACCTACTGCACTGCTGGAAGCTGGACAGCAGAACGATAAAGTACCTGGTCTGGATGCTTTCACAAAGGTGCGTACAAAACTGTCGCTACCTTGTGAGTTGTAGAATACGTTTCTGTGATATGCAGTCATTTTACTGCATGTGTCGTTTTCAGGATTCCTAGTGGCAGATCAGTTTAATTTTATCTTTTGCTTGTGTCCAGTGCCCTCAGTTTAGTCAACTTACCAAAGTAGCCTCCTCTGGGATAAATGTATTCTCCCCTCCGTCGGTGCCACTGATGTATTGCATACCATACTTCATCGCCTAAAAACATTTCCATAAAACAAAATGTTTTGTTGCTTTATTAGGTAGCTGCTGAATTTCTAGTCACCGTGTGAGAGTTTAATTCCTCAAGCTTATAAAAAAACGTTAACCTTTAACGTTAGAAGCTCACTATGAGTCAAAAGTGCAGGTTCGCTTCAGGCTGACAGCTGGTCTCGTTTATACGTTACAGAAATCTGAATTGGTAACGTGGTATAGGAAACTGCTGAATAATATAACAATCAGCCCAGTGCAGTAGTTGCGACCCATACCATGACAGCACAGCTGAATGCTGAGCATTCATTGTTGCATTGCCATATGTTTTCTCCATTTCTCACCCTTTTTCAGTTGGCGTGGGAAAAAGCTTGGTGCTTGCAGTCACTTATCTCTAATGCGAAGAATTCATTTTACTTTCCCTTGGATTTACCAATGTGTCACCAGGAGGCTTGCTTCAAGCTCAAGCTCTCCTGCACCTAATTCTTCAAATATTCATTTTTTATATAGTATAATTATTTGTTGCACTCTTATAGAATTTAGGTTTTCTACTGCGAATAATGCGCGCTAGAGCGCCTAGAGAAATCTGTTCTACTACGCAAATACATGGTTTAGGCATAAAGTTCCTTAATGCATTCGCACAAAAGCCCTAGCATCGAGAGTTTGATGGAAGCTTGCCTGGTCGGGAAGCATCATGACAAAAAAAGACATTGACTAACCAAATAAAACTTTAAAAGCTAGACATACTGGCTTCCATACAAAAGCCTTATTCACAAGGGGGCCAAAAAAGTAGAAGTGCCTTATCAAGTAGATTTTAGCATGTGACGCAAGCACCGTGCATAAGACGGGAAGAGGGTTCGTTCATTTCGATAAGCGTGTGTCCAGTTGATTGCATCTATAGGGATCCCACAGGTACAGGCGTGGCTTCCAGTTTCTTTCCTGGCCAACTATACTAGAGTTCATCCAGTCACTGTTATACTTAATCATTGCTGCGTGCTCTGCCAAAACATATGAGGCCACGAGGTGCCATTTGCTTCAAGCAAGGTGCTTTACAGCTACCTGTTTGCCGTAGTTCAAGCTAGCCGGGTCAAATACAAAGTTACATGCACATTGTACTTTTTAGTGTAAGGCAAGTAATTGTGGAACATTGCTGTAAAAGAACGTATAGACGGCTTTCATTGTGCATTCTGTGCATTTCTGTATACAAGCAACAACAATAGAATTCGGCAATTACTGCTTTCAAAATTTGTTCATAACTATTCAATATGGACCATTCCTTCTAAGTACTTGTTCAGAAGGAAACCGGCAAATACAATGTAGAATACCCTTTGTATGACACTATGGTTATGAATATTCTATAGCTGAGAATTCCAGGCAGCTGCGTTTATTACGGATTAGTTGACTTTTGCTAAATACAAGAAAATTATAGTAGCTGTTTGATGCCCATTTCAGATTTGTAAAGTTTTCTACTGCATAAGTGATGTCATCGCATTAATTGACAGTTAGGCATGTCTGGCTGAGGCCGTGCTAAGAAGATTGAATTCCCTTGCTGCAACTGATTTATGGCTACATTACACAGTTGTATGATTCCTACGTGTAACACGTGCATGTTCTGTGCAGCAGTAGTACCGCTTCCTTCGCTCTTTAGGTGGTGTCCCAATGCTCACACAGACGTCGCCAAAAAAAGAAGCCTTGAGCCCCAGATGTGGGATTGCCATTCTAAGTATGTGCGGCAAGGTAGCCAGCTAAAATCTTCGCTTTCAATGTAGGTCACTTAAATTTCTTGTGCATGACCTCTACATGCTGTCGCGCCCACATACACTGACACAATGCATCGGGCTATTCTAACTATTTCAGTATTTTTCCCCCTTAGGCTCACAGCAAGGCATCTTAATTTCACCTCGGGGATATGAAGGATGCATTATCGTCGCTGCTTGCTTGTGGCTTCGAAGGACATGTATGCAAGGGTCGCAAAATTAATATCAGTGTTTGAAAAGATTGTTATGTTTTGCTAACAGATGCATTTATATCCCACTCGTGTGCAAGGTTACATCAGAACAATACCAAAATACTTAAAAAAATTCTATAGAAAGCGGGAAATGCCACCAGGGAGGGAGTTTGTGAAACATACAAGAAAATTGCAACGATGTTTCTTAGGCGAGCAACTGAAAGTTGGAAAAATATTGCTTTGAGGTTTGTAGTTGGGGAAATAAAAAGTTGGTAGAATGATACTATAACGTTTCTCAAAAGTAGGAAGATGGTTAGTAAACCTGTTTCTAATGTTTCAAGCATGTTCAATTATCGTTTAAAGAAACTTTGTAAATGAATTTTTATTCAATATCGGCGCCCAATAGTCGACACCATGTTGGTATCAAGTTTTCTGGAAGTTTAAAAACGGCTTGAAAACATTCAATAAACCATTGGTAGGTCCTAGTAACATTTGTTTTAAAAATGTTATCCAATGTTACGAGAAATTTTTGTGAGGGCCACCACGGGAGAAGGGAAGGAAAGAAAAGGAGACGCGCAAGCGCTTGAAACACCGACGAAGAGAGGGCAGTGCAAACGTAGACATGGCCAACGCAGATCAAGTTGTAGTATCTGTTCTTATCAACCTAATATGTTAAACTTATTTTTGCAAGTTCGCGACGTGCTTTAAGCCTGTTTGACCTCCGCCGCGGGTCAGTCCGGTGTTGTACTATCTTGCAGGTCGGCTTACGTATAGGGAGAAATTATCGATCTGCGTGGTTCGATAAATGCACGTAATTTATTCACGAACACAGCCATATGCAGCTTCGCTATAAAAAGAGAGCAGTTATTTTACAGACAAGCTTACCGAAGCACAATTTTGAACAATTTTTACCCGCACGTTTTATTTCCTCGATAATATTTCCGGTAACGCCTGGGTACCCTGGTGCATGCTAAATGCCATAGAGTTGTATGGCGACGACACGGAGTTGGTGCTTGTCTGCGCCCGAAGTGTCAACTTTAAGGTTCATGTCAGAAAAAGTTAGAAGGCGATTCAACCTCCAGTTGAAGTTGATGAAAGACAGTCCCGGGTATTCTTCACTCAACACTTCTCTTCGACTAAGCGTAGTCGGAACGACGGGCCTTCCTTCTCACAAGGCACCGTTGCGTTTCATGAACACTATACCCGACGACAACTTTCTGTGGCAGCGCTGCCAAATCTGCGCGCACAAGCTCGCATGTGCGGAGATTCTATTCTTGTGTTAATACGCTAAGGACGAAGTTTTGCAGCTGGTTTACGGGACCAGAAAAACCGGACGTGGACAGCAGAAAGCCAGAAAACTAGGAACAGCAAAAACGGAAATCTTCTTCCTGAGCAAGTTTTTTATTTGTTACAAAATGAATCTTGAACGAAAAAATAGAAATGTTAATTGGTGCAGCTTGTTTTAGGCTACGTAACTTCCAGTTGCTCACATTCGCGGACTAAATGCAGATGCTCAGTAAAAAAAATATGTATGCATTGGCTCCGTAGCGTTGACTGAGCTGCCACGGGAAATTGTTGCCGGGTGTGCTCCCCCGTTCCCTCCTCCGAGGAAAGTCTGTCTTGACAACGCGCCCTTGACTCGAGTGAAGTTCACCGACCAAGAAAAGCGTCTCATATTGAGACAAATCTTAAATGTGCTTTGGAAATCACCAATTTTATTCGGCAGGTATGTGTTTCAGTGAATTCGTCTCTCTTATGAAACGAAAACATGGCAAAATGCACAAGTTTAGCTCGGCAACGTTGCCACTGCGTGTGTTTGGCTTATAGATAGAGCGGAAGACGTGTTTGAGGTCTAGCAACAATCGCTTCCAAACAACTGTGGAGAGCACTCATAGCATGGCGTAAGGCTGAGAAAAGATTGCGACCGCTGTTTGCTGCTCTTTACTTCCATGAGCTTAAGATGCCACTCATATTGCAGTTGTTAATCGGGGTTATGACAGCTGACGGTGTCCCTGTGTGTATTGCGACTGAGCTGGATTGACTTCGAAAGAGAGAACGAATTGAAAAGCCGATGTGCCGCTTTGTTTATCTTCAAGATCTGGAGCAGCTGAGAGTTTTCCAATTTATTGACGCAACAACAGGAGACAAAACAAGGGTGAGTGAGACCTTTTTGCACCGAAGCACATTACGTTGGTGCGTTTTTTTTTTTCTTGTGTGAAGTCGAAGGGAGCCGGGCAGTCGATAAATCGTTGCCGATGTGTGCAAGCGGGACTGGTCCCAGGCAAACTCTTCGCGCGGTGGGTAATAGAGCCTGAATCGTATTATTCCAGTCACTATAAGCCTCTGCAGAACTTTTATTCCTTTTTTTTAATTGCAGCTTCTGAGAGATTCAGCACGACAATCTGTCATTGGTTCAACTTTCTGTAAACATAGATGCAGATTTGGCGCTTCACTGTCTTCCTTTCTTCTGTCCCTTTTCAAGAAATGTATTTTGCGCCACAAAGTATACCTTGGAAATCTAAGCACCAACTTGCCCAAGAAGCTGTTCATTTGGCAGAAGATACTGGTCACACGTGTTTCCAATTATCATTGCAGAACTGCCTAAGAGATTTTTAGGTAAAGGAGAAGCATTTATATACTTGTGGCAGCATGCATATGTCTAAGTGCTTAGCTCAGGCAGGGTAAAGTAACAAGCGAATTCTTCGATTCTGAAGCCATGGTTTTGACCTGGTTTGTTTAATTATAAGCACATATGGTCAATAAACCATGCATCAGTTATGCATGCATTTCGAGTGCTCCCTGACTTCACGTATGCGCTACGCAAGGTCTTTCAAAAATTCACTGGTCAATTGTTGACTACCACTATTAGCGTTTTTTCGCCTTAGCTTTTTCAATGTGCTATGTGGCAGCATCTCATGCACGTTTCATGAACTGTGTTTTGAGGTTCAAGTAACAGCTATGTTTTTAAGTCGTGCTATGTCTTCACCGTTCAGTTGCTTAAGTACCCTCAACTTGTTAGTAAATGGGTATAGTGCATGTTCGCAATGGCAGACCCCACCACACCACACTGCAGCAAACAACCTATTTTGAACTAAACCTCATTGCAAGTGTCGTCCCGGCCAAACAGCCATCCGCAGCGCGCCGGCCTCTGCAAGCTTGGTCACGCAGCATGGCGACATTGCTCGAGCCGCGGAACTCACGGACCGCCAGCGTTGAACAGACAACCCTGTCTCAGCGCCAGAGCATGACGATATAAGCGTACGGTGCCCTGTATCTGCCTTATGAACGTTGCTATCGGAAATGACAAATAAAACTTCAGCGCACTAGAAGTTCCACCTTGAGTGGTAGTGTGAAAAAACGTTCGGAAGAACCTGGAAGCGATATTTTTGTGCCTTGTTTGGGCAGTAACCACCCTATGTAATGCAGCCCTGCACAAAGGGTTGGGGGCAAGAGAACGCGTTTTTTGAAGTTTTGACTGGTTGCCCTGATGATGGTGTTTTGTACTCCCAACTTGCCCGGATAACGGGTCTGGCTTTCGGCTGAAGGTCACACTTGAAGGTCGCCGCCAGCGAGAGCTAAAAGCATTTCATGGGGAAGAATCTACGTGCGTGCTAGATAGGGAGGCTTGTGGCACACCTGAAAGTATTGACTGGTTTGGTGCTTGCCTATTGGAAGTGCACCATCTGGCTTTCCTGGAAGAACATAGCTGTTTCGGGAGTACTTGTATAATATGCCGGGTAAATAGTTCGCGCTTACTTTCGTAAACTCTTTAATAATATTGTTGTTACATCTTGCCACATTGACAATGTGATGAAATGGTCGCCGTGCTATTTAGTACCATGAAACAGCTATTCTATTGTAATGAAAATTACATATCATTCCTCTTCAATTCCCATATTATATTACTGATTTGAAGGTCATAATCATGGTTATGATGCGTTAAGTGTTATTGTGCTATGCTATAGACAAGAGCTTTCTTGCCGCCCATAATTTGAAATGGCGGTAATATTTGTAGCCAGTACCGTAGTATTTGGTGGTATACTGATGTTACTTTAGCATGAGCAAGTGTACATTATAAAATACACCCTACTTGTTCACGGTTGACCTTAGCTTTTTGGTACGAATGCACTCTATACTGTATTTTTCAGCATCACCATTGTGACAGTCTGCATCACCATTTGGTCTATTGTGAAATCCCACAAGACACGTTGCAACTCTTCATTTTGTTCCCCTTATGAATGCCGAACATGTGCAAGACCCATGGAAGTCGCGTCCAATAGAAGAAATTCGGCCTTCGTAATTCATCTTGAACTGAAGCTTGAAGCAGAGAAAAAGCGGCATATTTTCTGAAAGGATGTAATGCTGCATACCGTCGAGTGGCTGCACCCGGCAGGTTAAATGAACGATGTTCTATTCTAAAATATTGACACGAGTACTTGCTTATCTTTCTCCGGTGACCGCTGTTCACCGGCTAACAAATGGTAAATGTTATCCCTCATCGCAGGACGCGCCTGCATGTATCGGAAGTTTCTAGAACGTTATCGATATTTCTATCCGTTGTCTGTTGTCGCTGCACCTTGTGCAATCTGACTGCATGCGCGGCACGAACGCTGTAGTACTTTCCGGAAGACCCGCGGACACCAGCGATTACTCTCTCACCTTCGATGACTCACGTATAACAGCCGTCGCGCTTGAACCGCAGATCAGGTTTTCGACGATCGCTGTCTGTGTTCGCCGCTATCGCCGTGCTTTGAGTGAAGCTTGTTCTGGGCACAGGTTAGCCCAGACTTAGTTTCGCCATCCCCAGTGTTGCTACTCTTTCTTGAATGTCACTACCTCTTGATAATATATTTGGCAATTATACCATAGAGCAAGAAATTCAACAAGAGAGGGCACTAGGCGATAACTGGCAGCAGGAAACTCCTCACGCCTAGTGTTAATTCCATCCGTTAGCTGACGCGAACATCGGAAAAAAAAGAATGTCAAATGAACTTAAAGTTACAAGTGTTATACTTTTTTCTTATACTTTCCCGATAAATCCAAAGAAGTTCTGCGTGTAAAATAGGTTGCACTTTCTGACGTACTTATCTGGCGTTGCCTAGCGACAAGACAATACGCGCCAGATGCGTGCGTCATGCGCCAGACACGCCACTGAAGCGAGTGAGACTGGCAGCACCTGTGAGCGCTCGCGTCTTCAGGAACACGTCCTTTTTTGGATGCAGCCTGGTTTCTTGGGCTCCCGGCGTATTCTGCGTTCCTTCTGCATTTCGACACTGCACCACTCCGGTATTGCACTACAGCAAGGGGAAACATATTATGTGAAAGTTGTCTCCACTGCATTTCAAGCAATTTAAACTCATAGGCACGGCACCGAACATTGTGACGCAATTACCGAAAAACACCTCGGCCTTTCTGGGACATCTTACTGGGACAAACTTGGGGCACTTTCTCTGACTAACCACATTACTACAACTATTTCTGTTACTTCTTGGGGTATTTTTCAAGAATGAGGGCCGCACCAGGCGGTGTGACGCAGAAAGCAAAAATCAGTTTCGTGTGTACTGAATCTTACTGAGACAAGTTTGCGACGATTTTTATGCCGCCTCCCCCCCCCTCTCCCCACACACCAACATATACCTTCCTTCGGTACTCACGCTCATCAAAAACGCGACGAGCGATTGCTAATAGTGATAAGGCAGTAGTGTGTTGCTTGCGCCGACAGAACGCGCAAAAGATAACGCCGAGGACCTTCAAAACCACCAACTTGTAACTCGCAGATTCGGTCTTCTGAACGACTGAAAATAGTCTTGTAACCACGCATTTGTCATGAGTGCGAGTAGAAGGCAAAACAAATTCTCGGGTTTCACGTGGCAAAACCACGATCTGATTATGAGGCACGCCGCAGTTCGGAAATGTGGACGTATTTTTGAACGTGCTCCTAAATCTAAGTACATGGGTGTTTTCGCATTTCGCCCCCATCAAAGTGCGGCCGCCGTGGCCGGTATTCGATATCGCGATTTCGTCCTTAGCAGCCCAACACCATAGCCAGTAAGCAGCCACGGCGAGTCGAGTATATAGAAGGCATTCTGCAAGGGTCTCTCTGGGAGCCTATGTTGTGGCCACATCTGTATACTTGGCGTTCCATCACGTCGGGTCAGGCTAAGTTGTGAAGAAAGCGGGCACTCGTCTGTCATCATCATCATCATCATCAGCCTGGTTACGCCCACGGCAGGGCAAACGCCTCTCCTATACTTCTCCAACTACCCCTGTCATGTACTAATTGTGGCCATGTTGTCCCTGCAAACTTCTTAATCTCATCCGCCCACCTAACTTTCTGCAGCCCCATGCTACGCTTCCCTTCCCTTGGAATCCACTCCGCAACTCTTAATGACCATTGGTTATCTTCCATCCTCATTACATGTCCTGATGTCCTGCCCATGCCCTCCCGCCCCATTTCTTTTTCTTGATTTCAACTAAGATGTCACTAGCTCGCATTTGTTTCCTCACCGAATCTGCTCTTTTCTTATCCCTTAACGTTCCACCCATCATTCTTCTTTCCATAGCTCGTTGTGCCGTCCTCAATTTAAAGGGAAGCTAAAAGGTTTTCCAGAAAAAATGAGTGAACATGTGTACATAATGGTTTTCAACCCTCCGAATTCGAATATCGTATCGAAATTGAGCGAAAGAAAGCGCAAATATATTTTATTTCGACGAAAAGTGCAGCAGCGGACACGCCCAGCTCGCGCGTCTCGTTTCCGCCTGTGATTGGTCGGGTGCCTCGTGACGTCAACTCTAGTGACCGACCGCTGCCGCTACACATGAAGCGCGGTGCCAGGTAGTTTGGTGCAGTAATGGAAAATTAAGAGGTAATGGATAACTTAGAGAGACTGCGTTTTTCTGAGGAGATCGGCGTTACTCACTACATGTACGAGCCGATTGCGAAGAGCCGGCCTCTCGAAGAAGAAACGATGCTGGTGCGAGCAGTGCTTTCGACGCGAACGAAAGCGAAGTCTTGGGATCTCCTCTTGTTGGAAATGCTCTTTGGTGCGTATGTTTTTTGCAAAGCGATCTAGTGATCTCGCCGATCTTTCGCTGATCTAGTGAGCTCGTTTCCGGTCAAACAACTGTAGTGTTGTGTTCCTGCATGCCTCCTCGTGGAACGTAAACGGGGATGCGATCGTCGGCATTTGTGCGCTGTCCAAAGCTGTCGGCAATCTACAAAGACGGTTTAAACGCGTGAAAAGCTTCCCGGTTCATGCAGTACGTGTAGTGACCTTCATCTGTGCGCCACCCGCACACTACTCGTAACCGAAGTCGTAAAGGCGGCGAATTCCGTCGGCTACGTGAGACGGTCGGTTTCTTGCTGTGCGCGAGAGAAGGGGGGAGCGCAGCGTCCTGGCGTGCGCAGGCTTTCCAGCGCATGCAAACTCTACATTTGCATTGCGTTATGGTAGCTGCATGCAGGCTGTGTTACAACACACGTGCAAATAGAAAATTCGCGGCGCTTTGCGACGAAACCTGCGTCAAGGGCGGGAGATAAACATGTACCTTCCGTTCAGCGTGCTAACACGAAGGAGCTCGCAGTAAATCAAAATCCAGGTTTGGGTGAGTTCGTGTATTCATAAAGCCTTCCAACACCAGTTATCATCATTCAGTCCGCACTCGTGCCGTCTTTGTTTTCGTTGCTCCGATCTTTTCTCGCGGCGTTTAGAAAGCCTGCTGTGGCAAGTAGTCCTCTCTAATTCTGTGGCCATATACAGCAACTGCGCAGGCCGAATTGCAGGGCTGGCCGTTTACTACCACTCTACATACACGCAGACGCACCAACAAAGGAATGAGGGGTCGATCGAAGCAGATTACGATGGCACGCACGCAGAAACAAGCACGGTCAGGCACGGTCACGCAGGCTGCGAAGGAACAAAACACTAGAGTTTGACGTCACAACACCGCGGTTTCCGGTCACCGCTCGCATCGTCAGCGTCAGCAGCAGCGCGCGGCATTCGACGGGGGGCGGAGCTACAGCGCAATTTTAACCGACAATTACGTCGCTCCTAATTGAAAAAAAAAAACCAAAATTTTACCTACATGGTTTATAAGGTTCCCGCATCCGTATATGAGCGTCTTATTGAATTCGACAGACTCTTCAGCTTCCCTTTAAGTAGAAACCTTTTCGCAAGCCTCCAGGCTTCTGCCCTGTACCTGAGTACAGGTAAGACACAGCTGTTATACACTTTTCTCTTGAGGACTAATGGCAACCTGCTGTTCATGATCTGGAAATGCCTGCCAAACGCACCCCAACCCATTCTTATTCTTCTGATTATTTCAGTGTCATGATCCGGATCCGCGGTCACTACCTGCCCTATGTGGAAGTATTCCCTTACCACTTCCAGCGCCTCGCTACCTATCGTAAGCTGCTCTTCTCTTACGAGAATGTTAAACATAACTTTAGTTTTCTGCAGCTTCATATTTAGACCCACCCTTCTGCTTTGCCTCTCCAGGTCAGTGAGCATGCATTGCAATTGGTCCCCTGAGTTACTAAGCAAGGCAATATCATCAGCGAATCGCAAGTTACTAAGCTATTCTCCATTAACTCTTATCTCCATTTCTTCCTATTCGAGGTCTCTGAATACCTCCTGTAAACACGCAGTGAATAGCATAGGAGAGATCGTATCTCCCTGCCTGACGCCTTTCTTTATTGGAATTTTGCCGCATTCTTTATGAAGGACTACGGTGGCTGTTGAGCCGCTATACGCCTCGAGCGCCGCCTATAGAGGCGCCACTGAAAGCCACCTAGCGGACGGTTCCAGGAGCACACGCGCGAGCAGTAGCAGACGACAACCCTTTGCAGCAAGGATGGCTGAAGTTCGCGGCTGCGATTTCTCCTTTCTTCGGGTACCAGGCTGCTGCTTCTGCGGTGACAGCTGTAGGGAAGATGCTGACCTCTATCGAGCGGGTATGAACACGATGCCACCGGTGTTTGGGACAACATGGTCCAAATACGTGCAAGGTGTGTCCCGCAGACAAACGCCATAAACCCCATTTACACGACGTGGAGATCATGTTCACTAGCCGATAAATTTCGTTGAGTGATGCGATCTCTCGATGGTTTTTTTTTATTCTACCCTTGCCGCAATGCTGCGTCTGTACCTGAATAATGGGCACCCGTCGTTAGTGCAGGCATATATCAAACAAATCCGCATGGTGCAATCTCTGCATATGCTCTTGTGATTTTTCTGCCGATGAATGCATGTGACATCGCTGAATAAGTGCAGTCGAAGTTGCCTCAAGAAGAGTAATTGCCAATTTATCGATGGAAACGCGTACACTAGCCAACGAAGTCACCAAGCACAAGGGTTAATAAAAGCGCGTGTTAGTGCTGTACCGCCGATGCAATTCTGCTGCATACGCCGATAACTACCGTTCCCGCTGCAGTTTGTACAATTTCAAATTCCCCAAGGGAGCTGCTTGGAAACGTACAAAGCTAAAGACTGACTAACGTTTCAGTACTTTCTTATATTACGAGAGAGGTGCCACGTGATATATTTAAAGGCAGATCAGCGCCAGTCAAAATAGATGAGCGCTGGCGGCAAGGCCCGGCTTAGTCGTCTGCAGCGTAAGTATAAGAAAGAATTCAGTTAAGTACAAAACTCACATGCAAGAAGGGACTAGGTTTTGAAACAAACAAATCACTCGGCGTGTTAAGTTTGCTCAGGCAGCATCGAGGTGGGATGACTTCCCAAACGGGACGCGAACTTTTAAGCGAGAAATGGAACAAAAATACCATATGCAGCAGCTATTAGCAATTCCTGCCCTGAACTGCCTATTTTCTAAACACATTTCCAAAAACGCAAACAATACCTAAGATGCCCTCGGGCGAAAAGAATAAAACTGTTAAAGAAGCACTTCCTTGGTATCATTCCGATAAGACACAGCGTGATTTATACCCTTTACAAACGAGGCAGGGTGAAAACTTCCCACCTCAAAAGAATCGATAAGAGCTATGCATGGAGCAACTAGCAACAGTTAAACATGTGCGAAGCCACGCATAAAATTGATGTGAAAACATGAAGTGCGCGACAGCTGGTGCGAGGATTTACCGCGCCACATGAAACCAACAATTTCAGTTCTTGCTAACTTCAGTAGCTTTAACATACAACCCAATGCGCTCGTGCAGTCGTGCTGCCTAGCTAGCGCAACGCGGTAAAGAAGCGGAAAACAATATAAGCGGCAAACAGCATTCCGAACTTTAGCGAAATACCTTTAAACCTCATGCTTCACTGCAGACGAACTTCTCATGCGTCTAACTATGATCGAGTGGAAAAGAACACTGACGAGACAAAGGAAAGGATGAGAACAAGAAATTTCCCTTCGAAGCGACGATCCATATTTGCTACCGTTGCTGTCGCTGATGAGGCTTTGCGGGGAATGATTAGAACCGTATTGCCTGCCTGTTTTCGCCGGTATTTGAGCCCCCCACCCTGCAACATTTCTTGTTCGACATTCCCTGAAGCTTTGCCCACGCCACACGTGCGAATGGTGTTGCCTATCTTGCTCTAAAAACGTGAATAATAGAGAAGCACGATCAACGACACAACAAACTACGGCGCGCGCCAGGCTTCTCTCCCGCGTGTTCTGCGCAAGGCCGCCACCAGTGTTGCGTCCGTCGGCGTGCACGGTGCGTATAGATATGTTTCAGTATTTTTACATACGGCTCGTCTACACCTTGATTCCGTAATGCCTACATGACTGCTGAGATTTCGACTGAATCAAACGCTTTCTCGTAATCAATGAAAGCTATATATAAGGCTTGGCTATATTCGGCACTTTTCTCTATCACCTGATTCATAGTGTGAATATGGCCCATTGTTGAGGAGCCTTCACGGAATCCTGCCTGGTCCTTTGGTTAACAGAAGTCTAAGGTGTTCCTGATTCTATTTGCAAATATCTTAGTAAATACTTTGTAGGCAACGGACAGTAAGCTGATCAATCTATAATTTTTCAAGTCATCGGCATCCCCTTTCTTATGGATTAGGATTATGTTAGCGTTCTTCAAAGATTCCGGTACACACGAGGTCATGAGGCATTGCGTATACACGGTGGCCAGTTTTTCTAGAACAATCTGCCCACCTTCAACAAATCTTCTGATACCTGATCCTCCCCAGCTGCTTTCCCCCTTTGCATAGCTCCCAAGGCTTTCTGTACTACTTCCGGCGTTACTTATGGGATATCAAATCCCTCTACACTATTCTCACTTCCATTATCGTCGTGGGTGCAACTGGTACTGTATAAATATCTACAGAACTCTTCACCCACTTGAACTATCTCATCCATATTAGTAATCATATTGCTGGCATTGTCTCTTAGCGCATACATCTGATTCTTGCCTATTCGTACATTCTCCTTCACTGCTTTGAGGCTTCCTCCGATCCTGAGAGCATGATCAATTCTATCCATATTATACTTCCTTATGTCAGGTGTCTTACGCTTCTCGATTTACTTGGAAAGTTCTGTCAGTTCTATTCTAGCTGAAGGGTTAGAGGCTTAGAGGTATACATTGGCATTTCTTGATCAACCCGCCGTGGTTGCTCAGTGGCTATGGTGTTGGGCTGCTGAGAAAGAGGTCACGGGATCGAATCACGGCCACGGCGGCCGCATTTCGAGGGGGCGAATTGCGAAAATACCCATGTACTTAGATTTAGGTGCACGTTAAAGATCCCCAGGTAGTCGAAATTTCCGGAGTCCTGCACTACGGCGTGCCTCATAATCAGAAAGTGGTTTTAGCACGTAACACCTCCAATTTAATTTCTTGATCAGATCTTTCGTATCCTGCGATAGCTTACTGGTATCTTGCCTAACGGAGTTACCACCGACTTCTATTGCACACTCCTTAATGATGCCCGTAAGATTGTCGTTCATTGCTTCAACACTAAGGTCCCCTTCCCGAGGTAAATCCGAATACCGGTTCTGTAGCTTGACCCGGAATTCCCCTATTTTCCCTCTTACCGCTAACTCATTGATCGGCTTCTTATGTACTAGTTTCTTCCGTTCTCACCTCAAGTCTAGGCTAATTCGAGCTCTTACCATCCTATGGTCACTGCAGCGCCCCTTGCCGAGCACGTCCACATCTTGTATGATGCCAGTGTTAGCGCAGAGTATGAAGTCTATTTCATTTCTAGTCTCGCCAGTTGAGCTCCTCCACGTCCACTTTCGGCTATCCCGCTTGCGGAAGAAAGTATTCATTATCCGCATGTTATTCTGTTCTGCAAAAACTCCGGTACTAACTTTGCCCTACTATTCCTGGAGCATATGCCACATTTCCCCACTGACTTGTCCCCAGCCTGCTCCTTGCCTACCCTGGCATTGAAGTCGCCCATCAGTATAGGGTATTTTGTTTTGACTTTACCCATCGCCGATTCCATGTCTTCATAGAAGCTTTCGACTTCCTGGTCATCATGACTGGATGTCCGAGCGTAGACCTGTAGGAGCTTCAATTTGTACCTGTTATTAAATCTATGCACATATACTTATAAAGAGCGGTAAATAATGTCCGGCGATGGACGAACGTTGGGAATCGGATCTTATCGTCATATTTGATGTACTGTATCTGTTGGAATGAGTTCGGTATTTTTTACAAAGTTTGTAATGGGGAATGGCTTTTGTTTGTAATGTCCTGGTCACAGCTTGTCACCCGTTCGCGGTCGGCGTAAAGTCGTAGACGGGGTATATAAGCCGGTTGTTCGTTCCGCACTAAAGCGAATGCAGCGAAGGAGTCAGAGTCGGGAGAGAGAAATAACAAAAATATTTATAGACTGACAACGACGCACACTTTGAACGAAACACAAAAACAAACTAGAACACTAACACACATGCACTTAATCTAGATCATTGATTAATACAAAAGAAATACAATGAACAGTTAACAGTGGATATAGAAATTAACACTAAACAAAACACACCTTATTGTGGTCAACTAAGCAGAGTTCAAAAGAAAACAAAGGATGGCATACGCATTGCCGAGCAGCATCAGGAAGTCCATAAAGCGTGGACCCTTATAAACCCCTTATGTAATACCCCCTAACCGGGGTTTTTAGGTAGTAAAGTGAAGTGAACAAGTGAATTAGATGGCAGAGCTTTCCCGAAGAACTCTGGCAAGCCGATCTCCTTGCGGTGGATGCGATTGCTGGGCTGGGTTTCGCGGGAGTCTAGGCCTAACGTCTTCGCTCGAACAGGTTGAGCTTACTAGAGGGGAACTACCGTGAGCTTTGTTGCAGACATTGTGGTTTCTTACGTGAATTAGTAACTCGCAGTCCAGACGCGGCGGCACTTTTAACATTTTCACACCCTTATAGGTGTAATTTGGGTGTATTTATCTTCTAACCCTCGTAAACGCCCTCGCAAACCCTTTTCTAACGGAAAAGGGTGTTTTTGAACAACCCAGTATTTCTAATTTGCAACCTAATTTTACGGGAATAAGTGAACAAGCTTCCAGTATATGGTAAATGAACATTGGCAGTTTGCGCTTTGATAGTTGCTGTGCATGGAACGCGCACTACCTTCGCTTGAATCAGGTAGCTAAAATGATTAGATAGGCGCATCTAGGCAGCACCGCACTGACTTCGAACAGAGGTCAAAAATGAAGTTTCCCACCAATGTTGATTTCGAACGGATGACATTAGCGCGCGAACTTTGCATAGCCAGACATCTCCAAAAGGCTTCGCATGATCAATGGCAAAATATTTACATGCTGTCACTGAATACTTAAAGGTGTGCAACCAGTTAGACTGGGTATGGTAAGGAGTAATGGCTAACGGTAAATAGCTCGCAATAGCTGGGGCTGCGGCACTGCTGCCGTGTCAGCGCAGTCATCAATTATGTACCTTCAGGTGCTGCTGCTAGCTATCCTTGGTCATCCGCCTTCCCACTCAGCTTCAATGGCTCATCTGAGGCCTCCTCTGGCCAACAGACACTGCACAGGCTGGATCCAGGCACTTCCCAGCCTTTCTTTGGACGCGCCGTGTGCTTCGCCGCCAGGAATAGTCTTTCCTTCGTCCATTGTCTGGCAACCCGGCACCGAGTCCCTTGGCACACCCCTTCAAAAGCCCGCTCACTTGCTCGGCTCATTGGGCTGCGGCACTGCTGCCGTGTCAGCGTACTCATCAATTACGTACCTTCAGGTTAGTTATTGCATGTCGTACAACTTGCGGAATGATGATGCATGCTTGATAGCGGTGTCGTGGCCCCCTGGTTAATTGAAACGTGTTCGTGAAGCAGTTCTCTGTATCTGAAGCATGTTACTGCTTAGTGGGAATATTGAGGAAAACCCGGGGCCAATTACTAAAGCACAAGAAGAGAAATCGAACTAGGTTTTTGACGCAGTTATCCGCATTGAATTACCCACGCACAACTTTTGGATTCTGTCAACAACGTTTTGACCATGCAGATTAGCGTGCAAAATGAAGTGGAAATACTTAAAAAGCGAGTTCTTCCGCTTGAGTCACAGGCTGGCGTGGGAGCTTGTGCGCAGGTTCCCCAGGCTTATGAAAAAACATTTTCGGCCATGCAAGACAAAATTGATGATTTGGAGAACCGCTCCCGCCGTGCAAATGTTCTGTTCTTTGGAATTGATCACACCAAAAAAGCGGAAATGTGGCAGCAATCTCAAAAACTTGTGCGTGAATTTTGCTCCGATAAGCTCGAACTAACTGTGAACACCATTGCGAGAGCGCTCAGACTAGGCGCATTTTCGGCAGATAAGAAACGACCAATTATAGCAAAGTTTTTTAATGAGAAAGTTGAGTTGAGTTTCATGGCACATAAGCCTCTTACGATATCATGCGCCAAACACTAGGTATACATTCTTTAAAAAAAGTTGGGACACCTCAGTAAGTCCTTGTCTGGGCAAGAGCCCGGAGAGCCCCAACAAATTAACTAAAGACCTCGGCCTTCTTCTCAGGGATGAGAAGGTGGATCAGGTGATCTGTAATATGTAGTTTAGCTCTCTGCGAGGTTTTAAAGTTTTATGAGAACTCCTGCTTCTTTTAAAAAGCTAAAAACACATGATACCTGAACAAGCGCTTCTTCTCCTAAAATCAAAGCTGGCTGAAAAGGGATGTGTTCTTTGTAAAATATGGTAAAAAACTTCTTCCTTAGTGGTTCAAGTTTTTTGCAGGAAAATAGGATATGGTTTACTGTTAGTTCATCTTCACATATTTCACATTGGGGTTTGTCTTGCTTTGTTAGAATGAAGTTGTGTGTTAGGTGTGTGTGTCCTATGGGAATATGGCACAGAATCACTTCTTTGAAACGTTCCTGGTGTGTGCAAGTTTTCAATTCGCCTAACACGGGTTTTAACAGGTGTAATTTGTTGTTTACGTTATTGTTCCAAGAAGGCTGCCTTTTTTTCCTTAGTTTATGATGTATTAACTTCATGCAGTCGTTAGGAGGTATCTTTACTTTTGTAATTTCTTTGTGCCGGCCTTGTGCCACGCATGCATCTGCTCTCTCATTGCCACTAATTCCGACTTGGCTCGGAACCCAGCATAATTTAATGTTCAGTCCTTGTGTGGTGGCCTTTATTAAATTGTGTATAATATCTCCTAATAATGGTGTGACTGCATTTCTGGCATGAAGAGCTGTGAGTGCACTTAGGGAGTATGTGTATAAGATACTATTTGCGAGGTTCTCCTTTACTATTTTCTGTATGGCTATAAGAATGGCGTAACATTCAGCAGTGAAAATGGATGTGCACTGCGGAACTCTTACTGTTTCTTCCCAGTTCCCTTGGACAACCGCACCTCTAACATGGTCATTTGTTTTCGAATCATCCGTCTAAAAATCTGTGAAACTGCTGCATTTTTCTTCAAGTGCCTGAAGTTCCTGAATTATGCGTTGTGGCGGAGTTAAACTGTGTTAAACTGTGTTAAACTGTGTTAAAGTAAGGTCTCAAGCTGTCGGAAAGATGAACCAGGGGGGTAGCGGATTTTGTCTGTGGGTAATGCCAGGTAAAGTGGCCGCTATTCTAGATTCCGACACGCCTCTTCAAATCGCAGGAGCAGTGGTCTTGTAGTTTGTGGTTTGCTGTTGAAAAGTATTCGTAAAGTCATTTTGGTACAAGGGGATAGCAAATGTGTTTTGGTAGAGATTGTACCTTAAGAATATATGCACAGGTTAGAGCGGTTCTTGTAGTTTCTAGTGGGGGTTCGTTTGTTTCTACGTAAAGGCTGGCTATAGGAAACGTTCGGTATGCACCGCTTGAAATACGCAAGCCTGAGTTACTTACTGGGTCTCATTTTTTGAGGTATGTCGGTCTTCCTGAACCATACACTATGCAGCCATAATCTAAGGAGGAACGTACTAAATAACGATAAATGTGTATAAGACGTTATATCAAAACCCGAATGCTTATATGACAGTACTTTGAGTATATTTAGTGATTGGGAAGCTTTCTTTTTGAGGGTGGTTATGTGTGGTAGGAATGTGAGCTTTTTTTCAAAAGTTATGCCTAAAAATTTTTTTTCATTCTTTACTGGAAGTACGGTTTCATTTAGGTGTAGGGTAGGGTCAACCTGTAGGCCTCTTTTGAGTGATAAGAGGACAGCAACTGTTTTTTGGGGTGAAAGTTTAAACCCATTTTTGTCTGGCCAAATCGCGAGCTTGTTCAATGCGAGTTGTATCTGTCTCTCGCATGTTGGTAAGCTGGATGATGTGCATGCTATTTGAAGGTCATGGGCATATACAGAATACATAATGGACCTAGGAAGGATTTTTGCTATGGAGTTCATTTTTACTATAAAAAGTGTCGTACTTAAAATACAACCCTGCGGCACTCCATTCTCCTGGACCAATTTCTTCGATAGGGTTGCACCAAGGCGTACATGAAATGAACGGTGGGACATGAAATCTTTCAGGCAGTTCAGCATCCTACCACGAATGCCAAGTTCTGTTAGGTCGCGGAGAATACCAAACTTCCAGGTGGTATCGTAAGCCTTATCGATATCGAGAAAGACTGCTAAACAGTGTTGCTTGTGTGGGAATGCTTCTCGAACAGCACTTTCTAGGCGGACGAGATGATCAGTCGTTGAACACGCTTTTTTTAAATCCGCACTGGTGGATGTCAAAGAGTTCACGTGATTCAAGAGTGAACGTCAGCCTAATGTTCAGGATATTTTCAAATGATTTTGCCAGACAACTTGTGAGAGCTATAGGCCTATAACTACTAGGGGTGGTTGGTGGTTTTGCAGGTTTCAGGAAAGGTACAATCACGGCTTTTTCCCAAGCCTCCGGAATTTTTCCCGATACCCATATTTTATTGAAGAATTGCAGAACTGCGTTCACAGCAGCGTCTGAGAGGTGAGCGAGCATTTCATAATGTATTTTATCAGGGCCGGGTGCCGTCTGTTTACCTGCAGATAGTACATTTTGGATTTTGTGAAGTGTGATTTAATGTATTATACGACTCATTTGTACAGCCACTTGTAGGAAGTTTTTGTTTTTCGATTGTATGTTTTTGCTTCAGGAAGATTGAGTGTAGTGTGCGGAACTTGAAACATTAGAAAAATGTTCCCCTAGTACGTCTGCTTGTTCCTGTATACTAGTTTGTGTGCCAGGAGCTGTTAAAAATGGAATTGTGAAAGGGGAGAAGCTGCCATTTAATTTATGGACCTGTTCCCACATTTTTTTGGATCTGGTTGAACTGTTGATAGATAATATGTAGTTTTTCCCGGAAGTTTTCTCAGCATCGCGACGGATGCGGCGTGCGTTGGCTTTTGCCTTTTTAAAGTTTACAAGATTATCATGGGTTGGGTATCTACGGAATATGCCCCAGGCTTTGTTTTGTTTCTTTTTTGCTTCCGTACATTCTTGCGTGTGCCAGATTTTACGATTATGTCGAACCACTCCTTAGGACTGAGGAATAGCTAGCTGCGCAGCAATAATAATACAGGTTGTGAACAATTTGTTTTGATCGTCGACATTTAAATTATTTGAAAAAACTTTTTCCAGGCTGGTCTGTTCGTGAAACAGTGCCCAGTTTGCTAAGTGTAGCTTCCAAAGACGTGGTTTGCTTGGGATTATTTGTGGTGGGGATGATAAGTTAATTTTCACAGGAAGGTGATCTCTTCCGTAGGGTTTGTCAACAACATCCCATTTAATATCTGTAAAAACTGATGGAGAACTAAAAGATAAATCTAAGGAGCTCATTTTTCCTGAGCTCGGAGAGCAGTATGTGTGCTTTCCTGTATTGAGCAGGCAGACGTTATTTGATAGAATAAAATTTTTTTAGGCTATGGCCTCTAGAGTGTTTGGTCACTCCCCGAAAAAGACGAGTGTGCATTAAAATCCCCTACCACTAGATATGGCTCTGGTAGTTGTTTAAAAAGTGCTTTTAAATCATGAAGTGTAACATTTAGGTGTGGTTGCGGATACACAGTACATATTGTAATTATTTTAAATAAGGGACGGTCACTGCTGCAGCTTCACATTTAGTTTGAAGCCTGATTTCAGGAGTAGCAGCACCATTTTGCACTAGAATCGGGACACCTCCAGAGAGCTGTGAAGAAGTATTCACAAAGTACCTAGCGCAAGAGCAGACGACATTGCGGCCAGCCTCAACAAGAGGAAAAGAAAGACCAGGGAGGCTCGTGGAGCGCATGAGAAGGGGGCTCGCGCAACGGAGATCGTTGGAACGCCGGCACGACTAGGGCCGCCGGGCCTACGGAACCCACATCTACCGGTGAGGTTCACTTGACCGGGCGTCCGTCTTCGGGACAAGGAACGCCTCGGGTCGTCGTACGGCACGAGACCCCGGAGTGGCCTGCTGACATCTTGGAACCTGCTTCTACGCGCGAGGTTCGGGTGACCGGGCGCCCGTCATCGAAACGTGTGCCTCGGGCCGTCTTTTTGCTCGAGACTTTGGAGTGGCCTGTTCCCGACTACGGAGCTGTGGACCGTCCGCCTTTTCCTGCCCCGTGCTGCTGCGTTTGCTCTTCCACGCCGGTCATCACCCTACCAGCGAGTGTCCCACCTCAAGGACTCTACGCCTCACCACATTCCGGACTTCAACCGCAACCTCGTGAGACTATTTTTTTCCTGTTTACGAACAACCGTGTATGTGTGGGGCTAGTTTAAGATATTCTTCGTGTTTATGTGCCGTCTAATGTAATTGTCGTGTGTTTGCTCATTATCCACCGTCTCCTCCATCTTCCTCACGTCACACGCTTTGCAACGTGACGATCCTAACCACATCACATATCTGGCGTCCGCGGACAGGACTGCTCTTACGCTATAGAGAAGAGCATCACATTGCATATGCGTGTCTGACGGGTGAGGATGGAGACCGACAAGCTTACGGCAATTGGAAAAGAACTGGGGTTGACTGGTCCGGCACTGAAACAATGGGTAGACGAAGAACGCGCACGCGAAAGGGAAGCGCGTGAAGCACGTCTGGCTGAGCGCAATGCAGCAAAAGAAGCTGATGCCGAAGCGCTAGCTAGAATTAAGGCTGAAAGGGAAGTGCTCGAGCTCAAGTTAAAGTTGAGGGAGTTAGATGCGACAGCGGGTAGCACGACTACTGGGCAGCTTACAGAGGGTGTGCACACAGGTGCTACCGAGAGCTACCAAAGTCCGCACAAACTAATCCCACCATTCAACGAAGAACGCGATGAGTTGGATGCATACATTCAACGATTTGAGCGCGTCGCAACGAGCCAGGGCTGGCCACAAGACAAATGGGCCCTATCGTTAAGCCTCTGTTTGACAGGCGTAGCTCTAAGTGTTGTCGGCAGAATGGCACCGGATCATGCCATGGACTATGCGACACTAAAACAGACGCTTTTGCAACGCTTCAGGTTCACGGAGGAAGGCTACCGAAGCAAGTTTCGGTCGGCAAAACCAGATAATTCCGAAACTGGTAGACAGTTTGCCGGTCGGCTATTGGGATACTTTGATCACTGGCAAGAAATGGCCAATACAGACCGGACATACGATGCTCTGCGGGACAAGATTGTCTCAGAACAGTTCCTGATGACTTGTCATGAGAAACTGGCAGTCTTTTTGAGAGAAAGGAATTGTCAGGGACTTGACAAGCTAGCCGAAGCTACTGATCATTACATGGAGGCGCAGGGGTTAGTTATCCTTGGCAAAGGTAAAAACTAGAGAGATCCTAGCAAGCCACCAGGTCAAGCTCGAACTCCTGAGCGACAAGAAGAGAAGGAGAGACCACGCTGCTTTCTTTGTGGTAAACGCGGTCACAGAGCTGCTGATTGCTAGACCAATACGAAGGGTCCAAGTACAAATACATCTTTCTGTGGAAAGTGCCGCCGCTCTGGGCATACGACTAGCTACTGCCCCAAAAAACCCAGCAGTACCGAGAAGGCTTCGTGCTCGATACAGCAAGTAGACATGTCCAAGGCAGTAACCGAAGAGACGCAGACCTTGCGTCGAGTTCCCGGAATTTGGGAACGCGGCAAAACGCAAACGCATAAACGAGACGAAAAGTCTATGCCTACTGCCGAAGGTGTGCTTGAGGGACATCCCGCTACTGTCTTGCGAGATACAGGATGCGACTCTATTATTGTCAAAAGGTCTCTCGTACCTGACAGTAAGCTGACTGGAAAAATTTCCTCGGTCTGTCTTCTGGATAGAAGATTGTTGAAGCTACCTGAAGCAACCGTGGAGATCGCGTCACCGTTCTTCACAGGCAAGACTCGGGTTTTATGCGTGGAAAATCCTTTATATGATATTTCCTGGGAAATGTGAAAGGTGTGCGGAATGCCTCCAATCCTGACCATGAATGGAAAAGACATCTTTATACACCGAGCGCTGCGGATGAATCATTTAGAGCAGAAGGTGGAAACTGTTCTACCAATGAATCCATCTCTGCTGACACTTTATGATCGGCTGCTAGGGAAACCAAGGAGAAGTAGGAAGTGGCAGCGACAACCAGACAGACAAGATCAGGTTCGCATTCATTACGAGTACCAGCTATAAACCCCCTAGATATCAGCCCAATCGACTTGAAAAGCAGGCAAAGGGAGGACAGCAGTCTACGTAAATGCTTTGAAGCAGTGGACAAAGAGATGAAGACTAGGTTCGCCGACGTCCAATTCTTTGTAAAGGAGGGAATTCTTTACCAAAAATACACACTGCGGTCAAAGAAACAAAGGGAACAGCTTGTCGTGCCCAGAAGTTTTCGTAATTTTGTGATGAAAATGGCTCACGAAGGGATCCTTGCCGGACATCAAAGAATAAAGCGAACCACAGACCGTGTGAGCGAAGAGTTCTACTGGCCTGGATTCCAATCAGACATCACCCGATTTGTTAAATCGTGCGATACGTGCCAGAGGACTTTTCCCAAACATTTAATACGCCGAGTACCATTGGGAAACACTCCCGTCGTTGATACCCCGTTTAAGAGGGTTGCCATTGACATTGTGGGACCATTAACGCCCATGTCAGAGGAAGGGAATAAGTACGTTCTGACAATGGTCGATATGGCAACGCGGTATCCTGACGCTGTGACACTGCCTAGCATTGAAACAGAAAAAATAGCTGAGGCACTTCTAGAGATGTTCTCTCGTGTGGGAGTCCCACAGGAGATAATCAGTGACAGAGGCACATCATTCTCGTCACGCCTGATGAAGGAGCTAAGCCGTCTTCTCTCTTTTACGCAGTTACCAACAACTCCATATCATCCAATGGCAAATGGCCTTGCGGAGAGGTTCAACGGCACCCTTAAACAAATGATAAGACGAATGTGTCAAGAGAGCCCGAAAAAAATGGGACCGGTACTTGGCACCATTGCTTTTTGCTTATCGCGAAGTCCCTCAGTCAAGTCTGGGTCTTTCACCCTTCGACTTGTTGTATGGCCGTTATGTCAGAGGACCCATGGCGATATCGAAAGAACTATGGACAGGTTTTCATATTGATGATGATGCAAAAACCTCATAAGGGTATGTAGTTGAGCTACGGAAGCGTCTGGAAGACTCTTGTCGGTTGGCCAAGGAGGAGCTTCAAAAAGCAAAACCTTTACAGAAGAAACACTACGACCGGAAGGCCAGACCACGTCATTTAGCTGTTGGAGAAAAGATTTTGCTACTGCTGCCTTCGGACAACAACAAATTGATTCTTACGTGGAAAGGGCCATTCACTGTACCTGAGAGGAGAAATGACGTCGATTACGTTATTAATCTCGGGACCAGGACGACACTGTTCCATATAAATCTACTGAAAAAGTATGAGGAACGACCACCTATATCGCCGCCATTACCGGAAGCGTCAGCTGCTTTTCAGACTGATGATACCGAAAATGACGATCTACCATGTGTACCGTTTCAAGGAAAAGAATCGGTGGCCGACGTGAGTCTATTGGAATCGCTCTCTCCTGACCAGCGCGCTCAAGTCACGGGTCTACTGAGCATAGACGAAAATGTATTCACCGAGGTTCCCGGCAAGACACACCTCATCCAGTGTAAGCTGAAACTTACCACGAATACACCCGTAAACATGAGGCCCTATCCAATACCATTTGCTACCCAAGAAGCGGTACAAAAAGAAATTGGAGAAATGTTACGACAAGGCATCATAAAACCATCTCAGTCCGCCTACCAATCACCTATAGTTATCGTGAAGAAAAGAGACGGGACAATGCGTCTATACATTGATTTCAGGCAACTCAACAAGATACTGGTCAATGACAACGAGCCTATACCTCGGGTGGATATTATCTTTGGGAGACTGGGAAACGCACAGTACTTTTCAAAGTTTGACTTTTCTAAGGGTTACTGGCAGGTGCCCATGGATAAAGAGTCGAAACCAATGACAGCTTTTGCTACGGCGTCAGGCCTATATCAGTTCTGGTTTATGCCGTTTGGCATTAAAACCGCACCAGCTGTTTTCTAGCGCCTCATGAGAAAAGTAGTAGCATACATACCACATATTTACTACTACTTCGATGACGTGCTCATTGCCACTGAAACGTGGGACGAACACATGGGAACACTTGAGTCATTTCTACAACGAGTGAGAGAATCTGGGTTGACAATTCGTCCAACAAAAAGTGAAATTGGTCAAAGATCACTGAAATTCCTCGGCCACCTTGTTGGAAACGGTGTCATGCAACCGCAGGTCGAAATACTAGACAAAATACAGGCTGCGAAGCGTCCACAGACGAAAAAAAAGTACGCTCGTTTCTCGGACTTACGGGGTATTACCGAGACTTCGTCCACAATTACTCCGAAGTAACTTACCCACTCACTGAATTGACCAAGAAAAGAGGCCCTAATAAAGTAATTTGGGGAGAACGTGAACAGAAAGCCTTTGATGAACTCACGATCCTCCTGTCTACACTACCTATATTGAGAGCACCAGATTTTTCTAAACCTTTCGTACTCCGCACCGACGCATCATCAACAAGTATAGGTGCCATACTTATGCAGCACCATGAAGGAATTCTGCACCCGGTGTCATATGCAAGCCGCCAACTACAACCACGAGAAATTGCATATTCAACAGTTGAGCGAGAAGCCCTAGCTCTTACGTGGGCCGTCCAAAAGTTCCACATCTACTTGTTTGGACCCACGTTCATATTACAGAGCGACCATAAGCCCCTTGTTTACATCAAGTCGGCCAAGCACATCAACAGCCGTGTTTTACGTTGGAGCCTCATACTTATGGAGTGTGACTTCTCGGTTGAGTATATTAACGGCAGCGAGAATGTAGGCGCAGACTATATGAGCCGGTTGCCAAGCACATAAAGAGTGTGTCTGCGGAAACATGGTATTTCAAAAGCACGAACTTCAAACCGGTGTAACTTTAATGTCGAACAACATTTGCTGGCATATGTTAGTTTTGCGGAATTTTTTTTACCCTCTATCGTGTCGTGTCTTGTTAAGGTAGTCATCATGCCGAGTGTGCGGTGCTCGGAACTCTAGTGTTGCAGTAATTTTTATGTGTACTCTTACATGCCGAGTGTGCGGTGCTCGGAACTGTGGTGCAGTGGTAATACTCTTGTGGTGCGCGTGTGCTACGGTGGACCAGCAGATAGCGAGTACCCTCGAGTTCTTTGAACGAAAGAACTTTCTTAAGTAGGGGGTGATTGTGAAGAAGTATTCACAAAGTACCGAGCGCAAGAGCAGACGACATTGCGGCCGGCCTCAACAAGAGGAAAAGAAAGACGAGGGAGGCTCGTGGAGCGCATGAGAAGGGGGCTCGCGCAACGGAGATCGTTGGAACGCCGGCACGACTAGGGCCGCCGGACCTACGGAACCCACATCTACCGGTGAGGTTCACTTGACCGGGCGTCCGTCTTCGGGACAAGGAACGCCTCGGGTGGTTGTACGGCACGAGACCCCGGAGTGGCCTGCTGACATCTTGGAACCCGCTTCTACGCGCGAGGTTCGGGTGACCGGGCGCCCGTCATTGAAACGCGCGCCTCGGGCCGTCTTTTTGCTCGAGAATTCGGAGTGGCCTGTTCCCGACTACGGAGCTGTGGACCGTCCGCCTTTTCCTGCCCCGTGCTGCTGCGTTCGCTCTTCCACGCCGGTCATCAACCTACCAGCGAGTGTCCCATCTCAAGGAGTCCACGCCTCACCACATTCCGGACTTCAACCGCAACCTCGTGAGACTATTTTTTTCCTGTTTACGAACAACCGTGTATGTGTGGGGCTAGTTTAAGATATTCTTCGTGTTTATGTGCCGTCTAATATAATTGTCGTGTGTTTGCTCATCATGCACCGTCTCCTCCATCTTCCTCGCGTCACACGCTTTGCAACGTGACGATCCTAACCACATCACAAGAGCCTACTCACTTGCTCTCTGGTGCAACGAAATACTTTGTAATTTTTTAAAATGTTCTCATGTTGTGGTCCTAAGTTTGTCTCTTGTAAACATAAAGCCATAGGAGAAAAGTGTTTAAGATATCTTTTATGTCACTATAGTTTTTGATAAGTCCACGACAATTCCAATGTACCAGGAACGCCATGTTTAAATATTTTGTAGGGGGGTAGCTATAGATAATTAGGTCCCTCGTGTTTGAGGACCTGTTATTGGGGTTCTTTCTTTTTTCTTTCTTTCGAGTGAGTTCCGCCTCCGCGGTTGCGGGGGCGGACTGGAAGTCGTCTCCATGGCCTCTCCTGAGGCGCTGGAGCTCCGCGACACCATGGGTGTGTGTGTTTGAGGCCTTTCCCGTTGGGGAGAAACCTCTTGGACGGCCGACTTGAGGGCTGGCGCGCCCTGATTAGTAGGTGGCAGGGCAGCTTGTACTGTCTCTTCCTGGGGCGTAGGTGGCTCTGCTGAAGGCCCGGTAACCGTTGCCTCAGCAACCGCCGAAGGTTGGTGTGGCGCTACGCCCCGTCGCACCACATCGGCAAAGTTACTTCTTCTATTGAAGGAGAATGTGTTTGTTAGCGCGATACGCCTTTTCGCTTCTTTGAATGAAATGTTTTCTTTTGTTTTCAGCGCGATGATTCCTTTTTCTTTTTTTCCAGGATGGACGGGCCCTGGAGTACGCGGTATGTTCTCTTTCGCATTTTATGCAATGCGCTGCACCGTTACACTTTTCAGTAGCATGTTCTTTCGAAGCACATTTTGTGCAAGTTTTGTGGTCCCGGCAACTCTGTGAGCCATGGCCGAACCTCTGCCAATGGAAGCATCTGGGGGGGTTGGGAATGTAAGGCATTACATCTATTTTCAAGTAGCCGACATTTATTTGTTCAGGGAGTGTGTTGCTGTTGAAGGTGATGATCAGGTCTTTCGTGTCGATTTCTGTGTTGTCCTTCCGGATTTTGATCCGGTGAACGTCTATGACATCTAGGTCGGTGAGCCCTTCAAGGATTTCTTGTTGTGTTAAGTGTACAACGTCGATTTCTCATATTACACCCCGGACAGTGTTGAGGGATCGGTGGGATGTAACGGAGACAGGGATGTCCCCAATGGACGCAAGGTTTGACAGTTTGCTGTATTGCACATTGTGTCTAAGTTCGAGCAGATCACCACTACACATTTTTGACAGCTTGTAGCCAGAGCCGAGGGCTTCTGTCAAAGACTTGGAAACTGTGAACGGGGACAAGATTCTTACTGGCTTTTCTTTTACGTCACTGGGTAATACATTGTATTTTGGGAAGGCTACTTTTCTTTTCTGGAAAAATTCAGTTGCTTCGGTGCGCCCTCTTTTATAAGAAAGGCGATCATATTGGGGGAAGGAGGAGCCATACAAAAATTGTGCAGTTCAGCCACGGTGCCAGCCGCCCACCATGGAGCCCAACCAGGGGACGCGACAGGAACATGCGAACAAGTCCTCTGCACGCCAGCTGTACACCGAGACTATAACCTAATACGACATAACCAAGGTAGGTTAGCCACACAAGGTTAACCCTTGCCACCTACGAAAAATTGAAGTGAATAGATGACACAAGAAGACAGGGGAGGTGTGAAGGAAGAGAGTAAATAAAAAAAGCGTTTAGAGAGAAGACAGGCAAAGGTGACTGCCGATTTTCCCCGGGTGGGTCAGTCTGGGGGTGCCGTCTACATGAAGCAAAGGCCATAGAGGCATGTTGCCTCCGCCGGGGGGCCTTAAAGGGCCAAACACCCTTCATCGGCTCAACCCCCAGGATCCCCTTTTCCCCGGACACGGCTAAGCCGCGCACGGCTACACGCGGGAGGTTCCAACCCTCGTGTGCTCGGGTACATGGTGTCGCAACACACAAAACGCCTGCTGACGCAGACGCCCCTGCGGGGTTAATGAGAAACAGGTTGAATCTGTTTTAAACATGGGCATCAAGTTAAAGAACACAACACTTTGTGCCTCCCGAGATTACTCAGCCCCTGTTCGTGAAAAACGTCAAAAGCTCTTACTGCTCACTAAAAGTATTAAGAAAGAAGGTGATCGCACTAAGCTCGTTCTCACTAATCTCTTTATCAATAAAGATATGAACGTGTGGGACTCGGACAAAAACTGCGTAGTTCGTCTTAACACCAACGAATGGGCACAGAAAATGTAACTGCTATAAATGACCAGACCGAATGACGTACGAATACATGCTTTCCCGCCACAACTTTAGTACCTTCTTTACACAACGCGCAATCGGCCTCCAGTGATGTTGGCTTTTTGTACACAAATATACGAAGTGTTCTCCGAAAAACTGTCCCACTATCTTCATTGATAGGTTCCTGTTCAGCTTCCATAGTCCCTCTTACCGAAACCTGGTTGAATGATACTGTTCCTGACAGCTCTATCTTGGTCAGCGGTAAAGAATATAATTTTTTTCGTTCTGACAGGCTTCATCGAAAGGAAGGCGGTGTTCTCATTGCCGTAAAGAATGACATAGTGGCCGTTCCCGTTGCTGTTATTTGCTTTCTTGAATGTGTGTTAGTTTCGCTCAAATGTAGCCTGACGTCTTTTGTTATCGGTGTATTTCATCGCCCTCCTGTTATGACGTGCAGGTTCGCGAGCGAATTTCGCACAGTTTTGGATGATGTGGTGATCCGATTTCCCAACTCGGTATTAGTTATTTTCGGCGACTTCAACTTTCCTTCAATAGACTGGTCAACGCTCACAGTTGTGTGCAAAGATGCCGAAGTGAACGAATTTCTTAACACTTGCCTAGACCACTCGCTAACACAAGTAATAGATCAAGCTACTCGGCACTCGACAACCTCGGCAAATATTCTCGACCTGATTCTTACAAACAATCCTGACCTTTGCTCTGATATCACCCACTTAGATGGCCTTTCTCACCACGCCACTATCACCGGAAACCTTACACACCCGTTTACCACACGACGAGTCACCAACAAAAAAATCAGATGCTATAACAGAGCCAACTTTGCTAGTATGAATTTCGAGTTATTGAGTTTTTCAGAGCACTTTATTGACAGGCACCTATAATTAACGGTAGAAGAAAATTGGCGTCTGTTTAAAAACTTCCTGAAAGAACTAATAGAAAAATTTATACCCACAATTACAATAAAAAGCAACCGTACTGCTCCCTAGTTCACGCCGCAGCTTCGGTGTTTAAACAACAAAAAGATAGCGATTGTACAGACGCGCCAATGAAAACGTTACTCCGGTTTCTTGGCTGCTTAGCAAAGCCTGCAATAAAAAATACCAAACATTACTCAAAACCACGTGCCGTCATTTCTTTTGCCATAACCTAACATCTATGCTTAAAAAATAACACTCGAAGATTCTGGCGCATCGTGAATCTGAAACAACACCCTGATATCACTCTTCATGATAGCAACAACATTTCACTTCCGGAATCACAATGCGCAGAACTACTAAATCAGATATTCCCGGCTGTCTTTACCTCCGAGTACATTATTACCGTCCCTATGAAGGATTGTATATCTGACGTCGACATGCCAGAAATTGATGTAACCGAAGCGCGCAAATTTTCCATTTGAAGTCAACTGAAAATTTCTTCTGCATGTGATCATCATGGTATCAATAACAATATACTGAAAAATACACGCCACGGCATGTGTAGTATTCTGACGGCCCTTTTTTCGCAGTCCCTCGCGATAGGCACTATCCCCGATGATTGGCGAATAGCCAAGGTAGCACCCTTTTTTCAAGTCAGGCGACCGTTCTTCACCATACAACTACAGACCCATTTCGCTAGCAAGTACCATATGCAAGGTAATTGAAAACGTCATTCACTCCCAAATTGCCAAATACTTAGAAAGCCGCAACGTAATATACCAGTATCAGCATGGTTTCCGCAAGGGCTACTCTTGTGAAACACAACTTGCAGGGTTTGTTCATTTACTACACTCATCCGTTGACACTGGTTCACGAGTAGATGCAGTTTTCCTAAAGCTTTTTATCGTGTTCCGCACCACAGACTTCTCAAACTTGCATGCCTAAACATTCACCCTAACGTCCTCGCATGGGTGAAAGCTTTTCTTTCCTCCAGGCTCCAGTTTACCTCCGCTAACAACTACAATTCCTCTGCCCACATCACTTCCGGTGTCCCCCAGGGCAGCGTGCTAGGTCCTTTACTTTTTTTAATCTATACTAATGAACTTCCTTCTTGCGTAACGTCCCGGATTCGTCTCTTTGCCGATGATGTAATTTACCGCATAATTTCCTCTGATATCCATCGCCAGTGCTTGCAATCTTACCTTGATGCAGTTACCTTATGGTGCTCCAAATGGCTAATGTTCCTTAATATCTCTAAAACCAAGTTAATGACATTTAACAGCCGCAAGTCTCTAATTGACAACACTTACTTCATTAATAACAGCAGGATTGAGTCTTCGAGTTCCTACAAATATCTTGGTCTTCATTTCCAGTCTGACCTAACGTGGCATCACCATATCAATTTAACCCTGGCAGCTGCTAACCGCACTCTTGGAATACCCAAACGAACCCTCAAGCAAGCGCCAACACTGGTACGGAAACATACATATATCACAATGATTCGCCCGAAAATTGAATATGCTGCGGCAAGTTGGAATCCCCATCAGGTATATCTAGCCTCTAACCTTGAAGCCCTGCAGAACCATGCTGCTCTATTTATTTTTTCAGATTATTCAACATTCACCTGCGTTACAGGTTTAAAGAAACGTGCCTATTGGCAATCCTTGAGCCTTCGTTGAAAACACTCTCGCTTATCACTAGTACATAAAATTTTCCACCACTCCTCACTTCGTAATGATTTTTTTCAGTCAACGCCGATTATCTTTCCTCGCCGCGATCACCCTAACAAAGTGAAACGCATTTTGCGTCAGTCATCAACTTTCGCTCAATCATTGGTACCACGCACTGTCATCGATTGGAGCGATTTACCCTCATACATAGCCATGGAAATTAACATAGCCAAATTTAAGGAAATAATTTGCACTACTGTGACGTTCTGTTCAAAATTTTGTGTTTTCTTATTAAGTGTGTTTCCCTGATATTCTTGATGCTTTGTGAGTTGTTGCTTGTTCCTGATGTTTTTATGTACGTTGTTTGTTGGTTCAATATCATAACTACATTGCCTTGTTGAGCGCTAAAAATTTTTTGTAAATGTTTTTTTTTATGTATGTTGTACCTGAATGTACACTTGGGTTTTTTCTTGTATCCCCCCCCCCCCCTATGTAATACCCTCCTTCGAGGGCCTTTAGGAGTATTCTAAATAAATTAATAAACATTTGTTTGTAGATGACATTGGCATACGCAGCAACGCTGCTGACTATTTGCCACAATAGCTTGAGGACCTTGGCGAAGAAAGTGTAAGAGTCTGTTTGAAAGTTAGTATGCAGAAGAGATAAGTAATGTTCCACAGCTTGGCGAAAGAACTAAAAGTCATGATCGGCAGTCAGCCTCTAGAACCTGCGCAGAAATTTGTTTATTGAGGTTAATTATTCGCAGGAGCCTCTGATCAAGGAAATTAACAAAAATAAAAAGTTAGTTCGAGAGCTTACGGCAGGCATTACTAAACCATGACCGTGGAGCTTACTGCCAATCATTGCTTTCTACCGTTACTAACATATATGGGGCAGAAACTTGGAGGTTACCAAAGCTTGGGAAGAAGTTGATGACCGCGTAACGAGCGATGTAATAAAAAAAATGTTAGGTGTGACGATAATAAACGGCTAGACAGCGATGTGGATTAGAGAGCGAACGGGGATAGCTGATATTCTGGTTGACATTAACAGGAAGAAGTCGTGCTGGGCAGACCATTCTATGCGTAAGGGAGAGAACTGCTGGTCTACTGGAATTTTAGAATGGGTGCTAAGGGAAGGGAAGCCCAGTCAAGGACGGTAGAGAATAAGGTGGGCGTGATGGAATTAGAAAATTTGAAGACACGTGGAACCAGTTAGCACAAGACAGGGGTATTGGAGATCCCTGGAGAAGCTTTCGTCCTGCGATGGACATCAAAATGAGCTGATCATGATGATGTCACAAGATCCATGCCAGCTTCGTGGCATGTCATTCATGTTATGTCATGCATACTTGTCATGCATGTTCTGATAGCTCGATTGTGTCGATTGCGGGGAAAAGGGGGAGTAGCGGCGTAGCCAAGGGGGGCACGCCGGGCGCCTGTAACGCTTATTAACAGTAAAATGTTTGCTACTAGGGCACTGGCCCAGCTCCTTCCTCCTCCACGGTCGGTTGGGACACTCCCCCCTCCCATCACAAGAAACATTTTCTGGCTATGGCACAGTGGGGAGGGGGGTGTAAGGTTGCCCTAGACCCCTCCCCCTAACTTGTCAACGGAGGCGGGAGAGGGGAGAGGAGCTGCCACCGCTCCGCAAACCTTAGGCAGCCCAATTACCGGCTGCATTTCCAGTTGGAAGTGAATACTACCCTAATGTCATTACACAGTAGCCTTCATGGCGGTTCGAGGGCCCCCATGCGACAATAAAAAAAATACATACAGCCATCAGCAAGTCTTAGCTTGAGCAGGTCTTTGAAAGCTGGGCAAGAATCTCATAAAAAGAGAAGGTTCGCACCCATCTTACATGCATTGTCAGCTCTGGATCACCACCAACTGCACCTTTCCGATAAAAAAAATAACACAGAAACTCCACTGCGAGTTGTCTAAGTATGCGTAAGCATTGTGACACTTGCTCATTTACACGCAGTCCAATGTCTTTATCAGTGTTATAAGACTTGATTCGACGAGTATAAGCGACAGTGCTGCGGCGACACGAGCTGCTGCGGTCGGCGCCGCAAAGTGAATTAAGCAAGCAAAGTACTGCAGGCGGCGGTGCCAGGAGCTCTGATGACGTTCCGTTCATTTTGAGCCATTTTCGCTCTTTAGCGCTTCCCTCATTTTAGCGCTTCCCGGTTGAGGGACCGCCGGAGAACGGTCCCTCAGCCGTTCTCCGGCGGCGTCTGCTTGTGGCACGGCCGTGCGAACGGCATCTTGAAAACCAACTGCAATACGGACAGAGGGTGCCCACTGCTGAAAACTTCACGCGCTGTGTTCTCACGCGCTGTTCTCGCCGTTCGCTTCGCTTTGAAAACAGACGCGCGTGCACCAATATTGAAAGTAATCTGCGAAAAGCGCAAAGTGCGGCATGTGCTGTGGGCTTCGTGAAGGCTGTGTTCTCGCCGCTTCGGTAACGTTGAAGCGAGAGCTAGCACGAAGGTGAATTCACTCGCTGCTGCGGATTCTATTTTGAAAGATATCGTACGGTACGGACTGTACAAAGTCGCGGGATCGAATCCCGGCCACGGCGGCCGCATTTCGATGGGGGCGAAATGCGAAAACACCCGTGTACTTAAATTTAGGTGCACGTTAAGGAACCCCAGGTGGTCGAAATTTCCGGAGTCCTCCACTACGGCGCGCCTCATAATCAGAAAGTGGTTTTGGCACGTAAGACCCCATAATTTACTTTACGGTACGGACTGACAGACGGATGGTTATTCTTGTTTGGTAAGTATATAAATGCTTACGTAATAAAAAATCGCCGTGCCCGCGAATTTCCCGATAACAACCAGCACCAGCCTACTCCCCCGCCCACCGGTGAGCGATGCCGTCTTGGTCGCCCCCTCCTCACCCCAGGGAAAAGGGCCACTACGCCTCTATCTCAGTTGAAGAAACAATGAAGAAATGCGAACAACGACGAGAACGGCGTTTCCTAACGCGTTTTCTCATGGCTTCCGAGATTTGCTCGCGAAGCTGGCGCGCGCGAACTTGGGAGGCGGCATAGTAGCATAAAAAGACAAAAAAGTAATGCTAAGCGACAGAGTAAAATAAAATGTAAAGAAAGAACTGATCTTAACTGTTTGTGGAAAAGAAACAAAAAAATTCGGTAGCCGCAACACATGCTACTAGAGTCACCACCGCCGGCATAACGTCGGAACCAACAGTTGGCCACTTTCATTTGCGCTTTTCCGCTAGACCACTGCTTCGCCTCCGCTAGGAGAGCCACCATCTTCTCGCGCCTATCGTTTTGTTTCTCTGCAAGTCCGCGCACGCAGCTCATCGGTGGATGCACGGCTGCACGGTGTCGCATTGCGACCTGCATCATTCTCTCGTGTTCGCACAATTGGTGTGAGACATGTCGCATGTGAAATGTTTGATAGAAGTACCTCACGCCCAAGTGAAGCGGCCGTACGGGTGCTATGGCGGTGAGCCCCGTTCTCGGAAGCGTCGTCGGGTTTTCGGCCTGCAGGTTTAAGGTACGTGCAAATGCGTTTCACCCTCCTATTGAGCTCCGGAGCAAAGCGTGAATATTTCATGTGAAAGATGCAGTGCCCGTCAGCATGGTGTGAATGTCGAGCGGCAAACGAGAACTGCGGCACTTAGCGCACACTGCGGCTGCTAAGTCATCGTAGAAATTGTTTCAGGTCGCCGTAACACATTGCTGTCAGTCTAACCTGCGGCTTGTGGGCAGCTAGCCCATTGACTTTTGCTTGTGGCAGCGATGTGTATGTAAATGGAAGCGGTGATAATTTTAGGGTGCAGACAGTTGTTTCGCTCGATGTTTGGCCGTTTTCATGGCGTTATGAAGGCTGGAAAACTAACTGACTTGTTGGTGCTTAGTTCCAATTTCAGGGGAGTAACGTTGGGACTGTATGTGTTTGTTTTCCGTGCCGCGAGTACTCCTTTCATGTTTTGCTGCATGAGAGTGGCAGCTGCTACATGCCGCCTGGGCAGAATAAGATAAAAGGAATTTCCTCACTTTCAGACGTATGCAATGCGACGTAACAAAATTTCCAGCTTTTTATTCAGAGCGTAAATATCATATCCAGTATAGTTTACTAGGAAACTCAAGTTCTATCTTAGCTTAGTAGCCGTGAGACAAGTGAGACTCGCATTACTTTTTGAATTATTCGCCCAAACCTGGCAGATGCGTCTTCGGGTATTTGACAGTAGCTTCGCTACGTGAGCCGTTTTATGCGCAAATATTGCCCGGGTATGTATTTTGTTAAATTATGCCGACACTCGTTCATCTTATATTTAAACCATTACTCTCCCCAAGTACCGGACGATGCCAAACTTGTGAGGTGTAGCAAACGCAGGAATTTCAATGTGGCGTGGCTGGAAGTTCCTGTTTTTGCGTTTCTTGCATTCAAAGCCAACGCACACAGTATCACTGAGTTATTTCCATTTATGCTGTACTTGATCAATCTAATGGCACAACTGTATTTGCTCGTTAGTCTTCTCCCTTTATTGGAACTCATTCGAGATCATTAACTGTAGCACCAAAGCTGTGGACCACTACCAGAACAAAGACATGTCGTGTGCCCATCTCAATTCTTGCGCTTATGCCAGTTTTCTTTTTGCAGCAATAGCTGCGATGGGCTAACTCCCCTGGTTATTCTGATGTCTACTGGTGTTGTCACTGGAAGTCCCAAATTTGTTGCTAGAATATTGCAAATAAGGTTCTCATTGTGCTGCGAGGATTCAAACTCACATTCAAAAGATTGGCAGTCCACAGTTCTACATCTCAGCCACTCTGCTGAAGGTACAGTCATGGTGAATACTGATCCTGGAGAGCGCGATCTAGCCAACAGGTGCCATGATTGGCTAACCCTGCTGAATGTCTGCGTACTGTATATAGAGCTGGCGTCCACACCTTCAAGTTTTTACACGTCATCTTCCCACTTGTGAAGGCAGTCCTATGTTAAATTTTCTTCTTACATGTAATGACAGTGATTGGGTGCATCTGCTTCATTAATCTTCTTGTAGTGCTTGGCTTCTCAGATTTACTGGATGGGACTGTTGGTGTCTCGTTTTCCTCAAGCACAGCACGAGACCTAGCAATTGGTAGCCCAAATGTAAATTTGAGAAAACCAAAACGAATGCAGCACTAAGGAGCTAAAGGGTTGCTTTGGGGGAGACCAGTGGTCAAGTCCGGATATGAAAGAGAAAGAAAAGTCGACTATTTCCACTTCAGCAATGGGAGGCACAAATAAATATGACTCGTACTTATTTTACTTCTTTAAATGAGATAACTGATTTGCACTGGCAAGTGTCCACTTCAACAAACACTGCATGAAGCAAGCTTCTTGGCAATATTTCACCACTTACTGCATCATTGTTTCGCATTATGAGTGAAAGTGCAATTTTCTTTCTGCCACAACTTGCCCAATTTTGTGTTTTGCGCAAGGATGTTAGCAGTGCTAATAAAGCACTTAACTACTCGTGGATAGTAGTAGAGAAAAATAAACGTAAGAAAGCAGTGCCTTGTCGTGCATAGACCATGCATACACATGGTGCTTTTATGGTCATTTTTCCCTATATGTAAATTATTCTAAACAAGCAAAGCTTATACACAATTATTTCTGTGTCCAAGGCTGTTTTATATTTTAGTGAGAGTGTAGCATTTTGCTAAGTTTTGCCTTTTTCCCCCAAGCTTGAAAGTTTCCTGCCCACAGCTAGTGGCATACTCGCACATGACATTCTTTTTTTCAATATGAGAAAGTTTGTCACTTATCCTGTGCACTGGTTGTTTTTGTCTTCTTGAATTACAATTTCTTGCCTATTTTTGCTATTTTGTTGCATCCAAGATTAGGAATGACTATCATAGTTGACATCATTTGACCATATTGCACACAATACGGATATGTACTTGCATTATAGGGTCACTATATATATATATATATATATATATATATATATATATATATATATATATATATATATATATATATATTTAAAGAAGTTAATAATTCATGAGTAGTGCCTTTGCATGGTGGCGCAGCCACGAATTGTGGCTATAAGGCACCAGCGCTGCAGGTAGCGCTGCTTGTGCAGAATGTTGTTCAACTCTAAAAACACTGCTTTCAAACATCATTGTTCTTATCTGCATTTGTATAGCTCCAGTTCTTGTGAAAAACACACATCTGGTGGAAGAGTAGCTTGCACCTGCAGTGGGGGCCATTGGATAGCCAAATTTCTGCCCGTTTTCATGTTATTAGCATGTTAGTAAAGGCAGTCATTTATATAGTGACCTGTTTTCCCAGTGTAGAAGTTGCTGCGGGGTGTCAAGATCTTGTACACATCTTCAGCTTTGCAGGGGACACAGCAGCTGGCACATAGTTTGTCACAGGCCGTCTTCGCGGCAAGTTAAGCTGACCTACTTGCAAAGGGAGAACCAAGCTTGTTGAATATGATGTACACCGCCTCTACACTCAGTGGCCTTCTTCATTCTGTGTGACATATGTAGTTATAGCGAGCCTTGTTTTATGCACATGTCCAGCAGGGGTCTTTTGCTTTTGAAACACTCGGGATAGCTTTCAGCAAGCTGTACAGGAATAACACTGAAAAACGAACAGATGTTCATCATTGCCCTTATCATGCGAAGCTTCGTACAGTATGATGAGGGCGTAAATAAATTAGGTTGTTCCTCAAGGCCTCGTAGCACATGTCATGACTTTGGAGTAACATGATGCACAGCACTTTTTCGATCGCATGCTATAGGTTCAGCTGGTGTGGCCATGGTTGAAGTACAGCACAAGGTCTAGAAAACATATCTACGAGCAGCACCCCGGTAAAAGCAAGGCTGGGAAAGCTAGTCGGAAACCTGTTGAACATCTGGTTGACCCTGTTGCTGCCTTCAGCAGGCAAAGTGTGAAACAAGAGAAGGGAGTCATCAATATATCGGCAGGTTTTTACATATATACATTCTGCTAAGGTTCTCAGGCAGGTCTCTGTCATAGCACGTCAAGTAAGTCCGCAGGCTATGCACGACCAACTACATATGCCTTCTTTTCGGACAAAGAACTGCTCATTGTAACTGACGAGGATGGAATGGGCAAAAAACAAAAACAGCAGCTCCATTATTCTGGTTTCACTGGTATAAGCAGTGTTTTGTTAGTTTGCATCGCCATACTCCCCACTGCCTTCTTGGGTGACATCAGCAAGGACCAGCTTGAGGCAACGGGTAATAGACGTCTTCACAAGCTAAAAATGCATGCATGCATGGAGAGCACACCGTGTCCAAAAAGTAGGCGCTTCACAGTGGCACTGCAGAAGAAACAGATAATTTACAGTGGGCAAAGGCAAGCTTCTCTGCTATTAAACAGCCCACACTGTTGCCATGTAAGGACTTCTGAAACAATCCCTCTCAAAGAGCAAACCATCGTTTTGCATCCATAAAGGGAGCAGACAGGCAAAGCCCCTTCAGCAATGCTGCCAGCTGCAAAAAGCCCACTTCGCATATCTTGAATGCTTCCTTAGACTTTGCTGGGTGCAAGCATTCTACTGTCCAAAAGTTGTCATTGAGAGCACTGTTGGTATGGTGGCAATATAGTTGAGAAGCGATTGCAACAAACCTCCCTTCCTAGTTGGTCTGGAGACTCACGGTGCTCATGGAGCGAGACCATGGGACAAGCAAGGTGACTGGATGCCTCCGAGTCCTTGTTCATTTACCACATTGTTCTGTTAGTAACAACGACGAGACCTCAAAAACAAGCAGCTCAAGTTCGGCACGTCACCCCTCCAGTTTAAGGTACCAGTGCACTTATGAACAACGAATCAATTCTCAAAGAGTATGTGCAGTCGAGCAAAAAGCATGGACATGAATCTGCATTGTGCTCCTGCATCGAAGATGGATAATGCGTTCGATAATGGTGAATGTGCCTTTGAAAGCGCCCCTGCAACACGAATTTGTAATGCAGAAAGAATTGTCAATGAAGATTACCACGAGCACAGATACACTTGCAAATTATATCACAGTTGCAAATAATGAGCACAGTGTAAACCTATGTGCCCTTTCCACTCTTAGTATGCTTTAATGTACGATGCTTATTTCCACCGCTGTATTGCGGTGTAGCGAGCCACGAAAGAAACGGTGCATAATTGGGCTTTTTAAGATTACCTTTCTCGCAATACACCGACGTTTCACGGTGACGCCTAGGCAATATACTGCGATGAAGCATGCTAAAAGTGGAAAGGGGCCACTGTCACTGGACATAATAAGAGTTCCTTAATTATATACTCGTGCACCCAGCGCCTGTCAGGTCGCCTAAGGGGACATGCTATGCTGGGTGATAGCGGCCTCATCCCACTTTTAGTATGCTTCACCGCGTAACTAAGGTGTACTGCGGCGAAGAAGCAGTACGTTTGTATTCAGTGAATGTCTTTTATGAAGCCATCTAGGTGTCATCCCAGGACCTCTGTAATCTCTGGTGCTGGTTCTCCAACATGGTTGATCCCCTTCACCTGAATGGGATGTACCAAAAACCAATCTTCTCCTAGGAGGTTGCAACCGGTGGCCTTCATAACCAACAATGGCAGCAGATAGTCCTTTCATATCAACCTCACACGAACTTGTGTGGAGCCCAGGACGCATAATTCTTCACCTGACCATGTTTGCAAATCGAGCAGCTCGCCTGAAAGCCACGGAGTATTTTTCTTCCACGTCCTGTACTCCGTGTCCTCGCTTATCAGGGAGCAAGCCGCACCTGTGTCCACCTGAAACTACACTGGCTTTCCCTCACTCTCAAGTCCACGAGGACCTTGGGGCAGAGTGTATGTACACACTGTGGGCAGCTTGCAGCAAGACTCACTGACAGGTACTAGAATGTCACTCTGTGCCCGTTGCTGCTTGTTGTCGCAGCGTGATTCCACGTTTTTCTTTTTTTGAGATGCAGGCACGCTCGACATGACCTTTCTTGGAGCAGAAATGGCACTCGGCTGTCGTGAATTTGCATGTTTCAGGGTCGTGCAAGCCGTCGCATCGATAGCAATGTCATGCAGACGTATGCTTGCGCCCTGGCTTGATTTGCGACGTCCTAATAATTTCCCCTGAGTTTGCCACTCCCTTGATTCCTCGCTGATGTCTTGACGCACTTTCCGCTGACACGGCTACGCCCAGAGTGCGTTGAAATGTCACGCCTTTTTCTGCGAACAGTCTCTGAAAAAGATGTTCGTCCCAGATGCCGCGGACGAACCTGTCCCGGAGCATCACATCTTTGGGCGGCATAGTTGGATTCGCTGCTGAAGTGGTCGTTTGGGTGTCAGGTGACGTTGTCGATATTGTGGCGGAAGGCAGCGCTCCAAAGTTGCAGCCGGCTGTCAAGGTTCTGAGGGCCGCAGTGTAGTTGCTGATCGACTCGTCTTGGCCATTGGTCGGGTCTTTGAAGCACGTGACGGCTCTAAAGCTCGGATGTCCTGGTGTCGAAGTGCCGCCTGACAAGTGTCATTAAATCATTGAAGTTGACTTCACCCGGGATCTTCGGCGCTATTAGCGTACACACAATGTTCGAAAGTGTCGGCTCCACAAAGCGTGAGGAGAAGTGCCCGCTTCTTCGCTTCGTCGCTAACGTCGCTCGCCACGAAGTAAAGGTCGAGACGCTGGATCCGCGATTCTCAGGATTTGCCTCAGAAAGGCTTGACAGCGCCGTGTAAATCTCCTGTAGCCATGGCCTTCGAAAACTTATCCACTTCGCAACTCCTGCCTCGTCTCCAGTGTTACGTACGAGGTCTGGCCCCGTCCGTGAAAGGAGTGCGCATCGGTTGGTGGCAGAAAACGGACTGAGTTTATTTTCCACAGAAGACGTAGGCGAGAGCTGCATGTGTTCGAGGGGGCAAACTCTCGGTCTCTGTCCTGCAGCCGAGACGCCGAGGGGGACGGAGGATTCTCAGAACTCGACTCGGGATGGGGTTGATTTCTCTTTCTTACAAGCTGGTGCTTCGTCCAGCCGAGGAGCGGTGGTGCGTCGCTTGTCCACAACACAAGCTTTCGCTAGGACAGCTACAAAAAGTGCGCCATCGAGCCAGACACAACCGAGCACATAGTGACGCATGTTGTCGCAACAATATGCGGTAGCAATAAACAAATAAAAAAGGCGGCACAAGTAAGACGACTGCACAGTGTTCCAAAGGTGGGTCACTACGTCAACGAAACGCATGCAGTACAGAATATGACAGTGCAAGAGTCGCGTTTTCGCCATGACGCGGAAGCTTCCACCCACAACGACGAAAATATGCGTGTCATCTGCTGTTGGCGATAGTTGCCAACTTCAAACCGCTTTGCTCTGCGCACTGCCGAACGTTTGCCAGCTTTCAACAGACGTCGTGTCCCCAAATCTAAATGCGGATGCCGGCGCACGCGAACCGCTCAAGCTAACTAAAAAAAAATAACTAATAAGAGAGTAAACATAATAAGAACATCCTGGCACGGCACGGAATTTTGCTGGTCGCCCGCACACGAGCCTGCCAACTCGCTGATGCATGTTGCCAGTCGCTGATTACCTATTGGGACTACCAGAGGGCACATGCAAACCACACCGCACCATGAGGTTTCAGCGTAAATGTAATTTTGTGACTGATCGCGACGACCGCCCGCCTTTCACGAACCGCCGGCGTGCGGTGCGGCTTGCGGCGATGGGCGGCTCGAGCGCAAGTCGGCGCTTAGGGCCGAAATATCAATCAATCCGTCTATCCGCCCGTCCGGTCCGCCTGCGTGCGGATGGCTCTCACGTGAAGACGGACGAGAGGTCGCAACTTTGCAATCCGCGGGCCTGCTCGTCTCTTATTGGCTGATCCGAGGCGGACAGCGTCGGGCCTCGTCACGGCAAATATGGCGCTTGCTCGAAGCGAAGCAAAACGAGGACGCGAGGAGAAAAACCCGAGGACGCGAGGAAAATAGCCGCGTCAGGAACATTCTATTTTTCTCCTGCTTATGGTCTTTACTAGACTTATCTGGCACCCACAGAGATAGTCATCGAAGGCAGCAAGCCGGTGCACCCTTCCACGCCTCATCACTGCTTGCGGTTGCCGACAGAAACAGATGGAGTGCAGGAAGTGTACGTTGTGTTTACTAGAGCATCGGCAGAAATATTTGAAGCTGTCCACATCGTGATTTCTAGTGCCATGCTTCGCGTGTGAGTCCCAAAAGAGAAGTCTATCACCTACACGTGCATTCTCAGCAGGACACATGTTCAGTGCGTGGCGAAATAAATAATGTCCGATCGGAGCCGCAGCGTGCGTGACTGGAATCTGTTCTGTGTATGGGGTTCGTTGCCGCAAAGTAGTGAACACCATTCCTCCGCAACTTTCAGAAGTAATGATACGATCTGTAGCGATAAGCATTTATTGCCTCGTTATCGCTGCCGTTCGCGTGTGCTATACTGTGTGCGAGCCGTTTTGCCGGCTGACATGCGCCGTGGTGACCGCGACGCTCGAGCTGTGTGCTTGCTATTATGAAGTGTGTTCGCAAGCTACAATTCGTGATACATATGTGCGATCTGTCGCAGCGTTACTGGGTGTAGAAGTACTCGTCCTACGCGATATGTGTGTGCTCAGAAGTGAACTGTGCAGTTTTGCCGATCGCGTTTTCATGTGTAGTACCCTTATAGATAAGCCCTATCACACCGGTATTTTCTGCTTCGTGTATGTATCATTTGTTTCAGAAATTGTTACTGCACTTTTGCAGCTCGTTCCATTGTGGATGACTTTAGGGAACATCATAATAGTTACGTCCGTCAAGACATACAGTGCTGTCCTGAAATGTGGGCACGCCTGATAGAAAGCACTAATGTCATGAATGAAACTTTCGGGCAGCATTGCTTTTTCTCACCTGGACATTTAAATGAATAGAAAGAATGTCCAGATTGCTTGAAATTTTGCAGTGCAAACTGCTTACATACACAACAATACTAACTGCTTGCTTTTGTTTGGTGACTGAGCACACAGTCTGTTTGGGAAGGCACAAGTGGCACGGTACATGAATACGCTATAGGTAAGAGCTGAATACTTAATTCTTATTAGTACAAATTTTACGTTTCCTTAGAAAGAGCAATATTGATGTAAAAATGGACACGTAGGACAAGTAATAACAAGTAGAAAGTAAGTGTCATAGGTATGGTGATACATGATATTCTGCCAGCAGCCAGCAGACTTGATTGAAATAAATATTGACTAGAGTTGTTCCTGACCGGCTAGCTATCGTGACATTACTAATGCAGGCAGAATTGGGTAAACGAAAGCTTGCCGTTACTTTGTATATTCACCTATTTGATCCTCTTGTTTCTGTCATTTGTTTTGGCACGAGCCTTCACTTTAAAGCGAACAATAGCACAAATACCGGCATTATGTGCCTCATAAGTGTTTTATTTTCTGTCCTCATATTCATTCTGCTGGCAGTCATTAGCGAATGATGTGCAATAAACTGACTTGAGCCTGCAGAGTATGTCTATTAAATGTTTTTCCAGAGCACTTTCATCTACCTGTAGCGTACTGCTACCTATCATTTGTGGGTTTACGATGTTAGACACTATAAGTGGCTATCTCACGCATCTTTATCCTGCACAGGCCGCGGTTCCACTCATTAACTGAAATGTTTTCAGCTCCATGGCCCGAGTGAGGAAAGAGGTGCCTCGCCTCTTGTAATTCTTTTCCATGTTCATGGCCACAGTGCATTGTGCCTGACAATTCTGCTGCTATAACAATATAAAAGGTGCTTATTCGCTGTCATGAGAATATTCTGAAGACAAATTTTTAGAATTATTTCAGCAATAGTTATGTAATCGACGCCAGCCAATGAGGACGAAATGCTGGCAAAATTTTCAAGTGGGTCTGCCAGCAGAGTACCTGCTCCCTATATTATGTTAGACACACTGTCTTGGTCAGTGTGCTGCATTTTTCTTTTTTGACACCAATTTACTACCCAGCCAGATAAGATATCGTAAAACCATGCATTTTAGGCCCATACACATGGACACTTCTTTATTCTATCATATTCTGCAAATAATACCCATACCTACCTTAGATTAGCAACATCAGCTTAACTTATGGACGGAGTGGGGTGGCTCCAGGTCAGAAAAAGAAATCATTGCGAAATTAATAGGAATTACACCGGTACAAACAATTATTCGTCTTTATGTCTTGTTGTATAAGTTGTTCAGTTAATTTGATGCTCACAGTCACACGTTACCACGAATGTATGCGTACGTAGCGTTTACAGGCATGCGTGTGTGAACAAAACAGCTAAATGTCTCATATCAAGACGTGTCGCACCAACCAGACCCAATGAGAGATCTGTGACATTCAGCTGTTATTTAAAATTTATCGCATGATGCAGTTAGAAGATTTCATACCTGTATGTAAACCTATTTATGGACTGTATGATGCATTTGAGAATGAATATTTAATACCAGTGACCGAAACTGAGGCAGCAGCTTTTTATATAGCCTTTGCCATCGCTTACCAGAGAGCTCTTATTGATTATGTCGTCTAAACAACTGATATGAGGTTTTTTGTTTACTATACCAGCACTGAAATACTGAACGCAGCTACACTACATTATACACAAGTGAGATGAATTCCACAGCTCATCATTCTGTCACATGTTGTTCTTCAGTCATACATACTGACCGCTTTTGGTGTCATGAGTTCTAGCCTCACCTTAACTTGGGCCTTTCGAGGAAGTGAAATTTGCCTCTTCAGTAGTCAGTTTAATGCAGAGCGACCATAGAATCAGCTGCTCCGAGGCCAGTTCCTCCATGTGTACATGCGTGGCCGTACATTGCCAATCATAGCCATGCAGATTGCGTGTGTAAACGATGTATGATCGCTTCAGCTACACCAATAACCACACAGCTATACCTGCTGCATAATATTGACAGAGCCATACGTTGCGCATTTTCGGCCGTCACTTATCCCTTGAAATATGAATGCCCAAGCCTTCGTGAGCATATCGGTCACAACCGTGCGACACAAGTGGGAACACTTCAGCTGTCACAAGTGGGAGAAAGTAGAATAGTGTCACCATCTAAGCTAGTTTAAGTGTTCTCCTTATATTGAGGATGACGCAACGAGCAATGGAAAGAAGAATGATGGGTGTAACGTTAACGGATAGGAAAAGAGCAGATTGGGTGAGGGAACAAACACGAGTTAATGGCATCTTAGCTGACATCTTAGCAGCTATCTGTATGCAGAGCATCGCACAGGGTACCATATGTATGTCTGACCCATTAAAAATCTTTCCATTGATCATTCTGGCCTGTAACTGGGAAGTGCATGCTGTTTTCAGCTACATATAGTGCATATAAGTATCAATATATTGACACGTGTACTTGTTTATCTTTTCCGGGCAACCACTTGTCACCGCCTAACAAGTGTTATCGCATCGCTCAGGACGCGCCTGCATGTATCGGAAGTTTCTGGACTGTTATCGATGGTTACATCCGCTGTCTGTCATAGAACCTTGTGTTATCTGACTCCATGTATGCGTGACGCGAATAGTGTAGAACTTTGGGGAAGACACGCGGGTACCAGCGATTACTCTGGAACATTCGACGACTGATGTATAAAAGCCGACTTGTTTCACCCGCTCGTCAGATTTTCGACGATCGCCGAGTGTGTTTGCCGCTATCGTTGCTCCTTGACTATAGCCTGCTTTTGAGGGCACAAATTCGCCCAATAAAACGCCAGTTTGTTAATCAGTTTTGCTGCTTTCTTCACCGTAACTACCGCGTAACCTCTGGTGGCGGTACTAGAGCGCTCATGTACCGAACGCCCCCGCAAAGCCGCGATCCAAGCCCGAGACCCGAAGACAACACCAACGTCGCCAAGGACCAGCGAGCAAGCCGTAGGCAGCAAGGATTCCGACCGGAATACGAACTTCTTCCCGAGAAGACCAGAGGGATCAAACCCAAGTCAGAAAACAAGATGGCTGCCCCAGCGTCCCCCATTCTGCTGGAACCACCTCGGGACCCACCAATCTTTCATGGATCATCGTCTGAAGATCCAGAAACCTGGCTCGAGGCATATGAAAGAATCGCGACTTTCAACAGCTGGGATTTCGACGAGAAGCTGCGGCATGTGTACTTCGCTTTAGAAGACGCTGGCAGGACGTCGTGTGAGAACCGGGAGTCCACCCTGACAACGTGGGAACTATTCGGTAGCTCCTTCCGGCGGACCTTTACGAGCATCGTGCATAAGGAAAGGGCCGAAGCTATGCTAGAAGCCTGAGTGCAAATACCAAACGAAAGCATAGCGATCTTCACCGAGGAGCTGACGCGCCTGTTCCACCACGCCGGCCCCGAAATGTCCGAGGAAAATACCTTCGCCAACTTATGCGTGGCGTCAAGCAAGAACTTTTCGCCGGAATGATACGAAAGCCACCGAAAACCGTCGAAGAGTTTCCTCACGGGGCCACGAGCATCAAGAAAACTCTGGAAATGCGGAACCGGCAATTCAAGCGCCGCTCAAGCACAGCAAACTACGCCTAAGTTCAATAATTGGCCACCGATCTCCTACGGAAGACCGTCAGAGCGGTCGTGCGAGAGGAACTTCAGAGGATGTTCTCAAGATCCCAGACTCAGGTTGCGTCGATCGCTGACGTCGTGAGAGAAATCCAGCGGCCACTTGAACTTCCCGAAGGCCAGCCGAAATCGCCACAGGCCCAACCTGAAGCGATGACCTGCGCCGCTGCCCCCCGTCCCCAAAGTAACAATCCGCGCCCACGCCAGATCACTGTTACGATGGAGTTCCGCCTCCAGCTCGCCCACTCGTCGCCCAGTGAAGCTACCGAAGGAAGAAAGACGTCTGGCGCCCCCCTTGACCACCGCCCACGCTGTTACCACTACGGATAAGCGGGTCACGTCTACCGCCGATGCCCATACCGGGAGATGGGACTGCGAGGGTTCGCCGTTAACGCGCCGCGACCATAGATTTGCGAACGACCTCGCGATATCGTCGACTACCTCGCCGCCACTCAGTGGAGCCCTCGATGACACCAGGCCGCCACCTGTCGCCGCAGCGCCGACCATACACTGGCCCACCCAGGGGCCGGTCTGCAAGACCATTTCCGGAAAGCTAAAAATAGCAACCGATGGAGGTGTTGCAGCTGTTCGTTGAACTGACGAAGATCCTCCGCCGCCGACAAAGACACCGAAGAGACCATCTCGACGGCATAACGACGACACGCCACCGTCCCGACGAAGTGTGGAAGCAAAGAATACGCCGACGAAAGACGACCTCACGATGCCACATACCAGCCAAAGGTCAACGCGACGCAGCCATGATACGACGCAGCCGTGAACTGTAACGCACGAAAAAGAACCTCCGACCTCAACGTGCTTTTCTACGGCCACGCAGTCACCGCCTTAGTGGACACAGCGACCGATTACTCCGTAATGAGTGGTTACATCGCCGCCCAGTTGAAGAAAGTTAAAACTGCATTCGAAGGCCCTCAAATTCGAACCGCTGGAGACACTTCATTACGCCGACTGGAATCTGCACGGCAAGAATTACCGTTCGTGACCGGACTTACTCTGCCACATTCGTTATCCTGCAACGGTGTTCACGACACATCATTCACGGCATGGACTTCCTGAACCAACATGACGCAATCATTGACCTGAAGTCGAAATCGACACCGCTGTCGGAAGATCAAGCGATACCGCAGGAGAGCTCTCGTAATCACCACGCCTTGCGCGTGTTCGAAGATAAAGTAAGCAACCCGCCGCGCTCCAGCATTATTGTTTCCGTCTCCACCAAAACACCCGCTGACGTAGAAGGCGTCGTCGAGGGCGACCAACATATACTGTTCGACGGAAAACGGAAGTAATTCTAACCAACTTCAGCCAAGAGTTCAAGCACATCAGCACACGAGGAATCGCGTACACGAGGAAATCGTGCAAACCAGCAATGCTTTTGTCCCTTCAGATTCTGCCGCATCTACCCCGACGACCATAGTCCGAGAACCAGACTTCGATGTAAATCCAAGTCTCCCCATGAGTAAGCAGCAAGAGCGCAGAAGTCTTCTCCGACGATACTGTAACGTGGTGGTGACGTTGAAGAACATAGCAGCAATACTGTGAACGACCAAACTAACTTTTATTGGGCGAACCTGTGCCCACAAAAGAGGCTACACTTACAGCACAACGATAGCGGTGAACACGGTCGGCGATCGTCGAAAATCTGATCAGCGGCTCAAGCGCGTCAGCTATTATACAGCAGTCGTCGAATGTTCCAGACTAATCGTTGGGACCTGCGTGCCTTCCAAAAAGTTCTACACCATACGCGTCACGCGATGAAATGAGATAACACCAGGTTCGCGACAACAGACAGCCGATAGAAGCATCGATAACTTTCCAGAAACTTCGGATACATGCAGGCGCGTCCCGCGCAGTGCGATAACATTTGTTAGACGGCGAAACGTGGTCGCTCGACAAAGATAAGTACACGTGTCAATACCCCCCTCTGAAAAAGCATCGACCCGAAGCTGCCAACAAACGAAAGTAATAAAGAAAAGCACTGGTAGCAAAGAAAACAACAAAATAAGGAAGTTCGTCAGCATCCGTAAAGGGATTTAAGGCGCACCACGTGGACCACTTCAGATCGTGCCCGGGGCCGCTTTGAATGCGAAATCCCGTCTGGCACGACCTCATAGTCCAGCGCGCCAATACGTCGAATGAGCTTGTAGGGTCCGAAATAGCGTCGCAATAGTTTCTCACTCAGCCCTCCTCGGCGTATCGGGGTCCATACCCAAACACGGTCGCCGGGCTGGTACTCGACGAAGCGTAGTCGGAGGTTGTAGTGTCGACTGTCGGTACGCTGCTGGTTCTTCATGTGTAGCTGGGCGAGCTGTCGAGCTTCGGCGCGCTGGAGATAGGTAGCGACATCAAGATTTTCCTCGTCAGTGACGTGCCGCAGCATGGCGTCGAGTGTCGTCGTCGGGTTCCTGCCGTCATCATCATCATCATCATCAGCCTGGTTACGCCCACTGCAGGGCAAAGGCCTCTCCCATACTTCTCCAACTACCCCGGTCACGTACCAATTGTGGCCAGGTTGTCCCTGCAAACTTCTTAATCTCATCCACCCCACTAACCTTCTGCCGCCCTCTGCTACGCTTCCCTTCCCTTGGCATCCATTCCGTAACTCTTAATGACCATCGGTTATCTTCCCTCCTCATTACGTGTCATGCCCATGCCCATTTCTTTTTCTTGATTTCAACTAAGATATCATTAACTCGCGTTTGTTCCCTCACCCAATCAGCTCTTTTCTTATTCCTTAACGTTACACCTATCATTCTTCTTTCCATAGCTCGCTGTCTCGTCCTCAATTTAAGTAGAACCCTTTTCGTAAGCCTCCAGTTTTCTGCCCCGTACGTGAATACTGGTAAGACACAGCTGTTATACACTTTTCTCTTGAGGGATAATGGCAACCTGGTGTTCATGATGTGAGAATGCCTGCCAAACGCGCCCAAGCCCATTCTAATTCTTCTGATTATTTCAGTCTCATGATCCGGATCCGCAGTCACTACCTGTCCTTAGTAGATGTACTCCCTTACCACTTCCAGTGCCTCACTACCTATCGTAAACTGCTGTTCTCTTCCGAGACTGTTGAACATTACTTTAGTTTTCTGCAAATTAATTTTTAGACCCACCCTTCGGCTTTGCCTCTCCAGGTCAGTGAGCATGCATTGCAGCTGGTCCCCTGAGTTACTAAGCAAGGCAATATCATCAGCGAATCGCAAGTTACTAAGGTATTCTCCATTAACTCTTATCCCGAATTCTTCCCAATCAAGGTCTCTGAATACCTCCTGTAAACATGCTGTGAATAGCATTGGAGAGATCGTATCTCCTTGCCTGACGCCTTTCTTTATTGGGATTTTGTTGCTTTCTTTATGGAGGACTACGGTGGCTGTGGAGCCGCTATAGATATCTTTCAGTATTCTTACATACGGCTCGTCTACACCCTGATCCCGCAATGCCTCCATGACTGCTGATGTTTCGACTGAATCAAACGCTTTCTCGTAATCAATGAAAGCTATATATAAAGGTTGGTTATATTCCGCAAATTTTTCTATCACCTGATTGAGAGTGTGAATATGGTCTATTGTTGAGTAGCCTTTACGGTATCCTGCCTGGTCCTTTGGTTGACGGAAATCTAAGGTGTTCTTGATTCTATTTGCAAATACCTTGGTAAATACTTTGTAGGCAACGGACAGTAAGCTGATCGATCTATAATTTTTCAAGTCTTTGGCGTCCCCTTTCTTATGGATTAGAATTATGTTAGCGTTTTTCCAAGGATCCGGTACGCTCGAAGTCATGAGGCATTGCGTATACAGGGTGGCCAGCTGGGTGGCCACCCTGTGTATACAGGGTGGCCACCATCCTTCAACAAATCTGCTGTTACCTGATCCTACCCAGCTGCCTTCCCCCTTTGCACAGCTCCCAAGGCTTTCTTTACTTCTTCCGGCGTTACCTGCGGGATTTCGAATTCCGCTAGTCTATTCTCTCTTCCATTATCGTCGTGGGTGCCACTGGTACTGTATAAATCTCTATAGAACTCCTCAGCCACTTGAACTATGTCATCCATATTAATAATTATATTGCCGGATTTGTCTCTTAACATGTACACATGATTCTTGCCTATTCGTAGTTTTTTTCTTCACTGCTTTTAGGCTTCCTCCGTTCCTGAAAGCATGTTCAATTCTATCCATATTATACTTCCTTATGTCAGCTGTCCTACGCCTGTTGATTAGCTTCGAAAATTCTGCCAGTTCTATTCTAGCTGTAGGGTTAGAGGCTTTCATACATTGGCGTTTCTTGATCAGATCTTTCGTCTCCTGCGATAGCTTACTGGTATCCTGTCTAACGCAGTTACCACCGACTGCTATTGCACACTCCTTAATGATGCCCACAAGATTGTCGTTCATTGCTTCAACACTAAGGTCCTCTTCCAGAGTTAAAGCCGAATGCCTGTTCTGTAGCTTGATCTGGAATTCCTCTATTTTCCCTCTTACCGCTAACTCATTGATCGGCTTCTTATGTGCCAGTTTCTCCCGTTCCCTCCTCAGGTCTAGGCTAATTCGAGTTCTTACCATCCTATGGTCACTGCAGCGCACCTTGCTGAGCACGCCCACATCTTGTATGATGCCAGGGTTAGCGCAGAGTATGAAGTCTATTTCATTTCTAGTCTCGCCGTTCGGGCTCGTCCACGTCCACTTTCGGCTATCCCGCTAACGGAAGAAGGTATTCATAGTCTGCATATTATTCTGTTCCGCAAACTCTACTAATAACTCTTCCCTGCTATTCCTAGTGCCTATGCCATATTCCCCCACTACCTTGTCCCCAGCCTGCTTCTCGCCTACCTTGGCATTGAAGTCGCCCATCAGTATAGTGTATTTTGTTTTGACTTTACCAATCGCCGATTCCACGTCTTCATAGAAGCTTTCGACTTCCTGGTCATGATGATTGGATGTAGGGGCGTAGACCTGTACAACCTTCATTTTGTATCTCTTATTAAGTTTCACAACAAGACCTGCCACCCTCTCGTTAATGCTATAGAATTCCTGTATGTTACCAGCTATATTCTTATTAATCAGGAATCCGACTCCTAGTTCTCGCCTCTCCGCTAAGCCCCGGTAGCAAAGGACGTGCCCGTTCTTTAGCACTGTATATGCTTCTTTTGGCCTCCTAACTTCACTGAGCCCTATTATATCCCATTTACTGCCCTCTAATTCCTCCAATAGCACTGCTAGACTAACCTCACTAGATAACGTTCTCGCGTCAAACGTTGCCAGGTTCATGTTCCAATGGCGGCCTGTCCGGACCTCCTGCCGTAAACCAGCTTAAATGCGTGGTCTGTGTTGTTTCTTGCACCGCCGTGCTGTAAAAGAATGTTACGTACGGAAGAACCGCATCCCACGTCTTGTGCTCGACGTCGACGCACATTGCTTGCATGTCGGCGAGGGTCTTCTTCAGGCGCTCCGTGAGTCCATTCGTCTGCGGATGGTAGGCAGCTGTCCTCCTGTGGCTTGTTTGGCTGTATTGCAGAATGGCTTGGGTGAGCTCTGCTGTAAAAGCCGTTCCTCTGTCGGTGATGAGGACTTCTGGAGCACCATGTCGCAGCAGGATGGTCTCGACGAAAAATTTCGCCACTTTGGCTGCGATGCCTTTCGGTAGAGTTTTATTTTCAACGAAGCGGGTGAGATAGTCCATCGCCGCGGCGATCCATTCATTTCCGGAAGCTGATGTCCGAAACGGTCCCAACAAGTCCATCCTGATTTGCTGAAAAGGTCGGTAAGGAGGCTTGATCGGCTGCAGTAATCCCGCTGGCCTTGTCGATGGTGTCTTGCATCGCTGACAGTCTCGGTATGTCTTCTTTTAACGGGCGACATCGGTAGCGTCCGGGAGAAACCGAGGTGCCCAGCAGTCGGATCGTAGTGTAAGGTGTGCAGTACTTCTGGACGCAGCGCCGACGGAACAACAAGACGGTAGTTGGCGCGGACTGCTGAGAAGTTCTTCTTCACGAGTAGGTTGTTTTGAAGCGTGAACGAACACAATCCACGCTTAAATCCCCTAAGGACACCGTTCGTGTGCCCTTCGAAATGCTCAACTAGAGCTTTTACACGGGCCTTCTCGTTGCTGTTCGGCGAAGTCTTCCACGCTTATTATTTCAAGGAAGGCGTCGTCATCCTCGTCATTTTGCGGTGGCGGGTTAATGGGGGCGTGGTATAGGCAATCGGCATCTGAGTGTTTTCGTCCGGACTTGTAGGTTACAATGACGCCGAATTCTTGTGGTCTGAAGCTCCACCGTGCCAGCCGTCCTGAAAGGTCCTTTAAGTCAGCTAGCCAACACAACGCGTGATGGTCGCTGACCACTTTGAATGGCCTCCCATATATGTAAGGGCGGAATTTCGCTGTAGCCCAAATGATGGCGAGGCATTCCTTTTCAGTCGTAGAATAATTGCCTTCCGCTTTTGACACCGACCGGCTAGCATAAGATATCACCCGTTCAAGTCCGTCTTTCCTCTAGACTAGGACGGCACCGAGGCCTAGACTACTAGCGTCAGTGTGGATTTCTGCATTGGCGTTCTTGTCGAAGTGTGCAAGTACCGGCGGCGACTGCATGCGTTGTTTGAGTTCTTGAAATGCATCGGCCTGTGGAGTATCCCACTTGAACTCGACATCACATTTGGTTAGATGCGTTAGCGACTCCGCGATGCGGGAAAAGTGCATGACAAAGCGCCTGTAGTAGGCACACAGGCCAAGTAATCTACGCACTACCTTCTTGTCGATGGCCTGCGGGAACTTTGCGATGGCAACTGTCTTCTGAGGGTTGGGGCGGACTGCAGATTTGCTAATGACTCGGCTTAGAAACAGAAGCTCGCCGTAAGCGAAGCGGCACTTTTCCGGCTTCAGAGTAAGCCCTGTTGACCTGATGGCCTCTAGTACTGTTGCAAGCCGCCTAAGGTGATCGTCGCAATTTCCGGCGATGACAAAGACGTCATCCAGGTAAACTAGATAGGTCTGCCACTTCAAACTTGCTAAAACCATGTCCATCACGCGCTGGAACCTTGCAGGCGCCGGGCACAGTCCAAATGGCGTAACCTTGAACTCGCAGAGGCCGTCTGGGGCGATGAAGGCGGTCTTTTCACGATCTCTTTCGTGGACTTCCATTTGCCAATAGGCAGACTTAACGTCCATCGACGAGAAATATTTAGCGTTGCAGAGCGGATCCAATGCGTCGTCTATCCGTGGGAGGGGGCATACGTCCTTCTTCGTGATCTTGTTCTGGCGACGATAATTGACGCAGAAACGTAGGGTTCCGTCCTTTTTCTTCACCAGAACTGTAGGAGACGCCCACGGACTTTTCGACGGCTGGATGACGCCGTCGTGCAGCATTTCGTCGACTTGATCCCTAATAGCTTCACGTTCTGGCGTAGAAACTCGATAAGGGCCTGGCGGAGTGGTCGAGTCCACTCTTCGGTTATTATGCGATGCTTTGCGACTGGTGTTTGTCGAATCCTTGATGACGTCGAAAAGCACTCTTTTTATCATAGAAGTAGACTTCTCAGCTGTTGTTGCTTAATCGTGGGGAGACTTGGATTTATGTCGAAGTCTGGTTCGGGGACTACGGTCATCCGGGTAGTTGCGGCAGAAACCGAGAGGACAAACCCATTGCTGGTTTCCAGAATTTCCTCATTGTATGCAATCGTCATGCCTTTGTTGATCTGCGTGAACTCCTGGCTGAAGTTCGTCAGCAACACTTTCGTGTTTACTACGTGCAATCGAGCGATCCCTCTCGTGACGCAAAATTTGCGGTCGAGCAGTGGACGTTGGTCGCCTTCGATGACGCCTTCTACGTCAGCAGGTGTTCTGGTGCCGACTGAAATAACAATGCTGGAGTGAGGCGGGATGCTCACTTGATCTTCGAGCACACTAAAGATGTGGTGACTACGAGGGCTCTCCAACGGCATCGCTTCATCTTCCGACAACGTTATTGACTTTGACTTCAGATCGATGATTGCGCCGTGTTAGTTCAGGATGTCTACACCGAGAATGACATCTCGTGAACACTGTTGGAGGATAACGAAGGTGGCAGGGTAAGTCCGATCATGAATGGTAATGCTGGGTGTCCAGATTCCAGTCGGCGTGATGACATGTCCTCCAGCGGTCCGAATTTGAGGGCCTTCCCATGCGGTCTTAACTTTCTTCAACTGGGCGGCGATGGGTCCACTCATGACGGAGTAATCGGGCCCTTGTGTCGACTAAGACAGTGACTGCATGGCCGTCGAGAAGAACGTCGAGGTCGGTGGTTCTTTGTCTGGCATTGCAGTTGGGTCTTGGCGTCGGATCACGGCTGCATGGTGTTGGCCTGTGGCCGACACGTGGCGTCGTCAGGTTGTCTTTCGTCAGCGTATTATTTGCTTCCAGACTTCGTCGGGATGGCGGCGTCTCGTTGACGTGTCGTCTACACAGGATTTTCGGCGTATTCGTCGGCGGCGGAGGATCTTCGTCAGTTCGACGAACAGCAACCGCACCTCCATCGGTTGCTCCTTTTAGTTTTCCGGATAGGGGCTCACAGAACGGCCCCGTGCTGGGCCAGTATATGGACGGCGCTGCGACGACAGGTAACGGCCTGATGACGGCGACCGGGACGGCCGTCGAGGGTTCCACTGAATAGCGGCGAGGTAGTCGGCGATGTCACGAGGGCGTTCACCTTCCCGAGGGCGCGTTGCGTTGACAGCGTACCCTCGCAATCCCAGGTCGCGGTATGGGCATCGGCGGTACACATGGCCGGCTTCGCCACAGTGGTAGCAGAGCGGGTGGTGGTCAGGAGCGCGCCAAACGTCTGTCTTCCTCGGGTAGCTGCGGGGGGCGACGGGTGGGCGTGCTGGCGGTGGCGGCGGTGGTCGACGGAATTGCGGTGTTACAGGGCCCTGGCCTGGTCGTGGAGGGGGACCTTGAAGGCGGGCGACGGCGTCGTAGGTCATTGCTTCTGGCTGGGGCTGCGATGATTGCGGTTGCACATCGGGAACTCCGAGCGATCACTGTACTTCTTTGACAATTTCGGCGATTGAGGCCACTTAAGGTTGCAATGAAGGGAAGACTCTTTGAAGCTCCTCTCGTACGACTGCCCTGATGGTCTCGCGCAGGTCGTCTGTGGCCATTGATTGAACTCCTCCGTAGCTTGTTGGCTTGGTGCGGTGGTCGAATTGCCGGTTCCGCAATTCCAATGTCTTCTGGATGCTCGTCGCCTCACGAAGAAACTCGTCGACGGTCTTCGGTGGGCTTCTTACCATTCCGGCGAAAAGTTCCTCCTTTACACCACGCATCAGCAGGCGGACTCTTTTCTCCTTGGACATTTCCGGGTCGGCGTGGCGGAACAGACGGCTCATTTCCTCCGTGAAGATCGCGATCGTCCCATTCTGCGGCTGCGCTCTGGTCTCCAGTAGAGCTTGGGCTCGCTATTTTCGCACGACGCTTGCAAATGTTGCAGGACGCCGCTTCGGAACAGGTTCCACGTCGTCAAGGTGGCTTCTCGATTATCGAAACACGTCTTGGCGGAGTCGTCAAGGTGGCTTCTCGATTATCGAAAGACGTCCTGGCGGAGTCTTCCAATGCGAAATAGACATGTCGCAGCTTGTCGTCGCTTTCCCAGCTGTTAAAGGTAGCAGCCATCTCATACGTTTCCAGCCAGCTTTCCGGGTCCTCAAATGTGGAACCGTGCAACGTCGGTGATTCCTTGCGCTGCTGAAGAATTATTGGGGCCGCTGCGGCTGCCATTAGAGATGTGTTCGTGGTTGTTTCTGGACGATCTCCTTGGACTGTCTTCTTGGTCGTATCTGGTAGAACACCGTGTTCCAGGGGAAGCTGCTGTAGCCGGCGGCTTGCTCGGTGTTCCGGGACGACATTGGTGTTGTCTTTGCGGTCCAGGCTTGTATTACGGCTTGTCGGGGGCGTCCGGTACATGAACGTAAAGCACCTCCACCAGATGTCACGTGGTGGTGACGTTCAAGAACACTGTAGTAATACTGTGAACGACAAAACTAACTTTTATTGGGCGAACCTGTGCCCACAAAAACAGGCTACACTTATAGCACAACGATAGCGGCGAACACGGTCGGCGATCGTCGAAAATCTGATCAGCGGGTCAACTGCGTCGGCTTTTATACAGCAGTCGTCGAATGTTCCAGACTAATCGTTGGGATCCGCGTGCCTTCCATTTAGTTCTACACCATTCGCGTCACGCGATGAAATCAGATAACACAAGGTTCGGCGACAACAGACAGCGGATAGAAGCATCGATAACTTTCCAGAAACTTCGGATACATGCAGGCGCTTCCCGCGCTGTGCGATAACGTTTGTTAGGTGGCGAAACGTGGTCGCCCGATAAAGATACGTAAACGTGTCAATACAAAGACTGCTCTTCGACGTCATCGAGCATAATAACCGAAGAGTGCGCTTGACCACTCCGCGAGAGCCCCTACCAAGTTTCGATGCGAGAACGTGAAGCTATGAGGCAACAAGTCGACGAAATACTGCGTGACGACATCACCCAGCCGTCGAAAAGCCCGCGGGCATCTCCTGTAGTCCTGGTGAAGGAAAAACGACGGAACCCTACGTTTCTGCGTCAATTATTGTTGACTGAACAAGATCACGAAGAAGGACGTGTGGTATCCTATGTTGGCTTCTAGTTTCGGTTTCGAATCGTTTCCGTCAAGGCGCCACTCAGCACCAAATGCTGTAAGTTGCCTGCTGCGTTTCCCCTCACTAAAACAAAATGATTCTCTCCCTCGTACTTGACTTGAGCAGTTCGGCTCTTTTTCGGTGATTCTGCGCACACCGACCGTTTGGGCCTCATGCCGTAGGTCCTCCATCCGGCCGCCCCGCCGAAGCTACAACAAACTGGTGACTAGGTAAACCGTTTACTCTTGTTTCTACGTGCCCTGGCCGTTCTACTGCTGCTCATACCCTGTTTCGGGCCCGCAAGACGCTACGTCTACTTCTGCTTCGTCCGCCTTAACTCCCTCGCCTTTGTTCTCTGTGCCCAGAATGGCGTTTGCACCCCCATGCCGCCTTTCCTTGCATTACCCGGTACTCCTTCGGTACCGTGGCTCACGTGGAGACGTTCTTTTTGCCCATTTCTGCAGGCGACCGGATACGAGTCACTACAATGCAACAGGAAGAAAGCCATTTTACTCAAAAACTTGGGCTTCGAGGGGCAGCGTCTCTACTACGACCTCGCGTCGCAAACGGACCTGACAGCTACTACGTTTGAAGACATTATTCGCATCTTCGACCAGCACTACGAAGAAAGCTATAATCACCAGGTGCACCGCATTATCTTCAAGGACAGGAAGCGACCCGGGGAAACCTTTCAGGACTTCGTCACCGCGCTACAAAGGCTGGCGCCTACTTGTGCGTTCGGCACTTGAAACGACGAGTCCCTTCGCGACCGAACCCTGCAAGGCGTCGCATCAGCAAGACTACGAGGAAGGCTACTCTACGAAGGATCGTCCCTAAATCTCAAGACAGCCAAAGGAAATCGGACAAAGCGTGGAGCCAATTGACAAATAACTTCAAGTCTTCAACAGCTCGTCTGTTCAGCGCGTCTTGACGCAACGCCAAGATGGCGTCGACAGCCATCACTCTCCTCGCCCGGACGCGCAAGGTGGCGGTCCCCGCCACCCTTCTCCCGCGACCCGGCGGCTTCAAGATGGCGCTCAACGGCATGGCGGAAAGTCGCGACCTGGGGAGGCAGGCCAACATGGTGCCCAGCCCGAACTCCGCGAATCCAGTCGAGACATCGCAGTCCATTGCTACCAATGTGGTTCACCTCACCACATCACATCCAATCCAGGCTGTCCAGCCAAGCATGTTTCCTGCCGTGCGAGCGGAAAAGGGGGACATTACGCTTCAGTTTACCGTTGGAGGAACCGAACACATCGACAGTCCCCTGCTCGAACGCAGCTTGTTTCCGCTACCGCTGATACAGAATCAGCCATTACAGTCCTGTCTGTGTTTATAATTCAAGCTTTGGGCATTGACATTCAAGTGTCTTCGCTCACATGTCAACAACTACCAGGAGTTCCAGCTGACCCAAGCGTTCACTTTCCGTCTCTTGCACACAACGCTCCAACAGAGTTCGCTCATCTGTTCTCGGGACAATTGCGACTTATAAATGTATTCTCCACAATGTTCGTCTCCGAGCTTCAGTGCAACCAGTCTCAGCGAAACTGCGTCCTCTACCTTTGGTTCTCAATTAGCAAGTTTCCATCGAACAAGTCACTGCGTCCGAGTGGATTTCTCCGCTTGTCGTCGTTCGGAAGAAGGTCAATTCCATTCGACTTTGCGTCCATCTTCGAGACCCCAACAAGGCTATCATCATCGACGCCTTTCCGCCATCGAGGGCTGACGAACTGTTGCATCTACTCGCTGGTGCTACTGTCCTTTAGTAAGTTGGACTGGCACTCCGCTTATCATCAGGTTTTATTGTTCGAGAAAAGCCGTGAGCTTACTACTTTTATCACTCATGACGGTCTTTTTCGCTTCAAGCGTGTGTGTTTTGGTTTGGCATCTGCGCCATCCGCTTTCCAGCAGATCATGTCACCTGTTTTAAAAGACTGTCCAGGCACTTCGTGCTACTTTGTTGATGTTCTTGCATGGGGGCACACTCAACGTGACCACGACAGGAATTTGCAAACAGTCCCGTCTAGAATAAGTAATGCAGGCATGCAGCTTAACCACAAGTGCGTATTCAGTGTCCGAGGATTAACTTTTCTAGGACATAAAATTTCTGCAAATGGCATTTCGCCGAAGGATGGCGAAATTCAGGCAATCGTGGAAGCACCACAGCCTACGGAAAAAAAGGTTCTACACTCATTTCTGGGCCTCACGGGACATTATGGTAAATTTATCCCTCAGTATGCCGACGTAGTTGAACCGCTAAGGAAACTCTTAAGGCAAGGAAAAGCCTTTGTCTGGGATCGGGATGCTGCATACAGCTTTCAGGCGACTAAAGACGTACTTGCATCACGCCCGGGGGTACGCATGTTTCAACCGCATCTTCCTATCGTTGTGATGGTTGATGCTTCTCACAATGGTATAGGAGCCATCCTGCAGCAAAAATGCGGAAATGAGCTCTTTACAGTAGCTTTTGCTTCTCGTACGTTATCTTCCGCAGAACGACGGTACTCCGTAGGCGAAAGGGAAGCAGTGGCATGTCTGTTTGCGTGTGAACACTTGCACGTTTACTTGAGGGGTCTACAGTTCACTCTACAAACTGATCACCAAGCTCTAGTCACATTGCTATCTTCAAAGGGTCCCGGACAGCAACCATTAAAAATTTCAAGGTGGAGTGCAAGATTGCTATATTACAATTTGATCATTGAATACTGTAAAGGTGACCAAAATGTCATTTCGGACGCATTGTCACGCTTATCTGTCCCTCCCGAATGTGAACCAGCACTAGATGAGGAAATAGTGTCTTTGGATTCATGTTGTATCACAAAGCAAGAATTCCAAGCAGCTACACAAGCAGATCCATTATGCCAAGCATTAAAAGACAAAATAGTAAAAGGATGGAGAACTGCGGCTGACCTTCAGCCAGAATTGCATGTATATGCTGCTGTACAGTCCGAATTGTTCTACGTGGATAATCTACTTCTCCGACGTGAACGTATCGTTCCTCCTGCTTCCTCGCGTTCGACGCTCCTGTCTATTGTTCATGAAGGTCACTTAGGCATCACGAAAACCAAGCTCAGGCTAAGAGGCATCTACTGGTGTCCTCACATGGATAGGCAAGTTGAGGAACTTGTCGGAAACTGCCCTGTGTGCCAACAAGCAGATAAATCTGCTAAATCATCTTTTGCTCCATTACAACATGTCGAATGGCCGCTAAGACCATGGGAAAAGTTAGTCATTGACATAATAGGCCCTCATGATCATGCTCCACAGTATGCACGGTTTGCTTTGATCATGGTTGACGGTCATTCGCAGTGGCCCGAGGTTGGTTTTATGCCTTCCGTCACGTCCGAGGCCATCATGCGCAGTCTCATGTCCATATTCTGAGAGAGGTATTTCCCGATGCTATAGTGTCCGACAATGGAGCACAGTTTGTTTCTGCACAGTTCGAAAACTTCCTGAAGGAAAGAGCCATTAAGCATTTGTTGTCTCCTCTTTACTACCCATGGGCCAACGGCCGGGTAGAAAGATTTTACCGTGTTCTTAAAGAATTCATACAGATTGCTGTTTTGGAACAGCGAGACCTCAGGCTTGCAGTCTTAGAATACTTAGCAATTTACAGGTTTACTCCACATATGACTACCGGTGTGTCTTCAGCTATGCTGCTCCATATTCGACAACCACGAACTCGGCTGGACGTCGCAAACATGCCTCCAATTCATCCTGAATTTGCTTCTCCAAAGTTGCACCAAGAAGTGCAGAGCAGAGTACGTCAAAAACAGGAAAATAGTAAAAAGTATCTGGATCATCGGCACGCAACCGAATCTCCTCAGTTTGAGCCAGATGATCTGGTTAGGGTGCGTACTTCACGGAAATTTGGTCCTAAATACTCCGGTCCGTTCAAGATTTATCGCAAATCAGGTCGAAGCACTTTCCGGCTTCAAAATGGCAAGCGTTGGAATGCTTCTAAACTGGTAAAGTGCTCGGTACGTCAGCGTGAAACTACAAATGAAAGGAGTCATTTCAATGACGACACATCCTTTGACGATAGTTTTCCACCTTTTCTTCGAGTTCCTACTGGTACTCGTTTTCCTGCGGCAGCCACTTCTTTGCAACCGCCTATTTCACTACTGCCACCGGGTTCACCCCGTGCAGAAAAGTCTCCTGACCATCCGTCCGGCCCTCCTCCCCAAGACACTGCTCCTGAAAACACTCAGGACACTGACACACCTTCCAGTCCCTGTACGAGTAACCCTTCCGCTGCTCCTCCTTTACAACCTGAACCAGTGCTCCGTAGGTCTGCACGCCATAGACAACTTCCGGTACGGTATAAGGATTATGTTTCCAAGTAGCTTTCTGCCTTGGATGCCTCCAGACACTTGTGTTTCAAGGGCTCTAAGGAAGCAGTAGGGCTCTAGCCAATCTTATAACCGGATATATTTTTACACATCGTATCATTCTTTTTAAATGCATCTTAATGTTCATAGCGCACGTCATAAGCCATCGACATAATCTTATTATACAGATATTACGTACTTTAGAGCGACTATATATTAAGGCCCATTTACAGGCACATCACTCCAACTACATAGAACTGATTAAGTATACTGCGAACTCATTACCATGGACATGGCGCTCTTTGGCCATACTTGGCCCTTGCGCCATTAAAAACAAAACATTCATTCATTAAGGTTTCTGCCTTGGTTTCAAACCTCCCATTCGAATTCGGGTCTTAACGCCCAGAGTCTTTCCCTACATGTTTGTTAGGTAAATAGTGCATAAATGGTTTCCTTCAAATGGGGGGATTTCTGGCAGCATAAAGGGTGCAATGCGCACACTTTACTTACTACTATACTGCAGATTTATCAGTGGGTCCTAGTGGTAGGAACACTTTCCTTGATTTCTTAGCCTTCCCGTAAAGGGATACCATACATTTCTTGTACGTTACATTTCTTGCAGCATACGTATGTAGTATGCACATTTTCACTACGATAATAGCCGCCGTACGCATTTGTCTTTCATGCCAAACGTTTTGTTATTTATGTACTTAGCATCCTCACGGGCGGACTATCCCAACTTCTTGGGAGTGTAAAGTGCTTTATACGCACAATCTCCAATCCACTGCAGCCTCGGAGCTGTCTCGAGTCAGGCTCAGGGCGAATGAATAACACATCAGTGCTGTTCCAGGGAGCACACAGATGTTCGCACTGTATTTTTGTACTCTATGTTCATGTGCGATCTGTATGTACAAGTGTGCATCTCGTCGTCTTCCCAAGACGGGTACTGAAACTCTTCAGAACTGTAGTGCAATCATGTTTATTTTCAGTGTTCGTGTTGTGTATTTCTCTTAAAATGTGGAACCCAAAGAGGTCCGCTTAAAAAAAGTGTGATAGGTACATGTACCTTAATTTTCCATTGTATAAAGATGTCATCACCAAACCTGCGTGGTAGTGCTAACATGTGCTCTTTAGTTAACTCAGTCCAAGTGAATAACATGACATGTAGTGAACAGCATTTCCACTGCGACAATTTTTCCATTTGGCCAATGCCAACTAAAATGTGTAGCTGATACATTTCCATAACTGATACTAGTAAAAATGCGATACATTTTAGAAGAATAAATGATAACGTCCAAAACTAACATTGGGAAATCATTGTGTAACGCTGAGACTTCTGTGTTCTTCTGTAACTCATGACTTGCTTTTGCTGCGAAGAGAGCGAGTAGCGGATATTCCTGTCAAGGGAGAAATGATTTGGTATCCCATGTTGGCTTCCAGTTTCGGTTTCCAATCGTTTCCGTCAGGGCGCCACTCAGCGCCAAACGCTGTAGGTTGCCTGCTGCGCTTCCCCTCGCTGAAATAAAATGATTCTTTGTCGTGTCCTCGACTTGAGCAATCCGGCTCTTCTTCTGCAGCGCTGCGAGCCCCGGCCATTTAGGCCTCATACCGTACGCCCTCCGTCCGGCCGCCCCGTCGAAGCTTCAACAGGACGTATACCCCCCTCCACTGATAGACGACGCATTGGATCGGCTCTGCAACGCTAAATACTTCTCGTCGATAGACCTCAAGTCTCGCTACTGGCAAATAGAAGTCGGCGAGAGAGATGGTGCAAAGGCCGCCTTCATCACGCCAGACGGCCTCTACGAGTTGAAAGTCATACCATTCGGACTGTGCTCGGCGTCTGCAACGTTTCAGCGCATCATGCACATGGTGTTAGCAGGATTGGAGTGGCAGACGTGTCTTGTTTACTTGGATGACGTTGTTGTCTTCACCGCAAGTTTCGACGATCACCTTAGGCGGCTTGCGACAGTATTAGAGGCCATCAAGTCATCTGGGCTCACTCTGAAAACAAAAAGCGCCGTTTTGCTTAAGATGAGCTTCTGTTTCTAGGCCACGTCATCAGCAAATCTGGAGTACGACCCGACCCGCAGAAGGCAGCTGCCATCGCAAAGTTGCCGCAGCCCATCGACAAGAAGGCAGTGCGTAGAGTCCTTGGCATGTATGCCTGCTACAGGTGCTTTGTCAAGGCCTTTTCAAGCATCGCTGAGCCACTAACGCATCTAAGCAAACGTGATGTAGAGTTCAAGTGGGATACACCGCAGGTCGACGCATTTCAAGAACTCAAACGACGCATACAGTCGCCGCCTGTACTTGCACATTTCGACGAACATGCAGATACCGAACTCCACAGTGACGCCAGTAGTCTAGGCCTCGGTGCCATCCTAGTCCATAGGAAAGACGGACTTAAACGAGTGATATCTTACACTAGGCGATCGCTATTAAAAACGTAAGGCAAATATTCTATGACTGAAAAGGAATGCCTAGCAATCATTTGGGCTACAGCAAAATTCCGCTCTTACCTATATGGCAGCCCATTCAATGTCGTCAGCGACCATCACGCGTTGTGTTGGCTAGCTAAATTAAAGGACCCTTCAGGACGGCTGGCGAGGTGGAGCCTCATACGGCAAGAATATGACGTCACGGTAATCTACAAGTCCGGGCGAAAACACTCTGACGCCGACTGCATATCATGCGCCTCCATTGATCCCCCTCCGCAAGACGACGAGGTCGATGACACCTTCCTTGGAATAATAAGCGCGGAAGACTGCACTAAACCGCAACGAGCAGACCCGGAACTAAAAAGCCTCGTCGAGTATTTGGAAGGGAGCACCGACGTTGTTCGTAGGGCATTTAAGCGCGGATTGTCTTCGTTCACGCTACAAAACAACCTGCTCGTGAAGAAAAACTTCCCACCAGTCCGCGCCAGCTACCTTCTTGTTGTTCCGTCAGCGCTGCGGCCAGAAGTACTGCACGCCCTACATGACGATCCAACCGCTGGGCAACTCGGATTCTCCCGGACACTGTTGCGGTTACAGGAAAGGTATTACTGGCCTGGTGGCTGGTGGCGGTTACAGGAAAGCCAGGTATTACTGGCCTGGTGGCGGTTACAGGAAAGGTATTACTGGTGAAGACATGCCGAGACTGTCAGCGACGCAAGACACCACCGACAAGGCCAGCAGGATTACTACAGCCGATCGAATCTCCTTGGCGACCATTTCAGCAGATCGGGATGGATTTGTTGGGACCATTTCTGACGTCAACAACCAGAAATAAATGGATCGTCGTGGTGACTGACTATGTCACCTGCTTCACTGAAACTAAAGCTCTACCGAAAGGCAGTGCAGCCGAAGTGGCGAAATTTTTCGTCGAGAACATCCTGCTGCCGCATGATGCCCCAGAAGTCCGCATCACCGACAGAGGAACGGCCTCTACAGCAGAGCCCACCCAAGCCATTCTCCAGTACAGTCAGATAAGCCACAGGAAGACAACCGTCTACCACTCGCAGACGGATGGTCTCACGGAGCGCCTGAACAAGACGCTCGCCGACATGCTAGCAATGTACGTCGACGTCGAGCACAAGACGTGAGACGCGGTCCCGCCGTACGTAACCTTTGCTTACAACACGGCAGTGCAAGAAACAACACAGATTATCCCGTTCTGGCTGGTTTACGGCAGGAACCCTATGACCACTCTCGACGCCATGCTGCCGCACGTAACCCAGGAAGAGAATCTTGACGTCGCTACCTATCGACAGCCGACACTACAACCTCCGACGATGCTACGTCGAGTAACAGCTCGGCGATCGTGCTTGGGTTTGAATCCCGATACGCCGATGAGGACTCAGTGAGAAACTATTGCTATGCTATTTCGGACCTTACAAGATCGTCCGACGTATTGGCGAACTGGACTAGGAGGTCGTGCCGGACGGCATTTCGCATTCACAGCGGCGCCGTGCACCATCTGAAGTAGTCCACGTGGTGCGTCTTAAGCCCTTTTATGTCCGCTGACAAAATTTCTTATTGTTTTCTCTCTCTCTCTCTCTCTCTCTCTTCATCACGGGTGTTTTTGTTTATTACTTTCGTTTGTTTGCAACATCAGGTTGATGCTTTTTAAGAGAATGTGTATTGACACGTGTACTTGTTTATCTTTTCCGGATGACAGCTTGTCACCGCCTAACGAGTGTTATCGCATAGCGCAGGACGTGCCCGCATGTATCGGAAGTAGATGTGAATGCATGCCCAGTTCGCCAGTATGCGTGTTTTCTTCTGGAACAATTTTACGTTTGGCACAGAGGCTGAGTAACTGTGGCCTCTTGACTGCAAATTTCTGTGCTCTTACAGTGCTCATGGGGGTAACATTCATTTGACTACCCGAATGGTGAATAGATAATGGAGCACACCAATTATGCAGTCTTACGCAGATCACCTTGCGCATTATTCACAAAACTGAACCTAAGGAACTATTCACTGGTTTGTTATGAAAATAAAAAATGGCAATGAATGTTTCCTCCCTTTTTGAGCAGCCCTGTCTTCCCCCATATCAGCCTTCATTTCATTGTCATGTAAATGTTAAAGCAGCTACAATTTAAGAAAGACAAACACAATGCAACTAACTGCATAAACTTTTCACACCATGAGATGTCACTCTAGTCAGTGCTGAGCTAAGTGATTTAATGATCTCAGATTGCTTTCAAATACAAATACTGGCCACCTGTTTATGTTATGTTATGCATTTTTTATTTTCCTAAAGTATGGCTGTGTGTCAGCAACTTAGGTTGTTACTGCATAAACACATAAACAACAGTCAGCCCATGTTCAACTAACTCAAATAACCTCAATAGAGCTTGCAACAGTTGACGTATCATGTGCATCCTGTGTGAGATTATTTTTCATATGTGGAGTAATCAAACTAGAACGCGCATATATGATGCGGACAGTATCAAATAGTCTCAAGCCAATCATCCTTATTTGCTGCGATGGGTGAGACAAGTAGCATGCCTGTCATGGCACTGCTTTATTTTGTGCACTTTGGTAATCTTTTGTGCATTGCTGAAATGTTAAATTGGGCTTGTCTAAGTAGTAAGGTTGCAACAGACTCGCTACCCAGCCTGGCAAGAAAGAATGTAATTCTTTGATTTTACTCAAAATAAGTTCCCTTGTCAGCAACATAAATTATTTCCTTTCAAATAAATATTCTCCATGGAAGGATCTCATGAGTATATATCCGCATAAGGTCACCGCTATACGTACATATTGCTTTTATGCCAGTCCTAATGAATTGCACACTCACTGCTTAACCTTGAATTCCTTGCTGCGTCAAGTTATCCACTTATGCACAACACTTTCGCACACGATGAGAACTTCATTCATCGCTAAGCATGTAATTTAAGGTTATATTTTGTTTGAGAAGCTTACAAGCAACAAGTATTAAGTTTCTAATATGCATGTTTGATGCCACACTTCATCTTTGTTAGCTTCATACATAGAAAAAAAAGAAGGATAAGGCATTTGATGCATTCAAGCACACTTAAAGCTTTCAGAAATAAAAAGAAAGAAAGAAAACACGAGCGAGTAAATGCAAGAATATCAGCAAGCTGTACTCGGAGTTTCACACACGTGCTCAGACGTAAACACAGGTGTCTCGGCGACCTACGCAGCTGTATTCCGCGACAGATGTGCGTGTGTTCCATAATCTTGCAAGCTGTCACTAGCGCTACAGAAAGTGCGCCGTCATGCTGAACATGGAAATTTCGGACGAATCACTCCCAGCGATACTATCACTTTCGCGTAACGTAGAACACAAAACGTTGGATGATTCGAGAGGTTTTGCTGAAGCAGTCAAGGCAGCGCGCACTCAAAGCAATCGTCCGAGAATACGTCCCAAGTTTCGACATGATGCGATTGCAATAATTTTTTTAAAGGTGGCGCAGAAAAGATGACTGTGCAGTGTTTCCAATAAGGATGACGGTGCTAATGCAACACATGCAGTTGCAGGACAAAATGTGGCAGCCTAGAGAGGAATTTTCACCGTGACATGGAAACTTGACATCGATCTGCAAAAATATTAAAGTATCGTCTGCAGAGGAGGCGATAGTTGCCAACCTTGAACATATTTGCTCCACCGAACGGTTGCCAGCTGTCAACAGACCGCGGCGTCCAATATGGATGCGCTTGCGATCCGCTCGTGCGGATCGAGCGTGCATCGAATTTTTCTACACGATCCGCCTTTTGGTCGCCCGCCCCACGCCGGCGGACGTGAGCGGTACGGACGAGCGGATTGACCATGTTTCGGCCCTTACGGAGCTTGCTCCTTTGTCCCGTCTCCCCAGTGGAGTGCACCACCGAACAGCGTTTTTGCGAAAGAGACATGGCGACGACCGCAAGCACGAGCAGCCGTGGAATGTCGTCGGCCTCATGTTCAAACGCGGTGCTGGTGCGTCTTCAGGCAGAATTGCCTTGGAGGTGTTTCAGAGATACATTTTAGTTTAAATCTTGTAGCCTAGTAATAGCAGGCTTGCTTATAATCCTTTCACAGTAACTGAAACGTTGTTCCAAAGGTGGCAAAGCAAAGCGAAAACTTAACCGCAATGTCTTCGTTCTTGTTCGACAGCTGGCACAGCAAAGTGTTCCGCTCAACCAAGCGAGGGATCGCTGAGCTCTAACTTGTCCTTTCGTGCGGGGCCCCACTGCCGTCTCCGCTCGCCAGCTCGTACCTCTGGCCCGTAAGCCCACTCAGCTTTAACTCTCTAGTGATGGCCACATCGGAAGTCGATGCGAGGAAATATCTTGTATAAAACTTTTCAATTTCTTACGGGTGCATCGGGCGCATTTCACCGATGACGCCGCTCATGTCGCGCGTGGCAATATCACGTTTTGCACCGACCATTCTGTATTTAAAAAAAAGATATAAAACAAAGAGATAGTCTTTACTGGCCGAAATTCACGGCACATGTCGAGACAACACAACAAAGAACTGAAACTGGTGCACAAGAATACCCAAACAACCAGACAGACTGCAACAGGTATGGTAACTATGTTCAACCAACTAGACCGATGTCCATTTTCTTTTAACTTGAAATCTGTGGCGCATCATTTCACAGCCTAAGTAACAACGGCTTGCTTATTTACTTTAGGATAATCAACGTTAGGCTGTGAGCGCCACTTGTACGTCCTAGCTTACATTAAGCTCGTAAAATAGGAGTCGCCGATACAAAGCCGTTACTTAATGCATTCTGGCACAAATAATACCGTCCCAGAATGAGCAGGAAACCAAAAATTAGGGTGACAGGAGCGCGCTTGGACCGTAAGAACATACTTAAATGCTGCACAGCAATGCACATACTTTCATAGCTTCGTATATTGTAGCATAGCGGTGACGGGCTCCACTAATACAAATTGTTAACCTGATACCAGGAGTAATCTTTCGGGCATTTGTACCTTGATCAGCTCCCTGCAATCAGTTTGTATTCTCACGTTAATGTGGATGCTGTAGAATTTATTTTTCGCAGATATAAGACAATGAACGAACACCTGCAAATTTGGCTTGTCGTGGAGGGCTGCCTAGAGCACAACTTTCGGTTATTTTATCACTAACAAAATGGTTTTCCTTGCGTGCAACATAAACATTATTGCGATCGCAATTATATGGGCACTATAGGTGCATTTCTGCCGTCGCCGCCACTGTGACATTTCGTATAAAGTGCAAGGGCGATAACAATGTCGCTGCGCGCACTATGATGTACGTGCGAGTGAAAGCTTGCGAGGAGAGCTGACCGTCGCGCCTCAATCTCACCCACGCCAAAGGAGCGGCCAGAAAGCACGCCGTCGCGCGTGAGGCGCACAACGCGGTGCTCATGTTTGCTGTGCGTCCTTACACCATGCTTCTTGATTTAGTTGGCAAAAACACATTATAGGTTTTTAAGTGCCAAAAACACGATCCGATAATGAGGCACACCGCTGTGGGGGACTCCGGAAATTTCAAACCATCTGGCTTTAACGTGCGGCTAAATCAAAGTACACGGTTGTTTTCGCATTTCGCCCCCATCGAAATGCGGCCGCCGTGGCCTGGATTTGATCCCACAACCTCGTACTAAGCAACCCAACACCACAGCCACTAAGCAACCATGGCGGGTTAGTTAGCAAGCAAATCTTTACAATTTGATAAAATCGATGAACGTGATATCCTTACTTCGTATGGCTGTGTGCTAATTTGCTATCGCAATCGATGTTTCACCTTTCTTGCGAAACAGCGGCTCTTTCATTCTGCAAGTAGAGACTGTCAACTATCCCGGTGGAACACAGACGGTTCTTTTTAGCGGGCCCACATATGTCAAGGCAAAGAGCGTTCTGGCGATTCGTATGCTTCGTGGGTTGAGTACCAATCGATTAGCTATATGTGCACAGTCACCCCATTAGTACACTCTGGCAAGCTTCGCCCACCATCAGAATTTGGATGTTTGTTGTTCTCCGGAGCTCCGACCACATGCGTTTGTAGGGGCAGACCTTACCCATTTGTACAGGCAGACCACATGACTGAATTTAATAATAATAATAATAATAATAATAATAATAATAATAATAATAATAATAATAATAATAATAATAATAATAATAATAATAATAATAATAATAATAATAATAATAATAATAATAATAATAATAATAATTTCTTTATTTCCATCAGTATTGGAGGAGACTGCGGGTAAAAGTCGCTTTAGAGGCAAGCGACTTGACTAGAGCCCGCAGCCTCCTTTACAAGGCAAACAGCGATTGAACAGGAGATATATGTACATAGCAATTGACTACATGTAAAATAAGCACAAAAAATAACCGCAAAAACACAAATTACCTGAAAAACGCTCTTCAATTATTTAAGAAAGATTGAGTGACAAAATGTTCAGGTAAAGCTCGTACATCAGTTATATAAATATGAAGACTTGATTTCAGACACAAATTTAAAAGTGTTGGTAGTGTGTATGATATCTTTTGTGTAGAATAATTGGCACGCGGAGTGACTACCTTCCACTGTTCCGTACACCTTGTGATGTAAGAATGTGTGTTCCTGGTGAGATTAGATAACTCATGAAGAAAATTTAAGTGATTCGAAAATTTTATTATTTTGGTACCTATATTAAGGCGTACGCCTTAATATAGGTACCACCCCTTTCCTGCGTGGTGGACGCAGGAAAGCGGTGATCACTGGCGAGGGGAGCAAGGAGAGGAGGCGCCATGCCAGCAATGTTGTGCGAGTGGGAGCGTGGGAGAGCGCGGACGTGAGTGTGGGGGTGCCCGCACATCGCCGACAAACCACAGAGACAGAAATTCCACAAGAGGGGACACTCAGCAAAAACTGGCATCAGGAAACACTTCACACCTAGTTTCAACTTCATCCGTTATTTGACGCGAGCATCGGGGAAAAAAAGAATGTGAAATGAACTTACAGACAAGGTTTCATATTTTTATTCTTTTCCACTAAAACTAAGAAAGTGTTGGATGTTTATGAATTTATAGTTTGCGACAAATTTTTCTTGCCTTGCCTAGCAACAAGCTAGCGGCACGCCAGACGCGCGTGCATACGTCATGCGCCAGACATGCCACAGGAGCGAGCGAGGCGGGCTGCGTATGGGAGGCTCGCGTGCTCGGCGACCCGTCTGTTTTGGATGTAGCCCGTTCTTTTGTGCTCCCGGCGTTCTCTTGTGTTCCGCCTGCAATTCGGCACGGCACCGCTGCACCACTGGACTACAGTAAGGTGAGGAATTTTGTGAGGAATTTAGGCTTACTGCACAAAATGAACCTATATAGTGACGCAGTTACCGAAAAACAGCGCTCCGCCGTCCAGGCCTAGTTAATGCGAGTTAACAACTCGTACTGAGAGACGTTTGCGACGCTTTCTACGAGCCCAAGCATTATTATAAGTTATTTCGGTAGTTTTTGGGCACGCTCGCCGCACCTGGCTTGGTGACGAAGAGCACCTCGGCCATGTGACGCAGTTTCGCGTGTACTGAACCTTACCGGGACAAGTTTTGGCGCTTTCTCTGACCCCAGACATTGTAACTAATTTCGCTATTTTTGGGGTTCTTTTCAAGCACAGTGGCCGCGCTCGGCGTAGTGGCGCAGTTAGCGAAAAGCAGCTCGGCTGTGTTCCGCAGTTAGTTTCGCGTGTACTGAATCTTACTGAGAGAAGTTTGTGACGCATTCTCTGACCCCAAAAATTATTGTAATTCATTTCGCAACTTTTTGGGATACTTTTGAGGCATGCTCGCTGTGCCTGCGATTGTGAAGCTGTTAGCAAAAAAAGCAAGCCTGCCATGGTGAGTTAGTTTTGTGCGTACTGAACTTTAGTATAGGACAATCTTGTGACGCTTTTTATGGTCCTGCTACAACATATACCTTATTTCGGTACTCACTCTTGTCGAAAACGCGACGAGCGATTCTAAGAGTGATAACACGGGAGTGTCTTGCTTGCGCCGGCAGGACGCGTAAAAGATAACGCCGAGGAGCTCAAGAGCTCAAGAACGCCCTCCGCATCGGCTCCGCTCATAGACCTCTTCAGCGGTCAGCGAACCTACCGTGGAACTCCACTGCCTACCTCAATGAACGCAGCAAGGTGGGAGCTTCCCGAGGACCACACATTTTTGGAGAACCGAAGCTCTTCGGCTGAGCCGACAGCCTTCCTTTCTGGCAGCGGCGCAGCCGCCGCACTAGGCCTCACGCGGCCACTTCCCAGACTCCAGCAGCAGGTCACAGTGTCCGCAGAGGATTGAACCTTTCCTAATACAACCCCCAGGGCTGGAAGCATGTCCTGTCCATGCACGCGTCCCGTCGGAACACGACCGGAGCCTCCAAATTGTCTCCCGCATGCCCAGGATCCAGCATGGGGACGCCACAGAACGCAAACGCCACGACGCCATCGCCGCCCGTGTTCCAGCCTCGCCAAGAGCAGCTGCACGCTGCGAGAGCAGCAGCGTTCAAAGGTCGCCAACTCGCGCCATTGCCTGCCGACGCTTACAAAATTGTCTACAGATCGCAGGGAGGGCTCGCACTTCTCGACATCCCGCCGCGCTCGCTACTCTCCACAATCATGCAAGCAGCGCAGCTACAAGGCCAACAAGACATCCAGATCCGAGTACATCCCACAAAAAACACGTGCACCATCGCCACCAGGTGCCAAGAGACTGCCCTCAAGCTCGTGAATCTCAAGTAAATTACACTTCGCGACCGAAAATGTGCTATCACAGCCTACATCGCCTTACCAGCCGGGGCGGTGCGCGGAGTGATCACAAACGCATTTTGGGATGAGACCCCCAGCGAGGTCATCGCACACCTTCAGGCCCGAAATTCCGAAGTCCCCATCATTGATGCCCGACGTATGGGGAAAACACGCTCAATCCTTATCATCTTCGCCTACGGACCAGTCCCGAGGAAAATCATCTACGGCGGCGGTGTCCACCTATGCACGGTCTACCGGGGACACATCGACGCCTGTGCGAACTGCAGAAAACCAGGACATCGAGCATATGTATGCACCCTGCCCCGCTCCCACCGATGCCCAAGATGTGGCGAAACTCATGAAAGAGTGGAGCCCCCAACCTGCGCTCCAAAATGCATTCTCAGCGGTGGAGGACACCTGACCGGAGCAAGTGGATGCAAAGCAAATCGAAGAAGTCCTACTACACGCCAGCCGCGGTCCACTCAAAGGAAGACAGAACAACGTCAGCACCATCGACCCAGTCACCGCCCGCGTCGACGCTCCGGCAGCACAACTTCTCGCCCTTCGGACGCTCGACATCTCACATGGGGCGACCTGGCCGCCGGAAGACATACCCGCCCGCTCACTCAGCCTCCCGAAACGCTACAACAAGAACAGGAGCTCCCGGCCCTCAGGGAAGAGGTAAGTCGCCTTGCTTCCCTCGTCCATACCCAACCCCGACACAATCAGGCCTCCCTAACTCCACTCCACCCCCCGAGACGGAATCTCCCAGCTCACCTCCCACGAAAAAACAGCGAACCACGCAGGAAATGCCAACCCCTCAGTTGACAGACATAGGTGCCAAACTCGCAGCGCTTGAGGCTAAATTCGATCGTAAACTACAAGAACTCGAAACACGCCTCGAGACCAAACTCACTCACCTCGTAGAAACCCTCACGGAGAAATTAGAGCAACGCATGGATGTTATGCTTAACAAGATGCTCGAAAACATAGAACACCGCTTCACACAAATGCGCCCTTCCATACCCTCGCAACCCACCCTTCAGCCTACACAATTCACCCCTCCTAACCAACACATTCCAATGGACACGCAACTAACCTCCCTCTCCGACCCTCACGCTCCAGTATGGCGGCGCGGGAAAATAATAACCTACAAATTCTAACTTGGAATTGCCGTGGCTTCCGCGCCAAGCGTGCACCTCTGCAGCTTTTACTTCCTACACTCACTGCTCAGCCCCAAATACCTTTACTCCAAGACGCTCCTTATTGCGCAACACTTCCCAGCTACACCTCGGTACATTCTGACGCCACAGACAAACCCAGGGCGTCCACACTCATACACCGTAGCATCACTCACAGGGTACACCATATCACTTCAGATACGCCCTGCATGATCACTGAAATCATACACCATAAACACACGTTATCATCCATATTTATTGTCAACATTTGTCACCTCCCATCATACCCGATGGCGTCTCTAGAGACCCTACTTCGATCGGTCCATCGGCTGGCAGGAAAGCACCCCCTGTTAGGCGGCGGAGACTTCAACAGTCAACATAGACTGGGGATACAAAACAACAACACACCGAGGTCGCAGGCTCTGGCTGCTCCTCCAGAACCTCCGCCTCACCGTACACAACTTTCTGACGCCCACACGGATCGGCAATAGCGTCAGTATGGACACCAGCCCGGACCTGATGCTGACCCACTCTCTCGGAGGCGTCACCTGCACCAGAACACAATACACACTAGGCAGTGGTCATTACATTATACAGGTCACTGTTCCACACAAACCAACCCGTCACACTTACATGACACACAAACTCATAAACTGGGACTCTCTCCGCACCACTCGGGCGGCCCGCTCTGATACCCCTATTTCCGATATCGACACCTGGGCGAAATCACTCCAGGATAACGTCCAACGCAGCACAAAAATCGCTGAAACCCCTAAAGAAACGCCTACATTAGACAGCCGACTCGCCCACCTCTGGGAGGCCTATTACAGCCTCCTAGAAAGGCGGAAGAAGAATAAGCTAAACAGGACACTTTAAAAGCGGCTGGCCGCGCTGCAAACGCAAATCTAGCAACATTCTGAGGAGCTCTGCCGGTCCAACTGGGCCAGATATGCGACGACATTGCTGGGAACCTGTACACCAAGCGGGCCTGGCAACTTCTCCGCCACCTTATAGATCCGACGCAGACAAAAACAGCAACACAACACCACGTAACAAGACTCATCCACGCACACATTGACAACCCTGACAGCCTTATAGACACACTTCAAAAAACCTACACCTCTCCAGACCCACCGACTCGCTTGCCTCCCTATACAGGGCAACCGAACCCCACACTCGACACGGACATAACGGAGACGGAAGTCAGAGCTGCCCTCCTGACTCTCCGTACCAGTTCCGCACCTGGCGCCGACCAGGTAACCAAATCCATGCTTCGGAATCTGGAAGATCAATCCATCACACAGATTACGTACTACTTCAACCAGTGTTGGAGGGAGGGCACCCTCCCCCAGTCCTGGCGTCATGCGAAGGTCATTTTCATACCTAAACCCAACAAACCGCTCACACTCCAAAACCTTCGCCCGATCTCGCTAACCTCATGCCTCGGAAAGCTTTTCGAGCATGTAGTATTATCGAGACTCACACAACACATGGCGGAAAACGACCTTTACCCTCATAGCATGGTGGGCTTCCGCCATCATTTATCCGCGCAGGATACCACGCTACAACTTACGCACGACATATTCGGCCCCCTTATCGCGGGTCACACCAAGGCAGTCTTGGCTTTGGACCTCTCCAAAGCCTTTGACCGCGTAGAACACAAAGCGATCATGACTGCCCTCTCGCCACTGAATCTAGGTGCACATACGTACACCTACATTCAAGCATTCCTGACGAGCGCACGGCTGAGATACATTTTGGCCCACTCAGCTCCCTCTCTTTTACTTTACGGAATGTTGGCACCCCGCAAGGGTCCCTTTTGTCCCCTTTCTGTTTAATATCACCTTAATCCCCCTGGCCCGACAACTGGCAATCATACCCCATCTCAAACACACCCTCTATGAGGACGACATCACGCTGTGGACTACCCACGGCAGTGACGGCGACATAGAGGACACTCTCCAGTCTGCAGCCACCCTGACACAATATTATGCTGCCAGTATCGGTCTTCCTTGCTCCCCAGAAAAATCCAAACTACTACTCATCAGACCTCGTAATCGCTGCTCCCCATGCTCCCCCATCACGATCGATCTGGACGGACGCCCAGTGACTGAGGTTGAAACCCTCCGAATACTGGGACATATTCAGAGTGATGGTAAGAACACCACCACCCTGAAAAAACTCAAGCAAATTGCAGGTGCGATTTCACACCTCATTCGCAGGGTTTCAGCCCACCACAGAGGCATGAAGGAGCGCGACCTATGTCGCCTCATCCATGCCTTCGTCCTCAGCCGTGTGCTTTACACAACCCCATATTTACACTTATCCCGACCCGATACTAATGCCCTAGACGCCTTAATACGCAAGGCGTACAAAGTAGCACTAAAACTACCCCTTAACACACCCACAGACCGACTACTCGGCCTGGGCCTCCACAACACTATCGGTGAACTTGTAGAAACCCACCGAAAGGTGCAATACATTTGCCTGACACAGACATCCACTGGTCGGCACATCCTGGACTCCCTCGGGATCCGGATACCGGCCAACGACCCTACACTACACGCCACACCACGCCACATCCACCGGGAGCTAATTATTAAGCCGCTCCCGAGGAACATGCACCCACAATATCACGAGGAGCGCCGCCGAGCTCGAGCTAAGGCGCTCCATCGCTATTACGGCCCCGAACCGGACGCCGTATGGGTGGACGCCGCATGCATGGGAGAGCAAGCGGTTGCCGCCGTGATGGACTCCTCCCTCTCTCCACTCATCACACTACCCCTCCCCCCACACACTTCCCCAGAAGCTGCAGAGGACGCTGCGATTGCCATTGTCATCACCCATACAGAAGCGCGGTACATAATAACAGATTCAAAAACAGCTATACTAAATTTTGCACGAGGCCGAGTCCATGTTCCTGCTTTTTGCATACTGGACTCGCCCGTTGCACCTCCACCTCGCCATGCGGAGCTGATATGGGTGCCTACGCACTCCGGGAATCCCGGAAACGAGGCTGCCAACCTTTTAGCCCGAGGTTCTATAAACCGGACTCAGGTGGCCTCCTATCCGGGAATCACGAAGGAGCGCATGCACTCTTTCAGCGATCTGACGCAGGCTTATAGAGCCGCACGTCAGATCTACCCCCACCTCACCCATCCCTAGACAACAGACATGCGGCACTTTGGAGGCGACTCCAGACCCACACACTCCCCTCCCCTGTCACCCTATCCCATTACCATCCCTCTTTCCCCACCCCCGCCAGCTCCCTCTGTCCCGAACCGTTCGTATCCGCCATCACACCTCATCAGCCATCATCCATCATCAGCCATCATCCGCCATCAGCACCTGACATCGTGGGAGGACTGGGAAACCGTGCTTCGCTAAGAGGACCCGGCAACGCAGACCATCGCGACCAGCCGGGCTGCCAGTGTTATGGACCTACGGAACATAAACACTTGAGGGGAGTACGGTCGTGCAGGGGCCCAGGGGCCTGCGTGCCCCGAACACCTTTGTTTGATTAAAGTTTTAAGAACAACAACAACAGCGACTGAAAACAGGCTTTTCACCCACAAATCTGTCTTGAGTGCGCCTAGAAGGCAATCTGCGAGCATGTAACATGGTCTGGCTGAGAGCATGTGTTGTAGTGACCTCTGTGTACTTGACGTACCATTGCGTCGACTGAGGCCAAGTGGTTTTGGAAACGCGCAGTCACCCGTGTATTTGTGCTCTTAAAGTGCAGGAAATAATGCTCGTGTGGTGAAGAGGAAGACGAAGAAGGCGCTCTTGTGTCGGCTGTGCGCATGATCAGCGTTCGCCTACTGCCAGTGCGACTAGACTGTGCCTAGTGCCTTATAAATAATCTTATTACATTTGGTGGAAGGTGCTGCACTCCCCGACCTCACCCTGGAACTTCGCAGCCGAACTTTAACATCTGCTCCAGCCGCTACTATGAACGACGCTCCCAACAATCCGCTTGGCGCATCTGCCGCTCCTGTCATGTGCGGCGCCGTGCAACGGCAGCGGGACCCTCCTGTTTTTAGCGGCTCAGGTGAGACTGACGTAGAAGATTGGCTCTCTACCTACGAGCGCGTCAGTGAACACAACAAGTGGGATGACCCGACGAAGCTCCGTAGCGTCATCTTCTATCTTGCTGACGTTGCGAACCTCTGGTTCCACAATCACGAACGGGAGCTGCAAACCTGGTCCGCTTTCAAAACTGCATTCGCGGAAGTCTTCGGTCGCCCAGCCTTGCGAAAACTCCGTGCTGAACAACGCCTCCGCCAGCGCGCTCAACAGCCCGGCGAGACTTATACTAGTTACATAGAGGATGTCGTTGATATTTGCGCCCGCGTCGATTCCACCATGACTGAAGAAGACAAGGTGAAGCACATCCTCAAGGGCATCGAGGACGACGCATTTCAAATGCTCCTGGCGCGGAACCCTACTTCTGTCGCAGCTGTCGTCACTCTTTGCCAGAGCTTCGATGAGCTGCGTCGACAAAGGGTCCTTGCGCGCAGCGCTCTCGCACCTGGCGACTCTCTCTCGGGCCTCACGCTTCGCTCAAACACCACGCCAGCAGCATCGCTCTCTGTTGAGATAACGGATTTCATTCGTGAGGAGGTGGCGCGCCAATTGTCTATGCTGCCTCTCAATGATGGACCTCCCCTGCCTGACACATCTCCGGCTGCTCCCATTCGGCGGGCCATTCGCGAGGAACTTGCTGGGTCTTTACCTTTCGCCCAACCCTGCCCTCCCGTGGCTTCACCTCTGACTTATGCCGAAGTCGCCGCGCGACCTGCGCCGCCGACATTCTCGTTTCCGGCGCCAATGCGACTTCCAGCTGCACCTCCTCCCGCGTCGCCTCCCGTTCCATCTCGACGCCCAGTTCAGACCTCTTGGCGCACACGCGACAACCGACCCATATGCTTCGCTTGCGGTGTCGCCGGCCACGTTGCGCGCTTCTGCCATCGTCGTATGCCAGCTGCTAACGCTACTGTCGCACCACCTGGATATGCCTATTCCCACGATTCGCCGCCTCCTCGACGCCCTGTCGGCACCCATCGTTCGCCATCGCCACGTCGTCGCTCACTTTCCCCCTTACGTCGCCGCCAGTCACCTAGCGAGGGAAACTAGTTGCTGCAGTTCCGCAGGCACGAACTGCAAGCTTCGCGATTTCTGCAAGGCCTGCACAGTCGCCACGCAATTTATTGGACGTTTTGGTCGAAGGAACCGCCGCAATTGCGCTTATTGATACTGGGGCTGCAGTTTCTGTTATCGACGAAAAGCTTTGTCGCAGCCTCCATAAGGTCACAACGCCGTTGTCTGGTATGCTTCTAAGCACCGCGACTGCGCAGCATATAGCCCCTGTCGCTCAATGTACTGCAAGGGTGGTCATCGAAGGCATTGTCTACGTTGTTGGATTTCTCGTGTTGTCATCATGTTCACATGACATTATACTCGGCTGGGACTTCTTGTCTCACCATCGTGCCATCATCGACTGCGCCCGGGCCGAAGTACCACTTTCCCGCTTGCCGATGCCCCGCTGCCTGACCCTTCTGAACAAAAAGCCTCCAAGCTCACTATTGTGTCCGATACGGACATACCACCCGACATGTGTGTGCTTGTGCCCGTCTCTTGCTCTACCGCACCAGACGCTACAGTACTTTTTACACCGTCGCCGATTTTTCTACGTCGCAAGGCCCTACCTCTCCCATTTGCCGTCCTCACCACTGTGTCTGGATTATCCTCAATGCTTGTGTGTAACCCGTCTCACTACCATGTGTCGTTACTGCGCGGCGAATCACTCGGTCGTGTTCAGCTCCTTGACCCGCTTCACATTCTCGATGTTTCCGACGACACGGCCTGTTATGAACTCGACGCCCTCACTTCTCCTGTGCCGTGCACATCATCATCATCATTGTCGTCGTCGTCGTCAAACGTTCTTGAATCTGTCGTAGACGCCGATCTGCCGCCTCCATATCGCCAGCAAGTCTTCGCGCTTCTTCAGAATTTTCGCTCGTCGTTTCACTGTGACCAACCATCTCTGGGGCGTACGGCAACCGTCACTCACAGCGTACATACTGGTTCCCATCCTCCGTTACGCCAGCGACCATACCGCGTGTCGGCAGCCGAGCGGAAGATCATTATCGAGCAGGTCGACGACATGCTGCACCGTGGCGTCATTCGCCCTTCCCACAGTCCTTGGGCGTCTCCTGTAGTATTAGTACGCAAGAAGGACGGGTCAATACGCTTCTGTGTGGATTACCGTCGACTCAATAAGATCACTCGTAAAGATGTCTATCCGCTGCCTCGGATAGATGACGCCCTCGACTCCTTGCAAGGCGCAGAGTACTTCTCATCTTTGGATCTTCGCTACGGCTATTGGCAAGTGCCGATGGCAGATGATGACTGTGAGAAGACACCTTTCATCACGCCCGATGGCTTGTACGAATTTACCGTAATGCCATTCGGGCTATGCAACGCGCCCGCTACTTTCGAGCGTATGATGGACACCATCCTTCGCAACTACAAGTGGAAAACATGTCTGTGCTACCTTGATGATATCGTGGTGTTTTCGCCAGATTTCCCGACGCACCTCGTTCGCTTGCGTGAGATACTGACCTGCCTCACCTCTGCTGGCCTCCAACTTAACATCAAAAAGTGCCGTTTTGCTGCTCGCAAGTTAACAATATTGGGTCACGTTGTATCGAAGGACGGCGTGCTTCCTGACCCAGCCAAGCTTCGCGCGGTCGCAGAGTTTCCGACGCCCACTACTCTTAAGGCGCTCCGCAGCTTTATAGGGCTCTGCTCTTACTTTCGGCGTTTTGTGCGCAATTTCGCGACTATCATCGCACCACTGACCAATTTGCTTACCGCTACCAACGGCATCTCCGCGTGGTCAACTTCCTGTGACGAAGCCTTCCAGCAACTACGTCGCCTACTTACTTCGCCACCGATTCTTCGACACTACGATCCCACAGCGCCTACAGAGGTACATACGGACGCCAGCGGTATCGGACTTGGTGCAGTCCTCGCACAACGGAAAGACGGCTATGACGAGTACGTCGTCGCGTATGCGAGCCGAACTTTAAAGAAGGCAGAAGCCAACTACTCAGTAACCGAAAAGGAGTGCTTGGCCATTATTTGGGCGCTCGTCAAATTTCGTCCATACCTATATGGTCGCCCTTTTGACATTGTCACCGACCACCATTCACTTTGCTGGCTGTCCTCGTTGAAGGATCCGTCAGGTCGCCTAGGGCGATGGGCACTCCGCTTACAAGAATATGATATCCGCGTTGTCTACCGATCGGGCAGAAAGCACTCTGACGCCGATGCGCATTCCCGATCGCCGCTACCTTGTGATGTGGCTTCAGTGTCTCCGCTCTTCGCATCCATGTCAGCCTTCAACGTCGCTGATATGCCGGACGAGCAGCGTAAGGATCCCCTGCTTTCAACTATGCTGAATTTCCTCCACGACCCATCCGCCACACCCTCTTCTCGAACACTTCGTCACCAAGCCGCTCATTTTACTGTCCGCGACAACGTTCTTTACCGCAGAAATTATTTGCCTGATGGTCGCAAATGGCTCCTGGTGATACCACGACACATGCGTTCTGACATATGCGCTTATTTTCATGCTGCTCCTCATAATGGTCACGCCGGTGTTCTGAAAACGTATACTCGGCTAAGGCAGCGTTTCTACTGGCACGGCATGTATCACTTCGTGCGCCAGTACGTACGCGCTTGCACGGCGTGCCAACGGCGTAAAATTCCACAGCGCCCTCCTGGTGAGCTACAGCCGCTGCCCTGCCCGGCTCGGCCCTTCGATCGCGTCGGCATAGACCTATACGGGCCACTTCCCTGCAGTTCCTCGGGTAACCGATGGATAATTGTAGGTGTCGACCACTTGACGCGCTACGACGAGACTGCCGCACTCCCGGCAGCCTCTGCGCGCGAAGTTGCGTTCTTCATCTTGCGGAACTTCGTTCTTCGACATGGCGCACCACGCGAACTGCTCAGCGACAGGGGACGTGTCTTCTTGTCCGAAGTCATCCAAGCCCTTCTCGCTGCATACAGCATCGTTCACCGCAAGTCTACAGCCTACCACCCGCAAACGAATGGCTTGACAGAGAGGTTCAACCGCACACTCGGTGACATGTTGACTATGTACGTCGCCTCGGATCACAGTAACTGGGACACTGTTTTGCCGTTCGTCACGTATGCCTATAATACGGCCACACAAGCTACCACTGGCTTTCCGCCTTTTTTTCTGCTGTATGGACGAGAGCCCTCTTGTACTATGGACACAATGCTCCCATACCGACCCGATGCTTCCGAATGCACGCCTGTGTCTGAAGCCGCCAAATACGCCGAGGACTGTAGGCAGCTCGCGCGAACCCTTACGACCGCTGCTCAAGGTCGTCAAAAGCTGCGGCGTGACAGTGACGCGCTTACACCAGTTTTCCCGACTGGTTCCCTTGTTTGGTTGTGGGTCCCGCCTCACAGCCCTGGCCTTTCGACCAAACTCCTTGCACGCTATGATGGCCCCTACCGCGTCATAGACCGTACCTCCGCTGTCACCTATGTTGTAGAAACTGTGACACCTTCACCCGACCATAGGCATCGCGCGCGTGACACGGTTCATGTCAACCGACTTAAGCCGTACTATGACCCCTTCATCCTACCTACGCCGTAAGTCACCAGGATGGCTCCTCTTCTCTCCCGGGGGCCATTGTGGTGAAGAGGAAGACGAAGAAGGCGCTCTTGTGTCGGCTGTGCACATGATCAGCGTTCATCTACTGCCAGTGCTACTAGCCTGTGCCTAGTGCCTCGTAATAAATCATCTTATTACACTCGGAAAGAAAGGGATGCTTGAAAATCGGATGTTTTCTTCAGAAATTATGGCATTGTTTAGGAGGAGTCTATTTGCTACGAAATGTATGTAAAAGGGGTGCAGCGGTGGCGTAGAGGTAGAGTATCCGCCTCGCGTGCAAGATGTCTGTGGCTCGAATACCGGTGCCGCGCAATTTTCCACCGGAAAAAAAATCCGCATGTTGATAAAATTGCATAAGCAGGCCCGGAGTGCGGCCTCATCCTGGTGACCAGAACCAGTAATGCACTCCTTCACCAGAGCAGGATTGGCCACAACCTCCTATACGAATACAACAATCGAACCCCGGCCCTCAGTTCCTAGAAGCTGCGACGCAACTGACCACGCAGGCGGTCAGACCTGTGACGGACCACAAGGTGCTAATACCTCGGTCCGAACAGGCCGCCATTGAAATCTGAACCTGGCAACGTTTAACGCTAGAACTTACCTAGTGAGGCGAGTCTAGCAGTGCTATTGGAGGAATTAGGGGGCAGTAAATGGGATATAATAGGGCTCAGTGAAGTTAGGAGAACAAAAGAAGCATATACAGGGCTAAAATGTGGGCACGTCCTGTGCTACTGCGGCTTAGCGGAGACACGAGAACTAGGAGACGCATTCCTGATTAATAAGGCTATAGCTGGTAACATACATCAATTCTATAGCATTAACGAGAGGGTGGCCGGTCTTGTTGTGAAACTTAATAAGAGGCACCAATTGAAGGTCGTACAGGTCTACACCCTACATCCAGTCATGAGGACCAGGAAATCGGAAGCCTCTATGAAGACGTGGAATTGGCGATGGGTAAAGTCAAAACAAAATACATTATACTGATGGGTGACTTCACTGCCAGAATAGCAAAGAAGCAGGCTGGAGACAAGGCAGTGGGGGAATATGGCATAGGCGCTAGGAATAGCAGGGGAGAGTTATTAGTAGAGTTCGCAGAACAGAATAATATGCGGATAATGAATACCTTCTTCCGCAAGCGGGATAGCCAAAAGTGGACGCGGAGGAGCCCAAATGGCGAGACTAGAAAAGAAATAGACTTTATTCTGCGCTAACCCTGGCATCATACAAGATGTGGAGGTGCTCGGCAAGGTGCACTGGAGTGACCATAGGATGGTAAGAACTCGAATTAGCCTGGACTTGAAGAGGGAAAGGTAGAAACTGGTACATAAGAAGCCGATCAATTAGTTAGCGGTAAGAGGAATTTGTTAGCGGTAAGAGTAAAATAGAGGAATTCCGCATCAAGCTACAGAACAGGTATTATGATCATTTATTGTCCCTTAACGACCCCTTTCAGGGTATTACATAAGGGAGGGGGTGCAATAGCATCAAGAAACACTATGGTCATTGTTATACAATGGTTAACTCATTTGTACTACGGTAAACAAAATTGGTGTACATGCTAGTAGACCATGGACAAAATAAATAAAAAAGCTAAACAAAGGAAGGTACGAAGCGGCAGTAGAAATGGCAACACAACCGGCAATATAACAGAAAAGTAAAAAAAAGTTACACGTTAGAGTAACAGCATAGTAGTGCTACGTTAAGGGTTAAAACATGACAATAGGTGTCTAAATTCATCTCGATTACTTTTATTCACTATGTTGTTGGGTAGAGCGTTACACATTCAATAGCACTAAGTAAGAAAGAGTTGTTGAAGGCATTACAGGAACCATGGAGACGTTGTAGACTCAGGTTATTAAAGAGACGAATAGAAAAGTGGTTGGGCGGTAGTAATAGAGTGTTCCTGAGATGGGGGGGGAATAATAGCATAGTTTGTGGAAAAGGGAAAGTTGTGAAATCTTCCAACAATGTGTTAGGCTAGGGATGCTGAGGGATGATTTAATGCCGCTTACACTTGTGTGGCAGTCATATTTTGAAGCGATAAAACGTCTTTAACTCAGGAAGAGGACCTTAGTGTTGCAGCAATGAACGACAATCTTATGGCCATCATTAAGGAGTGTGCAATACAAGTCGGTGGTAACTCCGCTAGATACCAGTAAGCTATCGCAGGAGTCGAAAGATCTGATCAAGAAACGCCAATGTATGAAAGCCTCTAACCCTACAGCTAGAATAGAACTGGCAGAACTTTTCAAGTTAATCAACAAGCTTAAGACAGCTGACATCAGGACGCATAATATGGATAGACTTGAACATGCTCTCAGGAACGGAAGAAACGTAAAAGCAGTGAAGAAGCAACAAGGAATAGGCAAGAATCAGATGTATACGTAAAGAGAAAAAGCCAGCAATATCATTACTAATATCGATGAGATAGTTGAAGTGGCTGAGGAGTTCTATAGAGATTTATACAGTATCAGTGGCACCCCCGACGATAATGGAAGAGACATTAGTCTAGATGAATTTGAAATCCCGCAAGCAACGCCGGAAGAAGTAAAGAAAGCCTTGGGACCTATACAAAGGGGGAAGACAGCTGGAGAGGATCAGGTAACAGCAGATTTGTTGAAGGATGGAGGGCAGATTGTTCTAGAAAAACTGGCCACCCTGTATACGCAATGCATCATGACCTCGAGCGTACCGTAATCTTGTAAGAACTTTAACATAACCCTCATTCTTAAGAAAGGGGAGGCCAAAGACTTGAAAAATTAAAGACTGATCAGCTTACTGTGCGTTGCCTACAAAGTATTTAATAAGGTAATTGTAAATATAATCAGGAACACATTAGACATCTGTCAACCAAAGGACCAGGCAGGAATCCGTAAAGGCTACTCAACAATAGACCATATTCACACTAGCAATTAGGTGATAGAGAAATGTGTGGAATATAACCAACCCTCATATATAGCTGTCATTGATTACGAGAAAGCGTTTAACTCACTCGAAACCTCAGCAGTCATGGAGGCATTTCGGAATCGGGATTTAGATGAGCCGTATGTAAAAATACTGAAAGTTATCTATAGCGGCTCCACAGCCACCGTAGTCCTTCATAAAGAAAGCGACAAAATCCCAATAAAGAAAGGCGTCAGGCAGGGAGATACGATCCCTCCTATGCCATTCACAGCGTGTTTACAGGAGGTATTGAGAGACCTGGATTGGGAAGAAATAGGGATAAGAGTTAATGGAGAATACCTTAGTAACTTGCGATTCGCTGATGATATTGCCTTGCCTAGTAACTCAGGGGACCAATTGCAATGCATGCTCACTGGCCTGGAGAGACAAAGCAGAAGGGTGGGTCTAAAAATTAATCTGTAGAAAACTAAGATTATGTTTAACATTCTCGGAAGAGAACAGCAGTTTACGATAGGTAGCGAGGCACTGGAAGTCGTAAGGGAATACATCTACTAAGGACAGGTAGTGACTGCGGATCCGGATCATGAGACTGAAATAATCAGAAGAATTAGAATGGGCTTGGGCGCGTTTGGCAGGCATTCTCACATCATGAACACCAGGTTGCCATTATCCCTCAAGAGAAAAGTGTATAACAGCTGTGTCTTACCAGTATTCACGTACGGGGCAGAAAACTGGAGGCTTACGAAAAGGGTTCTACTTAAATTGAGGACGAGACAGCGAGCTATGGAAAGAAGAATGATAGGTGTAACGTTAAGGAATAAGAAAAGAGCTGATTGGGTGAGGGAACAAACGCGAGTTAATGATATCTTAGTTGAAATCAAGAAAAAGAAATGGGCATGGGCATGACACGTAATGAGGAGGGAAGATAACCGATGGTGATTAAGACTTACGGAATGGATGCCAAGGGAAGGGAAGCGTAACAGGGGGTGGCACAAAGTTGGGTGGGCGGATGACATTAAGTAGTTTGCAGGGACAAGGTGGCCACATTTAGTATATGACTGGGGTTGTTGGAGAAATATCAGAGAGGCCTTTGCCCTGCAGTGGGCGTAACCAGGCTGGTGATGATGATGATGATGATGATGATGATGATGATGATGATGATGATGATGATGATGATGATGATGATGTATGTAAAAGTGAATTTATCTGCAATGCCGCTCATTCACCACTTACGCACGTTTCGGCTCTGCACGCAATATTCCTGTTAGGTCAATATACCAAAATGATACATGCTTGTAATTTAATTTTTTTCAGCTGATGGCATCCGGCGGAGCTTCGTACGGCAACGACTGCTGGTGCAACAAGTTTGGAAGAATGCACAAGAAACCCGGAACGAGCATTTATATAGAACCTAATAGACATTTCATCATTTTAGAAGACGTCTTGCGTCTTCTTTATGAAATTGTGCGTGACACGGATTCGGTGGAGGCTTGTAAAGATTGTTCACAATCATTTTTGCTAAATAATATTACGATTCCGCACGAAAAACCCACGTGGTTCAGCAGTAGAAGCGAAAAGAATAAATGCTGCGCCGATCAGCGGAGCGGGTGTGGCGTGTACCAACTTGTGTTCAAATCGCGCGCGCCCAAAACCAAAACCGGAAGGTTTTAATACCATCCGCTTGGTGCGCTACAGTCAATTCGGCCGCTGGGTTCTATGGGAGTGTCCGCTTTTGTTGAAGTTTCTTTCTCTGTGGACAAACCTTGCAGCTATATGGCTGTGATTGCATCCCATGCTCGCGGCCACGGCGCCGTCCGTTTCGCAGTTTTGCTCCGCGAAGTGCCCATAGATATGTTTAAGGCGAAAGCTTTACTACGCCAACCAGCGAGCCATTTCGGTTAGTCGCGCCGTATGCCGTATGCAGGCTGCCGTATGCCATATTCCATGGCCGACGAACCACCTTGAGTCGACGTTGCCTAGCAACGCCGCAGCTGTGCTCCAACTGGTGGCGCCGCCGTCGACGCCACGGTTTGTTTGGATATTGTGGCGAATGGACGTGCTTTTCAGGGCTCCGTAGTGCCTACGAAATCATTAGTTTTTGTGCATGCTTTGAGCTTGCTTCTGTTTTCTATTTGCTGATTTTCTGCCTTTAAATAGTAATTGGGTGCTTTTCTATTTCTTTTCTTTTTTTGTCTCTCGTATTTCGGGTGCGTGGGTGTGCTTTGTGTACATTTGGTTTTTCAGGATGGTTAGAGCGTCCTTTCGTGCCGCGTGCTCCAATACGTACAGCTGGGTGCGACGTTGAGTGTTTGTAGTCTTTAAATGGTAGCTTGGAAGTGGCAAGACAAATAGCTATTAGTAAGTTTAATGTGCGTGTTTTGGTAGGAAAGTCAAAGCGTGGCCGCGTGGTTGAGCGCCTGCGAGAGCGTGGTCTAAGTTCGGTCTCCGCGGCATTGATTGCTTTTGAAACAGTGGTGAGAGTTCCTTTGTGACATTTTCAGGATTTAGATCCTGTGCGTATCGGTTTTTGGTAAAAGGCACGCGTTCTGCGTTGATATAGTATTGCAGTATTTTCATCAGTATAGCATTATTATAGTATTGTAGTATTTGCAAAAAGCCGTCCAATACATGGCAAGAAACACTGGAAGGCAAACAGTGCGCGGGGGGTCCCTCAAGGCTGATGAGGAGCCGGATGAGAAGGGAGAGGGCACCGAATCAACCGGCACAGAATGTCATGTCGATACTAGGCTGCAGAAAATGGAGGCTTTCCAGGAAGAGCTGCTCATACAGGTGCAGGAGCTCCAAAATGAGCTAAACAGGGAGCGTGATGCACGGAAGGTAGTTGAAAAGAGACTTGAAGCAGCCGAGGAAAAGCTGAACAGGACCGCCATTGTGAACGAGAATGTGCGTGACACTGGAACGCAGACTCCCACGCGACAGCAGAGGGTGTGTCAGCGAAGTACGTGGAATGCATGTAGCATGATGAAGGGTTAGCTGGAAAGAGTGGCACCCACCTTGAGGCCGCCACGCCGAAAAAGCAGGTGCCCAGGTGACAATGCCCCTTGTCGAGTCGGAATCGCGTGGAAAAGGACAAAGGGAAGCAATGCGAGGTAGGAAAGAGTGAAAGGGTAATTATCGCCGGCGACTCAAATCTGGCTGGGTGCTCAAAACCAATTGTGGAGAGGGTGAAAGGCGAAAAAAGAGTGGCGGCAGGGACATTTCCAGGGCGGACACTGAGTTCTGTCATGGAGCGAGGAAAAGAAAAGCTCGCAGAAAATGCACACTGCGACACCTTGTCATAGTAGCAGATGGGCTAAATGACGTACTAAACAGGATATGGACTGGACTAGCCCAGCGCTTGGCGAAGCGGGTGGACGACTTGCGCGAGCTATCCCCTCAGGTGCAGATCGTGGTGTGCATGGTATCGGAGGTGCCTGTACGTGACAGTCAAGTACAAAGAGCCGTAGTGACTGCTAATAAGGCATGTGGAAAATGAGCCTGGAGAAAGGCTTCGAGGTTGTCGAAGTAAACAGGGAAGTGAGAATTTGTGGTGGTTTTAAACGAAACGGGATTCACTTCAATTACAGGCTGGCACGAGAAGAAGGCTGGCGAATTGGTGGTCGCGCTGTTGCTTATTTAGGGGGCCCGCGGGCGCTCAGGAGGCCAGAGAAGATAGTACTGAAGAAGGTCCCCTAGGGCAACCTGAGAAGAGCATCGCTGTCGATAACAGAAAAAGGAGGAAAGCAAGGAAAAGCGCTCACCATGCAATAGGCTATATAAACATTAAGGGCGGCAGAATAAAGGAAAAGTGGGCAGAGATTGCGGAGCAGTTACATAGAGAACAAATAGGGGTGTATGCGGTTACAGAAACGCACCTTGGAGACTCAGAAGAGCCGCCAATTACTGAGATTTATGTTTGGAAAGGGTGCAACAGATATAAGTCGGAAAGAAAGGGAGGAGGAGTCGGAATGCTCATCCATCAGGGAGCCAAATGGAAAAGAGTAAATTCAAAATGTCAAGAGCATCTTTGGTTATCAGGTACAATAACTGGGAAGAAACTTCGTTGGGCATTACGTATTTGCGAACTGGAAATAATTGCATAGAGAAGAATAAAGAGTTACTGGAATGCATAAGCGCTGATATAAGGGTTTCGTGAATGGTGCTGAAATTGTCGTATTAGGTGACATGAATGCCCACATACAGGATTTAGATGGCTACACCGACAACAACGCGAAGTCAATGCTAGATTTTTGTGAGCAGCATAACCTCGTTATCCTGAACACAGGGTCTAAGTGGGAAGGGCAGATAACGTGGGAAATGGGGAACCAGCAATCGACCATTGATTACTGTCTGATGACGGAAGGAATGCATGATAAGTTGAGAGAAATGGTCATTGATGAGGAAGGGCATAGCAGCAAAGGGAGTGACCATAAACACATCATTTTGAAAATTGGATATGTATTTGAGAAAGAGAGCAAGGAGCGCAAAAATGGCCAGTTCAAATTTGAACGCTGAACAAATAGCAAATATAGTCACTAGAGTCGTGGAAGAACTTGGCAAATGGCCAAGGAAACAGTAGAAATTTGGTGAGCACCTAATTGTTATAACGACAGAAATACGGAAAGAGAAACAACATGTTCGTTGGAATGGGAGAAAAAAACCGAAAATCTGGTGGAACAGGGAGATACGAGAAGCGATCGCCGAACGACAGAAAGAATCTCCAGAGCACAGGCAGACAAAGAAGACGCAGTTGCCGAAGGAGATCTAGTTTCTCCATACTTCTAACCTTACGGAAAACCGCCTGCTTCTTGGCCAATCGCCCACAGTGGGTACGCGCCACTTTCTGGGGCACAAGACAAGACAAGGTAACCAGTAAATGGGAAATATACCGGGATAAAAAGTCTATGGCTGAAATACTGGTGCAAGCAAAAGTAAAAGGTGAAAGGGAACAATAGTTGTCAGAAATACGTGAGAAAAAGAAAGCCGCACCTAAAATATTTTGGAACCACATAAAACTATTAGGCAGGAAGTCAACAACAATACAACAACATATCCTAGACGAAGATGAAAACAGACTGGAAGGAGAAGCGGCAATAAAATACATGCGAGAAATAACAGGCGAATCTTTCCAAGCCAATGACGACGTTGTATTTGAAGAAAAAAATGAGAATTAAAGAGACTCAAGTGAAAAAGGAGCTGGTGCTGACAAATTTCAACTACAAGAAAGAGGAAGAGAAAATTACTAAGCGCAGAGCCACGGGGCTAGACGAGGTTCCCGTTAGGCTGATTAATGAACTAGGACCAAGAAGCAAGGAAGCTCTGGTTAAAGCAGTGGAAAAAACTTTAAAAGGTAGACGAATACCAGACAGTTGTCGACAAAGTAGAATGAATTTATTTACAAAGGTAAGAGGGAGAAATATAGAATTCCCTCGTATAGACTGTTGACCATTACATCGGTAATATAGAGGGTAGCAATGCAGGCAATCAAATTAAAGCTTCAAGCATGGCCAGAGAATAATGGCATTTTGCGAGAACTTCAGAATGGCTTCAGAAAAGATAGGCGTTTAGGTGATAACTTATTTGTTCTTACTCAGTGTATCAAAATATCAAAAGTAGAAAGCAGACCGTTATATATTTGGCCTTTTTAGACATTGCAGGAGCATATGACAACGTGTACCGCAACATTTTGTGGGATATTCTGGAAAGGGAAGGCTTACGTGACGATTGCCTACCGCGTTTGAGAGAAATTTACCTAGAAAATACCGTTTGCGTTGAATGGTAAGGGATGAGGAGCGAGGAGAAAGGTCATATCAACAAGGGACTGAGGCAGGGGTGCTCTTTATCCCCGCTGCTGTTTATGATGTCCATGGTGAGGATGGAGAGGGCGCTAGAAGGAAGTAATATCGGGTTTAATCTCTCATGCAAACAGGCGGGTACAGTAGCAGAGCAGCAGCTCCCAGGTTTATTATATGCAGACGACATTGTGTTGCTAGCTAACAAGCAGTGATTTGCAACATATGGCTAATATCTTTGGACAGGAAGGCCACAATTTAGGTTTGACATTTGGTGTTAGAAAATCAGGTATTTTGCTATTCAATGAAAACAGTGAAGAGACAGTGAAGATACAGGGCGAGGAAATACCTCGGGTAACAGAACGTAAATATCTCAGTATATGGATAAACGAAGGCAATAGATATATAGAAACACAGGAAAAAACAATAAAAGTGAAGGGGAAGAGAAATGCAGCCATAATGAAGCACAGAGCGCTATCGGGATACAATAGGTACGAGATCCTCCGAGGTATGTGGAAAGGTGTAATGGTTCCAAGACATACTTTTGTAAATGCGGTAGTTTACTTTAAATCAGGGGTACAATCAGGAGTCGATGGGAACCAAAGGTCAGTGGGTCGCCTCGCATTGGGCGCTCACGGGAAGATTCAAATGAAGCTGTGCAGGGTGATATCGGCTGGACTAGTTTTGATGCTAGGAAGCTCGCAGTAAAACTGAGTATGAAGAACGGCTGAGGGATATGGAAGAAAGTAAATGGGCTGACAGAGTGTTCAGGTATATGTACAGGAAAAACAATGATTCACAGTTGAGGAAAAGACCTAGGAAGCTTACCAGCAAGTATGCGGCCTGTAGGGTGGGCAACACAGCAACAAAGAAGGGCAAGCAGAAAGTCAGAGAGGCTGAAATATTCTCATGGATGGCGGCAGTGGAAAAGAAACCTGCCATGAGTAACTACTTAAGAGGAAAAAACGAAATCAGGAAAGAAACAATTTATGATAACTCAAAGGGAAGCTCATTACTTTTCGAAGCAAGATCGGGATGCCTTAGAACACGCACCTATAAAGCGACATAAAAGACGGAAAAAGAAACATGTGCTTGCTTCGGTAAAGCTATGGAAACTATGGAGCATGTTTTATTATAACGCGAAGACGTCTGCCCCGCGGTCCGTTTAGGCACCACTGGCCTCCTCGAAGCACTTGGGTTCAGCGAGAGCAGTGGAAAAGTAAACATGTCCGCAATAGGCATTAGTAAGAGGCGATTGGAGAATTGGTGGAAGAAAAGTAGGGAAACGACAAAAAACGGAGACGTACAAAAGCCCAGTTCGCAATAGGGGGTTAGCAAATTTGGGTGTGGGAGTTCATAGTGTCATTTATTGTCCTTTTTTATTCTTTAACCTAGGTAGGACATTCGGCAGTATAGTAGCGGGAGCTTGGTGGCGCAACCCACCGCCCCGTTCCAAAGGCGACGCTCATAACATCCATCGCCGCTCGCTCCACCAGATGTTCTCCGCTGGGGTAGAGGGAGAGGAGGTGTCGCCTCGCGGAAGGTATTTATATATGCGCTTCGCCTCAGTGTATTTAGTCGTTATGGAGAGCGCGAAAGAGACGCAACAACGACAGAACGAAGCGAGGAGGGGACGACGCGCTCAAGAGCGGCCAGAAGGACGCGCCGCGCGACTCGAGAAGCGTCGCAACGAAGGTGCGGCTAGAAGAGGTCGTGCCACGTCCTGGAGGGACTCTTCAACGGCGGAAGAGACCGCTTTTGCAGCTCTTGCTTTCGCAATTCAACTAGGGTTAACCAAAGCTAAACCACAGGGAATTTTTCATGAAGCTAAGCTCTGTGTCTGCCAACTTCGGTTCATTCAGTTCAATCTAAGCTTCATTCGTTCACAGTGCGATCAACTGTGAGTGTGCTTGAGTACTTTAAAAGGCGTTTTTAAACCATTTGTCGTTTACTGTGGCTTCGTCTCCACGCACCTAAGTAATTTTGTCCAAAGACTCTTCTGCCCATTATACGTTAACATTTGTGCAGTGCCTTCTGCTTTAAGCAACGTTAATTTTCTTCATAACCAGTTTTACGGCATTTTGGGGGATAACTCCAAGCTCGTATACCTCGCTGTGTTGTGCGCCATCTTGAAATGCTACTTTGCAAATATATGGACAAATGTTGCGACGGATGTCTGGCAAGACGAAGCCAGGCATTGGGATATTCTACCCTGTAGCTGTAGTAATTAAATTATTATTATTAAATTAAATTATGGGGTTTTACATGCCAAAACCTCTTTCTGGTTATGAGGCTCGCCGTAGTGTGGGACTCGGGAAATTTAGACTTCCCGGGGTAATCATCTTCTAGTCAGCATAATAACTCTCTTCGGATCTCGCACAATTTAAGCAGTAGTTTTATTTCTATTTACATCATATTCATAAGCACATTCCGCGGTGATCTTCACTGGCTCTCTTTCTTTGAGTTTCTGCCCCATGGCGTCAGAGGGCACGCAAGTTTTGCCAACGTTCACATACTTTGTGCCTCACCACCTGAATTTTGTCAGATTGCTGAAAAGTCTGAAAACAGATTTTCACTGACCTTTTTTTTTTCGGGCTTCCATCGAAAGCCTACCGCTTGAGCTACTTATACCCGTGGTAGTACTTTCGGCAAAGGTCCAGACACTTCTTAAGGAAAACTTTTGGATCTACGAACTCTGCCGCGTTACCGTGCACGGACGTGTTAAAAAAAATTGCTAGTATCAATTACGATAGCTCGACATCGAAATTGAGCAACTCGAAGCACGTGCACGTTACTGGCGCGATCAGAGATCGCTGTTGGATACGCGTCCTGTTCGGTTGTTGCAACGTCACAGAGTGGGCAGTATGCAAAATTTGTGAGAACGGGAGGGAGGAGCCAGTTGGCAAACGATGAACTCCCCGGAAGATTACTTCCCTCGTTTGTCGTCTGCTTTCAGGCAATATACTACAAAATGAAATGATTGTCGTCTTCCAATGAATGATACCCTTGCATAAAAAATGATTTTTTTTGCTTCTCAACCTTAAACACGTTCTCAAATAGTAATACGTATGACTACTACAATTTTAACTATTAAGTTCCCTGCGTGATGCCTAGGTGGTTTCTCGCACAGCAAGGAAAAAAAAGAAAAAGCAACAACGTTCCACTGCCTCGCTGGCACCCTTTGATGGGGTCGAGTTCACCGCACAACCTTCACACTGTTTCGAGAAACGAAAGCGACCCCGGAATTCACTTTCTGTGATTTCTTCAAACGCGTTTCCCACCTCTAACTGCTCTCCTTTCTCTTCAAGCAACGCCAATGCAACAACCGAACTTGTGCGCGCTAAATATTTCGCTATGAAGTCGTACCAACTCGCCCAACTATCAGTTCTGCTGCAACCGAAGTTCCCATCGCAAGCAACACTTCCTCGAATTAGACTATAGATTGGATCCGAACGAGCCATTCCGTGGCTGCATCCGCTGTTTGGATCTAATCCAATCCACTAGGCGTGTCATGCAAAGCTGGTCTCGTAACGAGTGTACACTCTATGAAAAGAGAGAGTAAAAAGTGAGTCACGGCAACTTGACTCTCTTTTTTCTTCCGAAGACCCATTTTTCCGCGGGTAGAGTAACAAAACAAGAGTCAACATTTGTGTATGGGTCGTTTGACTCTCGATAGCACACGAAGAGTCATCGTGGCAGATCGCAACTCCTCTGATATTCGAGATGAGTCTGGCGAGGGAAAGATTAAAATGCAGGGCAAGAAATACCAGATAACCTCTTCTGTTTTAGGCAGGCCCTCGGGTTCCTGTCCTGGTTATATTGCAGTGTATCATTCTTTCGTCCTTGTCATGTTCTGCAATTATATCGAACTCTAAATATCGATTTTCTTTGACCATGTGTGTTAATATCTCAGACGCTTAAGCGATAGCTGGTTTCCTATGCTAAGGTAGACCCGGATTTGCTACACTGGATTCTGACCATAAGTAAATCTAAAAAAAGCATTGGCTACTAAAGAGAGCAGAGCAACGAGACAACAAGTTCAGTAGGCGCACTCAACAGTGTCGATTGTAAATGTAATTCCGCTAGGTAAAATTAAATTTTGAGGATTTAAGTTCCAAAATCAATATGTTGTTATGAGGCGCACGGTAATGGAAAACTGCAGATTTATTTTCAGCAGCTCGCGTTATTTAACGTGCACGGAATGCACAGTTTTCGCATTCTGCCCCCATTGGAATGCGACTGCAACGGTTGTGATTGGATCCGTGACCTGAGTGAGTGAGTGAGTGAGTGAGTGAGTGAGTGAGTGAGTGAGTGAGTGAGTGAGTGAGTGAGTGAGTGAGTGAGTGAGTGAGTGAGTGAGTGAGTGAGTGAGTGAGTGAGTGAGTGAGTGAGTGAGTGAGTGAGTGAGTGAGTGAGTGAGTGAGTGAGTGAGTGAGTGAGTGAGTGAGTGAGTGAGTGAGTGAGTGAGTAAACTTTATTGCAGGTCCGGTGAGGACACGAACTCGTTGCGCACCCGGCTAGTCCCACGTCGGGACCGGCAGGTCTAGCCCACCGGCCCGCTCGCGGGCACGCCGGACGGCCAGGATTTGCTTTTCTAGAGCGGGGCTACGCAGAAGTGAGTCCCACCCCTCCTTGATGAACTTGGCGTATGTCGACCCGCACTCCCAGAGCATGTGAGGTAGAGTGGAGGTCTGGCCGCAGGATGGGCAGGCGTCGTCGCGATACACGTCGGAGTAAGCCTCGTGGAGAGCGGACAGACACGGATATGTGCTGGCCTGTAGAAGCCTAAGCGAAACGGCTTGCGCCCTATTCAACTTGGGGTGAGGGGGTGGAAAGACCCTTCTGGACATGTAGAAATATTTAATAATCTCGTTGTGAGTAGCGGGAGCGTCCCTGTGACCATAGAGAGGAGGGGAGTCAGTGCTCCCTATAGAGGAAGCGCGGTCGGTGAGGTCACGCGCAGCCTCACGAGCGGGAACGTGAATTGAATGGTTTGTGAGAGCATGTGGACTCGAGCCGCTAAGAAGACGAACAGCTTCCTTGGCGATGCAACCCTTCTGAAAAGCCCTAACTGCAGTTTTGGAATCACTATAGATTTCGGACCCACGACCGTCTAGAAGGGCGAGGGCAATGGCGACTTCCTCGGCAACTCCTGGTTCTGAAGTGCGAATCGAGGCGCTATTGGAAATCTTTCCGCTCGAGTCGACTTCAACGACGGCAAAGGTCTTCCCGTCACTGTACTCCACGGCGTCGACGAAGCTTGCACTAATGTCGTGTTGCTTGATCTGTTTGAGGATGGCTGCTGCTCTGGCCTTGCGTCTGCCCTCGTTGTGGACGGGATAGACGTTTCGGGGTACAGGGGTCACTACGAACTCGTCTTGAATGCACCTAGGGATCGGGGTACTGACCATCGGGAATTCCGCAGGGTTGTAACCCAGCTCTTCGAGGATGCGATTACCTGCTGCTGTCGTGGTCAGGCGACTGAGTCGCGCGCGTTCTTGGGTTTCGGCAATCTCCTCGGCGGTGTTATGTACCCCCAGCATCAAGAGATCCTCGGTATGGGTCCTGATGGGTAGCCCAAGAGCCCTCTTGACTACTTTGCGGATGAGAACGTTGAGCTTGTCTCGCTCCGCTGTGAGCCAGTTGTGCATCGAAATCGTGTACGTGAGGTGGCAGAGTACGAAGGCATTGATCAGCCTGAGAAGATTGTTTTCCTTCATGCCTCAATGCCGGTTTGTGATTCTGCGAACGAGGCGGAAAGCGTTGTCCGTCTCTGCGATGATCTTGCGGAGAGCAGTTCCGTTCCCGCCGTTGAATTCGACAAACATGCCCAGGACCCGAATAACATCGACCCTGGGTATCACCCCTCCCCCCCCCGTCACAAGTGCGAAGTCTGATGCTGCTTTCGGAGACTGGCTTCCAATCTTTGGGTCTGCCTCCCTTCGCTTTTCTGTAAAGTAGGAGCTCCGACTTGGTGGGGGAGCATCGAAGTCCGGTGGGGCGGAGGTGCTCCTCGATCACGTCGATCGCCTCCTGCATGGCTTCTTCGACTCTGCCCTCGCAGCCGCCGGAGCACCATATGGTGATGTCATCGGCGTAGATGGTGTGCTTGACGTCCTCGACGCGCGCCAACCTCTCGGAAAGACCAATCATACAGATGTTAAACAGTGTTGGGGAGATGACGGCGCCCTGAGGAGTGCCCCGCCCTCCGAGGAGCACATCTTCGGAGCGGAAGTCTGCAATGCGACGCTTGGAGACTTCCGCTCCAAAGATGTCTCCAAGTCTCCAAGCATCGAGCTCAGCAGCGCAACACCAAATCCACTGGGCTAAAGCAGTGCGTTGCGTTCCGCGACCAGAAACAAACATTAGCGTACGCAGCACTGCTATTGAACCCCCCTAGAAATATGAAAACAAAAATGTAGCAGTTTTCCCCCATTGCTGCATTGAACAACTGCACGAACAACTGCACGAACCAAGGTTCGTAGTGTCATCAGCTGAATAAACTGCAGTAAACATTCGCTTACTCCTTAAATTAATTAGCAAGCACAGGGTCACGCGCGCACGTGCAAACATGAACAGATCTCACTCAATGACCGCGAGCACTCGCTGTCACAGCGTCGCCATGACGAAGGGCGCAAACAGAGCGGACAGAACGCTCCTGCTGCCTCATCCGTCAAAGCGTCTCCGAAACTTGAAATGGCGCTATCTAAGCGCCCCCCAATTATCTCCAAGACAGAGCGAGAGTGGCACCAGACCGGGCTAGAGCAACGGCCAGAGAAGCGGGCTAATCCAGCGCCTCCTTTCCCCGGCTTGCGCGGGTTTTATCACGTGACCACATATAGATACTTGGGGCACCCATCCAGGCACTATACATCTCGGCTCACCCTCGCACACTTCCTTTTCCGCGCACAGCCAACGGCGCAGGATAGGACCTTATCGCACTTGACTTTATACGTAACCTCACGGCAACACCGACAGATATATTTCGGCGGTTGTGTCCACATAATTCCTACCGCAAAATTCGCAATAAATATAATATTTTACTAAGGCCCAACAACGCTGCTTCTCCACGTCGTGGTACAGCGGTGAACGATATTTCTGAAAAATGTGTTGCTGAATCTCCGCCAAATGACTACGCTCGCATGTAGTGTTCCTGCAGCTTCAGATGCACTAGATTATTCAGTAACATCAGCGGCTTTATATAGTTCTACCTTACATCAGAGCAAACTGCACTCGACAGAAATCGAGGGCAGCAGCACCGTTATAGCTAAGCAAATTAAGGACAATTACGCCTCGTCTTCACACTTCGAGCACGCTCATTCAGCCCAACGATAGATATTTCAAACGCAACCACACTCGGACGAGCAAATTTTGCTTCTGCGAAGTGAACGTAGCGGGTATTTCAAGACGCATGTTAAATTCATGGCTGTTTCATTCCATGAACATTACTTACGTGACGCAAAATTATCAGTGACAAAAACAGTTTTCATTTCAACGCAAGGAAAGGAAACCGAAGCTATGGTTTTGCGCAGTTGTGCGCGTACAAAATTATCCAAAGCCGAAGCCGTCTATAGCATGACGCCATTTTGCAGTTGTGCTGCATCACGCGCGAGTACGTTGTTGTTGAGTGGTTCTGAAAGCGCTGCGTTAGGCGCGACTGCAACCAGGCGTTGCGGTAAGTTATGGTGGCAACTTCGTTCGGTGCTGTGTGAATGCGACGACGGGGACCGCCGCCAGCAGCAGCGTGTCGCCGATTTCGTGTTTACCGACATCGAGCAAGGGCAGCTCGCCGGACCGTCAGAAGCGCCCGAAGTGTTGCGGCTTGCACTGCGTCTTTCGTTGTGATATGAGAGATCACAACGCACAAAGACGACCAGATGCACACGAAAGACTACCAGCTGGGAGGGACCTGTGCCATATTTCTCTTAACGTCTCCGGTAAGGTTATCCCGTTTTGTTCCGAGTTTACAAAGGGTGCGTACTCGGCCCTTCCGGTATGGCTAAATTTTGCGCCACGTTTCGCTTGGCAGTTCACAGACGTTTCTTAGGCAAGCGTGCGCGTATGTATGCGAAAATACTGCTGGCAGACGGAAGCCTCAGGAGAGCATCTGAAATTATTGCAAAGCTGTACTGCCAGGAGAAACACCGTTCTTAACGACTCTAGTGACGAGCGGCCTATCGCATCGAAAAATCCGTAGAATATCAAGTACTGCGTAACTTGAAGTGTAGGTACCATACTAGCATTAGTGTAACTTTCGTTGGCGGAGACAGGTCGTCGAAAACATTGAAGACAGCTTGGGTATTCTGAAGATTTACTAGCGCTTTAGGTATATTACCGCGAATAATAAAAGGGCTACAAGGCTGTACAAAGTGTCAGGCGATGTGGCAGCACGGATATTTTCAGAGCGGTAAAGCGGCTGCATGCACAAGCGAAGAGAGACAGCGCTTTAAAAGCGCTGAAACACAACAAACTTAATGTGCATTTGGCTGTAAGTATAAAACACATTAGCGCACAATCTAAGCCTACATATAATGTATTATTTTTTACGAAATCCTTATTTTCACGGTTGTAAATATTTAAAAGCATGACATTGCTGCAACATTCATATTCTTCCGAGCTCCACCACTGGAAAAGTTGGCGCCACCATCGGCGTGACGTGAAATGAGGGATCACGTGGACATAGCGGCCGTGTCGGCTGCTTCGGGAGCGCCAAAGTGAGCTGAAAACGATTGTTTAAATTCCCTCGTACGCTGCAGTCCTCATTTAGTGGCGAGATTTTCCCGCTTGGAGTGTCTCCTTTACGACGCTTGAAAGCACCACAATAGGTGGTGGCTGCCTGTGAAGGCGTGCAACATGGCAGGCTGCTGCTCGGTGCCGCAGTGCCGGACGTACGCAACGGTGCCCGGTGTGAGCCTTATTCACACGTAGCCGCAGGACAAGAAACTGCGTGAAGCTTGGCTCGCGAGACATAAAACCGGCAAACAGTCATCGGCTAAACTCGGGTATACAGCAAGCACAGACGCGAGGAAGATTTCTGCTTCGGCGCCGGGTCTGCGATGTTCGGAAAACGCGCACTGAGACGCTCGCCCTAGTCCGCTGCCCGACTAATGTCATGATGGTTTGGTCTACGAACTTGTCGATGCTATAGATACTGGCAAGTTCACTGGAGTGGAAAAGGAGCGGTAAGAAACACATTTTATGAAAGCATGGCATATGGTCATGTTTGTGTTATTAATTAATGTAGTGGATTACAAAAAGCAGCGGGAAATCTCACGCTGAGAACACCGATATACATACAGTGCGACGTAACTGGAGAAATAATATCGAAACGTTCAAGAATATAGAAGAAAAAAAAAAGATTGAATCGTCGCGACGGCACATCACAGTCCCCGTAGGCGTCGAGGTCTCTACAATGAAATTACTTTTGAACAGCTCTGATAGCGCCCACGCAACACTGGTTGGTTGTATACTGACAAATGCTCATATTCTGCGGCCTAAAGCTCATAGCATGGTGTGAAAGCGCGCACGTGGCAAAAGCGAAACAGTGCGCGGACAAGCATGCAGACGCGCAGTCGGTCGCTGTGAATCTGTGCGATCGCTGCATTGAGGCTTCTTTCTATTACGCTCCATTTAGTTATACAAACACTATAAGAGCATATTTCACATACTTTGCTCTCAGCGTTTACCTACCCTTCACGCAAGAAGCCGGTTCGGGAGACTCCATCGCGGCGACCGCGCGCAGTGGCGTTCACTGTACGTATTCGGTAAAGAGATAGCGTCTGTAAACGATTCTATGCTTTCAGTTTGCCCAAGATTATTATTTAGACAGTAAAATATTCTCTCGTTTCGAAAGTACTTACAGAAATGTCCGGGAGAGCTCGCATGTGGTGTTTACAGTGTGCGCTGACAGAAAAACCTATGAGGAGCGCGCCGCGTGATCCCCCATACTACGCCAGCGAGGCGCCTACGATAGATGGCGACTCTGTAACTCCTCGCCGCCAATAGTAAATCCTAGTAGGCTTTCAAAACCTGGGTGTGTTATGTGGTGAATTTGTAATATTTTTACTGGATTTTCTATATTGAGTCCGGCGTTTTATGAAAAAAGGGTCCTTTTATTTGCAGTTTCATGTTAGTGTGTATATTTGCCAAGCAGAAATGAGTTGATTGCAAAGTTGTACCTTCCAGTGAGCTGCATATGAAACCAAGTTTATCCTGTCTTGGCTATTGTAATGTGCATACAACAATTTTAAGTATATACAGCTGTAGTTGGCTTAGTCGCTGCAGCATATTTTGTAAATGTAGAAGGCTATTTATTATTTTACTTCTTTCATGCAGAAATACGTTTTTTCTTGTACCAAGAAACGCTGGCAGCATTGAATGAAATGAAGTGTGCTGTATTTTTCTACTAACTTAAAGGGACACTAAAGGTTACTATTAAGTCAACGTGGACTGTTGAAATACCATCCCAGAAACCTCGAAACGCTTGTTTCGTGCCAAGGAGAGACTTATTTTAAGAGAAAATGCGTTCTGAAGCGTCCGCGTACCTCTAGCGCAGTTCAAATCGCCCGCCCTCCGATCGAGGGGTACTGACATCATGGTCTCATAGTGACGTTGCGCCATCGGGGAGTAGAACGGAGTCCGCAGACGGCGCTACGGCTTTTCTGCGCAAAACGCAAACGCGCGGCCAGAAACAGAGCCAACACACAGCCGACAGCAGAGCGAAAGCGGGAGTATGGTGGCTAGCGGAAGGAGAAACGCGCGACCATAAGCTGGTACTTCATTCTATGACGCAAACTTCCACGCTCGTCGCAATGGACCCTGACAACGACAGATTGGCTCGCGATGCTGGGCTCAACTTCAGCGATTTCAGCACTAACGAGCGCGACCTGCTGCTGAGGGCTCGCGCTGCCGGCGTCGTTGCGTACTACGACGGCGGCCTCGACACCGGCTCTCCGGAGCGGAAAAGCAACGAGGGCTTCCCATGACATCACATGGACGTGGCATTCTCGCTGCTTGTTCCAAATGAAAGTTTCGCGAGCCAGCGGAACTCGCACAGCACGACGCGATAACGAAACTACTGAAACTCCAAAGCGTGCGCGGCGCAGAGTCAGCGAAAACGAAACCTTTCGACTACCCATACTACTGAAGGGTGACGTCAAAATGTTATTTTTTCTTACAATCGAATAGACGTAGTCAAGTAGCATTTTCTTCCGTCTTATAATCGAATGAAATGATATTTTTAATACGAGTAGTTGAGTATCAGTAACAAAAATTATGAGGAGTGCTTTCGTCATCAGGCTAGTACCGGAATGTCGCTGGGGGGTCTCAAATAGTGTCATGCATTTACCTCAATTTCTCGGTTACTAAAGCCTGTCCGCGATTATATTGACGCCTTAGACGTTCTAGAACATTGCTCTACCACTTTAACTTGACTTTCTGGTAACCTTTAGTGTCCCTTTAATAAAGGAAATTTCGTCTGCCGTGTATCAGAGATTAGTTAACCTTCTTGTACTAAACAATGCGATATGCCCTTGGCTGCTGCTGTTGTCCTGTGTATTTTTATAATTTTGAAATTATCTTATTTTAGGTATTCAAGAAATGGCAACAGCCAGAAGTCGCCATCTTATCCAGCACGTTATGGGTGAGACAATTCGTAGCAGGCACTTTAGCATATCTCATTAGCATATGATGCAATTTGTTGTAATTTTTGTGTCCACTTTCCTGCCTATGCATTTTATTATTATTGTGCAAAGGGTAATAGTTTTACATTGAGACCGAGTAATCACCCAAAGGGGAGACATGGCTGGAGGAGACGACGCACATAAGCCTCCTTTGTCCATTGTCAATGTTACGCAGTTACTCTGTCGTTAGCTACCAACAAGTCCAAGTTCTTCATCAGCTGCATTTGCTAATTCTCCGTTATTACAATTTCACTGATACAACATTGAAAGTACAGAGGTACAGAGGAAGACAGAGACTTGAAATGATGAACAGCCGTAGAACAAGGAGCATCGCTGGAGCCAATGTTTCGACAAAGAGAAGGAGATAAGTTTTCTTGTCAAAACGTTGGCTCCAGTAAAGTTTTGTCCTATCACTATTTATGATTTAAAGACAGCATTATTGCTCTTGCTGAAGTATTATGCATTATGGAATAAAAATTAGCTGGGTGAAATGTCAGGAATGTGAAATTTCTTGTGTATTCTAATGCTACAGCGAAAGCTAGAAAAACAAGATGTAGACAACCACATTGTCATTTTTCACTGCCCAGTTTGGCCAGCTTCATTCCGAGCTTGCACTTTGTTGCATTAACGACCACTGGAACTCGTTAATTGAATTGGTTTGGTGATTTATTTATGTTAAGAGATTTAATGCAGCTTGAAATAATGCATGTAAAAAAATTTACAATGGCATTTTAAGGTGGCAGGCTCGCAGTTGAATAGCAGATCACTTGATGGTAGGAACTCAGGTTTCAACCGAGCTTCCATGCACAAATCGGTTGCACATTTTTTTTTTTCATTGTTTGGATTTTAATAACCACATGTACCTTTTTTTTTTGTAGGGATTCTAGTTGTATCGTAGGACCTAGCTGTTTGCCTTTAGTCATATTGGTAGCTATGTTACACAGACAGTTCAATTTTTATTGTAAATCACGACATGGTAGGACTAAGAACATTTGTGCAAATTTGTTGCAGGTACACTCTGGCAGCTCCTACCCCTGCGTCCTAACACCACCCTGTTCTGACTCTGTCGACTAGGGAGTTGGGAGCCTTTGGCGGCTTCTGCCACTGCATCCTGCCACCACCATGTCCCGACTACGTCCACTAGGATGTTGGCAGCCTTAGGGATGATGCCAAGCAGGCTGACAGCTGACAGAAAGATTAAGGTAAATACCTGTAATTAAGCGGCGTCCTTTAGAGTGAAGTGGCTTGTAGCCACTTAGCAATGAAAGAAGTAACTTCGAAGCAGTTTAGACTCCCTGCTATCTGTGCAGAGATGCTCAAGTCCATGCGTTTTGTCTTAGCCGCCAAGAGGTTAAGTGTATTAGACGAAACGCGATGCAAATTTTGAAACTACAAGGTACCACTTGTACAATTTTTTTCTTGCTTAACACAAAAATTACTTTGATAAAGCTTTACTAATTTAAAAGCAATATAATGTACTCTCATACATGGTATTTGGCATAAATTTACTAGGGCTGCGTCAATGGTAAGTAGGCCGATAAACGTACACCAAAACTGACTTCTTTTCCAAGTTCATCCTCCTCTCACTGCACTGCTCGATAATGTATCTTTCTTAAACCAGTTCTTGCACACAGCAAAAGTCCTAAACACGTGGATTACGTAAATTTGCAGATTTTTCTTTAGGTTACTTTTGTGAAAATAAAGTTATTAAGCCATTTTGTCCATTTTTAATCAGCCATAGTAAGATGAGCAGTCGCTAATAAGCAGTTAAGTTTTTGATGTAAGGCCTCTCTTCATTGTCGTTAAAAATTTGGCCCTCTTGATGAAGGAACCAATTTTTTGGCTATGCCATTTTTTGATGTATAGTTTGGTGCATTACACAAAATTTTACATAGTGTTTACCCCAGTAAAATTATTTTTTTACTTTAGGTATTCCGTGAAATTGAGATTTCTTCTATATTGCAGGACCCCTAGTTTTCAAAAAGAAATACCAAGTGGTCGTGTGCCAGGTTGGAACAGCTGGCATGGAATAGCCGACTTACACAAATAGGGAGGGTCATGTACATTTGACTTTATGTTAAGATACTATTATTGATCCAGAAAAGACAAAATGAAGGATTCCATCCTATAAGCAGCTCTTCACATTCATTTACACTTTTGCACATTTATATACCTTGAGTCTGGTGACTTGTGTCTGTTTTCATCATCGTCTACGTGCAGATGGTAAACTTCAGATTTGCCCTATGGTGCAGAATATTTTGGTGCTTATATATATGAATCTGTGTTTTTCAGGTTGCCTCCAAAGTTTACCCAAGCCATTCCAGACACTCGGGTCAGGCCTCTTGCGAACGACGTATAACCAGGCTCAACGCATCAGTGTCGAGTGAGACCGGAGATCAAGGCAACCTGCTGTGTAACCAGCGCGCAACACTTGGTGACCCCTCTTCATGTTCCATCTATTTCACAGCTGCATCTCAGCTGCCATCTATCCAAAGAGGGTCACCAGCTGTGGTAACTTATCAAACCATGGATGAATGTTGGGGTGGAGGGATTTGAACAGACATTCTATTTGTATCTTCAAATTGTTTGCAAATACTTCTGTTATTATAATTCATGTGTCTTTAGTACCTAGCTTTTAATAGTTCATTTCTCTTAGATATCTCACCATCAACTCCTGCTATTATAATGCATACCTTTCTTTATGCCCCGTTTCTCGTAGTACTTTTGTACTTGTGGATGTAATTGATAGGTTCTTAATTCTTGTTGTACAGAATGCTAAAATGCAAACTTACGGCATTTTTTCTTCCTTTGATAATCTACAGCACTTCAATGTGTTCAATAAATGTAACATAACACGGGCTCTGGTGAAGGATACATTTAAGAGCAATATAGAGTACTTATTTCAAGCTCCCGTTATTTTTGAAAAACTCAAGGATATAGGAGCACAAGAAAGAAAATATTAAACTAGAGAAACATGGGCTCTCCTCATAAGTCTGGTAATAATGTGACTTCCTTTCACTGCAAAGAAACCAGTGGTACTCACATACAAGGTTTGAGACATGAAAGCTACGATAGCCTTGGCATTTCTGTGTGCATATTTGTCACACTGACGAATGTCAAAGGCAGCATGGGCTTCATGCACACATTGGTGGTATTACACCTTTTGTGTATTGCATTTCTCAAACACACATGTTTACAGCAGTGCTTTAAATAGCAGATGTATTTCCTAATTTTCAGAATTTCTTAGTGCAGGAGTAGCGCTACAGATCATGTAAAAATAATTTTACAGACTATATGTCCATAGATGCATGCTTCTTCTGATGACGTAGCAGTGCCATGTGGTCGGGCGATGAATGTCCTTATTTCAGATTTAAATATTGGCTTCCAGGTCTGGGTTAGTCTCCTACACTCAGTATTCTAGGTCAGAGCCCATTTACTAGAGGAAAGCGAATTAAACTAGGGATTATAAACATCAAAAGATCTTGTTCGTGACACTAATGTGACAATCAGCAAGGTTCTTTGTGCATTCATTTCCAAATTTGTGAGATTATATTTTGACTGGGTTCATTATTGCGAGAACAAATATTTGTTTATTCTCACACGAGAGTTGGCTGCCCCCATTCGCATACAAACCCTTTACAGGCTAAAAATTCAGTGTAATTATAGGCTGTTTTTGGCTTTGCGCACTTAATGTTAAGGGATGCAAACGGTGACATACAACATAATGCAGAAAAATAACTAAGGAATGCAAGCAGGGCTTCGGGCTCTTTAGGCAGATGCGTGCGTGTGCTATTTATAAAACTCCCTATGGTACGCCTCAAGGCATTTTCTAACCCTTTGGTAGAAACACCGACACCCACTTATTAATGGGAAATGCTCCTCGAAACAACTTTTTTTAATTATTTGTACTAGCAATTTGAATATACTGCCAATCATTGGGAGTTTTATGTAGATTTATGGAGATGTTTATTTGGTTTTTAGTTATGTCTCACATAGTGGCAAAATATTTTTATGTGCACTTTCTAGTGTATAAAATTTTCGCAAATAGTTTCATGCTGTATCTTATTTAGCTAGTTGTATACCGCAATGTGGCGATACCTATCGAAACAGCTTGTACAATTACTGGAAATATGCAAAAAATATTAGGTCACTTTAAATAATTTTTCCAGATTGCAATTTCAATTAGATATCAGTATTTTGTATATCATGAAGACTATGTATGCCAAATTTAATATCTATAGGACAATTATAAGTGCACAAGGTTATTCTCATGCTATTGTGAGAAAAAATTATTGAAGTATTCTCAATAATTTTTTTCGCAGAACATGAGAAGTATGCAAGATTAGTAGGCAGGCCTGCCTGCCTGCCTGCCTACTATTCTTGCGCACTTCTAGTAAGTTTACATGCTGTTTGAATAAATATCGGCACTTTGCAGTCTACAGGTAGCTTAGTTAGCTGCAGCACACTGCTTTTTCTGACAATTTAATACACAAGAAAGTGCCCGCAAATATCACGATGTATTTTGCCATTGTGTAGGACATAACTCAAGAAGGAGCTAAACAAAAACTAATGGAATATATGAAATCTGCATGAAGAACTCTACAATTCGCTCTCTTTTCAAATCTCTAGTACGAATAATAAGAATATTTCGAGTAATATTCAATCAGCAAAACGTTCCCCTTGCTAAAATGACCCTGCAACATAGTGACGCAAAGTTTAAGGCAAGTCCTCTCGTCGAAGCGACTCTGGGCTGTCTGCCCAAGGGCTTCTCTTAAAGACCGTGAATGTTCCTGCATTGGTCAGAAGGGCAATAATAAAATGTTTGTGAATGTGCAATTGGTACTGGCACACTAACAGAAAAAAATACAGTTCTGTGAAATGTAGACTTGATCACTTTGTTCGACATTTACATTTTGATTCCATATATTTATTTTGTGTTTTGTACTGAATGTTTCAGCGGTGACTGCCGGTAATTATTGAACATAACTGCTTCATGACAGTGCGGCAATTTTCACTAACAGAAATTTATAGCAGTGGCAGCCATTCGAATTACAGTACTCAATAACGTCTACTTTGTAAGAACTCAGACTAGCACCAGTTCTGAGATACATCCCCAAATATTAATGATCAAATAGATTTCTCTTCCACCCAGAATTGTCCCACAAGGCTTACAGAAGGCTTCTTGGCAAAGTAATATCTGGAAGAGCAAAGCATGTTCCACCAAGTATGGTCACAAATATTTCAGAGCTGCCAGTCTGAGGACGCCTATAAACTGACAATACTTTCAGCTCTGGCAAGCTTCAATAATCGTATGTCAGCATTTTGCTGAAATTAATGAAACTTCAATTATTGTGATCCTGTTAAGGAAGATATTTGCAATTATCATGCAGTTGTAATCTCTCACTTTTGTAAATATTCTCCAAATATTTTTTCAGGCTACAATTTTTGGTAATAATGGTATTCATTGCTGAAAGAGATAGTACATGGCATTTAATAATAAAAGGTACTGGTCATTTTAGATGTTCAGTCTTCAGCATTTGTTCTGTTCCACAGCTGTTTCTTGAAATCTGAAATGATGTACCCATCTCTTTGTTGGCGATAAACAGGGAAATCTGCTAGTATGCTTTGTTTAAAATGCAGCTGATCAACCCAATAGTTGGGCTATTTGCTAATTATGAATTACAACGATATTAGCGCAGGACCGTAAAAATAGATTGATACTGACTAATAGCTGTGCCCAGCTACGTCCACGCAGCTGTGCCATACAATGCGCATGTGCTCAGAAGAGCCAAATGCCCCAGAGAGAAAGCAACAGTAACTCATTGTTCGTCATCTTGTACAAGCAGATTATGCGCCAGATGTAATTTATGCTCTGTAAATACATAAATTAGTCATGTGAGGTGTCTCACTTTAGGTTGCAAGTTCGAACGTCTTGTAATCTTGCTTGTTTTTATTTTGTTTCCTTTGTGAGCATGAATGACTTGGTTGCCTTGGCACATATTGTCACAACTGTTTCATCACTGGGAATCACAAAAGTTCATTTACACATAAAATTCCCATGGATAGATAGATGGATACAACTTTCTTATACGTCCGGCAAAGTTTGACGCGACCCGGGCTCAGGTCTCCCACGGGTGAACGTCAAGGCCTTGCCTCAACGCCGCCTCACGGGTTTGCTGGACTGCCCACGTCTCAATTCCGAGGTCTGAGCTGCGCAGAGCGGTGGCCCACCACAGGGTCTTCGGAGTAGCTGACATCCCTCCTATAACTACATTGTACTCCCACAGCATGTGTTTGAGTGTTGCGGGTGCTTCCTGGCACAATTTGCACGCGTCGTCCTGATGGTTTCAGACGGAATGGATTAGGGAAGGTGTTCGTATCGAGTTGTCTCCACGCAACGGCCTGCCACATGTTCATTTTGGGACTCGGCGGTGGGTATATCCTTCAGGCATTCAAATATGCACTGGTTATGTCGTTGTATCTGGTGAGCCTCTGCCATTCAGCTCGAGAAGCGTTCGCTGTCGTGCGAGAGGCGTCGCCCTGTTCGGCGCGGCGGGTCATGTCTCGCGCCGTCCGGTGCGCCGTCTCGTTTACGTTCGGGAGCGCGTCGCTTTCCGTGGTGACGTGCTCGGGGAACCATATGATCCTCGAGCTCGCGGATTTGGATCTGGCCACTTTGGCCAGAACGTACAGGGCTTCCTTTTAAATTCAACCTTTGGCGTAATTCTTTACTGCCGTTTGCGAGTCACTTAGTACGACTTCACATTCCTTTTCTGTGAGGGCCGGCGCAATCGCTACACCCTCCGCTATTTCCGAGTGCTTGGTGTATACACTACATGTGGTTCTGACTTTGGACTCTGCGTCTATGACTACGGCGCTGTATTTTTGGCCGTTCGGATATTCGGCTGCGTCGACAAAGCGCGCGTTTCTCTCCCTGTGGAATAGACGAAGCAGAGCCTCGGCTCTTGCCTTTCTTCTGCCTCGGTTTTAATCAGGGTGCACGTTTGTTGGGATGTTTGCCACCGTAATGGTGTCTCTGATTTTGTTGGGGATTTGTATTTTCTGGCCGTGCTGGTTGTGGCACGTTATGCCGAGCGTGTTCATAATGTACAATTCCCGTCGTGGTGGTCGACAGGCGTTCGAGCTGCGAGATGAGTTGTGCTTCGGCTATTTCTTCTAGGGTGTTGTATATGCCCAGCTGAGCCAGGAGCTCGATGCTCGTCGATTCCGGGAGGTCCAGGGCTATCTTGTACATTTTCCTTATGAGCGTGTTAATCTTGTTCTCTTCCACGACGTACCAGCTGTGGTAGGCGGCTACGTAGGCGATGTGGCTCACAGCGAATGAGTGGATCAGTCGAATGAAGTTTTCTTCCTTCATGCCCGCGTGTTCCCAGTTACTGATATCGTAGGCTTCAAGCTTAATTCTCTTATCTTTCATGTGTTCATCTGCCAAGTAGTTTTATCGTTCATTGAAACATATCCTTGCAATGCACAGTAGGAAGCCAAATTATAAATATCTGTTCTTGCTTTCTACCCTGCTCTGCTGTTTTCGTAACCTAACATTGCTGCAATGGCCTCTCTGCACCTGCAGAAAAGTAATGAAGTTGGTAAAGTTAAAGGTCAACAACATAATGAAGATACAAAGCAAAACTATAAGTTTGCAATTGTACCCCATAACCAGAGTTTCGCTAGAATTTGAAAAAAAAATTGACATCCTGCTATGGTGTGAGAGTTGCTTTGGGCACCAAGTGAACTGCGTAGCACCTGTGCTAGAGTACACAACAAAGCAGAAAATCACGCCAGATTGCAATGGCTGTCGAACGTTAAGCACAGATGCTCTATTTCACGCACCATTAATGTGGCTTATCATCTGCTCCTGTTTTGTTTTGTGGGAACACATACATCGCGAACACATCTTTTTCGCGCCAATCTTACCTTAGCGGGACACCATAGAAAGGTAGAAATCAATAAGAGGTATTCACACTTGGTTGCCCACAGTGTATTATCTGGCTGTGTGTCGCTCTACAAAAGACTACTGTGGTAGATAATCATAAAGACAAAGACAAAAGAATTAAAAGAGGTATGTGTCAGTCATCCTTCCATGACCTCCAGTGTTTATAGAAACACTTCTTTCTCTATATGTGCAAAGCCGTAGGGAGGCTTGACGTAACTCAGTCATGCTTTCCAATTTAAAAATCGGAATAAGGACAATCACAAGAACATTGTATGAGTGATTTGTAAATGTGGCACCTAATGTACCTTATTTATGTATGTGCTGAGGGTAGATTACAGCCAGTGCATAATCTGCTCTTACAGGATGACTTGTGATTAGTAAAGAAGGCTTCCTCACATCTTCCTCTGTTTCTTTTGGATCTTGGTGCACCATGTGTATTGTTACAGCTGAATGCTTGTAGCTGGGTATAGTTTGTTTATATGTTCTGCTTCCTCCCTTGTCCTCATCATTCATGTGCTATCTTTGCCGTGACAAAATACAGCTACCTGTGCTACATATTTTGTCAGCGTGTTTGCATTATGGCAAGTTTTGTATTAGTGGTTATTGCAATCTGTGAAATTGTCTGAGACAGCTATTATACTTCGTCTTGGAAAAGTATGTTTTTCAACATCAATAAACGATTAGTATAAATGTTCCTGTATTTGTTTTTGTAATATTGTCAATTATGGAGTTTGTATAGACTGTTGCATGTTGTATGACAGAATAATATTGATGCGCAACCTTTTAATGTGGTATTTTTCAGATCAATTTTAAACTGACGCTAACACGCACAAGTTGTGTGGGAAAAGTGCCAACAAGAGTACCATAAGATAAGACAGCTGTTTTTACTGTTAGATTTGATTATCAATTGTCAACCAGTTGTTTTCAGCAAGCATAGTATAACGCATAGATTGTGTAATCTAAGTTGGAATATTGTGTTTATTGCACTTCATTATCTGGGTCCCCTTTGTACATAAGTGCAGCCTTTTTTGTTTGTTATGTGTAGCTTACTTGCTTAGGATGTTAAATCGTAAGTTCTAAATAAAAACACATCTCGGAGAACAGTGAAATAGGTTTCACCTATAAATCTTTTAGCATATTATGAGAGACTTGTGCAATGGTGAATTGAACTTCTACATGATGAATAAAGGGAAAATCAGACATCCACCCGTTCGTAGCAATTGCTACAAAGGAATCCCATACGAGTTCCTCGAAAGAAAAGCCTCATAGTTGAAGAAAAATTCGTCCTGGTCCGGGACTCGAACCCGGGACCACCGCCTTTCCAGGGCAGCCGCTCTACCATCTGAGCTAACCAGGAGGCTAGCAGACGGCAGGGCGAAGTCGAATTTGTCGACAACACGAAGCAAAGGCAAGAGTTTGACGTAGTAGTTCTGCGGAAACCCGCAAGGTGGAGAAAAGTAATGAATAAAGGGAAAATCACACATCCACCCGTTCGTTACACGAAGCAAAGGCAAGAGTTTGACGTAGTAGTTCTGCGGAAACCCGCAAGGTGGAGAGAAGTAATGCATAAAGGGAAAATCAGACATCCACCCGTTCGGGAACCCGTATGGGTTTCCTTTGCAGCAATTGCTACGAACGGGTGAATGTCTGATTTTCCCTTTATTCATTACTTGTCTCCACCTTGCGGGTTTTCGCAGAACTACTACGTCAACTTCTACAGGAGTTACATAATATTTCGGGGTCTCATTATGGTTCTGAGTGGCATTGCCGTGTCATGCATGTGCACCTGCAGGCTACATATTGGATGTTTATTTAAGTCTGTTTTGCTAGGATGGTTATTGATTCCAGTTTAATAGTAATGAGAACTTTCTTGCATTCATGGTGATTCTGTGCTGACTGATACAGTCGAATTTTCCAGAAGACAATAACAAAGGGTGGTGAAATATTACCTTTTTGTCGCTAACCCGCCACGTCCTTTTTGGCAACTTTGCTAGGGGTTCTTTGTATATGTTGTATTTTCACAGTAGTCATCTTGAGAACTAGCCGTAGTCGTGTGTACTTACCGCAAAAGTTGGTGACACATTTTGAAAGCCGTCTCGACACTGCCATCCGAGAGTCAAACGACTTACATGGATTACTTATTTTGCTCTATTTGCAAGAGTCCTGCACCACGCACTAAGGGTAACTTGACACACGCTGCTAGAGTCATCAGACTCATCAAGAATAGTTAACCGAATCCTTCAGCAGTGGTCATGTGACCCTTTATCTTGATTCGCCTTACTCATGTAGGATAGTTAACGGACTCCCTGAGCAGTAGTCGTGTAACCCTTTTGAGAGGGTTAGGAGACTACTACAACAGAGTGTGCATGACTATTGTGTGTGGAGTCATGTAACGACCTTGTATCAAGCACAGATAGTCTCTGGACTCACTGCCTAAAGAGAGTTCGGGTGTCTCCCACAAAGTGTGTCGTATGCGTGGCGAGTCTAGATTCTCCGAAAAGAGTAAGAGATACTCTTTTTTTTTCTTAGTGTGTATGATGGCTCCAACTTCACAACACCCGTCGCGTTCGGCTCCTAGCAGAATACGTGCTCAGTTGCAAGATGATTGACAGGAGCAGGTCGTAATTTGGCGTCACCAGAAACGTGGCCGCGCCCAGCGGTTGGTGACGTCGGCGCGGCCTGGGCCAATCGCGCGCGCCGGTAACAGATGGAACGTGCCGAACAACGCTCTCCCATCGCGCCCTGAGTGATCCGTTTTATCGAACCGGTATGATTATGGCCTTAGAAGTGGTCTTAAGGGTAGAGCCAGTCGCCACAAAAAACTTTTTTTACTAATGTAGAGAGATAACGGGCGCTGTTTTGTTTTGGTTATTTTTTTTTTTTGCTTTGTGAAATTCTCTGCCAGCGCTAGATTGGCTCTCACCAACTGACCACCGCGAAGCTGGTAATGGCGGCGCGGCTACGCGCATAATCACCGCTGACGAACAAACATTGATTACAACTTTCTTTTTATGAAAAATATTTCCATCTGGAATAAAATAATGCCTAAATCATCCCTTTCTTGACAAGCAACCACCACTGTCAAGCGTTTAGCACAAACAAGAACTACCGATACGAGACACGTTCAAGGACGACTGACAGAAAATTTCATTGAGATATTATTGTTAGTTTCTCCTGAATGCATAAGTAGCTCTGAACGATTACTAGTGGCGAACGTTGCCTTGAACATAGAAATGTGATTAGCACTCTTTGGGAATTTTATGCAGTTAGCGATATGTTAGTATGTTTGTTTCTCCGTGTCTAACCGTTTTCCCACGTACCAGGGGGACGTTTTCCCACGTACCTTGGATAGTCCATGCATGGTCTAATGAGCAGAGCACCGCGCTGCTGTCGTCAGTGATCCGAGTTCAAGACTGGCCGCCGTACTATGTTGCGCGACTGGGTATGTACAGTCGCAATCTTTTTGAGCGTGAGCACGGGAGCACGCGACTTTCGATACTGCCACCGCAGTTAAGCGGCGCCTCACAATATCTCTGCGCATGCGCGGCGAGAGTAGCTTCCCTTCGCGCGCATCACGTCATCGGAGCGCTCGCTTGTCGTCTGCCAGCTGTTTTTTTCCAAGAGTCTGTGTCAGCTAGTATACTTCGTCTTGGAAAAGTATGTTTGTCAACATAAATAAACGATTAGTATAAATGTTCCGGTATTTTTTTTTGTAATATTGTCAGTTATGAAGTTTCGATAGACTGTTGCACGTTGTATGGCAAATTCGGCACGTGCTCGTCCGCAGTTGCCGAATGAATAGGGTGTCACACCATGGCTGCTTTTATGCGGCCTCATACATTTTTGCAGATGTTCATGTCAGTGCCCTTGGCCGGCCAGGAGAGCAGACGGACTCGTACGAGTTTGTAGGTGCTCTTTCACAATTTTCGCAGTGTGCATTGGCACGAGGTCATGCTGGAACACAAAATCAGCGTCTGGGAAAGCGGCGTGGGCGTAAGGAAGGAGCACGTTGTGCACGATTTCACTCCAGTAGCGCTGAGAAGTAAGCGTGCCCCCAATGCGATGTAGAGGCCCGAGACCATGTCTTGACACCGCGCCCCACACGATCACACAGGTGCGTCCGCTCGCCACGACTCCCTGCAAATTGGCTAGCTGGTAACTGCATGGAAATTATATTAAATTCAATTCTTCACATCAAAGAAAGTCCGTTCAGAAACTTTTCTTACCGTGTCCCTCTTGCACGCTACAGCCGCACGCATTGGTGATGACGTGGTGAAAAAGTCGACTCGTCCGAGAAGATTACTCGGCCCCAGTCATCGGAAGTCCACAAGGCGTGAGCTTCGGCAAATTGTAGTCGTGACATCTTGTTCGAAGCGGTGAGAACGGGCTTTTGTGCAGCCACATAACTTCGCAATCCAGCACTCCTGAGGCGTCGACCAATGGTAACAACGGAAGCGTCCACATGGAGCAGCTCCCGCTCTTCCCTCGCGGACTGAAAGGGATTCTCCCCTACTGCATGTTGACAATAAGCGCTTCTTCATTTGTCGTTGCCCTTGCCGGATGCTTATGTGGGGCGTCAGAAAAGCGGCCTTCCTTCCTGAATGCTTGCATGATCCTACTTACACCCTTCAGCGGATTCTGCACCAATGCGCCGGTGGAGCGCTGAGGATATCCTCTCAGCGAAAGTTATACTATTTTCTACCTCTCGTCTGCAGAAGCATGGACCATACTGAGGTTGCTCTGATCAATGCGGTAATGTGAACGAATATATACCTTCCTTGAACACAGGGGTGGTCACTGTTACGCCCGCAAGTATAATACGCATGCGTCGCGAAAGCTTAGCAACAGACCAACCATGGTCTTGGGAACGTCGGCAAAAAATAACATAGTTTCAAGTATATCCATACATCGTGTGGAATGTAATTTCAAGTTTGACATTGTTACCGCTGTTGAAACGTACGGCTCCCTTGCTGCGGTGCGCGTGCAGCAGACGACACGCGTGTGCTTGTGTGACGCAGTGCGCGCGAAGGTAGAATTCTCACACGCCAGACGCACTGCGCATGCGCACTGCTTCTCATTGCCGCCGCTAAACTGCGCTGGCAGTACGCAAAGCCACACGCTCCCGTGTTCACCCTCAAAAAGATCGCGACTGTAACACTGGGTACGTGCCACTGTTCAATGAACCTCTCTGATTCTTACTTGGATCACTGGGTATATTGCCCTGGATATGCGACACACAGTAAGTGTCGCCCTTAATGGACCTGTTTGACCCCAACTTAGGACCCGCGCCATGTGGCGACTTGGTGGCTGCGCCCCTAGGTGGCACAACATGACCAAAGGACCGTTGCTGTAATACATGCCTTATATGTGAGGTGTTTCTGGGGTTGCAATATTTAGTGTCGCTACCTCGGTTCAAGTAAATCGCATTAACGTCCGCAATCATCCCAAGGCGGTTTGTGCCTGAAATTTTTATGAGGTTTTAAAGTCGCCGTGAGCGGCTGATCTCAAACTGCAGCCTCTCCTGACATTATCTTCAATTTAACGCCTTTAGCGGCTCCTCGGGCTGTCTATGACGTTCTCCCGGCTCCGAATGTATTACCGCCGCCATAGATTGGGATACTTTAGCAACCCGCGACAGCATAGACGCTTCTTCTTCGCGTCATGTTGAACTATCATGCTGTTACGGAAGGGTAATACAAGAGAAAAAAAGAAGAAGATCGCGAGACCCTGGCAGCTACCTGTTGTTGCTGGTCAGCCATTTTACCCAGATTGACTCTGCTTGTAATACATTGTAAACACAATCTCTCTATACTCCCATCATCCCTATAACACAATAGTGGGAGGTGCTGGGTACCACGGCTGGAAACTGAGCTCCGCAGTAAACGTCACATCATCGTCGCCACCATGTATGACGGTGAGCATACGGGATCAACGTCGTTGCCGCCTCCAACCTCACCGTCGCCAACTACGTCGCTGTCCCCTTGCATTTTGGTTGCGCAACCCAAGGATCCCGGAACTTTCTGCGGAACAGATGGCAACGGCATTGAACAGTGGGTGGCTATGTACGAACGTGTGCGTGGAATCAACAGGTGGGACCCTACGCTTATGCTAGCTAACATGTTGTTATACCTAAGAGGCACCGCAAAGATTGGTATGAAAACCTCGAAGAGGAACTAACCAGCTGTAACCAATGCTAACAGAAGTTAACGGAGTTGTTTGGCAAACGAGCTGGCCGGTAAATTGCCGCACAGCAGGAACTGGCGTCTCGTGCCCAATCCCCCACGCAGTTCTATGCCTCGTACACCCAGGGCGTGCTGGCGCTTTGTCGTAAAGCCGATCACGACATCACAGAAGCTGACAAGGTTGGGCACGTGCTCAAAGGAATTGCTGACGACACCATTAATCTGCTCCTGTGGAAAAGCTCCTCTACAGCTGACGCTATCATCAAAAAATTACCGACGATTACGTTACTTGCTAATGCGAAATTTGAGCGCAGCAAATAAGCTGTTTCACCTTTTGGATAGATTGAGGCAAGGAAATCGAGCAACACATGTATGCGCTATCACATAATTTTTTTTTTATTTTTCACACGTATTCCTTTAACAAAGACTCCACTAACAGTTCTTGACAGTCATGAAGGAAGCTTTGTGGTCGGAGAAATAGACTGATATATGTTCGACTTGGTACACCAATGCTTGATTCTCAAAGACGAGATCTATACAAGTGCCTCGCGAGGTTGTCACAGCCGTGGGGGAAGCAGAGGCTAAGCGCCGCCGCCGAGAAGACCCTGCCGTTCGCGCCGCCGAAGCGGAGGCTCATCGCCGCCGTCGAGAGCAACCAGCAGTAAGCGAGGCTGAAGCAGAAGCTCATCGCCGCCGCCGAGAAGACCCTGCAGTTCGCGCCGCCGAAGCGGAGGCTCATCGCCGCCGTCGAGAGCAACCAGCAGTAAGCGGAAGCGGAGGGGGGCGGCGTGTACACCCAGCGGCAAACGATGGGGGCAGAAGCGCGCGCAGCAAGCGGACAACACGATAAAGGGAGGAGGGAAGAGATAGCAGCGACTGACTGATGCCGCTGACGGCGATAGTGAGTCAACCCCAGCTATCCGCCACACAAGAACAGGGGGGGGGGGACCCTTTCCTCCTCTTTCTGCATGGCGGCGACGGTGTTCTATGCAGTCACGTTATCTTGACTCTCTAGCGGCGTCAGCGGCATCCAGCGGTATCAGTCGGTCGCTGCTAGCGCTGGGGGGATGAAAGGGGGGCGGAGCTGGTTACGAGGCCGACGACGACGACGACGCCGACGACGACGCGAAACCCAGGAACGGACGCCAAAGAGCTGCGCTCTAAAAGTGCCGACAATTCTAACAGGGAAAAGCCGATGCGTCCTGCAGCCATTCGCCTGAATTCCCAATACTGCCGCAACGCGGACGTGTGAAGACTAGCCTGCGCAACAGCATGCGTCGCCATCAGAGGACGTGGTGCGAATCGTTCGACGTGAACCGGATTCGATTGCGCCCGCAGCGTTTCCTGTTCGGGTAGCCCAGATGCTACCCCTTTTTCAGTTCCGCTAGTACAAGCCATCCTTCGCCAGGAACTTGAAATGATTGGTATACATTCTGTCTGTGCTGTCGCCAACCACAGAGCCAACGAACGCCCTTCTACTATTTTCGTTCCGCCCCGACGCTTCTCTGCGCGTTATCGCAACCCGACTGAGTGAAGAACTGCAGACGACCAGCGATATTTCTCACCTGTCGGCGCATTGGTTATGTCCCCCGATACTGTCATAACTCGTGGCCCTCAACACCTCGCACGCCGACCAATCTGAGCCGTTTTCATAGAAATTCCTGCAATATTTCGCCCACCGCTGAGTCTAACAGCGCTGGCAACTCTGCTAGGAACACGTGGTAAAGCCACTCACCATCGCCGCGCGGACACCAGCCTCGTTCACTGCAAACGCGTCGTCCATATCCCAGTTCGCCGCAGCCACGTCGCCTTTCATCTCCTGTGGCTTTCGGCCGAACCCTTTCGGAAAACTAAGAAATGCTGCCCTCCGAGGTGGTGCTGCATTGCCTACTACTGCAGTGAATCCTCTGTCTGTACCATCGAATGTATGTCCACGCTGCCGCCGCGCACACGGGCTTGTCCTTAGACTGTCAGCGCGCACAAGGACAGTGCAGTCAGATATCACCATCGGATTCTGTGATCAAAGCAATGCTGCGACAAATAATCGGCGCCCTGCAGCTGCTACCGTCCGGTTTAAATACGCCAGTGGAGCTAACAGCGGCAAAAATTATGAACGCCATAGACGCTCTCCTAGCTACATTGCAGTAACTACAACTTCTGCCCGCGAAGATGACTGTGCTGGGTTTTGATGCGTACACGTATGCATTGCACAGAAACAGTATGCTGTGCAGCCCGCATCATATTCACCATACCACCACCCTATCCTATCTTTTTAACGCGATAGCTTTAAGGAGCTCGTGTCGCAGAAAAGCCGGTGTCGTCGGCGTCGGTGTCGGCGTCGGCGTCCTCGGCGTTGGCTGTGAGCGATAAATCACGGCAGGCACTTCATAAATAAAAAGCAACTTCCAAGAGGGGCTGGGTGGGAATCGAACCAGGGTCTCCGGAGTGTGAGACGGAGACGTTACCACTGCGCCACGAGTTTTTTTTTTTCGTTATTGCCACTGCGCCACGAGTTCGATGCTTCAAAGCGGTACAAAAGCGCCTCTAGTGAACGCGGTGTTGCCTTAGAAACGAGCTGTTTCTAAGGCTCAGGCGTGCGTCGCTTGCTCAGGCGCACATTTCGTTGTCGCGCCGAACGCTGCGTTGCTCGACGCTCACCGCGTCCGATGCGGGGCGCGTAGTCGCTGCGCCGTAGCCCATTGTCTTACACCCCTTGGCGGGTCGACGGGAACGCTGTCGCGTTCCACTCTTGAAGGCGAAGCTTAAGAGGAAGCTTTAGCTCGAGTGCTCCTATCTAAATACATGTAAAAGGAGAATTCGTTTTTTTCGGCAACCACTGCACCAAATTTGACGAGGTTTGTTGCATTTAAAAGACAAATTTAAAATCTAGTGACTGTTGGTTTCGAATTTTTGAGTTAGATTGTCAATTTTTTATTAAAAATTGGCAAAAATCGGAAATTTTCAGAAAACGAAACTATCAAGTTTACAACTCTGTAACTTAACCACTAAAAATGATAATACAATTCTGTGAATTGCATCTAATAGTACATCTAAAGCGGACAAAATTGATATGTTACGCATGAATATAAAAAAAATTAATCATAGGGAAATACAACTTTTGCAAAACCGTTGTAAGCAACGTAACAAATTCACGTAAGATGTAAAATGACATATTGAATTTGTCCGCTTTGAATGATCTAATGAATGTCGTTTACAAAACCGCGATATCAGTTCGTGATGCAAAGCTATGAATTTGTAAACTTCGTGATTCTATTTTTTTCTAACGGTCAAATATTTGAAAATTGTTTTAAGAAAATTCAGGCCCTAAATCGAAATTCGGCCTCCAACACTCACTAGAATTTAACTTTCTCTTTCAAATGCAACAAATTTCATCAAAATCGGTCCAGGGGTTATCTCATAAAAACGTTTTTGCGTTTTACATGTATTTGAATAGGCCGCGTCGGAGTTGGGCCCGAGCTAAAGCTTCCTCTTAAGCGTCCTCCAATTTTTATTCCCCAAATCCCTTCCCCAGCGTGGAGTAGCAGGCTAGAGGCACTTCACTCAGGCCGACCTCTCCACCTTTCTGCCAATAAATATTACCCCTCTCTCTCTCTCTCTCTCTCTCTGTGCGTGTTTGTGTGCGTGTGCATGTGTGTGCGTGTGTGTGTGCGTGTGTGCGTGTGTGTGTGTGTGTGTGTGTGTGCGCGTGTGTGTGCGTGTGTGTGTGTGTGTGTGTGTGTGTGTGTGTGTGTGTGTGTGTGTGTTTGTGTGTTTGTGTGTGTGTGTGTGTGTGTGTGTGTGTGTGTGTGTGTGTGTGTGTGTGTGTGTGTGTGTGTGTGTGTGTGTGTGTGTGTGTGTGTGTGTGTGTTTGCGTGTGCGTGTGCGTGTGTGTGTCCACAAAGAGATGTGTATTGGTGTCAAAATAGACGGAGTACCTGTCCAAGCACTCGTTGACACGAGAGCCCACGTATCTTTGATGAGTGCTAGCCTAGTAGACGTTTAAAGCAGAACCTCACCAGTGCAGCAACATCAAACCGGAATCGGGGAAAAACCGGTTATCCGGTTATGCGAATTTGACTACCAGATAAGAGGAGTGATTGGTTATGAGGTTGGTAATTCGGTTATCAGTAACCGTATAATCGGATAGCCTTTTATTCGGATACCCTGGTATTTGTTCATGTGGTCTTGTGCCCACATTACCTCTCTTACTCTTTTGTATTAGATATTTAATTATTGCAACCGCTCGTGTAAACACAATATCCTGTCTCGTTAACCTCCTTACCGTTCGTTTTAAATTTATCTATCTTTCCGAATTGCTGTGCTCTTTAGAATAGTACTACAGTTTTTGCCCTCAAATTGTTCCAATTGCCAGCTGTTTTAGTCTAAGCGCCAGTCAGTTTAATCCCTGCGCTAAATAATTTATTCTACACGCCACGTATTTTAATCCTAACACCAGTGAATTTATTCCAAAGATGCATTTGTGGAGGTGTTATAGAAGTTCAAAACAATGACGAAATGTTATAATTTTGCGTCCACCAAATATAACTGAAGAGCTTTCATGAAGAGCATTGTCATGTGACTACAAAAGTGACTTTCCCGCGCTATACAGCAACGAGATATTCCACTGTTATGGACATGATATGACTGGCATGAACAGGTCATGAAAAACGTAGCTGGTTTGATAGCTTTGCTGACATGCCTTGAAACAAAGCGGCATCCAGCAACAAAATGTTGATTGCTAAAGCTGATAAAAACAAGCTGAAAAGAGCGTCACGTGAACTCATCGTTTTGTTCTCAACAATGCCCATTGATATCAAATGAACGAGCTTCGAGCAATCTATGCAATTGTAAGCACGCAACGCATCTGAGAACACTTGGAAAAGGGTGTCACGGGATCTCACGTAAGATTCGCAACCATATTCCTCATTCTCAATTATATTGACATGGATATCAAACGATCGGGATTCGAAGGAGCTCTACGATGGTACCCACGAAGGGTACGCTAGAACACAATGCAAAGGATGTCACGTGACTTTGCGTAACTTTCGCAAGTCCGCACGTGATTTACAAGGACAGTGAGATATGGGTGTCAAACGAAAGGGAAAACCAAAAGCTATGCGACGGTGTACACGTAGTTAACATCAAATCACGTGGGAAAGGGTGTCACATGACCTCACGTATCTATCGCAAGCCCATGCGCGATTGCCAACCATACTGACATGGATATCAAACGATCGGGCTTCGAACAAGGTCTGCGATGGTACGCACATCGCGTACTTCAAACTACCTGGAAAAGAGTCACGTGACATCACGTAACTTTAGCCAGACATTATAAAATAAGTAGACGCCAAATAAACAGACACATAAGAGAAGAAAACGGGACATGGCGCCCTGTCCCGTTTTCTTCTCTTGTGTGTGTCTGTTTATTTGACGTTTTCATATTTTATAATGAATAGCTACCAACTAGCCCAACACGAAGTGCTTTAGCCAGACCATGGATAATTACCAACCATGCCGTCATGGATATCAAACAAACGGGAAAATCAAAAGTTATGCGATGGTGTACACGTACTAACGTCAAATCACGTGAGAAACGGTGTCACGTGACCTCACGTATCTTTCGCTGGCCTATGCATGATCGCCAACCATAATGACATGAATATCAAACTATCGGGCTTCGAACAAGGTCTGCGATAGTACGTGCGTCAAAGCACGAGAAAAAGGGTGTCATATGATATTACGTAATTTTCGCCAGGTTCATGGGTATTTGCCAACCATACTGACATGAATATTAGGCAAATAATCTTCGAAGGGGCTCCGTGATGGCACCCACGCAAGACACGTCAGGCCAAGTGGTAAAGAGTCTCACGTGACCTAGCGTACCTTTCGAAAGACGGCGTGTGATTCACAAACACACCGACAAGGTTATCAAACGAACGAGGATCGCAAAAATCATGAGATGCTACGAACGTTGCGAATGTCAAATCAGATGGGAAAGGATGTCACGTGACCTTACGTATCCCTGCCAGGCACACGGGTCATTCTCAACCATACTGACATGAATATCAAGCCAACCTGCTTCGAAGAAGCTGTGCGACGGTACGCGCGTCGCGTATTTCAGGTCACGTGAAAAAGTCACGTAACGTCAAGTAAGTTTCGCAAGTCCATGGTTAATTTGCAAACATACCGGAATCGATATCAAATTAACGGGAATCGGAAAAGCTGCGCGATGGTACCCACGTAGCGAACCTCAGACTAGGTGGAGAAGGGTATCACGTGACCCCCCATAACTTTCGCAGGCCCATGATTGCTTCCCAAAAATATGATTGCTTCCCAATGATATTTTTCATTTATTTTCACCTCCTTGGACATTGACATAATACGAACAGGCTTCGGAGATGGTCTGCAAGGGTACGCACGAAAAGCACGTCAGACCACGCGATAAAATGGGTCGCGTTGTCAGGGACCCTCATTTCTCCAGTCATTCGGTGATTCGCAAACATACAGACGTCTCGGGGACAGGCTTTCGGCGACCTTCAACAGCGTCTTCTTAAAATTAGGACCAGATTGAGCATCGTTGAGGGTCCAGCAGGAAATATAATATCATGAAAAACGTAATAACAGAAGTTTAATGCATCATTACAACTCAGCGAACGTTCGGCGTGCGTGCTCCTGCACGCATAGGCACACACGTGGGATCCCGCTCACATCCTTATACGCTACACAATCCGGGAAACTTCATTCCCTCTTTCTCCCTGGTAGAGGCCCTTGTTGTCATACTGGTCAGCCCACACAGAGAAATACGGAGAAAAACCACTGACTGGCAATCCGCACAGAGTAATACGGAGATGTACCACTCACTGAAGTAGTAGTGGGGAGCGTAGTCACGTCGCGTCAGCACACTGGTTAACCCACTGGCCAACCCGCACCGCCGAATTCGCAGCGATACCACTCCCTGGTGTAGAGGGGAAAAACGTAGGACAAACGAGAGTGGGATTTGCACTGGTGCATAATCCTGTCGCGCACACCCAACGGACAAGTCTTTTCATGTTGAGGAGCGTGACGATCAGTCACGTCGTCTCAGGCGCTTGGCATCCGTTCCATTCATCGCCGCACACAGTGAACCGTAGCAACATGCGCATTGTTACGGTCGGCCTGCAGGAGTGCTGACCTACAAAACTTTCCCAGCCCGCCGCAGCCGTTTCGAACGACCTGCGGGGGTGGCGATCCTCTGAGGATGGAACCCTTCCCGGACCGCGGCAACAAGTGGCTTTAAAGAGCCAACAATGCGCGTCTTCAGAGAACTGGCGACGCCAGCAAAGCTAACAGGCCATACAACTCCTTCAGAGAACTGGAGACTACAGCAAAGTTAATCAACCATGCGCCCCCTTTGGAGAGTCGGCGACGCCAGCAAGGCTAGCCACGTTCGGCCGGCCCAGTATTGTTACTTGGTTCGATGTCGCCTTCATGGTCTACTTGCAGCAAGAGAGTTGCTGGAAAAGGGTGTTTTGCGATGCGTTTTCATGGGCCCCAGAATTCATCACAGTCTGCTGACAGTCGTGGCGGCTACCTGAGAAGTCAGCTCTAGAATCAAGAGGGGCCCGCTGGGGTCAATCGTGACAATCTGTCTACAAGGACCCGCTCAACTCGGTGACTTCTGGGAATCCAAAGTGCATATGTGAGTGTGTGGGCCTTCCCCCTCAAAGGCGGTCCGACTACGCCTCCAACGGCTGTGCACGGTCCAATTGGACGAAGGTTGGACAGCAGTTTCCCACACTTAGGAATCTAGGGAGGACAGAGGGTTTTTAAGCAGCAGTTTTTCGGCTGCTAGGTGTGCTCGTGTACGAGGCGGTCGTGTGCTCGTGCGCTGCGTGCTTTGAGCTTCGTGCTTCGTATTGCGCGCTCCATTTGGGAATCATGCTAGGCTGTTGAGATGTATCCCCTGGCGTAATGTAAATATTGTAAATAAATCCCGTACTCCTAGCTCTCGATGAGAGCAAGTTCCTCTCTACAACGACGTCCCAAGCGTGGGTGAGTTGGACGACGGCATGGGCCAGCTACCACATATTTTGTTCCCGACGCCAACTCGTACAACTTTTTGCCATTGATGGGAAGACCCTGCCTTAATAACGCCTAAACCTTACAACTGGTGCCAGCGGTGGGATTGTCCCCCAAATCTTGCAGCACTAAACGCATGGAAATCAAACAGCCAGTGCGTCTTTTGCCTCGCAACACCACGGAAAGCGAGAGGAAAACCACCTCATGTTACCTCACGTAACGCTGCATTGAACGTGACTAACTGCTGAACCAATTGACGCAGCGGGAGGAATTTACCTGGAAAGCTATATTTGGTACTGATACAAGAAATGAATTTGTAGAGATTTCCATATCTTTTTTCCTCGCACGCACACACAGGAAGCCTGAAATGCATTCAAATTCTTGCTTTGGTGGTTGCTCTTCACACATTAACGGGGCTATCAAATCAATGTTATGGTCTCGTTGCTGGGAACCCTGGGCTGCTTTCTGCACAAAATCACTGCACAAAATTCCTTAGTATGTCAAAAGAGATACACGCCTTTCCGAACCATGGGTGAAAAGAAGTATGACTCGGCGTAATATAAAATAACGGTGCTTTCTATTTATTTTTAATATTCGCCATGCGACCTTGGCTCGAACAATATGAGTGTCAACTTTCACCGGAATTCGCCACTCGACGGAACGAAATATATGAACAGAAAAAAATTGGCGAGAAGTATTACTTCTTTACTTCAAACAACGCAGTGCTTGAACTCTTGTGGCATTGTACTATATCTTCCCTAATTTTTTTTCTAATATTTCAGCTCGCCATTTTAATTTATATGCGCGCTTTGCGATGCACTGACCTGCGCAAATAGACAGAGAGTGACATATCAAAGTGCACTCTGCACATCAAAAGGATACAAGTCTTCTGTTACCTTCTAATCTGCATGGCTGCGCTTTCTCGCGACAAATTTTCCAAGATTTCTCTACAGCACATGCGGCTCATTTGGGGCCGCTAGCTCAGTTAACCAATGGGCACACAAGAAAAATGTACCACCGTTTATGCAACGAGCAAGTTGACAGGCAACACCGGACATTAGCAAACATGTTTACCTAACATGTCTATATCCAAATATTATCGCTTACCACGACTACCTGAGCTTCCTAACAGCTTCATTTCCCAACAACAAAACCTATTTCTCGGGTGCGGCTGACGTTTTCCAATGGAACTGGAAGAAAAAAGATTTTAATAAATTTTATTAGCACGCGGTGCTTCCGCGATGGTTGCAAACACTTCCCCTGAAGCTCCTGACTCAGTGTGCAGTAATTACGCACAGTATAGCACAGTATTCCAATTAACGAGACAATTACAACAATTCGATGGCATCGTTATTTGTCGACAGCAACTACAGAAACCAGAATTTCCAAGTATTTCAGTCGTCCTGTGCGTGATACTAGGAAAGAAAAATAATTATGGCAAGCATTACCAATTCACGTTTTCTATCAGTACCACATAACTTTCAAGGTCAATTCCGCTCGCCGTGATATCCACGGAAATCGGTTCAGCAGTTAAACGCGTTCAACTCAGATTTACATGAAGTCACATGACGCGTTATCACCTCCGTTTTCGTGGCGTTGCGTGCCAAAATTCATGCTCGCTGTTCGACTCCTAAGCGTTTAGTATACATACCAGTATGTCTGTATATCATAACATTATTGGAGAAAGCCCCGTGAGGACTTATACAGTCCTTCTCAATTCGTATGCTATACTTGTCAATATGGTGAAGAAGCATCTACGGGCCTGTGAAAGTAATGTGAGGTAAAGTAACACCTTTCGCCACCTGTTCTGAGGTTCGCTACGTGGGCACCACCGCATAGCCTTCTCGATTTCAATTCGTTTGATATCCATGTGGAAATCGTTTGAAATTACCCATGGGCTTACGAAAGTTACGCGATGTTACGTGGCTCTTTTTCACGTGGTCTGAAGAACACGACGCGCGTACCATCGCAGACCTTGTTCGAAGCCCGATCGTTAGATATCCAAGTCATTATGGTTGGCAATAATGCATGGGCTAGCGAAAGATAGATCAGGTCACGTGACATGCTTTCCCACGTGATTTGACGTTAACTACGTGTACACCATCGTATACCTTTTGATTTTTCCGTTCGTTTGATATCCATGTTGGCATGGCTGGTAATTACCTATAGTCTGGTTAAAGTTACGTGATGTCACGTGACTCTTCCACGTGGTGTGAAGTCCCGAAGACCGTACCATCTCCGAGCTTGTTCGAATCCCGATCGTTTGATATCCATGTTAGTATGGTCGGGAATCACCTATGGGCTTGCGAATGATATGTGAATACACGTAACACCCTCTCCCACGTGATTTGACGTTAACTACGTGTGTACCATCTCATAGCTCTTGCGATTCCTGTTCGTTTGACACCCATCTTACTGTGTTTGTGAATCACATGTGGGCTTCCGAAAGTTACACAAAGTCGCGTAACATTCTTCACTCCGTGGTCTAGCATCGTGAGTACTAGCACAAAGCTCCTTCGAAGCCCGATCGTTTGATATCCATGCCAATATAGTTGAGAATGAGGTATATGCTTGCGAATCTTACGTGAGGTCCCGTAACACTCTCTTCAACGTGATATCAGGAGCGTTATGTGGTTATAACCGCAGACATTGTTCGAAGCTCGTTCATTTATCATGCATGCCAACGGGCCCTGTAGAAAACAAATTGATGAGAGGTCAGGAGATGCTCTCTTTAGCCGATTTTTATGGGCTTTAGAAATCAACGGTTTTTTGCCGGACGTCCCTTTGTTTCAAGGCATGTTAGCAAAGCCATCAAACAGCTACGTTTTACATGATCTGTTCATGGCAGTGATGTCCATAACAGTGCATTATTTAGGTCATGTATGAAGCGGGAAAGGAATTTTTGTTGTCACATGACAGCGCTCATCAAGAAACTTCTTCAGTTATGGTTGTCTGGCGTAAAATTATAACATTTCGTCACTATTTTCAACATGTTAGAACACCTCCGCAAAGGCATCTTTGTAATAAATTCACTGGCTTTAGGATTAAAATATGTGGTGCGGAGACAAATTATTCGGCGCTGAGAATGAACGTGTGGCGGTTGAGTTAAATTCATTGGTGCTGGACTAAGATAGTTGGCGCTTGGATTAACTTGAGCGGGAAAATGTAATAAAATCGAATATTCGAACATCCGGCTAAGCGGTTATTTAAATCGGATATCCTCAATATCCGTTTCTTAAAATTCGGATGACCGGTTTTCGAGACCGGGTTCACTTCCCTCCGATCAAACCGGATAGCCGGTTTGACGTATATTTGCAGGCACTAGTCCTCACCCCAGCACAAGTGCTTCGTGTGGCCGACGGCAGCGTGCCGGTTGTACTTGGAATGCGTACTGCGCGTATAAGTGCAGCTGGCCGCTCTACTTCTGCTCTTTTTGCTGTAATCGACAAGTACCCTCACGACGCTATCCTTCGCTTGAACTTTTTTATACAATTATCCTGCTCTCATCGACTGCGCAACCGGCGTCTTTCAGTTGGAACTGCCTCAACTCGCTGATGCTCCGAGCACCGCCCCACCGCACTTGGGCTAGCTTCAAGATGTGCGTCTGTCACCCGACCAAGTCACTTACGTCGCATTGACCGCACAGACAGAGGTTCCTGACGATGAATATTTGCTTCGCCCCATCGTCGACGTGCTTTCGAACCGGAACGTTGCTGCTCCACATATGTTGGTCACGGTTACAATGGGTCCCAGTGTGTTCAGGGGTTTTATCGATTCGAGACTGCGTAGTAATCTACAGAAACTCCTTGAGTAGAGCTTCGTACGGGGAGGTAGGCAGCTTGATGAAAGTAGTGCTGAGAGCAGAAGCGTGGGACAGAAAACCGTTGACTGACAGACTCATGATGTTATCCACCAGGTGACAACAGCTCATGGGCAGGACATGTAATGAGGAGGGAAGATAACCGATGGTCATTAAGGGTTACGGACTGGATCCCAAGGGAAGGGAAGCGTAGCAGGGGACGGCAGAAAGTTAGGTGGGCGGATGAGATTAAGAAGTTTGCAGGCATGGCATGGCCACAATTAGTACATGACCCGGGTTGTTGGAGAAGTATGGGAGAAGCCTTTGCCCTGCAGTGGGCGTAACCAGGCTGATGATGATGATGATGATGATGGTGGTGGTGGTGGTGGTGATGATGATGATGATGATGATGATGATGATGATGATGATGATGATGATGATGATGACGACAACAGCTCATGTCCATAAGCATATGAATATGGCTCAAGAAATCAGCCTCTAAGATGGCATCACGGACGTCTGCTATCCAAAATCCAAAGACCGAGACCGACAGTAAGAGACTTCTCTCCGTAAGTTGCGACGATGGAAGAGTTGATAGCTTTTAGGGGAGTTCACTCAGGAAGAGGACCTTAGTGTTGAAGCAATGAACGACAATCTTGTGGGCATCATTAAGGAGTGTGCAATGGAAGTCGGTGGTAACTCCGTTAGGCAGGATACCGGCAAACTATCGCAGGAGACGAAAGATCTGATCAAGAAACGCCAATGTATGAAAGCATCTAACCCTACAGCTAGAATAGAACTGGCAGAACTCTCGAAGTTAATCAACAAGCGTAAGACAGCTGACATAAGGAAGTATAATATGGATAGAATTGAACATGCTCTCAGGAGCGGAGGAAGCGTAAAAACAGTGAAGAAGAAACTAGAAATTGGCAAGAATCAGATGTATGCGTTAAGAGACAAAGCCGGCAATATCATTACTAATATGGATGAGATAGTTCAAGTGGCTGAGGAGTTCTATAGAGATTTATACAGTACCAGTGGCACCCACGACGATAATGGAAGAGAAAATAGCCTAGAGGAATTCGAAATCCCGAAGGTAACGCCGGAAGAAGTAAAGAAAGCCTTAGGAGATATGCAAAGGGGGAAGGCAGCTGGGGAGGATCAGGTAACAGCAGATTTGTTGAACGATGGTGGACAGATTGTTCTAGAGAAACTGGCCACCCTGTATACGCAATGCCTCATAACCTCGAGCGTACCGGAATCTTAGAAGAACGCTAACATAATCCTAATCCATAAGAAAGGGGACGCCAAAGACTTGAAAAATTATAGACCTATCAGCTTACTGTCCGTTACCTACAAAGTATTTACTAAGGTAATTGCAAATAGAATCAGGAACACCTTAGACTTCTGTCAACCAAAGGACCAGGCAGGATTCTGTAAAGGCTACTCAACAATAGACCATATTCACACTATCAATCAAGTGATAGAGAAATGTGCAGAATATAACCAACCCTTATATATAGCTTTCATTGATTACGAGAAAGCGTTTGATTCAGTCGAAACCTCAGCAGTCATGGAGGCATTACGGAATCAGGGTGTAGATGAGCCATATGTAAAAATACTGGAAGATATCTATAACGGCTCCACAGCCACCGTAGTCCTCCATAAAGCAAGCAACAAAATCCCAATAAAGAAAGGCGTCAGGCAGGGAGATACGATATCTCCAATGCTATTCACAGCGTGTTTACAGGAGGTATTCAGAGACCTGGATTGGGAAGAATTGGGGATAAAAGTTAATGGAGAATACCTTAGTAACTTGCGATTCGCTGATGATATTGCCTTGCTTAGTAACTCAGGGGACCAATTGCAATGCATGCTCACTGACCTGGAGAGGCAAAGCAGAAGAGTGGGTCTAAAAATTAATATGCAGAAAACTAAAGTAATGCTTAACAGTCTCGGGAGAGAACAGCAATTTACAATAGGCAGCGAGGCACTGGAAGTCGTAAGGGAATACATCTACTTAGGGCAGGTAGTGACGGCGGATCCGGATCATGAGACGGAAATAATCAGAAGAATAAGAATGGGCTGGGGTGCGTTTGGCAGGCATTCCCAAATCATGAACAGCAGGTTGCCGTTATCCCTCAAAAGAAAAGTATATAATAGCTGTGTCTTACCAGTACTCACCTACGGGGCAGGAACCTGGAGGCTTACGAAAAGGGTTCTACTCAAATTGAGGACGACCCAACGAGCTATGGAAAGAAGAATGATAGGTGTAACGTTAAGGGATAAGAAAAGAGCAGATTCGGTGAGGGAACAAACGCGAGTTAATGACATCTTAGTTGAAATCAAGAAAAAGAAATGGGCATGGGCAGGACATGTAATGAGGAGGGAAGATAACCGATGGTCATTAAGGGTTACGGACTTGAACCCAAGGGAAGGGAAGCGTAGCAGGGGGCGGCAGAAAGTTAGGTGGGCGGATGAGATTAAGAAGTTTGCAGGGACGGCATGGCCACAATTAGTGCATGACCGGGGTTGTTGGAGAAGTATGGGAGAGGCCTTTGCCCTGCAGTGGGCGTAACCAGGCTGATGATGATGATGATGATTTTGTGCGGGTACAACGATCAGCTTTGGAAGCAGGAATTATGCTCGCTTCCGCACCATTGTCTAAGAAGACGCGCAGTCCTGCGGTTTAGTCGGTTATATGGAAAAAATGTCTTGACATATGGCCATGGGCGCCCGCCGCTGTTACTGACGACCAGCCGGAGCGTTTCCCATGTGCCACGAACAGGGTGACACACATCGACAAGCCGCGGCATTAAAACGTCCAAAACAACGAAAACAGCCCCTGCGATGAATAACTGCGCTCAGGTTGTTGAAACGGTCGTTGTATAGAAGGTGGCGTGAGAGGCTGATCAGTTTGATAGGGTCGTTCATTGATGTCGCGAGTGGTGCGCGATTCCTGACGCAAGTCAGCGACTTGAGAAGCGAGCTCTTTTACAGTTTTACTGTTTTACTGGGCGTTTTACTGTTTTACCGAGGTAGATTCCCGACAGGACTCCACTTCAGGAATTGGAGAGCTATGAACAACATTTATGACTGCCGGAGCGACGTCCATCATATCGTCGGCCAGTTCGGCGAGTTCCAACCATGGCGTATGCTTAGCAATCACGAGAGCCATGCGCACGTTGGCTGGAAGACGTTGTAGAGACAAGTCAAATAATACGGCCGTGTCCAAGGAGTCTAGTCGGTCACCAATGAGATCTTCCAGGTGACGTAGAAACTGAGTTGGATGTCGGTCACCAAGCTCTCCGTTGTTCAAAAACTGCTGATACGCCAATGCGCAGGCGGGACGAGACAGCGAAAAGTCTCTTTGGTAATCGCATATGACGTTTCTTGATGTGGCTGGACGAGGATGTCACGTATCTCGGCAATAGCCCACCGCCGGAAAGCTTCAAGGAGGAGTTCATATTGCCACGTAGTAGTGACGGTGAATAATACAGCCATAAATTTGTGAATGACGAAACTAACTTTTATTGTGAGAAATTGTGCCCACAAGACCAAATTACACACAAAGCACAGGGATAGCGGTGAAAATGGTCGGTGGTCGTCGAAATCTGATCTACCGGTATAGCGTGTCAGCTTTCATACATGAGACACCTAAAGTTCCAAGGTAATCGGTGGTGTCCACGTGTCTTCCAGAAAGTTCTGAAGAATTCGCGTCGCACATGGTATCAGAGAAAACAAACTTCAGTGACAACAGTCAGCAGATATAAGCTTCGGTAAGATTCGAGGAAGTTCCGATACATGCGCGCGCGTCCCGCGCTGAGGGATAACACTTTTAGACGGTGAAACGCGGTCAGCCGAGAAGGTACGCGTGCCAACGCCCCCCGCCCTAAAAAATTCTCGTACAGATGCTACGAAGAGCAGATTTAAAAACAAAAGGAGACTTATTAAACAAAAATAACAAAATAAAAGAAAGCAAGTCTAAAGCGACAGTCATAAAAAAAGAAAGTCCAATGTTCAGCTACGCAAAGTCCCAAAGTTCGTTTGCGCTGGTAGAACGGCTCAAGTCGCACATGGATTATTTCAGGTCAGCACATGGATTATTTCGAGATTATTTCGGGATTATTTCAGGCTGTGATAGCGAAATACCGTCTGGCACGACCTCATACTCGAGTGCGCCAATGCGTCAGATTATGTTGTAGGGCCCGAAATAGCGGCATGAACGCCTCTCAGTATGTCCTCGCTGGCGTAACGGGGTCCAAACCCAAACACAGTCGCCGGGCTCGTATTCCACGTATCGTCGTCGAAGATTGGACTGCCGGCTATCGGACCCCTGCTGATTCTGGATGCGCACGCGGGCGAGCTGTTGGGCTTCTTAGTGTGGTGGAGATAGGTGGCGACGTGGAGATTCTCTTCGTCCGTTACGTGCGGCAGCATGGCGTTGAGAGTCGTCGTCGGGCTCCTTCCGTAAACCAGCTTGAACTGCATCATTTGAGTTGTTTCTAGAACTGCCGTGTTATAAGCGAAGGTTACGTACGGCAGGACGGCATCCCACGTCTTGTGCTCGACGTCGACGTACATTGCCAGCATGTAGGCGCGGGTCTTGTTCAGGCGCTCCGTAAGACCAGTTGTCTGTGGGTGGTAGGCCTGTGTCTTGTCTGGCTGTATTGCCCGATGGCTTGGGTGAGCTCTGCGGTAAAGGCCGCTCCTATGTCGGTGATTAGGACCTCTGGGGCACCATGTCGCTGCAGGATCTACTCGACGAAGAATTTCGCCATTTCGGATGCGCTATCTTTCGGTAGACCTTTCGTTTAAGCGAAGCGGGTGAGCTAGGCCGTCGCCACGACGATTCACTTATTTTCGGAGGTTGATGTCGGAAAGGGTCCCAACAAATGTTCTGCTAAAATGGTGGGCAAGGAGAGTCAATCGGCTGTGGTAATCCCGCTGGCCTTATCGGTGGTGTCTTAAATCGCTCACAGTCTCGGCATGTCTTGATGTAACGTGCGATGTCGGGGGTCAGGCGCGGCCAGTAATACCTTTCCTTTATCCTCGATAGCGTCCGGTAAAATACGAGGTGCCCAGCGGTCGGATCGTCGTGTAAGGCGTGCAGTATTTCTGGACGCATTGTTGAGAGAACAAGAAGATAGTTGGCGCGGACTGGTGAGAAGTTCTTTAGTAGTAGGTTCTTTTGAAGCAAAAAGGGAGGCGATTCTCGCTCAAATGCCCTATGGACAACGTCGGCCTTCCCTTCCAAACACTCCACGAGGCCTATAAGCTCCGGGTCGTTTCCACACTTATTACTAGAAGAAAGGCATCGTGATCCTCGTCATCTCGCGGCGGCGGATCAATCGGGGCGCTTCATAGGCAGTCGGCAAAAAAGTGTTTCCTTCTGGTCTTATGGATAACAGTGATGTCACATTCTTGCAGCTCAGGCTCCACCGGCCCAGGCGTCCAGAAGTGTCCTTTAAATTCGCTAGCCAAAACAACACATGATGGTAACTGGCGACTTCGATTGGCCTGGCATATAGGTAAGGGCGTAATTTTGTTGTAGCCCAAATGATGGCGAGGCATTCCTTTTCAGTCGTAGAATAATTGCCTCCTGCTTTTGACCGCGAACAGCTAGCGTAAGCTACCACCCGTTCAAGTCGGTCTTTCCTCTGGGCCAGGACGCCAGCGAGGCCTCGGCTATTGGCGTCAGTTTGGATGTCTGTATTGGGCGTCCTCGTTGAAGTGCGCAAGCAGTGGTGGCGATTGCATGCGTCGTTTGAGTTCATGAAATGCGTCGGCCTGTGGCGTTTCCAGCTTGAATTCGACATCACATTTAGATGTGTGAGCGGCTCAGCGATGCGTGAAAAGTCGAAGGAAAAGCGCCTCTAGTAGGCACACACACGTCAATGAATCTACGTACTGCCTTCTTGTCGACGGGCTGCCTGCAATGTTGTGATGGCGGCTGATTTGCTCCAGATTTTCTGATGACGTCGCCAAGGAACAGAAGCTCATCGCAAGCGAAGTGGCGCTTTTCCGTTTTCAGAGTGAGCCCTGATGACATGATGGCATCTAGTACTGTTGCAAGACGCCTAATGTGGTCGTCGAAATTTCCGGCGAAGACGACGACGTAGTCCAAATAAAGAAGACAGATCAGGAACTTCAATCCTATGAACACCGTGTCCACCACTCGCTGGAACGTTGCAGGCTCCCAGCACAGTCCAAATGGCATAGCCTTGAAGTCATAGAGGGCGTGCGGCGTGATGAAAGTGGTCTTTTCGCGATCTCTCTCGTCGACTTCTATTTGCCAGTATTCAGACCTAAGGTGCATCGACGAGAAGTATTTAGCATTGCAGAGACGATCCAATACGTCGTCTATCCGTGGGTGGTGGTAGACGTTCTTTTTTGTGACCTTGTTCAGTCGACGATAATCGAAGCAGAAACGCAGGGTTCCTCCCTTTTTCTTGACCTTTACCTCCCTTTTTCTACAGAAGACGCACACGCGCTTTTCGACGGCTGGATGATGTCCTCATGCAGCATTTCGTCGACTATGCTTCCTCGTAGCTTCACGTTGTCGTGTTTAAATTCGATAAGGGCTCTGGCTGAATGAGCGGTCGAGCGCACTCTTCGGTTATTTTGCGATATTTTGCAGTTGGTGCTTGTCGAATCCTCAATGACTTCGAAAAGCAGTATTTGTACCATTGAAGGAAACTTCGGAGCTGTTGCTGCTTACTCAAGGCGAGACTTGGATTTATGCCGAAGTCTGGTTCGAGAACCATGGTCGTCGGGATAGAGGCGGCAGAATGAGAGATGAGAAACGCATTGCTGGCCTCCGCAATATCCTCGATGTATGCGATCGTCGTGCCCTCGTTGATGTGCTTGAACTGCTGGCTGAAGTTTGTCGGCATCACTTTCGCTTTCTCTCTGTGCAGTCGAGCTATTCCTCTTGTGACGCAAAGTTCACGCTCGAGCCGTAGACCCTGATCGCCCTCGATGGAGCCTTCTATATCTCCGGGTGTTTTACTGCCGACGGAAATGTCATTGCTGGAGCGAGGTGGAATGCTGTCTTGGTCCTGAAGTAGACTCAACGCACGCGGACTTGAATGCCTTTCCGTCGGTATGGCTTGGTCTGTGGACAGCGTTACCGACTTCAACCTCAAATTGATGATTGCGCCGGGTTGGTTCAGGAAGTCCATGCCAAGAATTACGTCTCGCGAGCACTGTTGGAGGAAGCGAACGTGGCAGGGTAGGTCCGCTCATGAACTGCAAATCTTGGCATGCAGATTTCCGTCTGCTTTATCAAGTGGCCTCCAGCTGTCCAAATTTGAGTGCTCTCCCAAGCAGTCTTGACTTTCTTCATATTGGCGGCGAATAATGCACTGGTGACGGAATAATCGGCTCCAGTGTCTACAAGAGCTATGGCTTCGTAGCCGTTGAGAAATACTTCAAGGTCGGTTGTTGTTTGTGTTGCGATGCAGTTAGGTCTTTGCGTCGGATCGCGGCTGGATTGTGTTGGCCTGTGGCTGGAGCGTCGCATCGTCAAGTCTTCGTTGGTCGGCGTATTCCTTCCTTCTGTGCTTTGTCGGCATGACGTGGTTTCGTTGATGTGTTGTCGACATCGTCTTTTCGGCGTCTTCGTCGTCGGAGGGGAATCTTCGTCAGTTCGACGAATAGCAACCGCACCACCATCGGTTGCTGCTTTTAGTATTACGGATATCTACTTGCGGGTTGCCCCTGGGCTGGGCCAATCCGCAAGTACATATCAATATACAAACAATAATCCAGCGTATGGTTGGAACTGCGGTGACAGGTCAGTGACGGCGAACGCGACGGTCGTTGAGAGCTCCACTTAGTAGGGCGAGGTAGTCGGCAATGTCACGAGGGTGCTCTCCAAGCTGTGGACGCGGCGCGTTGACGGCGAGCCCTCGCAGTCCCAAGTCACGGTATGGGCATCGGCAGTTGACATGGCCCGCTTCTCCGCAATGATAGGTGGGTGGGTGGTGGTCAGGGGCGCGCGAAATTCCCGTCTTCCTCGGGGCGCTTCGCTGGCCGACAGCTCGACGGAGTGGCGGTGGTGGCGGCGTCTGGCGCCGGTATCCTAGCGTGACGGGCCCGGAGGGGGAATGTGGCCGCGGGCGACGGCAGCATATGTAATCGCTTCCGGCTGGGGCTTTGGCGATGGCGGTTGCGCTTCAGTAACCCAAAGCGATCGCTGAACCTCTTCTTTAACCATATCGGCGATTGAGACCGCTCGAGGCTGGGACCTTGGAAAGAGCTTGTGCAGTTCCTCGCGAACGACCTCGTGATGGCCTCCCGCATGGCGTTGCTGCTGAGTGCTTGAACATCGGTGTAGTTTCAGGGTTTATATTGCCTTGTCCACATATCGAGCGTCTTCTCAATAATTGTGGCTTGGGAGACAAATTTAATAACACTCTTGGGTTGGCTGCTTATCAATCCGGCGAAGAGCTCTTGCTTGACACCCTTAATCAAGAAGCGAACTTTTTTCTTTTCTTACATTTCTGCGTCGGCGTGCCGGGAAAGACGGGCCATGTCCTCTGTGAAGATCCCGATGGTCTCATTGGTCATCTGCACTAGGGTTTCTTGTACAGCTTGGGCTCGCTCTTTGCGTACGATGGTTGTGAATGTCTGCAGGAAGCCGCTTCGGAGCTGGTCCCACGTCGTTAAGGTGGCTTCTCGGCTCTCGAAACGCGTCCTGGCAGCGTCTTCCAATGCGAAAAAGACATGTCGCAGCTTGTCGTCACTGTTCCAGCTGGTAAGCATAGCGACCCTCTCATACGTCTTCAGCCAGCTATCCGGGTCCTCGAATGTGGAACCAAGGAAGGTCCGTGGCTCCCTTGGCTGCTGCAGCACGATCAGTGTTGGCGACACTGGGGCGGTCATTGTAGCTACTGTCGTGGCCGTGCACTTCCTGGTCCTCTCAGGCAACAGTCGGTGCTCTGGGGGCAGCCCTTGCAGCCTACCGCTAGCTCGCTGGTCCTTGGCAACGTTGGTGTTGTCGTCGTGGCTCGTGCTTGGCTCACGGCTTTGCGTGCGCGTACGGCACATGAAGGCACTAGCACCTCCACCAGATGCCACGTAGCAGGGATGGTGAATAATGCAGCGGCAAATCTGTGAATGACGAAACTAACGTCCACTGGGCGAATTTGTGCGCACAAAACCAAGTTACACTCAAAGCACAGCGATAGTGGCGACTCGGTCGGCGATCGTCGAAATCTGATCTGCCGGTCAAACACTTCGTCTATTATACATGAGTCATGGAAGGCTGCAGAGCAATGGGTGTTGCCCGCATGTATTCCAGAAATTTCTACAAAATTCGCGTCGCACATGCAATAAGATTACACAACCTTCGGTAACAGCAGACAGGAGATAGGACCATCGGTAACATTCGAGAAACTTTCAATACATGCGGACGCGTCCCGCGCTGAGCGATAACATTCGTTGAGACGATGAAAAGCGGCCACCGGAAAAAGACAAAGTACACGTGTGAATATTTGCGAAAGTCTGACGTGACGTAATGACTGCGGCACTTGTTCTCAGCTTGTATGAACAATAATGTGGGATCGGCGAGCCATAGCTGTAGCTCCTGTAACACCCGTAGAAGGTACATAACCGGTTGCAGACGCTGTAGGAGCGGAGTTGAGGTCATCTGGAGTCTGGGTTTGATCTTCTCAAGGTCGAATTCGTAGTAGGGGGTCACCAGTAACTTGGAACCACCAAGCACAGTTAAGAACACAGGTGATTTATTGGTACGTCCTTTCACTTGATCTGCTCCATCGTTTTTAACTCCTCTTGCTCGTCTCTTAGGCCGTACCCCACTACTCGCTCATGTCTAAGACAAGCGATGGGCCAGAAGAATAAAAGTTTGCCACAATGGTACCCCCGACACCACTGGTTCGTGTAGCAGACAACGTTATGGTCCGATAAATTGTTGCTGTGCAATGCTTGTAGTTTTGTACAACCCCATGAAGGCAATAACAGATGCATTACCAGGTTGAGTTGTCCCAACTCTGTGGAAAGTTTTTCAACAGTGAGCCTAAAAGGGCAAGTAATTAGTCTTAGTGGAGAGGAACGGTTGATCTCCTTGACGAAAAGCTAATGCAAGAACATTGTCGACACATGGAGAATTTTCGGGGATCAAAAGTTAGTCTTTTTGGCAGCATTGGAAGGAGAATTTTTTGGTACGTTCTGGAGCTTCGGAAGGATAATTTTTAGACTGTTTGGGAACATGTATTGGTCGCTTCAAGTGTATCCGAGAAGATTAACTGTTCACCCTTTTGGAAGCCTCCGTTGGCCACTGGGGGAGTAGCATGAAGGATAGACTATTAGACCATTTAGGCGCATCCGTTAGTCTCTTCGGGAGCATCTAAAAACGTTAACTGTCAGTTCTTTCGGGAGCATCCGGTGGCCTCTCTGGGAGTAATAGTGTCACAGCCTAGTAGGAGACGAGAAAGCCGGTGTAGAGGACGCATGAAAGCACTTTATTAGAGCAGTCAACGCGACGTCGTTGTCGTCTCTGTTTTTCTACTCGCGCCCTACTTCAACGTCGTTTTCATCGCCTGGTACATACCCCCGGCGACCATATAGAATGTGGCATTTGCCCCTCCTTTGGAAAAAAGGCATCGTCCCGATGCACCAACCACCGAAGTGTGCGCACAGACGGTGCAAAGTTGAGGTCATGAGGAAAAGCATGGCTTCATACGAAGCACGTGCACAACCTCGGGCAGATGCCGCCGACATTTGGAACAGTTATGGCTGTCGGGTACAACTTCATAATTCACATCGCTGATGCGGCGCAGAACTGTGTACGGGCCGAAGTATCTTCGCGGGAGCTTCTGAGACAGCCCCCGCCGACGAACCGGAGCCCAGACTCACACCTGGTCACCGACGTTGTATGTGACGGGTCTGTGCCGAAGATTGTAGTGTCGGGCATCGCTTTCTTGTTATTCTTGGATTCGCAAACGCGCAAGCTGCCTGGCTTCCTCTGCGCGTTGCGTAAACTCCTCGGCACCAGTCTCGTCGTCACCACACTCGTGGGGCAGCATTGCGTCCATCATTGTTGTTACTTCCCGGCCGTAAACGAGGTTGAAAGGCGTAACGCGTGTTGTCTCTTAGCGAGCCGTGTTATACGCAAGTGTAACATATGGTAAAATATCATCCCAGTTCTTGTGGTCGACGTCGATCTACATAATCATCATGTCTGCCAGAGCCTTGTTGAAACATTCTGTCACCCCATTGGTTTCGAGATGATAAGCCATGGTCTTTCGGTGAGTGGTACCACTTAGTCGAAGAACGGTATCCGTAAGCACAGCCGTGAACGCAGATCATCTGTCTGTTATGACCACTGCGGGAGCACCATTCCTTAGGACGACGGATTCGATCAAAAAACTTGCTGCTTCGGCTACTGTTCCAAGTTGGATAGCATCTGTTTCGGCGTATCGAGTAAGGTAATCTGTGACGACGATTATTCATCTATTTCCGGCAGTAGACAGTGGGAAGGGACCTAAAAGGTCCATGCCAATTTTCTCGAACGGCGCTTGCGGTATCTGAACAGGATGCAGCAGTCCAGCTGGCTTGCCGGGTAGGGCTTCGCGGCGCTGGCAGTCCAGGCATGTCTGTATGTAACGTTTCACGATCGACGCAAGTCTCGGCCAATAGTACTTTAGCCTAATTCTTGCCAATGTGCGGGTGTAGCCCAAGTGACCAGCGGTCGGCCCGTTGTGACAAGGATGCACTACTTCGTCGCGAAGAGATGCGGGAATGACGAGTAGGTAGCTGCTGCCACTAGGTGAAAAGTTCTTTTCATAGAGAACGTTGTGACGCAAGCAAAACGAAGGCAGCCCTCTCGCGAATAACCTCGTCATGCTGCTTGTTTTCCTCTCTAAGTAATTGAAAAGAAGAACCAGTTCTGCGTCCTCGCGTTGGTTGCGTAAAACGGCGGCAGTATGTAGCACGCCTAGAAAGGCCACGTCATCATCGTTTTGGACTGCAGTATCAACACGAGAACGAGAGAGGCAGTCAGCGTCGCTGTGTCGCTTCCCCGATTTGTATACAACCTTGAAGTCGAACTTGTGGAGCCGAATACTCCAGCGCGCAAGTCGACCAGCTGGATCTTTTAATTAGTCAGCCAGCAAAGTGCATGATGATCACTGACAACGGTGAAACACCGACCATACAAATATGGCCGAAATTTCAGGACGGCCCACACCAGTGCGCGACATTCTTTTTCTGTAGTTGAGTAGTTAGCCTCCGTCCTTGATAGCGTCCTGCTGGCGTAAGCAATCACACTTTCGGTGCCGTCCTGCCGCTGTACAAGCACTGCGCCAAGGCCGACATTACTAGCGTCGGTATGAAGAATCGTAGGAGCGTCGTCATCAAAGTGTGCGAGCACGGGAGGCGTCTGCAGCCATTGCCGTAGGTCGTAAAATGCCCATTACTGGTCTTCACACCACACAAAGGGGGCATTTTCTCTGGTGAGATGTGTTAATGGTCATGCGATGCGCGAAATTCCGCAATAAACCGTCGGTAGTATTCGCAAAGGCCCGGAAAACGTCGCACGGCCTTTTATCTGATGGCGTTGGGAAATTAGCAACGGCAGTGATTTTATCAGCGTCAGGTCGGGCACCTTCGCGACTAACAACGTGACCGAGAAATTGAAGTTCTTCGAAACCGAAATGGCACTTTTCAGGCTTTAAAGTTACACCAGCAGAGCATATTGCTTCAAAGACTGTCTTTTGTCTCCGTAAGTGTTCCTCGAACTTGACGGAGAAAACAATCACGTCGCCGAGATACACCAGACATGTTTGCCATTTGATGCCTCAGAGTACCATGTCCATTACTCGTTGAAATGTCGCTGGCGCAGAACATAAACCGAAGGGGAGCACCTGAAATTCATAACGTCCCTCGGGAGTCACAAAAGCGGCTTCTCACGGTCTCTCTCATCAACTTCTATTTACCAGTAGCCGCTTTTCATGTCCATCGACGAAAAGTAACGTGCGTTTCGTAACATGTTAAGTGAATCGTCGATACGTGGTAGCGGATAAACGTCGTTCTTTGTGATCTGGCTGAGTTTTCGATAGTCGACGCACAAGCGCAGGCTACCGTCCTTCTTTTTCATCAAGGCGATGCCCATGGACTCTTTGATGGCCGAATAACCCCATCCTCAAGCATCGTCTTCACTTGTGTTTGTATTTCCCCGCGCTCTTTCGGTGCTAGACGATAAGGATTCTGCCGAATTGGTCTGGTGTCGGCTTCGGTGACAATATGGTGCTTAGTGAGCGGCGTCTGGCAAACTCGCGACGTGGATGAGACGCTCATCGATGAGCTCATGAAGGCTGTTGCGTTCGACGGGCGATAAGGTGGGACTGATATCAACTACAGGGGCAGCCACGGTAGACGTCGCGTGCTCCACTGAGAGGCAGTCCTGTATTGAGGTAAATTCGTCGAAGTAAGCAACAGCCATGCATTTAACAATGTGTCGACGTTCCCTGGTAAAACTTGTCAGCAGGAGTTCAGCACGTCCGTCGTGTACATTAAGTACGGTGCTGGCGATGGAGACGCCTTGACTCAGTACCAGTGCGTCGATGTGTTCAGCGACGCCAGTCCCGGTGTTCAAGTTGTCGCAGATAACAGGTACGAGGGAACAGCTTCGCGGTGGAATCGTGATGTCGTCGCCGGCGATACGTAAGCGGGGTTGCTGGTGTTCCACGGAGTCGAGGTCGTCTGAGCTCGTAGAAAATGCGACGACGAGGTCACGGACATTAATCACTGCACCGTACTCTCAAGAAATCCATCCCCAATATAAGTTCCTTACAACACTCAAAAAGAATCACGAATGCGGTGACGTAGGTTGCACCGGCGGTTACTACTTTGGTTGTGCATTTTCCAATCGGCATCATCAACTGGCCGCAGGCAGTTCTGATGCTGGACCCGGTCCACGGCGCCTTCACTTTTGTCAGCCTGTCGGCGAGCTTTTGACTTATTATCGAAAAATGGGAACCAGTATCGACGAGAGCGGCCACTTGGAGGCCGTCAATGCAAACGACAAGATCGACGCTGACGGCGTTGGTTATAGGAGGTGTGATTGAAGTCATCGGTCTTTTAGAGTCGTCAGTCGTCGGTCAAGGGGGCTCTTGGAAAGCTAGACGGTTTGCAACCTCACCCCCGCAGGTCGCTGCCTCTAGTTTCCCCGGCTCAGGCTATAGGAAACCTGCTCCTAGAAGCGTCAGGAAAATCGCGACGGGTCGGTGGACTGTAACGAGCCGGAGAAGGGGAATGCGATCGAGGCGTCGCTAAACCTTCCGGCCGACAGTTTGTCGAATTTTCGTCGCAGGTACGTGCAGCATCAAACACAGGGTAATTGCATTTGGGAAACCTTGGATGCCCAGCTGCGCGGTAGTGGCACGCGCTGTAAACCTGTCCTGCTTCGCCGCAATGAAAGCATAGTGGCCGGCAATAAGCGGTGCGCCACAAATCGGTCTTTCGAAGCGGGTAGCCTGCAGGGGATTTGCCGTAAGACCGAGGCGCAGCGATCGGCTGGTGGCGATATGGCATAGCTGGCGGCGACTGTGACTATCGGAAATAGGGTGTCGAGGGCGGTGGTGATGGCTGCGTCGTAGTGGTTGACGGTATCAGCAGCATCGAAGTGGTGGGAGGTGGATGACAGACAGCTTCCGCGTAGGTTAATCGTCGCGGCACCGCCTGCCAGTCGCGCGACGAAAAAGCCTGTCGAGCTTCCTCCCGAAGATATCAGCGACAGAAGCCACCACTGGTGCCATAGGCGAAATCCCGAGCTACCGGATCTCCTCTCGCACAATCTCTCGGATAACTTCACGCTTAGATGTACCGCAGCTCTCAGGTAGAATTGAATCATTCACCGGTGAGTACTTGCGATCATATTGGCGGTACCGTTGCTGTAGTGCTCGTTCTATAGCGCCAGCCTCCTTGGTGAATTCGGCCACTGTCGTCGGCGGCTTCCTCACGACTCCGGCAAACAGTTCCTCCTTCACTCCGCGCAAGAGATAGCGTAACATTTTTTCTTCGGCCATCTTGGGGTCTGCTCTGCGGAAAAGGGGGGCCATATTTTCTGCAAACATGGCAACGATCTCATTTGGTTTTTGAATACGTGATTCGACCAGGTGCTGCGCGTTGTCTCTTCTGTCGCTACTAGTGAATGTGTCTAGCAGCAGGGTGGGTAAGGCATCCCATGTGATCAAACTTTTCTCCCGGTTCACAAACCACATGTGCGCACTGTCTTGAAGCATAAAATAGACATTAGCCAGCTTTTGCGGGGAGCCGCACTCATTATAACTGGCAACACGCTCAAATTGGTCCAGCCAACCTTGGACATCTTTAAATCGTCACTATGGAAACTTTCCGGAATCTTAGAAATCTGCAGCGTCACCTGTGATGGAGTTGCAGTAGCCATGGTGGAAGTAGGTAGACGCATTCCTGCAGAGTCCTGCAAAGGGTTGAAGTCGGGCGTCAGGCCTAGCAGGTGGCGACTGTACCGGTGAACAGGAGTCCAAACGAACGAAGGTGATTCCGCGTTCGACATATGGCTCCGCGAAGGGGTGCCGAGAATTATGCAATCCTACCCAGCACCTCCACCAGTCTCACAGCCTAGTAGCAGAGGGGAAAGCCGGTGTAGTGGACGTATAAAAGCACTTTATCAGACCAGTCAACGCGACATCGTTGTCGTCTCTGTTTTTCTACTCGCGCGCTACTTCAGCATCGTTTTCATCGCCTGGCACTACCCGCGGTGACCATATAGGATGTGGCAATATGAAAGAAGAACTGTTAGTCTCTTCAGGTACATCCGTTAGCCCCTTCGGGAGTAACCGAAAAGAGAAACTATCAGTTCTACAGGTGCATCCGTTAGTCCCTTTGGGAGTAACTGAAAGCATTAACTGTTGGTCGGTTCGGAAGTATCTGGAAGGTTAAACTCTTAGTCCCATGAGGACGAACAATAAGCGACTAACAGCTCATCCCGTGTCACTTAGTCCCCAAAAGGACTAATGGTTGTGGCAAATCAGTTTGTCCCCAAAAGGACTCATCTCCCTACCCCCTTTAGTCCTTTTTTTTCTAAGAGTGTATTGTTACGAGGATGTTGGGAGTATAGGCAGACTGTATTTACAATATATCTACAAGCAGAGTCAATATGGCTAAGGTGGCTAACCAGCAACAAGCAGCAGCCAGCGTCTCGCGATCTTCTTCCTTTCTCTTCTTTTCTCCTTCCTTAACAGAACCCCCGGGTGTTGAAGTGCCGTCTCAGCGCATGTCACGCGAAGAACTACGAGCGAGGTATGGCTTCAGCCACGAAACACCCACGATGTCAACAGGTTTTGGATTTAAGGATGGATCAAACTGCGACGGCGAGATCTCGTAAATGAAGTCGTTAACTTGACTTAGGACTTTATAAAGCCCTGTGTAGCGAGAGAGAAGCTTCTGGGAGATGCGGACCCGAAAACACGGTGACCAAAGGAGCACGCAAGCGCCTCGGGTGAACTTCACATCGCGATAGCACCGGTCGTAACGCTCACTTTGAATATGCTGCGAGTTTAATAAACGAGATTGGGCAACTTGATGCGCCATGTGAACGCGATCGACGACCGTACGAGCGCACGCAGTTGCAACGTGGAACAGAAGGTAGGATGGTCTCAAGCGGCAATGTAAGGTCACCATCATACAAAACATAAAAGGATGAACACCCTGCAGTGTCATTTTGGGACCAGTTATGCGCGAATGTCACGTAGGCCAGCATGGCGTCCTAGTGGTGGTGATCGTTGGAGACGTATATCAGCATCATCTCTGTGAGTGTTTGGTTGAGACGTTCCGCTAGACTGTTCGTTTGCTGGTAGTAGGTGGTGGACAGCTTGTCTGCAGGGGCACAAGAGCGGAGGAATTCTTCGACAACTCGAGACAAGAACGAGCGGCCGCAGTCTGTAAGTAATTGTGGAGGTGCACCGTGGTAGAGAATGACGTCGTGGAGGAAAAAACGGCGACGTCAGTTGCGCAGCTAGTCGGCCTTTGTTATCGCGTAGCGCGATGCGCAATCAGTAGCGACGACGATCCACGTATTCCCTTTAGTCGTCGTCGGAAAAGGCCCAAGCAGGTCAAGGCCTACGCGAAAGAATGTTTCAGCGGGAACATCGATTCCATAGAGTCATTTGAAAGGTAGCAGGGGAGGTTTCTTGCGGCGTTCACACAATTCGCAAGTTGCAACATAACGACGCACAGGGGGTAGAGACTCGACCAGAAGAACCGGCATCGTACGCGGTCGTATGTACGCAAAACTCTAAGGTGTCCCGCCGTTGGTGCATCGTGAAGTTCTTCGAGAACGACGGATCGCAGATGACGAGAAAGGACAAGGAGCAACTCAGGGCCGTCAGGGTTGATACTGCGGTGGTAGAGGATGCCGTCGTGCTGCATGAACACGCGGCACGCTCTGTCGGTGATGCGAGATTGCACTCCGGCAATGATGGGCTGGAAGGATTCGTCGCATTGTTGTTCAGCGCGCATGTCGATCACGTCAGTAAAAGCCATCACGCAGGCCACAGGATCATGCGAAACAGGATCAGGAGGATCTACTGGGTGACGAGATACGCAGTCAGCGTCCTTGACCAGACGTCCAGACTTGTAGTTGACACTAAATGAAAACTCCTGGAGCCGCAAAGCCCAGCGACCAAACCGTCCTGCTGGTTCCCAGAGAGAAGACAGCCAGCAGAGGGCGTGGAGATCTGTAATGACCGAAAATGTGCGGCCGCACAAATACTACCGGAACTTGGCGACAGCCCAAACTAAAGCCAAGCAATCCCACTCGGTGATGGAGTAATTTCTCTCGGGATGTGACAGCAGGCGGCTGGCGTAAGCTATCACGCACTCGGTACCATTGTGCTGTTGTGCGAGGAGAGCGCCGATGTCGTGGTTGCTTGTGACAGAGTGGACTTCGTTCGGTGCAGGTGGATCAAAGGAGGCAAGTATGGGAGGGGTGGTCAGAAACCCATTAAGAGCGGCGAACGCGTGAGCTTGCTCACGACCCAATGAGGACGGCGTGTTCTTCTTAAGAAGATCGGTCAAAGGCCGAGCAGTGTAGGCGAAGTTTTTGACGAAGCGACGAAAGTAAGAACATAGGAAGACGAAGCAGCGCACGTCAGAAGCAGAACGTGGCACAGGGAAACTGGGAACGGCGCGAACGTTTTCCGGATCTGGTTGTACATCGGATGCGTCAACGAGGTGTCCGAACACTGTAATCTGATGGCACCCGAATTGACATTTCGTGGAGTTCAATTGGAGGCTGGCTTTTCGGAAGACGGCAAGAATGGCAGCGAGTCGGGTAAGGTGGCCGCCGAACGTGGGGAAAAGACAACAACGTCTTCAAGGTAACAAAGACAGGCGGCCCATTTGTAGGCTCATAGAAGAGAGCCCATCATATGTTCAAATGTCGCAGGAGCGTTGTATAGGCCAAAGGGCATGACTTTAAACTTATATGAAACATCCGGCGTGATGAAGGCCGTCTTTTCGCGGTCCATTTCATCAACTGAAATCTGCCAGTAGCCGGACCGAAGATCGATGGACGAAAAGTACTTAGCTTCGTGCAGGCAGTCCAAGGTGTCATCGATGCGTGGTAGTGGGTAGACGTCTTTTCGGGTGATCTTGTTTAAATGGCGATAATCTAAACAAGAACGCCAGGTACCACCTTCTTTTTCCACAAGGACGACAGGTGAAGCCCAAGGGCTGGCTGATTGTTCGATGACCTCTTTGCGTAGCATTTTGTCCACTTCTGATTGGATGACTCGACGTCCAGCATGCGATACACGATAGGGACGCCGACGAATCGGATTCGTGTCTCCAGTGTTGATCCTGTGGTGAACAACATATGTTTGTCCTAAAGACTTGTCGCCGAAACTAAAGATGTCAAGGTGCGATTCGAGGAGGAGATGTATGTCCGTGGCCTGTGCAGATCTCAGATCAGGTGCAATCATCTTTGCGAAGTCATCCGTTAGGGAACCAGAGCTGTCAGCTGCAATTGGTGCTCAGAAGCCGCCCTCGGCATTCAGACTTTCAATGTCAAATTCGGAAGTATTCGAAACGCTGACCAAGAACATGTCGACCAGAAGCACTTGAGGACATAGGCTGGAATTCAGAAGCGGAAGAACGACGTCGTTATTAGTAATGAAATGCTCCTTCAACATGTATCACTTTCATACAGCTTTGATGGCGCAACCCTCCCCGAGACGATGTGCTCAATTAAGTCACCTGTCCATAAGCTGATGGGACGCCAGACCCGGGCCCTGCTGCCAGTACCAAAAACGCACTTGGAACTCCAGACAGTACCCAGCCGCATAGTGTATGAACGGCTTCATGACATACGTCATGTAGCGCGCTACTACGTGCCGCAGCGATTCGAACACAGAAGATGACGACGACATGCCCGGTACGCTGACAGTGCGCGAGCAGTGGAAATGGCGGAATCAGGCTCCAGCTGAATTGAGCTGAATGGCGAAGTTCGGATGGTGGTGGTGCGAACGCACGCGGCGAGTAGGTTTAGCCTGGTCGGGAGTGAACGTGACAGTGGAAGCGGCTAAAGAGTCATAGTCCAAGTAGACAGGCTTCAGGCGGTTGAAGGAGACCGTATCCTCCCAACTGTTGACGAGCAATAAAAAGTGTTTAGAGGCACATATCCTTCAGATGTTTAGATACCCCTCAGCATGTACAAGAGAGTGCCAATCCTGCAATAAACAAAACACGATTTGCCACAAAGTTTGGGAACGCACAAAGAACCCGTGGACAACGCCTTTTCAAGCACCAACAGAAGGCCAGTGGGAGGCCACTCTGGCAAGCCTATACCTGAGGACCACCTACGGCTGGTGAACAGGCCTAGTCTGTCAGGACAGGGCCACGGCTGCGTGAAATAGGGCGGCCGCCCACCTTCGGGCATTAGCATCATGGACTCCACAATAAAGTTTATTGACTCAGTCTATTCAGTTATTTATGGTGCTTTCAAGTTTTGCAACATATTTTCCACGATTAAGAGGCGTAGGGCATATATTTCATTTAAACAATACAAATTGTAATAGCTTCGGTTATTCTAGTTCTCCTGTCTGTCAGCTCATTACGCTCAGTAGGTCGGGGGAAAAATGAGATTGCTTGAATTTGCAGTCGACTCGAAACCAATGTTCCTTCATTTCCGCGACATGATTTGTCCATAGATCAATAGGCTCTGTAAATGTGGAGTCTCTAATTTGAATACTGCCTCAATTTTAATTACACAGGGCTTTTAGTTTTGTGATGACGAAAGCACTCATTATATTGTACTTCATTGCCGATGATATGTTCAGACACTTTACATCAGCTACCTATTTAAGGGGACCCTGAAGCGAGTTTGGCGGTTATGTACAAATTCAGTAAATCGGTAAAGCAGGTTCCCCTAATCATTATGAGACATTTTCAAATGCTCTGAGTATAGCGTGTTATTAGTCATTGAATATGGTTGCCCACCATTTCATGCGGCCGATCCTGCAAAACCCGAAGACAAAATAAAGGACGCACTGATTGTCCAACTGATACAGCATTATGTACAATGTAGCGATAGCGAAACACGCGAATTGACAGAAGGACGCGCCATGTCCCCGTCGCTCGGTATTCCCGTGGGTTTCGCTTCCTCTAAATAGTGCATAATAAAATAATCCTTTCTTTGCAGAAGAATATCATTCTCTTCCAAGGGCGCAGCTGCTGGTAGCTCGACTTTTGTTGCGTCGAAACGTTTATAACCGTTACAAAAATTTGGCTGTTATGCTTCATTCAACTGCACAAAGTGTTAGAGTGATAGAGAGTCCGCATGGCATTATGTGTCATATTATAGCTTTTACAGAAGAAGCAAGACGATAAAAACTCGTGGCCTCGTCTTTTACGTAAGTCATTTTGCACAATCAGCACTGCGCTGCAGAAAATAACTTACATCATTTCATGTCGTCGACTGATCACATGCTGGACACTTGATGTGCTCCCGAGATCACAGTTCAATATATAGAGCTTAAGCGTTTTCAACTGCACATAGGATTCCTATATCTACTGCCGCTTCTGAACCTTACTTTCTTTCGTTCACAATGTTTCTAATGATTCCCTTCTAAGTAGCAAAAACGCGAACACATTTTCTATATTCCCTCTTTCTTGTAGCACAAAACGATTTATCGATGAGTGTGAAACACCAACATTCAGCCAGTAGAACTGAAACTTCTTTTTTTAATAAATACTGCTTGCTATATTTAGCTTGAGGCACAACAAGAATGAGTATGCAGACGCGTACGCACACGAAGGGACGCTAGCACAAAAAGAAACGGTCGCACAAGCAACACGTAATGTGAAACGGATGTTTCTTCGCACAGCGTTCAGACTAAGCCGTTGGTACTGTGGATAAATCTAGAGCCTCCAACACAAAACCAGAAATGAAGCTTTCTTTCTACTCAAATTTGCGAAAGGGTTCATTCCAGCAACGAATGTGATCCGCTCGTGTGGCTATGCCGTTGAATTCACTGATCTCATGTTATTTAGTTATTGTGTTCGAAGTGAAGGATAAACAGAACTGCGTAAAACAACTTCTGCAGCTCCTACAGCATGAGGAGCGCAGGACGAGTAGGAATACGAGAGCTCTATGAACTTTTAATGTTTTCCTACTCTACAGTGCTTCTCCAACATCTCAAGTCAGAGAATGAGCTTACTGCGGACGAAAGCAACTTGTGATCCTTTTACTAGCTCCAACACATGCCTATGCACCTCACTTCTGTCAGCAAGCAGACGCCAAGCGCCAGGTTCCGCGGTATTTCACGAACACGTCTGAACTTTTTGCTGTTCCTCAACTATATTTTCATAAGCTATTGCAACGCACAGTTTCCAAAGAATTGCAGGCGTTCTCACAAAACGGGATCGTCTGGCGGTTCCGTCAATGCTTTCAGCTCCACGAAGAGAAGTGTGAAACGCAACCTTGCTAGCAGCTCTGCTGGAGTGTATCCTTCGTAAGCGCCAGAAAAGTGCCGCCTTAAAAAATACGCAGAGTGTGTTTGAGCAGATGTGAACAAGGTTTCGCTTAAAGGAAAATCAGCATTTTGCTTAGCCGACATTCCACCGACGGCCTATTCAAATCTGGTTTCCGCCTCGAGAAACCATCCGTAGGCAGTCGCATCAGCGCCTGATGTGCGAGGTAACCTATGCGAAAAAGAACCGAAGGAAAAGACTCCGCGTACATTATGCCACGGGCGACGCGAAAGTTCGAGCAGCGAAAGCGAGGGTGTCGAGGAACAGAGCGCCGGTCGACAAACGATCGAGCAGACGACCGCAGATCCTCCACGGTCGAAGAAAATTGATGACTTTTCTCGGGTTCCTAAGTGTCGATGCAGAGAACAAATGCTTAACTTACACATTTACGTCCAAACCAACATAAACGCAAGCAGTTGGTTGACGAGCAGAAGCGCAACAGTAAAGAAGAAAAGATCGCACAGAGTGCATTTTTACGCACAGTAATGCACGGAACTATAGCAATATAAGGACGAGCATGCTTGCTGAAACATTTTTCGTGCACGTAAAAAAATAATCGCTTTGGCAATTACCTCCTCTTTTTTTTTTTTTTTGCTTTCTTTGTGCACTGCGGCTAGCACCAGACACAGCGGTCTACGCCTGGATAGTACATCTCACAGGAAAAGGAATTGACCAGTTCAAGAACACATCGGCTTTTTCACAGCGAATCAATTAATGCACAGCGCGGTTGTAACCGCAGCATCCCCATCACCTCAGCTGAAGTAGTACTATCTTGTGATCGGCTGCTCTAGTGATGTTGAATTCTCATGGAGCTGACAAATTACAGGAATAGCGTCAGCGTTGGCCATTACTCGCAGAAAGGTGTAAGCACTATTTTGCGGGGATTATTTCCCTTCAGCCAGGTTATTTCATGATTCATTGTTCTAGGTGTCCTTTCATAAAATGTCTCACGTACGGGGGACCAAAGAACTAACAAATATATACAAGGGCTTGCCCGGAATCGCTGCCGGAAATGAAAAACGAAGTAGAACTGTAAGATGTTTTGCTACAGGTTGCGGCACCGTTTATCAGGAAAAGGATTCGTTTTGTGGCAGCATAATCGCCAATCGGGCCAGCTTAAGCCGCTGTCAACATGTTGCGATATTTAGCTCTTACGTGTCCACATTTTTAGTCATGGTGTTATGACAGAAACACCTGCTGGAGAACAAAAGCGAAACTGGCCGTAGAAATTTGTTATAGAAAATTACGGAGCTGGGCTCTGAATCCTTCCAGTGCATTTTTTCTGGGTTTTCAAGGTATAAAACTTTTATTGAAGGCAAAAGAAAAAAAATTTGGCAGGTGTTAGACTTTTGCACCCGAAAAATGTGAAAACCTGCGGCACATTTGGTAATACATGAAGTTATACAATCGGGACTAGACTTGCAAGGCATAACGAGCCACAATGGACGGTTTGCAAGAATACTGCTTCGCATGCGTGAACACGGCTGTCACTAGTGACCTCTGCACGGTTAGATGCGAAAAGTAGACGAACAAACAACGCAGGGGAGGCGCGAATGTGATCGTGCTCCTTTTGTGATAACACCGGCTAGTTGTGTCGCATATGGGCGCTCAAGTTACTTCAGTGGCAGAGGGAGCATCAGTTTATTTTGCTTTTCGTCAGAAAAGACGTATCCGGCGAGGAGAGCAGCATGGATACGAGCCGTGAGGCGAGTGACTCCTAATGGCTCGGCACGCCAACCGAGCGACTAGTCCAGAATCTGCGGAGCTCGTTTTATCACAGGTAGGTTAAGCGTTGCTCGCCCAAGATATTTTGACAAGATAACTAACTTCATCTCACCACAGGCCACCCGTCCAACTTCGGTAAGCACCCCGACTGCGCTAGGCCCACATTCGGGGTGCTTACTGGGCCCCGACTGCGCTAAAGTGTGTAGCGTGTTCACCTACGCACGGTGTTTTGGCGCACCGGCAGCGCGGAGGGATAGCCGTTGGATCAACAGATAGGACACATAATGTAAGTCACGTAATGTACTCCAACGCTAGTACACTGAAGCGACTGTCGATGCGTAAAAAATATCGCCCTCAGGCACTGTGCGTACTGTTTGATAAATGGGCCGCTGTCGAAAGCCGGCAACCTTCAATCGTTCTCACGCATAGTATGTAACCGATGCGCATTTCGTTTCTCGTCTTGATTGTCGTTTGTTGCTCGAAGCAGCACTTTCGTCCCACAAAAAGCAATGCGTGTATACTTGTTAGCCGCTTTGCTTCTTTTTCTCATAACTGTGCATCAGTTCACTGGTACAGGGCAGTTTGCGCGCCCCTGTGAACTTTCTGCCAACATTTCACAGTATGGACCTGCTGCGTTCGGTGACTGGGATTACATGGTGCGTAAAGTTCCGGAGACACAGGGAGCTTCATATTTCTGCAGTATGTGCAAAAGGTCATGCTTCTGCGGGGTTTAAACTGCAATGTATATCAACTCCAGAGACGGCGGTCAGAGAAATAATGCACGTTTCTTTTTAGCGAAGAATGCATAATATTTATCTAGTGCGGGGGCGTGAGCTAAATGTTTTTATGCTTGCGGCCTCACATGTGATATTTCGTGTGACGTCTTTAGAAATTTTGCTGCTCAATTTTTGGGGTGCAGCCATGACATGTTGCTTGAAACGAATGACGAGGTGCAGACACGGTGCTGGCGTTTCCTTTTGTATGCCGAGACTGTATCGACCGAAGGTCAAGGACTGGTCCATAATATTGCTATAATCATGCCTACCGACTGGCAACTTGGTACAGACATGCAGGTGTGAAGCAGCAGCGCAGCCACTGAAACCCTTATGGATGTCTGCTGCATCTATGCAACACAGAGTGCGTTCACACCTCAGAAGCTTACCATACCTGTGGTTTCGGACCTCTTTGAAATAAATGGCATGGCTTATAAGGCTCCTGATATAGGAAGGTGAGTTTCATTAACCTGGAGCCATCTGTTTATTTTAACTGAAGTATATTGTGCTTACAGAGGAGAGTGTCACATCCGCAAACATCGAGAAGGCACCACAGTTGGAGGCTCTGTCAACTGGTAAATGTTACCACGAATTTTTTTGCGCACTTGTAACAAGTTTCTATCAACGAAATTACAATACGCGCATGCTCACATTCTTCAGGCCATCATGTAGAAGCACTGCTCTTTCATAAGGTTTGAATGGATGGTTTAACGATTGAACCACCTTTTCTAAAGGTATTGTATATGTATTAATGACAGCGCATTGCCTCTACTTTTGTTTGTAGCTGTAGAAAAGTGGTGGAATATGTGGTAGTTATGATTAACGAATAACGTATGCAATTTATACAGACTTTCTGCTGTTTAGGAGATTATTGCTCAAATATTTTCCCTGGATAATCACATAGATTACTTGGCGCAGAAGCTATCTTGCACAATGGGTTGAATGCGCCGCCACTGCCATTCTTTTCCTGTATCTATAAATGTTCCACTCTTAGCACGCTGTTCTTGTCCCAGTACATTACCGAGCGAGTATTTGTAAAGACAATTACACCGCGGTGGTCTTGTGCTAACATCAGCAGCTTGCATAGCATGTCAAATGGTTTGCAAATCAATGTTGCACCCTGCTATATGTCACCGGGAGCACAGACTCCCTCAGGCCATTCATCATAATGACTTGTTGTGTGTGCTCCTGGCATCATGTAGGAAGGTTAAATAAACTTAATTTAGTTGTAAGGCTGGCCAATAAGAAAATGTTCACTTCCCGAGGCGAAACTTTATTCATATGCCATGCTTGCAGAGGAACTTGCTTCACCTTCCGACTCATTTGCTTCATCTCAAGAAACACCAGCTGTGGAGGCTTCATTGTAATAATAAATATTCTTAGCATGTGCAGTTTGAAGACAATTATTTATATTCACTGCCACTTCATGGTCTTGCCCTCCTGGAAAGGGAATATCAGCGTATACTTGGACTTAGTGGAAAGGCAACAGGTAAAATTATTTGGGCTTTTTTGGAAACTGCTTCATAGTTTGGACTTCAGCGTGTGTTCAGGCTTCTCCTCATGCTTGACTCAAATGCTCAACTTCCTACATCGTTTTCCTTAGAGTGAAACTACAAAAAAAAATTATGGCAATATATATTGAAATAATAGGCTTTTGAATAACATATTCATCATCCATAGCTAGAATAAAGGCTTCAGTAGGGAGTAAATAACGAAAATCAGAGTGGCACCGCTCTTTGTAACATATGTTGCCTCTCCTGTGATATCTGCATTGGCTTATTCACAGAGAGGGGCACAGAGAGAGGTCATGTGGAAGTTACTTCATTTTGTCCTTTGTGATGTGGACGGTTCGAATTGAAGAGCAGCAGCGGTACCTTTAGCTACAACTTTCTGTGCAATACTCCCACACAAGAAGTGATAACAGACAATGGACAAATAATCTGTTGATGTAGCTCAACCTAACATTTTCCTTTAGTGTCCCTCTAAGAGCAAGTGGGAAAATCAACTTATTCACAACAGTTGAAACTTTCTCCTGTCATTTTACAAACAGCATAATCTTGCTTGTAGAGCCTACATTCTAAATATGATTTTTTATAGCAATGCTAGTCAATGCTGGGTGTAAACAGAGCTGGGTGCAACTTGCACTTGTTAAGCTTGTATAGAAAAGATGAAAATGTGCTTGATTCGTCAATATCTTTAGTAATCACCGGTCATGAAATATGATCCAAATTGTTTTCGCCACCATTACAGATTTGAAACTTGAAAACCAACATTGAAAAGCAGTTACTCAAGACATGGAGAAACGGCTTGGAATTTTGCACGAAACGGTTGCAACATTAGAAAGGAAGAATGCTTCTCTTGAGAAAAAGCTTGATGAAGCTCGCTCACAGATGCTTACACTGAGTTTAATGGAAGTGTCGCCAAAAGCATGTATATACTGCGCAGGTCACCCCAGCTAAGAGTTTTTTCAGTGAATGTTTGATTATCTGGAGCCACGTGCAAGTAGCATGTCATACTGGGGATGTACAAAGAAAAATGACACCGAAGCACGTGGTCGGCCTAAAGAAAGTAGCCTTGTGATTGAATTTTTCATGGTTCTTGTGCGCCTCAGTACCGGTATGCCCGGAAAAGAAATAGCACGTAATTTCATAATGTCAGAAAGCCAAGTGAGCCGGACATTTGCTACTTGGATTAATTTCTTGGAGCGTGACCTTGCGGCCATCACCTCGATTCCATCGCGACATGAAATTGGCCTATACGTTGCGAGATCCTTCCGTTTCTTTGAGAACACCAGGCTGATGTTAGATGCGACAGAAGTTGGGATTCAGCGTCCATCGTCAATAGGTACGCAGCGCCCGACCTTTTCATCATATAAGCAGTACAACACATACAAAGTATTTCTTGGCTGTACCCTCATGGCTATATAGCATTTGTGTGTCGTCTCTGTGGCGGATCCGTATCCGACAAGACAATCCTTGGAAGTGGTGGGCTTCTGGATTCTTTGGAAGTCGGCCATGGCATTGTGGTCGATAAAGGCTTCACTTTCCTCTGTTTACCTGCTGGTGTGACAGTGCACCGACCCTCACTCCGCGAACGCCATGAAACGCGAATGCCTGCGCAGGATGTGGAACAAACACGTCGTATTGCTGCTGCAAAAGTGCGTGTAGAGAGCAATATCCCGCATCAAAGCTTTCCACATTTTGAATAGACCATTTCTCATATGCATAATCGATATTAGTGGCGCCGCCAGGCGGGAACTTCAGATGACGTCACGCCCAGGACTCAAGTTTCGGCAGCCGCCCAGATAACGTGCGCTCGCTTTGCCGCATCGCCAAGCACGGTGTTTGCGGGGGCTCTTTGCTTACCGCAAGCTTCAGATGAACAACGAAAACAGCAGTGATCGTGTTTCAGGTAAGCAAACAATATTTGTGTGTACAATCATCATCAATGCGCGAGCGCGAACGAGAAAAGCCCGCGCTCCGTCGTGCATGCTTGGAAAGCGATGCTCGGGCGATCGCTTTCGGATATAGTTTCACTTTTGCAAGAGTTCTCCGCACCAGATGCGTCCGCGTATTTGCCCGACAGCGTTTTCTTTGGCACTATCTTAGCACAGTGCCAAGAGCGCTGTCAATGTAAAGTCTCGCGAAATCTACCGAAGGTTTTAGTTCATCCGAGAATGATCACCACAGAAAATATCACCCCAGCTGCTGTGTCAGTTTTCTGGTATGCTCACTCACGCACCCTGTTTAAATGTCACCTTTTCTTGTAATAGCTAGCAGTTATCGCTTGTGTTTGTGTACACGAACGAGTTGAAGGTGGTAATGGCTGAGTTTCTTTCCTGCTGGCCGCTCGTCTCTTCGCGTGGCAGCCTAGCAGCCGCGCTGTCAAATGTATTAGTTTACATAGCCTGCTTGTAGATTATTCTTGTTCGCAATTGCATTACCGCTGAGCAGCATCAACCGGTATGTGGACAAGGCGTGCGAGACGAGCCGGTGCCTCACTGAGGCGGAGGAGGTTTATTATGCGGGCCACGTCGTTGAGTGCGCCGTCGAAACAGCTGAGAACGCTCGTTTTTATTTTCTGGCGTTCGCGACTCGCGGCTGCGGCGGAATGCTACGACCACGAAAACCAAACCTGGGCCGTCCAGCAGGTCTCGGCGGCTCTTGAAAGACAAAGGCCGAGCGAAACCGACGGAACGTTGCCCCTCAGGGCGACTGACCGCGGGAGTAATACGCGCTGGAGTTGAGTAGAGATCACCCGCTGAGAAGACGTCAGGGGCCGCGTCACGGCGCCATTTAGTCATGGTGTCGTTCTGCAGGCGACTACATGAAGTTGTTTCTCTCTCTCTCTCTCTCTCTCTCTCTCTCTCTCTTGCAAAACACTGCTATCAACAGTGCTCCGCATGAAGTGAAGATTACCGTTTGGTAGATCGAGCCAGCTATTCGTGCAAAGCAGGGTATGACTACTCGATCATTGGCCGGCTGCTGGGAAGAAACCTTGTCCAAGTATGCGTAAGCATACCCCTTAATTTAAGTTGGCCTACCCCTAAACTTAAGTTGGCCCACCCTCAAATTTAAGCTGGCTCTCTTGCAAGCTTAAAGTTGGCCTACCCCAAACTTTAATTGGCCAACCCCTAAATTTAATGTTGGCCCACCTACAAATTTCAGTTGGTCCAGCTTTACCGTACGCTTCCCCAGGCTTTTACTATGAAGCCCTGTATCGTTACCTTCCATATATGCCCCGTTCTCTCCTGTATCCTTATGGGTATTATTTTATTTGCTTTAAATTCTTCTTTATTGCTTATAAATCTACCCATCTACATTTACACTATTATAACAAATAAATGTCTTAATTTTGCATATTACGCATTTTTAGCACACACAAGGCACTACACCTTTCGCGTGACGGAACTAGGGTACTCACAAAGGATGCTTATGCCCTAAAGCTTACGTTGCCAGTTTAAATCCGAAAGCACATGTTGCACTGTATGATTAGCACTGTTATTTTGTTTGATTTTTAGATATCCTAGGTGTTTTTTATTGCAAACAATTCTATTTAATATATCCTATGGCAGATAGCGCTAGTCTGTCACATCAACTGTATTATTGGAAAGGCACACGTTACTTATACGATAAATTGCTACGTGGTTAGGTGATATTAATGATTCGCTAATCTTCTTCGTCATTATTAGCTTTGGGGCACATGTTCCAAATGCGGAATTGAAGCCTAGCAGTATTCAAGTCACATTCATTTAGCAGAAATATGTGCCTAGCACCATTTGTTCTTCTTATAGGTGGTGAAAACTGCCCATTTAAACGTGTGCTGAAATGCGTTCCTGTTCCGTTTAAACTAGTAACTTTCCTTTTTTGCAGTGAGGCTGTTGTTTTGAGGTGTCTCTTTTTACAAACAAGTCACCTGCTGCAGGCTGAAAAGAGCATTAGTCTTGGCAGAAAAGTTATTCCTTCAGACTGACACTTCGCATCAGTCATTGTTCTAACGCATGGTAACAAGTTTAATGAATGTATGATTAGGCATCATTTATGAAAAGTATTACTCTTAAAAACTAAGACCAATTTATGAGGTTTAATGTCTTTGGAATTGATATATCCTGACCATTTTATTTTACAGAAAATATAAGTGTAAACACATTGTAGCTGTACTGCTGTACTGCTGCATATTAATGCTGCCAGGACTTTCGACAAGCTCTATCCCACTGACCAGCCACATTAGTGGGTCAAGGAGCCCAAATACAGTGTTAAACAAAAGTATGAACCAAGAGATACTCGACCTTCCATGTGCAAAAAAACGTTTGCAACTATATTATTCTTGTAAAACTGAGAGGAATGAGAGAGCAAACAGCAAGATCAATGCTTAATATGAAGGGCAGCAAGAAATTTCTACTTGCAATGTCGGTTTGGTGAAAATGCTCTTGCAGAAAGAAGTGGTGTTCGCATTTTCTTAAGCTGCAAGAAGAGATTATTTATTTATTGATTTATTTATTCAAATACCCTAAAGGCCCCCTTGGAGAGGGTATTACATAGGGGAGGCACACAAAACACACTAATAGGAATATGCGAGAAAAAAATAGTAAGAATAAACAATTCAGCAAACATAGTAAGAACACCACAAAATACTCATACACCAATATTGGAAATGGATTAAAGTTCGAAATAAAGATAAGAATGAAGTGTGAAAATTGAAACACCGGGGGCTCAAGGATAACATAGAAAGAGAAAAAACTGCAATACGATGTCAAGCAAGATGCAAAGGTATTAAATTAGCCCTGAAAAAAAATAGCTAACACCAAAGACGCACAGAGACGTCAAATTCTGATATGAGTCCCCAGCATTTGATGAAATTGATCGGTGTTAACTTCAGTGGCAATATCAGATGGTAGGTTATTCCAGTCAGCTATGGTTTTGGGGATGAATGATTGTGCGTAATGGGCCGAGTGGCAAGCTGGGCGTTTGACTTTGCAGGGGTGATCACGGCGAGGAAAAATGACAGGGGGTGACTGAAAGAAGTCGTCGCGCAAACGATCATGATGATAAAGTTTGTGAAAGAGAGATAGGCGGGCGTGTTTCCGTCGTAGTGATAGCGGAGGCAGTTCGGCACGAATTTTTTAAGATGTAACACTGGAATACGGAGAAAAATCTGACAAAAATGAAGCGAGCAGCACGGCTTTGCAGGGATTCAATGTTACGTATAATGTAGTCTTGGCTCGGGTCCCAGATGGCACATGCATATTCAATTTTAGGCCTGATTAACGTGGTGTACGCGAGTTTCTTTAGGTGTGAAGGCGCTTGCTTTAGTGTGTGTTTCATGATTCCGAAAGTACGGTTAGCAGATGCAAGAGTAACGTTGATGTGATGATGCCATGTTAGATCCGATTGCAAGTTGATTCCTAAGTATTTGTACGTGGTAGTAAGTTCGACAACATTGTTACCTATGAAGTATGAATTTGGAATACGGGAAGAGGAGCGCGTAAATGACATGCACTTAGTTTTAGTATGATTTAGGGTCATTTTCCAGTCTGAATACCATCTGTTTATTGTGTTGAGGTCTGACTGCAATGCTTGATGGCCAGTGTCAGTAGTAATAGTACGGTAAATTACGCAATCATCGGCGAACAGTCTTACTCTCAACGACATGCAGTTAGGCAAGTCACTAATATAAATTAGAAAAAGCAAAGGGCCAAGCACGCTTCCTTGTGGAACGCCGGACGTGACAGGAATAAAAGGGGAGTTGCAATGATTAATATTTGTGAATTGAGTTCGAAATGACAAGAAATCTTTTATCCATGCAATGACTTGTGCGTCAATGTTAAAATGTTTAAGTTTCAGTAGTAGCCTGTGGTGAGGAACGCGGTCCAAAGCTTTGGAAAAATCAAGAATATCGCGTCGACTTGGTTGCCAGCGTCAATACATGAAAGCAAGTCATTAGTAAACCCTGCAAGTTGCCCATCGCATGAATATCCCTTGCGAAAGCCGTGCTCGTATTTGAAGATTATGTTATGTTCTTCTAAGTATTTTATGATTTGAGAATGTATGATATGTTCGAGTAGTTTGCAAACGGTGCTAGTTATCGAAATAGGCCGGTAGTTAAGCGGTAATGAGCGATAGCCAGATTTAAAAATTGGTATGACCTTGGCTGTACGCCAGTCATTAGGAATTTGGCCGGATGACAATGACTGTGAAAAAAGAGCGCACAAGATTCCCGAAATGCTTTGCGATGTACTTTTAAGCAACCTGTTGTTGAACCCAACGTGGTCAGATGCAGATGATACCTTACGATTATTAAGTAGAGATATGATACCGGACTCGGTAATATTTATCTGCGGCATGATGATATCGGAAAGTGTACCTATGTTTGGGCATGAAGTGACGTCCTCGCGGGTGAACACAGACGAGAATGCATTGTTTAATATTTGTGCATACTTTGACTCGGGAACAGTGGCGCCTGTGGGATCGGTAAGCACAACATCGGGGTGATTGCTTGGATTTATTACTTGCCAAAATTTACGAGGATTGTTAGTCAGCATAGATGACAGGTCGTGGTTGAAAAAGTGACGACGACTAGATTTAAGTAACTCTTGGTATTCTTTGTCGCACTGTTTGTATTTAAGCCACGATGGTGCAAGACTGGATTTCTGGGCTTTCCTGTACAATCGCTTTTTTTTGTTGTTGTTTAGACGCCGAAGTTGCTTGTTAAACCATGGCGTAGAGCTCCTACTCCTAATTTTTATGGACGGTATATATTTGTTAACGACGTCAGTAAACATATTTTTTGAACGCGACCCAGTTTTCTTCAACTGTACGGGACAAGAAGTCATTAAGAAACTGGTCTGCAAAAAGAGATAATTGTGCATTCATTCCATCAAAGTTAGCTCTGCTATAGCATCTAATTTTTTTTTCAATGATCTTCCTACTGTTATGCCGACAAACAATGTTCCCAGTAATAACGTCATGATCGGAGAGCCCATCTAGGTGACTAATGTTGGCGCAAATGTCAGGGATATTAGTAAGGGTTAGGTCAAGAATACTGGAGCATGTGGCAGTGCGCCGTGTTGGTTGCATGATAAGTTCGGATAATGAAAAATCTAGACATGACTGAAGAAATGCATTCGATTCTCTTTCACTCTCCGTGACAGATAGAGTTGCACAATTGATGCGTGGATAATTAAAATCCCCAAATATTATTAACACAGAATTAGGAAATCGGTTACACACTTCACTCAAAATGCGATAGAACTCTTCAACAAAAGCACTGCCCATATCAGGGGGGGCGATAAGAAACACCAATAAGTATGTCAGTACTGCTACCGTTTAACAACACCCATACACATTCAAGAAACGTAGAAATTATGATGGGTACACATGATAATTATTTTTTTATTGCCAACAGAACACCACCGCCTCTCCGATTTGACGTGTCGCAGCGAAATATGTTAAACGTCGCCTCGGTAACAAAAATGCTGTCGTCGGGAACATTGTCCGTAAGCCACGTTTCCGTGAACGCGATTAAGGATGCAGAGCATGAATCGATAAGTGAGGAAATGGGAACAGCTTTAGAGAGGATACTTCTGGTATTTGTATAGAGGAAAGTTAATGCGGTATTATGGCAAGGCTTATGAACTGACGGCAAAGAAGGGTTGATTACTTGAGCTGAGGCAGGAAAATGATTGTGTCATTCGTCAGCACTTCCGTGGGCGCCGTCCTTTACCTCTGGCGCCTCATTTCTAGATGTTTGTAAACCGACTGCGCAGTTGGCATCCGCGTCCCAGACGTAAGCGTCATCATTTAGAATGAGCTTGGTGAAAGCAAGGCGGGGACGATCACCCTCCTTCTTTATTGACTTCGAGAAGTTCCAAAGCTTTCGGCGCTTATCGCGCACGGCAACAGACTAGTTCCGTGCTATCCTGAAATCTGTTTCCTTCAGCTTGCTGCCATTGCTGAGCAGAGTCTCGATTTCTTTTTCATTGTAGAATTTAGCTATTATTGGCCGATTTTTCTCGGCTGAGAACCGACCCATGCGGTGGGCCCTGGCAATAGACTGTACTGAAACCCCCAGTTTATTTTTACAAAATTCTCGAACTATAGCCTCGGTACTCTCCCACGTTTCTGAATGGTCGGTGTCTGTAATACCAAAAAACAGTGCATTCGATCGTCGTGAACGGTTTTCGAGGTCATCAATTTTCTCTTAGAGTTTGCGAACGTTGCTGTCACAGGTTTCTGGAAGTTGCGTTGGAGGCATAGGTACACATTTAGATTCAAGGTCATTGACGCGTTTAGTTAGCGCGTCTAAGACATTCTTAAGGATGCTATGCATTTCTAGAACTTTATTTACAGATTCTAGAAGGCTCGCGTTATTTGTCTCGAGACGCCTAATTGCATCGCACACTAAGTCAAGCTTCTCCTCTTGCGCCTTTGTCATCGGACCAGGGTTCGACTCAATATCATCACCTAAGAGCAAACGACGCCACAGGTACAAAGCCGCGGAACGAAAACGCTTGCAACAATCGGGTGGCCACGACACCGCAACAAGACAGACATTGTTATCACGAAAGGCGTAGGAATCGTGGTAGCTAACCTGTACAAATGCAAACGGTGAGAACAACATCGCAACTGCGGTGGCGTGGCCCGACGTGTCGAAGATGTTGGCGCCCTTTTCACACTGCGGATCAGCTGACAATGTTCCATGTTGCCAAACGAAGGGTGCTCCCGTGTCCAGAAGTGGCGGTGTAGGTAGCGGCCGGCTCTAGGATAGGACGCACTGTTCCATTCCAAGGGCGGCGGTCCTAGTTGATGCGTCAGCACACCATCCGTCCTTTACCTTGAAGAGCCGAGTCGAAGCAATAGGCGTCAGCAGACCAAACCCAGTCACCAGCACCTGTACAAATGCAAACGGTGAGAACAACATCGCAACTGCGGTGGCGTCGCCCCTTTGTTGCATGACAGTTGCATGACTTCACCAAACGCACTAGCTTTGCTGTAAACTGTGTACTGCATATGCTATTTACAGATGCCTTTGTCAGAGGCACACAGTACGAATGAAATCATTGGTGCAAGCTGTTGTGTATAGTTAACTATATGCGCACCTGAGGTGAATGCTTGACATCTCTTATTCTAAACAGAAGTGGCCTGTAGCATTCTTTGATGTAATGAAAATATCAATTTTTATGTTCGCTTATTAAGTTTTAAAGGTGGGAAAACGAATGCACAAACCTTAATGCTAATTGCTCAACAGAAATGAATGGTTGCCGTGTTTACGACTCAGAAGTTTTCATCCAGAACATAACATTGGTTTCTTCTCTCGTTGCTACATTTTCCAGGCAAAAATGAAACAGATTGCCCAGCTGGAAGGCAACATACTTGAAAGACTTCTGGAGATTGTCAGTTATCAATCTGCAGTAAAAATGCACTTAGACAGAGGTACTGAATTATGTATGCATTCAAATTTGGTTTGGCTTTTTGAATCTGAATTTGGTTTGGCTTTTTGAATCTGAGCTGTTATACAGAGTGTATAACAGCTGTGTCTTACCAGTACTCAACTACGGGGCAGAAACCTGGAGGCTTACGAAAATGGTGCTACTCAAATTGAGGACGACGCAACGAGCTATGGAAAGAAGAATGATAGGTGTAACGTTAAGGGATAAGAAAAGAGCAGACTGGGTGAGGGAACAAACGCGAGTTAATGACATCTTAGTTCAAATCAAGAAAAATAAATGGGGGGGGGGCATGGGCAGGAGATGTAATGAGGAGGGAAGGTAACCGATGGTCATTAAGGGTTACGGACTGGATTCGAAGCGAAGGGAAGCGTAGCAGGGGGCGGCAGAAAGTTAGGTGGGCGAATGAGATTAAGAAGTTTGCAGGGACGACATGGCCACAATTAGTACATGGCTGGGGTTGTTGGAGAAGCATGGGAGAGGCCTTTGCCCTGCAGTGGGCGTAACCAGGCTGATAATGATGATGATGATAAGGATGCAATAAAGGACTTGGCAGCAGCAGCTGCTTCACCAATCAGCATAATTTGCTTAGGGGGCAGTAATGCAGTGCGCGAACATGTCCCACTACTGTAAAAATTTAATTTTGCATCTCTTTCCAATATTGAGTATTTGCAATGTATTCGATGACACGCCTAGGGAGCTGCACTGCAACATATTGCTTAGTCAGGTAGTGTGCAGTGTTTCGTTGTGGCTGCAACATGATTATTTTAAAGAGAAGCATGTCATCAATAAACACAGCAACAAATTATCTGTAACGATCCGCACGGGTTCGTGAACGAAGCAGGGCTCGAGGCAAACTTCGTTAGACAGACTCTCTGCAGCGTGGTGGCGACGAACGATGACTGACCGCCGAGCAGCTGTGCTCCTCTGTGTTTATTGGGTCCGGTGACCAATGTTGCCTACCGAGTCTGGCAGGCCATCGAGCCTAGCGGCCCAACGAAGATTATGCCTGAGGAGGCGTCACATGCTTGTTACGCCCCCTTACCACCAGTTTGTCGACAACAAAAAAACTCCAAGTTCAAAGTTCGAGGCTCTGCCTCCGTCCTAGCCGGGTCTATGGTTCCTGCTACCTAGGCAAGTAACGATCCGGTGGCCTCCGCCGTCAAGTATTCCGCCTGGGCACCGATGTTGACGGGCCGGGTGTAGCAACGCCAGGTGCTGCCTGAGCCAGCCTCACTCCATGCGGAAGGTCCACAGTAGTTGGCCTTGTGAGTGGGGTCGGACTTGATACCGGCCCAACGGGTGCCGCAACACCGGCAACGCTTGCGGCCTCCGAGGTGGGCGCTGCCCCACTGGAGGCGACTGCTATTGCCCCTAGTCCCCCTGCGGGCTGGAACTCTGAAGCGGCAGTCGAGGGTGCTGCCCAGGTCCCGAGGTGAGGCTTAACATGGGCGGCGTGTCTGGGCCGCGTGGCCCCATCTAGCATGCGGACGAGCAGCGATGAGGCACTGGAAGGAAACACCACCTGTCCGTCAGACCAGGGTGGGCCAGGACGGCAGTTCTTGGCGAAAACTGGAGCTCCCGAGTCCTGCAAAGTCCCGGGACGGCACTCTCGGTCAGCAGCCAGCTTCTGCTTCAGCTGCTTCAGGAGCACTATGGATTGGAGGTCCGGATGCAAGACGTCCAAGGGCGCCTTGGCCATCCGACCCTGCAGGAGCTCACAGGGGGCACGGCCAGTGACATCGTAGGTCGTGGTGCGATACTGAAACATTATCCGGGCAATCTGCGTCCGGAAATCCCCAGCCTGGCTCTTCTTGAGCTTGTCCCTGATGGTTTGCACCACCCGCTCGGCTGCACCGTGTGAAGCTGGGTGGAACCATCATCCGACGGGTTCCGTTCTTGGTCAGCCAGGCCAGGTACTCTGTGCTGGCGAAAGCAGGACCATTGTCGGACACGATGACGCCCGCCAAACCCTGGGTGGCGAAGACATGTCGTAGCACTGCATTGGTCGCGCCTCCTGATGGAGTGCTGACAGGTATAACCTGCAGATGGTAGTATAACTCTACAGATAGTAGAGCGGCTGCCCCGAAAAGGCGGTGGTCCTGTGTTCGAGTCCCGGACCAGGACGAATTTTTCTTCAGCTGTGAGGCTTTTCTTTCGAGGAACCCCTATGGGTTTCCTTTGTAGCAATTGCTACGAACGGGTGGATGTCCGATTATCCCTTTATTAATTACTTCTCTCCACCTTGCGGGCTTCAGCAGAACTACTACGTCAAACACTTGTATTTGCTTCGTGTTGTCGACAAATTCTACTTCGCCCTGCCATCTGGTAGCCGCCTGGTTAGCTCAGATGGTAGAGCGGCTGCCCCGGAAAGGCGGTGGTCCCGGGTTCGAGTCCCGGACCATGACGAATTTTCCTTCAACTCTGAGGCTTTTCTTTCGAGGAACCCGAATGGGTTTCCTTTGTAGTAATTGCTACGAACGGGTGGATGTCCGATTTTCTCTTTATTAACCTGCACCTACTTCGAAAAGGCATCCACCACCACCAGAAAGTTTTGCCGTCTGAAGGGCCCCAAAAATCCACATGTAGGCGGGACCAGGGTTTCTGAGGGAACGGCCAGGGTGTGCTTTCCACATTACGTGAGGCCCGCTTATGCTCCTGGCAGATATGGCAGCTCTTCACCATGTGAGCGATGTCCTAGTCCAGGCCAGGCCACCAAACATGGGGCCGGGCCACCATCTTGGTCTTTTCCACGCCGGATGACCCGCATGCAGCAACTGCAGGACCCGGGACCGGAGACTTTGTGGGATCACCAACCTGGAACCCCCCCAGTAGGCAGACCTGCTGCGAGCTCAGCTCAGCGGCCTTGTGGCCATAGGCCTGCGGAACCAATTCCTCCCCACGGAACACCGCCTTGACCACCTGAGACAGGACTGGGTCCCGGCTGGTCACTTGCGATACCGCAGATCTGGAGACCACCTCTCAGTACACGTGCTCCTGCATGAACACTTCAACAGGTTCCGAAACAGCATCTGGCACCTCTGGCAGGGGCAGGCGGCTCAGGGCATCAGCAGGTCCCAGGCCCTTTCCCGGACGGTAAACCAGCTGGTAACTGTAAACTGCCAGCCTCAATGCCCAGCGTACCACTGGAGATGATGCCTGCACAGGAACTGCCTTGTCAGGCCCCAGCAGCCCCAACAGCAGCTTGTGGTCCGTGACCGCCTCGAACTTCTGGCCCCACAGATACTGGTAGAAGCGTTCGACTCCGACCACGAGAGCCATACCTTCCTTGTCCATCTGGCCGTAGCGTTGCTCTGCAGCATGAAGCCCACGAGAAGCAAACGATACCGGGTGTTCCTGGCCATCCTTATCCCGGTGTGCCAGCACGGCTCCCACGCCGTGCGGCGATCTATCTACGGTCTGGAGGACAGGCTTGGCAGGATCGAATGTACCAGCACTGAAGCCTTGGTGATTAGCTCCTTGCTGCGCCTGAAAGCCCGGTCCTGCTCCTTCTTCCAGACCCATTGCTGACCATCTCCAAGCAGAAGATGGAACGGCTGTAGATGCTCCGACAGGTTCGGCAGGAAACGCCTGTTGAAGCTGATGAGGCGGAGGTAGCTCTGAAGCTCCTTCTTTTTCTGGGACTCAGTTGCCTTGAGCACAGCATGAACTTTGTGGGGAGCCGGGGCTAGGCCAGCCTCGGAAATGACGTGTCCCAAATACTCAACACTGGGGGCCAGGAAAATGCACTTTCCAGCTTAAACTTGAGACCGGCGTCTTGCAGTCGTGCCAGGACGTTCTGTATGTTCTGCAGATGGTCCGCATCGTCGCTGCCAGTAACCAGGATGTCGTACGAGTACACCGCCACGTGCCTCATGCCCCTGAAGAGGTTGTCAACCTCCCTCTGAAATATGGCTGGGGCTGAGGCCACACCAAACAGTAAGCGCGTGTACTGGAAGAGCCCCAAAGTTGTCGATATTGTGACATACTTCCGGGAGGCATCCTGGAGCACCACCTCCTGGTAAGCATCTCTCAGGTCAAGCTTGGTAAACTTCTGTCCACCGGACAACGCTGACCAAACATCTTCAATCGGGGGCAGCGGCTACGTCTCGATGGTAGCGACGGTGTTGATGGTAACCTTGAAATCCCCGCAGATACTGACATTGCCGTCTCGCTTGAGGATTGGTACGATGGGAGCGGCCCATTCAGACTTCTTGGCGGGCACCAGGATGCCTTCTGGCTGTAACCGTTGCAGCTCCTGGGTGACCCCGTCCTTCAGGACGAACGGCAGTGGGCGAGGCCTCAAAATAACGAGGCCAGGCTCCCTCAGGTACATAGATGCCAGCCGTCGCACCGGCAAATGTGCCCACCTCTGGCTGGAACAGGTACTTGAACTCGGTATGGAGGCTGGGGACGTCTTTTACCACATGCAGGCTGGCTTCCTGGTGCTCTGGCCGACAAACGTCCAGTGCAGGAATCCAGATTCGGCCCAGCAGCGTTGGCTACGACCCCTTGGTTAAGCAAAGGAGAAGGGTTGCCTCCCTGTCGCCAAAGCAAACGCTGACCTGTGCCTCACCCTGCACCTGGGAGAGCTAACCGGAGTAGCTGCGCATCATCACCCCCGAAGCCACGACGGATACGCCGGGGAAAGTACGCTTGAAGAGTTTCCCGGCCATTACTGACACGCTGGCCCCTGTGTCCATCTGCATGGAAATGGGTTGCCCGCAGATTTCGACGGTCAGCATGTACGGCGACACAGACGACGGCACAAGGCCTGTGTGGAACATTTCGAAAATCGGCGGATCCTGGGCAGCGACGTGGAGCCTCGCCGCGGAAGAACTCGATCATGTTGTCCCACGCCCCCGCCGTGCACCCTTGCGACGGCTACCCTGGCCGCGGGCTTGTGTGGTACCTGGGCATGGGCCAGGCGGCTGCTGCTCTTTGGTGTTCGTCCTCCCCTTCGGCATAGCCGTGCCAGGTGCCCAGTTTTCCCGCACGTGAAGTATTGTGCTTGAGAGAACTGGCACGGTGAGGCGGGGTGCGCAATGCCACAGCGACCGCAAGTACTGCCCTTTGTCGCCAACTTGTCGACCACCGCTTCCGCCGACGTTGAGCCAGTCGCATGGGCACTCTCGCCGGCGTCTTTGGCGGTAACTTCTATTGCCAGCGCTGCCTTCACGGTGTCGTCCAGCGAGGGGTCGGGAAGCTCCAGGAGTCGCGTCTGCATTGCGGAGTTGTTGATGCCGCAGAAGAAACTGTCCGGGAGCAGCGAGTCCAGCTGGTCCGCGAAAACGCAGGCACTCGCTAACCCTTGTCGCGCAGCAACGAACTGCCCAAGGGTCTCTTCTTCCTGGCGGCTCCGGTTGTTGAAGCGGAAACGCTCCGTTAGTGGGGACAGTGCTAGGTTGAATTGCAAGCGCAGGTATGGCAAGCAGCTCACGCAGCGTCTTAACACGAGAGGTGGCTGGCTTGAGAAGGTCGAGCAAGAAACTGAAGACGCGGGTCCCGCATCTGGACAGGAAAATGTCCCGATGTTTGGCCTCGGGTGTGTCGTTTGCCAAGCAAAGGACCAGGCAGGATTCCGTAAAGGCTACTCAACAATAGACCATATTCACACTATCAATCAGGTGATAGAGAAATGTGCGGAATATAACCAACCCTTATTTATTTACAATACTGCCAGTCTCTACTGAGACCATAGCAGGAGGGCACTATATATATGCACATAAACAAAGAACACTGATAATGTTAAGTATGAATACATGTATAACGTCAGTTTTGCACCTTAAAACATGAACAATTTTTACTACAAAATGTATACACCAAACAAAAGTAGATGCGAACTTTCAAAAAAAAAGTAAGAAATGGCAATTGAGGTATTCTACAGTGCATACCCGACTACATACACAGGATACAAGTACATGGTGGTTTGCACGATCAATAATAGCACTAGCAATTTTAACTTGCTAAACAATTTTTTCAATTTCTAATTCAAACTGAGACAGTGACTCTGTGTTAGTGGTGAGAGGCGATAACATATTCCATTCACGGATGGCAACCGGAAAAAAGGAATATTTAAACACATTATTAGTACATTTATATTCTACTAAGGTGTTTGTGTGTTTGTGCCTGGTAGGTCGTGTTTGTGAATAAGAAATGTAATTTGAAATGTCAATTTTGAAAGAATTATGCAGAAGTTGATAAAGAAATTTCAAACGTGCCTGTTTCGCTCGTGCTTCGAGCGTAAGGAGCCCAGAAATTGCTAGAAGGTTAGAGGGAGAGCATTCACGTCTAAATTTGTTATGGATAAATCGAATGGCCTTCCTTTGTACTGTTTCTATTTTCTTTATGTTAGTTTGGGTGTGAGGGAACCATACAGTGTTTCCGTATTCGAGGATCGGCCTAACAAATGTTTTGTATGCTAGGAGTTTTGTTGACAAGGGTGCGAGTTGAAGTGATCTGCGAAGGAAAAATAACTTTTGCATAGCAGATGAGGTAATGTGGTGAATATGCTCGTCCCACCTTAGGTCTGACGTTATTGTTAAGCCTAGATATTTATATTTTTGTACTTTAGTCAAAACTGTACCATTTATGGTGTAGCAGAAGTCTGAAGGTTCTTTTTTCCTCGTTATGGTCATACATGCTGATTTTTTTACATTGATTATCATCTGCCAGTCTGAGCACCATTTCGTAATACTACTAAGTGATTTGTTAAGGGAGTAGTGATCTTGATCATTTTTAATGTCTCTATAAATGATACAGTCATCCGCGAATAACTTTATTTTACAGTCTATGTTAGTGGTTATATCATTAATATACACGAGAAATAACAAGGGCCCGAGCACGGAGCCCTGTGGTACTCCTGACGTAACTGATACTATATCTGATGTTGTATGTTCGAAAATAACAAACTGACACCTATTAAACAAAAACCCACGAACCCAAGCAACAATTTCTGTGTCTCCGATAATGCTTTTTAGTTTATTTATTAGTTTGGTGTGGCAAACACAATCAAACGCTTTAGAAAAATCAAGTAGGATTAGGTCCGTTTGGCCGTGATTGTCAATACCCAGCGCGAGATCGTGTATGACTTCTGTTAATTGAGTTAAGGTCGATAAACCCCTGCGAAAACCATGCTGGTTAGGGGACAGGATGCCTTCGTTTTCAAAAAAAAATTGTTAAATGTTTTAGAATTATATGTTCGAGTAGTTTGCATGCCGTGCTCGTTAACGATATTGGTCTGAAGTTTGATTCAACGGATTTATCTCCCGACTTGTAGATCGGAATAATTTTAGATATTTTCCAATCTTTGGGTAGTTTTGATGTCGATAGGGATTTACGGAAAATAAGGCCGAGGTATCTGCTGCACCACTGTGCGTACCTTTTAAGAAATTGGTTGGGTATATTGTCCGGACCACATGCTTTTTTAGTGTCTAGGGCAAGAAGAAGGTTAAGAACACCAGCGTCTGTGATAACGAGTGGGTCGATAGTGGAAACAGTCCGTGGAACTAAGTCCGGCATGACGCCATTATCGTTTGTGAAGACCGAACGAAAGAATTGGTTATATCTGTTGGCTTTATCCGCTTTTTCACTTGACGAGAGCTGAGTTATGAGTGTGTTTTTTTGGCGAAAGTGGTTCCAGAATCTATGTGGATTGTTCTTTATAAAGCTGGGGAGTACGGTGTTGAAGTAATGGTGTTTCGCTTCTTTCGATTTCTGTTTGAAATTTTTTGCTGCAAGCGCTAGCCTAGGGGTCTTAGATGGAGTATTGCCTGTTGCCTTGCTAGCTTTGCGTAACCTTTTGAGTTGGCGTTTTGCATGTATTACTTCCCGAGTAATCCATGGGTTATTTTTCAAGGGTTTTTTCGATTTAACAGGAATAAAATGGGTTACACAGTGGGACACTATGTCTTTAAAACGCATCCAGACAACATTTATATCTGACAAAGGATCTGAGGCCAATGCCGAAAACTCTTGGAATTCGTGAGATAAATAGGTTTGTATGTGGGCGTCATCTGCTTTGTCGAAATTGATTAGAGTTTGGGCTGTGGTTTGCACTGATATTTTGTAATCTAGTGGTAAGATACACATCGGAATATTGTGATCGGATATTCCTTCTATTACTTCTAACTTCACTTGTTCTAAGAGAAAGTTACTACTTAGTAAGATCAGGTCAAGTACACTCCGAGACTCGTTTTGCACCCTTGTGGGGTATTCCACAATTTGGCGCAAGTTGAAATTTAACATCATATCGAGAAGGGCTTCTGAAGCCTTTGTTGTGTACTGCATGGTAGACCAGTTAAGGTCGGCAAGGTTAAAATCACCCATAAGAATAACACGACAATTACGAGCATGTTGCTGCAAATATTCTTGTATGGCAATTATGCATTCGTGTCCACACACGGGGCTTCGATATAGGCAACCAACAACTATACTTGTGCCTTTAGTGTTAATCTTACAAAAGATTGCCTCGGCATCAGCTACCTCTGGAAGAATGACCAGTGGGATTGATTTCTTTATTGCTAGCGCCACGCCTCCACCACGTGATTGTCTATCTTTGCGAACCAGTACATAGTTTGGAGGAGTGACTTCATGACTTGAGACAGACAATGATAACCATGTTTCGGTGACTGCCACTATATCTGGTTCACGATCGAGCAATAAGTTTTCAAATGGCTTTTCTGCAGATTAATTTTTAGACCAACTCTTCTGCTTTGCCTCTCCAGGTCAGTGAGCATGCATTGCAATTGGTCCCCTGAGTTACTAAACAAGGCCATATCATCAGCGAATCGCAAGTTACTAAGGTATTCTCCATTAACTTTTATCCCCAATTCTTCCCAATCCAGGTCTCTGAATACCTGCTGTAAACATGCTGTGAATAGCATTGGAGATATCGTATCTCCCTGCCTGACGCCTTTCTTTATTGGGATTTTGTTGCTTGCTTTATGGAGGACTACGGTGGCTGTGGAGCCGCTATAGATATCTTTCAGTATTTTTACATACGGCTCGTCTACACCCTGATTCCGTAATGCCGCTATGACTGCTGAGGTTTCGACAGAATCAAACGCTTTCTCGTAGTCAATGAAAGCTATATGTAAGGGTTGGTTATATTCCGCACATTTCTCTATCACCTGATTGATAGTGTGAATATGATCTATTGTTGAGTAGCCTTTGCGGAATCCTGCCTGGTCCTTTGCTTGACAGAAGTCTAAGGTGTTCCTGATTCTATTTGCGATTACCTTAGTAAATAGTTTGTAGGCAACGGACAGTAAGCTGATCGGTCTATAATTTTTCAAGTCTTTGGCGTCCCCTTTCTTATGGATTAGGATTATGTTAGCGTTCTTCCAAGATTCCGGTACCCTCGAAGTCATGAGGCATTGCGTATACAGGGTGGCCAGTTTCTCTAGAACAATCTGTCCACCATCCTTCGACAAATCTGTTGTTACCTGATCCTCCCCAGCTGCCTTTCCCCTTTGCATATCTCCCAAGGCTTTCTTTACTTCTTCCGGCGTTACCTTTGGCATTTCGAATTCCTCTGGACTAATTTCTCTTCCATTATCGTCGAGGGTGCCACTGGTACTGTATAAATGTCTATAGAAATCCTCAGCCACTTGAACTATCATCCATATTAGTAATGATATTGCCGGCTTTGTCTCTTAGCGCATACATCTGATTCTTGCCTATTCCTAGTTTCTTCTTCACTGCTTTTAGACTTCCTCTGTTCCTGAGAGCAGTGTTCAATCCTACATATATTATACTTCCTTATGTCAGCTGTCTTACGCTTGTTGATTAACTTAGAATGTTCTGCCAGTTCTATTCTAGCTGCAGGGTTAGAGGCTTTCATACATTGGCGTTTCTTGATCAGATCTTTCGTCTCCTGCGATAGCTTACTGGTATCCTGCCTAACGGAGTTACCACCGACTTCTATTACATACTCCTTAATGATGCCCATAAGATTGTCGTTCATTTCTTCAACGCTAAGGTCCTCTCCCTGAGTTAAAGCCGAATATCTTTTCTGTAGCTTGATCTGGAATTCCTCTATTTTCCCTCTTACCGCTAGCTCATTAATCGGCTTCTTATGTACCAGTTTCTTCCGTTCCCTCCTCAGGTCTAGGCTAAGTCGAGTTCTTACCACGCTGTGGTCACTGCAGCGCACCTTGCCGAGCACGTCCACATCTTGTATGGTGCCAGGGTTAGCGCAGAGTATGAGGTCTACTTCATTTCTAGTCTCGCCGTTCGGGCTCCTCCAGGTCCACTTTCGGCTGTCCCGCTTGCGGAAGAAGGTATTCGTTATCCTCATATTATTCTTGATATGTCGCGCTAGGCCTAAAAGCACTGACATCAATCAGACATAACGCCGCAAGCACCGCAGCTTTATTGCAGCCTGCGTCCGTGTGTCCCGCTGCTCACGTGTCATGATGACTATGGCAGTGCCGATGAAGGCACGATGAAGATGACGATGAAGTTGGCGATACATCACTTCTTCCCCTCTTACAGGTCCAAGCGTTCAGGAGGCCGTCGCTGTCGGGTCGATCTTCGTAACGGTGGCGGGCTATCCGTCTGGGCCACTTCCGGACTATGTCGCGACGTGATTGGAGTGCTATCTGCAGGGTTTACGGCTACCCTCTGTGTCGAGAAAGAGTCTGAGACAGTTCGACGTCTCACCTGGTCCAAGTTTCGCCGCTGAATTCCTTTCCCGGAATCAACAGTGACCATTCTGGACCCCAGTTGATCTCGCACTACTCCTGGTATCCACCTGCGACGACTTGTTCGGAAATCGCGCATCCAGACTGGGTCACCTGCCTGAACTGGAGACCCTCCAACTCGTGGTTGGATTTCTGGTGACCTTTCATCGGGAGTGATACAGTCCAGCTTTGTTCTTATTTGGTACCCCAATAAGAGTTCCGCCGGCGACTTTCCATCCTTGACGGGCGTTCGGCGATATCGACATAAAACCCGCGCTATGCGTATTTTGAGGTCCATTCCGGGGTTCTTCTTTAGTCCTTCCTTGAGCGTACGCACAGCTCGTTCGGCTAACCCATTCGACTGTGGATGATAAGGGGCTGTTGTGAGTTGTTGCACATTGTTCCGTGCCAGAAACTCACGAAAAACTTTGCCCACAAATTGTGGTCCGTTTTCAGAAACAAAGGTTTTTGGAAGGCCGAACCGTGCAAATATTGATCTTAGCGCGTTGGCCGTGGTTTGCGAAGTGGCAGTTTTCATTGGAATGGCTTCCATCCATTTCATTTCCGAGTCGACGACGACTAAGACCATTTGTCCGTCCAACGGGCCTGCGAAATCTGCGTGCAGCCGGCTCCACCTTTCCCCGGTGGCTGGCCAGGCCAAAGGTATCTGTGCTGGTGGCATCGCTGAAGCCTGCGCACATGTGGAACATGAGTTCACCAGTCGCTCTATGTCGGAATCCAGTCCCGGATACCAAAACAACGTTCTCGCTGTTGTTTTCATGGCTGTCATGCCGGGGTGTGTCTCGTGCAAAAGACGCAACACACGCCTTGCCGCCGCCAGGGGTAGAACAATGCGATGCCCCAGTACACCAAATTATGGCTGACTGTAAGCTCTGTTCTTCTGTTGAAGTACGGCCGGAGATGCTCATGGCCCTGCGGAAGATATGACGGCCATCCCTGGGAAATCCATTTTTTAACCTGCAGAAGGCTGGTGTCTCGATTAGTCAGATGTTCAACCTCGCGGGCGCAAAGCGCTGTTTCCTCAAGAGAGTGGGCATACAAAACGTACTCGTCGGCAGCAAAGTCCCGCGGCTCCTCCATTACTGGCAAGGGCAACCGACTGAGGGCATCAGCATTGGAATGGTCACTGCCCTTCTTGTACTGCAATGTGTAGTTGTAGTTGCCAAGAAACAAGGCCCAACGCTGTATTCTTGCGGCCGCCATCGGTGGTATGGCTTTACCTGGATTGAATAAACCAGTAAGAGGCTTGTGGTCTGTGACTAAGACGAACTGATGTCCGTACAGGTAGTCTTTAAACCGGGCGACGCCGAATACCAGTGCCAAAGCTTCTTTTTCTAACTGCAAGTAATTGCGCTCGCTCTTGGTAAGTGTCCTGGACCGGGATCCGATGGGGTAGTCAACACCATTCACGCGGTGGGACAAAACGGCCCCAATGCCTACTGATGATGCATCGCACTCCAGCCGCAGTGGCTTATCCGGGTCGAAGTGAGCCAGAAACTTGGAAGCCACAATTGCCTGCCTAACTTGCTGAAATGCTTTCTCCTGTTCCTGGCTCCATTGCCACTTGACTCCTTTGGATAAGAGAGCATGTAGCGGAGCTAGCATGGTGGCCAGATTGGGCAGGAACTTGCCATAGTGATTTATGAGACCGAGAAAAGCTTTCAGCTCACTCACCGAGGTGGGCTTTGGGGCTTCAACAACGGCTTTGATATTGTCGTCCTTCGGTCGCAGACCCTTCGCGTCGATACGATGACCGAGAAATGTGACTTCGTCTTGCCGAAACTTGCACTTTCCCTTGTTCAGTCGGAGACCATACTCCCGCAGCCGCTGCAGCACGGTTTTGAGCCTAGATGAATCATGTTTTTTCTCGGCGATGAGAATGTCATCCAGGTACACCTGCACTCCAGGAATATCCCCCAGCAGTCTGTCCATTCGCCTTTGGAATATGGCTGGAGCAGAACTTACGCCAAACGGTAATCTGTTAAAACAAAAAAGACCCTTCTGGGTGTTGAGGACTGTTATCTTCTTTGCTTCCTCATCCAATGGCAACTGGTTGTAGGCTTGACGCAAATCCAAGGTCGTGAATACTTCGCCACCGTTTAACCTAGCAAAAATGTCGTCCACTCGAGGCAACGGGTATTGTTCTACCACAGTGGCCGCATTCACAGTCATACGGAAGTCTCCACACAGTCGGAGGGACCCATCGCCCTTCAAAACGGGTACCACAGGGTTCAGCGGTTTTTACCGGCGTCAAAACGCCTTCCGCGACCAGCTGATCCAACGATTCAGACATCTTATCTCTGAGAGCGTAGGGTACAGTACGGGCCTTAAAGAACCGTGGACACGCGTTTTCTTTCAATTGAAATGTGACCGGTGGTCCTTTGCACAGGCCGAGTCCCGGAGCAAACACGTCGGCATATTCGTCAAGCAGCTGTTGCAGACCTGTGCTGACAGCCTGTATTCCAGCCGGCTGCAGATTCGCTACCACATTCGACAACATTGCCACTCCAACTTCATTAAATGCCTTGATGGTGTCTCTGCCGCACAAAGATGGTCCGGAGCTGTCGACCACTATGACAGTACCAGGAATATCTTTCCCGTCGCACGTAGCGGTCATGCTAAGCTGGCCGACAAGTGGAAGTTCTCCCAAGAGACAAGAGAGCTTGAACTGTGAACTCTCCAACGGAGGCCAGAGCTGCTTGTACTTGTGGAACACCGTTACGGGAATGACGCTTACAGGTGACCCCGTGTCCACCAACATAGTGAGCGGAACGTTATTCCAACTGATGTCCTTGTAAATAGGCCTAACCTTGCGGATACTGGCTGCGTGATGGAGAACCGCTGCAATCGTGTGCAAGGCGTCGTTGTCATCCGAGCTTGTGTCCTCTCCGGCTGCCATGGCGTACGAACCCTGGCGCCGTTGTCTTGCTGGATAAGATCCCTGCCGACGGTCACTATTTGTGCTAGACAGGCACATCCGACGTAGATGTCCTCGTTTTCCACACCGGTGGCACACCGCGCGAAGGTGTTTGCACTCGTCCTCAGCATGCGATTCTCCACACCTTCCACACACGTCGCGTTGTTCCGGCTTGGGAAGTCACTTCGAGGAATGGCTCTTTTGTCGGGCAAAATGTACTTCTGAGTGCGCCGAGTTCATGCGCCTGGCATTTTCAACAGCTCTCTGTGCTGAGACAGCGAAGTCTTCAGCCTCTTCTAGGGTGAGCTTCCGTCGCGTCAGTAAATGGCGCCGAACGTCTTCATCCAGCACTCCGCAAACGATTCGATCCCTCAACATGCGCTCCAATGACGTGCCGAAGTTACACTTCTCAGCTAGGCGTCGAATGTCCGCAATGAAGTCCTGAGCAGCTTCCCCGTCTTGTTGCGAACGCATGAAGAAAGCATAACTTGCAGCGATCTCGTTGACCTCCGGAGCATAGTGATCTTCCAGATACCCGACGACTTCCTCATAGCTCAGTTCATTCACCTTTTTTGGTTGACACCGGCCCTGCACCACACGCACTGCACTGTCCGTGAGCGAAGCGATGAGCAGCGCTCGCTTCTTCGTTGGGTCCACGATGCTATGAGCCTCAAAGTACGCCTCCAGGCGAACGCGATACGTAGGCCACGTACCTTCTGCATCGGCAAACTCCGGTGGCCGTCCAGCACTCATGCTGACGCGGGTCTTCTCACCTAGCGACGCTAGGCCTCGTCGCCACTGATATGTCGCACTAGGCCTAAAAACACTGACATCAATCAGACATAACGCCGCAAGCACCGCAGCTTTATTGCAGCCTGCGTCCGTGTGTCCCGCTGCTCACGTGTCATGATGACTATGGCAGTGCCGATGAAAACATCGATGAAGATGACGATGAAGTTGGCGATACATCAATTCTGTTCAGCAAACTCTACTAATAACTCTCCCCTGCTATTCCTAGTGCCTATGCCATATTCCCCCACTGCCTTGTATCCAGCCTGCTTCTTGCCTACCTTGGCATTAAAGTCGCCCATTAGTATAGTGTATTTAGTTTTCACTCTACCCATCGCCGATTCCACGTCTTCATAGAAGCTTTCGACTTCCTGGTCATCATGACTGCATGTAGGGGCGTAGAGCTGTACAATCTTCATTTTGTACCTTTTATTAAGTTTCACAACAAGACCTGCCACCCTCTCGTTAATGCTATAGAATTCCTGTATGTTACCAGCTATATTCTTATTAATCAGGAATCCGACTCCTAGTTCTCTCCGCTAAGCCCCGGTAGCACAGGACGTGCCCGCTTTTTAGCACTGTATAGGCTTCTTTCGGCCTCCTAACTTCACTGAGCCCTATTTTATCCCATTTACTGCGCTCTAATTCCTCTAATAGCACTGCTAGACTCGCCTCACTAGATAACGTTCTAGCGTGAAACGTTGCCAAGTTCATATTCCAATGGCGGCCTGTCCGGAGCCAGTGATTCTTAGCACCCTCTGCTGCGTCGCAGGTCTGACCGCCGCCGTGGTCAGTTGCTTCGCAGCTGCTGGGGACTGAGGGCCGGGGTTTGACTGTTGTGTTCATACAGGAGGTTGTGGCGAAGTACTGCACCAGGGTGGCCAATCCTGCTCTGGTGAGGGAGTGCGTTACCGGTTCTGGTCACCGGGATCAGGCGACACTCCAGGCCTGTTTGTGCAATTTTATCAACACGCGGATTTTTTTTAATCCGGTGGAAAATTGCCGGCACCGGGATTCGAACCACGGACCTCTTGCACGCGAGGTGGGTGTTCTACCTCTACGCCACCGCTGCAGACTTGCAGTGCAGGCATTTAAAGCGTGCTGTTATCTGAGCAACTTCCGAAACCTGCTAATTAAGAATGATGACGAAATCAATTGAGCAATTTGTTTGACTAGATTAAAGAGGGAGCTTTAGCTCGGACCAACTGTAGTGGCTTAGTGTATCTGGGGTTGCGCTGCTAGGTACACTGTCATGGGCTCAAATCCCAGCTGCAGTGGCCACGTATCGACAAGGGAGAAGTGCAAAAAACGCTCGTGTACCATGCATTTGATGCATATTAAATAACCTCAAGTGAACAAAATTATACTGAAGTCCCCCCCCTCAAGCATACCCCTGAATTTAATATTTTTTTACCTCGAGATGAAATCGTATTCTGCCTATGCAAATGCATTCAAAACGCAGAAATTCCTTCAAGAAAAAACTGTTGAACTGATTGCAATAAAAAGCGTTACATTTGACAAAAATTCTAGCAACTGCAGGAAGCAGAATTTAAATTGCACGCTCAATTTATTATTTTAATTCATAAAATTATCCAACACTACAATGCTTCGAACTGCAAATGCAAACAGAATGTTAATGCTGCTGATAATTTATACATGGACCTGTTCAGGTTGATAGCAAATATTCCCAGTGGACGCATGTGTGTTCTCCAATGAAGCTATATCCGATTGCATGTGGTGCTTTTTCTTGTCCTTATGTGATTTATCCTGACAGCGGTTGTGCGAGCAGTCCCTTGAGAATGTTGTTTTCCTTGGCTCTCACATACATCCGTTATTGTGAACATGCAAGCAACCCCTGTACTTTGTCTTCAGTCTGTTATACACATGGAGTTTTTTAACATGTTTTACAATATAAGTACATGACTGTTATTCCATATGCTACTCGTCATTGGAAATAAACTTCAACTATCTAAACACAATGGCTTATAGTTGTATATTATCCTGAAATTGTCGCAATGCATGTAACTGCATGTAATATGTTTGTGACAGGGGCTGACTCAAACATATTCACTGAACCTAACACATTCCAGAATGAGAACTTAATATATAGTGGTAATAAACATATTTCTAGCAATAAGTGTCAAGCACCAACGCAGGAATGAGTTCCTTATACAGACACAGAAGCCGAAATATATTCTACAAATGCATACCATTAGTCTATTTAGCAAATAATAGCCTTTAAAGACCAAATGACAGAACCTTACACAGGAAAGTGCACCACTCTGCAGGCAAGCAGGTTTGCATAATGACCAGAGTAACAGCCAATGTACTTTCTTTATTGTAAACATGAAACTGGCTCCCATGAGTAGAAAACCAAATAAATACAAGATACAATGTAGACCTAAGAATGATTACAGTCAAAGGAATCTTAAACATGTATGAACATTAGAGGTGGGCGAATATAAAATTATTCGAATAACCAAATCAGAAGTACTAGGCATCAAATAGTAAAATACAGATGCATGTGAGTACAGCAAGAGTACTCACTCTGGTGCCATGCTTGTATGATGACTATATTATGTACAAATTGTCTTTGAACCACTTTGAGAGCCTGGTTGCAAACAACTTCTTCAAACATGAACGACTGCTATATGATTAGTTCTCCAAAAATGACAAATATGGTTGCGAAAACCGCTCAGAAGTTGGCGGATAAAGCAAAAAATATTTGTACGAGAAGAAGTCAAAAAGTAAAGAGACTTTTGAGAAAAGGTACGTTCATTCTAATGATAGAATACTTAAATACATTATTTTTCTACATGACCTCCTTGCACTTCGACGCACTTTTCTCAACATTTCTCAAGTATTTTTTTTATTCCGTTGGAAAAAAAGTTTTTTTGGTTGCACCGACCACCAATATTCCACCGCATCAATGACATCTGCATCGGTTGCAAGTCTTCCCCTGAGCGATGCCTTCTATGGTACAAACACATTAAAATAGCTTGGAGACAGGTCTGGACTGTATAGCGGGTGTTCCAGCAATTCGAATCCCAACTCCTTTATTGTTTTGGATGTCTATTTGGTAGACTGTAGCCGAACATTATTTTCCTGCAATATGATGCCTTTTCGCAATTTTCCACGACGTTTGGATCTGATTGCAGGTTCCAGCGTAGTTGGCAACACATCACAGTAGTTCTCACTGTTCGCAGTTTCGCTTCTTGGAGTGAAATGAACGGTTACCACACCTTCCATGTCCCAAAATAGTGTTAGCATAATCTTACCAGCTGATGGTTGACGTCACGTCTAAATTTCTTGACTTATGGTGACGATGACTGTTTCCAAACCATGCTCGCAGCCTTACCTACCGGTTTCTGATAATGTACCCAAGTTTCATCTATAGTGACAATTTGTGGTAAAAATTCATCTCTCTCGCGACGATAACGGGCCAAATGTTTACGAGAGATGTCGAACATTTGTGCCTTATGCTGCGCTGGCAATTCTTTCAGGACCTATATTGCACACACTTTCTGAAAATTCAGCCTGTCGTGTAACGTGGAATACGCTGAACCATGACTGATATGTAAAATATTGGCGTTTTCCTCCACTGTGAGTCGCCTGTTTTCCATTACCATACCCTCAACGACTTTAAAATTGTTTCCAGTCCTTGCCGTAGATGGCCTGCCCGATCTTTCCTCGTCACATAAAGAAGTTAATCCCTGTTTGAAACACTCTATTCATTTGAAGATCTTGCTGCGCGGTAAAGAACTGTCACCATACTGTGCTTGCATTCGACGAATAACTTACGCAGGTTTCACACCTTCCGCAAACAAAAAGCGAATCACTGCCCTCATTTCCTCCTTGGTGCAGATCCACAATACAGCTGCCATGTTTAACGGTGTTACACACTAACGACTAACGAGGGAATAAGAGTTACATATTCCATAGAAGTGTTGCAGACGACACTAATTCAGTGCTGGATACAGGTACTGTTACCAAACCCTAGTGTCAGAAATTGCAAAAGATCCTTTGCTTTTTGACTTCCCCTCAAACTTTTCGACCATAAACCCATGTAAAAGGACCTGTTGGAAGGAAAACGTCAGTCCTCGTAGCTTAAAAATGAAACTCCTACTGCACTGCCACAAGCACTGACAGATTACAAACAAAAATCATAATGTAGGCTACGGCGTCACAATCTAAAAAAAAAATCTTGCATATTTACTTTGTTTCTGCATTTCTGCAAAAACTTTTGCAGAACAGCAGCAAGACTAAGGGTAGGTTTGGTTAATTTTCAAATACTTGACAAGGAACAGCTCGCATGAAATAGTCGCATTCTGCCACCCACCTCTTCGGAATATATTTCTGCCAAGTGGTCCAAGAGCGAATCACTGTGCCTTGCACGTGAAAGTGCGCTACTCTACAGACATGCAGTATTCTATCGATGACCCGATTAACAGGAAGTGAACACGTAAAGGCATTATAAGCGCTTAAGTGGCACAAATACACACCAAGAATACAAGCACAAGATAATAGAACAAACAACTATCTATAGGTAGCATACTCCAACACAACAGTCTACAAGGGGTGAGTGTTATGAATAAACAGACAAAACAGCATTGCAGTTTCAAGAGCTATGGTAGGAAGCAAAATTAATCATTGCACAACACTGAAATGCATTTAAGTACGTGCAGATCTGGCAGAACTTTCTAAGCTAATCAACAAGCGTAGGACTGCGGACATCAGGAACTATAATATGGATAGAATTGAACAGGCTCTCAGGAACGCAGGAAGCCTAAAAACAGTGGAGAAGAAACTAGGAATAGGCAAGAATCAGATGTGTGCGTTAAGAGACAAAGCCGGCAATATCGTTACTAATATGAATGAGATAGTTCAAGTGGCTGAGGAGTTCTATAGAGATTTATACAGTACCAGTGGCACCCACGACGATAGTGGAAGAGAGAATAGCCTAGAGGAATTCGAAATCCCACAGGTAACGCCAGAAGAAGTACAGAAAGCCTTAGGAGCTATGCAAAGGGGGAAGGCAGCTGGGGAGGATCAGGTAACAGCAGATTTGTTGAAGGATGGTGGTCAGATTGTTCTAGAGAAACTGGCCACCCTGTATACGCAATGCCTCATAACCTCGAGCGTACCGGAATCTTGGAAGAACGCTAACATAATCCTAATCCTTAAGAAAGGGGACGCCAAAGACTTAAAAAATTACAGACCGATCAGCTTACAGTCCGTTGCCTACAAAGTATTTACTAAGGTAATCGCAAATAGAATCAGGAACACCTTAGACTTCTGTCAACCAAAGGACCAGGCAGAATTCCGTAAAGGCTACTCAACAATAGACCATATTCACACTATCAATCAAGTGATAGAGAAATGTGCAGAATATAACCAACCGTTATATATAGCTTTCATTGATTACGAGAAAGCGTTTGATTCTGTCGAAACCTCAGCAGTCATGGAGGCATTACGGAATCAGGGTGTAGATGAGCCATATGTAAAAATACTGGAAGATATCTATAGCGGCTCCACAGCCACCGTAGCCCTCCACAAAGAAAGCAACAAAATCCCAATAAAGAAAGGCGTCAGACAGGGAGATACGATCTCTCCAATGCTATTCACAGCATGTTTACAGGAGGTATTCAGAGACCTGGAGTGGGAAGAATTGGGGATAAAAGTTGATGGAGAATACCCTAGCAACTTGCGATTCGCTGATGATATTGCCTTGCTTAGTAACTCAGGAGACCAATTGCAATGCATGCTCACTGACCTGGAGAGGCAAAGCAGAAGAGTGGGTCTAAAAATTAATCTGCAGAAAACTAAAGTAATGCTTAACAGTCTCGGAAGAGAACAGCAATTTACAATAGCTAGCGAGGCACTGGAAGTGGTAAGGGAATACATCTACTTAGGGCAGGTAGTAACGGCGGATCCGGATCAAGAGACGGAAATAATCAGAAGAAAAAGAATGGGCTGGAGTGCGTTTGGCAGGCATTCTCAGATAATGAACAGCAGGTTGCCATTATCCCTCAAGAGAAATGTGTGTAAGAGCTGTGTCTTACCAGTACTCACCTACGGGGCAGAAATCTGGAGGCTTACGAACAGGGTTCTACTTAAATTGAGGACGACGCAACGAGCTATGGAAAGAAGAATGATCGGTGTAACGTTAAGGGATAAGAAAAGAGCAGATTGGGTGAGACAACAAACGCGGGTAAATGACATCTTAGTTGAAATCAAGAAAAAGAAATGGGCATGGGCCGGACATGTAATGAGGAGGGAAGATAACCGATGGTCATTAAGTGTTACGGACTGGATTCCAAGGGAAGGGAAGCGTAGCAGGGGGCGGCAGAAAGTTAGGTGGGCGGATGACATTAAGACGTTTCCAGGGACAACATGGCCACAATTAGTACATGACCGGGGTAGTTGGAGAAGTATGGGAGAGGCCTTTGCCCTGCAGTGGGCGTAACTAGGCTGATGATGATGATGATGACGACACATATTGGTGTAGCCATGACAGATCTTACTTTGAAGGGAAGCAAAACTTGTCTGACAATCATACTTAAGTTAGATTAAAGTGCACCTAAGACGCGGGCACAGAAAGAAAGTAGACAGGACAGCCCTTGACTTTCAGCTGATTTATTGTTCGACGGAAGAACATTTAAAAAGATGTTAGAATATTTTCGTACATGCGCAGCAAAGCAGGAGGAGACATTCAGGATAGGAGCGCCAGACTTGTGACCCCTCGAAATGCTATCGCAATTTAGATATTTAGATATGCATACTCCCTATCATGCAGCGTAATGGTTGCCTGACAGACGTAATCGCTACCCCATTTCACAATATGGCAGGCCACCACTTTTCGCGAGTTACATTATTTTTGTGAAGAAAAATAACGTGCATGTGACTACAATGTGGCTCACACCGACCATTTCTCCAGTTTCTACAGTACATGGCTAGATGGGTATAGCCTGTATAATTTAACAATGCTTTGTGTTCTCTAAATCGATCGTTTACACATCTGCCTGACTGCCCCACATGTACTTCATGCAAGGGAAGGAGGTCAGTTAAACCACCCCCATTCTGCATTACACAAACTTTTTTCTATGTTTACCAATAATCTGCCCGCTCGTTTAGAGTGTAATACAACCCAAGCATTGTTCCGTTTAACGTCAAAACAAGTTTGTTGATTGCCGCATAGGGATGGTTTACCTGATTCTCTTCCCTTGTAGTAAAATATATATGGGGTAGTCAGGCAGTTGCGTAAGCGATCGACTAAGCGAACACAAAGCATCGTTACATTGTACAGGCTAGGTAACACAAAGCATCATAAAATTCTACAGGCTATACCCGTCTAAACATCCACTGCAGAAACAGGAGAAACGGTGAGTGCAGGCCACAGTTTAGCGACACGTGCATTATTTTTCGACATAAAAATCAAGTAACTTGCGAAATAGCCGAGGCATACCACATTAAATAATGGGCTAGTGATTGCGTCAGCCAGATAGCCATTACGCTGCATGATAGAAAGTGTGCGTATCTAAATACCCAAATTGGGATAGAATTTCGAGGGTTCTAAATTATGGCACTCCTATCGTGAATACCTCATATTGCTTTACTGCGCATGCTCATGATACTGTAACATTTATAAAAAATTTTCTGTGAAACAATATATCAGTTGAGAGTCAGGCGACTGTCTACATTGTTTCTGTGTCTGCATCTTTCGTATTTGAGTCGAGCTCAAATACGAAAGTCAACCAACTAGCAGACCCGCTATTTATTGCGATGTCTGAAAATATTGTGAGTCAGTCCCTCAGGCAAATAGTTGTACATGAGAGGATCGCGGTGCCTTGCACGTGAAAGTGCGCTACTCTGCAGGATTGCAGCATTACATACACGACCAGATGAACAGGAAGTGAACACACAAAGCCATTATAACCGCTAATTTGACACGAATACACACCAAGACTAAAAGCACGAAATAATAGAACAAACAACTATATATAGATAGCACACTCTCATACAAGAGTCTGCAAGTGATGATTGTTATGAATAAACAAAAGAACAGCATCGCAGTTTCAAGAGCTATGGTAAAAAGTAAATGTAATCATTCCACAACACTGCAAGCTATTATTGCTGCACACACGGACATTGGTGTTCCCATGCCAGTGCTTATTTTAAAAGGGTACAAAACATGTCCGACAGTACTACGAGTCAGTCCCTCAGGCAAGTAGTGGTGCAAGAGAGAATCACAGTGCCTTGCACGTGAAAGTGCTCTACTCTGCAGGCTTGCAGCACAGTGTAGAGGACCATATTAACAGAAAGTGAACACACAAAGCCATTACAATCGCTAATGTGACGCAAATACAAAAAAAAACTAGAAGCACGAAATAATAGAACAAACAACTATCTATAGGTAACATACTCTGACACAACAGTCTACAAGGTGTGATTGTTATGAATAAACAAAACAGCATCACAGCTTCAAGAACTATGGTAAAAAGCAAAAGTAATCATTCCACAACACTGAAAGCCATTATTGCTGCACACACAGACATTGGTGTGGCAAAGCAAGTGCTTACTTTAAAAGTGTGCAAAACATGTCCGACAATACTGCCAATCAGTCATTCAGGCATGTAGGGGTACAAGAGAGAATCGCGGTGCCTTGCACGTGAAAGTGCACTACTCTGCAGGTATGCAGCACTGTGTAGAGGACCATATGAACAGACAGTGAACACACTAAGCCATTATAATCGCTAAGGTGACACAAATACACACCAAGACTGGAAGCACGAAATAATAGAACAAACAACTATCTATAGGTAGCATACTCCGATACAATAGTCTGCAGGGTGTGATTGTTATGAATAAACAAAAGAACAGCATCGCATTTCAAGAGCTATGGTAAAAAGCAAAAGTAATCATTGGACAACACTGGAAGACAGTAAACCACACACACACACATGGGTGTTGCCATGATATTACTTACCTTGAAGGGGTGCAAAACATGTCCGACAGTACTGCGAGTCAGTCCCTCAGACAAGTAGTGGTACAAGAGAGAATCGTGGTGCTTTGCACGTGAAAGTGTGCTACTCTGCAGGCTTGCAGCATTGCATACACGACATGATGAACAGGAAGTGAACACACAAAGCCATTATAATCGCTAATGGGACACAAATACACACCAAGACTAGAAGCACGAAGTAATAGAACAAACAATTATGTATAGGTAACATACTCTGACACAACAGTCTCGCCGAGCACGCCGCATACTCGCGGTCGTCCCCATCCTGGAAAAAGGAGAAAGAAATTGTCACGATCAAAGTAAAGGAAAACATAACTTTCAAGGAGGCACGCAGACGGGTATCCTACCTGCCCAAAAACACATTTTCCGAAGTGGCGCATCAGGGGGCAGCGCCACAACGGTCTCCGGCGGCTGTCCGACTCACACCCAGTGAGGCGGCAGTAACGCCATCCATCCCCCGGCGGCTGCAGCTAGCGCTGCTACGCCAACCGAGCAGACGGGACCATCTACCTCCGGGCAGGTGCCCCCAAAGGGCTCATCCAACGTGCCGAGGCCTTCACACCAAACAAAGCGCTCGGAAGAGTGCATGTTCAGAGTCTCGCAAGAGGCGATGGACACAACCACCAGCAAGACGGCGCCATCAGCGCCTAAGGAGCGGCGAGGCACTCTCGATCGCTCCAAAAGAGATAAAACTCCCGTCACGGCGCCTGAAAAAGGCCCGTGAGCTAATCATCATCTCTTAAACACACAGCACCCAACACATATAGCATAATGGATACACAAATACTACAATGGGATGTTAGAGGACTTCACCATAACCTCGACGACATTAGAGAAATAATACACAAATACAACCCCAAGCTGCTGTGTGTTCAAGAGACGCACCTGAAACCTACCAATGCAAATTTTCTTCGAAACTACACCATCTTCCGTAAAGACCGTGAGGAGGCTAATGCCTCCGGCGGTGTAGCAATACTAGCCGACAAGGCGGTAGCTTGCCGACCCGTCGGCCTTAACGCGCCCCTTGAGGTAGTGTCAGTTCAGGCCATCCTAGTTAATAAAATAGTAACTGTGTGTTTCACTTATGTACCGCCGAACCAGCGTCTCGAAAAAACAGACTTTTATAACCTCATTGACCAGCTTCCCGAGCCTTATACACTCGTGGGAGATTTTAACACTCATAACACAATGTGGGGAGACTCGCGATGCGACGTGAGAGGCTGACTCATTGAAAATTTCCTTTTAACCTCCGGTGCGTGTCTCTTTAACAAGAAAGAACCAAAGTATTATAATCCACATCATAACAAGTACTCATCAATAGACATGGCGATCAGCTTCGCTTCTATCTTTCCTGATTTAGAATGGTATGTAATTAAAAACCCATTCGGAAGTGATCACTTCCCAGTAACGCTGAACTTCGTAAACAAACATGACTTGCATCCACACTTCCCTCGCTGGTAACTGGCCTGAGCTGACTGGGAACGTTTTACGTAATCCACCCACATGTCACGGGATATTATAGATAATTTTACTATAGATCATGCTGTTTCATACTTCACCGCTTTTATCATTGACGCCGCTGAAAAGTCCATTCCTCAAACAAGAGGCAGTTCACCCAAAAGACGGGTCCCCTGGTGGAATGACGATTGCAGAGAGGCGCGGAAGAGACAAAATAATGCTTGGAGCAAACTACGCGAAAGTCCTAGAGCAGAAAATCTAATAGAATTTAAACAGGTTAAGTCACAGGATTTGATTGTTGTGTTCATATAGGAGGTTGTACATATAGGAGGGCAGGACACGTAATGAGGAGGGAAGATAACCGATGGTCATTAAGAGTTACGGAATGGATTCCAAGGGAAGGGAAGCGTAGCAGAGGGCGGCAGAAAGTTGGGTGGGCGGATGAGATTAAGAAGTTTACAGGGACAACATGGCCTCATTAGCACAAGACCGGGGTAGTGATGATGATGATGATGACGACGACGACGACGACGGCGACGACGATGATGATGATTATGATGATTATGATGATGATGGTGGTGGTGGTGATGATGATGATTATGATGAAATCACAGGGAAGAAGGACGCGACGACGGGCAAAGAGGGCAAGCTGGCAGAGGTTTCTCTCTGGTATAAACTCGTGTAGTCAAGAATCTAAAGTTTGGGATGGGCTGAAAAGGCTTAAGGGGCAAGATATTCATCCGTTGCCCCTAGTAAATAGTGAAGCAAACCGCTTGGAAGACCAAGCTGACGCCCTTGGCGAACACCTCCAGCACCTTTCCAGTTCTAACCATTATTCCAAGGCATTTCTGAAACATAAACAAGTAGCAGAACGCAAGGCTATCGACCGCAAATGCAGACAGAACGAACTCTTCAACGCGCCTTTTAACATCGCCGAGTTGAGAGCCTCCCTAACTGCATGTCAGAGCTCCAAACCTGGACCGGATAGGCTCATGTACGCCGTGATTAAACACCTCCCCAGTGATACTCAAATTACTCCGCTAGCACTTTTTAACGCTATATGGGCTGCGGGATATCTCCCTACCGCATGGAAAGAAGCGCTGGCCGTTCCGATTCCTAAATAGGGCAAAGACCCCACATTAGTAACCAGTTACCGCCCAATTGCGCTCACAAGTTGTATATGCAAACTTTTGGGAAAAAATGATAAACCGTCGACTTATGCACTTCCTTGAATTAAAAAAAAATTCTTGATCCATATCAGTGTCCTTGTAGAGTTGGACGATCTACAACCGACCATCTAGTGCGCATGGAAGCAAACATTCGCGACACCTTCGTGCATAAACAGTCCTTCTTATCCGTGTTTCTCGACATGAAAAAGGCGTACGATAAGACTAGGCGCTACGGTATCCTGCGTGACCTATCGACGCTTGGCATCCGCGGTACTATGTTAAACATTATAGAAAGCTACCTGCACAACCGTACATTCCGAGTGAAAATAGGTAATGCGCTGTCGCGTGTATTCATACAGGAAACTGGGGTACCCCAGGGAGGCGTGCTGAGCTGTACGCTCTTTGTAGTTAAAATGAACACGCTCCGTAAAACATTACCCCCATCTATTTTTTATTCCGTCTACGTAGACGACATACAAGTAGGTTTCAAATCCTGCAACCTAACAGTCTGTGAGAGACAAGTAAAACAGTGCTTGAACAGAGTTTCCAAGTGCGCAGACGAAAACGGGTTCAAAGTGAACCCCAACAAATATTCTTGCGTTCTTTTCACCAGGAAAAAAGGGCTTTCTGCAGATCCCACTGTTGAAATATATGGGCAACGAATACCCGTAAACAAAGAACACAAATTCCTAGGTGTTATACTTGACTCCAGGCTTACATTCATCCCACACATAAAATATCTTAAAGCAAAATGTCTTAAAACAATGAATTTACTTAATATCTTATCCCACACAACATGGGGTAGCGACAGAAAGTGTTTATTGAATCTTTACAGGAGCCTAGTTCGATCACGACTGGATTATGGTGCCGTGGTTTATCACTCTGCCGCCTCGAGCGCGCTAAAAATGTTAGACCCCGTCCACCACCTGGGTGTCCGCCTGGCCACTGGCGCCTTTAAAACAAGCCCTGTCGAAAGCCTATACGTAGAGTCACATGAGTGGTCACTCCATTTTGAGAAAACATACATCACCTTCACCTACTATCTTAAAGTGCGCTCTAATAAGGAACATCCGTGTTTCACCACAGTAAACGACTTGACGTGTGAAGCACTTTTCCGTAACAGACCATCTATGAGACTTCCTTTGTCACTGCGTGTAAGAGAACTTAGTGAAGAAATGGATGCCCCGATACTCGAACATCGCCTAATGGCTCCAGCTAATCTATTACCGCCCTGGGAGTGGCAGGTGATAGAATGTGACATATCCTTCGTAGAGTTCTCGAAGCACGCTCCTGAGCTTGAAATTGCTATGCATTTCTGAGAGCTTCAATCGAAGTACTCCTGCTACGAATTTTACACAGACGCGTCCACATCCCATGCTTTTACTCAATCTGACGTGTTGAACCTCCTAACAAGTATCTTCACTGCAGAAGTCTACGCAGTACTGTGGGCAGTAAAACATAAAAAAAAACTGAAACTAGACAAAGCAATCATATTCACTGACTCGTTAAGTCTTGTAAAAGCATTCACTTCTTCACAAAAGCATACGAATCCTGTCTTCAATGAACTCTACTCACACTTATGTAACATCTACTTATCACATACACATGTAGTAATCTGTTGGGTTCCTCGCCATAGAGGAGTCGAGGGAAGTGTGCTTGCTGACGAGATGGCCAAATCAATGTTATCGCAGGGTATCCGCTCTGTTGCAGTCCCTGCCACAGACATGAAGCCTTTCCTCAGAAACAAACTGCGAAGCCACTGGCAACGCTTGTGGGACGCAGAAACGAGTAATAAGCTTCACCTAATTAAGACTAAGCTAGGTTTCTGGCACCCAACAATGAAAACATGAAGAACAGACGTCCTGTTCACTAGACTAAGAATAGGACACACATTCGGCAATCATAACTTTCTCCTGACCGGTAACGAGCCTCCAACCTGTCGTAGATGCTGCGACAGGCTTTCCGTCCTCCATGTCTTCCTGGAGTGCCGGGAAGCCGAAAGAGACAGGAGGAAACATTTTCCTTTTGCATACAGCCATCCCGTCCCTCTGCATCCGGCCATGTTTCTTGGCATAGAACCGCTTTTTAAGACCAAAGCAGTCCTGGCTTTCTTGAAAGACGTTGTGCTACACGTTACAAGCCCATTAATTCCGTAGTGCATCCTCTTTCAAGAGGACACCTCTACGATAGTTTTCTTCGTATAGCACATGCCTCTAGGTCCTTGGCCTTCAAGGGCTCTGGTGAGGCAGAAGTGCTCTAGAAAATTTTAGCATCTCACATATGTTGTATATTGTACCATTCTTTTCGCAGTGCGTTTTAGCGTTCATATTACACGTCAATAATCAGTGCCATAGTTTTATCACGCGTAGATTTTATGAAATTTACTCCAACTCTTTTAGGCCCCTTTAGAGCCACGTCACATTAAATTCACAGAAACCATCAGACCAGGACGAACTCTGTAACACTAGCATGGCGCTCTTTGGCCATTCCTGGCCCTTGCATCATTAAACATCAAACATCAATCAATCGGGTCTCTCCAGGTGCTGTATAAGTGGAAGCAGTTCCTGGTCATCTCGTTGTTGTTGAGCGACTTGTGACGCGTCAACAATGCTAAGGAACGGGAAAGCCTCCTCTTCTGACACAGTAGTCTCGACTGGTGCGCGTGACAAGCAGTCGGCATCGCTCTGTTTCCTCCCGGATCGGTACACGACAGTAATATCATACTATTGAAGCCTAAGGCTCCATCTTGCTAGTCGTCCAGATGGACCCTTGAGATTCGCCAGCCAGCAAAGCGAATGGTGCTGCTCTGAATGGTCTACCATAGAGGTAGGGCCGAAATTTACATATTGCCCAAATGACTGCGAGACACTCTTTCTTGGTTACTGAGTATGCCTCTGCTTTCGAGAGGTTACGGCTGGCGTAAGCTACTACTTTCTCCTGGCCGTTATGCCACTGCACTAGTATGGCACTGAGGCCGAAGTTACTCGCATCGGTACGAACTTCAGTGTCGGCTGTCTCATCAAAATGGGCAAGGATTGGGGAAGCTTTCAGGCGTTTCCTTAACTCGTCAAAGGCGTCTTGTTGTTCGTTTTTCCACATGAAAGGTTGATCTTCTCTTGTTAGTATTATAAGCGGCTCAGCAATCTTTGAAAAGTTTTCCACAAATCTTCGGTGGTGTGCGCATAAACCCAAGAAACGTCGCTCATACTTTTTCTCTGTGGATGTCAGGAACCTCGCAACAGCTGCTGTCTTTTGGGGATCTGGCTGAACGCCTTCGGCACTGATGACGTGTCCGGGAAACCGAAGTTCATCGAAGCCAAATTGAAAATTTTCCGGCTTAATTGTCAAGTCTGCTGCGCGAATAGCTTCTAATACTAGTCGCAGGCGCTCTAGATGTTGGTCAAATGTGGTGGAAAATACGACCACATCATTCAAATACACAAAGCACGACTGCCATTTCAATCCTGCGAGCACAGAGTCTATCATTCGCTGGAACGTTGCGGGAGCGGGACAGAGGCCGAATGGAGGCGCTTTAAATTTATAGAGGCCATCAGGGGTTACCAACGCTGTCTTTTCATGGTCCCGCTCATCCACCTCCATTTGCCAATATCCACTCTTGAGATCCAGGGAGGAGAAAACCTTTGCAAATCAGAGCCGATATAACGTATCGTCGATACGCGGAAGGGGATATACATGCCGCTTAGTTACGCCGTTCAATTTACGGTAGTCGACGCAGAATCGAAGTGTGTTATCTTTTTCTTAACGAGCACTACGGCAGGCGCCCATGGACTGCTGGAAGGCTGAATAACGTCATCTGAAAGCATCTCCTCTACTTGCTTCTTGATGAGCTCCCTTTCTTTTGGTGAAACTCGATACGGGTGCTGGCATACCGGTCTTGTGGCGTCCTCTGTTATGATTCTGTGCTTTGTAACAGACGTGCGCCGCACCATCGAGGAAGTAGAGAAGCAGTCAGAAAATCATTTAGCAGGGCATATATGTGTTTCTTGTGGGCTTCCGGGAGTCTCAGGTTGACGGTTTATTTGTCAATACAGCATATAAATACATAAATTCTGACCTGCCTAAGCATGTTGTGCTTATTGGCTGGTCAGGCAGCAGGTGGAGAATCTTCTAAAAAAATAAATTCATTACATGCATTTCATGTTATACACGACATTGCCGATAAATCTGACAGCACAAGATAACATATACAAAGCAAGTAAAGCTATACACAAGGCAATACATTTACGCACCAATCTCTTAAACCAGTCATCATCTTTCTCTTGTTGCTTGCAAGACATAGATCATCAGGAATTTCATTAAACATAGCTGGTACATAGTAATTGCGCATCTTTTTACCATAATTACAATAGACCCACAGTTTAAGAAAATGTTCTGTTTTCCTCAATGTAACATCTTTTTAGAGGAGTTTTCTATTCATTTGAATAATAATACCGCGTCAACACAACAAGATAAAACAGCTCACGAATCTGTAGGATGCCTAACTCAACGTATTTCTCGTTCATGTCAAGCGAGTGCAATTTGGTACCGTAAAATATACTGTTCACGATTCATTCTAGTATGACATTTAATGCTTGCTTCTTATATTCTGAGCAGTTTCTATATAATGTAATACCATATTTCAAACAGGTTCCACTAATGCTGTGTAGATTACTCGCCTAAGGTGAAGCGGAGATTTCCCCCGAAGGTGAAAGAACACGGCCGCAATGGCCCTAATTTTTCTAGAGAGGTAAACGATGTGCTCGTTCCAAGTGAGATGTCGGTCGAAATAGATACCCAGATATTGAGCTGTTCGCTCTATTTGCATGATTTCGCAATCACATGGGTAAAAACGGGATGAGTGCAAGTACAGTGGTTGGATTAAGGCAACTGTTTTCTGAGCGTTTTTAAAACATGTCAGTTTTGTTTTGTGAAGGTTTAAGAAAATAAAATTTTGCGAGAACCAATCAATTACTTCAGTTATATCTGCTTGAAACGTTTTAACGTCAGTACAATAGTCAGTTACTTCAAGTGAGCGCTGTATCGTCAGCGTATGGGAAGATTTTTGACTTGATCTGCAATAGAGCCAAATCAGACACATAGACGTTAAATAACCGTGGGCCGAGTGTACTTCCTTGAGGTACACCGAAAGTAACATTCTTCAACTGTCCGTACGTGTTATCACTCTTTACACTGCAACCTGTTCGTAAAATAACTGTTAAAAAACTTTTTAAGATGACCGCGGAAACCAAGTGAGCTTAATTTTTCGAGTAGTAACGCATGGTCTATGGTCTATCGCGTTAAATGCCTTCGTTAAATCCAGGAATATGGCTAACACAACGTGATTCTTTTCTATTGCATTGTAAACATAATCAGAAAATTCTTCGAGAAGTGTTGTCGTATTTCTATTCTTTGCAAAGCCAAATTGGGCAGCATTGTTCACCGATTATTTTTCACAGAATGATCGCAAAACGTATGCAACATGCTTTTCCATAATATGTGCTATCGACGACAGTATTGCAATGAACCTATAATTTGTTAAGTCGCCTTTCTTGCCGTGTTTGTACACAGGCCTGACAACAGATATTTTAAGTTCGCCGGGTATATCACCAGTTTCAAATTTGCCGTTCAGTATGTTCAGAAGAACGTCTTTTAAAACGCCATAGTTCCTGTGCAAATCTCTGAGACGAATGTCATCATACCCTGGTGGCTTGAACAGTTTCATTCTCCAAATAATGCTCCATAGATCATCCGCTGATATGAGGGACAGATACGCTGTATGCGCACATGCTCGTTTTGGTTGATATGGTACAGGACTACAGGCTGTTATGGTTCGCAACTTTTCTGTTGCATTTAAGAACACATCATTAAATTTATCACAGAGCACCTTCAAATTTTCCTTTGGAAAATTATTTTTTACTGTTTCATCAATGGAAGGACTTTTCTGCCTACCCATTAGTTCATTCACTCTCTCCCACGTTTTGTTTCCGTCACATTTGTTCAGTGAAAACTGTCGCATGAAAAAGGTTCTTTTCACCTGTCTAATTTGAGCCGTTACTTGATTCCGCAATGCGCAATATTCATCTCTTAGCGCTTTATCTTCAGGTTGTTTCCTGCATTTCTGCCATGCCTTATCTTTCGCGCAGCACAACTCCGCTATTTCATGAGTTACCCATTTCTTATCTGGGCTTCTTTTTTTGATATTAACAGGTTTAGTTGACTGTTCATAGACGTTGCGAAGGATTTCAACAGTTTTCTTGTATAAACTGATATGACCCACATGTAGAAGGGAACTCCAGTTAACGTTATGAATTAACTGGTCTACTTTTTGTTATCTAAAACAGAACCTCTAATAATGCCTCCATCAGTTCTATGATCACTAGACATAATACAACCGCTAAAAAGTAATGACCGGCTAGTTTTTGCTTGATAATTCCGGAAACATATTGTTACAAACGAGGTGTTTATTGCAGAACCAGATGAATCTGGTTTATAGGCACGGTTGTTGAAGAGCGGTCCCGCGGCAGCTTGGCCAACGTCGTTCTCTTCTTTCTTTCATCTGGTTGTCTGCGCGGCAGGCGTGGTTCATGACAGCTTGTGACATTTCCCCGCTGGCAGACGAAGCCCGCCGGGCGAGTCAGTCATCTCGTGGGTTGTAACGCCTCAGACGCGCGACATGTGTCACTTCAGTCTTGGCCGAGCGTCGTCCACTGCTCGTGAAACGCGCAATGCGGTAGTTTACTTCGCTGAGGCGCTCCAGAATAACGCAAAAGCCGACGTAGTGGGCGAGAAACTTCTGGCACAAGCCACGCTTCCGCAACGGCGTCCAGAGCCACACAAGGCCACCAGGATCGAAGTAAACGTGGCGGTGACGCCTGTCATAGCGTATCTTGGACCGGTCCTGCGATGCTAGGGTGCGTAGCCTAGCGAGGCGTCGCGCTTCTTCTGCTCGACAGAGGAACTTATCGATTCGTTGTCATGAGCGAAGTAGGGAAATATGGCGTCGAGGGTGTAGCGCTGCGGACGAGCATACAGAAGGAAAAATGGCGAGAAACCAGTGGTCTCGTGTCTCGCGCTATTGAAGGCATAGGTAATGAAAGGCAAGATACTGTCCCAATTCTTGTGTGCTGAATCGACGTACATGGACAGCATGTTCACAAGCGTTCTGTTTGTGCGCTCGACCAGACCATTAGTTTGTGGATGGTAGGGCGTATAATGACGGAAGCTACATGAACACAGACGAAGGGTTTCTTCAACCACGTCCGCGGTAAACTGTCGCCCACGATCGCTGGTTACTGTGCGAGGAGGTCCATGTCGGAGTATAACGTTAGCCAGCAAGAAGATAGAAACTTCAGCTGTGACCGACGGCAATGCGGCGGTCTCACAATAGCGGGTAAGGTGATCTACGCAAACGATAACCCAGCGATTACCCTTGGAGGATCCTGGGAAAGGGCCCAGAAGATCTATACCAACTTGTTCAAAGGGGACGCTAGAAGGGGGAACTGGTTGAAGCAGGCCATGTGGCGCTTGTGGCGGATGCTTGTAGCGCTGGCACTGAGAGCAGCTGGCGACGTACCGTTCGATATCTTTCCCGCATCTTAGGCCAGTAAAAACGTTCTTGAGCCCGGTAGAGCGTACGTGTGGAACCAAGATGACCGGAAGTTGGGTAATCGGGCATGGCGTGTAATACTTGGTGGCGAAGGTTCTTGGGGACAACTAAATGGTAGCGTGCACCGGTGGTCGAGTAGCTCTTTTTATACAGCGCGCCACCATCACGTACGCGAAAGCGACTGCCTGCAGGTGACTCCTGTGCTGCGGCGAAGAGCGGTTGTAAGCTCTCGTCCTTGTGCTGCTCGGATATTACGGTACCCATATCCGGAAATTCCGGGGACACAAAAGTGATGTATTCATCAAAATTGTCCGCATCAAATTCAGTTGTTTGAAGTGGCATCCAAAGAGACAATCAGCGTCAGCATGTCGCCGGCCAGTTTTGTAGCAAATAACGAAATCGTATTCCTGTAGACGGAGGGCCCAGCGGGCTAGTCGTCCTGAGGGATCCCGCAGATTCACAAGCCAGCATAGCGAATGACGATCTGTTATCACAGCGAAGGGGCGCCCATAGAGATACGAACGAAACCGTTGCACGGCGAAGATGACCGCCAGACACTCTTGTTCGGTGACTGTGTAGTTGCGCTCGGAGCGGCTCAAGGACCGGCTAGCGTAAGAGATCACGTGCTCACTGTCGCCAACACGCTGAACTAGCACAGCACCGATGCCTATGCTGCTGGCACCGGTGTGAATCTCAGCTGGTGATGAAGGATTAAAGTGGCGAAGAGTTGGTTGGGATGTCAACAGGAACTTGAGCTGGCGAAACGATGAGTCGCAATCTGCAGTCCACTCAAAGGGAACGCCTTTTTGGAGAAGGCGTGTAAGGGGATGAGCCATGTCAGCAAACCGGGGAATGAATCGGCGAAAATAGGAGCACAAGCCCAAGAAACTTCATAACTGCTTGACAGAGTTGGGTACTCTAAATGCTTCTACAGCCGCAGTCTTTTGTGGATCTGGTCGGATGGCTTCTTTAGCGACCAGATGGCCCAGCACAAAAGTTTGTCGTTCCCCAAAACGGCATCTTTTTTAATTGAGCACAAGACCCGCTTTCGCCAAGCAATTCAAGACCAAATCCAAACGTTTGTTGTGCTCACTAAACGTTCGCCCGAAGATCACAACGTCGTCTAAGTAGCACATGCAAACTTGCCATTTTAAGCCGCGTAATATCGTGTCGATGAACCTTTCGAACGTTGCGGGCGCGTTACACAACCCGAAAGGCATCACGTTAAACTCGAATAGTCCGTCGGACGTTACAAATGCTGTCTTTTCTCTGTCGTCCTTGTGTATAGGAATTTGCCAGTAACCTGACCGTAAATCGATTGGGGAAAAGCAAGATGCCGCAAAGAGACAGTCGAATGCGTCGTCAATTCGTGGGAGCGGATATACATGTTTCTTAGCAATGGCGTTTAGGCGACGGTAATCAACACAGAAGCGCCACGTACCGTCTTTCTTCTTCACCAATATCACGGGGGCTGCCAGAGGACTAGAAGATTCTCGAATGACGCCTTTGCATAGCATTTCTTGGACCAGGGGTGCTGTGCAGGATGCGCCGAGTTTGGCGAAACTCGGGATCTTCACGAGCTCTGGCGACACCCCAAGATGAAAGCACAAATCGTACCGAGACACACTTTCTTTCGACAAGCCTCCAGTTTCATTGGTTTATCTAGATTCACTCTGGGTGGCTATCATTCCTTGGGCGTTGCCTTCTGGGCGGTCGACAAACTGGGGCTCACGTGATCATACCGTCGGTGCATGGTCGCGCCTTCTTTCACTTGTTTGTTGTTCCACCGAGTGCATTACACGCACAAGCGAGTTATAAAACAAATTCATTTGGTACAATATTATTAGTTAGTTTAACGTGATTTAAAAGCATTTTAAAGCTTACAAGATGTACACTGAATGTATATCCAACTAACTTGTAATTTAGTACGCTTCGCATTATACCACGAGGGAACGCTGTGGTGGCGTCATCACATACATTCATCGGGCGAGCATGGCGGCTAAGCATCGGAGAGGCCTAGTGTAAACAAACTCGTACAACGAGCTTGCAGTGCGCGACGTAGTGATCAGGCTCGACGATGACCACTATTTCTTGTGTAGTTCTGTTCCTCCGTGAGCAATCTTTCCGTGCACCCAGAAAGACTGCGAATAGCTTAGGCGATATTACAGATCGCAACGCGCACCTACTGTTCACTGCACAATCCTGAACAAACAACTTATACGGTGCTGCTTCTGTGAGTGCGCCGAGTTCCTCCACTCTGCGTGACTGCGAGCGTCACGAATATTGCATAGCGTGTGCAAAAGGAAGACAGCCGATGTAGCTACGATGCGACAAGGAGGTGGTGCCGACGATGGATCTCGCAACCAACACAGTGAAGGAGGCATCGACAAACTGCAGATAAGTATATTTCTACTGTTTCATATTTAGCATAATAATAGTGCACGGATTAAGTCACTTTCGTACTAACGAACTGAATCTCCAGCAGTTTAAAAAAGGCATTGAGAGCCAATGAGTGTTAGTGCTTTTACATGTACGTGGGCCCGCGAAAATATGGAAAAGATAAAGATAACCTTCACTAACTTAGTGATATAACAGAAATTCATCAGTGACATTCAGCCCGCAGAATCTATGAGAGTATCTTTATCCAGGTGAAATATCAATAGCAGGTACTGATATAAAGCAGGAAACTTGTACAAAAATTTCATGGGTTGAACTGCACATGGGTGGAATTTTCGAATCGTGATCGCCACGTTACCTATATCCTTAAAAAATGTTTAGAATCGTTGCATTCTACCGGTTATGCAATATGGGACATAAACCTGGAGGTTAACAAAGAAACTTGAGAAGTCGAGGACTGTGCTGAAAGCGAAGTAAAAAAAATTGTTCAAGATAGCATTAAGGCAGGGAGACAGTGGCGTGGTAAACCGTGGCAACTGATATGCTAGTTGAGATTAAGAAAAAAAAATGGAATCGGTGGGCAGGCTATGCACGTCTTCAATCACTTGTTGCCAATTTATAACAGGTGATTACATAAGTGTGAGAGAATGGATGTCAAGGAAAGAGAACTGCAGCCGAGGATGGTAGAAAATTGCGTAATGGGACAAAAATATGATTTTTGTAGGCATAGGATGCAATCAGCGCGCATAAGACGGGATTGTATGGGGCGCCTTTGATTTTGGAGTGAACAGAAATAGGTTTGTGGTGCTGACAGTAGTGACTCGTGAATGTGCGAGGACACCTCAGCTGTTAGCACACTAATAAACATTACAATTGGCTCTGAAAAAAAAAACCTGTTATGAAAAATAAAGCAATGTTGTCCCGACAAATTATTTTATTATGCATACACTAAAGGCTTCCACAGCTACGGGCAGTTAGTACCAATAGTGCAATGAGCATTTTTATTTGTAAATAATGGTTTATATGCGATTGATTCATTCCAACAATCCACTTTTTTTGCAGCAAAACATTCTGCTGCTGGAGGCACTCAACCGCCTGGTGGCAGTAGGCGAGAGCCAGGCACATGCCCTGGGTGCTATGCAGGATGCGCCGAGTTTGGCGAAACTCGGGATCTTCACGAGCTCTGGCGACACCCCAAGATGAAAGCACGAATGGTACCGAGACACAGTTTATCTTTCGACAAGCCTGCAGTTTCATTGGTTTATCTAGATTCACTCTGGCTGGCTATCATTCCTTCGGCGTTGCCTTCTGGGCGGTCGACTAACTGGGGCTCACGTGATCATACCGTCGGTGCATGGTCGTGCCTTCTTTCACTTGTTTGTCGTTCCCCCGAGTGCATTACATGCACAAGCGAGTTATAATACAAACGCATTTAGTACAATATTATTAGTTAGTTTAACGTGGTTTAGAAGCATTTTAAAGCTTACAACATGTACACTGAATGCGCATTAGACTGATTTGTAATTTAGTACGCTTCGCATTATACCACGAGGGAACGCTGTGGTGGCGCCATCACATCCATTCACCGGGCGAGCATGGCGGCTAATCATCGGAGGCGCCCAGTGTAAACAAACTCGTACAACGAGCTTGCAGTGCGCGACGTAGTGATCAGGCTCGACGATGACCACTATTTCTTGGATAGCTCTGTTCCTCCGTGAGCAATCTTTCCGTGCACCCCGAAAGACTGCCAATAGCTTCGGCGATTTTACAGATCGCAACGCGCACCTACTGTTCACGGCGCAGTGCTGAAGAAACAACTTGTCCGGTGCTGCTTCTGCGAGCGCCACGAACATTACATAGTGTTACATTACATCTTATATAGCTATGATGCGACAAGGAGGTGGTACTGACGATGGATCTCGCTACCAACACAGTGAAGGAGACATCGACAAACTGCAGATAAGTATATTTCTACTGTTTGATATTTAGCATAATAAGAGTGCACGGATTAAGTCGCTTTCGTAGTAACGAACTGAATGTCCAGCAGTTTAAAGAAGGCAGTGAAAACCAATGAGTGTTCGTGCTTCTACATGCAAGTGGGCCCGCGAAAGTATGGAAAAGATGAAGGTAACCTTCACTAAATTGGTGAGATAACAGAAATTCATGAGTGACATTAAGCCCGCAAAATTTATGGAAGAGTATCTTTATCCAGGTGAAATATTAATAGCAGGTACTGATATAAAGCAGGAAACTTATACAAAAATTTCACGGGTTGAACAGCACATGGAAGGCATTACCGAATCGTGATCGCCACGTTACCGATATCCTTGAAAAAAGTTTAGAATCATTGCATTCTACCGGTTATGCAATATGGGACATAAACCTGGAGGTCAACAAAGAAACTTGAGATGTCAATGACTGTGCAGAAAGCGAAGTAACAAAAATTGTTGGAGATAGCATTAAGGCATGAAGACAGTGGTGTAGTAAACCGTGGCAACTGATATGCTAGTTGAGATTAAGAAAAAAAAAGGAATCAGCAAGTAGGCCATGCACGTAATCGATCACTTGTTGCCAATTCATAACAGGTGATTACATAAGCGTGACAGAATGGATGTCAAGGAGAGAGAACTACAGCCGAGGGTGGTAGCAAATTGCGTAATGGGACAAAAACATGATGTTTGTAGGCATAGGATGCAATCAGCTCGCATAAGACGGGATTGTAGGGTGAGGCATTTGTTTTGCAGCGAGCAAAAATAGGTTTGTGGTGCTGACAGTAGAGACTCGTGAAGGTGCAGGGCCACCTTAGCTGCTGGCACACTAATTAACATGACAATTCGCTCTGAAAAAGAAAACCCCAGTTATGAAAAATAAAGCAACGTTGTCCCAACGCATTGTTTTATTATGCATACTACACTAGAGGTGTCCACAGTTAAGGGAACTTAGTACTAATAGTGCAACGAGCATTTTTCTTTGTAAATAATGGTTTGTATGCGGCTGATTCATTCCAATACACTTTTTTGCAGCAAAACATTCTGCTGCTGGAGGCACTCAACCGCCTGGTGGCAGTAGGCGAGCACCAGGCACGTGCTGTTGAGAGTGTGCCAGAGGTCCAGAGGGCTGCTCTGCAAGTATCGGTGCCCTCACTGCTCTCCTGTCGAGCCCACAGAAGGCACCTTATAAAGGAGCTTTCAGTTTAATATTTTGTTTATTATTCAAGAACATGAATAAAATTATTGCAGTAAACATTGTGACGTGCATATTAGGAGACTTGTAACATGCATTGGTGACCCTTCAAAATAGGCAAAAACATAAGACAACCTGTGCCACTCTTGGACCATGTAAATAAGAAATACACTAATGCAGCATACACGTCATTGTGCTGTTTGTTCTTTCTATGTGCAAGAATACAGTGCGTGTTGATTAGCCACAAGATGAATGGTGTGTGTAATTCACAATGAAGACAGGAAACAGCAGGAGCTTAATAATGCTATCACCTATAGACTGTGCATATGACTGCAACACACCCCGATTCAAATGTGCCATTACATGCATGTTCGATACCACATATTCTTTAACATTGTCTTATAATTGCATGTACTATATTTCACACATCTTAAGCCCTTGCATAGCACACTTCTGATGTATCCATTTCATAGGCCAAATAATTGTACACTTTGTCCTTTTGTGATGTATAAAAAGCAGCATCCTTTACAGTCGGAAAAACTTCAGAAGACAGGAGGGGCCCCGCACAGATGACCAAAACGCAGCAGCCGATTGCCTCCACGTCTAACGAAATAGTCCCTCTCCAACGAGCAGGTATTAGTCTGTCTGGCGGCACGATGTCAGTCTAGAGTGCGTGCCCATCAGTGCAGGCTTGTGTTCACCTGCCTTAAAGTGCAGATTCCGCAGCCTCCTAAAGTTGCATCCGACTATAGAAACACGTAATGCCTTGCACCAGTTGCATAGACTTCTGCAACTTGATAGCACACAATGATCAGGAGCAGAAATCTATAAAGGCATCCAAGCAAAGCTGGCTGGCCACACTTCCATTATGAGGGGCTGCAAAAGGTCTCGCCAAATATTCCCATGACGTCCTTGAAAAAGAGGTGGTGTTTGGCACTTCTTTAGAATCAAAAACAGATTACAGTGAATGTTGTGTAGCACGTCAAAACAAACTGAGCTTGGTTGTCTGCACAGCATGTAATGGGAGGTTGTGCTTCACATAGGAAACAAACTGCTCTGTCCAATACAATTTTGAGGCCAGTATGGCACCTGTTATGTCAACAGTGTCGATATACAAATTACACTTTTCACAGGCCATTGATTTCACCATTATTTTGTATGATGGTTCTTTCAATCAGTGCTTGTATAACATGAGCAGGTGGATTTGAAAGCAAAGCTTTGTTTGCAAACCTTCCGACTTCCATAATTGTGTAGCAATGCACTGGCATGTTGTCGAATAGCTCACACTTCCTCGGTCCTGCACGAAGGAAGCCCAATGCTCTATTTGAAGTTGGATCGCACAACAATTCAACGGCACAAAAAGAAGAATAACACACACAGCAAAGCATTCTGCTGTGTGTATTTCTCTTCTTTGTGTCCCGTCGAACTGTTGTGCAATTAAAACTTCAAGCTACTATACCAATACACCCAGTCTTCAACATCACCAATGCTCTAGTTATTAGGTCACAATGGTGCACATATTTGAAATTTCCCAACACAAATTAGCTCTACAAAAAATCACAAATGTTAAATTTTGCAGCACAGGTTTATGTATGCACGTGCCATATTCTTTACCACTAAACTCACAGGAATCAAAGGGGCAAGCATTAACCAGTCTTGCTGCTGCAAGGCTGGTTAATGCTTGCCCCTTTGATTCCTGACACCAAAGGAAATACAGTGTACGTTTAAGTAAAGGGAGTGCCGGAGGGAAAGGTGTGACAGCGAGGGCTTACAATAAAAATAATGGTTACGAGACATGTTCAATGCCAATATACGCTGCATGTCGCTCAGCCTACTTTGGCATTGCAGCAAGTGTTTACTCGTTTGAGCATATCACGTTTTGTGCACTCATTGCTCTAAAGCTGCACAAATGGTCTATTTGCTCTGCAATTTTATTTTTATCATGGTGGGTTAAAGACGCACTTTTCATTGGCATCTGCACCACATTTCTCCCGACGTGTAATTTTGCCTTGGTGGTTCATGACATCATGTACAGAGAGTTCTGCAGAGCACTGGATGCGCATTATTCTACTGCTTAAGAGTTAGAGCCCCATTATGAGACGAAAATATACAATTTATCCATCCAGAATAACGCCGCCCCCCCAAAAAAAAAGAAGATACACTGAACCTCTGGCACATGCATCGACGGTGAACAGAGCAAACAATCTGAAGTATTTTCTTCATGCAAGCCAACACACTAAGATTCTCAATGCATTTTCATTTCGCCACAAATGCACAGGCACAACCGGCTTGGCGCAACATCCACATCTCGCGCTGCAACAAATTGTGCAATGCCTCGCTGTTTCATAGTGCAGTCGACAGATAACGCATGACCAAAATTCAGCATTGTGCATACTAAGTAACTTCACCAATGAAGAACCCCAAGTTCTTTATGAGATTAGGATTCATAGGTTACTTCACACAATTTGTGATATCCATTTATCTATTTATACTTAATTAACCTCTTTCCCAAGAAAGTGAGCCATTTGGAAGGCACCCTGACAGACAAGTAGAACAATCGGCAAAAAGTCATCAACCAGCGAAAAAGTCAGTATCATTAGCAGCCGCATGTGAGATGTCGCTAACACAAAAATTAAGTCGGCTACACAGAAGTGACGAATTTGGCAATATGGCGTGTCTAAACATTGCTTCAGTGTTAATCACAGTAACGCTGACATTGAAGGCGCCTTAATTCTTACGTACGTTCCATCGACACACCCGACTACGTTCGTAATGTTCCCACGAAGTAGGAAGCATTCTTTTATATATGCCCGCTCAGCCGCAGTATTCTGGAAAGCTAGCCACCGCTTACGCAATGCCGCATCGATAAGCGCGTCAGACACATCTCTGACACGGTGGCTAACAGTAGTTTGATGGCGTCCAATGTAACGCTCGGCGCCGACGCTTCTCTGAAAACTCCCAGTCTCGTAGAAACGGAGCGCACAGATGACTTGCTCTACGACGGTGAGCGAATGAAGCCCGCCACGCTGTCTCCGCAGACGAGAGTCTTCGCCTAGCTCGTCACACAGCCAGCGCACTGATGTCTTCGACAGGCGAAAATGACGCTGAAACTCCCCGTCGGTCATGTAGGTGAACGGGTCCGGACGGTCATACTGACGCTTGCTGCCGCTGGATGCAATGAAACAGGCTGCTGCTGCCGCCGCCATGTTCCCGAGTTGAACTCGGAGGGGGCTTCGCGATGTACGAGTTTAGCACGAGTTCGCCTGTCAATCAAAACCAGAGGTCACGCCCCGCGCGAGGCATGTAACTCTTGTGCGCGCACCCACTACAGTTGGGCCACGCCCAACTTATCTTCCGGCAACAGCGACGCGGTGTCGAGCTGAGAGGCATCAACAATCTTGACCGCCGACATAAAACGCGCACAACGCACTGTCATCGGTGATGTACTGAGCACCACTATGGAAAACAAAGCGTTGACTGTCGCTGGCTTATACATCTTCTCGGGCTGAGATGGCTGCACAACACGGTTTCATGGCCTGCATTGTGGCGCGTAGCGCACAGTAAATAATTATCGGCACGTCACTGTGCTTACAAGGCGTCGATGCGGCGAGGGGGACGACGACGCTGAGGAGTGCGTATTGCAGCAGTCGTCTGAGATGGCTGCTCTGTCATCGCTGATGAAACGGAGCCACAGCGTCGTAAACACGATCAGCGTCTGAGAATCGCTCGCTCTTCTAGACCCAGTGCAATGGCATTTCTTCATCACAAGCACTGCGCACTCAACAGTTCCAACACCTCTCTCCGTTCGAAATCTGATTTCATAACTGCACACAAGAGCCCTCACCTGCCAAAATGCGAGTGCTACGGTGTCGTTACGATATCCATCTGCGATCGCTGCTGGCTCCAGCAGAGGTAATCTGCAAGCACCTTCGACTGCACAACACACTCATATACTGCGTACATGCGCTCAGAGGCACCTTCACTGGGCAAGCGATGAATTGTGTCGCTGGGGAAGCACGCACTTTTCGCAATGTATCGCAGAGGCTTCGCGCACAAAGATAAACTGCGACATTTTCACTGAACTGCGTCACTACGCACTCTACAATAACATACCGCCATTTCGCAACGACAGCCGTTGTGTCGTTTTTAGCTGGTAAACCGGGAGCCTTAATGGCCTAGTGAAGCGCCTGCGATGAACAGCCGTACCGCGGCGCTGCGTTTTTATTCCCCTAATAGAGAAAGAGTGGCCATGACCCTCCATGGATCATGACCGACATTATTGAGAATAGCTCTGCAGCGCCCCTAGGCGACTTATCACCGTATGAACGCCCTCGTGCGCGCGACCCGCTTCAATGTACCGCTTCCAAGCTTTCGCCTCACTGTCGCCACTCGCGGCAAGAAGTGCAAAATTTAATAATTTGCTCGATCTGCGTTTGTCATTACAAATTTCCAGCGTTGAAAACAAAGAACAGATACTTAGAGAAATAAAAATGTTCATTATTTTATTTGTTGTACTTTAACGTATTCGTTTGAGTGAAAGTGTGGGTGCAAGAATGCGCCGCATGTACCCTGTTCGCATTCGATGGAGGAAAGAAAGATAGCGCCCGAAAGAAAAGGCACGCCCTTGAAGCGCCCGGGAAAGGCGTGGCAAGCGGCTCACGGCAAGTGTGCAGACAGACAGCGGGACAGTCACGGTTTCGCTAAGTTGCGATAATCCGTTGATAACAATACGTGGCGCTGGCGCGTTTCGTTGTGCAGTCTTCTGCGCTTGAAACGTGGAAGCAGCGTGCCGCGCAGGGTGCGCTCATGTTGTCATACGCGGCTTTTTGTCTACATATTTTTTTGCCTGCACCTTCGGCGCGTTCCGCGCTATCTCCGTTCACTGACTGCCGTCGAGCAAACTCGGGTAAAACTCGGGTGAACGAGAAACTCGGCGCATCCTGCATAGCACCCCTTGAGAGTGTGGCAAGGTCCAGAGAGCTGCTCTGCAACAGTAGGATCAGTGCCCTGACTGCTTTCCAGTCGAACCCCCAGAACACACCTTATAAAGGAGCTTTCAGTTTATTATTTTGTTTATTATTCAAGAGCATCAATACAATTATTGCAGTAAACAATGTGCTGTGCATATTGGGACACTTGTAACATGCACTTGATGTCTCTTCAAAATGGGCAAAAACGTAAGACAACCTGTGCCACCTGTGCGTAAATGAAAAAGACACTAATGCAGCATATACGTCATTGTGCTGTTTGTTCTTTCTGTGTGCAAGAATACAGTGGGTGTTGGTTAGCCACAAGATGAACGGTGTGTGTTTCACAATGAAAAGTCAGGTAACGGCATGACCTTAATAATGCTATCACCTATAGACTGTGCACATGAATGCAACACTCCCCAATTTAAACGTGCCATTACATGCATGTTCGATACTACATATTCTTTAACAGTGTCATATATTTGCATGTACTAATTTTCACACAGCTTAAGCTCATGCATAGCTCACTTGTGATGCATCCATTTCATAGGCCAAATAATTGTACACTTTGTCCTTTTCTGTTGTAAGAAAAGCGGCATCCTCTAGTCGGATACAACTTCACAAGACAGGAGAGGCCCCGCCAAGATGACCAAAGCGCAGCAGCCGATTGCCTCCACGTTTAAAGAAAGTCCCTCTCCAATGAGCGGCTATTAGTGCATCCAGCGGCACGACGTCAGTGTAGAGTGTGTGCCCATTGGTGCAGGCTTGTGTTCACCTGCCGTTGAAGTGCAGGTTCTGCAGCCTCCTAAAGGTTTATCCAGCTATAGAATCACGTAATGCCTTGCACTGGTTGCATAGACCTTAGCAACTTGATAGCACACAATGATCAGGAACAGAAATCTATAAAGGCACCCAAGCAAAGCTGGCTGGCCACACTTCCATTATGAGGGGCTGCAAACAGTTCTCGCCAAATATTCCCATGACATCCTTGAAAAAGAAGTGGTGTTTGGCACTTTAGAATCAAAAACAGATTACAGTGAATTTTGTGTACCACGTTAAAACAAACTGAGCTTGGTTATCGGTTATCTCTACAGCATGTAATGGAAGCTTGTGCTTCACATAGGGAAGAAAGTGCTCTGTCTAATACAATTGTCCAGTTCGCTGTGGCACCTATTATGTCATTAGTGTCAACATACAAATTTTCAAAGGCCATTCATTTCACCATTATTTTTGTATGATGGTTCTTTGAATCAGTTGCTTGTATTACATGAGCAGGTGGATTTGAAAGCAAAGCTTTGTTTGCAAACCTTCAGACTTCCATAATTGTGTGGCAAGGCACTGGCATGGTGTCGAATAGCTCACGCTTCCTCGGTCCTGCACCAAAGAGGCCCAATGCTCTATTTGAAGTTGGATCGTGCAACAATTCGACAGCACACAAAGAAGAGTAAGACACACAGCAGAGCGTTCTGCTGTGTGTATTTCTCTTCGTTGTGTCCCGTCGGATTGTTGTGCAATTCAGCTTCAAGCTTCTATACCAATACGAGTCTTCAACCTCACCAATGATCTAGTTATTAAGCCACAATGGCGCACGTCTTTGAAATCTCCCAACACGAATTAGCTCTCCAACAAATCACCAAAAGCATAAAATTTCGCTGCACAGGTATATGCACGTGCCATATTCTGTACCACTAAACTTGCAGGAATCAAAGGGGGCAAGCATTAACAAGCCTTATTGCTGCCGTTACCATCATCATCATGACACCAATAGAAAGACAGTGCTGCGTTTGAGTAAAGGGAGCGCCAGAGGGAAAGGCGTGACAGCGAGGCTTACAATAAAAATAGCAGTTACAAGACATGTTCAATGCCAAAATATGCTGGATAGCACTCATCCTACTTTGGCATTGTGGCAAGCTTTTGCACATTTGAGCATGTCACAGTATGTGTAATCATTGCTCTAAAGCTGTACAAAAGGTCTATTCGCTCTGCGATCTTTATTTTTATCATGGCGGGTTAAGGACCCACTTTTCATTGGCATCTGCACCAAATTTCCCCCGATATGTAATTTTGCCTTGATGGTTCACGACATCTTCACGCACACCGAGTTCTGCAGAGCATTGGATCTGCATTGTTCTACTGCTGAAGAATTAGAGCCCCATTATGAGAGGAAGATAGACGATTTGTCCATAAAAAATAACGCTGGCCCCCCCACAAGAAAATACACTGAACCGCTGGCACATGCACCAATAGTGAACACAGCAAACACTCTGAAGTAGTTTCTTCATGCAAGCCAGTACACTAAGATTCTCAATGCATTTTCATTTTGCCATAAATGCATAGGCACAACTGGCTTGGCGCAACATCCGCACCTCGCACTGCAATGAATTGTGCAATGCCTTGCTGTTTCATAGTGTGGCCGATAGATGACGCATGACCAAAATTCAGCACTATGCACACTACGTAACTTGTACTAAGTAATCTCATAAAAAAACCCAAGTTCTTTATGAGATTAGCATTCACAGGGTACTACTTCACACAATTTGTGATAACCATTTATCTGTTCATACTTCATTAACCTCTTTCCCCAAAAAGTGAGCCATTTGGAAGGCACCCTGATAGACAAGTAGAACAATCGGTAAAAAGTCAGCAACCAGCGAAAAAGTCAGTATCATAGGCTGCCGCATGTGTGATGTCGGTAACACAAAATTTAAGTCGGCTACACAGAAGTGACAAATTTGGCAATATGGTGCGTCTACACATTGCTTCAATGCTAATCACAGTAACGCTGACATTGACGGCACCTTAATTCCTACGTACGTTCCGTCGACACACCCGACTACATTCGTAATGTTTCCGCGAAGTAAGAAGCGTTCTTTTATAAATGCCCGCTCAGCCGCAGTCTTCGGGAAAGCCAGCCACCGCTTCCGCACTGCCGCATCATTAAGCGCATCAGACATCTCTGACACAGAGGCTCACAGTAGTTTTATGACGTCCAATGTAGCGCTCGGCGCCGACGCTTCCCTGAAAACTCCCAGTCCCGTAGAAACGGAGGGCGCAGAGGAGTTGCTCTTCGACGGTGAGCGAATGAAGCCCGCCACGCTGTCTCCACAGACGAGAGTCTTCGCCTAGCTCGTCACACAGCCAGCGCACTGATGTCTTCGACAGGCGGTCATGTACGTGAACGGGTCCAGACGGTCATACTGACGCTTGCTGCCGCTGGCTGCGGGGGGGGGGCGCTGCAAGCGTTCGTCAAGAGCGGACGTTCGATGCGTGGGCTCCGTTGACAATCTTCGATTGCGGCGGATTACAATATTGGATCACCGTATATTTACCATCCACGGGGTCCCTTCAACGCCTGACATCGCCTGGTACCACCAGTGAACCTGTGAGTGCCATATTTTCGGCGGTAAAGACAGTCTGGCTTCTCAGCACTACGAGGAGAGCGCTAACCCTAACGGCCGAGTGGTTTGGGTGCATCACCGCAGTGGAGACGCAGGTGCGCCCGCGGATGCGCGGCATGGCGTTCGCGCAACGCTGGGTCTAACGACGTTCGCCGGTGAGTGCTCCCGCTTCACTCATGACTACCGCGACTACTATGAATTCCCTAAGAGGCTACGACCCGACGGAGATGGACTTCAGTCATGTACCAACATCCCAGCAGCAGCTGATGCCCCCGCAGGATCTCCCGAAGGAAGACAACAGCCATGGCTGGAACATATGGTCCCGGCGCAACAACGAAAGAGCGGCGCAAGCTAAATCGACAGCTCCCAAGCAAGAGCCGGAGCAGAAAGAACGCCGAGAGCCTCTCGCACCGAGACTTCCGCGTCTACCGAGTTTAAAGAATTTTCCATACAAGGTCATCATCCGACCTAAAACCACGGTGGATCTGCAATCTGTGGCTCCACGCTCCTTCGATCTCGAATTAGGGATCCAAGCGGCCCTCGACACACCGCTACAAGAAAAGCCAACTCTGCGCGTTGTTAGCCAGCAGAACATTATAATGATATGTACTCACTGTGAGGAAGATGCGTTCCGCCTCGCCAAGCTTAATAGTCTGCACCTCGACGGCAAGAGTATAACAGTCACCGCCTACGTTGCCTTGCCAGAGGATGTTTGCAGGGGTGTAATACATAATATCAAGCCTGAAGTGGGTGATGACTCTATCTTCCAAGACGTCTCCTCACCCAGCCATACAATCCTGGGAGCGCGCCGTCTGGGCAAGACTACGTCGGCAGTCATCGTCTTCGCCGGCCAGAAAGTTCCATTCACGGTCAACTACGGGTGGTCAGAGCGCCGCTGCTACATCTACCGGAAAACGCGGGCGGCTTGCATCAACTGTGGAATGCGAGGTCACCGAGCAGACGTCTGCCCGAAACCCAAGGGGGCTGCTTGCCAGAACTGTGGAACGCCGAGTCCAGATGAGACGCACGAGTGCGCACCCGTTTGCGCGCTGTGCAAGGGTCCGCACAAGACTTATTCAAGGGACTGCAAGGAGAAATTCCACAGACCGCTGAACAGGAACGCTAGTGCCACGTCATCAAACGCGGCATCAACAACGGAACTTGAAGAAGGTAGGAGCAGGCCGAGGCAGAAGAAGCAGCCTGAACAGCGATGGCGAGGGGCGTCGTCATCAGTCTCTCACTCTCGTTCCACCTCTCGCGGCCGTTCGAGCTCGAGACGCCGGGCAACCGGCTCCAACCAGAACGCCAGTCACGTGGAGGCGGGTAAAGAACAAGGGAAGGAGAACCTCACGAAGACCACCGGGGCGCTGAAGAAGACGTCCTCGAGTCAGCTCTCAGATTCGAAGGTGAGCTTTGCAGAGTGGCCTCCCCTCCCCTCGACCTCCCCGCAGAATAACACGCAGTTGGCAGCACTCAAAAAAGATAGAAAGTCTTAAAAAACAAGTCAACGCTTTAACAATCCAAAACCAAGAGCTTAAGCGATCCACTACTAATGCAATAACGCCGGTAACTCAGCCTACTCCTCAAAGCCAAACAAAGCAGGTGCCTAGCTCCCAACCTGCCTTAGGCGAGGTCTACCAACAAATTATCCAAGAACTCCGATCCTTCAAGGAGGAGTTTCGAGCCTTTCCAATTTACGTGAACGCCCAATTCCAAGAAATTCGAGAGCAGATTGCAAATAACAGACGATACACGGAGACGGCAATTTCTGCACTTCGGAAGGAACATGCGGATAAAAGACATAAGTCCAAATTCGCTCGTACAATGCAAGTGGACGAGCCCTCTGATACGGACTCACCATGCCAGCCAAGCCTAGAATAAAGATCTGGCAGTGGAACTGCCGGGGCTACAGGAGAAAGCAGGCGGCTCTTAATCTCCTACTATCTCAGGAATCTGACCCACCGGCAGCTATCCTAATTCAAGAACCCCACCTAATACCTATCAAACTCCAAGACTATGTGACTTATCAGCAAGACCAGTTAACTGCCACGTTAGTGCACAAACTCTACACTGCCATACTGCACGACCCTTTCGAGCCGGATATTGCGCACTGCTATATTACTATTCTTCCTCTCCAAAGAGGAGCAACAAGCACGCATGTATTGAATGTTTACAGCCCTCCCAAAGACAGGCACGCAAGATTGGGTTCCCTCATAAAGAATTTTCTGAGCTTAGCGGGCCATGCCCCCTGCGTGATTGGGGGCGACTTCAACGCACCGCACCCTTCATGGGGCTACCCGGCGGCGACACCAAAAGGCAGAAAACTGGAAGAAGTAGTGACGCAAGAAGGGCTATCGATCCTCACCGATCCCACTTACCCTACGAGGCTGGGAAACAGTGTTAGTAGAGATACGTGTCCGGACCTGACGTTCACCAAGAACATAAACAGCGCGATTTGGAAGAATACCGAACAGCACCTGGGAAGCGATCACTTCATCCTCTCTCTGGAGATAAGCACAAACGCGTGCAAACGCAAAATAGGTATCGCAAGAATTACGAACTGGGACAGGTGGAGACAGGCCCGAGCATCTACTGCAAACCCTATTACAAACCTAGAGGAATGGGTTAAGGGTGAGGTGCAAGCTTTGAAAGCCTTTACGAAAGAGGTCTGCACGACAGAAGATTGCCCAGCGGTCGATCCGCACCTTCTACATTTATGGGAAGCAAGACACTCATTGACAAAGAGATGGCGAAGACAGCGGCTTAACCGCAAACTAAGGAAAAAAATAGATGAGATAAACAAAAAGGCAGAATCCTACGCCATATCCTTGGCCAGACAGAACTGGAATACGCTCTGCGATGGTATTCAGGGGAAGCTAGGTGTGTCAAAGACTTGGAAGCTCCTGCGTGTCCTCATCGACCCCAGCAGCAGCAAGTCGGCCACTAAAGACAGGCTCACGAAGATTGTACACACCATCCCGGGTACGGACACAGAGTTGATGGAAAAGCTCAAGACCAGGTATCTGTGCACGGACCCAGTCGTGGAACAACCGGAGTATTCTGGGCTGCCGAATGCTAAGCTGGACATCCCACTCACGAAAGAAGAGATCAAAGCAGAAATTGCGGCCATGAGAAAAAATGCAGCTCCAGGTCCAGATCAAATAACAGCAAAGCTCTTATTTAACCTCAGCGATGACACCATCACCTCGCTGGTGGAATGCTTCAACGAGCAGCATTGGGCTACAGGAACGCTACCAATATCCTGGAAGACGGCCGAGGTTCGCTTCATTCCGAAGCCGAACAAACCCCTTAAACTGGATAATCTTAGACCGATATCGCTGACCTCGTGTTTGGGCAAGCTCATAGAGAGAGTCATCAACACGAGACTCAGTAGATACTTAGAAGAGAACAACCTCCTACCTAACACTCAATTCGGCTTTCGCCCAGGGCCCAGGGCGAAAGCCCAGGGCGTCCTGGGCGATCGACCCAGGACGCCCTCTTGTACCTGTACAAGGATCTCCTTGAGACACCACCCAAGTCACAGACAAGGGCCATCCTGGCACTTGATTTGAAAGGAGCGTTTGACAACGTTCTGCATAAAAATATTCTTCAAAGCCTCGCCGACACCAACTGTGGCGCCAGAACCTACAACTATGTCAAAAACTTCTTATCAGCAAGGCAAGCCACTATAAACTTCGGTGGAATAAAATCAGATCCCATCGCTCTAGGCCCTAGAGGAACTCCGCAAGGGGCGGTACTGTCACCCCTTTTGTTCAATTTGGCTATGAAAGATCTACCAGGCCTTCTCTCCGAAATCCCGGGTATCAAACACACATTGTATGCGGATGATATAACTGTCTGGTGCAACTCTGGGAGTGACGCCGAGATCGAGGAGCGTCTTCAAGCAGCAGCGGACACGGTGGACCAGTACGCCAGGGAAAGAGGCCTCCAGTGTGCGCCGGAAAAGTCCGAGTTGCTCATCCTGAAGAACCCGAGGACACCCCTGGCACAGAACATCACGGTGTATATAGACAACCACTCAGTACCGAAACCCACGGAGATCAAGATCCTAGGGCTGTATATCCCGCAGGGGCGACAGAATACCAGCACTATGAAGAAGCTTACAACATCCACCGAGCAAATCCTCCGGATGATGCATCGTATCAGAAATAAGCACCATGGCATGAAGGAAAGGGACGCCATCCGCTTGGTGCAGGCTTTCGTGATTTCTCGGATACTGTACGGGACGGCATTCCTTAACCTCTCCAAGTCGGAAATTGAAAAGTTGGAGGCACTGATCCGGAAGGCCTACAAGACGGCACTGGGGCTACCAAACTCCACGCCAACGGCAAAGCTCATGGCTCTAGGAGTACATAATACCCTCAAAGAGATGTGGGAAGCACAATACCTCTCACAACTCAATAGGCTCGCACTCACAAAACCAGGTAGAGATCTCCTCGAAAAGATCCATATTAATCTGCCCTATACGATAGACCAAAGGGAAGAGGTACCACGTGATGTGAGGAGACGCATCAACGTGTACCCCATTCCGCGGAACATGCATCCCGCATATAACATCGAAAGGAGAAAAGCAAGAGGGGAAGCCCTGCAGAAGAAATGGGACGAGCGACCTAACACCTTCTATGTGGACGCCGCAGGGCCAAAGAATGGAGTGATGACTATTGTGGTCTCAACGCCTTCAGGATTGATGGTGAATTGCGCCTCGATGAAAACATCCAACCCCACTCACGCAGAGGAAGCAGCTATTGCATTAGCTATAGCATCTAACCCCAACGCCGATGTGCTCACTGACTCCCAGAACGCCTGTCGCAACTTCAATAATGGATTAATTCACAGGTCAGGGTTGTCATTGCTGACTAAGCATCCACCCAGCCAAGCCTCAGTCATCTGGTTTCCCGGTCACCTGGAACTACCAGGAGGAAACGAAGCCGCTCACAGGCATGCCCGAGCTCTTCTATACCGGGCGTCTCCCCCTGATGACCGTGAAGAGTGCTGGGACCTAACTGCTTTAGCAGTGTATGCTGACCATCTCGCACCATACAGAACAGCCAGGAAGGAGTACCCAACACCACATAAATCCCTCGATAAGTTGGAAGAGAACACTCTTAGGAGACTCCAAACTAATACATACCCAACGCCAGCTAGGTTACACCAGTGGTACCCTACACTGTACTCCCCGCAATGCCCACACGGTGGAGAGGTAGCTAACCTCTACCACATGGTGTGGGCTTGCCAATTTAATCCCATAGTTGACCCCATTCCAAATCCCTCAAAAGAGCAGTGGGAGGCTATTCTGCTCAGCGATGATCCTGACCGTCAGCACTGGCTGGTGGGGAGGGCCAGCGCAGCAGTAGTAACCAGTGGGCTACCGGAATAGGCGGCCCACCCACGAGTTCTACGAATATCCTACAAATAAAGATGTTTTCAATCAATCAATGCCGCTGGCTGCAATAACACAGGCTGCTGCTGCCACCGCCATGTTCCCGAGTTGAACTCGGAGGGGGTTTCGCGATGTACGAGTTTAGCACGAGTTCGCCTGTCAATCAAAGCCAGAGGTCACGCCCCGCGCGAGGCATGTAACTCTCGTGCGCGCACCCACCACGGTTGGGCCACGCCCAACTTATCTTTCGGCAACAGCAACGCGGTGCCGAGCTGAGAGGCATCAACAATATTCACCACCGACATAAAACACGCACAACGCACTGTCATCGGTGATGTACTGCGCACTACAATCAAAAACAAAGCGTTGACTGTCGCTGGCTTATGCATATATCTTCTCGGGCTGAGATGGCCCCACAGCACGGTTTCATTGCCTGCATTGTGGCGACGTAGCGCACAGTAAATAATTATCGGCACGTCACTGTAGCTGCTTGCAAGGCGTCGATGCGCCGAGGGTGACGACGATGCTGAGTGCGTATCGCAGCAGTCATTTGAGACGGCTGCTCTGTCATCGGCGATGTATCGGAGCCACAACGTCGTAAACACGATCAGCGGCCGAGAATAGCTCGCTGTTCTAGACCCAATGCAATGGCATTTCTTCATCACAAGCACGAGCACTCAACAGTTCCAACACCTTCCTCAGTTCGAAGTCTCATTTCATAACCGCACACAAGAGCCCTCACCTGCCAAAATGCGATTGCTGCGGTGTCGTTACGATATCCTTCTGCCTTTTCTTCTGCGATCGCTGCTGCTCCAGCATAAGTAATCCGCAAGCACCTTGGTGCGCACTAAACACTCAAATACTGCGTACATGCGCTCAGAGGCACTTTCAGTGGGCAAGCGATGACAAGCGATGAATTGTGTCGATGGGGTGCACGCACTTCTTCGCAATGCATCGCCGAGGCTTCGCGCACAAAGATAAACTGCTACATTTTCACTAAACTGCGTCACTACGGGCACTACGGACCGCCATTTTGCAGCGACAGCCGTTGCTCCCGTACTTATGACTAGTGTGTCGTTTTTAGTTCGTAAAGCGGGGCCTTAAGGCGCCTGCGATGAACAGCCGTACCGCGGCGCTGCGTTTCTATTCCCCTAATAGAGAAAGAGTGGTGATCATTGACATTATTGAGAATAGCACTGTAGCGCCCCTAGGCGACTACTCACCGTATGAACCGCCTCGAGCGTGCGACCGGTGCAATGTATTCACTTCTAAGCTTTCGCCTCACTGTCGCCACTCGCGGCAATAAGTGCAAAATTTAATAATTTGCTGGATCTCCGTTTGTCATCAGAAATTTCTAGCATTCAAAACGAAAAACAGACACTTAAAGAAATAAAAATGTTCGTTATTTTATTTGTTGTATTTTAACGTATTCGTTTGAGCGAAAGCGTAGGTGCAAGAATGCGCCGCATGTACCCTGTTCGCATTCGATCGAGGATAGAAAGATAGTTGCCGAAAGAGGAGGCACGCCCTTGACGCGCCCGGGAAAGGCGTGGCAAGCGGCTCACGGCAAGTGTGCAGGCAGACAGCGGGACAGCCACGGTATTGCTAAGTTGCGATAATCCGTTGATAACAATACGCGACGATGGCGCGTTTCGTTGTGCAGCCGTCTGCGCTTGAAACGTGGAAGCAGCGTGCCGCGCAGGGTGCGCTCATGTTGTCATACGCGGATTTTTGTCTACATATTTTTTTGCCTGCAGCCTTTGCGCGTTCCCCGCTATCTCTGTTCACTGACTGCTGTCGAGCAAACTCGGGTAAAACTCGGGTGAACGAGAAACTCGGCGCATCCTGCATAGCACCCCTGATCGCTGATTATCTTGCGTTCTGACGGGGGCACAGGATAGGGTTTTTGTCGGATTGGCTGGGCGGCTCCTGTGTTGATGCGGTGACGATTTCTGGACGCAGGAATTGATGGCGGGCCATCGTGCTGCGCAAAGTCGAATACCGAGGTATGTTTCGTAAGCAGAGCCATCAAAACTCGACGCTCGGGATCGCTGAGTGACCTATCAATCACGGAAAGTATCTTCGAGCTCCCGGGGCTCGAGACACTGGTTGCTTCTCCATCGGGGAGCTCTGTAAGTACTGCCACCGATACGGGCAAGTCTTCCTGAAACGTGGCAATCTTTAGGCCTTGAGGTAGCACTGCCGCTTCAGTGGACCAGTTTAGCGCCCACAGCCCCGCGCATCCATTGGTCACTGAGACCACGCAGTGCGGAACTAACACGTTTTTCTTGAGGAAGTTCCGATGTACAGGTTCCACTGCAGCATCGAACGAGATAGGAGTCGGAGATGAACAGGCGACGGCAACACGCATCGCGGATAAGGCGGGCACAACTGTATCCTCAGACACGCACAACACACTCTCCGGGCAAGTGTCACCTTCAAAGAGCACAGGTGAAATACTGGTGTCGACACTGAGTTCTCCCGTCCAGCAGTCAACATTCGCCCCACACAATTGCAAAAAGTCAATCCCCAGAATCACGTCATGCGAGGAGCGAGGAAGAACAGTAAACTCTGCATTAAAAACTTTCCCACTCAAAGACACATCCACGTTACACACACCAACCGGGTATAATGATTCACCACTGACTCCACGGAAACTTGTGCACTGGTCCCAACGAAACATTACCTTGCGTCCCAGAAGGCCTTTAAACCCCACACTCATGACCGAGACAGTTGCTCCCGTGTCGACTAAAGCTATTGTAGAGACCCCATCAATCAGTACATGAACCTTATTTTTTAGCATGAAAATAGTTGGAGGCAGTTGAGTTGGCAGCATACATTTTCCAGTGAATTCACCTCCAGCGGCGGCGCTGGCTAGTTTCCCGGCGGGGGGCGACACGAAACGGCGCCGAGGCAATGGTGACGTGAATCGCGGCCAAGGGGATGGTGATCGGGAGGCTCGGAAGGCTGGTGGTGGCGTCAGAAGCCGCGTTTACATGAATGCGACAGCGTCGCATCGCATCGCATTTCTAGCGCATCACATTCATGTAAACAGCAGTAATGCGCTAGGAAGGCGCATCGCATTAATGCGCCAGGCGAGGGTAGCTTTACGGGCGCGAGTCGACTCTCGCGGAGCATGTAAACACAGGATCGTCGCATTAGGAATGATGGGAAGGAATTAGCCATCAACATGGCGGCGGTCCCGGCTGCCCGCTTCGAATTGAATTTGGCGTTGCTTTTTGTAAAATGCACTTCGTTCGCAGCAAATGATTGTGTAAACGGCTTTCGCTTAGTCTCAGGCCGCTTCAACGACAGAGTATTATGGATACCCTTGTGGTGTTTTTGAGATCGCTTCTCCTTTCGAACGAGTCGAAGCCTAACGCAAGAAACATTCGAGATGTCGGCGTTACCTATCGCTAGAGTCGGAAAATAGCCGCAACGACGGCATATGGCCTCTGAGATTCGAAAATCTCGCTGGCCAACTAAAGCTGCAAAACACGTGCGCGGCTTTGCGTCCGCTACACTATAGCATGTAGCGTACGCTATAAGTTGCGTACGCTAAACTAAAGCTGTCTATTTCTCGACACTCAACCACCAACGTGCACTCGGCCAACTACCGAAAACCAGTTACACCGGAAGTCGGTTGCACTTCCCTTATACGACACCATGTGGCGCTACGTTCTTGCGAGAGTTAGAGTTACTGTATATGCTACCGTAGGTAGCACATACAGTAACTCTAGCGAGAGTTAAGGCGCTACATGTAGACGGCGTCGCATCGCCTTTCCCAAATGCGCTTGGAAATGCGATGCGTCACTGTCGCATTCATGTAAACGGGGCTAGAGTACGGTCGGAGGCAGGGGAGCGGTAGCGGTTCCGGGTTCTTTCTTCTCCAAAGTAGGTCTCCTGGGCGGTGCATCGGTCCTCTCGAAAGTGGCTTCCTGAAGTGGAGTCTCCTGGCCACTGAGTGCGCAGTGTACAACCGCTAGACCGCATAGTCGGCGCTGACGATCCGTAGTTTGATCAGGCCCCGCACACTCTCAAGTTCAACAAATGGCCACAGAGGGCGAAAAATCAATCGAGGCGTGTTTCAGCATAAGCGCGCAAGTGGAGCTACTGTAATTTGGTCGAATACTTTAATTTGTGCTTTTTCTGCTAGGGGCGCTGAACATGCTGATTTTTTTTACTTTACACAAACCATTGACATAAACAATCGAGGTGTCTAAGGATGTTTCTTTACCTCAGGCAAATAGGCAGTTGATTTTTTTTTAAATTTGATTGTTGAAGCTCCTTTTTAGTCATAGCGTCAAGGTTTTTGTACTTGATTAACTACCGACAGCCGACAGCCTATTGGCATCGATGTGTTTCCTGGCCGTTGGCGTTCGAATACTACGGCGGTAAAACATTTTCTAAAGCATGCTGGTTTCGTCTGCGAGTCATTACATAGACTTGCTGTAAAGAGGTCTACTCTTGGCAAAAAATAGTGCCTCATTTTGTTTAGGCGTTGATTATCATAATGAATGCGGCGGAGGTTGAGGAAGTACGCTTGAAGGTACGTTTTTATGCCGTTGATCTCCATAACACCGTAACTACGCAAACCGATGTCACAGAACACCCGATGCATCATTGTGTGTTCTCCGTCATCGCTTGTTTGCTGTACGCCTACTAATTCTTCATTTCTTCTTCAAGTGTTGTATCCTCCTTTTGTCCTTGTTCTCTTGTGCTTCACTTACAGTATGTCGTTCCGTCAGCTGTAATGCGCATTTGCAAAACCAATACGTTTGATAAGACGCAGTGGTTGTGATAATTTCACTACACATGTATTAAGCTGGCACATATGGTTCAGATACAGATACCTGTATGCGGACTTGCACGACGTTGATGCGGAGATTAGGATAATTATGACACCCGTAAGGAAGAGGCAGCTGACGGCCGTAAGCTGTTGCCTTCTTTCCGCCAAACTACCCGGCCTGGTAGTGCTGTAAAGATGCTGTATAAAAGTGACACGCGGTGACAGGGAAGTTATTAAACTTAGCAGCCGACCGTACGTATTGTAGCTTAGGTCTTCTTTCTTGTGCTTTTGTGGTACCCTTATTAATGAGCCATTTCTTGACTATGTTCTTGACTATGCAACCGCGTTTGTGTGGATGCGTAGACGTGTGCTTTTTGTTGTACTTGCAAAATGAAAATAAAATATTTTCAGGCTTACTCAAACTTTCGTGTCGTGTGCGTTTATTCCAGTCGAGGCCATCGTGCCACCTGGAAACCGCATTATGTCAGTAGCCCTACACGAAATGCAACAGCTGGAGCGCGGCGGCACAACTCGGGGTAACGGCGGCGTAATAAACGAAAAACCGCTCGGGATGCCCTTAAAAGTCAGTTCAGAGTGTGCCTTAACTCGATATGACTCAGCGCTACATGTATTCTGCTGCGCCTCGATCGTGCTCCCGACAGTTTGGTTGCTGTGTGGCAAACGTAGCGCCTACATATATATTTAGGCGCTAGGTTTGCCACATAGCAACTAAACTGGCGGGAGCACGATCGAGGCGCAGCAGCCAGAAACCCAGTAAAGCCACAGAACACCTGGTAAAGCGGCCATACCATGCAAAACCCCGTTTCCGGATGGATGGATGGATGATTGTGGCTCAACCCTTTGAATCTGGCGGTTGTACAGCGCCGCCTGTGGTCCAATACTTTAGTTCACGACGCCACCGCTACGCTTATTTCCGTAGCACTGTGGAAGGTACAGTTTCCCTTCTCTAAGTTTGTATAGGTGTTCTGTGGTTTGATGCTCGGCGTCGGCTACAGTACCTAGCTATATGGCCAGGCATGCCGCAGCAGTAACACACTGGCGAAGGGCGAACTTCAGAATGCGGATTGAAGTGTTCTGCCGAATACATCGGTTTAGGGTAACGAGGCTCTTCCCCTTGAAAGTCGTAGGTAGCGGCGAGTCTTCGTGGACGAAAGTTGCGGGGGCGTGGATCAAAACGTTGATTTGGCGATTCATTGCGTGGGGGTTCGATCGTAATGTAATGCGGTTCGTCTCTGGAGCCGTTAGGATCCGCGACGTTCACCGAGTGGTTCCAAGTAGCCGAAGGGGGTTCCCAAAGAGTGTCTCGGAAAACGGAGGAGCTGCAACGTGGCGCCGCATAACGTGCCTGTTCGTCATGGCGCTGGAGCTCCTCGCGGACTATCTGGCGGATGGCGGACGAAAGGTCTGGGAGCGAAGGACTCGTGTCAACACTTGCTGCAGTCGATACGTTGGCCAGCCATCCAAACTTTGGTGTAATTCGGCGAGCCTTCAGCGCCTCGCACGTACGGCAGTGCCGTATCAGTTCTGACACCGTGTTCAAGTTCTCTTTACCAATGAGGAAGTTGTACACGTCTTCCGCTATTACTTTTACCACGTGCCCCACTTTATCTTCCTCTGTCATTTGAGGGTTGATGGTTCGGCACAGCTTCAAAATTTCTTCGATATAGGTAGTGCAAGTCTCGCCTGGTACCTGAGCTCTCTGGACTAATGTGAGTTCCGCACGTTTCCTCTTTGCGTCCGAGTCACCGAAACACTTTTTGATCTCCTCAACGAAGCGTGTCCATGTAGTTAGCATGTCCGCGTGGTTGTCACACCATACCAACGCCGTGCCGGCCAAGAAGCAAACAACGTTCCTAAGCTGAGTGGCAGCGTTGCAGTTATTGTATTGGCTTACCCTTTCGTAATGGGTTAGCGACTCATCCACATCTTCCTCTGCCTTCGCCGAGAACGTGCGTGGCTCTCGGTAGTGCTGGATAGGGACTGGGCTCGCCGACGCACTGCTGGTGAGGGTATTTTGCTCTGTGGCCATGATTGAGCTCGACGGCGAAAGTCCGGCGAGGCGACGGCTTCGGCGTAGCTCTTGTGCTGGTGGCTCCGTTGTAGGTCGTGGGAGTTACCCCGCACAGCTCCACCAAATGTTACACACGAGGTGTTTAATGCAGAACCAGATGAATCTGGTTTATAGGCGCGGTTGTTGAAGAGCGGTCTCGCGGCAGCTTGGCCAACGTCGTTCTCTTATTTCTTTCATCTGGTTGTCTGCGCGGCAGGCGTGGTTCATGACAGCTTGTGACAATATTGCTGGTTTTGCAAACGTATTATGATGTGGTCAATGCATGACTTTGCTATATTAGCACCTAAGTGTTCTTCTCTTGTGCATTCATTAATTGTGCTAACGAGTCCGAATTCTGCCAGCAAATTGAGGTAACCAGCGGGAATACCTTTTGTCTCTTTCATAATGTCTATGTTAAGATCCCCGCAATAATGAAGTGCTTCTCATTGATGTACTTATAGAAAAAATGTATACAGCTCATCTAGAAATGCACTGTCTGCATGAATAAAAAATTGCCGACGATTACGTTACTTCCTAATGCGAAATTTGAGCGCAGCAAATAAGCTGTTTCACCTTTTCGATAGATTGAGGCAAAGAAATCTAGCAACACATGTATGCGCTATCACAGAATTTTTTTTAATTTTTCACACGTATTCCTTTAACAATGACTCCACTAACAGTTCTTGACAGTCATGAAGGAAGCTTTGTGGTCGGAGAAATAGACTGATATATGTTCGACTTGGTACACCAATGCTTGATTCTCAAAGACGAGATGTATACAAGTGCCTCGCGAGGTTGTCACAGCCGTGGGACGCGTTACGAGCGAGAGGAACGGGATGTTCTCCCGCATAAGTGTTAGGAAATTGCTGTTTGTCTTTATGTCAAGCCGCCACCGATCTGGCTCTCTGATTGCCACCGCACAGGGCGAACGGCAGCGGCAATTTCGGCTCGGGCGGTGCACATATACAGATCCGCCGCCACCGATCTGGCTCTCTGATTGCCACCGCACAGGGGTTGCATTGGAGGAGGAGCGAAGAAAGGAACTAAGTTCGAGCCGGCGCTTTGACAACCGGAGACTCGCAGGAAGAGGGGGGAGGGGGGCGGCGTGTACACCCAGCGGCAAACGATGGGGGCAGAAGCGCGCGCAGCAAGCGGACAACACGATAAAGGGAGGAGGGAAGAGATAGCAGCGACTGACTGATGCCGCTGACGCCAATAGTGAGTCAACCCCAGCTGCGGAGTTGGTTTCAGGGACAACGAATAACCGGCGCGTCGGCAACTGAAGAGCACCCTATCCGCCACACAAGAACAGGGGGGGGGGGGGAACCTTTCCTCCTCTTTCTGCATGGCGGCGACGGTGTTCTATGCAGTCACGTTATCTTGACTCTCTAGCGGCGTCAGCGGCATCCAGCGGTATCAGTCGATCGCTGCTAGCGCTGGGGGGATGAAAGGGGGGCGGAGCTGGTTACGAGGCCGACGACGACGCCGACGCCGACGCGAAACCCAGGAACGGACGCCAAAGAGCTGCGCTCTAAAATAACATCAATTCTATTCGTCATCCACACATTTTTTATGAACACCATAACACCGCCTCCTTTACGACTTTAGCGGCACAGTGCATATTGAGAATACCCAGCCAAGATAAATGTACATTTTCTCGACGCATCTATATTAACTTCGGTTACAATAATAACCTCAAACGGAACCGCAGCAGCCTTGAGTTTCAGTCCTAATGCATCCCAGTATTTGTTCAAACTTCTGATATTAACATGTAGCAAACTAAATTCGTGGTTCAATTGTGCTTCACTCTTCGCAGTTTCTACATGAATATTCCACTCACGAAATGAGTGAAAGGAGGCCATTACGCTAGTTTACCGAGGTCTCTTTCTGAGTTGATACTAATTACCGATGCGTCTTCACTTTTCCTGAAAAATTTTCCCAGTTGATCTGTCGACACTGCAGGCCTGGGGTTCCTAGCAGAGCAGTCGACACTGTCGTTAGGCTGCATAATTTGGTCGCTACACAGAACTCGTAGAAATAGGCAATAGCTATTCCTTGTGCGATGTGTTGGAATTCATTTCCGAAATTCG